>NC_062282.1:37428609-38678609 GCF_902655055.1 Lutra lutra | reverse complement strand
TGATGGATAGTAAATGATGACTTAGCCCCAAAGAGAGAGGTGACCTGGGGAGGAGGGTTGCTGTGTGATATTCTTAAGGAGCTAAGTGTAACATCAAACACAGTAGAAGATCTCCATCCTACATCAGTGATGACAGTTTTCCTAGGTCACAAATACATTGCTCTCTTGGAATTTATAAATATGAAAATGAGATCTATAACTAGTCTATGAGAATGGGTTGGTGTATCTATCAATTTTTCTACCCATTTAACTACTATATATCTTCTTATAGAGATTGTTTTCTAATTGATCCTTTTTCCATATGCCAACACTGTTAGTCTAGATTTTTTAAATGGTCTCAACCGAACTCTTAATATGCTTTCTTCTATGAACAAAAGACTATAAACAGACACTTGTGGCTTTCAATTTTGCATTTCTGTCTCTGCTGCTTATAGCCATATTCTCTCATAGTTTCAATAACGTCTGCAATGTCAATTTTTAGATAAGGTAAAAGGGCTTTATTGCTCTTTTGCTCGGTCAGGGCAGAAATGGAAAGGAAATCATCTTTGATTTTAAAGGTGTTTTCCTTAAAAATAAATCAGTTCAAAGCAAGTTCTCTTCTTACAGCTAAATGTTTAAAAGACTGGTGAAAAGATGATAATTTAGTAACTACAAGAAGACAAACACCATAACTCTGCAGGTTTTTCTTTAAAATAGCTTCTCTTGTTAACTTTTACAATTTAATATAAGTTCAAATAGAATTAATTGCTTTAGCTATTTATCTTCAGGCTACAAGTATAAAAGACCTATGGATAGCTCTAAGTCCAGCCTCCCAAAACATGTAAAAATTGTATCCAAATAAAGGTAAAAAATGAAGATAAATGACTTTTAAGTATGTAAGTGTGTATTAAAAAGAAAACCTTTTACAAAACTCTATCAAATGCAGGCAGCTATAGCGAAAGATTGTTTGTATTATAAATAAATCATGCATTCTGAATTTTAAATTTAAAAAGAACCCCTTTTTTCCCTAATGCATGACAAAATATGAGTCACAAATTTTGTTGAGGGAAAATCTAGTTTTATATACACACAGTTTAATAAAGTAATAATGAAAGGGAATATAATATTTTAAATGAAATAATTCACTTATTTATAAATAAATAGTATTCCTTCACATGGAAGATAGGTAAAATAATATATATCCTTTCTTTGTTTTATAGTTAAACTTATACAAAATGTCAGTATTCAATTCTATTAGAAAATGCTTTGACTGAATTAGTTGAAAATAGTTTTATGGCTTTGTGGATGGAACTACCAGAAGAAATTCTATTTTTTTGTATCTAGGGTCCAGAGGTCTCAGGAGTAACCACCGTTTGATAGGCTGCAAGTTTCTTTTTCACCACTCTTATCAGAATTGAACAGTAGGGGACGATATTTCACTAGTTTGTGTAAAATCCATCAGTATTAAAACAGAAAAACAGCCTTTAATGGAGCAACATAGCTAGTCAAAAGTAAAGACAAATCTGATAGAAAATGGTCAATTTAAACTCACTCTTGTTTAAATATATTTTTTTAACTTGTTTATCAAAATCGGTTTTAGTTACCTATAGAATATTTGTCTATATTCTCATCAGCATTTTTTATGTTTAGATTTTATGGCAAAGGCACATTTATCACTAGTGCTATTTTTATGACATCTTCCCAATTAGAATTCTCCAAAGGGGAAACTTCATGTTAAAGAGATGTACTTACTAACAATGGTTTATCCTCTAGCTTTGCCAAGAAAAAAAAAATCAAGAGTTAAAAACATATAATTGGTGATGCTTCCGTAGAGTTTTATACCTGTCCTATCAGTTCTATTCAGTGTAATAGACTGGGGGATTGAAGAACTTTATGAAAATTATATTCTGCAATTGAGTCTCCAATAAGTGAGAATTCTGCTGGCAATGAATGGTTCTAGAGTTTTCGTTGGCAAAGCTGACTCTCACAAAAATTAATGGCAGAGCATAAATGCATATTTATATATAGAGAGAAAAGAATGCGTGATATAGTAAAATATTCTGAAGTAGTGTTTTGTATGCCTTTGAAGTTTGTTATATATCCTATGCCACAATGTCATGAAAACCAGCAGCAGGAAATTTAAATGTTATTTTAGGTAGGGAGTATTTATTGATAATTATGTGGCTCTAGTATCAATCATTTTAATTATATATATTAATGAGATATTCAAAATTAATTAACAAAAGGTTTTAGCTAGAAAACTCATAATTCACTTTTTCTAGAAATAGAATTTCTATTTATTTTTCCAAGAAACGATTTCAAAATTTTTGAAGTATGAAACCTAATATGTATCTCACTGTTTCATAAGTTTACTTGTGGATTGGAATACTACTCTTAAAAATTTTTAAATGTAATGCATCGAATTGAAAGGCATATTCTGTGATATGAGAACAATATTTCTGATAGTTAAATTAATCATGAAATAATGAACAAATCATGTTATCTCCATAAATCTTAATTTCTGTGAATGTCATAGGCCCAGAAAAGCAAATACAAACTTTACCCTCTTTATAAATTTGCTAGTTATTAGATTGTTTTTTATGGGGAGTATTTTCTTAGAAATCTGATTTGCCTGAAGGAGGATTTTACTGAAACATATCATATTAAAATGCGAAGGTAACTTACTATACAAAAGTTGGACATGGTTTGAGAGGGATTTCTCACACTGATCTGAGCTTATTGGAAAACATACAAGATCTTAGAATTGGTACCAAGCTTCACAATTTTTTTAAAGATTGTATTTATTTATTAGAGAGATAGCGAGCACAATTAGGCAGAGCAGAAGGCAGAGGGAGGGGGAGAAGTAGGCTCTCCACTGACCAGAGAGTCCGATGCAGGCCTTGATCCCAGATGTTGGGATCATGACCTGAGCTAAAGGCAGCTGCTTAACTAACTGAGCCACCCAGGCGCCCCCCACGCTTCACAATTAATGACACATACATATGACTTGGATAAAGAGAGGAATATAAATAACACATCAGCAAGGGTAAAAGATGATTAAACAGGAAGTGAGAATATCTAAGCAGATGGACCAAAAGCAGCCTTCAAATGGCATGCTAAATTTACCTTTTTTCCTCCTGAGAATTTTTCAAATCAAGAAGAAAGATTCTAACTGACTAGTGTTACATATATGATTGGTTTTTAATTTAGACCTTGTCAGGACAAAGATTTTGTATACAATACAATAATAGAATGTGTTTTTCTCCATAAAGACTTTTCAACAAAGCAAACACACAGACATAAGCTCCCTGGAATAATGAAGCTCATAGTCTCATCAACACCCATCAGATTCAAGTTGTTTGTCTAGTCCTAAGGAAATCCTCTGGACAAAAACAGAAGAAAATTCCCTTCACTACCCTCTTACGAGCATCTATCCTTTGTCTTATAAGGTACTCCTGGATATACGTGTGGAGGTTTAAAGGCACTTAGAATAGAGCTTTTAAATTGCTCTAAATCAGAAGTGAGTATGAGTTAGAGAAGCTTTTCTCCATGGGAGAAATTTTGTCCCTGGGGGAACATTTAGCAATATCTGGAGACATTTTTGATTGTCACAACTTGGGTGGGGGAATGCTACTAGAAACTTCTAAGTGAAGGCCAAGACACCGCCCCTATACACACTTTTTTCATAACAAGACATTCATTATCTGATCTAACAATGCTAAATATTGCCAAGGTTGAGAAATCCTGATTCATGGGCAAGAGGAGAGTGTTCAGGAAAACAAAACAAACAAACCAACAAACCAACAAACCAACCCTCTCTGCTACATTTGAGGTCAAGTGGAACAAGAGAGTAGAGGAATGAGGAGGTTTCTTTGGCTGTAGGCAAGTTGTTGAGCCCTGACAAAAGCCCTATGGAGAATTTTTAAATAGATGTAAGAGATGTGACCCCTTCTTGTGACTTATAAATCTTCAATAAAAGTACAATGTTTTTGCTGTGCTTAATTTTCCTCTGCATTCATATGAAGAGACTAAGTTTTACAATTAAAGTTAGTCCACGAAGATGCAAGAGAAAGTATGTTGTTTTAGTTGATAACTAGCTGGCACATACTGAGTCAATGATAGTTTAGTTATTGTAATATTTTCATGCCAATTGATGAATAATTGTAATGAAAATCCTCTGAGTTATCTTGATACCCTGACTGACCCCCCCCACTACCTCTCACAATCCAGTAAATAAAGAATAATGTCTGACACAATTGGGGGCCAGAACTGGGCTTCAATACCATGGCCAGTGTCTTTTCAGATGGTTTTGTGTCCCTACTATACTGGGGTTAAACATTTTGAATGTTACTTTTTGTTACACTCTTACTAAAATCAAACCTCAGTCTTCCGAAGTTGGTACCTAAAGGACAACCCACATAGAGGGTCTTTTGGAGAGCAGTAAAAACCAGTCACCACTTCATAAGTTAAGATCTTTCTTTCTATTGACGACAAGCTTGGAAATGTAATCTTAAATTTATAAATGAAAGTGGCAGGTTTCTGATGAGAGATTCTGTGTGTGAACAATCACTTGTCAGTATGCTAGTTTTCTAAGTAAAGCTAAGATATTTTAAATAGCGTAATATATATTTGCTTAGTATAGGATCCTTGGAGTGATAATGCTTTGAGAAAACTGGCTAAGTGTCAAAATAATAAACATGTCAAGGAATGGAAATCTCCTTAAAAGCAAAATGAAGATGGGAATGAAAATGTCAGGTTTGGGCTGTACAAGTTATCAAATCAATTATCTCAAATGCATTTTCATTATCTAAATTTACTTGCTGTTTTATTTTTAAGAAATTTTTATGGTTGCCATAAAACTTATTGCACAGCACCTTGGATTGGTTTGCATTTTTTTTTCTAAAGGAAGATCTGAAATTGTTGTAGCCAATAGCCATAGTAAAATAGAGGTCAGAAAGGATTTTACAATTGTGTTCAGGAAAACAAAATTGAAATTAGTGTATGGTGGTAGATAACATATGATGGCATTTGAACAGTTTTTTTTTTCCTTAAACTAGTAGAAATTAGGGACGCCTGGGTGGCTCAGTTGGTTAAGCCGCTGCCTTCGGCTCAGGTCATGATCCCAGCGTCCTGGGATCGAGTCCCACATCGGGCTCCTTGTTCTGTGGGGAGCCTGCTTCTCCCTCTGCCTCTGCCTGCCATTCTGTCTGCCTGTGCTCGCTCTCTCTCTCTCTCTCTGACAAATAAACAAATAAAATCTTAAAAAAAAAAACAACTAGTAGAAATTATTAATTCTAATCATTTCCAGGAGATGTTCTTGCAGATGTATTATATTATAGAGCTAAATGGCATTTCAATTAATACCAACCTGCATAACATATGGTTTTGAAGAGTATCAAATTCTGTTGCAGAGATTGAGAGTTAAAATTATGTCTATTCTATCTATTTATCTATCTATATCTGACTTAAAGAAATGGATATTTAAATGATGAGCTTGACAGTATAGAAATTGACAATGTAGCAAAACCATAGGAGAGATCAGATGGCTTTGATCATTAATGTTCAAATTAACATCATTTTTTATTGCTTACACTGATAATATCTAAGTAAGCTCATCTACCTGGCTTGCTCTTATTGAAACACATATATTCCACCATGTTCGTTTTTAGAGAGTCTTAAAACTCCACTGTTTGTCTACATTGAGACACGTTATAATCCTGTCAAAAATCAAAGACTAAGAAAATTTTATAAGCATGGGAAAGGTGATTCATGAAGTATGAAGAGCCACCATTAGTCTATCAGTGGATTTCTCAGCAGAAACCTTGCAGGTCAAAAGAGAGTGACATGATATAATACAAGTGTTGAGGGGGGGTGGACTCTGCCAACCAAGGACACTGTATCTGGCAAAACTATCCTTCAAAAATGAAAGAGAAACAAAAACTTTCTCAGTAAACAAAAACTGAGGGAGATTTTCACAATAGACCCTCTTACAAGAAATGCTAAATGGAGTCTTTCAAGTTGAAATGGGCAGATTTTAAACAGGAACACAAACAATATGAAAGTATAAAGCTCACCAGCAAAGGTAAATATATAGACAAATGCAGAATACTGTAATACTGTAATGATGGTGCATAAATAACTCTTAGTAATGTAGAAGCTACAAGATAAAAGTATAAAAAATAACAAACAAATATATTTACGGATATGCAAATATAAAAAGATATAATTTGTGCCATCAGTAACATTAAGTGTTGGGAGGGATGAAAAAATGTAATGTCTACATGATTGAAGTTAAGCTGTTGTCAGTTCAAATAGATTATTATAACTATACAATGTGTTATGTAAGTCCTATGATAACCACAAAGAAAACACCTATAAAGATATATGAAGGAAATTAGAAAGGAAACAAAGCATGTCACTAAAACAAACAAACAAAAAACCTCAATGAAACACAAAGGAAGACAGCAAGAGGAAAAGAGAAACAAAAAGTTTATGAGACAGACAAAAAAAAATTGAACAGAATGGTGATGAATAGGGGCGCCTGGGTGGCTCAGTGGGTTAAGCCACTGCCTTCGGCTCAGGTCATGATCTCAGAGTCCTGGGATCGAGCCCCACATCGGGCTCTCTGCTCAGCGGGGAGCCTGCTTCCTCCTCTCTCTCTGCCTGCCTCTCTGCCTGCTTGTGATCTCTCTCTGTCAAATAAATAAATAAAATCTTTAAAAAAAAAAAAAGAATGGTGATGAATAGTAACTTCTTCCCTATCAATAATTACAAAAGTACAAGCAGATATTTCATACAAATGGAAACCAAAAGAGATCGGGGTGGCCATGCTTCTATCAGACAAAATAGATTTTAAGACACAAACTGTGAAAAGAGACAAAGAAGGACGTATAATGACATAAAAGGGTCAATTAACCAGGGAGATATAACAATTATAAATACATAGGCACATCACAGCACTCACATTTATGAAGCAAACATTAATCGAACTGAAGGAAGAAATAACAATGCAATAATAGTAGGGGATTTCAATACTCTACTTTGAAGGATAGAGCATCCAGACAAAAGATCAATAAAGAAACGGAGGATTTGGACATTATAAGACCATATGCACCTCACAGACATATTCAGAACAATCCATCCAATGGCAGCAGACTACACATTTCTCTCGAGTGCACTTGGAACGTTCTCCAGGATAGATCATGTCTTGGGTCACAAAACAAGTTTTAAGAAATTTAAGAAGGCCAAAATCATACCAAGTATATTTTCTGACACAATGAACAACCCTAGCTAAAAAATTCACAAACATGTGGAAATTTAATAGCTTCTTGTTTGAACAACCAATGGGTCAATTAAGAAGTCAAAGGGGAAATTAGAAAATACCTTGAGACAAGTGGAAATGGAAATACAACATACCAAAACTTATGGAATGCAGCAAAAGTAGTACTAAGAAGGGATTTTATAATGATACACACCTACTATAAAGAAGAAAGATCTCAAATAAACAATCTAACTGGACACCTAAAGAACCTAAGGAAAAGGAAATGGAAGGAAATGATTATGATTAGAACAGAAAAAAATTGAAATAAGGAATAGAAAAAAGGGAAACTAAGAGTTGCTTCTTTAAGAAGATAAACAAAATTAACAATCCTTTAGTTAGATTAACTAAAGAAAAAAAGAAGACTCAAATAGATCAAATCAGAAATAAAAGAGGAGACATTGGGTTGCCTGGGTGGCTCAATCAGTTAAGCATCTGACTTTTGAGTTCAGCTCAGTTCATCATCTCAGGGCTGTGGGATTGAGGCCCTAGTTTCTCTCTCTTCCTCTCCCTTTTCACCTCCCCTCATTCTCTCTCTCTCTCTCAAATAAATAAATAAATAAATAGGAGGAGACACTGCAACTTATGCCACAATATTTTTTAAAAATATAAGAAACTACAATTAACAATTATATGCCAACAAATTGGGTAACCTACAAGAAATGGATAAATAACTAGAAGCATACAATCAAGAATCTCGAAGGTATAGAATATCTGAATGGACCTATAACTAATAAGGAGATTGAACTAGTAGTCAAAAACATGCCAACAAAGAAAAGTCCAGGACCAGATAATTTCACTAGTGAATTCTATCAAATATTTAAAGATGAATTAATGTTAATCCTTCCCAAAGTCTTCCAAACATTTGAAGAAGGGGGGAAACTTCCAACATCCCTGATGATTATAGATGCAAAAATTCTCAACAAAATCCTAGTAAACCAAACCCAACAGTACTTTTTTCCCCCTAAAAATTTTATTTATGTATTTGACAGAGAGATAGTGAGACCAGGGAACACAAGCAGGGGGACTGGGAGAGGGAGAAACTGGCCTGCTGCTGAGCAGGGAGCCCAACGCAGGCTTGATCCCAGAACCTGGCAGATCCCAGGACCCTGGTAGAGCCAAAGGCAGAGGCTTAATGACTGAGCCACCCAGGTGCCCACCAAGAGCACTTTAAAAGAGTCATGCACCATGACCAAATGAGACTTATCCCTGGGATGCAAGGATAGTCTAACATATGAAATCTATCACTTTGATACATAACATTAATGTAATAAAAGATAAAAATTACATCTCAATAGATACTGAGAAAGTATTTAAGAAAATTCAACACCATTTCTTGATCAAAAACATTCAACAAACTCGAAATAAAAGAAAATTACCTCAACATTAATAAAAGCCATATATGAAAAAAACCCATAGCTAATAGCATATTCCATGATAGGAAAACTGAAAGCCTTTTCTTCTAAGATCGAGAATAAGGTAAGTGTGTCTATGCTCACTACTTCTATTCAATATAATACTGGAAGGACTATCAAGAGCAATTAGGTAAGAAAAATAGATTAAAGGCATCCAAATTGGAAAGAAAGAAGTCAAATTATCTCTGTTCACAGATGATATTTTCTTATATGTTAGAAAATCCTAAAGATTACACACATACACATAACTAATAAACTACAACTAGTAAATTCAGCAAAGTTTCAGAATACAAAATCAGAGTACAAAAATCAGTTGCATTTCTATACATTAACAGTGAAAAACTGAAAAGGAAATTAAGAAAACAATCCTATTCATAATCTCATCAAGAAGAACAAAATGGCTCCCTCTCTGTTTTTTTTTTTCTTTATTATTTATTTATTTAATTAACATATAATGTATTATTTCTTTTAGGGGTACAGATCTGTGATTTATCAGTCTTTTTTTAAAAAATTTTTAATAAACATATAATGTGTTTTTATCCCCGAAAAAAAAAAAAAAAAAAAAAAAAAAAGAAGAACAAAATGTTCAGTAGTAAATATATATAGAGGGAGAGGGAGAGAGAAATAAGAGAGAGCATGAGAGAGTAGTATTTAGCCTTAAGAATGAAGGAAATCCTTCCATTTAGAACAATATAGATAAACCTTGAATATATTATGCTAAGTGAAATAACCTACTCAAAAAAGGACAAATATTGTATGATTCCAACTTTATAAGGTATCTGAAGTAGTCAAACCCATAGAAAAAGAGAGTGGAATGGAGGTTGCCAGGGGCTGGGATGAGAGAGAAATGGGGAGTTGATGTTCAATGGGTCTAGAGATTAGTCATGACAAATAAGTAAGTTCTAGAGATCTGTTGTTCAACATTGTGCTTATAGTTAACAATACAGTACTATATACACTTAATATTAAGAATGTAGATCTTGTGTTATAGGTTTTTTACTACCTTAAAAAAGAGGAGGAAGGGAAAAAAAACCCATTGGAATGGACAACAGACAATAGAGAAAGAATGGGCTATATGGCCCACATGGGCAGAGGTTTTGTTGTCTTGTTCACTAGTGTATTTCTGGAGCTTGTTACAGAAATATCACAGTGGTTTGGGTCAAAAAATACATTGGTTAAAGAAGAGTAAGGATCTGCACTGTACTTAGGGGGAAAATAAAGAAAGAAGGATCGGGGCACCTGGGTGGCTCAGTGGGTTAAAGCCTCTGCCTTCGGCTCAGGTCATGATCCCAGCGTCCTGGGATCGAGCCCTGTATCGGGCTCTCTGCTCTGCGGAGAGCCTGCTTCCTCCTCTCTCTGCCTGCCTCCCTGCCTGCTTGTGATCTCTCTGTCAAATAAATAAATAAAATCTTTAAAAAAAAAAAAGAAAGAAAGAAAGAAAGAAGGATCTAAACTCAAAACATTTGCAAAGATTATCCAGAACTGGAAAAATGACATACTCAAAATATTCTTGAGGAAAAGAATAAAAACTTAAGTACTAAATATGTTCTGACAATCATTTGAATTAACATGATAAAGGAGACTGAGAAAATGGAGAAACACCAGTTTTCATAAGGTAAATCACTAATGTATCTCAATATATATTCCCTTAACATGTTAGAACTTTGATGTTGAAAAAGGTATATTAAAAATATGATAAATACAGGGGTCCCTGAGTAGCTCAGTTGTTAAGCATCTGCCATCAGCTCCTATCATGATCCCAGGGTCCTGGGATTGAGCCCCACATCGGACTCCCTGCTCAGCGGGAAGCTTGCTTCTCCCTCTCCCACTCCCCATGCTTGTGTTCCCTCTCTCTGTGTCTCCCTCTGTGAAATAAATAAACTTTTGGTGGATCCCATGAAACTTGCAAGGATCCCGTGAAAACTGTTTTAAATCACACTTCTTTCCGATTTATTTTTCCTTAGAAAAATAAAATCTTAAAAAAAATAAAAATATGATCAATACAATAAAATGTAAATCATAAAGCATAACAAATATTAATGCAGAAATGTTGGCAAGTGGAAAAATGAGAAAAAGCATGGGAAGCCCTTAAACTAACACTGTGATTGCCCTTGGTGTTTGGAAGCTTATTACTCCCTATTTACCTATAGATGCAGGTTTTAAAGACTAAATGAAAAAGTAAAAAGACGTTACCATCAAGTGAAGTAAGAAGTTTAAATTGAGACCCTGGCTTAAACTTGGGGCCTGAGGACCTTGTCCCCAAGAAACATGATAAAGACTCTAATATCTAGCAGAAACCAAAACTCTAGGTTTAAACTTACCATAAGTTTAGGATTCAAATTTATACTTGTGACTTGGCCCAACACCCCAGATGAAAAATTAGCAACACCACCACATTGAGTTTTAGCTGCTGATGCCTCTCAGGTGCTTAGGAGAAACAAATGTAAAGTCATTCTGGTAGACATTCATACATATTTTTTTTCTAAATACGTATTTTTAAAAAATACATGCATTTTTTTTAAAACAGCTCTCTTAACGGTGAGCTCACATTCATAGATACGTATATGAATAAATATATACATGAAAAATACATAAACAATGTACTAGCAACAAATTCATAAACGAGAGTAACTGAGCTATGAGAACTTGAGACTTCATGATAACGTCCCATAACTTTACATATTTATCATATGTAAATGTAAATAATGACAGATTAGAATATTCATATTATAAGAATAATCATATATAAATAGTCATAATATATGACTACATTTGTAAATATATAAATACATGGCCAAGTAAGTATCTCCAATTGAATATCTAATGGCCATCTCATATTGATATTTCCAAAATTAAATTCTTGGTTTACATTCCAAACTGCTCTTTTCCCTCTATCATCCGTGGTTTCTATGTTTCCTTTGATTTCTTTGTTTAAGCCATTAGTAAATCTTGTTAAGTCAACCTTTAAAATACATTCAAAACTTGGTAAGTTTTTATTACTTTTTCCAAGTGTACCCTAAGCCTAGCCATCGTTACCTCCTTGTACTCCTGCAGTAACTTCCTTTTGCCTTCTTCTACCCTTATCTCTCAATTTATTCTCTGCACATAAACCATTCATTCACCAAGTATTTGTTGAACATCTACAATGGTCCAAGAACCTTTCTAGAATCTTAATGTGGATTAGTGATTGAAACAGAAAAATTTTCAGTCTTCGTGGTGTGTGTATTTGGCCAGAATGATTTTTCTGTTGTTAGTTCATGTCATTCTTTTCCTCAAAATACTCTAATAGGTCCTATCTCGCTGAGGACAAACTCTTTATCCCCCCACAGGTATGAAGCCTTGTACAATCCAATCCCCATCTTGATATCTGGTCTCATCTCCAACTATTTTCATACCCTTACTCATTTGACTTCAGCTACTGGTTTTCTTGATGTTCCTCAAGTATGTGAACCATGCTTCTCCCTCAGGACATTTATCCTTTCGTTCTGTGTGGAGTGCTATTCCCTTTCTTCCTTCACCTCATTCAAGTTTCTGATCCGATTTTTATCACTTCCAAGGCTCCCATGAAAACTGTTTTAAATCACACTTCTTTCTGATTTATTTTTCCTTAGAAAAATAAAATCCTGATTTATTTTTCTTAAGGTAATTTACAATGCCCTAACATTTTCTATATTTATTTTTTATATCTCCCCAGGCCTACAGTTCCCAAACTGTGTACCAAGGTGCCATGGGCACTATAGTAAACGCAGAGGGATACTTTGGTATGTTGTAAATATTTCAGGGAAATACTATGACACTTGCTATATTTCAGAATCCACAAAGACTGCACATTTGAGGAAGATTACTTTTAATGTTAGGTCATATTACATTCTTTTTGGCATCATATTTTTACAAATCTGTGTTTTGGTGCTGGTGACAGTGATAAATAAAACTAGGTACCATGAAATAATAGGTGAGCATGGTATATTCCAGAGTAATTCTGAAGTTTGAGCAGTGCTCAACAGCTGCACATTTCCTATTAGTAATTAATTGTGGTTATTAAAGAAAGGAGTCAATTATTTTTTTAACATATGCATGTCATTATTTTAAATAACATAAGTTATTTAGACCTAAGTCTTATGTTATTTAGTTAAATAACATAAGTTATTTAGTCCTATGTTTATGACCTAAACATAAGTTGTTTAGACCTAAGTACTTAATGGAACTATAATGGCCTGG
This sequence comes from Lutra lutra, assembly GCF_902655055.1. Taxonomy (NCBI): domain Eukaryota; kingdom Metazoa; phylum Chordata; class Mammalia; order Carnivora; family Mustelidae; genus Lutra; species Lutra lutra. Next base: position 38,665,679 of record NC_062282.1, on the reverse strand, counting down.
CGATGCTACAAAAAATTACTAAGAAACTAAATGTGCTGTGAATTGAGACAGTTTGGGAGCCTTTGCTCTAAATTATTAGGTCCATGTAGGCAGAGACTTTGTCTCTTCTGGCTTTTTTTCTCGATACCTAAAACAGAATTGATATATAAGGTCATTATAGCATTATTCAGAGGTAACCTTAAAAGACAATGGTAAAGGGAAATCTTCTCAGTGAGAAGAACTTTAGATATTTTTGATGGTCTATTTTATGTAGAAAAGATGGCCTGAGGTTCAGATTGATACTGACTTATAGTGTCTTAATAGGTTAGATGGCTGATAAAATAGGATTGGAATTAAGAAACTAAGAAATCAGGTTAGAAGTATGTGGTTGGACCTCTCAAAGGTGTGAAGGGCATGATGATAGAAATTTTTCACCAAATGCCCACTGGAACCCATTCACTAAAAAGTTCTCATTAGCAGGTGGACAAGATGACCTATCCTGGGGATGTCAATTAGCCTCTTTCCCTAGACACCCTTGATTAAAAGGCTCATATAGGAAGAGCTCATGGAGACAGGGATTGAAGCTATGTATTGGCACAACAACGTGGGTTTCCTTTCACCAAGAATTGTTCTTGGTTTCTCTTTCCAGTTGAGTTTTTGACCTTCCAACATCAGAGAGCCAACCTCAGCCCCCAGCAGGCCACCATCCAGTAATGGCAGGTAGATTACATTAGACTCCGTCTCTCATGGAAGGGATTAGTGATTGACACATCTTATGGGAAATGATTTTCTTTCCTTTTGGTAGTGTTTCTGCCAGAACAACCATTCAAGGATATTAAGAATGCCTTATCTGTCACCATGATATTCCATAAAACTTGCTTCTGATTAGATGATTCATTTTATGCAAAGGAAATACAACAATGGGCTCTCCCACAGAATTATCTGGAATTTTCATAAGGCTCAGTAGGAGCTAGCTTTCATTATTCAGTCACAGCAGCTTTGATAGAATGAACAGCCTGCTGACGACTTGGTTGTGGTACCAGCTAGGAGAAAACACCCTAAGAAGGTGGGACGTTTTCCTACTGGATATGCTATTTGCCATAAATTTGTGATTGATATGTGATGGTATTGTCTCATATACAGAATTTGTTCTTCTGAGGAAGTTAAAAGTGTCCCCTCATTATTTCACAAAATTACCTCCTGGAAAACATTTTATTTTCCCTGCCACCTTGGACTTTTGGTGTTCGAATACCTATCATTTAAAGGAAAAGTCATCCTATCAGAGAACACTGTCATAGGTCAGATAAATAGGAAGTGGATGTCTCCCTCTGGCCATTTTGGGTATATTTTTTAACCAAAAGGCTGAGAGAGAGGATCACTATGGCAGTCAGAGAGGGTGATACTAATTATCAGTTGGGAATATTGGGTTTCAGCTGTACAGTTGAGGCAAGGAAGATTTACTAAGGCATCCCTTAGAGCTCTCTTGCCTAATATTCCTGATCAGTGAAAAGTTATAATAATTCAATAAAAGTAAGATCATCCATCAAGGACGCAGAATCTGAAGAGTAGAGGTTTGTTTTACTGCTGCAAGAAAAGGACACCATCTAGTCAAGAGGATGGCTAAAGTTAAGGAGAGCATGGAATATGTGGTGAAAGATAAGAACTGTAATTATGGACCTTGTGACCAAGTATAGAAGCAGGGCCAGTAGCAGTAATGTTTCATATGGCTACCTATCTATCTTTCCTTTTCATTATTTTGCTGTTTATTTTTTTCATTTCCCCCTCATTCATTCATGACTTTGTCAAATTACAGTAAAAAAATGTGAGCTGACATTAGACTGCCATAATCTGAAAAAGAAAAAAAGAATAGATTTGACAGAAAAATGTGTGGATAGTACTGGATATTTTCAGTTTTCCCTTCCAGATCTCCACTCTTTGACCCCTTGTTTCATTGGGATACTAAGCTTTACAGTCTTCATTACAGGATTCCCTTGCTTCTGGCTTCTGGTTGGGTTAGGTCAATGAGAGTCGCCCACAGGTGGTTGCGGGGAGATGATGAATGAGGTCTTGTTTCTTGCTCTGTTTTGCATTGGCAGTACCTTTATCCCTCTATTTAAGGCTGCATAAGCTGTTAGTTGGTTCTTCCTGTTTTATAGTTACTGTCCTCAGATTCCAGTAATCATTCCCTCTCCTCGTCCATTCAGATCTTGTGCTTGGGACAGCTTCATTCCTTATTAGTTTCCTTATCCTTCCCACACATTTATAAATGGTTCTTTTGTTAAATTTATAATTTTGCTATTTAAATGTGCTTTATCTTTCATATGATCCCAACTGATAAAAACAAACAAATAAATGATATAAAAAACCTTAAGTAATTGTCTTTGTGCTGTATTTGAGATCCACTTACAAAACTTGGTGCTGTGGTGAGGTCATCTTACTCCAGAGCTTCTCTTAACCACTGCACGTGATCTTCAAGCAGTTTGAAAACACTTTTTTGAAGTCATTACCCTGATGCTTTTAACTCAGACTAAAGTTTGATTAAAGTGTTTCATCCTTTGCTTCTAGTTTGTAAACAATTTTTTTGTTGTCTGCTGTCTCACTCAAGGTGATGCAGTGAAATTACACCCCATATCATGCCCAGCAAATGCCAGTCTATTTATCTGTTTAAAAGGTAACTGAAACACAAAATAAGATAATAAATAACTCTAAATGAAATAATTGTCTAAGGCACTAATCAAGATAAAATTTAGATGAGTTAGGAATTCATCTTTATTAATTTATAGAATTTATATTTGAATTTTGTATCAATACATATTACTTAGGATACAAAGTTTACTGATTATTGTATTTTAGCTAATCCAATAAGCAAAAATAGTTCCTGGAAAATCATTAATAATATTTCTTATCTATCTACTAGTGAATCTATGCACTTTCTAATTAGAGTAAATTTTATTCCATTCTACACAAAATAATTACTTATTCTCTGAAATGTATTTATTATTCTAAATAAAAAAAAAATCTTTCATTTTCTTTTTATCCAAAATCTGAGTTTGGAACAAACTTTAAGCTCAAACAAATGGTACTGTGGTTATTGGCAAGAAAAGAAAGAATGGTGCAATGGTGTGTAGCAATAATGAAACACAAAATACTGAAAAGCATTTCAAGCAGGTGGTGCCACCTGTACCCATCTAATTCCTATCCTGACAGTCTGCCACCCACTTGTTAAAAGGATGGAGAACTTGATACTGGTTCAATCTTGGTGGGGAAAGGGTCCTGTGGCTCTAGCTCAAGTACTAAGTCAGATGTGGAAGAGGGGATTATTACTATTAGTGCCAGTGGATAATTTTCTTTCTGTGAAACAACTGTGGGGATCCCCTCAACAAATCTAGCTTTGATATTGGCAAGCTATCAAATGTGGGAATGGACACCTGTGGACCAGGAATTCCCAGCTGTACTTGTTGCCCTGCTGTTCCAGCTGGCTGGCATTTCCTTATAAAGAATATAGAAAAGGGTCTGGATGAAGGGGTGGTAATCCATTAGAGAAGCTCAGCCTGCTCTGAAATCAAGAAATATATTAGGACATCATCTTAAGGGGTGTTATCTTTGGGGAACCAATAGAAGAATGAAACCAAATAAAGTCAGCATCTTTTAAGAAACTCCTAGGATGCCTCTTTTTTTTTTTTTTCCAATGCCGTTATGGTAGGGATGCTATGCTATGGTGTGAATGCTATGGAAGGAAATAATGCGAAGCATATTCAATGAAACAATGAGTGACTATATCAATTCATGAGTGTTAACACTTTTTGTTTTGTTTTTCCAAATCCAAAAATCAGCCTCTCATATGCAGTTCTACTTCTGCATTTTTTTTTTAATTGGAAATGCAGTTGTTAAGGATGTTATTCTGCTTGTCTTGGTGTTGAGATATAAAATTTATCACAACTATTCCTGGCTCTGTTGTGTTTGATCATTAATGAATTATTTTACCATGAGTCTTAGATTTCCTACCATCTAATACTTTGTGCATCTTGAGAAAAGAATTGGGGTAATATAAGAAATCATGGTGGTAACTTTCAGCCTGAAAATCTCAGGCTTCCTTTGTAATAGTCCTCAAGATAGAGGGTATCTTTTTTTTTTTTTTGGTAAGATTTTATTTATTTATTTATTTGATAGAGAGAGAGACAGCGAGAGAGGGAAGGCAAGCAAGGAGAGTGGGAGAGGGCAAAGCAAGCCTCCCAAAGAGCAGGGAGCCCAATGTGGGACGAGGGTTTCCTTTTTTTTTTTTTTTAAGATTTCATTTATTTATTTGACAGACAGAGAGCACAAGTAGGCAGAGAGGCAGGCAGAGAGAGAGAGGAGGAAGTAGGCTCCCTGCTGAGCAGAGAGCCTGATGTGGGGCTCAATGCGGGGCTCAATCCCAGAACCCTGGGATCATGACCTGAGCCGAAGGCAGAGGCTTTAACCCACTGAGCCACCCAGGTGCCCCGAGGGTTTCCTTTTTAAAAAAAGGAATTACCCCCTCCCCCTTAAAAAAACAAACAAACATGTGCACTTGAGTAGATCTGGCTGTTGATATTGTTCCTCAGCAAGTGCTAATTTGCCTCAAGTTAATACATGTTAATTTGCTTTAAGTTGTCTTTTGGAGTAAAAACATAAAGATAGGCCAGAACTTAGCATAACCCTATGACCTCTGGTCATTGTTTTCCCTCTGGCCAGTGACAACAGAGGAAGACAGTCATAATGGTGGTGATAACTTTAAGTTCTAACTTAGCCCTTAATTTATCCATTTCCCAAACATGAGGTCATTTATAAATAAGAGTATTTATGTCATATCCTCCATCTACCTGGGTGTTGCAAGGAATATTCATTATGGTTTGTGTGGCCATAATTATCTAACAATAGTAACTAATCCATGGAATTACCTCATCTCCTGCGCTAGGGAGAAGGAACAGGCAAATGATGTCTCTTGGAGAAACTAAAGTAGCTAGCATTACAACAGCAATTATTGAGCGCTAACATGAGTTATCCAGGTTTGAAAGAGTTAAAATTGTCTTTCATAAAGTAATGTGTTCTTCCGCTATTAAGTCATTTTGTTATTACATGTGTTCCAATCTTAGAGAAGTAAGAGCCTGACAGCCCTGGTGGTGTGAGGTCCAAAGTAGGATCCTGTTACTAAATTCCTTTTAGAAGCCTAGAATTTCTTCAAGAAAATGAATGTCTCATGCTTCTGTATCTTAATGCATCAAAGGGGCATGTAATTTGTGTAAAACATCTATGTACATGGCATCGTATCAGAGATCTATAGGAAAAAATCTTTCTAGTATGGATATACAAGGTCCAAAATCCTAAAAGAAAAAAATCACAATGGAAACTTTATATTCATTTTCTAGGAGACATATTCAGATTGTCTGGTGTGAAACAGCATTCAGCACCATACTTAAATCTAATGCCAAGCAGAGTAACTAATCTCAGCACAGTGGTGACAGGTGCAAGCCTTATGGCTTCTTACTGTAGGTTCACTGGGAAATGACACCTAATAATGCTGCCCAGGTTCATACTAACTCAGAGAATCTGCTTTCCTATATCTTCAAGTCACTGCTTTCCTAATTTTTTTAGAATGATGTCTATTTCTATTACTAATACAAATAATTCCACCTTTTTTTCTGCTCATGCTGTTTAAAAAGAATTTTTGTTTGTTTACTATTAAAGAGGTAAGACTGGTTTAGGTGAATATGTGAAAATGATTACATGCAAACTGCTTTGAATTATGATATATTTAATATATCCCCAGTAGAATAATGCTACCTAAAGCAAAGGTTTATTTAATATTATGGGTAAAAAATAGGTGTGCACTATGACACATATGTGAACAGATCCAATTAATTTTATTTAATAATTGTTTGTGTTTTATTTGCAAATGGCAAAGATGCCATCATTTATTTCTCTATTATCCCTGCTATAATGATTTATTTATATCTTTAAAGACATTAAAAATATAGGAAGAGGTTATTCTTTTGGCAAAGCAGAAGCCTAGAATTTCATTTGCTGGCTGCCTTAAATCATAAGATACCTTTGTAATTGGAAGAAAAGGAAATATTATTTATAAAGAACTGTCACTTCATAGTCCAAACAAGTGAATAGTGACACACAAACACACAGAACTACACTAGAATGTAACGGGAACATTCATATTATTTCATAGTTAATATATAACTTCACATCTATCTATGGAGTTGCGGGGATTGGGTGAAGGGGTCTAGGGAAAAAGAGGGTACACTTGATTTATTATGACTGCTGTTTCCAGACTGGATTATTCTCCTACTGGAATCTCATTCTTAATTTTACCTCTCAAGAAAGATTTTTCCTAGTTTCTTACTCTTCTATCTATTGCTTAAACAACTCTGCTAATTTACCTGCTTGTCAGTGACCATAGGCTCTACACCTACCTGTGATCCACAACACTTTAAGTGAGTATTTGGGGGAAAAATAAAATTGGTTCTCTTGACAAATCATAGGTTTTTCAACTCAGACACCACACTAGAATTATCTGGTGAAGTTTCAAACAATACTAATATTTAGACCCTACACCAGACCAATTAAATCAGAATCTCTGGGGCTACTGTCCATGGTTTGGTATTTTTAAACATCTGCCCCAAGTTGTAAATTAAAAAAAGGTTGAGAACCATTGTGTGGTGGTTGCAAACACCAAGACATGTTGAAGAACTGTAAGAGATCAATATTTGCTGATTTATTAATCCAGAAAAGAGCAGAGTGAAGGGCGAATAAGTGCTTTTGATGCAAAACAACTTGAAATTTATCCTGTATGGTAATTGTCAATCACTGAAAGATTTTCTAAGCCAGATATTGATATCAAATTTCAGTTTAAGAATACTTATTTTCAGAAGCGCAAGAACTCTTAACCTGCAGTCTGTAGCTCAACTCCACATTCTATGGATAGGCTTCAGATGAAAAGTATGATTTCAGAAAGTTTTGCACGGATAGACACACACAGTTTCCTTACAAAATTATTTAGCTTTCACCTTCTCAAAGTACTATTACTAAATTATATTTTCAGAAGAAAAACTTAAAATTATTTAGAAATCATTAATTTTACTGGATCGCTATGGAACTAAATATAGAAAACAAATTAGAATTATTGCCCTTCTATATAGATTTTAGTCATCTATTTCTGTAGATAATTTGTCAGGGACGATTACTTCAGAATCTTAAAATTTATTATCTGTTGTTTATTATTTTCATTGTATCGTGTTTAATGTAGGCTTCATGGGATAAAAACACAGTTGGGACACCTATTTGAGCAAGTAATTGGAAGTCCAAATGTAGGGTGGATTTCAGGATTAGTTTACCTAATAACTCAATACTTTATCAGCACTCAGATAGTTTCTGTCCCTCTGTCCTGGATTTACTGTCAGTCTACCATGCTGCGGGCTTCACTGAATGACTAGTAGAAACAATTCTGGGTGTTGGACTTTCTTGTTCCTGAGAAAGAAAGAGTTGATTTATTAAATGTCTTCCCAAGGAAGGAGGGTTCTCTCTTCCTAGAAGTTTCCAGTATCTTTGACCAGAATCAGGCCAAGTGCCCATTTCTTAAACATTAAAAACTCTGTATCAAGGCACCTAGGACTACTGAGTGCATTCATGTAATCAGAACTTATCTTTTGTAACTTCTAATGGACCAACTTCTGTCAAGACATGTGGACATTTGGAATAAATTAAATTCTTTTTTTTTTTTTAAGATTTTTTTTTATTTATTTTTTTACAGACAGAGATCACAAGTAGGCAGAGAGGCAGGCAGAGAGAGAGGAGGAAGCAGGCTCCCTGGTGAGCAGAGAGCCCGACGTGGGCTCGATCCCAGGACCCTGGGACCATGACCTGAGCCGAAGGCAGCGGCTTTAACCCACTGAGCCACCCAGGCGCCCCTGGAATAAATTAAATTCTTAAGAAAAATTACAATTTGTGAAGAAGGGAGAGAAGATACTCTGGCTTGATAAACAACAATATTTACCTCAACTCTTTTTTTTTATTAGTGCTTTTAGTTGCTATAATTATTGGAATATAATACTTAAAGGAATGTTTTTCCAAGAGTAGAGGCTGTGATTAATTTTACAAGTATGGGATGGAGTTATTTAATGCATAATTTGGTAAATTTTTCATAATACTAAATTTATTTAATTTCAAGATCTACACTTTTCTCAATAAGTGTCCAAATTTTAGTATCACAACATTTTTCCTTTATAGAAATAATAGTACTTAGGGGTGCCCGGGTGGCTCAGTAGGTTAAGCATCTGTCTTTGGCTCAAGTCATGCTATGTTTGAGACCCTCATTGGACTCCCTGCTCAGTGAGGAGTCTATTTCTTCCTTGCTTATGATCTCTCACTCTCTCTAATAAATAGATAAATCTTAAAAAAAGAAATAATAATATTTAGCAGATAGGGTGCCTGGGTGGCTCAGTGGGTTAAGCCTCTGCTTTCAGCTCAGGTCATGATCTCAGAGTCCTGGAATCGAGGCCCACATCAGGCTCTCTGCTCAGCAGGGAGCCTTCTTCCCCTTCTCGCTCTCTGCCTGCCTCTTTGCCTACTTGTGACCTCTCTCTCTGTGTCAAATAAATAAATAAAATCTTAAAAAAATATATTTAGCAGATAAAACAATTTACTTGGCAAAATTATATTTGGTAATAATATGGTAATTCTCTTGTCAAAATTATTACGATTGGAGTTTTTAAAATTTTTAAATTACTTATAAAATATTTAAAGTTTAATCACAAAAAATTTAAAGTGATAAATACTTTTGTGTTCCACTGGGCAAAATTTGGATCTCAAATGTTGTAATTAAGGGAATAATAATAATGACAGCTAAAACTTTTTGAATTATTGAATGCTTACTTTTTGCCTGGCACTATTCTAAGTCTTGTATATGGCATGGAACTCTGGACACTCAGTGGTACATTTCTGATCAAGTGCTTGGGTGGGCAATAATCTATTTAGAGTTAGTGAGGTCAACCACGGCAGAGAGGCAGAAAGTACATGGTTAAGAATATAAACTTTCTGTAGCTATACTTGTGAGTACAGCATAATGTGTGGACTTGTGAAATCACCATGTTGTACAACTGAAACTAATGTAACATTGTGTGTCAACTCTACTTCAATGAAAATAGGGAATGTAAACTATCTGGATTAAAATCTTTTTTTTTTTTTTTTTAAAGATTTTTTATTTATTTATTTGACAGAGAGAGATCACAAGTAGATGGAGAGGCAGGCAGAGAGAGAGAGAGAGGGAAGCAGGATCTCCGCTGAGCAGAGAACCCGATGTGGGACTCGATCCCAGGACCCTGAGATCATGACCTGAGCCGAAGGCAGCGGCTTAACCCACTGAGCCACCCAGGCGCCCAGGATTAAAATCTTGCCACCACTACTTACTAGCCATGTGAACATGAGCAATTATTAAATATTTTTTATGCTTTAGTTTTTCATATGTAATAGAGGCAAAACTAATACCTCCCCTACTACAGTTGTAAGTATTAACTGATTTAGTAAATATAAAGGACTTCAAAGGGAATCTGGCAGATCATATAGAAAGCCTTATTAATACATTATTAATTATTAATACATTAACTTATTATTACATTAAGTTAAAACATTATATTATTAATACATTATTAATTATTACTGTATGGGTTATTAATACATTATTAATTATTAATTATTACACATTATTAATGTTATTATTATTACATTATTACATTAATACATTAACTACTGTATGGGTCAGTATTCAACCAGGGAAACAGAAACCACTCTGCATGTTTCAAACACAGAGAATTTAATACAGGAATTGATTACACTGGTGATGACAGAGCCTAGATGGCACCCATGGAGCAGTGAGGCAACATAGGGATTAGGAAGAGCAGGAAGCTGCTGTCACATCAAGACTATTTGAAGAAATGTGGATAGGAGGAGAGGTTCAGTGAATTCAGAGATAAATCATTCAGGAGAATTTGTCGCAAGACAGGAATTCTGGTGGAAGTTGAAGTTTGGGAAGGGATGTGATTGCAGCTGGACTGGTTGTCCAAAGTAGGAGGTGAACTATCCTAGCTTCTCCTTTTCTCCCAATCTCCGGTTTTCAACCCATGTATCTCCTGAGCCACAGCTAGCTAGAAGTTAACTATGTAGAGGCCTAGGGAGCCTGCAGAGGCTAACCCTCCCACCACAGAGAGCAGAACAGCTAAAGGGTAAAGAACAGATCTGTAAGCCAACTGGGCCATTGCTAGCATAGATACTCTTATCACCCTTTTAGGGGTTAGGTGTCTTGGGAAAATTATAACCCTGTCTGTGGTTCATTTTTGTGTAATTAAAAAGATAACTAAGGTATTCATTGTTTACCAGTTTAGACAATTTTACATGCAAATTCATTTTTCCTTTATATTGTCATAAAGTTTTTTTTTCAAAATGCATTCTTATCTATTATCTCTCATTAGTACATGAAGTAAAATAAAAGGAAACTATTAATATTTATTTTGTAACTGAAGGAGTTGAGTGTCCAAGCTTATAGTCCAATCTATTATTTAAAAATCACTAGGAGGAAACCAGATTGATTCCTATTTCTATAAACTTAGGTCCTTTGTCCTAATAAAATACAATCAGTCTCAGGGGCTCCTGGGTGGCTCAGATGACTAAGTATCTGCCTTTGGCTCAGGTCATGATCTCTAGGTCCTGGAATCCAGCCCCATGTCAGGCTCCCAGCTCAACAGGGATTCTGCTTCTCTCTCTGCCTCTCCCACTGCTTGTGCTCTCTCTCAAATAAATAAAATATTGAAAAAAAAAAAAAAGATTGCTTAATCTATCCATCTACTTGTTGGCATTGTCTAGGCAACTGTAGTTTTTTGTAAGGATTCTGGTAGTGTAATTTTGCATTTTAATGTTTTTTTTTTATTTTGTTTTTACCTTCAAATTAATATATGAGTAAACAATAGATTCCCTAAGTATTGGGTTGCACAATTTTTGTGTTTTTGTTTTTCAAATTCAAATATTTTATTTTCAAATAACAAAATTTCTAACCTTAAATTCTACTCAAGTATTCTATTTGGCTTCTTAGCAAAATGGCCCTTTAAGTTGGAAACATTTACATGGAGTGGAAGATTTGGTAAGCCATTTTTACAATCTAGTATAGTATTCTAATGGTACACAAATAAAGGTTAGGAAAGATAACTTTTTCTGACATGATGCTAGTTTAACTACCTTCAGTTTTTTCCACTAGCATTATAGTCGTAGGGATTGAATACTAAGGCCCCAAGCCATAGACATCATTTTCAGGTATAGCAGATTAAGATTTAACCTTTTATGACACCTTGGTCTTTTTTGAAAGTAGATAATGACCTCTATGAATTCAAAGTCTGCACCATTTATTATTATTATTATTTTTTAAAGATTTTATTTATTTATTTGACAGAGATCACAAGTAGGCAGAGAGGCAGGCAGAGAGAGAGGAAGGGAAGCAAGCTCCCTGCTCCATCCCAGGACTCTGGGATCACGACCTGAGCCGAAGGCAGAGGCTTTAACCCACTGAGCCACCCAGGTGCCCCTGCACCATTTAGAATATGATTTTTTTCTACCTAATGAGCCTGTACCTGTGAGAATGCATGCCACAGTTTCTTTCTTATATAAATCAGCTCAACATATTTAAGACATATTTTAGGTTTCAGATTCTTTGAACATTATCTTAACTAATTTTTCCATTATCACAGAACTGTGCCAATTCTATGTTTGTTTCAAAGTAGGTAAAGGAAAGTTTCCCTCCATTTATTGTTATACACGTATGGGTGTCCATACCAGGGTTGCTTGGGCCCAAGTATGAGCATTTGATGAAATAGTTTCTACACAATATGTCACACACTATCACACAGAAACTTTTTCATTTTCAGGAGGCATAGCATACCCAGAGTGCCTGAGTCAAGAAGTCTTTAAATAATAACTACCCTGTTGACTTTCATACTTTATCACTGAATTGCCTTTATTATGTCTGCTTTGGGTCTTATTTTAATATCAATTTCTTTTCCCCAGAGGCACAGATTTCCTTGTGGTAGATTCTATTATTATTTTTTTCCTGCATCCTTCTTTCCAACTAACTCTAGACCAATCATCTACAGTTTACTTTTACTTTGTTAGTAAAAATACATATAATTACATATACCAGGAAATTCAAAATCTTAGGTGAGGGAGGAAATAGTATTTGTAAAGTGGGTAAATCTGTGCCCAGAACATTGTATGTGCTGTTATTAAATGGCTGCATACATAAATGAATGAACGAATTAGTGAGTAAACGGATTGAACTGCATCCCAGATTTACTTGAATCTTTACTCTTGAACCAACAAGTAACCAAAATAATACAAAGAAATTATTTGTATATTTTCTATTAAAATAAAAGTTATTTTAATAGAAAATTGATCTAGTTTAAATATGATAAATAATTGAAAGCCCAGGTTTTCTCCCCCACCCCCTCCACCCCCCCATAGACCCAGATAGGGTTTTGACATCTGCAGCTCTCCTGGGATGGAATTTAATGCTTGGCCCACATGGTTACACATAGTGTTGCAGTTTCAGTCCAGAAGCCGGTTATTTACAGACATTCCCACTGTCCATAGTTAATAGGACCTATTATTCATCAAGATGATTAGCCAAACACACTCTAAATGTTTTAGATGAGAAAACTGTTATCTGTATCTTCATTACAAACATGCAACCTAATGACTTGTACACAACAATTTGTATTACCCTTTAATAAAAGGCCTTTCTAATTATACAGATAAAGCAAAGAATGATCGCTCTTTATACTTGAAATTTTGTCTTCTATGAAAAAAACTAATATTAGTACAATGTTTGGACTTAAGTTTTTGACAGTGAAATAATGATTTAATAAATAATGAAAGTGTCCCCTGAAGTTTTATTTTATACTTAAATATTTAAATCCTCAATTATGAGACTTGATAATGAGAATATATTCAAATCCTTGTAGAAATTTACACAAATAAGTTCCACAAAAATATATATTAATTTTAAGAATCTCTAATTATCTATAAATCAAAACTTTTACATGTAATTTATGTAAAACTTTATGTGTAATTAAAACTTTTAAAAGATACATAATAAGAATTAGAAATAAAAGAAAACTGAATACACTTTAATATTTGGTGGTAAAACCATTTCTATTTAAAGGTGCTAATCATCTTGCATACATGTCTCAATAGGGGATGTTTTCTGAGTTTTTATGAGGGATTTCACTTTAGTTTCTATTAGAAAAATTGGAAATATTCTGAGCTTTCAGGAAGTAAAAAAAAAAAAAAGTTTAAGCTCCAAAAAAAAAAAAAAAGAAAAAGAAAGAAAAGAAAAAGAAAAAGACTTTGTGGCCCTGCTTAATGTTCATGTCATCAGTTAAATTAGATGTGACAGGACCAGTAAGTCTGGAGATTTTCACCACTAGTGTGATTGCCTTGAAGTATTTTGTCTCCTTAGAATCTCTTTGGCTCCATTTCCCAAGGAAGTTGACTCTATGTTAATCCTGTTGACTTTTTCACAAGGGTTTTAAATAGTCTGTGACCAGCCCTAGGGAAGAGAATGCTTCTCTGAGGACTGCTAGCCCACTTAGCCACCCAGTCATCATCCTTCTCCTAGGAAAGAATGCTAATTACAACAAGAGATTGCTTGTATCTTAACACAGCAGTGAGAGTTGAAAGAGTCAATTACTTATTTAGGGATTGTGCGTGAGGTTAAAGAGTATGCCCTCTCAAAGATCTTTAAACTGAGAATTGCCACATTCAAAGAAGAAATGCCTTAAAATGGTGATGAAGCAAGGCAAAATATTTTCATCACTCATAACACCATCATGCTTTATAAGCACGCTGGTGTTTGGTTGACTTAGAGGGATCTGGAATCTTTATCATAATACATAGGGCGCATGGAATTTAATAGGTTGACCTTGAAAACAATTTTTTATTATTTTTATCACTTTATAAGTAACATTTAAGTAACTTGCTATTGAATTACATATAGGTCAAGATTTTAAACTTTACTCTATTTTTGTTTGCTTCAATGATGAAAATATGGGTACTTGTTTTATGCACTCTTTACCACTTATAACTTTAAGGTAAATGTTTTATTTAAATTGTAAAATCTATTTAAATCCTCCAAAGCAAGAGTCTTGAAGAAAACGAACATTTTAAATAAATAATTTTTAAAGAAGAATACATGTTTTATTAATAACCCTGATTAGAACTATGATGATGAATGACAATAGACTAAAATGTAGTAAAAAAGCATTTCTTTTGAAGGGTAGAAAATGTCTCTTGAAAGATAGTCAGCTAGCAGAAAAAAAATAGAGTTTAAAACAATACTTTTATATTACTTAATGTTTAAGTAAGTGTAATTTTTATGTTATTACCATGATCATGATACAGTTATTTGATTTACCTAATTGTACTTGCAGTATGAATATGAAATAGTTATTAAAAAATTATTACTCTGCGGAACACTAACCCATATTTATAAACCTTTCATCAATTTTACAGATCATTGATAAAGCTTCTGGTTTCTAACAAATCTCTACTCAAGATGATTATGTTTCTCATCTTTAATTATTATCCTTTTTAATCTAATAAAATAAAATGGAAAATAATTCTCATGGGATATATTCATAAAAGGTCTTTTAGTAAATAGTAATAATAGCAACTTAGACTAAACTATTTGTGGGGAAAGGTAAAAGCTGATACTCCTTCCCAGGAGCTAGTTTTAAGCATGAGAGCAATTTGAGATACTGTTGGTACATTCCAGAACTCCCCTTGGTCTTAATTAGAACAATTGAAAGAAACTGTTAATTTTGATCAGCTGGTGAAAAGCCCTGCTGTTGCAGTCAGTCATTTCTATGGAGTTCAACTTTCAAGTTCATAAGCAAAAGGGTTAGATTAAAGGATTTTTCCTCCCAGTAAATCATTAGCACAAATGCATCATTTCAAAATTAATACTTTAAGATTGAGCTGTATTTTAAGGTTATAGAGTTGCTAGTTTAAAATGTGACACACAATGTATAAGTAATTCATTTCACAGTGGGTTGTATATTTTTAGTTTCCATATTTAGAGCTAAATAGAATATTTTAATTTGTGGAAAATCCATCTTTTGGGAGCATATGCTGATGTTCAAACTATATACCTACATGATAATCAAAAATAATTTTGGGAAAAATGTAAGGAGGCCACACAATACATTAAAAGGGGCTACAGTGAGGGGAAAAATAAGGCAGGAATGTGGTGAATGAGGTGCCTTCAGCACCTTTTGTTTGTAACAGACAAACAAACAACGGGACAGTGAGAAGAGAAAACTAGGTAAGAAAGACATCACATTGTTACCCACCACAAAAAATGAAAACGCAAGATTTCTCAACTGTCATAGCAAGCAGAGAGGGTGTGAATATGCTTACCTGAGAAATCTGTCACTGATGATAGACGTATTCAGTTGCTGGTATTGTTGTTGATTTGCTTTTCCTATATAATGTTGATTTTTATTCCTGCCATGTTGCTCTCCAGGTGAGTGCACCTGATGGTACATGCCAGGTGCTCTATTGGGATTGAAGAAGATAATACTGGCGCTTCTGCATATATTTATTTTCTTTTTTTCATATTTTCTTCCCTATGATTTATCATGTGCATATTGTATTAATGTATAGTCCATATATATCTACACACATCAAATAGATGAACATAATGGTGCACAACTAAAATGATTTGGAGGCTACTGATCTATATAGTGATTATGTTTCAATTATCATCAAGGTCCCTTCAAGCATAACTTCATATTATTTTAAGTATGCAATTGTATGACTGTTTATATTTGTATTTAGATTAAATATTTTTTCCTTTTTTTTTCAAAGATTTTATTTATTTATTTGACAAAGATCACAAGTAGGCAGAGCAGCAGGCAGAGGGGGAGGGGGGGAAGCAGGCTCCCTGCTGAACAGAGAGCCCGATGTGGGGCTCGATCCCAGGACCTTGGGATCATGACCTGAGCCGAAAGCAGAGGCTTAACCCACTGAGTCACCCAGGCGCCCCTTAGATTAAATATTTAAATAATTTTATATTTGCATCAGGAAATGCAAATCAGGAGGAAATCAGGAGGAAAAGTTTTCTATTATCTACCCAGCATCAATTAAATGCAAGTATCTACCCGCATACCTCTATTATCTTGCTGGCAGTCTGGGTGTATATTACGTCTTACCTTTGAAAACCACGATTACTGTTTAATCTTTACTGAAAAGAAATGTTTCCTAAGAGGTTGTAGACATAGCTTCATTTGCATATATAATTCAGAAACTGTAGGATGATTGGACAGTTGTTTTAACACCCATTTGTATTTCCATAAGCATCCATAAGTGATAGTAAAGAAAGAAGAGCTAACATAGAAAGAAGCAGCAGCTGGATGAATCCACCAGGTATAGAGACTGAGAGGAACCAGAGACTAGATACCAGAAGAAAGTATACAATACTACTCAACCCTAACTGGCAGGGTGCTCAGCACTGAGTGGTCTTAAGGGCCATGCTGGTGGAAGCCAGCACAAACATTACCTCCATCATTAATTGTACTTCAGTTTTTCAGTCAGGGTACTACAGGTGATGATAGACCACTCTTTTCCACAGATGGAGTCTTATAGGAACATAGGCTTTTTGTAGTAAATTAATGAGAACATTCTGGAATGCTCAGTTCATAGCTTCTCTGTTTTGCTCTTAGGATAGAAGCCACTAAGGTATATGTGGCCATTTTTGTTTTCTAATGGGTAGAAGAAGGTGGTTCTAAAGCCAAGCAAAGGGTGAGGAAATATTTTAAAAGTGTGGAGCCTAAGCCATATCCCCAGATTCTGAGATCTCTGGTGTAGCCCAGGAGTCTGCCCTTTGGAAAAGAGGATACTGATGCAGTTATTTAAAGCACTATGAAAATACTTTTCTCTAATCCCTTGCTCAAAAGTTTAATCATGAGAAGTATTTCAGAATTCTGAACTTTTTGCATTTTAGAAAGGTAATATTGTATATATGCCATGTATAACATAATATACTCAGCAGGTTCTGGGGGGTAACATATCAGTATCAGTCATGATCGAGTCAAGAAAAGAGAAATCTTAACTAGATATTTCAGTAGAAGAAGTTTAATATAAGAGATAGTCTACACAGGTGTTGGTGAGATAAAATAACAGAGAAGAAAACACTGGGGTATCCAGAGAAAATAAGAGCAAGAAGAGTTTATGGGAATTTATAAGGTTAGGAAAAAAGAATATCCCAACTGTAGCTATGGGGCTCATTCTACAGGCATCAAAAGAAGCTAGAGGTTGGAACCAACTGTGGAAGGGGTTCTGTTAGGAACAGCAAACCAACAGAAAGAAACAAGTGTCCTCTTCTGTTCCAGCCTCCCTTTAGTGCCATTACTGGTAAAATAGAATGAGAAACCCCCTGGCAAAGAAGAAATGTGTTTGGAGCGTCTCAGCCCCAGCTCCGCAAAGCCAAATAAGGAAGGCTATATTGGAGTAAGAGACAAAAGCTTAATAACAGGTTACTATGTCTACAACAAAAATAATGAGTATTTACCCCAAGTAGGAACAATGAATAAATTACGTAATATCTGCTCAGTTGAAGTTTTGCAGCTAAATGAGTTTGTTCCTAATTTGGAAAAAAAAAATAGATACTTTTGGATTTCAAAGTTATGGATAAGGCAGTATGTACTTGTTCTACTCTGTGTTCGAGGAAAGCACGTTCTCTGCTTTTTCAGTCTTCTGGAAAGATGTTCCCTAAGCACACATTTTGCTCCTTTCCTGACTGAACTTAGAGAGGTAGAGTGGATTCTTTGAGAAGAATAACTATCACACTCACGTCATATCTGTCCTTTTCCTCCTCTTGAGTACAAAGTTGACTATGAAAGAAAGAGTTTCCTTATGCTCCTTTATGTCATAAATCAGGCCCATACAGGACCCTTCTATGTGGAAAGTCTTTGCTAGTTCAGCTTTGTCTATGACTGGAATTTAATAGTGCAAACCTACATGGCAAAGAGATCTACGTCCACACTCAGCAATTTGGCCTGAAACAGTGATAAAGTTAATAATTTTACTCCCTTTTTTACTCAGTAGGGATGTTAGATAACAGTGGTATGGATATTTGGGACTCTATAAGATAACTTAATTGTTCAACATAATAATGTAAATTATAAAGTTCATTGATGGAGAGGCTATTTTGCAAATATTTTCTACCTCTTAAGGGTATTAGCCTATACTCTCCTTTAAAATTGTTGGTCCTTGGGAAATGTGTACAATGATGCCCTGGCTTACAAGTAAAATAGTTAAAGCATCAGGTGTGTTGAAATCCACCCTGGTAAGGAAATCTAACCTGGCTGGCCTTTACTCACTTGGGATTTGTTTTCTGAATTTGGAGCCCCAAAGCTTCTTCCCAACCTTTCTTATATTCAGCTTGTGGCGTTGTGACCAGCACTTATTGTGTTACTAATATTCTGAGATAATTCCTGGAATCAAAGACTCACACTTGGAAAATGTGCAAATGAGATAAGAGAGATGGATCCAAGATGATGTCCTCACCTGTGCATATAGTGAAGTTTCATGAAAGGAAATTCTGAAGAAGGAGTGGGTGGCAGTGCCCAGTTTGAAAGCAAGGAAAGGTGATTAGGAACTGGAGGCCTGTTCACACCTTTGTGAAGAGGACCTTAAGCTCTCAGGTAGTCCTTTGGACCCTGAAGGAAAATCTATAGTAACCTTGAACCTTTTATCAACTTTAGCTATTGACCATGTTTGCTAAAACTCATAAATAGCCCTGATCCCTGAATTAAAAATTGTACCATGTTTATTTGTCCAGCCAAGATAGTCATCTTGAATTCACTGAGAGGATGACTGATGGTGGAAAAGGGTGGCTTTTCTTATTTGTAGTCCTTTGCAGATGCCCATGAAGAGGAAATGGCATCTTTTTTGGAATTTTGACCTTGGATTTTTAGGTGATGACCAGCAGTACAATGAGTACTAATATGTAATAAAACAGAGTAATTGGTGGGATAAAAGGACAAATGGAACAAAGAGGTGGAAAATCAAATCCTTCTGTGCTAGAAGATGCTGACATAAGAACCAGGTGGATGAATGCTCAGGTTACCCAATTAATGCAACAAAATTGTAATCTGAAACCAAGGCTGCTAAATATAGATGTACTTTCTGGGCTCTGGATCTGCACAAATACTGTTAAGGAATACGGATATTGGGCATGGAGAGGATTTTGCCAAGGCCATAGATTTAAGGAGCCTGAAGTTATTGTCTACTCGCTAGAAAACATTATTCCAATTCAAATAGACCCAAATGAGTCCATTCACATGGAGACAAAGGTATTGATAGATGAGCGCAAAGATGGGGAACAGAAAGAGACCCAGGGGCACAGAGTGGGGAAGATAGAGAGGGTTTCCATGCAAGCCATATCCAAGGTGAGCTAAGGTTTTCTGAGCATATCCCTGCTTTCTATTGGTCATCTTCAGGTTTATTATGAAGTAATCACTCTATTACATCTCTTCTATATCATCTTACTACAGTCTCCAACAGGAAAATCCGCCTCAAGACCATAGTTAAAGGGAGGCAGAAATCTACTACTCATAATTAAAGGGTATCAAGGACAATGTTTATTTTCATGTTTGAAATAAAAGTCATCAAAGATATATATTTTTTAGATTTAATTCAATCTCCTAGGTTCTTTAAAAGCTCCTTAAGCCACTTAGAAGTCAAAACATTTATTATGTTAATGAAACAAGAATTTCTCACTTGAATATAAACTATTTTTTAGGTAAGTAGCATTGTCAGTGTCCTCGGTTATTCAAAAAGAAAAAAAAAAGAAATAAAAAAAGAGAAAGAGGGAAAGAAAGAGGAAATGTACCTTGGCTCCAGCAAGTTAAAAATATAAGCATAGACCAAAGATAAAGCATCAGTATTATCAGTTACTCAATTTTAGATTCTTGGGATGACATTCTTCTTTTGTCAGTGTCTAAATCTAAGGTCACATTGGAGTTATAAGGATGGAAATAATATTATACCAATTAGAATCCTTTATATCTGTAAATGACATCATTGCCTGCCTGCTATGTCTACCTATGTAGAGGTTGGGGTGATAGCTCATCTATGGGGGGGGGGAGTTATTCAATAACTATCTTTTCAGTGACTGTGAAAGTTTTCACTCTTGAGTAGTGGCTACAGCAATAAAAAGAGGAGCTGTGCTCTTGTTAGCTTCTCTCCCTCAAGGTGCCTTATACACCCTCTCTTTTGTTCCCTCTTACTATTGCCAAACAAAACAAAACAAAACAGAATAAGAATAAAATAAAACAAAACCAGTTGTGGGGTGCCTGGGTGGCTTTGTTGGTTAAGCTTTGGACTCTTGGTTTCAGCTCAGGCCCTGATCTCAGAGTGCTGGGATCAAGCCCCACTTTGGGCTCCCTGCTCGGTGGGGAGTCTGTTTCTCCCTCTCCCTCTGACCCTCTCCCCAGCTTATGCTCTCTCTCTCTCTGCAGTAAATAAATAAAATCTTTAAAAAAAGGATTCTCTTTCTTTCTCTTCCTCTCCCTCTGTCCTTCCCCTCCCCTGTGTGCATACATGTGCATGCTTTCTCTCCAAAAAAATAAAATAAAATAAAATAAGCATCACCATTTGGAAACAAGTAGACTAATCTGGAATGTGGAGTTTATTTGAAAACTGACCTGATATCTTTAATAATTCATAATAGCCAAATCAGCCTGCAGAAATTTTTTTTTGGATTAAAATTCAAACAAATTGACTATAGAATGACTTTTCATGTAATTGGGGAAATTTGGATATGAACTAGGTATTAAAATACAATAAGGGTAAAATGCCATGATGTCTAAAATTTCCTTTAAACTACTTCAATATGCAAGCAAATATGGCAAAATAATACTAATTTAATCTAAATAGAACATACGGGATTTGCACTACTACTTTTACAATTGAAAGATTTAAAAAAAATAATCACATGAAAGAAAATTTTACAATCTTCAGAGATCTCCTTTAATTCCTTTACACCACTTAAAGTCATCATGTGCTGTGCTGAGTTGGTTTAGGATTCTCTCTCCCTTTCCCTCTGCCCCTCCCCCCCAAATAAATAATAAATCTTTTAAAAAGGCAACACAAAACCTGTTGTCTATTTATTGACGTAATTCCCTGCTAAAGTTTAATAATATATATTTGTTTCATTTTAAATATGTGTAATATTTATTTATTTGACAGAGAGAGAAATCACAAGTAGGCAGAGAGGCAGGCAGAGAGAGGGGGAAGCAGGCTTCCTGTTGAGCAGAGAGCCCGCTCTAGGGCTTGATCAGGACCCTGAAATCATGACCTGAGCTGAAGGCAGAGGCTTAACCCATTGAGCCACCCAGGTGCCCCGGGGGTTTTTTGTTTGTTTGTTTGTTTTTTGTTTTGTTTTGTTTTGGGTTTTTTTTTTTGATAGGCTATTTAGCATCTCTCTAAGCTATGAGCTGATTCTATGTACTGAAATCAATCTTTTAATTACATAACTTTGATTTTGGGTAACAGGATATCAGGAAAAACCTAACAGAAAATACTAGAAAAATACACAAAGACTACGTATATTTTTTCTGCAAACTTTTTTTTAAAGATTTATTTGTTTGCTAGAGAGAGCATGCACTCAAGTGGGGAGAGGGACAAGGGGAGAGATTCTTTAAGCAGACTCCCCGCTGAGCAATGAGCCTGACTCAGGGCTCATACTCATGACCCAGGAGACCACCACCTGAGCTGAAACCAAAAATCTGACACTTAACCTACTGAGCCACCCAGCCACCCCAGGTAAACTTGCTTCTTAATAACTACCTTCTTGAACTCTATACTACTGCTAGATTGTACCACATGATGTTCTTCTACTCCTTTCTTGTACCTACATACCTTTCTATGTGATTCTCTGTCTAGAAAGTTCTTTCTATGAGTGTTCACATGGCTAATTTATCTGTTACGATTTCACTCCAGAAGTTTTTACTGTCTCTCATATTTGAGTTTTACCATCCTTACATTGTACTATAGCAACCTGTGTTTCCTTATGTTAAAGCATTGACTTCTGGTTTCTGCTTTAACAAGCAAAGAGATTGGAATTTATCACTCCTTACAACAACAACAACAACAACAAAAAGGACAAACTGAAAATCAATGACTTTTCTTGTCTGTCAAAGAACTGAGGTTACAGAGCAAATTTCTACCCCCAAAATTTGGAGAGAGAGACTCATACCGAAAGACACCATTGAGATCTGCCTATCTGGAGCATAAGTTGCTGGAGTCTTGCACTGGTAGGAACATTTAAATGTTAATTTTGACAAGTGTTGGAGTCTGAGTGTCAACTGACACAACATTAAGAAACTCTTGGGGTCACAGTCTTATGGGAACCACCCCCCTTTTTATAAGCTTTATATCTAGCAACTACCCTTCCACAACTAAGTTCTCATGGTGAAGATCTGAGAAAGATATCCTCCTAATGCTGGCAGGGGAAGGGAAAGGGTAATCATTATGAAAAATGACCAGAAACTTTTCCATATAAAAGGTCTATACTCCAGGAGAAATGGCTTTGCCAGTATTTTATACTAGTTGGAAGAGGGGCATTCCTTCTCCCATTAGACCAGCTTGTAGCCTTGCTGTCTCACCTGAGGGAGGAGAAACAAAATTCAAAGAAATAATAACAAAAAAAAAATACTCAAAATGGATCAGGGATTCAGAAATAAACCAGGGGCAGTGCAGACAAGGAAAGAAGTAGGGGGCAGAGACAAAAAAAAAAAAAAAAAAAAAAAAAACAACTTATACCACTGAAGACACACTTGTGAATGTCACAACCCTAAGACACAGGTTCACTAAAAGTGGTGAGATTTAACTAGAAGAGTATAGAAGCCTATCTCCCCTCTACACATTGCTATAATATAACACCAGTATTCCTACAGTTTAACAGTGAATTGCAACTGAAAGACATTGATACTTTCAGTTGAAAAATATATAGGGAAGCCCAAAGTCAAGAGTAGAGACAACAGTAAGGATGTTAGAGGACTCTGCCACCTATAGCTAGAATAACATTAAACATAGCCTGACTCCTAGCCAGATTACCATACATTCTCACACTAAATACCAGATTACCTCAGTTCTTGTTATATATTACACATGTCCATCTTTTAATAAAAAATTACAAGATATGCCAAAAGGCAAGTAAAAACAGTATGAAGAGATAAAGCAATAATCAGAAACAGACTCAGACGTAAATGCTGGAATTGCCAGACAGGGAATTTAAAGTAACTATGACTAATGTGTTAAAGGAACTAATGGAAAAAAAAAATAGACAACAAGCAAGAAGGGATAGTTAATATAAGCAGAGACATGAGAACTTTAAGAAAGGGTTATCAAAAAGAAATGCTGGAAATAAAATTCTAACAGAAATGATGAAAGCCTTTGATGGACTCAACAGTGTACTCAACATAGCTGAAGAAGTAAGCTTTTCTAAGCCTGAAAATAGGTCAGTAGAAACTTCCCAAGCTGAAAAACAAAGAGAGAAAAAACAAAAAGAAAATAAAAGAAAACAGAACAGTAGGACAATTTTTTTTTAAAGTGTAACATACAGACTGCCAACATACCTGCCCTAGAAGAAATGTTCCATTTTTCATGAAGAAGAAAAGTGATACAGGTCAGAAACTTGGATCTCTATAAAGGAAAGAAGAGTATTAAAGAATGAATTCATTAAAGCAAAAGAAGATCTTTTATTTTTCTTGTTATTAACTTATCTAAAAGATAACTGTTCAATGTAATAATAACAACGTTTTAGGTAATTATATTATGTGGATAAGTAATGTCACCAGGGGTGGGACAAAGGGATTGAGAATACTCTTATAAGTTACCTGTACTATGCTTGAAGTGATTTTATTAGACAATCTACTCCTTTATCTTAAAATTTCCTGTTAAAATATATTTATCTTTGGAGACCTGCTGTGAAAGAAAAGATTTTTGAAGTAGATAAATTACTCTCCAGTGATGAAAACAACATAATGACCATTTAGATTTCTCTATCATTGATTTTTAAGCAGCAGAACCTTATAGGAGAGTATTGTAACTAAGCTAACTGGATGAATTTCCATGGAAATTTCAAGTGGTCTCAGATGTAAATATATAAAATAGATGTAAATCTATTTTAACTGGTGTATATAAAACTTTCTTTTCTGGGAAACTACTATTTGTACTCACAGAATGGTACTAGCAATGGCCTGAATCCATAATAAGACAAAGCAGTTTTTAAAAAATATCTTCTCTTGAGCTAGACTAAAAACCCATTATCATCTATGTATGACAGTACTAACTTGAATTTAATTTCTTTCTCATGCAGAATAATTTTATATAAGCCCAGCCTACTGGCTCATTGGAAGTTGATGTTCTGCCCTTCAATTAAGTAACAAAGACAAAAATCCTAATCAGTATTAGAGTGTAAACATATACAAAGTACATAATATGAACCTCCAATCACTAATAGGTAACATATGAGGTACTATCAAAGGTCAGTTCATTTGGCACTGACAGGAAACTGAGAAAGCTATAAATATAGATTTATTTTGTCTATGTTTATATTATAATATAAATTATATTAGAGTACATATGCTCTATATATGTATACACACACACACACATATATATATATATATATATACATATGTACATGTACACATACACACATATATATATACACACACACCAAAGGACAGTGAAAAAAAATCACTCACATAATGTAATTTAGGGCAAATACTGACATATACCTTTAAGAGTTGCCCTTGAATCAGAGACCTTCAAATATCTATTTAACAATGAACATATTATAATAAAAACTGTAGAAAAAATGTTATATTAATTTTTTTCTCAAAGCTAATTTTAAAATGGGACATACCATATTTGCATAGGAAAACTTATTTAGTTTTATTTTCTCCAGCAATTATTTGCCAAAGCTAATTTATTCTTCCAAAATAAAGTGGAAAACTCCAAGACTACTTGCATATATTCATACAACATGCGTTTCACAGGGTTTACATAAGAATGTTCTTGCAATGTAAATGGGTAGGGAAGCAGAGGGCAATGAGGTAAAGACTGGAATCTTATATGTGTTCTAAAAAAGCACTTCCATTTCCCACTTTTCCCCCTAGTAAATGAAGACAGGATGAATAGCTAAAATTACTAATTGGTTTACTGATCAGTTGTACTTTGTTCGATTGATTTGCAATTAATTCTGGTTTGTGGTGCACTGAAGAAGAAGGTTGGCGCCAACCTTTGAGGCAACTGATACTTAATGCCTTGCTGGAGACTACAGGGCAAGGGCATCCATATTCAGTCTGGAGACAGCTCCTAGAGCCTTTCATGAGGAATTGCTCTGCTCCATCTTTCTAGGGAAGGTGAATGCATTTTATTTGCTTCAAGTAATAACAAAATGTAAAAATGCTTTTTAATGTGATATTTTTAATTAGGAACAAAAATACTACATACAAACAATTTGGGAGTATAAATCTTTTTGCTCACTTTCTTCACTCCTCTCTGTACCAAAAACTCCACACAAAGTCGGTCATCACGTAGATATGCACCATGGACACAATCCCAGTTAGCTAAAGAGGATCTGTGGAGCTGTTCCCGCTAAGGAAAAAAGGTTAATGAAAACTTGAGTGTTAACCTTCCTAGGTTAATTTTAAATGTAATTTCCATTTTACATATCTGGACCAGAGGCTGAAGAAATAAAGCTATAATAGATTACCATTATTAGACAATCATGGGTTAAAAGTGTACCAGGGCAAAAATACCTTATTAATCATCATGATGTGCGTTTGCTGACTCTGCTAATATCCTTCCCTGTCCATCCCCGCCCCTACTAAGAAAATTGTCCATTTCATGCCTTCTGTTAAGTGATTTTTTTTTCAATGTCTAATCTTTTATAAGATTTTTCATAGTGTCATCTATCGTATTTTCTATAATCAGGAATATATTGATGTCAATACTATAAAATTATATGGCCTTGTTTAACAAAAATTAAAATGATAATAATACATATTTTTCTGGTTCTAAAATCTAAAATCCTCCTGTATAGATATAGCATTGCAAAGTTTCACAAAATTGTTTTAAATGTTATTTGTACATCTTCATAATATACAATGTGTCTCACAGTAACTGCTGATTTTCTAAAATATGTGAACTCATTTTCCTTTCACTAATATCTGAATAGCCACTGTATCAGTTAGGATTGCATTATTAATTATTATTATTGTTATTATAAATATTATTAATGCAAATTTATTTATTAATTCACAAGTTCAGTAAAATATATCAAATGTCTACTTTGCCTCCCAGTGCTAACCAGAATGCTAAATATTAAACATCCAAACTCAAATAAAGTCAGTTCCTTAAAGTCAAAGTGTTTAAAGTTTATGATGAAGTCAGTCATGGGAACAGGGGGACGATGTGTGATAAAGACCATGATTAGTGTATTTATAAGGAAGTCTTCCTGGAGGTAAGACATCTAACCCCAGGTTCAAAATAAAAGGATATATGAGCTAGAGGAAGTATGGTGTGGATCTGATAGACAAGAAGTGAAGTAGGAAATGTACCAGTCAATATGACAGAAGAGCAGTATATGAAAACTCAAGAAGCCTGATATAGTAAGAAAACTCTGATTAATATAACTAGACAACAGTTGTATATGTTGAGAATGGGGAAGGGGTGGCAGTGGGTAGGTGTTGGCTGTAAAAAGAAGGTTGAAATTATAAAACACAAAATTGGAGATTAAAAAGAAAAAGGCCAGATTTTGAAGGACTTGTTAGTCAAGCTAATAAGTGATTGATGCTGAAGACAAATAGAAAATTTGACAGTGCATAACATAGTCTGATTTTTAAAAGTATGCAAAGTAAATTAGAGTTAAGTAAAAAATTGTAATTTAAAACAAGCTGCTGTAAATCAGGGAAGAAATTATAAGAATATGAATTAAGAATGTGGGAATAAAGGGAGAAGATAGATTCCAAAGGAAGAGAGAAATTAATAGGACATGGCAGTGGATTAGGTGGTGGGTTTGTGTGGGAAAGGGAGGAGACTTGGGTGATTCATGATTTCTGAACTGGTTAGACAGAAACACAGGAGGTTTATACCTCAGGGGTGATGAAATGAAGAGTGCAGTTTTGCACGCATTCAGTTGCAATTTCAGGACATTTGGTGGGGTCATCTAATCTGTCAGGGCTCTGAGAAGAGAAGAGGGTACCAAATTCTCTGTAAGATGTGAATAAACAATTTATAAGTGAATCCATGGGATTATATATATTCAGTGGGGCCTGATGAGGTGTGAACTTCACAAACACCAAGTGTAAAGACTAGTGAGTCACTTCATGAAGACATAGATAAAAAGTGATTACAAAGTTGAACAGAAACCAGAAGGAAAGATGTCATGAAGTTAAAGAAGTAGTATTTTAAGAAGGCAGTAGTGGCTGAGTCAATTCTTAGAGAGTCAGCATCATTACTTACATGGTTCCTTTCTTGTAGAGGATACTGTTCACTGTGAAAATCTCTTTAACATTCGAAACTAAGGGAACCCTAGATCCTTCATAGCATGGTTTTCAGTACTAAATCTGGCATCTCTCAGAGCATCTACAAAGTTCTGGAGACATGATCGATATTTGAGTGACTTTTTGTTACTCAGTATTCTTACCAATTCAAAAATAGAATGAAGATTGGAGAACAGAATTTCCTCTCATTTAGTGAAAATCCCAAATTGCAGACTTCATTTGTAAATCATATCTTACCTTAAAGGACAGCACTTCATAAACAAAAACGTAACTAACTAATAAATTGTTGAAAGTTAAAGAAAAAACAAAACAGACCTGACAAAAGTCCTAAATTAGTACAGGTTATATAAACACTATTAGAATGAGGTATTTGATAATGTCTGTAGTAGTTCTTGTTTTTTTAAGGCTATTTATTTATCTATAGTGAATGCACTTTATTTTTATGTAAGAACATGGTCATTTAGTGAGGTTTATTTGTTTGGTCTCCCACCCCACCCCACCCTCGCTTTACTGAGACATAATTGATATATAACATGTGTACATTCAGGATGTAAAATGTATTGATTTGATACACTTACATATTGATAATGGTTACCACCATAATATTAGCTAACACTGCCATCATGTCACATAATGGTCTTTTTTGTGGTGACAATACTTAAGATCTACTCTCTTAGCAACTTTCAAGTATATAATGTGGTATTATTAGCGATGGTCATAATGCTAGACATTAGATTCCCAGAACTTATCTATAACTGAAAGTTTTTACCCTTTGACCAACATCTCCCCATTTCCCTACCTTTGAGCCCCTGGCAACCACTATTCTATTCTCTGGTTCTATGAGTTTGCTTTTTTAGATTCCATGTATACTTTGTATCATTTAGTATTTTTCTTTGTCTGACTTACTTCACATGGCTTAATGCCCTCAAAGGCCATACGCATTGTTGCAAATGGCAGGATTTCCTTCTTTCTCATAACGGATATATATTATATTATATACATGTAAATGTAGATAGGTTGCTGGATCTATTTTTAATTTTTTGAGAAATCTCCATATTGTTTTTCATAGTGAATGCATCAATTTCTATTTCAACAACAGTGCCCATGAGTTCCTTTTCCCCCACAATTCCATCAACACTTATCTTTTGTCTTTTTGATGAAAGCTATTCTACTGCCTGTGAGGTGGTATCTCATTGTGATTTTGATTTGCATTTCCCTGATGACTAGTAAGGATGTACCTCTTGGCCATTTGTATGTCTTTTTTGAGAAAACACCTATTCAGTTCCTCTTCCCATTTTTCTAATTGGATTGTTTGTTTTCTATTGAGTTGTCTAAGTTTCATACATTTTGGATATTAAACCAAGAAACTACTAGCAGTACACTATTAGACATTTTTTTCTTATCTTTTTGATTTAGACATCACCAGGTTTTCTGTAAACTTAGTTCCTTTTAGAAAAAAAAATGCCTAGACTCATAGCAATTTGTGAAATTAATTAATTTTAATTATGATATAATGTTTTTTTCTCCCACATTTAATTAAGAAAATTCATCTTGCTATGAAACAAGTTTCAGTAAGTAAACAAAGAATGTATTCTGATTACTCTATTACAAGTTTCACTTGGTACCAAGAACAGTCCCATCCCACCTGGAGAGCATTTCACATAAGAGATACTTATTTACATTACTATAGTTTTAATTTCAGCATAGGTCAATTTTCATTTCCAGCACTCCTAATCTTGAATCTTACTCATATAGTTTATTAGAATCTGATAATGGGGGCTTTCTTTCTAAATGGAAATTTGTTTCTTTATGTTACAAATGTAATGGCCTGCTCCAGATACATAACCAAGAGAGAACAGAACAGGGAAAATAATAAGTTGTTCAGAGTTAGTAGGGCTAATAAATTAGGTATCTGATTTGAAGTTTCCAGCTTCTGGTTTGAAGTTTCCAGATCTGAGTTTCCAGCTTGATTTTAAATCAAATATATTAAGGACACTATAGTCATCGAGAGCATTCCCATGGGAATGGTGAGAGGGCTTCTTGACTCCAGTGTAGGAAAGCTGTCACTTTCTCTTCTTGAACTCTTAACTGATCCCACACCTGCTTATATAAAGGCATCCATACTTTGTCAGAAAGGCTTGTGCGGGTTAGCAAGGATGTGAGGCAAGATGGAGGGTTGAGGGAAATGCCTTTGTGAAATTAATAAGATGATTCACATGGATTTTTAATCCTTTAACTCTTCATTGTGATATTTAGTTGTACAACTTCTTAGTTGGGAGAACATGAATCCTTGTGGGACAGTTTTCTGGCTTATGTCATAATTTAGTCAGCATGCCACGTTATTTACGTGTTATGAATCAAGAACCCTGATAGTGGATCTATGAAATCTATAGATCTACTGCTTGATAATGAGAAAGCTGCATGTTATAGTACTTGAAGTATACAGTCATTTACTATTAAATGAGAATGAGTCCAAGAACAGTAATTGGTAGAGAAGATGTTAATGAAACATGAGATGTAATTGCTAAGTTCAAGGCAAAATATTATACCACATGATATTGATGATGAATACATAGGGCCAGAAAATGGAGAAAACCACCATGAGGAAAGAGAGAAGAATCACAGTAATACAGAAATAGAATTAAATTATGAGAGATAGTGGAGACAGCGGGGAAATCAATCATTGTATCTTTTTTATTTGTCTTTAATAATATTGCATCCTTTTTTTTAAAAGTATACTCTTGAAAACAGATGTGTTGTTTTAAGACAGCATCATTTGCGTGACGACCCAACAGATCTGTAGTCCTCTAGAAGCCTGAATAACAATAAATACCATGCTTATTAAGAAACACTTGAAGGGAGGAGGAGTCAAGATGGCGGAGAAGTAGCAGGCTGAGACTACTTCAGGTAGCGGGAGATCAGCTAAACAGCTTATCTAAAGATTGCAAACACCTATAAATCCAATGAGAGATTGAAGAGAAGAAGAACAGCAATTCCAGAAACAGAAAATCAACCACTTTCTGCAAGGTAGGACTGGCGGAGAAGTGAATCCAAAGCGACGGGAAGATAGACCGCGGGGGGAGGGACTGGCTCCCGGCGAGCGGTGGAGCAACGGAGCACAAAATCGGGACTTTTAAAAGTCTGTTCTGCTGAGGGACATCGCTCCAGAAGCTTAACTGGGGTGAAGCCCAGGTGGGGTCAGCGTGGCCTCAGGTCCCACAGGGTCAAAGAAGGTTTGGGGGTGTCTGAGTGTTGCAGAGCTTACCGGTATTAGAACAGGAAAGCCGGCTACAGAGACAGAGCCGAGGAGTGAGCTCTAAACTCGGGGTTACCTTGAACAGGTCGCAGGCTCGGTCAGCTCGGAGCACGGCCGGAGGCCAGGGTGACGGGAGTCATTGGGCGCTGTTCTCTGAGGGCGCACTGAGGAGAGGGGCCCTGGGCTCTCGGCTCCTCCGGGCCGGACACCGGGAGGCCGCCATCTTCATTCCCGTCTTCCTGAACTCTACGGAAAGCACTCAGGGAACAAAAGCTCCTGAAAGCAAACTGAGCAAACCCGAGGGGATTACTCAGCCCAGCCCCGGGTAAGGGCGGTGCAACTCCGCCTGGGGCAAAGACGCTTGAGAATCACTACAACAGGCCCCTCCCCCAGAAGATCAATGAGAAACCCAGCCAGGACCAAGTTCACCTACCAAGGAGTACAGTTTCAATACCAAGGAGAGTGGCAGAATTCCAGAGGAGAAGAAAGCAAAGCATGGAACTCATGGCTTACTCCCCATGATTCTTTAGCCTTGCAGTTAATTTAATTTTTTTTTCTCTTTTTCAATTTTTTTTTCTCTTCTTCTGCTAAATTCTTTTAACTTTTACCGTTTTCTTTTTTTAACGTTTTTTAAATAGTTTATCTAATATATATATATATTTTTTTTCTTTTTATATTTTTTATCGGCTTTCTTTTTTTAATAGTTTCTTTTTTTTTTTCTTCTGAACCCCTTTTTATCCCCTTTCCCCCGCTCACGATTTGGGATCTCTTCTGATTTGGCTAAAGCATATTTTCCTGGGGTTGTTACTGCCCTTTTAGTATTTTACTTGCTCCTTCATATACTCTTATCTGGACAAAATGACAAGGCGGAAAAATTCACAACAAAAAAAAGAACAAGAGGCAGTACCAAAGGCTAGGGACCTAATCAATACAGACATTGGTAATATGTCAGATATAGAGTTCAGAATGACGATTCTCAAGGTTCTAGCCGGGCTTGAAAAAGGCATGGAAGATATTAAAGCAACCCTCCCGGGAGATATAAAAGCCCTTTCTGGAGAAATAAAAGAACTAAAATCTAACCAAGTTGAAATCAAAAAAGCTATTAATGAGGTGCAATCAAAAATGGAGGCTCTCACTGCTAGGATAAATGAGGCAGAAGAAAGAATTAGCGATATAGAAGACCAAATGACAGAGAATAAAGAAGCTGAGCGAAAGAGGGACAAACAGCTACTGGACCACGAGGGGAGAATTCAAGAGATAAGTGACACCATAAGACGAAACAACATCAGAATAATTGGGATTCCAGAAGAAGAGGAAACAGAGAGGGGAGCAGAAGGTATATTGGAGAGAATTATTGGAGAGAATTTCCCCAATATGGCAAAGGGAACAAGCATCAAAATTCAAGAGGTTCAGAGAACCCCCCTCAAAATCAATAAGAATAGGTCCACACCCCGTCACCTAATAGTAAAATTGACAAGTCTTAGTGACAAAGAAAAGACCCTGAAAGCAGCCCGGGAAAAGAAGTCTGTAACGTACAATGGTAAAAATATTAGATTGGCAGCAGACTTATCCACAGAGACCTGGCAGGCCAGAAAGAGCTGGCATGATATATTCAGAGTACTAAACGAGAAAAACATGCAGCCAAGAATACTATATCCAGCTAGGCTATCATTGAAAATAGACGGAGAGATTAAAAGCTTCCAGGACAAACAAAAACTGAAAGAATTTGCAAACACCAAACCAGCTCTACAGGAAATATTGAAAGGGGTCCTCTAAGCAAAGAGAGACCCTAAAAGTAGTAGATCAGAAAGAAACAGAGACAATAAACAATAACAGTCACCTTACAGCTAATACAATGGCACTAAAGTCATATCTCTCAATACTTACCCTGAATGTTAATGGGCTAAATGCCCCAATCAAAAGACACAGGGTATCGGAATGGATAAAAAAACAAAACCCATCTATATGTTGCCTACAAGAAACTCATCTTAAACCCGAAGACACCTCCAGGTTTAAAGTGAGGGGGTGGAAAAGAATTTACCATGCTAATGGACATCAGAACAAAGCAGGAGTGGCAATCCTTATATCAGATCAATTAGATTTTAAGCCAAAGACTATAATAAGAGATGAGGAAGGACACTATATCATACTCAAAGGAACTGTCCAACAAGAAGATCTAACAATTTTAAATATCTATGCCCCTAACGTGGGAGCAGCCAACTATATAAACCAATTAATAACAAAATCAAAGAAACACATCGACAAGAATACGATAATAGTAGGGGATTTTAACACTCCCCTCACTGAAATGGACAGATCATCCAAGCAAAAGATCAACAAGGAAATCAAGGCCTTAAATGACACACTGGACCAGATGGACATCCCAGATATATTCAGAACATTTCATCCCAAAGCAACAGAATACACATTCTTCTCTAGTGCACATGGAACATTCTCCAGAATAGATCACATTCTTGGTCCTAAATCAAGTCTCAACCGGTATCAAAAGATTGGGATCATTCCCTGCATATTTTCAGACCACAATGCTCTAAAGCTAGAACTCAATCACAAGAGGAAATTTGGAAAGAACCCAAATACATGGAGACTAAACAGCATCCTTCTAAAGAATGAATGGGTCAACCAGGAAATTAAAGAAGAATTGAAAAAATTCATGGAAACAAATGATAATGAAAACACAACGGTTCAGAATCTGTGGGACACAACAAAGGCAGTCCTGAGAGGAAAATATATAGCGGTACAAGCCTTTCTCAAGAAACAAGAAAGGTCTCAGGTACACAACCTTACCCTACACCTAAAGGAGCTGGAGAAAGAACAAGAAAGAAACCCTAAACCCAGCAGGAGAAGAGAAATCATAAAGATCAGAGCAGAAATCAATGAAATAGAAACCAAAAAAAAAAAAAAAAAAAAACAATAGAACAAATCAACGAAACTAGGAGCTGGTTCTTTGAAAGAATTAATAAGATTGATAAACCCCTGGCCAGACTTATCAAAAAGAAAAGAGAAAGGACCCAAATAAATAAAATCATGAATGAAAGAGGAGAGATCACCACGAACACCAAAGAAATACAGACAATTATAAGAACATACTATGAGCAACTCTACGCCAACAAATTTGACAATCTGGAAGAAATGGATGCATTCCGAGAGACATATAAACTACCACAACTGAACCAGGAAGAAATAGAAAGCCTCAACAGACCCATAACCAGTAAGGAGATTGAAACAGTCATCAAAAATCTCCAAACAAACAAAAGCCCAGGGCCAGACGGCTTCCCGGGGGAATTCTACCAGACATTTAAAGAAGAACTAATTCCTATTCTCCTGAAACTGTTCCAAAAAATAGCAATAGAAAGAAAACTTCCAAACTCATTTTATGAGGCCAGCATCACCTTGATCCCAAAACCAGACAAGGATCCCAACAAAAAAGAGAACTACAGACCAATATCCTTGATGAACACAGATGCAAAAATTCTCGCCAAAATACTAGCCAATAGGATTCAACAGTACATGAAAAGGATTATTCACCACGACCAAGTGGGATTTATTCCAGGGCTGCAAGGTTGGTTCAACATCCGCAAATCAATCAATGTGATACAACACATTAATAAAAGAAAGAACAAGAACCATATGATACTCTCCATAGATGCTGAAAAAGCATTTGACAAAGTAGAGCATCCCTTCCTGATCAAAACTCTTCAAAGTGTAGGGATAGACGGCACATACCTCAATATTATCAAAGCCATCTATGAAAAAACCACCGCAAATATCATTCTCAATGGAGAAAAACTGAAAGCTTTTCCGCTAAGGTCAGGAACACTGCAGGGATGTCCATTATCACCACTGCTATTCAACATAGTACTAGAAGTCCTAGCCTCAGCAATCAGACAACAAAAGGAAATTAAAGGCATCCAAATCGGCAAAGAAGAAGTCAAACTATCACTCTTCGCAGATGATATGATACTCTATGTGGAAAACCCAAAAGACTCCACTCCAAAACTGCTAGAACTTGTACTGGAATTCAGTAAAGTGTCAGGATATAAAATCAATGCACAGAAATCAGTTGCATTTCTCTACACCAACAACAAGACAGAAGAAAGAGAAATTAAGGAGTCCATCCCATTTACAATTGCACCCAAAGCTATAAGATACCTAGGAATAAACCTAACCAAAGAGACTAAGAATCTATACACAGAAAACTATAAAGTACTCATGAAAGAAGTTGAGGAAGACACAAAGAAATGGAAAAATGTTCCATGCTCCTGGATTGGAAGAATAAATATTGTGAAAATGTCTATGCTACCTAAAGCAATCTACACATTTAATGCAATTCCTATCAAAGTACCATCCATTTTTTTCAAAGAAATGGAACAAATAATCCTAAAATTCATATGGAACCAGAAAAGACCTCGAATAGCCAAAGGAATATTGAAAAAGAAAACCAAAGTTGGTGGCATCACAATTCCGGACTTCAAGCTCTATTACAAAGCTGTCATCATCAAGACAGCATGGTACTGGCACAAAAACAGACACATAGATCAATGCAACAGAATAGAGAGCCCAGAAATAGACCCTCAACTCTATGGTCACCTCATCTTCTACAAAGCAAGAAAGAATGTCCAATGGCAAAAGACAGCCTCTTCAATAAATGGTGTTGGGAAAATTGGACAGCCACATGCAGAAAAATGAAATTGGATCATTTCCTTACACCACACACGAAAATAGACTCAAAATGGATGAAGGATCTCAATGTAAGAAAGGAATCCATCAAAATCCTTGAGGAGAACACAGGCAGCAACCTCTTCGACCTCAGCCGCAGCAACATCTTCCTAGGAACATCACCAAAGGCAAGGGAAACAAGGGCAAAAATGAACTATTGGGATTTTATCAAGATCAAAAGCTTTTGCACAGCAAAGGAAACAGTTAACAAAACCAAAAGACAACTGACAGAATGGGAGAAGATATTTGCAAATGACATATCAGATAAAGGGCTAGTGTCCAAAATCTATAAAGAACTTAGCAAACTCAACACCCAAAGAACAAATAATCCAATCAAGAAATGGGCAGAGGACATGAACAGACATTTCTGCAAAGAAGACATCCAGATGGCCAACAGACACATGAAAAAGGGCTCCATATCACTCGGCATCAGGGAAATACAAATCAAAACCACCATGAGATGTCACCTCACACCAGTCAGAATGGCTAAAATTAACAAGTCAGGAAATGACAGATGCTGGCGAAGATGCGGAGAAAGGGGAACCCTCCTACACTGTTGGTGGGAATGCAAGCTGGTGCAACCACTCTGGAAAACAACATGGAGGTTCCTCAAAATGTTGAAAATAGAACTACCCTATGACCCAGCAATTGCACTGCTGGGTATTTACCCTAAAGATACAAACGTAGTGATCCGAAGGGGCACGTGCACCCGAATGTTTATAGCAGCCATGTCTACAATAGCCAAACTATGGAAAGAACCTAGATGTCCATCTACAGACAAATGGATAAAGAAGATGTGGTATATATACACAATGGAATACTATACAGCCACCAAAAGAAATGAAATCTTGCCATTTGCGATGACGTGGA
Source organism: Lutra lutra (assembly GCF_902655055.1). Taxonomy (NCBI): domain Eukaryota; kingdom Metazoa; phylum Chordata; class Mammalia; order Carnivora; family Mustelidae; genus Lutra; species Lutra lutra. The sequence goes on along the minus strand of NC_062282.1, from coordinate 38,629,190 downwards.
TGGAACTAGAGGGTATCATGCTTAGCGAAATAAGTCAATCGGAGAAAGAGAACTATCATATGATCTCCCTGATATGAGGGAGAGGAGATGCAACATGGGGGGTTAAGGGGGTAGGAGAAGAATAAATGTAACAAGATGGGATTGGGAGGGAGACAAACCATAAGTGACTCTTAATCTCACAAAACAAACTGAGGGTTGATGGGGGGAGGGGTGTTGGAAGAGGGGAGGTGGGGTTATGGATATTAGGGAGGGTATGTGCTATGGTGAGTGCTGTGAAGTGTGTAAACCTGGCGATTCACAGACCTCTACCCCTGGGGATAAAAATATATGTTTATAAAAAATAAAATTAAAAAAAAAAAAAAGTAACACTTGAAGGGAAGAAGAAAAGCTCTGTTGGGAAAAGCATTAAAAAATGTGTTCTAAACAAAACAAACTTATGAGAAATATGGCTTTTTAGGTCTAAAGGCAGAGCCAAGTTGTAACCATCTCGTAGGGACAACCTTTTAATGCAGATCAAGAAGCAGGTAAAGAGGACCCGGGTAAGCCATAGTATCCTCGACTCTTATAGACAGGGAAAAGGAGTATATTTTATATATGATTTGGAAACAAGAGGTAGGAAAAATATCACAAACAGAATAGAAGACAGAAAATTGATGAAGTTGTTAGTAAATTAAACATTTTAACAGGGCCAGTGTTCCCACAATAGAATTAGCATATGATACTGTTAGTAAACAGAGAGTTCCATGGAGTCTGCAAATGTAGGTGTTGTTCCACTTTCTTCCAATGATCTCCCAAGAGTTTTCCAAAATCCATCAAGCAAGTGGCTAAACTTGGAGCAGCAGGGTCTTTAGGACCCTTTCCAGATCTAAGGTCACCTTCCACTCTGATTATGGTGCTAGTGCTCATGACTTATTATTATTCTAGTATTAGGGCATCAATGTATAAATTTTTTTTCATTTTATTTTATTTTTTTTCAGTGTTCCAAAATTCATTGTTTATGCGTCAAACCCAGTCCTCCATGCAATCCGTGCCTTCCTTAATACCCACCACAGGCTCACCCAATCCCCCACGCCTCTCTCCTCCAAAACCCTCAGTTTGTTTCTCAGAGTCCACAGTCTCTCATGGTTCATCGCCCCCTCTGATTTCCCCCAACACCCTTCTCCTCTCCTCCCAATGTCCTCTGTGTTATTCCTTATGCTCCACAAGTAAGTGAAACTGTATGATAATTGACTCTCTCTGCTTGACTTATTTCACTTAGCATAATCTCTTTCAGTCCCGTCGTTGTTGATACAAAAGTTGGGTATTCATCCTTTCTGATGGAGGCATAATACTCCATTGTATATATGGACCATATCTTCTTTATCCATTTGTCTGTTGAAGGACATCTTGACTCTTTCCACAGTTTGGCGACTGTGGCAATTGCTACTGTGAACATTGGGATACAGATGGCCCTTCTTTTCACTACATCTGTATCTTTGGGGTAAATACCCAGTAGTGCAATTGTAGGGTCATAGGGTAGCTCTATTTTTAATTTCTTAAGGAATCTCCACACTGTTTTCCAAAGTGGCTGCATCATCACTAGCCATCAGGGAGATTCAAATCAAAACCACATTGAGATACCACCTTACATTATGTAGAATGGCCAAAATCAACAAGTCTCTAAACAACAAGTGTTGGAGAGGATGTGGAGAAAGGGGAACCCTCTTACACTGTTGGTGGGAATGCAAGTTGGTGCAGCCACTTTGGAAAACATATGCTTTTTAAAATAAAAAAAATCTATACCAAAATGAAAAAAAAATGCTTTAGGAAACTTAGGAATAGCACAGAAATTTATAGACTTGGGCAAATATAATGGTGCTATGTATTGTGCTTAAAAGAAATTAATTTGAAATAAGACTTAATGGCAGAGGCACCACAAGCATACATTGAAAATGGGAAATTTCCATCAGTATCTACAGGCACTCTATGTCTATCACTAAGCTAAATTTTGGGAGTGGTGGGAATGGATATAAAATGTAGAAAATTTAGAAATCTTCAACTGCATGGGACTTTATTTTTCTCATTCTCATAATGGCGGAGTAACATGTAACCCCATAACAGATATTAATAAGAAAGTGATTAGAGGATACTTTATATTGTTTCCAAGTAAACATTTTAGAATGGGTAACATGTATATCTTCACTCATGATGTAACTTGGCTCTTTCTAAATGCTGAAGATTGTGTTGCATTTCTTATATGTGCCATAGCTACCTATATTACAGGCCATACTCCTATTATTTTTCCTCCTAAGATATTAACATATTTTACTTTCATTTTTGTTTTTTCAACCTCCTTTTGGGAAATATTTATCCATTTAACTTCTGCTTTCCAATCTTCCTTTTCTCAATGTTATTTCTTTCTTCTTTTTTAAATTTCCTTTCCTTTTTATTAACATATAATGTATTGTTTGTTTCAAGGGTACAGGTCTATGACTCATCAGTCTTACACAACTTAAAGCACTCACTATAGCACATACTTTCCCCAATGTCCATTGCCCAGCCACCCCATCCCTCCCACCCAGCTCCCCTCCAGCCACCCTCAAGACAGAGGATCATAAGGGAAGGGAGGGAAAAATGAAACAAGATGAAACGAGAGAGGGAAACAAACCCTAAGAGACTCTTAATCTCAGGAAACAAACTGAGGGTGGCTGGAGGGGAGAGGGGTAGGGGGGTTGGGGTGGTTGGGTGATGGACATTGGGGAGGGTATGTGCTATGGTGAGTGCTATGAGTTGTGTAAGACTAATGAGTCACAGACCTGTATCCCTGAAACAAATAACACGTTATATGTTAAAAAAAAGTGCAAATCAAAACAAAGCAAACCTCACCAACCCGTGTTTTCTTTATATTACTAATATGTTTTGTTGTCAAGCATGCTATGTAGCAGGACCAAATTAAGCTACTCACGTTGCACTGTTTATTGATTAATTCAGTTTGAAACATATAACAAGAAGCAAGAAGAAAGAGATGGGCGAGGTTTACACACTTAAAAGAGGGTATGGGGGTTGGAATGATCACACTACCTAGTCCTGTGGTTTTCAATGTTCTAGGTGATACTAAGTTCAGAAGCAAGTAGCGGGTGAGACATTTTAGACAAACTAAAAATAAATAAAGTATATGTAAGCCGACCATAGGAGGAAGTGCTAGAAGACGAAGTAAATGCTAAATGTTCCTAGATTTATCGACCTCTCCTACTGACAGTGTGGATGTCAGGACCAGAGTTGATGGCATACAAAGGAGATCAGCAGATGGAACTTTTCTGGAGCTACATTTGCCCTGTTAGAGGGATGCAAGGCTCCCACAGTACTACTCCCACTTCTGTGCCACCACCCCTTAAGCTGCTTCTGCCTGAAATAGCTGTCCACATTTGTCTGGGAAATCCTCACCATATTTTAAATGCTTGGTCAAAATGTCTGTTTCTAAGAATCCTTCTTAATGTAAGCTCTTGTAATTCTAGTTGCTATCATAGCAGATGCATTTAATTTGTGATATTTAATAGAAAATGCTTCGCATGTAGGAAATTTCCTTATCATATATATTTGTATGCCTCTAATATGTTTCCAGATAGTTTGAGTTATTGTTAATTTGTCTTCTTTGAACCACCTATCAAATGCTGCTCTTTGTCAAGGATATATATTTATCCCGGATATCGTTTTGCAAATACTAGTATTTAGATTTTAGAGAAAACATCAGTTTTATTTTTAGTAGTGTAAATCTAGGTGTAGTGCCTGCTAATTCAGTTTTATGTTTATGTTTCTTCATTTATGAATATGTGTCTATATATTATAAGTGATTGGCCTATTTATAAAGATATGAAGTTATTTATTATGTTCTTTGCTCTAGAGAGCTAAAATATTATTTTAACTTTGATTAAGCCTAGTATGAATTGCTTATTTAAAAGAGAACTCCCAAAGATAGCAGGGGAATCAAGAGTACTTTCCATATTTAAAGATTAAATAAAGGTTGTTCAAGTGAAAGATTATTACCAAATATCTTTTCTTAAAACAAATCCACATATGTCATGATTTCTTTTCATTAGAGCAAAGTAAGTTATTTCAGTGAAAGTTTGTAAGTTTCAGAAATTGTACTTAGTGATTTAAAACCATACATAGTTAATTGCATAGTTAAATATATGTCCCTGGGACCCTCTGAAAAGGCATGGTCTTAAGACCCATATAATATGTTCCTATTTTCCCAGCACTTGCTTATCTGCTTTTTATCAACAGGAGTTTTACAAGGTCCTTATTTTTGCAAGCAATTTAATACGGAGTCGCTGTAAAGAAACCCCAACAAAGTACTTTGATTTTCCAACATTCTAGGTTACATTCTCACTCTTGTTTTTGCTAAGTTTTCTGCTTTCAAATAATTGGTCAGAATTTTACTTTTTAAGGGCTCCTTGGGTTTCCTAAATCAGTCACCTGATTCTCTACTTATGGCTTCCATATAATTGCTTCTCTAATTTTAGATAAAGGAATAAAAAAAATTTAGAAAAATCATTATATATATTTCAGCTCTGAATCTGTCACTTACACATATTCTTGCTTACTCAGTCTTATGTTCAAAATTCTTTGTAAATGTGTTGCATGCCAATTGTACAATGTATGAAATTATTTTCTAAAGTTTGGGGTTTTTTTCTTTACAACTGAATCGGTTATTCTAAGTATAAATGTGATTAAATGTGGTATTATTTTCTTGTGAAACTTAATAGTAATAAATTATAATAAAGGGGGAATCAGAATCAAAGACCAGAAAGTGTGCTTGCCTTCCATATTCAAAGATTCAGTAAATATTTTTAAAGTGAAAGATCATTAAAAGAAAATATCTTTCTTTCTATTCAATTTCCCATAAAGGTAGGGGGTGAGCAGTGGGATTAGTAGTCTGGGGTTTCTTGAATTTAATTGCCTAATAGACTTGACGTGCTACTTAGTAACTTTTTTTTTTTTTTTTAACTAAAACAAATACCTTCTCTCTTGCTCTGTACCTGGAAGTATAGTCAAGCTCACCAAACTGTCTTTTGTATGCCTTACTCATTCTTTTACTTTTTAAAAGGTTAAAAACATAAATACTTATGAATCCCTATCCCTGAAAAGTTGTTTTATATCCCTGCAAAATCATCATTCATCTTAATCCCCTGGTTTATAGGAGAGAAAGAGGTGGAAGGTCTGGAAGAGGATGTTCTTGAAATAGAAGAGGTTTTTAAGAAGCATTTTTTTAAATTTTTTTTTATTTTTTCAGCATAACAGTATTCATTATTTTTGCACCACACCCAGTGCTCCATGCAATCCGTGCCCGCTACAATACCCACCACCTGGTGCCCCCAACCTCCCACCCCCCCACCCCTTCAAAATTCTCAGATTGTTTTTCAGAGTCCATAGTCTCTTATGGTTCACCTCCCCTTCCAATTTCCCTCAACTCCCTTCTCCTCTCCATCTCCCCTTGTCCTCCATGCTATTTGTTATGCTCCACAAACAAGTGAAACCATATGATAATTGACTCTCTCTGCTTGACTTATTTCACTTAGCATAATCTCTTTCAGTCCCGTCCACGTTGCTACAAAACTTGGGTATTCATCCTTTCTTTTTTCTTTCTTTTTTTTTTTTTTTTTTTTTTTACAGCTTTATACATATATTTTTATCCCCAGGGGTACAGGTCTGCGAATCGCCAGGTTTACACACTCTTCACAGCACTCACCATAGCACATACCCTCCCCAATATCCATAACCCCACCTCCCCTCTTCCAACACCCCTCCCCCCATCAACCCTCAGTTAGTTTTGTGAGATTAAGAGTCACTTATGGTTTGTCTCCCTCCCAATCCCATCTTGTTACATTTATTCTTCTCCTACCCCCTTAACCCCCCATGTTGCATCTCCCCTCCCTCATATCAGGGAGATCATATGATAGTTGTCTTTCTCCGATTGACTTATTTCGCTAAGCATGATACCCTCTAGTTCCATCCACGTCGTCGCAAATGGCAAGATTTCATTTCTTTTGATGGCTGCATAGTATTCCTTTGTGTATATATACCACATCTTCTTTATCCATTCGTCTGTTGATGGACATCTAGGTTCTTTCCATAGTTTGGCTATTGTAGACATGGCTGCTATAAACATTCGGGTGCACGTGCCCCTTCGGATCACTACGTTTGTATCTTTAGGGTAAATACCCAGCAGTGCAATTGCTGGGTCATAGGGCAGTTCTATTTTCAACATTTTGAGGAACCTCCATGCTGTTTTCCAGAGTGGTTGCACCAGCTTGCATTCCCACCAACAGTGTAGGAGGGTTCCCCTTTCTCCACATCCTTGCCAGCATCTGTCATTCCTGACTTGTTAATTTTAGCCATTCTGACTGGTGTGAGGTGATATCTCATGGTGGTTTTGATTTGTATTTCCCTGATGCCGAGTGATATGGAGCCCTTTTTCATGTGTCTGTTGGCCATCTGGATGTCTTCTTTGCAGAAATGTCTGTTCATGTCCTCTGCCCATTTCTTGATTGATTATTTGTTCTTTGGGTGTTGAGTTTGCTAAGTTCTTTATAGATTTTGGACACTAGCCCTTTATCTGATATGTCATTTGCAAATATCTTCTCCCATTCTGTCAGTTGTCTTTTGTTTTGTTAACTGTTTCCTTTGCTGTGCAAAAGTTTTCATCTTGATAAAATCCCAATAGTTCATTTTTGCCCTTGTTTCCCTTGCCTTTGGTGATGTTCCTAGGAAGATGTTGCTGCGGCTGAGGTCGAAGAGGTTGCTGCCTGTGTTCTCCTCAAGGATTTTGATGGATTCCTTTCTCACATTGAGATCCTTCATCCATTTTGAGTCTATTTTCGTGTGTGGTGTAAGGAAATGATCCAATTTCATTTTTCTGCATGTGGCTGTCCAATTTTCCCAACACCATTTATTGAAGAGGCTGTCTTTTTTCCATTGGACATTCTTTCCTGCTTTGTCGAAGATGAGTTGACCATAGAGTTGAGGGTCCATTTCTGGGCTCTCTATTCTGTTGCATTGATCTATGTGTCTGTTTTTGTGCCAGTACCATGCTGTCTTGATGATGACAGCTTTGTAATAGAGCTTGAAGTCCGGAATTGTGATGCCACCAACTTTGGTTTTCTTTTTCAATATTCCTTTGGCTATTCGAGGTCTTTTCTGGTTCCATATAAATTTTGGATTATTTGTTCCATTTCTTTGAAAAAAATGGATGGTACTTTGATAGGAATTGCATTAAATGTGTAGATTGCTTTAGGTAGCATAGACATTTTCACAATATTTATTCTTCCAATCCAGGAGCATGGAACATTTTTCCATTTCTTTGTGTCTTCCTCAATTTCTTTCATGAGTACTTTATAGTTTTCTGTGTATAGATTCTTAGTCTCTTTGGTTAGGTTTATTCCTAGGTATCTTATAGCTTTGGGTGCAATTGTAAATGGGATGGACTCCTTAATTTCTCTTTCTTCTGTCTTGTTGTTGGTGTAGAGAAATGCAACTGATTTCTGTGCATTGATTTTATATCCTGACACTTTACTGAATTCCTGTACAAGTTCTAGCAGTTTTGGAGTGGAGTCTTTTGGGTTTTCCACATAGAGTATCATATCATCTGCGAAGAGTGATAGTTTGACTTCTTCTTTGCCGATTTGGATGCCTTTAATTTCCTTTTGTTGTCTGATTGCTGAGGCTAGGACTTCTAGTACTATGTTGAATAGCAGTGGTGATAACGGACATCCCTGCAGTGTTCCTGACCTTAGCGGAAAAGCTTTCAGTTTTTCTCCATTGAGAATGATATTTGCGGTGGGTTTTTCATAGATGGCTTTGATAATATTGAGGTATGTGCCGTCTATCCCTACACTTTGAAGAGTTTTGATCAGGAAGGGATGCTCTACTTTGTCAAATGCTTTTTCAGCATCTATGGAGAGTATCATATGGTTCTTGTTCTTTCTTTTATTAATGTGTTGTATCACATTGATTGATTTGCGGATGTTGAACCAACCTTGCAGCCCTGGAATAAATCCCACTTGGTCGTGGTGAATAATCCTTTTCATGTACTGTTGAATCCTATTGGCTAGTATTTTGGCGAGAATTTTTGCATCTGTGTTCATCAAGGATATTGGTCTGTAGTTCTCTTTTTTGTTGGGATCCTTGTCTGGTTTTGGGATCAAGGTGATGCTGGCCTCATAAAATGAGTTTGGAAGTTTTCTTTCTATTGCTATTTTTTGGAACAGTTTCAGGAGAATAGGAATTAGTTCTTCTTTAAATGTCTGGTAGAATTCCCCCGGGAAGCCGTCTGGCCCTGGGCTTTTGTTTGTTTGGAGATTTTTGATGACTGTTTCAATCTCCTTACTGGTTATGGGTCTGTTGAGGCTTTCTATTTCTTCCTGGTTCAGTTGTGGTAGTTTATATGTCTCTCGGAATGCATCCATTTCTTCCAGATTGTCAAATTTGTTGGCGTAGAGTTGCTCATAGTATGTTCTTATAATTGTCTGTATTTCTTTGGTGTTCGTTGTGATCTCTCCTCTTTCATTCATGATTTTATTTATTTGGGTCCTTTCTCTTTTCTTTTTGATAAGTCTGGCCAGGGGTTTATCAATCTTATTAATTCTTTCAAAGAACCAGCTCCTAGTTTCGTTGATTTGTTCTATTGTTTTTTTTTTTTTTTTTTTTTTTTGGTTTCTATTTCATTGATTTCTGCTCTGATCTTTATGATTTCTCTTCTCCTGCTGGGTTTAGGGTTTCTTTCTTGTTCTTTCTCCAGCTCCTTTAGGTGTAGGGTTAGGTTGTGTACCTGAGACCTTTCTTGTTTCTTGAGAAAGGCTTGTACCGCTATGTATTTTCCTCTCAGGACTGCCTTTGTTGTGTCCCACAGATTCTGAACCGTTGTGTTTTCATTATCATTTGTTTCCATGAATTTTTTCAATTCTTCTTTAATTTCCTGGTTGACCCATTCATTCTTTAGAAGGATGCTGTTTAGTCTCCATGTATTTGGGTTCTTTCCAAATTTCCTCTTGTGATTGAGTTCTAGCTTTAGAGCATTGTGGTCTGAAAATATGCAGGGAATGACTCCATTCTTTTGATACCGGTTGAGACTTGATTTAGGACCAAGAATGTGATCTATTCTGGAGAATGTTCCATGTGCACTAAAGAAGAATGAGTATTCTGTTGCTTTGGGATGAAATGTTCTGAATATATCTGGGATGTCCATCTGGTCCAGTGTGTCATTTAAGGCCTTGATTTCCTTGTTGATCTTTTGCTTGGATGATCTGTCCATTTCAGTGAGGGGAGTGTTAAAATCCCCTACTATTATTGTATTCTTGTCGATGTGTTTCTTTGATTTTGTTATTAATTGGTTTATATAGTTGGCTGCTCCCACGTTAGGGGCATAGATATTTAAAATTGTTACATCTTCTTGTTGGACAGTTCCTTTGAGTATGATATAGTGTCCTTCCTCATCTCTTATTATAGTCTTTGGCTTAAAATCTAATTGATCTGATATAAGGATTGCCACTCCTGCTTTCTTCTGATGTCCATTAGCATGGTAAATTCTTTTCCACCCCCTCACTTTAAACCTGGAGGTGTCTTCGGGTTTAAGATGAGTTTCTTGTAGGCAACATATAGATGGGTTTTGTTTTTTTATCCATTCTGATACCCTGTGTCTTTTGATTGGGGCATTTAGCCCATTAACATTCAGGGTAAGTATTGAGAGATATGACTTTAGTGCCATTGTATTAGCTGTAAGGTGACTGTTATTGTTTATTGTCTCTGTTTCTTTCTGATCTACTACTTTTAGGGTCTCTCTTTGCTTAGAGGACCCCTTTCAATATTTCCTGTAGAGTTGGTTTGGTGTTTGCAAATTCTTTCAGTTTTTGTTTGTCCTGGAAGCTTTTAATCTCTCCGTCTATTTTCAATGATAGCCTAGCTGGATATAGTATTCTTGGCTGCATGTTTTTCTCATTTAGTACTCTGAATATATCATGCCAGCTCTTTCTGGCCTGCCAGGTCTCTGTGGATAAGTCTGCTGCCAATCTAATATTTTTACCATTGTACGTTACAGACTTCTTTTCCCGGGCTGCTTTCAGGGTCTTTTCTTTGTCACTAAGACTTGTCAATTTTACTATTAGGTGACGGGGTGTGGACCTATTCTTATTGATTTTGAGGGGGGTTCTCTGAACCTCTTGAATTTTGATGCTTGTTCCCTTTGCCATATTGGGGAAATTCTCTCCATAATTCTCTCCAATATACCTTCTGCTCCCCTCTCTGTTTCCTCTTCTTCTGGAATCCCAATTATTCTAATGCTGTTTCGTCTTATGGTGTCACTTATCTCTCAAATTCTCCCCTCGTTGTCCAGTAGCTGTTTGTCCCTCTTGCTCAGCTTCTTTATTCCCTGTCATTTGGTCTTCTATATCGCTAATTCTTTCTTCTGCCTCATTTATCCTAGCAGTGAGAGCCTCCATTTTTGATTGCACCTCATTAATAGCTTTTTTGATTTCAACTTGGTTAGATTTTAGTTCTTTTATTTCTCCAGAAAGGGCTTTTATATCTCCCGAGAGGGTTGCTTTAATATCTTCCATGCCTTTTTCAAGCCCGGCTAGAACCTTGAGAATCATCATTCTGAACTCTATATCTGACATATTACCAATGTCTGTATTGATTAGGTCCCTAGCCTTTGGTACTGCCTCTTGTTCTTTTTTTTTTTGTTGTGAATTTTTTCGCCTTGTCATTTTGTCCCGATAAGAGTTTATGAAGGAGCAAGTAAAATACTAAAAGGGTGGCAACAACCCCAGGAAAATATGCTTTAGCCAAATCAGAAGAGATCCCAAATTGTGAGGGGGGAGAAAGTGGATAAAAAGGGGTTCAAAAAGAAAAAAAAAAAAGAAACTATTTAAAAAAAGAAAGCCGATAAAGAAAAAATATAAAAAGAGGAAAAAATATATATATATTTTAGATAAACTATTTAAAGAACGTTAAAAAAGAAAACGGTAAAAGTTAAAAAAATTTGGCAGAAGAAGAGAAAAAGAAAAAAAAAATTGAAAAAAAAAAAAAATTAAATTAACTACAAGGCTAAAAAATCATGGGGAGAAAGCCATGAGTTCTGTGCTTTGCTTTCTTCTCCTCTGGAAATTCGTCGCTCTCCTTGGTATTGAAACTGCACTCCTTGGTAGGTGAACTTGGTCCTGGCTGGGTTTCCTGTTGATCTTCTGGGGGAGGGGCCTGTTGTAGTGATTCTCAAGCGTCTTTGCCCCAGGCGGAGTTGCGCCGCCCTTACCTGGGGCCGTGCTGAGTAATCCGCTCGGGTTTGCTTTCGGGAGCTTTTGTTCCCTGAACGCTTTCCGTAGAGTTCCGGAGGATGGGAATGAAGATGGCGGCCTCCCGGTCTCCGGCCGGAGAAGCCGAGAGCCCGGGGCCCCACTCCTCAGTGCGCCCCCAGAGAACAGCGCCCAATGACTCCCGTCACCCTGGCCTCCGGCCGCGCTCCGAGCCGACCGAGCCTGCGACCGGTTCAAGGCAACCCCGAGCTGAGAGTCACTCCTCGGCTCTGTCTCTGTAGCCGGCTTCCCCGTTCTAATACTGGTAAGCTCTGTGACACTCAGACACCCCCGATCCTTCTGCGACCCTGCGGGACCTGAGGCCGCGCTGACCCCGCCTGGGCTTCACCCCAGTTAAGCCTCTGGAGCAATGACGCTGAGCGGAACAGACTTTCAAAATCCTGATTTTGCTCCGTTGCTCCACCGCTCGCCGGGAGCCGGCCTCTCCCCCCACGGTCTATCTTCCCGTCGCTTTGGATTCACTTTTCCGCCAGTCCTACCTTTCAGATAGCGGTTGATTTTCTGTTTCTAGAATTGGTGTTCTTCTTCTCTTCAATCTCCCGTTGGATTTGTAGGTGTTTGCAATCTTTAGATAAGCTATTTAGCTGATCTCCCGCTACCCGAAGTAGTCTCAGCCTGCTACTTCTCCGCCATCTTGACTCCTCAAGAAGCATTTTTATCTTCCTAATTAATCATATGACACAAGATGAGTGGGTTATTTGTTTTTGTTTGTTTTTTGAGCAAATTGAAGTTAAGAGGCCTGCAAATATTTGATTCCATGACGAGAATAGAGGTAATTGTGTTTAAGAATTGAAAATACTGATGTATTTAATTTCCTACAATTAATAAAAAGCAAAATTTCTCCTATCATATAGATTATAGCTTGTGCACACTTTTCCAACTGTTCATATGTAATCATTTAAAAAATAATTAAAACAAGAGACCAATAATTCATCCATGAGCTTGGAAAATTGTGATAAAAATGGGAGAATAAGATTTGGGGTGAAACGGACTAAACCTTCATCCCTACCTCTTACATTTACTAGTCATTAATACTTTTCACTTGATTTTCCCTTATGTTTTTAAAAAAGTTAAGTGAGAAATAGCACATATATATGTATATACATATATATATAATTGCTTTCAATATTTAATTGAATATATTTTAATTACCTCTGCTGTTATTTCCTTCTGTGGACATATTTTCCCCCCTTTCTCCTTTACCTGTGTCCACATATATATAGATCCCCCAAAGGCCTTTCCATGTAACTCTTTTCTTTCATCTTGATACGTTATTCCATTCTGAACTTAATCAATTCAAATGTCTTTAACTGTCAAATGTGCAAATGACTCCCGGATTTCCATCTCTTACACTAAAACTACTTCAGGCCTTATGTTTTCTTATTTTTCAATTAGCAATAATCATGCCTCGGATAAACCTCATTGGCTATGATACTGCCACTGTGCAAAGCTTGTTTTCTTATTTTACTTTTAATTTTCCTTCATGACTAATGTTCCTTGAGCTATCCTATTTTAGGTAACATTCTTGAGGTACAACCTTTTTTTTATTCACACTTTGTACACAGTTTCCTTGTCTTTTTATCTTTTACTATTGCAAAGCCACTCTAGTTTTACTTCCCAACACCTACTGTAAATTATAATTTATTTTATTTATCTTTTTAATTAAATAGTTAGGTATCTCTGTTTTTTATTAATTTGCTTAGAATACAGTGAGCCTATACTGAGTTTAATTTGGACTGTTATTACAAACAAATCATATTATTCAAAACTAATCCACTCTGCATTTTGGAACTCTTGTTTCCTTATGCAGGCTTAAATAACTAGACATCTTACTTTATGACTTTTTTTTTAAGTTAAAAATAATGTTAAATAAATTTCATTAATCAAATTAAAAACTAATCTATTTTTATTTTTATTTTTTTTTAGATTTTATTTATTTATTTATTTGACAGACAGAGATCACAAGCAGGCAGAGAGGCAGGCAGAGAGAGAGGGAGGAAGCAGGCTCCCCACTGAGCAGAGAGCCCGATGTGGGGCTTGATCCCAGGACTCTGGGATCATGACCTGAACCGAAGGCAGAGGCTTTAACCCACTGAGCCACCCAGGTGCCCCACAAATTAAAAACTAATTTAGAAGAAGTAGGTTGGGACCATAATTTTTCACGTAGACATTTTATAAGTTCTTGATTGAAAGGAGCAGTATAATTCTGAAAAGTGTACATTTCTTTGAGTTTGGGCAAATATATACAATTCTGTGACCTGCCTACCACAGCCAAGAATTAGAAGGGCTCCATCATCCCTCCAAATTTCCTATTGCTCATTTGTAGTCAACTCCTGCCAACCCTAGCCCCTGCCCACTGCTGATCTATCTTTTGTCCATTTAGTATTACGTTTTTCCAAATGTCATATAAATGAAATCATACCATGTGTACTCTTTTGGGCTGGTTTCCTTTACTTAGCAGAATGTGTTTGCAATTTATCCAGATTGTTGTGGGTATCAATAGCTTTGTTAATTTTATTACTAATTAGTACTTCATTATATGGATATACCAGTTTGTTTAGCCATTACCAGTTGAAGGACATTTGAGTTGTTTCTAGTTGTTGGCAATCATAAGTAGTGCTGCTCTAAACATTTGCATACAAGTTTTTATGTAAACATAAGTTTTTATTTCTCTTAGGTAAATAACTAGTAGATTTGCTAGGTTGTATGGTAAATGTGTGTTTAATTTTATTATTTTTTAAGTGTGTTTAATTTTAAAGGGAACTACAAACCTTTCCAAAGTTGACTGTATGTTTTTTTTTTAAAGATTTTTTTTTTTAATTTATTTGACAGAAAGAGATCACAAGTGGGCAGAGAGGCAGGCAGAGAGAGAGAGAGAGAGGAGGAAGCAGGTTCCCCGCAGAGCAGAGAGCCCCATGTGGGACTCTATCCCAGGACCCTGAGATCATGACCTGAGCTGAAGGCAGAGGCTTAAGCACTGAGCCACCCAGGTGCCCCTGACTGTATGTTTTGAGTTTCCACAAGCAATGTATGAGATTTTGTTGTCTTAAATTCTTATTAGCTACATGGTATTTTATTTTTTCTTTAAAAAATATAAAATCATTCTGTTTGATGTAGGTACCTACAATGATGGTATAAAATTTACTTAATTTTCATTTCCCTAAAGTCAGATAATTATAAGTATCTTCTAATGTGCTTATTTGCCATCCATATATCTTCCTTGGTGCATTGTCTGTTCAAGAATTCCATCAAATTTTTATTGGGTTATTTTCTTCTTGTTGGAGGTATGGATGTATACATACATAAATATAGGTAGATATATTTATATATATTTATATATTATGTACACATAATATATCTACCTATATTTATGTATGTATATACATATTGTTTTTCTGGATCCATAGCTTTTATCTTATATGGATTTTTCAAATATTTTCTCCTAGCATATGAAAAAATTTTTTTTGCATACTCTATCTCCAGCCCTGATTCATAATAAGAATTTCTTTTTTTTTTTAAGATTTTATTTTATTTATTAGAGAGAGAGAGAGAGAGAGAGAGAGAGAGAGAGCACGAAAGGAGAGAGGTCAGCAGGAGAAGCAGACTCCCCACTGAGCAGGGATCCTGAGGTGGGACTCGATCCCGGGACTCCAGGATCATGACCTGAGCTGAAGGCAGTCGTCCAACCAACTGAGACTCCCAGGCGCCTCCCCCACTTTTTTTTTTGACTTAACTATTTTAGTTTACAACAAAATTGAGAGAAATTTACAGAAATTTCCCATGTACCTTCCGCCCTCACACCTGCATATTTTCCCCCATTCTCACTTGCTAGAAGAGCTTTTTTTTTTTTTTTTGTTTGTTTTGTTTTGTTTTTTAACCAAGGTTAATCCTACATTGGCATATATATCATAATTATCCAGAGTCTGTAGATGACCTTATGGTTTACTCTTGGTGTTCTCTGAGCTTTCAGGATCTGTGGTTTCGTGTCTGATATTAATTTGTAGGGATTCTCAATCATTATTTTAAATATTTGTCCTGTTCATGTATGGTTGCCTTCTCCTTTTGATATTCCCATTATACTTATGTTATACCTTTTGTAGTTATCCCACAGCCCTTGGGTAGTCTGTTCCTTCATCTTTTTTTTCCTCAGTCTTTGTTCTTATTTATTTATTTATTTGGTTTTGAGGGCTCTAGTGATATATCCTCTAACTCAGAGATTCTTTCTTCAGCTGTGTCCAATATACTTGTAAGTCCTTCAGTCTCTCTCCATTTTGATTACAGTGCTTTTTATCTCTGGCATTTAAAAAAAATTTTTCTCTTAGCATTTATGGCTCTCTGTTCTTATATGCTGTTAGCTTTATCCATTAGAGCTCTTAACATAATAATCACGGTTGTTTTAAATTCTCTATCTGATAATTCTAATATCCCTGCCATGTCTGCCACTGATGCATGCTCTGTCTGTTCAAATTTCATTGTAATTTTTTTCTTGATAGCCTGATATGATGTAACAGGTAAATAACACTGCTATAAAAGGCCTTTCGCAATGTAGTGAGATGAGGAGGGAAGGAAAACATTCTATAGTGCTATAATTGGGTGTCAGTTTTTTAGTGACCCTATGCATCTAGACTGTGAACTTCACAAGTGTTTCTGGTTTTTTCTCTCCCCTTACATGGGACAGGATGACTAAAGCTGGCTGGAATTGGGTAGTACCCTTCCCCAATTTAGTTTGACTCCAGTTAATACTCTAGCTAATTAGGTTCTGGTTAACTAGTTTCCCCTGAAGGCAGGCCTTATTAAAAAGAACTAATGAGTCATTGAACACCACATCAAAAATGAATAATGTACTATATGTTGACTAATTTAACATAATAAAAAATAAATTAATTTTAAAAAAAGAACAGAATGCTCTTGCATATTTCAAAATGGCTCCTTTTGTTCTTTCCCTTTAGGAAATATGCCTAAGAGAGGTTTTATTTATTTATTTATTTATTCATTTATTTTCAGTGTTTACTGTAGGAAATCTGGTCAGGCTTCTGGAGGCAAATCACAGTCCTGATGACTAGAGTTTTTAACCCTCACTTGTCTGTACTGAACCTCCAACAATTTGTCAGTTAAAGTTCAGGCTTTCCTACCTTGACAGTGGTTCCTGTGGAAATTTCTACTTGTGAATCTCTGCTGTGGTAAAAGCTGTGACTTCTTGTATTCACCTGTTTTCAAATTGGGGGCCATTAGTTTGCCCTTTGTCCTCCTCTGTCTTATGGCTTCAAAAAGAGTTAACGATTGTTCAGTCTTTTCAGCTACTTACTTCTTAGGATAACATGGTGACTTTCAAGCTCCTTACATGCAGAACCAGGGAATTTTCTTCTCTTAACAATGTCTTTTACAGTGCAAATTATTTTAATTTTTATAAACTCCAACTTATTATTTTTTTCCCTTAAATATTTTGTTTTTGGAGATGTACCTATCTTTGTTTAACCTAAAGTCAAAAAAATTTCTTGTTTGTTTTCTCATAGAGATATTATAGCTTTATGTCTTTCATTGGATCTTTGAATTATTTTGAGCTAATTTTTGTCAAGGTAGGATGTTTATTTGGCTTTTGTTTATTTGGCTTTTGTTTGCAAATAAGTGACGAGTCAGCAAAGGTAGTTGAAAACCTCTTCTTTTTCCATTAATTATATTTGCATTTTGTCAAAAATCAGTTGGCAGTATTTATGAGGCTGTATTTTTAGAGGCTCTATTCTACTCTGTTGATCTATGGGTCAAGTATGCCACCAAAACCTCACTGTGGTCTGAAGATCAATTAGTGTGAGTCCTCCAATTTTGTTCTTTTTCACTTTTTAAAAAAATTCTAGTTCCCTATTCCCTTATACATTTTTGAATCATCTTGTGCATCTCTACAAGTTAATCTGTTCTATTGGATTTTGATTGAGACTACTTCAGATATATAGATCAGTTAGGGGATAATTGTCATCTTAAGAATATTAAGTCTTCCAACCCATGAATATAGTGTATCTCTCCATTTACTTAAACCTTACTGATTTCTTTCATCAATATTTTGTAGTTTTCAACACAAAGTTACTAAACACATTTTGTTAGATTTAAATGTATATATTTTTATAGTTTTGTTCAATTCTTTTGACTTACAAAGACTTTTACATTATTTTCTTCTTCAGCATAAAAAAAAGTTGAGTTCATTGTTGAAGGCTAAAGATTTTTCTGATTCAATCTCGCAAATTGGCAGTTTTGCATGCTATCATGGATATTTTGCATGTCCTTATCCACATTCATCATTTTGCCCCTCTAACATTAATAATACACTTCTAAAGCAGATTGAAGGAGCAAAATTAAACTTGTATCTCCCCTTTAATTGAGATATGAATTTCCAGGAATGACTCTACTTTTCTTAAAAGCCAGCTAGAAGTTCTTGGCACAATAATGTTATCTCTTGAATCATAGCCCATTGTGAAGTAATCTGTCACACTGACCTGTCACAGATAGAAAATGTTAGTACTATCCCAAGATATTTGGCAATCTCTACTACATTTAACTGCAGACATCTTTTGCATATAGGATAAGCCTTTTGTTCAGTTCTGCATCAGAGAACTATTTTTTTGAAGACATGTGAAGTAAAAAAATGGAAGATTTACTTCTGATTTCAATCTTTTATAGCATAACTAATAAATATATTGCAGCTGAGATGAGAAGCAGATAAGTAGATATCTTCTGTGCATTTCTAAATTCACATATGAAAAAATAAGAGCTATATTTTAACCCAATCCATTACCCAGAAGATCACATATTTCTTTGGTATGAATAGTAAGAATTCCCATCTCAGAGAAGATAAAATGTGATGAAATATATATGACAGGATTGAAGAAAATTATTATCACTTATTGAGATCATTCTATCCATAAGATCTTTCTCATTTTAAGCATTTTTGGATGGGTTTTATATGTATCATGCCATTTAATCTTCCTGAAATACTCTAGGAGAAATACGTAATTATACCCCTTTTCATATGATGACACTGAAATTACCAGGAAACCAAGTCTGGGTTCCTGTAACCCATTAATAGTGAGATATGAGGCTTTGAGAAATGTGATGCACCATTTCCCAGGAGATCTTACCTGACATCAAGAGCTTGACACTGTTGGATTTTTTTTTTTTTTTGATATTTATTTCATTTTATTTTTTTTTAATTTTTTATTTCTTCAGCATAACAGTATTCATTATTTTTGCACCACACCCAGTGCTCCATGCAATCCGTGCCCTCTACAATACCCACCACCTGGTGCACACAACCACCCACCTCCACCCCTTCAAAATTCTCAGATCGTTTTTCAGAGTCCAGTGTCTCTCATGGTTCACCTCCCCTTCCAATTTCCCTCAACTCCCTTCTCCTCTCCATCTCCCCTTGTCCTCCATGCTATTTGTTATGCTCCACAAATAAGTGAAACCATATGATAATTGACTCTCTCTGCTTACTTATTTCACTCAGCATAATATCTTCCAGTCCCGTCCATGTTGCTACAAAACTTGGGTATTCATTCTTTCTTTTTTCTTTCTTTCTTTTTTTATTTTTTTCAGGCTTAATAAACATATATTTTTATCCCCAGGGGTACAGGTCTGCGAATCGCCAGGTTTACACACTTCACAGCACTCACCATAGCACATACCCTCCCCAATATCCATAACCCCACCCCCCTCTCCCAACCCCCTCCCCCCATCAACCCTCAGTTTGTTTTGTGAGATTAAGAGTCACTTATGGTTTGTCTCCCTTCCAATCCCATCTTGTTTCATTTACTCTTCTCCTACCCCCTCAACCCCCATGTTGCATCTCCTCTCCCTCATATCAGGGAGATCATATGATAGTTGTCTTTCTCCGATTGACTTATTTCGCTAAGCATGATACCCTCTAGTTCCATCCACGTCGTCGCAAATGGCAAGATTTCATTTCTTTTGATGGCTGCATAGTATTCCTTTGTGTATATATACCACATCTTCTTTATCCATTCGTCTGTTGATGGACATCTAGGTTCTTTCCATAGTTTGGCTATTGTAGACATGGCTGCTATAAACATTCGGGTGCACGGGCCCCTTCGGATCACTACGTTTGTATCTTTAGGGTAAATACCCAGCAGTGCAATTGCTGGGTCATAGGGCAGTTCTATTTTCAACATTTTGAGGAACCTCCATGCTGTTTTCCAGAGTGGTTGCACCAGCTTGCATTCCCACCAACAGTGTAGGAGGGTTCCCCTTTCTCCGCATCCTCGCCAGCATCTGTCATTTCCTGACTTGTTAATTTTAGCCATTCTGACTGGTGTGAGGTGATATCTCATGGTGGTTTTGATTTGTATTTCCCTGATGCCGAGTGATATGGAGCCCTTTTTCATGTGTCTGTTGGCCATCTGGATGTCTTCTTTGCAGAAATGTCTGTTCATGTCCTCTGCCCATTTCTTGATGGGATTATTTGTTCTTTGGGTGTTGAGTTTGCTAAGTTCTTTATAGATTTTGGACACTAGCCCTTTATCTGATATGTCATTTGCAAATATCTTCTCCCATTCTGTCAGTTGTCTTTTGTTTTGTTAACTGTTTCCTTTGCTGTGCAAAAGCTTTTGATCTTGATAAAATCCCAATAGTTCATTTTTGCCCTTGTTACCCTTGCCTTTGGTGATGTTCCTAGGAAGATGTTGCTGCGGCTGAGGTCGAAGAGGTTGCTGCCTGTGTTCTCCTCGAGGATTTTGATGGATTCCTTTCTCACATTGAGATCCTTCATCCATTTTGAGTCTATTTTCGTGTGTGGTGTAAGGAAATGATCCAATTTCATTTTTCTGCATGTGGCTGTCCAATATTCCCAACACCATATATTGAAGAGGCTGTCTTTTTTCCAGTGGACATTCTCTTTCCTGCTTTGTCGAAGATGAGTTGACCATAGAGTTGAGGGTCCATTTCTGGGCTCTCTATTCTGTTCCACTGTGTCTGTTTTTGTGCCAGTACCATGCTGTCTTGATGATGACAGCTTTGTAATAGAGCTTGAAGTCCGGAATTGTGATGCCACCAACTTTGGTTTTCTTTTTCAATATTCCTTTGGCTATTCGAGGTCTTTTCTGGTTCCATATAAATTTTAGGATTATTTGTTCCATTTCTTTGAAAAAAAGGATGGTACTTTGATAGGAATTGCATTAAATGTGTAGATTGCTTTAGGTAGCATAGACATTTTCACAATATTTATTCTTCCAATCCAGGAGCATGGAACATTTTTCCATTTCTTTGTGTCTTCCTCAATTTCTTTCATGAGTACTTTATAGTTTTCTGTGTATAGATTCTTAAGTCTCTTTGGTTAGGTTTATTCCTAGGTATCTTATAGCTTTGGGTGCAATTGTAAATGGGATGGACTCCTTAATTTCTCTTTCTTCTGTCTTGTTGTTGGTGTAGAGAAATGCAACTGATTTCTGTGCATTGATTTTATATCCTGACACTTTACTGAATTCCTGTACAAGTTCTAGCAGTTTTGGAGTGGAGTCTTTTGGGTTTTCCACATAGAGTATCATATCATCTGCGAAGAGTGATAGTTTGACTTCTTCTTTGCCGATTTGGATGCCTTTAATTTCCTTTTGTTGTCTGATTGCTGAGGCTAGGACTTCTAGTACTATGTTGAATAGCAGTGGTGATAACGGACATCCCTGCAGTGTTCCTGACCTTAGCGGAAAAGCTTTCAGTTTTTCTCCATTGAGAATGATATTTGCGGTGGTTTTTTCATAGATGGCTTTGATAATATTGAGGTATGTGCCGTCTATCCCTACACTTTGAAGAGTTTTGATCAGGAAGGGATGCTCTACTTTGTCAAATGCTTTTTCAGCATCTATGGAGAGTATCATATGGTTCTTGTTCTTTCTTTTATTAATGTGTTGTATCACATTGATTGATTTGCGGATGTTGAACCAACCTTGCAGCCCTGGAATAAATCCCACTTGGTCGTGGTGAATAATCCTTTTCATGTACTGTTGAATCCTATTGGCTAGTATTTTGGCGAGAATTTTTGCATCTGTGTTCATCAAGGATATTGGTCTGTAGTTCTCTTTTTTGTTGGGATCCTTGTCTGGTTTTGGGATCAAGGTGATGCTGGCCTCATAAAATGAGTTTGGAAGTTTTCCTTCTATTGCTATTTTTTGGAACAGTTTCAGGAGAATAGGAATTAGTTCTTCTTTAAATGTCTGGTAGAATTCCCCCGGGAAGCCATCTGGCCCTGGGCTTTTGTTTGTTTGGAGATTTTTGATGACTGTTTCAATCTCCTTACTGGTTATGGGTCTGTTGAGGCTTTCTATTTCTTCCTGGTTCAGTTGTGGTCGTTTATATGTCTCTCGGAATGCATCCATTTCTTCCAGATTGTCAAATTTGTTGGCGTAGAGTTGCTCATAGTATGTTCTTATAATTGTCTGTATTTCTTTGGTGTTCGTTGTGATCTCTCCTCTTTCATTCATGATTTTATTTATTTGGGTCCTTTCTCTTTTCTTTTTGATAAGTCTGGCCAGGGGTTTATCAATCTTATTAATTCTTTCAAAGAACCAGCTCCTAGTTTCGTTGATTTGTTCTATTGTTTTTTTGGTTTCTATTTCATTGATTTCTGCTCTAATCTTTATGATTTCTCTTCTCCTGCTGGGTTTAGGGTTTCTTTCTTGTTCTTTCTCCAGCTCCTTTAGGTGTAGGGTTAGGTTGTGTACCTGAGACCTTTTTTGTTTCTTGAGAAAGGCTTGTACCGCTATGTATTTTCCTCTCAGGACTGCCTTTGTTGTGTCCCACAGATTCTGAACCGTTGTGTTTTCATTATCATTTGTTTCCATAAATTTTTTCAATTCTTCTTTAATTTCCTGGTTGACCCATTCATTCTTTAGAAGGATGCTGTTTAGTCTCCATGTATTTGGGTTCTTTCCAATTTCCTCTTGTGATTGAGTTCTAGCTTTAGAGCATTGTGGTCTGAAAATATGCAGGGAATGACTCCATTCTTTTGATACCGGTTGAGACTTGATTTAGGACCAAGAATGTGATCTATTCTGGAGAATGTTCCATGTGCACTAGAGAAGAATGTGTATTCTGTTGCTTTGGGATGAAATGTTCTGAATATATCTGTGATGTCCATCTGGTCCAGTGTGTCATTTAAGGCCTTGATTTCCTTGTTGATCTTTTGCTTGGATGATCTGTCCATTTCAGTGAGGGGAGTGTTAAAGTCCCCTACTATTATTGTATTCTTGTCGATGTGTTTCTTTGATTTTGTTATTAATTGGTTTATATAGTTGGCTGCTCCCACGTTAGGGGCATAGATATTTAAAATTGTTACATCTTCTTGTTGGACAGTTCCTTTGAGTATGATATAGTGTCCTTCCTCATCTCTTATTATAGTCTTTGGCTTAAAATCTAATTGATCTGATATAAAGATTGCCACTCCTGCTTTGTTCTGATGTCCATTAGCATGGTAAATTCTTTTCCACCCCCTCACTTTAAACCTGGAGGTGTCTTCGGGTTTAAGATGAGTTTCTTGTAAGCAACATATAGATGGGTTTTGTTTTTTTATCCATTCTGATACCCTGTGTCTTTTGATTGGGGCATTTAGCCCATTAATATTCGGGGTAAGTATTGAGAGATATGACTTTAGTGCCATTGTATTGCCTGTATGGTGACTGTTATTGTATATTGTCTCTGTTTCTTTCTGATCTACTACTTTTAGGGTCTCTCTTTGCTTAGAGGACCCCTTTCAATATTTCCTGTAGAGCTGGTTTGGTATTTGCAAATTCTTTCAGTTTTTGTTTGTCCTGGAAGCTTTTAATCTCTCCGTCTATTTTCAATGATAGCCTAGCTGGATATAGTATTCTTGGCTGCATGTTTTTCTCGTTTAGTACTCTGAATATATCATGCCAGCTCTTTCTGGCCTGCCAGGTCTCTGTGGATAAGTCTGCTGCCAATCTAATATTTTTACCATTGTACGTTACAGACTTGTTTTCCCGGGCTGCTTTCAGGATCTTTTCTTTGTCACTAAGACTTGTCAATTTTACTATTAGGTGACGGGGTGTGGACCTATTCTTATTGATTTTGAGGGGGGTTCTCTGAACCTCCTGAATTTTGATGCTTGTTCCCTTTGCCATATTGGGGAAATTCTCTCCAATAATTCTCTCCAATATACCTTCTGCTCCCCTCTCTGTTTCCTCTTCTTCTGGAATCCCAATTATTCTGATGTTGTTTCGTCTTATGGTGTCACTTATCTCTCGAATTCTCCCCTCGTGGTCCAGTAGCTGTTTGTCCCTCTTTTGCTCAGCTTCTTTATTCTCTGTCATTTGGTCTTCTATATCGCTAATTCTTTCTTCTGCCTCATTTATCCTAGCAGTGAGAGCCTCCATTTTTGATTGCACCTCATTAATAGCTTTTTTGATTTCAACTTGGTTAGATTTTAGTTCTTTTATTTCTCCAGAAAGGGCTTTTATATCTCCCGAGAGGGTTGCTTTAATATCTTCCATGCCTTTTTCAAGCCCGGCTAGAACCTTGAGAATCATCATTCTGAACTCTATATCTGACATATTACCAATGTCTGTATTGATTAGGTCCCTAGCCTTTGGTACTGCCTCTTGTTCTTTTTTTTGTTGTTGTGAATTTTTTCGCCTTGTCATTTTGTCCAGATAAGAGTTTATGAAGGAGCAAGTAAAATACTAAAATACTAAAATACTAAAAGGGTAAAATACTAAAATACAACAACCCCAGGAAAATATGCTTTAGCCAAATCAGAAGAGATCCCAAATCGTGAGGTGGGAGAAAGGGGATAAAAAGGGGTCCAAAAAGAAAAAAAAAAAGAAACTATTAAAAAAAAGAAAGCCGATAAAGAAAAAATATAAAAAGAGGAAAAAATATATATATATTAGATAAACTATTTAAAAAACGTTAAAAAAGAAAACGGTAAAAGTTAAAAAAATTTGGCAGAAGAAGAGAAAAAGAAAAAAAAAATTGAAAAAGAAAAAAAAAATTAAATTAACTGCAAGGCTAAAAAATCATGGGGAGAAAGCCATGAGTTCCGTGCTTTGCTTTCTTCTCCTCTGGAATTCCGCCGCTCTCCTTGGTAATGAAACTGTACTCCCGGGTAGGTGAACTTGGTCCTGGCTGGGTTTCCTGTTGATCTTCTGGGGGAGGGGCCTGTTGTAGTGATTCTCAAGCGTCTTTGCCCCAGGCGGAGTTGCACCGCCCTTACCCGGGGCCGCGCTGAGTAATCCGCTCGGGTTTGCTTTCGGGAGCTTTTTTTCCCTGAGCGCTTTCCGTAGAGTTCTAGAGGACGGGAATGAAGGTGGCGGCCTCCCGGTCTCCGGCCGGAGAAGCCGAGAGCCCGGGGCCCCACTCCTCAGTGCGCCCTCAGAGAATAGCGCCCAATGACTCCCGTCACCCTGGCCTCCGGCCGTGCTCCGAGCCGACCGAGCCTGCGACCGGTTCAAGGCAACCCCGAGCTGAGAGTCACTCGTCGGCTCTGTCTCTGTAGCCGGCTTCCCCGTTCTAATACCGGTAAGCTCTGCGACACTCAGACACCCCCGATCCTTCTGTGACCCTGCGGGACCTGAGGCCGCGCTGACCCCGCCTGGGCTTCACCCCAGTTAAGCCTCTGGAGCGATGTCCCTCAGCGGAACAGACTTTTAAAAGTCCTGATTTCGCTCCGTTGCTCCGCCGCTCGCCGGCCCCTCCCCCCGCGGTCTATCTTCCCGTCCCTTTGGATTTACTTCTCCGCCAGTCCTACCTTTCAAAAGTGGTTGATTTTCTGTTTCTAGAATTGCTGTTCTTCTTCTCTTCAATCTCCCGTTGGATTTGTAGGTGTTTGCAATCTTTAGATAAGCTATTTAGCTGATCTCTCGCTACCCGAAGTAGTCTCAGCCTGCTACTTCTCCGCCATCTTGACTCCTCCGACACTGTTGGATTTTTAAATGGGTTTAGTTACCCTGTCCCTGTGATCATGCGGTCTTGCCTGTAAAAACCCATTACTGTGTTTTCCACATTGCATTATAATTATCTATGTCTGTGTTTATCAATACTCCTAAAGTCTGAGCTTCTTGAAAGCAAGAACTATGCTTGTTTAACTCTGTTGACTAATGAAACAGAATAAGGATTCCAGCTGAGGATATATTTAACCTATTTGGTCTAACTTTAGAGAGGCCCTGCACTAAGAAATACCAGGTTTGTGAAAGCATAAATATAATATGTGGATATGAAAAGCAGAGAATGGGGTACCTGGGTGGCTCAGTAGTGTCTGCCTTTGGCTCAGGTCATGATCTCAGGGTCCCGAGATCTAGCCCCATGTCAGACTCACTCTTCTGACCTTCCCCCAACTAGTGTGTGTTCTCTCTCTCTCTCTCTCTCATATGTACATACATACACTCTTTCTCTCAAAGAAATAATATCTAAAAAAAATGAAATAAACAAACAAAGAAAGAAAAGCAGGGAACATTTTACAGGTTCATGCATGGGAGACTTTGTCCCTTCCAATAGAATAGCAAAAGCTAAGAACTGTCTCCTAAGCTAAAAATTCAAGTATTCTAAAACAAAGTGTATGAACCATCTGGAAGAGAGCAAGGCAGCTAATGTAGGGGATGATCCCTAGAGTAGAAGCCTCTGTGCCTGGCATCTAAAGGTCCCCCTATTTAATGATGACTTCCAGATAAACATTGTAGCTTCTCACTCTCAAGGAAAGACTTTAAATTAACAAGTCCACCCATGTGCACAGAGCTTTGTAAGCTTATATTGAGGGTGGGGGGCTCATTATTAAATACAAAGAAATACCCATGCATCACCAAAGATTTGAGAAAAAAACTTGCAACATAAACAAGAAAGATTAAGATAAATAATTTTTTTAAAAATCCTAGATAAAAGAGATACATTATTGTAATCCTAGGAGAGATACAATAGAATATAGAAGTATAGTGTCAAACTTAAGTAAAACAAAACAAAACTTGAAGTAGAATCCTCATATTGAGTAAAAAAAAAAAAAATGAAAATCTGGAATAAAATCCCAATAAAAGGCAGCTAATTAAAAGAAAAAACTCTTGGAAATTGAACATTAGTTTCCAAAATATAACACTAAATAAACGGGTTATAAGTTTAATTGAGAAAAACTTCTAAAGAAAATTAAAAAAGTAATGAGATTCAAAAATTAAAAGAAAAAAAAATACAGAATTCCAATTCTAAATGGCCAAAATCTGATCAATAGATTTGACAAAGACTAATTAGAGAAAATGAAGAAAAAGACATATCAAAGAAATAATGCAAGAAAATCTGTCAAGCTAAAAAGAGATTCCTACAAGCTAAAATGGCTCACCACAGGCCAAACAAGTTTAATGAATAAAAACCAATTAAACCTACATTGTGAAATGGAGAACAACAAATTAATACCCAGCACCACCACAATAATAATCATAAACATTAAGAGTTAAGAATTGAGTGTTTACAGTAATATGGTATTTTACAAAGATCTTCTCAGTTTTTGTCCATCCATATACTTTTTTCCTTGACTTTATTGTTCCAAATCTTTAAATGTTGCTTCTCAGGTTTCTGGCCAGTCTGCTAAGCCATTTGCCCCTCCACATTATTACAAATACATGCTTACCCTGGGCTACTTCTCTCTTCATAAAAGATGATGAGATGCCCTGTCTGAAGCACTGTGATTTGGAAGGATTTCTCCTCACTGATAAGGGCCACCTTTGAATGAGTCTATGATATATGAGTGGTTTATATTTGACTTATCCCCACTTGACAAGTTAGCCCATATGAGAATAAAGCTCAAAGTGTTTCCTCTGTGTTATCTAGTTTAAGTCCTCTTTCATACACACACACATACACTTATATGTATGTGTGTGTGTATATATATATGTATGTATGATATATATGTATGATATGTATATTTATATAAATATAAATATGTGTGTGTGTGTGTGTGTGTGTGTGTGTGTGTGTGTGTGTATTCTGGTCACTAGGTCAATTGATATCCCATGTTTGGCAACAAATTCATAGGTTCTGGGGATTAGGGTATAGAAATCTTTGGAGGAGTGTTATTTTTCCTATCACAGGTAGGAACAATTTCAGGCCACAGCACTCTCTCAGGAAGGTTTTGGCTAGGCTAATGTGAACTCCTCAGGCCATAGTTGCTCATTAAAGGATCTTGCATCTTGAAGGAATGAGACTGCATTACTACCCTCACTGTTTTCATTGGCTGGAAGCAATTTGGGGGGAGATGGATTCAGTATAAACATATAGTAGATCCAAAGGGGAATGGCCAATGCTATCAATCAGTTATGGTCCCTGAAGCAGAAGATCTGAGAAGTGCCTTTTTATGGCTGCCATGAAGACCTATCAAGTATTGCAATCTTATTTTATTATTTATTGGTTTAGTTTTCAATTGCCTACCAGTTACCCACCATGATTCATAAGGGTTTTGCCTATTTCTGACTGGTCAGCATTAAATGGGAATTAAGATGGAGATTAACATGGAAATGTGTCATTCAGATCCTTTTTGAGGAAAAAACTTGTGGCCTACCTGGATGTATGGAGTACGGTGACTAGAAAATATCCATCTTTGAGGACTTTCAGAGTCTTTCTTAGCTTCAGAGAATTGCTTTGCTTAAGTCATGCCCATCCAATAAATGCTCAAGGTAGGGTACAAAAGGCCAGAAATTGAATCCTATATGGATCACTCTGACAAACATACTAACTCCAGAACTCCCAGCAGCATTGGCCAAAATTTTGTCAGTTCTGCATTGAATTTGACTTTTTCTGCTCAGATGTACTTCATCTCCTTCCTTTCATAGGTGCTGATATTTAATAAGCATATTACATGAAACTTCATTTCAGCCTGGTTCCAGAGAATCCAACCTATGTTATACAAGAACAACCACCCCTTCATTCTTAAGGTATTTGAAGGCAGTGTTATCACTGCTAACCTATCCCCTACCCCAGGATAAGTGTTGTTGTTGTTGTTTTTTTTTTTTTTTTTTTTTTTTTTTAATTTACTATGTTGGTAAATATGATAAGGGAGAGGTGGGAAATCTTCCCTACTATACAGTGAAAGAATTCACATGAGTTTTCTGCCAATTTCTGCCAATATCGATTGTGTCCATTCCAATTATATATTTGTGATCAAGGAAAGGAGCACCAGGAGCAGGGATGTGTTGGAGTTGGATCATGCTGGCTCACAAAAACCAGTCACACACATCTCTTCCCGAATCCATGTCCTTATGTTGACACCTTGAAATCAGTAATGGTGAGAGGATTTACACCATGGAAAAAAACAACTGCTATAAAAAATTAGAGCTTTTGATGAAGTCCCAAAAGTTTATTTTGGCTTTTATTTCCTTTGCCTTTGGAGACATATCTTGAAAGAAGTTGCTATGGCTGATATCGAAGAGATTACTGCCTATGTTCTCCTCTAGGATTTTGATGGATTCCTGTCTCACGTTGAGGTCTTTTATCCATTTTGAGTTTATCTTTGTGTACGGGGTAAGAGAATGGTTGAGTTTCATTCTTCTACATATAGCTGCCCAGTTTTCCCAGCACCATTTATTGAAGAGACTGTCTTTTTTCCACTGTATATTTTTTCCTGTTTTGTCGAAGATTAACTGACCATAGAGTTGAGGGTCCATATCTGGGCTCTCTACTCTGTTCCACTGGTCTATGTGTTTGTTTTTATGCCAGTACCATGCTGTCTTGGTGATCACAACTTTGTAGTAAAGCTTGAAATCAGGTAACGTGATGACCCCAGTTTTATATTTGTTTTTCAACATTTCCTTAGCGATTCGGGGTCTCTTCTGGTTCCATACAAATTTTTGGATTATTTGCTCCAGCTCTTTGAAGAATACCGGTGGAATTTTGATTGGAATGGCATTAAAAGTATAGATTGCTCTAGGCAGTATAGACATTTTAACAATGTTTATTCTTCTGATCCAAGAGCATGGAATCAACTTTTGGGACTTCATCAAGATCAAAAGCTTCAAATAAAATCTTTAAAAAAAAAATGGGGCGCCTGGGTGGCTCAGTGGGTTAAGCTGCTGCCTTCGGCTCGGGTCATGATCTCAGGGTCCTGGGATCGAGCCCCGCATTGGGCTCTCTGCTCAGCAGGGAGCCTGCTTCTTCCTCTCTCTCTGCCTGCCTCTCTGCCTGCTTGTGATCTCTCTCTGTCAAATAAATAAATAAAATCTTTAAAAAAAAAAAAAGATCAAAAGCTTCTGCACAGCAAAGGAAACAGTCAAGAAAGCAAAGAGGCAACCCATGGAATGGGAGAAGATATTTGCAAAGGACAGTACAGACAAAAGATTGATATCCAGGATCTATAAAGAACTCTTCAAACTCAACACACACAAAACAGATAATCATATCAAAAAATGGGCAGAAGATATGAACAGACACTTCTCCAATGAAGACATACAAATGGCTATCAGACACATGAAAAAATGTTCATCATCACTAGCCATCAGGGAGATTCAAATTAAAACCACATTGAGATATCACCTTACACCAGTTAGAATGGCCAAAATTAGCAAGACAGGAAACAACATGTGTTGGAGGGGATGTGGAGAAAGGGGAACCCTCTTACACTGTTGGTCGGAATGCAAATTGGTGCAGCCTCTTTGGAGAACAGTGTGGAGATTCCTCAAGAAATTAAAAATAGAACTTCCCTACGACCCTGCAATTGCACTACTGGGTATTTACCCCAAAGATACAGATGTAGTGAAAAGAAGGGCCATCTGTACCCCAATGTTTATAGCAGCAATGGCCACGGTTGCCAAACTGTGGAAAGAACCAAGATGCCCTTCAATGGACGAATGGATAAGGAAGATGTGGTCCATATACACTATGGAGTATTATGCCTCCATCAGAAAGGATGAATACCCAACTTTTGTAGCAACATGGACGGGACTGGAAGAGATTATGCTGAGTGAAATAAGTCAAGCAGAGAGAGTCAATTATCATATGGTTTCACTTATTTGTGGAGCATAACAAATAGCATGGAGGACACGGGGAGTTAGGAGAAGGGAGTTGGGGGAAATTGGAAGGGGAGGTGAACCATGAGAGACTAAGGACTCTGAAAAACAATCTGAAGGGTTTGAAGAGGTGGGGGGGTGGGAGGTTGGGGGAACCAGGTGGTGGGTATTAGAGAGGGCATGGATTGCATGGAGCACTGGGTGTGGTACAAAAACAATGAATACTGTTATGCTGAAAACAAATAAAAAAATGATTATAAAAAATACATTATATGTTTATAAAAAAATAAAAAATAATTTAATTAAATTAAAAAAAATTAGAGCTATTTTTCTCCCCAGAAAGCCAGTTTGTAAATATTAGCCAGCATGTTACTGACCAAAGGTATATGTGGAACTGTAGACCCACTTTCAAATGGACCTGAACAAGGGCTTTCTTAATTTCCTGACCCATGTTTGTCCCTACTAGAATGAGGCAAGAGGGCACTGCTTCCTTGAATATTATCATAAATTTGGATCTAATACCCCCTTCTCTCAGTGTGTATTACCCTTTGCAGAAGGACTTGAGGAATCACTACAGTATATATTTGCTCTGTTATGGCAGGATCCTTTCTCATAGAGACTTAGCTTCAGGTCAATAGATTGTGGATCTAAGAGTTTAGTCTGGTGATTAAAAAGACATTTGGCATTGCCAACCTCATTCTTAGTATCTTTTGATTATGTTTATTAATTGATTTTATATATTTCCTTAGCTGTCTATCTGTGTTTTATGAGCCATCTTCTTAGAGTTCTTTGTCAATCAAACATGCATTCCTGACTGACCTTCCAACTTTGCTGCTCATTGCATTAATTATACCCACCTTGGTTCAGACAGTTAAATGCTGCCACCTGGACTCTGTTATTCCAGGACTGCTTCATCTCTATTATTACCAGAGAGGCTGATACAGTAATAGCATCTCTTAATTGAAATCTCAATATACATAGCACAGATATTAGTGAGATTTTAAACTATGCTCATGCCATCGTATTAGTCCATCCTTATTGCTTTGGTAAACAAAATGTCCTGAAGTCCTTGAGTTTTCTAATTTGTATCATAAACCTATTCTACCTGTGTATATATGTGTATATATATGACCATCCCATTGGTTCTGTTCCTCTGGAGAACCCTAATATATGCACTGATTTATTTCTTACCTCATATAGTTCTTAATAATATTTCATGTGTGGACTTCAGTATTATTTAAATTTTAAGTTATACAGAATTTTTTGTTTAGTTGAATGACAGTTTTGAGATGGAATTTTAATAAGTCACATCTTAGAACTTCTTAAGCATTAGAATTATGAAATAATAACATGTACCCTTGTATGATAACTGATCTTAAAGTATAGATGCTATCACACAAGAAGAGTGGGTTTGTTTTTTTCTTGAGAACTGAACTGGAGCATATAAATTTATAGTTCAATGTCTTCTTTTGTGATTCTCTGAATAATTACCATCTTCAATATAAATAGTGATAGAAGGCTTTTTTCCCCCCCAAAGTATAAAGTAAATGAAAGGTGTGATGTCTTGTAGTTAGTTTGGCTTTATTCTGTTGTAGTGGATTTCAAAACACCATTTGGAGCCATTTGGATCTTTCTTCTATACTGTAATATTGTCAATAAACCTGGGACAACAACAACATAAATGTAGACTGAGAAGTAAATCTAGCTCTTAAACAAAGTACTGACCCAGTGTAACCCTTCTTTTGACAAAGATTCCACACAGAACCATTGTGTTTAATTTAAACATTACAACTCTGAGCTGAGTAACCTGAAGTCTGGACAGACTGCTATAGTTCAAGAGCTTCAGCATTTCCTTAGTGTCAGAATCTACTTAAATGACCTCCAGATCTAGTGCTGAGACACAGGAACATCACTATCTCTTTCTCTCTCCTTCTTCTTCAACAAGATGGGGATAATTCTCATAAGACCACTCTAAACCCCCTTCACCAAAGGAGTGACATAGCCTGCTAATCTTGTTTCAGACATTCTCACTGGGAATAATGGTGAGCCCCTTGCACAGGTGCTTGTTCCATCACATGGATGTTGTTACACAGGCACATGTAGTACAACTCTGTGAAGACCCAGGTCATTTTCTTCACAGTTTTGGTGTGAATGCTGCCCAATTGATGGTTCCCTGGCAAAAAAGAGTTTGGTCTGCATTTGTGAATTCATTTTCTACTGCCTTATTTTTATTTATTTATTTATTTTTTGCATTTTCCTGTAAGATGTGCCAGCAGGTGGAAGAATGGATCTTTATCAAAAAACAGATTGAGCCTGCCCAGTGGGATTACATATATAGAAGTAATAGATCTGATGGATGCTGTTGCAATTTTTAGCGTAGCAAGAGTAGCTATGCATTAGAAGCAAAAACATTATTGAGATTGAAAGTTTAATGGGGTTCACTGGTAGAAATCAGAAGATAGTCTCAGCATTGAGTTCATTGTTCTCAGCATGGTAGACTTTGATCCTGATTAGGAGCTTTATACCTTGACATATGAAGATAATTTTAACTTGACATTGTGTCACAGATGGTGGGTAATTCTTCAACAGTATTATAAGGAGCCTGTACTGCTTTGTCTTTTTACTACTCAACTAAGATTAGATCTTTGAAAATGAATTCACAGGCATTTATTTACAACCTCTGCTCACCTGTGTACAGCGTATAGTTTAAATGGTGAACTTGAAGAGGAAAAACAGAGATGGAAAGGACTGAATCATTTTGCATAAAGCTTGAGAACCATTGCTCTAAGGAAAAACCACGGTGGTCCTATTTCTTTGTCAATCAAACACGAGGGCAATCAGTGGGAATTTATTTTCTTCAATCTTAAAAATACATTAAAAAGGAAATAGCCTCTTTTTTGGCTTCCAGATGCTGTCCTGTCTGCATGTGGGACATAGAATCTGGAAACCCCTTGGTACCATAGGGTTAGATTAAAGAGCCATGCTCAGGGTAACAGGAAAAGGGAAAGACCACTCTCTCAATGACCCAATTATATTGTCAAGTCACTGAAGTAGTGAAACACGGAGACTGCTTTCCTCCTAATTCTTTTTTATTCAAGACAATATATGTTATTGTTCAAACTCTTTAAACTGGCCATTCTCTTCCTTGCAGCCAAATGCTTTGCAACTTATTTGCATAGAATAATGCATTTGTTCTTTTCAAGAAGTTTGTGATATAAAGCAAATATTAACAGCTTCGTTTTAAAAGATGAGTCTCTTGCAGTTCAGAAAAATCAAATGAGCTACTTAGTTAGAAGCAAATCTATGATTAGAATTCTACTAACTAATCCTGGAGCTTAGGGGGTATTATTATACAATGTCACATTGCCTTTCAAAAGGAACACATGCAGAATGACTGAATGCTAACGAGTATACTTTTACTGTATACAGTGCTGCTCTGAAGAAAGACATTTCAATGGGGGAGATCCATTCTGCTCTAAGTAGGTAGCTAGAAGTAA
Organism: Lutra lutra; assembly: GCF_902655055.1. Classification (NCBI taxonomy): domain Eukaryota; kingdom Metazoa; phylum Chordata; class Mammalia; order Carnivora; family Mustelidae; genus Lutra; species Lutra lutra. The sequence continues at coordinate 38,595,359 of NC_062282.1, read as the reverse complement.
AAAGTGATAATGGGACAATTGCCCAAGTAGGAAAAACCAATTATTGTATATTCATTCTTTCAATTGCTTATTCATTCATTTTTTCATTCATTCATTTTCTCAATATATATGTGTTGAGTACCTTGAAAGGTACCTTGAGTACCTTACCTATATGAAATATGCTAACACCTGGTGTTACAAAAATAAAGTATAGATCACCTCACCTGAAAGAATATACCATAATATACTGAAATATAAAGTATATAAATCTTAAAAACACATAAAAATGTGGAATGAAATATTTTGCATCCAGTGGATTTGATCCTGGATGGAATTTCTCCCAGACTCAGGGAGATTAGCAATAGGAAGGAGAGCTAAGGACCCAGTGGATAAATCTGAGAGGCAGTACCATGAGTAATTAATATATATTTGTCAGGGAAGAATGTTAACTTTATAGAAGATGGCAAAGGACATCATGATTCCAAGGGAGATAGCTAGGCAAACAAGCAGTTTGGATTGCCCCAACTTCAGAGATGCTAAAAGGAGATAATGAGTTTCAGTAGATCAAAGTGCTGATCTATTCATTGCTCACATCACAGTAGACATTAATAGTGCTGGCATTGTGACATTAGTTTACTGTCATGACATGGTTCCACAGAGGTGACATGATGGGCCACATAATGACCTGACACTCAGTAGATTGCACAGTAGTTAAAGAACTCAGGAATAAGGTGCAATACCTATTGCAGCAGGCAGTATGGAAGCCAACCAACCTCCCTTGATAAGCTAGATCTCACATGGCAAGTTCTCACACTGTGGTTGCCTTGACTGCTTCAGTTGCCTATGTGACTAGCTACCAGAGGATGGCTTAGGGTCAGAGGATGGTGAAACTTGCAGTATGGCATACTTAGCAAAGATGTATTGAAAGACTTGGGGCCTATAGTGAATTCTACCTCCTAAAAGTTTCCTTAGAATCAGATTTCCTGAATGAAGTCTGACATTTGCCTTTACCATTACTGGTTCTACATACTTGGGCAACTTATTCTATCTCTGTCTCTCCATTTGTATTGTGAGATTTTAAGGTGTCTTGTCCATGAGATTGTTTAAAATAGGGCCTGACATATAATAAATACTAAATAAATGTTCATTTTTACTATCCTTCAGTACAGTGGTATTTTCAGGTTGCTGAAAGAAAGAATGAACATGATTAAAATTTAAAAATGGCAGTTGTATTTTTGTCAGAGTTACAAACTAAAGCATATATATGGTTTGGGGATGCCTGGGTGAGTCAGTCAGTTAAGCATGGGATCTCAGCACCAGGTCTTGACCTCAGGGTTGTGAGTTCAAGCCCCATGCTGGACTCCATGATGGGTATGGAACCTACTTGAAAAGAGAAAACAAAACAAAACAAGACAAAACATATATATGATTTGGACAAATGATATCAAGAGCTTAATGTTGAATAAGTAAGAGGAAGATGAAGAATATTCCCAAATGGTCACAAAGCCAAAAGAATCCATGTAGATGGGTCATTTGTAATTTCTTTCTTTTTTTTTTTTTTTTAAAGATTTTATTTATTTATTTGACAGAGAGAGATCACAAGTAGATGGAGAGGCAGGCAGAGAGAGAGAGAGAGAGGGAAGCAGGCTCCCTGCTGACCAGAGAGCCCAATGCGGGACTCGATCCCAGGACCCTGAGATCATGACCTGAGCCGAAGGCAGCGGCTTAACCCACTGTGCCACCCAGGCGCCCCTCATTTGTAATTTCAATACACTTGTTTGTTTGTTTCTTGTCAGTAGAGAAACAATGCCTATGCCCATTCATATATTAGTGTACCTCTGGCCATCTTTTTATTAATAATGATGATAATGTATTAGTACTAGGTTATAGTTATTGAGTGCTTACCCTATGCCTGATGTTTTTTTTTCAGCTTTAAGTAGTATCACAGACTAATGTATGTAATTCTCAAAACTACTATTTGAGCAAGTATTATTATTTTCTCATTTTATAGGTAAAGAAACTGAAGCAAAGAGAGATTAACCAAATTATTCAAGGTCACAGAATTAATAAGTGTCTGGATTATGACATAGAGACTGAACTATAAAATATGAACACATAACATCTAAGGATAGAACCTGATATTTCAAGCAAGGAGATTGTTTTCTGCAAAAGTGCAATCCATTTTTTGATGTATATACCTGAGATATTTATGTATTAAAAAACCCATAATTAGTAAACAAATCCTTAATGAGTAAATCATTTTGAACAGCCTTTCCCAAATTTACTGCTAGAGTTCCAGTGACCCATCTGCTGACCTGGAACTTTGGTGTCAAAAGTTCTTGCTGATCTTTAACCATGCACATCTTACAGATTCCCAGACTAGTAAAGGGGCTTTATTTTCTGTCTTGATAGATTTATGGATTTATTTATTGTAAATTACTCACAAGAGAGAGACATTTCATTGTAAAACACTCCCTGGTATTGATTCAGTAAAATGAGGGTGTCATCATTAAACAAATCTTCCCGAATACCCGTACTATTAAGACTAATTGACTGTGTCTCTTTTTTAAGGTTAGCTATGTGTTTCATGTGCTCACTTAGGAAGGTTTTGTCTGGCATTTCTACCCCATCTGTATGGTATCTCAGATGACACCTCTTACTCAAGGCTTCATGAAGATTTTCCCTTTCTTTTGATATAAGAAAAATAACCTAGGAATGCTAAAAACAACTAGGACTTTTCAAATTATTTTCACTGAAACATATTCATTTCTATTTAAATTTTTAATGAAACTACAAGAAATTTGATTTTTAAGGAAAAAAACCCACCATTTTATTTACAGAGTTTTTCTATGGGGCATTTTAGAATTTTCTGTTAATGTTGTTTTCTGTTCTCTTGTATTAATTCTTTGATTTAACTAATGGCTTAGAGGAGAGGTAGATGTCCTCCTTGTTCTTGATTGCTTCTTCAGATAATTATTCCCCAATTCATCTATTTGAAATAAAGGGGTGCTTGGCTGGCTCAGTTTGTAGAACATCAGATTCTTGATCTCAGGATCATGAGTTCAAGCCCCATGTTGGGCATAGAGACTCCTTAAATAAAATAAAATGAAATCAAATAAAACTAAAATAAAATAAAAAGGTAAAAAGAAGTTAGTGCTCTATCACTGAATCACTGGCTCCTTTTTCATAAAGTGCATACTTTGGCACACAACTCATAGTTTTCTCTCTTATCCGTGGACATGTCAATATCCACAGGACTGACTCACCCAATTCCCTGACATCTACGTTTCTTGATTTGTTTAATGTCACTTCATCCACACTACCAAAAATCACATGTTGAACATTGTCATCCCCAGAAATAAACTCTTTTACCCCAAATCATTGAAATAGAGCATGAGATTCCCTGATAAAATTTTCCCATTATTCCAGCTTGAGAGCTCAAATATCCCTCCTGGGACATTTTCCTGAGTTCTAGGAGGCTCTTCTGTCTATCTATCTGGTCCCCTTCTCTTTTTATTTTTGTTCACATTCAGTTTAGGTTGCGTGGTATATCATTTCATTAATAATCTTCCTACTTTCTTTTATTATCAATTTGGCAAAACAAACCCCCATCCTGACTGAACAAAAATATTTACTTACTATTATTTTGCAGCTGATTATTGTTCAAGAAAGTATGCATTAGAATAAATTGGTACCCCTGTCAATTTATGATTACCAATCTCCTATGCTCCTTAATCAGCATAGAAATTCTGCTTTTCGGGGCACCTGGGTGGCTCAGTGGGTTAAAGCCTCTGCCTTCAGCTCAGGTCATGATCCCAGGGTCCTGGGATGGAGCCCCGTATCGGGCTCTCTGCTCAGTGGGGAGCCTGCTTCCTCCTCTCTCTCTCTCTCTCTGCCTGCCTCTCCACCTGCTTGTGATCTCTCTCTCTCTCTCTCTGTCAAATAAATAAAATCTTAAAAAAAAAAAAAAAGAGGGCGCCTGGGTGGCTCAGTGGGTTAAAGCCTCTGCCTTCAGCTCAGGTCATGATCTCAGGGTCCTGGGATTGAGTCCCACATCGGGCTCTCTGCTCAGCAAGAAGCCTGCTTCCCTCTCTCTCTCTCTCTGCCTGCCTCTCCATCTACTTGTGATCTCTTTCTGTCAAATAAATAAATAAAATCTTTAAAAAAAAAAAAAAGAAATTCTGCTTTTCCAGTTGACTCTTTCTCCTGGTACTTACAACAAAAACTATTTTAAACCTTCTTCACTATCTTCAAAACAGTAAATCTGCCATTCCCCTCTAATTACTCTCCAAAAATAGCCATGTTTTCTCCAACACAGAGAAAATAGAAAGCATGAGACAAAAATTCACTCAAATGTTCTTTAATTTTTGCACCTTTAACATTGTTCTTTAACATTTGCACCTATATTCTCCTCGTTCTCTTCTTTAAGAAAAGTTGTTCATCTTCCCTCTATAGCAAGTCTTTACACCATTGTTCTGGATCCCATACATCCTAAATTTCTCAAAGATTAAGAGGGCTAGTGGTTTGGAAACCAGCCTGCCCTTATTTCTGTAAGGAGATATTTGGAGGGCCAAGAAGGAAAGAGTTCTTTACACTAGGACAGTGGAGCCTAGGATACTTTACCCAAGGGGGGGGGGAATATTTATTTGCAACATGTAACTGTCTAACAAAAGTCAAATCAAAATCAAGCTCAAAGAAGAAATATATTCTATGCAAATGAGATTAGACTGTATTACCATTGAAGTAACATTCATAACATTCTTTTGTTAAGATGAGCTTGATTTTTAGGTAAATAAGTGAAAAACTTAGTCATAGCTCTCCCTGATAAGGAAGTAAGCCAAAATGGGAGCATTTGCTTTTACCCTCACTTCTTGCTTACAAGCCATAGCACTTCCTATTTTGAAGCAAAAGAAGTAAGTAGCTAAAAAGAAGCCTCTGAGATCATCTAGACTAAGCTGAAATACTTGACTCTGTAAGGCACAAAAAGAGACCAAGGTTGAATATAAGAATGGTGGGGAAGGGAGGAAGACAAAATTGGGGTAGCAAGGATGAATGTCCTGAGAGCAGTTGATAGGAGTAGATTTGGAAGCTTAAAAATGGAAAGGGGGAGGGGAAAAAAAAAGATGGAACATACTCAAAGGTCCAACTCTGTGAATTGAGAGAGAATAGAAAAAGTCAAAGGTAATTTTCTCCACATTTTCTATTCTGTGTTATTCTTTTGAGAACACTTGCTGTTTCATTGAAGAACATGGTTTTCCATCTTACAACCTATGTTGTGTTAGGTGTGCAGAAGATTAGCCTAATAAGCAGAATTTAGGAATGGATCTGGAATTTCATCTTAACCATCTTGAAGGAGCTCTGATGGAGACAGAGACAAAGCTTTCGTGGCTTACCTGAGAATTGCTACACAATTTCTATGGATCATAGTTTGACCCAAGTGCCATGAGCATCAGAAAAAATCCCTCAGAGGTTGAAAAACAGTAAGAATAAATTTCCTGCCTCTTCATACCCTTACTGCACCCAAACAGCACTATCAAAGGTTAACATGAACCTCCTTGGAATAAGAAAGAAGGACCTGTCATACCTGGGAACTCTTAAACAATTTATTTCAATTTTATCTCTGTCTGCTGGTGTCATTTCAACTTAACTCTCTTACTTCCTAAGACACTAAGAGCAGCAACACATAGTCAAGTCTTCCAGCTATTACTGAATTTCTCCTCTTTAATTACAAGGTTTAATAGAACAAAGTGGTTGTTCCACTCACTTTTCATATTTCTCATGTATTTACACCTTAACTCTCTCAAATTTCATTTCCCTTCTTGTCATTCTCTTGAAATAGTTCTGTTCACCTTCCAATTAGTATATTGAGTTTTTTTTCCCCCAATGTACTCAATACTTGATCTTCTGATTGTAGTCTAATAGTCTTTTAACTTTTGGCTTTGGTCTTTTGGCCAAAAGATGGGTTCTCAACTGTTGCAGGATATTCCAGGGAGTTGAATGAAAGAAATTTCATTTTGTTCATTAATATCTTGATTCAATGTTGGTTTTTTTAAATAACTTAACAACTTGTGTTGTCAGAAAAAAAATTTTTTTTCTGATGTCATGCAGTGATGTAAATATAGGATATCTTCATTTGGATGAAATTCTTATAGGAATTATTATAATTAGAAAACACAAGGGATGCTTTAAAATATGTATCATGCCATTTTATCTAAAGACAATTTTTAGTAAAATTGGAGAAAATGAAAAAAAAATTACATTATGGATCTCCTGAGCAGGGTTGTATCAATAATAGAGTCACTACTATCAAGATTAAGGAAGATCTTCCATTAATTTTAATTAAGTAAACCTGCCTATGGATTGCCTTTTGAAAAAAAATACTTAAGAATTTTATATCTCCCTTCAAATTACTGACACAGACAGAGGTGTTAGGTCATTTCTTAGACTTTTTCATTGCACCCAAAGTGAAAGGGAAGTGGAAGCATGATGAGAATCAGCCTCATTTGCCCATTTTGAGCTTAATAAGGCACTTTTACACAGATACTTAGGGCTCTCTCATGGCTGCACTAGTTCTAATTAATGCTTGCCACCTATCATCCCTGGGCTTAAGAACGAAACCAAGAGGATCCCCTAAGGGGGAGGAAAATGAATTTTAAAAATTGTCTCTCTGAAAGATTTAATATAAGTACTTTATGAAACAATATGAAATGATTGAAAAGATGTCTATATGGTTTTCATTAATATGCTCACATTCATGCTCTGTTTGTTAAATAATTAACAGAAATAAATGAACATCTCTTTCCATGTATGATGCAAACATTATGGGCAAGTCACATTTTAATTTCATACTTGATGTTTCAGCTTCTGCTATGTTTTTAGTTAGTGCTGGCCTATTAAGCTGCTAATTTATCTACTGTTGTGAAGGCCTCTGGAAATGCTGCCCCATAAATAATAGAGCAGTGATCCATAACCACCTCCCCTGTAACAGCATCGAGTCCACTGCAGCTAATAGGAACGAACTGCCGGTTGCTAGGTGCCAAAATGCTGCTTGCCTATTTAGGAAGTGATATAGTTTTGTCTCCCTGCTAAGATGACAAAACTGTAATTAGAGATTAATCAAGAGCTACATTAGTGCCACAGTTTCCTGCAGTCTGACTTTTGTTGCCCACCAGCAGTTAAGTGCATCTGCCTGTATTTACCAGTTCTCTGGAGATTTAGAAATTTATTGTCATATTTACAGGAACAGCTGCCATGCAAGTTGTCAAATCATAAAGAACTAACTCAAGAGAATGCATATAATTAACTACTCTGTCTTTAGTCTATTTATTTTTAAAATGAGGCTTCATTTAAAAAGATTAAATAACATATTACATAACCAGCTATTTTTTTTTTGTTCTTGGATTTTGTTATTTTTCATTAAAACATTTCCATAGTAATTTATACTGAATAAATAGAGATCAATTCAAATATTGGAAGGGAGACAAATATATGCTGGTAGCAAAGGAGACTTGAATCTTGTAATTTTTCTGGGAGCTGGGCTGGTGATGTATGTTAACATCATTTAAGATCTATACTGCTCTGTTTTTTAAAGAAAAGTAATATCGTATTGATCTTTATTTTGAAGTTTCATTTGCTTTCCTTTTAGATTTTTTTCTATGTGTGCTTTGGGACAAATTATTCTGTCATTTCTATTTACGTAGAAATTTACATATTTACATATGTTGCATTTTTATTTTTTCAAATGCTACAATATTTGGCATGTTAATCACTAGCATTTTTCTTTATTGAAAGCCTGATACTCCCAGATGGATTCTTGGTTTAGTTGAATACCATGGCAAATACATTGTCAAAATTAAGACTATTGAAATAATTATAAGGTTATGTACAACAGTAAGTAATGAATGTCTTAGTACTTCTATGTTTATATTTATATGTAATTATCTTAAAACTTGAAGTGGAATTAAATATACTATGTATTTTTTATTGTTTTAGTTGTTTTAGTAAATAGTTTTGAGTGAAATCATTGGAAAATTATATTTTTATAAGTACACTTTATAAAATTACATACTTATCACACACAGACACAACACACATGTTGAAGCATGTTCATATTAATACACTTTGATTCCATTTTGACTCTTCTAATTTACATCAGAATTTTGGAGCAGTTGTAATTCATTCTAATATTCAATCTGTTAATACAAAAGTAGTGCCATTAGAACTTGGAAGTCTTTAATCACCTTAAAAACTAAAAGTTACTTCAAAATAAGCTGAAGTTTTGTGCTCAGATTTTTTAATTACAGTGCTGTTATTTCATGTATAAAATTCTCTTAGATATCCATTTCACTAGTTTTGGGCCCCTAGGAAAAGTATAATTTTCTCAGGGTGCTTGATGCTTTATTTACTCTTCTTCCTTAAAAGCAAGGAAGAAAAAATTGCTTGTTATTGCTGTGATTGTCACTGTTTCTAAAAGAAAAAAAGAAAGCATACTATACAAGCATATGTGTATATACATACACATATTCAGATAAAAAATTGTCAGAAGTCTTTAGAATTATAATAAAAAAGAACTAAAAGATCAGTTACAGAACAATTTGTGCTGTCAAATTTATTTTGGAGTTTGCATTTCTGTGTTCAGTCTAATGTGACAAACTTCTGTGTATTCGAGAAATGTTAATTTAGAAAAAAAATGAAATAGGAGAAATGAAATAGAGAAAGAAATTTTGCATCTGTTACTGAAAGAGCCCCATGGGGACTGAACTGAGAGCTTGAAACCGACCTGCGGCTGCTCACTATACTTTTGTTTGCAGTCAAGGGAAGTCTTGAAGCACCAGAGCCGACTCTAACCTGGCATTACATTACAAGTTGGCCATTAAAAAACTATGAAATCAGACTTCTGCTGATAATTTATATGTATTGGATTATCATATGATACAATTTTCAAACAATACGGATTTATTCAGAATATGGTTGAAATCAGAGAAGTTCATTTTTGGAAATACCAGAGACTTCATTGATAATTTTATAATTCATTTAGCTGGCATAGAAAACATTGATTTTGAATAAAAAGACAACATCCTTCTTATGTGTGTACTTACAGATATTTTAAATACCAATAATACTTGCTTCAAATAACTTGTTAAATATTTAATCACACTGTTGGAGTCTGTTGGTAAATACATATTTTTAAATATAGAGCATTATAAAATGAAAATATTATTAAATAGAGTCTTATGGAAAAACATGGAACAAAGCTGTTAAAAATAATTAATACGAATTTTTCTCCTTCCTTAATATGTTCCCTTCCATTGAAAAATATGGTTAGGACTTAGAGTTCTTCAGTAATGTTAATTACAGGCAGACTAGTTATAAGCTGAGGTCACAAATTATTTTACATAACATGTCATTATCAATGCAGAGGAGCATTTTTGTGCAATGAAAGAGGGCATGCTTTAGCAACTAATCACTAGACGTAGTTTCGTTATTATGTTGTTTGTTCTGCAGGTTATTTAAGAAACATCAACAATAATAGTAAAAATCTTGTTATTTTTCTCTTAGGGAGAATTCCAACACGAATATTAAAACCTGAGAAATGAGCCTTGGATTATCAAATTCCAATGATTTAGGGTAGACCGAGGCTCAATATCCTTTCAACTTTGATCTACTAAATACTTCATGTATTAATCCATTTATTAGTGTGATGTGTTAAATAATTTATTAGTTGACTAATTTATTAATGTTATAAAAGCTACATACAAACAATGCCCACCATAATTTAGAGGACTAAACTAAATTCACGAGAGTCAAATATGTCCTGGGGTTGAATGCTATTTTGCTATATTTTTGTTTTATAGTCTCAGGAAAATTAGTTTCTCATGCCTCAATTTCCCCATCTGAAAAAAATGAAGAAAATAAAATTAGCACACAGGGTGGTTTGAGGTTTATATTATTTGAAACATGTAAAACATTTAAGGTTCTTAGCACATATTACTGTTCCAAATATTTATTTATATACAATCATTGTTATTATTCCTAAGAGTGTCCTTAGAACCCACACCTGAGACCAGGGTTCTTCTGGGAGCCAGGGCCAAGAGGCTTTGAGTTGCCAGAACTGAAGTTCTAGGAAGAAAAGTAAGGTAGCTGCATGAACAGGGCTCTCAGGGAAACTGCAGGCCACCAAGCCCAGCCATTTCACCCTCACTTTTACTTCCTTCTCTAGACTTTCTGGGTCTCTCTGCTGTCTGCTCCTTGGCTTTCCAGATTTTGTCATGTGCAGCTGGCAAGAGAAAGGAACACCAAGGAGCAGTCAGCCAGAGAACAAGCCCAGAGCTCAGCCATCTTAGCCCCATCTCCTAACCCCAGAGCCATGCATTAGCAACTTGGTGACTGGGTCTGCAGGCTGGGAAGCAAGGACTGTGCCACGTGACAGATTTTAGTGGACCAGTGTTGAAGAGACACAGTGATATCTAACCATGGCGGACAGTTCAGAAAGAGGATGATGAACTTACCCCGGCTGCCATCGGTCAGTGTCTCCAATCTCTGAGAAAGCTGGTAGACTCATTCAGTTAAACATGAGGATCAAAAAGAGAGAAGAATAAAAACAGACTTGGTGATACCATGTTCCCTTAGGAAAGCGCCTCCAAGAAGACAGCAGGCTGCAGAAAAGCCAAAGTCAGCAAATGACAGACCAGCAAGGAAGGGTGAGTGCATCAGCCACTGATCATGCGTCTAACATGCCAAGGACAGCCTTGGGGTCCAGAGCCCAAAGCAGCTACTCGATAGCTCTCAGACAAGAGTGGAGATGGGGAAGACCCACACCCAGGGGGGAAGACCCACACCCAGGGGAGAAGACCCATGTAACTAGGAGAGTCTCACCTGCTCTGGGATTGTCTGAATTTTTGTCTGGGCAGCAGGAGGGGGCCTTCTGTCTTTATACATTCTTTGCCTGAAAGAGTCAGAGGATGTGCTTCTCTACCCTCTCACCTTGGGATAGTCAGGACAACCATCCTAAAGTGATAAGGGAAATCCAGATTGTGCTCCCTATGCCCAAAAGAGAGGCTGCTCGCTCTCACACTGAAATGGACACCTCCCAATTCACGAAGAGCTTTACAGTGGAGGAGGCAAAGGCTATGGAGGGAGCCAGCTGCTGCCCCCAGCCTAGGGGTTGAACTTGCTCCCTGATGAGCACCCATTCTCAACACTGAAGATGTCAAAGGGCTGCTGGAAGAGGCAAGATTCTCTACTACCAATAAGAAACAGGCACTCTGGGGCGCCTGGGTGGCTCAGTGGGTTGAGCCGCTGCCTTCGGCTCAGGTCATGATCTCGGAGTCCTGGGATCGAGCCCCGCATCGGGCTCTCTGCTCAGCAGGGAGCCTGCTTCCTCCTCTCTCTCTGCCTGCCTCTCTGCCTGCTTGTGATCTCTCTGTCAAATAAATAAATAAAATCTTTAAAAAAAAAAAAAGAAATAGGCACTCTTACATGCTCTTGGTGGACAGGTAAAATGGGACAACCTTTCTAGACGTAAATCTCACCATCAAGTTTTAAAATGTACTTTCCCTTTGATTCCCTGTTAGGAACTTGGACTTGTAGAAGTATGCCAAAATAAATATACAAGGATGTCCAGTGCAGCATTGTTGACAGTAGCCCCCAACTAGAACTAATCAAAGTCTTTATCGACAGAGAGACTCATTAAAAAATTATGATAGGAATGCCTGTGTGGCTCAGTCGTTAAGCATCTGCCTTCAGTTCAGGTCATGATCCTGGGGTCCTGACATCGAGCCCCCCATTAGGCTCCCTGTTCAGTAGGGAGCCTCCTTCTCCCTTTCCCTCTGCTTGCCGCTTCCCTTGGTCATGTGTGCTCTCTCTCTCCCTCTCTCTCTATCAAATATATAAATAATAAAATATTAAAAAAATATTCTGTGCCCCTTCACACCCCATGTGCATGCTCTCTTTCTCTAAAAAAAAAATACGATGATAGAGGACTGTATGGGCTAACTAGAAAGATCTTTAAGAAATAATGAGTGAAAAAAGTGAAGCTTAGAACAGTATATAAAATACGATCACTTTGGGGTTTAAAATAAAATGAATGCATGAAATATAAATAGAGATACTCAGGTATGCACATGCACATAGTCTTTGTTTTCCTTCCTTCTCAAAGCAATCATAACAACTTAAGTGGTTTCCTTTGGAGAGACTGAAAGTAGAAGAGAAGGAAACATTCACTTCTCATTCTATATCTTTCTGTAATTCAAAGTTTCAAAACTTAAACAAGTTTTGTTATCATTTTTATTGTCAATAGCCTGTTGATGCTGCCTTTCTGTGACCATAAGGTAATCTAGTTGGAGCATGGCAATCAGAAAGAAAGACCAGGAAGCTCAGTTTCTTTGCTGAGTAGCTAAATGAACCAACCCTAGCACTACTGTATTTTAGGACGTAATGTTTTGTAGGATAAAAGACTTTCCTATTAAAGTCAGTTGAGTCGAGATTTTATGTTAGTTGCAGTCAACGTGATCTAAGCTGATAGAAAAACTGTGGAGATACAAGTCATGTTCTGGGCTCTACAAGGCATGAATTGAGATGCAAAAGTCAGCTCATACTCTGCTACTAACTTCAGCTTCAAAATGAGATACAATTGACTGTTAAACATATGAAAAACTCAACCTCACACTTAAAGAAAATTGCACTTTAAAACTAGAGCGAGATGCCATTTTTCATTCTCCATATTGACAAAGATCAAAAAGCTTGATCACAACCATACTGTCAAGGGGAAATCAGGACACTGATTTGTTGCTGATGGGATTATAAATGGTGTAAAGCTATGAAAAGCAATTTAATAATAACTTCGAAAACTGAAAAACTGAACGTTTTAGTTTACTGGTTTGCTTACTAGTTACATCATTGTTTATAAATGCAATTGTCTTAAAACTACCCAGTTGCCCATCATAACAGGAGCAATTAATAAATCACATTGAATTCTATGAAGTCATTAAAAAGAATGTAATAATTGTACATGTATTGATATGAAAATACATCAAATGATATTAAGTAAAAAATGCAGAATAGTTCAGCATGGAATACTACTGTGTGTGTGTATGTGTGTGTGTGTGTGTGTGTGTGTGTTTGTGTAAATTGCAGGGTTATTCTAAAATGTGTAAATCATGTGGAATGATAAGCAAGAAACTGATAACATCAGTTACCTTAAGGAGGGGAATTAGGTGGATACAAGGCAGATGAGGAAGAAAGATGACTTTCACTATATACCTCTTTGTACCTTCTGAATTTTGTGCCATGCATTTATATTAGCTGTTCAAATGATTAATTAATAGAAGGAGGAGTTAACCACAATAATAAAAAAATAACTAGGTAGCTTCTCAGCTGGCCAAAATCAATGTAGTATCTGTTCTTACCAGTTTAATATCTGATATGTCTTCTATCTAATAGTAAAAGAACAACTTAATTGAAGAATATCACAAGATGTTAAACCAGAAAAATTTATATTTTCTAGAAGTGCCAAAGTGTATTTAATTTTTAATATTCATTTAAAAATGTTAATAAAGATGGACTGAGTCTTCACATAATAAAGTTGGCCTAACATGGAAAAAAAAAGAAAATCAGGTAAATATGAAAATGTGTAGAGAAGAAGTTGAGATGTATTTTCACTACCATTCTACAACTACATCACTGTTAATATTCTAATTTGATTTATTATAAGAATACAGTTACACATAAATGTGGAATGTACATAGTTATTTAAACAAAAACTCAGTTATGCAATTGATTTGTATTCTGACTTGTCCCTTTGTCCCATTTAATATACTTGGAACTTTTTTAATGCAGATAAAGAACCATTAGAAATAATTTTAATGGAAAGATAATAAATAAATAAATAAATAAATAAATCCCACTAGTGTTTTGTTTGGAATTGTGCTAAAAGGAAAACGTACTTCGGGGAAAAAAAACAAAAACAAAAACAAAAAAAACCCACTTTTCCTTACAAAATCCAGTCTTTCTAGGTGCCTGGGTGGATCAGTTGGTTAAACTGTCCAACCCTTGATTTTGGCTCAGGTTATGATCCTAGGATTGTGGAATCAAGCCCAGTGGGTGGCATAGTGGGCTCAGAGCTCAGTGGGGAGTCTGGTTGAGGATTCTCTTTCTCCTCTTCCCTCTGTCCCTCCCCCGATCTCTCCCTTCCTCTCTCTCTCTCTCTCTCTCTCAAATAAATAAATAAATCTTAAAAACAAAACAAAATAAAACCCAGTCTTTCCATCAAACAATATGGTGTGTCTTATCTCTGTATACGGCCATATTTTTATGTCACTCAATATTGGGCTTTTTTTTTTTTAAGATTTTATTTATTTATTTGACAGAGAGAGAGACAGAGAGGGAATACAAATAGGGGAAGCAGGAGAAGGAGAAACAGGCTTCCCGCTGAGCAGGGAGCCCAATGCAATGTGGGGCTCAATCCCAGGATGCTGGGATCATGATCTGAGCTGAAGGCAGAGGCTTAACAACTAAGCCACCCTGGCACCCCACAATACTAGGCTTTTAAAAATATTTTTATGAGGATTTTTTTCGTGTGTGTGTTATAGAAATTCAATAATATTATTTAATTAAACTCTGTGATAGTTCTATCAGGTAGATATTATTGTTAAAATCATTATGTGGGATTTAGAGAGTTTAAGTAACTTACTCAACATCCTATGCTAATGAGTAGCAAAGGACATTTCTTTTTTTTTTTTTTTTTGGTTTTTTTTTTTTCATCTTTATTTTTTTATTTTTTATTTTTTTATAAACATATAATGTATTTTTATCCCCAGGGGTACAGGTCTATGAATCGCCAGGTTTACACACTTCACAGCACTCACCATAGCACATACCCTCCCCAATGTCCATAACCCCACCCCCCTCTCCTGACCCCCCTCCCCCCAGCAACCCTCAGTTTGTTTTGTGAGATCAAGAGTCACTTATGGTTTGTCTCCCTCCCGATCCCATCTTGTTTCATTCATTCTTCTCCTATCCCCCTTACCCCCCACGTTGCACCTCCACTTCCTCATATCCGGGAGATCATATGATAGTTGTCTTTCTCCAATTGACTTATTTCATTAAGCATGATACCCTCTAGTGCAAAGTTCATTTCTAAATGTTGAGTAAGTTTAGGTAACTTACTCAACATCCCATGCTAATGAGTAGCAAAGGACATTTCTAAATAACCCCAAGGCCATAGGCTCTCTTGTCATGCCTGTTGCCTCCCAATTATTGTAGGTAATAACTCATGAAGGAATTTTAATCCCCAAAATATTATTCAATATGATATAATGCTGATTGCATTAGTAATTGTAACAATTTAACAGACTCTTCCCACTTGACTTTTTGTATAAAAACTAAATATATTTCTGAAAAATAGTTATAACATGAACAATTATTTTGTTAGTTTATCATTTTATTTATCTATTTATTTAAAAGATTTTATTTATTTACTTGACAGACAGAGATCACAAGTAGGCAGAGAGAGAGGGGGAAGCAGGCTCCCCACTAAGCAGAGGGCCCGATGTGGGGCTTGATCCCAGGACCCTGAGATCATGACCTGAGCCGAAGGCAGAGGCTTAACCCACTGAGCCACCCAGGTGCCCCTGATTAATATGTATACTACACCAGGAAATTAACTTTGTCCAGGTTAAGTTTTGTAACTTGAATATGAAGTCCCAGGTACATTCTTTTATTAATAAATGAAAAAAAAAGTTGATTCGAACCGGTATTGCCTTTTGCATCATTAGTATTCTATTCTTCAACTTCTCCACTGGCCGAGCAACTATTGATGTTCTAGAATTTTACTTTGTGTAACTGAAATCCCCATGATAAGAGACTTGCTCCTGAGTCTTTGTATATATTTCTGAAGTGGTTTCAATTCTTTGTATTTGAATCATGACACTGAGCTGTATTTTTCACTTTTGGTCACAGAGGAAAAGTGGTATCTATGGCAACAGAAAGTTGAAGTGTGGCTCCTGACAGGGTTTTCATGTGACAGAAATGACAGCCATCTTTGTTAAGTAATACTATGCTAAGATGCTATCTTTTGTGTCAACTTTACTGTGATATCCAGAATTGGGGAATTACAACTTAAAAGAAAAAGACAGCTCAGCAATTAAAGGGTGTATTATAATGTCTTTAGACGCAGTTCTTGTGACCTGCCTTTTGGTTCAGTGTTTGATTTATAAAGCAGCATGGGCTAGTGTTCCAAAATCATGATTAGTTAATTAAAAGATGTCAGCATTGAGCCTGGACCAAACATGTTTCTTATCAAACTGACTAAAATTGCACGTGTGGGTAATTTTGACTTCTTTCTTATACAATGTATTATAAAAATGAACAGTTCAAGTTATTCAGAAGTTGTGGTTAGCAAGATTTAATTACTATTATTTAAGGTGACTTCTTTTTTCCTTTTCCTTTTATTTTTTTTTAAAAAGAATGCCCACTGTCTTCCTCAACCCCCCAACATAAAACACAGAAACAGAGATAGAAACAGAGATACACACCCCAGGCTTTTTTTTTTTTTTTTTTAAGTTTAGATTGAGTTTGTTTGTTTTTTTAATTATGGAAAAATATACATAATATAACGTACCATTTTTAAGTGTTCTGTTTGGTGGCATTAAGTACCTTCAGATTGTTGTACCACCGTCATCACTATCCATTCATAGAAATCCTTTCACCTTGCAAAACTGAAACTCTTCACCTCTTAAATAATAATTCCCCTTACCCTCTCTCTATCTCCCCAGAAAACCTCATTCTACTCTCTGTGTCTTTAATTTTCACTGTGCTAGGTACTGCATGTAAGTGGAATCAAATAATAGTTATATTTTTGTTTCTTATTTCATTTAGCATAATGTCCTCAAGTTTTACCTATTTTGTAGCATGTGTCAGAATTACCTTCCTTATTAAGGCTGAATAATATTCCATTGCATGTATATACCACATTTTGTTTATCCATTCTTCCATTGTAGGACACTTGGATTTCTTTCAACATTTGACTATTTTAAGAAATGCTGCTATGAACGTGGGTGTGTAAGTATCTCTTCAAGTCCCTACTTTCAATTCTTTGGGGTATGTAGCCAGAAATGGAATTGCACATCATATAATAATTCTACTTTAAGTTTTTTTCAGAAGGTGTCATGCCGTTTTCCATAGTGACAATACCATTTTACATTACTAACAACAGTGTACAAATGTTCCAATTTCTCAAATTCCTTACTAACACCTGTTATTAATGGTACATATCCCATTTTAAACACTATCTCAGTATTTGAGGATAATGTAATAAAAGAATCTGTGACCTCTGGTATCAATGTGCCTAGGTTCAAATTCCAGGTCTCGAGTTTACTATATGATACTAGACAGCATTTAACTTCCTTGAACTTTAGTTTTGCTATCTGTAAATAAGGATAATAATAGTACATACTAAGGGATATGTTCTTGTAACACAAGTGGGATATTGCATGTAAAATACTTCACACCAAGACTCATTTATTTAGCCTTTACTAAGCTTCAGTTCTGTAAGTGAAGAATAATATTTTCTTAGTTCAGACTGCTATAACAGACCATAGACTTAAGCAACAAACATTTCTCAAAGTTCTGGAGTCTGGAAGCCCAAGATCAAGAGGCTAGTATGGTTGAGTTGTTGGTCAAAGCTCTCTTTCTGGGTTACAGATGCCCATCATCTCATTACATCCACACATGGTTGAGACAAAGAGGGGAGAGAGAAAGAGAAAGAGGGAGGGAATGGGAGGGAAGGGTGGGAGGAACAGAGGGAGGGAGGGGGAAAGACTAGCTTTTTTCCTTTTCTTCTCCATCTTGAGGGCTCCATTTCCATGAGCTAATTATTTCCCAAACCTCCCACCTCTAAAGGCTGTCACATAAGGGCTTTGTCATATCAATTTTGAGGGGACATAAACATTCATTTCATAACACGAGGAAACTAATGTTAGGAAGATCTCAGTTCCATGTAACAGAAAACTAAAGAGACTAATTAATGCTTCATTTTATTAATCCAAATCCTTTTCTTTTTCAAAGCCCTCACTTGGGCTGTCCCACTGTGAAGATTCAGTAGTCATTTGCCTTTCATTATTGATTTCTTTCCCATTGTCCATTTCGTTCCTTATATTCAAATCAGTTCATCAAATATTTTTGTTAATATATTTTTATGTGTGTATCATTTTTTACTACATTATTAGATTCTTAAGGGCAGAAATTATTCCATATATTTTTTTCTTCCCTGATTCCTTTTTTAAAAAGATTTACTTATTTATTTTAGAAAGAGAGAGAGCAAGAAAGCAAGAGATAGATTGGGTGGGGGGAAGGGCAGAGGCAGAAAGAATCTTAAGCAGACTTTATGCTTTTTGTGGAGCCCAACACAGGGCTCCATATCAGGACCCTGAGATCATGACCCTGAGATCTTGTCCTGAGCCAAAATCAAGAATCGGACACTTAACTGACTGCACCACCCAGACTCCCCTCTTCCTGTCTTTAACTCTATATGTGACATTGTTTATTGATCGATGTGTATTTCACAGTTTGCTAGTAATAATATTTGACTAGTCCTAATAAAATCCTGTGCAAATGAAATTTGCATGTAGTTTTTAAAAAGGCTAATCAATAGGCTGAATGTTTATAATCAGAAAGAGGAATTTTACTAATTAACCTATGTCATTTCCTATATTGAAATTAGGAAACACAAGTGTTATTAATTCACTGATACTTAAAATTCTCATACCTACAGAGGCCAAGTTAACTTAGTCATTTGCATAGATAAGAGACAAAAAGTTTGCTTTCCTGAGATCTAGTTGAAGGTTCTAGTCATACTATGTTGATCTCTATATTGACACTGTGCCCATTTTCTAATTTTCTACTTTTTTTAGATACCTCTATTGCTGAAATGGTGTTTCTCAAGGCTTGCTTTGTTGTGTACTGAGATATACATATTTGGCTTTCTGTTATGTTTCAGGCATATAGCACTGAATGAGTTCTAAAGTTGAGTGACCCTAGAATAATGAAATATTGGGATAATGAAATACCAACTCTGAAAATTTCTAGCTACATTATATTTGAAAAATATACAAACGTTGGGGTGCCTGGGTGTCTCAGTTAGTTATGCATCTGCTTTCAACTCAGATCACGATCCCAGGGTTCTAGGATGGAGCCCGGTGTTGGGCTCCCTGCTCAGTGGGAACTCTGACCCTCTGACCTCCCTCTGACCCTGCCCCTTCTTGTGCTCTCTCTCTCAAATAAATAAATAAAATCTTTAAAAAATATGTACAAAACTTTGATAAATTTTATGGTAATTGCATGAAAAATGAGAATAATCCTAGCCATGGAATTGTAAGGTTAGAAAGGATAGCATGTACAAAATACTCATGAAAATGCCTACTGTATGACAAGCTCAAAATAAATGTTAGTTATTACAACTATAATTACAAATGATTTGAAATAATATGTTTCTCTAAATCTAGGCTTCTATCTCCTATAGGCGGGATTGTATTAGTATTTTGGGGGCTCTGAATCTTTAAGTGAACATAAAAAATTTTATGGAGAAAATCAAACCTATAGTTTTGGTACTGTACTACCACCACTACTGAGCTATTACTCCTGCCACTGCTTGGTTTTTCCATGGTGAGGGCAACTGAGTGTCCATACAGAGGCCAAAACAATGTTCAGGAGAGAAGCAAGTAAAAAGCTGACATGGAAACCACTGAAGGAGAGAAGATAGTTGAGAACCCACCCCCATGTATGCTGTGGGCCAATATAAGGGCTAAGTTCAGGCATAGCAGAAATAGAAATGTTGGAGGTCACTCAGGGCTAAAAGTGTGAGAAACAGAAAATATTACCCTCATGAAATAAACAATGACTTTGAATTTATTATAAATAAATGAATGCCTTTATTATGAATTTTAAGATTTATAAATGATATAAAAGAATAGTTATCTTATGTGATGTATATAAAATCAAGGCAGAAACTATGAATATGGAAAATATATCAACCTCTCAATGATTATTCACTAATGAGGGTATGTACTTCATCAGAGGGAAGAATCTAAGTGGAAAACCTCTATAAACTGCTCCTTTTTAATATCTACAGACTAGGTTATCCCTCAACTAGGTCTGTTCTAATGAAGAAATATTGAAAGTGTCTTTACTAATGGTAACATTTTACATCAAAAAGCATAAAATAATGGATTAAGATGCAGAATTTAACTTTAGCCAATTGAGCTACACCAGTACATAATAGATATCCTGATAGATTATCTATTATTAAATAGATAGACCCAACATAAGAAAAAAATGGATATACATATATTCAGCCATACTAATATAAATTTCATTTCAAAGCTTATAATATTTCTGTCTTTAATGAAGTGTCAAACATCAAAATTTAAAAATCAGTATAATTCAATTACACATGGAGAAAAAAATTTTTCTAACAGACAGAGATTAAAAAGCCAACATTTAAAACTGAATTGGAGGCACACAATATTTTAAATATTCACTGAAAATTAGAATTATTTTCAGTATCAAATTATCTTGCATTTTATTTAAATACCATAAGGTATACACAATTTCTACTGAGATTTTGGATACGCACATATTTTTCTGGTAGAAAGAGTGAAGAAGTCAAATAAGTTTTTAAAAAGTGATTTTTAAAATAAAAAAGTTCCAGTGGATTAAAGAACTCTGGTATAGTTGTAACTTCAGCAATCACTTGGGATCAAACGCTAAATCCACAAGGCAGCTGCAAAATACAGATGAACAATTTTGTTCTCCACAATTACCTTGATTGTGGATAATCTGATTTGGACTGCTGTATGGGTGTGTGTGTGTGTGTGTGTGTGTGTCTAATCTTATAGAAGAGTTGATGCCTTTGGTAGCTGAATTAGGTCAAAATACAAAAGACAAAATAGATAATAAGTAAGAAACATTATCAAGATTTTAAATCCACAATTGTACTCTATTTCCCCAAACCCAGAGCTTTGATGAAAATTGTTTATTGCATGGCTAAGGTCTTATCTGAAGACATCTTCTGGGCTTTGAAGATTTTATCATAGTCTTAGAAATAAAAAATTGAGCAAATTGCAGTGCTTTTCTGTAATTTTGTAAAACAGGGTGTTTCAAGATAAATTATACCAGTGGACTGTATCTGTCTTATACCACAAAACACATGTAAAATACCTGTAATTTAGTCATTTCAAGGCATGCATGAAAAAGGTAATAAACACAAACACAGACATCCTAGTTTGCAGACATGCAGACTTCACAAGTTAGAAAGATCTCAGGCTTACTAAATATCAAAGATGAAATCTGTACTGCACACCAAAATACTGAAAATTGCCTTCAAATTTAGGGTGCAATTTATTTCAAATGGGGTAAAGTTGTAGCTGGAAGCATTGAAGCAAACAGAGCTACACCTAGACTTATATTTTATATTTACAATACAAACCCATATACACACATGTGCAAACAATATAAGCCCCAAATTGTGTTCTTTATTATTTAGTTTTTAATGGCTTGGCACTTCTAATATTTAATTTATATCAAAAACTTTTATTTTAAGGCATATTTTGGCCTTCAAAACTTTATGATTTCCACATTCTTCTTAGGATTTTTGGGGTGCTTGGAAATTTTTGTTTAGAATAAAATTATGTTAAATAACATTAAATTGTAAGACTATCTTGTTCCTTGTAGTAAACTCAGTTCAAAATAGAATTTTATTTTATTTGTATATAACATACATTTTATGAATACTTAAAATAAATAAAAAATTTATTCAAATATATATTAATATTAATATTTTTAAAATAAAATATTTAAAATAAATATTTTTTCCTTTCATTTCATAGATAGTAACCCTGATCTCATTTTCCTAATTTCCTAATATATGCAACCTCAGTCAGAAAGGACATGAAAAAATATATAAATACAGTAAAACTATAATTGCAATATGGGGTTTCACTGAACTTTCTTATTATGAGATGCTAATAGAAAGAAAGATCACTGAAGTTGTGTCTTTCTTTCCTTCTTTCTTTCCCCTGCATCAGATTATTGAATAAGCATTTTAGTAGTATAAATATTACTGTTTTCCTCACTAACAGCAAAGGACATCTAAATAGGTGGAAAATTCCACAGCTGCAATAGGACAGAGTTTCAATGGGCAACTTAGCATGTGTAGAACGTTGAACTTGATCTTTGGAAAACACACCTTTTGTCTTTTTTACCTATTCAAAAGACTAAATTAACTTGGCCTCTTAATTGACCTTTAGTAATTATGAGAATTCAAAGTATCAGTATGATAATAGCACTTGCCCTAACTCTGCCAAGTTAGGTAAAAACATAACATAATTAGTAAAATTCAACTTTGGTAACAAGTGAGAAGCTACCAGTAATGTACATACTGGAGTAGAGAAGTTTTTGCTTACAAAGTGACAGCGATAGTTAAGGGTGTAATTGGGTAGGTGTTGGAGAACTGGTTAGAGCCAATTTTATAGAGTACTTTCTGACATTGTATATTCCTCTTGTGATCTTGGCTACTTCAAAGGCACTCCCTTTCCTTGACAGCCTTGTGTTTATTGCCATGGTTTTTATGGTAGCCCCAGGAAAGCTTTTCTTATACTTCCATAGGGCCCACTTCATGAGCTCATGACCTGTGGTGTTAGACAGGGTCCGCCATTCGAAAGGACCTTGTGCTTGGTTTAATGTCATTGTGGTGAACTTTTTAAAAAAATTTTTAAAATTATTTTTTATTTTTTATAAACATATAATGTATTTTTATCCCCAGGGGTACAGGTCTGTGAATCGCCAGGTTTACACACTTCACAGAACTCGCCATAGCACATACTCTCCCCAATGTCCATAACCCCACTCTCCTCTCCCAACCCCCCTCCTCCCAGCAACCCTCAGCTTGTTTTGTGAGATTAAGAGTCACTTATGGTTTGTCTCCCTCCCAATCCCATCTTGTTTCATTTATTTTTCTCCTACCCCCTTTGCCCCCCCATTTTGCATCTCCACTTCCTCATATCAGGGAGATCATATGATAATTGTCTTTCTCCGATTGACTTATTTCGCTAAGCATAATACCCTCTAGTTCCATCCACGTCGTCGCAAATGGCAAGATTTCATTTCTTTTGATGGCTGCATAGTATTCCATTGTGTATATATAATATTGTGGTGAACTTTTAATAATATAATTGTTGAACTTGTGTTTGTAATTGTAAGCGAAATTCAGTGGGACAGTGGAGTGTGCAGATGAACAGAGGAGATGCTCACATTACACACGTCTGCAGCATTTCATGCTGTGTTATTTGCACTGAGTATCGCAATGCTCAGGAGCACAGAATTCCAATGGACCCATCAGTGTGGAGGTTCAGCCAGGCTCAGGGAACAAGCTAAGTGTGCTCCACTGCTTCCACTGAGTCCATGTGGCTACTGACAAGAAACCATGCTTTTCTGGTATTCTAGCCAGAACTTGCTTTGAATATGGAAAGAAGGTGATGGCCTTTTAAAGCCCCAGATGATCAAGGAAGCCTATCATTCTTCTTACCTATATTACTTCCCTATATTAGCCAATACTTGAGTTAAAAATAAGAACTTAGAAATAAAGGAAAAAACAGGGCAACCCAGAGTTCCTCTTTCTTTTGGTTCTTCCTTACTAATTGATAAAATGTGCATGTGTCGAGTGAAGCAAAACTAGTTGAATTAGTTTTGTGCCACCTTTTCACTGTTTTGGTAAGAATGAAATGCATATGCAAACACAAGCCACGGAGTACGAATTGTGGGCTTTTGGTAATTCTGTGTTTGAGTTAGATGTTCTTTTTTTTTTTTTTAAGATTTTTTTTTTTTTTAATTTGACAGAGGGAGAGATCACAAGTAGGCAGAGAGGCAGGCAGAGAGAGGAGGAAGTGGGGTCCCCACTGAGCAGAGAGCCCAATGCGGGGCTCTATCCCAGGACCCTGAGATCATGACCTGAGTCGAAGGCAGAGGCTTAACCCACTGAGCCACCCAGGCACCCCGAGTTAGATGTTCTTATCTTTTCAGTTAAAACTGGCATCGTAGAGTGTAGAGATGAATAGTAAAATCCATAATAATAATTTTAACTTTATGTTGTCTTAACAATAACATTAAGTAGCAAAATACATTATGACAAGTTGAGAGAGAGTGTGTGGAAGAAAGAAGATTTTATATTTTAGCACCTTTAATGGTTTTTTGAACAAGAAAACCCTGCATTTTTATTTTTCATCGGGTCCCATAAATTATGTAGCTGGCTTATATTTCTAAATATTTTTTAAAAATGTGAATTGAATATTTACTGTTTGTATACCACAATGCCAGGAACCTGGGGTGAGGGATGGGAGGGCAAAGTGTTTTCTAAACACTTCATTATATCTTCACAAATCCTCACAAATATTCTTTAAGTTTAAGTGGTAAGATCCTTATTTGCCAGATGAAGAAAATGAGGCCTATGTCATAAAGAGGCAAAAGACAAAGTCGGGATTTAATCTTAATTCTGACTCCAGAACCCATACTCTTTCCACCCCTTACAGTGGACATATAATTAACCTTCCAAACTGGGACACTTATGACAATGAAATGGGATGATAATAATAAATACTTCAGGACTATTGACATAAAGTGATTTAGGAAGCAAGTCAGGATTTGTGATCACTCTAGCTATAACATTCTTCTTCACATGTCGCTAGCCATTGATTTACCTTTTATGATACCCACTATACCTGCAAGAGGGCAGGTCTGGTTCAGCACTTGATAGGTATTTCATGATTATTTGCAGAAGAATAAACAACTCTTTGATGAGTAGATCTTAAATGTCATATGGCTAAGGTTTTTCTGGAGGTAAAACCATCAAGTTAAGTGTAGAAGTTGAAAACTTAGATAGAAAAAGATTAAATAGAGTTGTAAGATATTTTATTTTATTTAGTTTTGTGCCTGATAAACTTCAGATATTATTTCAAATTTAATATGGTACCAGGTTATAAACCAAATGGAAACGTTAAGACCTTTTCTCATCTTTAAGTGTTCAGAGTTTTAGAGAGTATCATTACTTGGCTTGTCATAAGATTTTCTTTTCTTCAAGATTCAACTTCTATTGGATACTATGCCTAGATAGCACAAAGCCGAGTGGGGATTTGTAAATTAAGTGGGAACTTAATCCACCGCCCAATCTGCGCTCGACTGAGAAAGAAAACTTTCAGATTATTTATGATGCTTAGATTGTTAAGAAGCAAATCACTTGCATTACTATCCTTAGGAATTTTCTTTTTATTCAACTTTTTATTTACTACTTTCAGGCAGAAAGTGACTTGTGTTTATTCATCAGTATATCCTGCATAGTAATCAGTGCAGGTCTCAGAACAAAATCAGGAATAAATCAATATTTATAAATGAAATTCACTATTAGAAAACTTATGGACAGGGTGCCTGGGTGGCTCAGTGGGTTAAAGTCTCTGCCTTCCGCTCAGGTCATGATCTCAGGGTCCTGGAATCAAGCCCCACATGGGCACTCTGCTCAGCAGGGAGCTTGCTTCCTCCTCTCTCTCTGCCTGCCTCTCTGCCTACTTGTGATCTCTCTCTCTATCAAATAAACAAAATCTTAAAAAAAAAGAAAATTTATGGAAGTATGAATACAATTCTAAGAGTAACTATTAAGAAATTTCTTATTAAATGTAATGGTTTGGAGAAAGAATTAAGATGATTCCTTGGTAATTAAAGATGTGATTTTCATGTTCCAGAGGAGAGAGAAAGAAGTTATATACTCTGCTAGATGGAGGTTATAATATTTTTAAGATTTTATGCATTAAAAAAAATTGGATGCTCATAAAATTTTGAAACTTAAAATATTTAAAGCATGGTTGTCCCTTCTTATTCTATTTCTACCTCTTGCCCTAAAATTATTGAATGAGGAAACTTCCTGTCCTTCACTCAGCTGATTACCATTTCTGGGAACATTGCCTCTGAATGCAGGACATACAGAAATGACATCTCACTGCTGGATGTGCTGATTCACTGGCACTAATATGTCACTTTCAGAAGCATTCCCTCTCACAGATATTTCAGCATGGCAGATTTGTGGGTCGAAGGGTAAAAGCAGGTTACCTGTGGGCAGAAGCAGATAATGGGCATTTTATTACCCAGACATCTCTAGTTTTAAAGCTGCTATTCTCAAGGATTAGACATATGACCTCCAGTCATGATTTTGATTCCATAAATTGAAATTGGTTGTAATACTGTTCATTGCTCACATGTGATTATGCATGAAGTTAATGTTATATGATTTTCCATCTGAGGTGATTTCTTAACCTTTTCTCTTCCCTTATTCTCCTTAAATCCACTGTATTCAAGTGCCCACAGGAATCTCTTAAATTCCATAAAATTATTGAATGTAATTAATGAACCATTTAATAATACAACTTATATTTCTTTATTATGTTTGGGATTCAGAATACTCACCTTATAACCCAAAATACCATTTTTACAATCAGGTGTTTGGACAGGTGCTAAGTAGTAAACATTTTACTCACCTGGTAAAAGGTAACTAATTATAACAAAGTTATAGCGCTTATTATTATAACAGCAAATTTTTCTGTGTGCTTATTTTAAGCCCCTTATTATCCTAAGAGTTCAAACATATTAATTTATTTAAGAAATTTACAGTGTTTGGGTAAAATAAAATAAATGCACATGTAATTAAAACATAAGTAATTCAGTAGTAAGTATATAAAGACATTAAAAAATGTCGAACAGATTTGGAAGGAGAACAACTCCCTAGCTGCTGTAATTACAAAAGGCTATAAAGAGTTACTTCTTGGGTGTTTTCTGCATGCTATCACTGTGCTAGGTATATCAGAAACCTCCAAGAAGACCTATCCCTCAAAGAAGTTCAGGAAATAAGATGCATATGTAACATATAATTAGAGAACTAAAGAAAATGACACATATTTTAAAATTATGTATATACTTTCTATGTTTTTACATTTAAAAACCTCTCCTATGCCTTACTTACTCTTCTCAACTTTATAAAATATGTACAATTATTTTATTTAACAGCAAAAATGAAAACTGAAGGATGAATCTTCCTAATTTAAAGCATGTGCCTATTTAAATAGATGAGCCAAAGCAAGTAGCAAACGTAGCCAACATTTATTGTATACATACTATGTATCATGCAGTTAAATCCAAAACAACACTATGCTATAGGCATATGACCAGGACGGTAAAAGTGATGGGCCTGTTTTGGTGGAGAGGAGTCTGTAATTCCAAACAGTAAAATAGCTCCTAAAACTTTCTCTTGCACACTGACCCCATCATCTGGCAAGTCATTTCACCTTAAATATCCCTTTCTTTCAGAAACCTTCCCTTAAATAACTATGTCAGTTGTCACCCTTATGAGCAAAGCACTTTGAATTGTTCTGTCAAGCCTTTGACATACTACATTGCATTTTTTTAATTAAAAAATTGGACTTTCTATCAAACACATATGAGAAGACTATCCTAAAGATAATCAGCCAATGTGGGTATTAGAATACCTTTTTTTTTAAATCATTTTTGTAAAATTTATTTTCAGCATAACAATATTCATTGTTTTTGTACCACACCCAGTGCTCAATGCAATCCATGCCCTCTCTAATACCCACCACCTGGTTCCCCCAACCTCCCACCCCCCCACCTCTTCAAACCCTTCAGATTGTTTTTCAGAGTCCATAGTCTCTCATGGTTCACCTCCCCTTCCAATTTCCCCCAACTCCCTTCTCCTAACTCCCCGTGTCCTCCATGCTATTTGTTATGCTCCACAAATAAGTGAAACCATATGATAATTGACTCTCTCTGCTTGACTTATTTCACTCAGCATAATCTCTTCCAGTCCCGTCCATGTTGCTACAAAAGTTGGGTATTCATCCTTTCTGATGGAGGCATAATACTCCATAGTGTATATGGACCACATCTTCCTTATCCATTCGTCCATTGAAGGGCATCTTGGTTCTTTCCACAGTTTGGCAACCGTGGCCATTGCTGCTATAAACATTGGGGTACAGATGGCCCTTCTTTTCACTACATCTGTATCTTTGGGGTAAATACCCAGTAGTGCAATTGCAGGGTCATAGGGAAGTTCTATTTTTAATTTCTTGAGGAATCTCCACACTGTTCTCCAAAGAGGCTGCACCAATTTGCATTCCGACCAACAGTGTAAGAGGGTTCCCCTTTCTCCACATCCCCTCCAACACATGTTGTTTCCTGTCTTGCTAATTTTGGCCATTCTAACTGGTGTAAGGTGATATCTCAATGTGGTTTTAATTTGAATCTCCCTGATGGCTAGTGATGATGAACATTTTTTCATGTGTCTGATAGCCATTTGTATGTCTTCATTGGAGAAGTGTCTGTTCATATCTTCTGCCCATTTTTTGATATGATTATCTGTTTTGTGTGTGTTGAGTTTGAGGAGTCCTTTATAGATCCTGGATATCAATCTTTTGTCTGTACTGTCCTTTGCAAATATCTTCTCCCATTCCATGGGTTGCCTCTTTGTTTTCTTGACTGTTTCCTTTGCTGTGCAGAAGCTTTTGATTTTGATGAAGTCCCAAAAGTTTATTTTGGCTTTTATTTCCTTTGCCTTTGGAGACATATCTTGAAAGAAGTTGCTGTGGCTGATATCGAAGAGGTTACTGCCTATGTTCTCCTCTAGGATTCTGATGGATTCCTGTCTCACGTTGAGGTCTTTTATCCATTTTGAGTTTATCTTTGTGTACGGGGTAAGAGAATGGTTGAGTTTCATTCTTCTACATATAGCTGCCCAGTTTTCCCAGCACCATTTATTGAAGAGACTGTCTTTTTTCCACTGTATATTTTTTCCTGTTTTGTCGAAGATTAACTGACCATAGAGTTGAGGGTCCATATCTGGGCTCTCTACTCTGTTCCACTGGTCTATGTGTCTGTTTTTATGCCAGTACCATGCTGTCTTGGTGATCACAGCTTTGTAGTAAAGCTTGAAATCAGGTAACATGATGCCCCCAGTTTTATTTTTGTTTTTCAACATTTCCTTAGCGATTCGGGGTCCAGACTCTTTCTATGAAGCCAGCATTACCCTGATCCCCAAACCAGGCAAAGACCCTACCAATAAGGAGAATTTCAGACCAATATCACTGATGAATATGGATGCTAAGATTCTCAACAAGATCCTAGCAAACAGGATCCAACAGCACATTAAAAAGATTATCCACCATGACCAGGTGGGATTCATTCCTGGGCTACAAGGATGGTTCAACATTCTCAAATCAACCAATGTGATAGAACAAATTAATAAGAGAAGAGAGAAGAACCACATGGTCCTCTCAATTGATGCAGAAAGAGCATTTGACAAAATCCAGCATCCATTCCTGATTAAAACGCTTCAAAGTGTAGGGATAGAGGGAACATTCCTGAACTTCATAAAATCTATCTATGAAAGACCCACAGCAAATAACATCCTCAATGGGAAAAAGATTGCAGCCTTCCCGTTGAGATCAGGAACACGACAAGGATGCCCACTCTCACCACTCTTGTTCAACATAGAAGTCCTAGCAACAGCAATCAGACAACTAAGAGAAATAAAAGGTATCTAAATTGGCAATGAAGAAGTCAAACTCTCTCTCTTCGCAGATGACATGATTCTTTATATGGAAAACCCAAAAGACTCCACCCCCAAACTACTAGAACTCATACAGCAATTCAGTAACGTGGCAGGATACAAAGTCAATGTACAGAAATCAGTGGCTTTCTTATACACTAACAATGAAAATACAGAAAGGGAAATTAGAGAACTGATTCCATTTACTATAGCACCAAGAACCATAAGATACCTGGGAGTAAACCTAACCAAAGAGGTAAAGGATCTGTACTCTAGGAACTACAGAACACTCATGAAAGAAATTGAAGAAGACACAAAAAGATGGAAGACCATTCCATGCTCTTGGATAGGAAGAATAAACATTGTTAAAATGTCTATACTGTCTAGAGCAATCTATACTTTTAATGCCATTCCAATAAAAATTCCACCAGTATTCTTCAAAGAGCTGGAGCAAATAATCCAAAAATTTGTATGGAACCAGAAGAGACCCCGAATCACTAAGGGTATTAGAATACCTTCTTGAAGATTCATGTGTGTGACACTCCCTGGCAGCTTTTTCTTGCTTATGGAAATATAAATATCACCAGGATTTTGAAGGTCCATCAACAATGCAGTTAAAGCTCCCACTTTGAAGGCCAATCAACAATGCTATTTAAGACTTGATCTGTGCAGGAAAATATGGCATAGTGGTGATAGGAATAGTATGGATGGGTTATGGAGTAACATTAGGAATAATAATAAAATCCATAGCTATAATTTCTCCTGTATGAAATGGGTACAATAACAATATTACCTTTAGAATCATTGTGTTTATGTTTTTATTAAATGAGATAGTTTGATTAAAGTAATTTGGAGTTACTGCCTCATAGTAGACTTATGAAACATGGTATTATTATAGTACTACTCCTATAATAAAGTTGTATGCTTCTATATAAATGTGGTATCTTATGTGAAAAGCTTAACAAATAATCTTCTTTAATTTGGAGTTACTGCCTCATAGTAGACTTATGAAACATGGTATTATTATAGTACTACTCCTATAATAAAGTTGTATGCTTCTATATAAATGTGGTATCTTATGTGAAAAGCTTAACAAATAATCTTCTTAAGAGATGATAAGGTCCTAATAACATCATAATAAATAAAAATCTCATGGTGGTGGAAAATGGTCTGAAATTTATTAATTTACAATGAGAATAACTACTGTTATGCCAGCTATACAATTTATGTTGCCATGGTCTGCAAATAATTGAAGGCAAATTTGTTAATGTGTCTATAGATGTTCAGCTATATTTGGTTAGGAATTGTCATCATATTCCCATCACCCAGGGGTTACTGTCAATGTATATTTTTTTAAAGATTTTTTATTTATTTATTTGACAGAGATCACAAGTAGGCAGAGAGGCAGGCAGAGAGAGAGGAGGAAGCAGGCTTCCCGCTGAGCAGAGAGCCCAACGTGGGGCTCGAACCCAGGACCCTGGGATCATGACCCAGGCAGAAGGCAGAGGCTTTAACCCACTGAGCCACCCAGGTGCCCCCAATGTATATTTTTTTGAAAGAATAAGTAGAATAGGTTTAACATAACTCAGATAAAAAATGAGCTACCATGTGGTCTGTGTTAGATCAGTATCACATTCAAGCAAAATACCAGTTCAATACCCAGAAAAACAATATCATGCATGACATTCAGTATAATATTAAAATATCGTCTTCATTTCTTTTGGCAATCCATAAAAGAAATTCTCTGCTTTTTACCTTCTCATTACAAATTCCTACCCAAACTCCTAACCTCAATATTTTCCCATTATTTTCCCTGCTTTCTAACCCTTGTTCCATTCTCCTACCTTTTCAGGCTATCATTTTCTTTGAACAGCTGCTCTTTCACATTTCTGATTGGGAAGAGTCCTAAAATACTTATTTTTTGTTTCTGTTAAATAACCATCATCTCCTGAAAATCAAGAACAATTTGTATTTTTTGCCACACAAAAGTTCTCCACAGCCAAGCTGCTACTTCTTCTTCTTCATTTCCCTCACCTTCCCCACCCACCCTGTTCACCAGGTTGAAGTTGGGTTCCTCCCAGATGTGGATGGGAAAATTGTGCAATTCATCTTGCTGTGTCTCTTGGTGTAATTCAGTCAAAGCAGATGTTAGGAAATTTGAGCTATTGGAGAAGCAAACATATCTGAAGCTGGGTTTAATGCTTCCCAAAATCACTAGAGCTAATTCTTCTGTAAGAAGAAATACAAAGAATGAAAAAGAATCCTTTTTTATCATGAACGAAGTTGCTACTAATTATTCCATTTTTTTTTTTTTTTTTGGAACTAAATAAAGCAGGGACCTCGGTATTCTAATCCATAAAATTTCTAGGAAGTTTTAGTTTGTGATTCAATCACTCTTACACTGTCTGAGGGTTCTCTGGGACATTATGAAATTAGTACCCTATTAGATAAAGTAATTCCTTTGTGATCAATGTTGTCTCTCAATAAAAACAAACAAATCAGGGGGTGCAATTCCTAAATCAAAATAGTTCTGATCTTATCTTCTGTTTGAGTGATGGTATTTATCCTTGCCTATTACAACCTTGAATGTTGATATATGATGTAAGAAAAGTGTTATGTCTGCATGCATTTCATGTCCCTGAGTATTTGGATGTCTCAAGTACATGATCCCTCAGATATCTCATTCTCTGAGAGTTTCCATGAGGATATGTTTCTTTTCCTCATCTCTAACTGTTTTCAGTGATATTTGAAATATAGGGTCCCCTCTACTGCTGGTGATTTCTAAGCCCCATAAAAAATTACTGGCCATCCAGGTGTCTTATTTGCCTGAATCCTGTGGTTTTTGTTTTTATTGTTGTTTTGCTTTTGTTCTAGTTATCAAAACAGTACCCCATCTCTGTAGCTAAACTGCTACAAAATCCTTTAAAGCATAAAACCCTTAGAACAATAGTTTTCACCTAGAAATGCAGTTGTATCCTGTAAGGATCCTAAAAACTCTCCACCATGAAATACATGATTTGTAGGGGGTCAAACTGTCCATCAAAGAAACAGAAGTACTTGGAAATTTGAGAAAATAATATATATGTTTTAATGCTAGAAGTAAAAAGCCTCACTTGCTCTCCCACATATTTCAAACTCTGAGACCTGCTCCAGTAAGCATTTCAGTAGCATTTTCCAACCAGTTACAGTACTTTCTTTTCATCCGTGGAAAAGTGTTCTTCATAAATTTTTTAGATCTTGTAACAAGACAACAATGCAATTTTACCTATAGTTGTAAGGGCTGCACAGTCTATTGTTTCTCAGTGACAATCTATTTTCTAGTAGTTCTAGAATAATTCAGGAAAGATGAGTAAAATGTCTTGAACTAGACTGAGCATGACAGCTCCACATTACTTTTCCTTTTTTTGAAGATTTTATTTATTTGAGAGAGAGTGAGAGAGTATGAGCAGGGTTGGGGGTGGGGTACAGGCAGTGGGGCAAGGAGACTCCTCACTGAGCAGGGAGCCAGACACAGGGCTCAATCCTAGGACCTTGAGATCATGACCTGAGTCAAAGTCAGATGCTTAACTGACTGAGCCACCCAGGTTCCCCACCTTTTACTTTTCTTAAGAAAATGGGAGTCTATGAAGGTTAGGCTAAACTTTAAATTTCTAATTGAAAATTCTATAGGAGAGTCTCATGAGCTTTTCCAATTTGTGAATTTATATAACTGCAAAATTGAATACTTCATATGGTTTATTCTATTCTGAACTGAGCGTTTTCTCTAAAATTATCATTTTAAACACAGAGAAATCTCCAGTTTCTCTCTGACTTTGAGGTGCTATTCTAAAAGCCATTATGCTTATGTGTTTTCAACTGCAATTCTGTTGCACCATAAATCTAGCCTCCATTTCAGCATGATGAGAGCTCTTGGCATGTTGTTGCAGTAAGAAAATTATCTGTGGATCAGTTAAATGTTACATATTAAGTGGAAAATTCATAATAGTAATTTCTAAAATGTACCCTACATAAAAGTGGACCATCTCATATACCACCTAACTATAAGATTGCATTACATGTTTTATTATTTATGAAGTATTTTAAATGATTTTAGTTTCTGCTCTTGGGAATGGAGAATTAACTTATTTCAGAGCAAGCCTCTTATGGATAATAATTTAAAAGTTTCAACAAATATTTATACAAGAAAAATCTCTCTTTTAAGGTACTAGAGAGCAACCAGTGTAAGATAGAAACAGGAAGAGATAAAACCTTTGAAAGAAGATAAGCATACTGAGTGAATTACACGTTTATTAAGCTTCTCTACTGAGGGCATTAGTTAGTTCTTTCTTTGCATAGAAAATTAGCCTCAAACAGAAAAATAGATGTTGTACAGGATAAGGAGTCAGAGGTCAGTTTGGGACTTCCGTGGCCAATATAAATTAAGGTCAAAATTCTGAAAAGGAGGAAGACATAGAGAAAGGAGGCACCCAGACTTGCAAATGGACTCCTGCTTTGTACATATGTGGTGTGAGACTCATCGTTGAAAGCAAAAATGGGAAAGATGACAGACTGAACGCAAGTTTGAACAGCTGCTCCGTGCTTTAACATAAGGTATTGGCATAAGGATGTATGCATAGATCAGTGGAACAGAATACAGAACCTGGAAATGGGTTTCAAATGGCACAACACTTTCTGTTTCACAAGAGAATAAAAACCAGAAGCCCCCAGGCCCCATGCTGATGAGGAGGCCAGGCCAAGTCCTGGCTCTGGGCAGATTTAGGGCTCATTTGAAGCTCCCCCATTCACTGTTAGGCTCCAGGATGCTCTCTCTGGGAAAGAGGGTTTCAGTAAAGCGTGGCCAAGCAGTAAGGCCTGTTGTGGTAGGTGTGGAGATATTTGGAAATACCTGGTTTCTTGGGGCACCTGGATGGTTTAGTCAGTTAAGTGTCTAACTCTTGATTTCAGTTCAGGTTATGATCTCAGGGTTATGAGACTGAGTTCCATGTCAGGCTCTGCTGGACACAGAGCCTGATTATTGCTCTCTTGTCCCCTCTCCTTATGCTCCTCCTCCTCCTTCCTCTCTCTCAAAAAAAGAAAAAAAAAAAGGTAAATACCTGTTTCTTCACTTAAATGAAGTCCAGTTTGTACCCCTATATGTGTATGTGTGTATCTTTTTCAATCGATTTTCAAGAAAGTACTAGGGTAGTTCAATTTGGAAAAGGAAACATTTTTATCAAAAGATGCTGGGACAACTGCATAGTGTCTGGGGAAAAAAAAAAAACCTGGATCCATACCTTATGCCATACACAAAAAGCAGTTTCAGATAAATCATGATTCTGAATCTAAAGTAAAAATATAGAGGGTTTTTTGCATAAAGATCTTTACCACATATTGTAGGAAAATAAAGATAATATAGGATATCAAAGGCAATAAAACAAAGAAATTTATGAATTGGACTTACTCAAAATTAAAAATTTCTGCTCATTACAAGATGATTAAGAGAATTTTTTAAAATGCCATAAGACTTAGAAACTAAATTCAGTACATATATCTGATAAAGGTTTGTATCCAAAATAGATAAATAACCCCTAAAAATCTGTAATAAAAAGTTAGAATCTCGATATAGAAATGAACAAAACTTAAACAGCTACTTCATGAAATAAGATATAGTGATGACCAATAAGCACAGAAAAGAGTGCTCTCATCATTATTTATCACTGGGGAAATAACAAATTAAAATGATATTGCGATATCATTATGTACCACTAAATAATTAAAATTTGAAAGTTTGGCATACCCAAGCCTTGGCAAGAATGAGGAGGAACTTTGGATCTCTCATCCATCATTGGTGATGTGAGATATTTAGTAGTAATGTAAATCACTTGGCATATTTTTATAATATTAATTTTACAAATACCCCATAACCCAGCCATACCACTCTTAGGAATTTTCTCCAAAAGAAATGGAAACATAAGTCCACCAAAAGATTTGTATAAAAATATTTATAGCAGTTTTGTTCTTATTAGAGTCAAACTTGAAATGGAATATTCGTATAAGTCAGTGTCTATATAAGATGACATGGATTACTGATATATGCAACAATCTAGATGAGAAAAAAGAAGCCAGATACAAAACAATATGACTATAGAATTTCCTTATATAATGTTGTAGGATAGGCAGAACTAAATTATAGTTATAGAAATCATAACTCTATTCAGTTCTGTAGGAGTTGACAGCAATTGGATGAAAATATACAGGATAAATAAAAACTTTCTATCTCCTGATTTTAGGTCGTGGTTACATAAATATATACTTGTATCTCTGCATTTCTGTGAATTATACTTCAAGAAAAAGATTATTGGAAAATTTCTTTTTTAAGTTTTACAATTCTATATCCAAGTCTTGCAAGGGGATACAAAGAATACTATCGTATGGTGCAAAGACTAACCCTAAGGGTTTTTTCAGCAGCCATATTCCCAAACCCTGCAGACCACTGGGTTTAAAAAAAAAAAAAAGTCTGATTTTCTTAGATCTTTCCAAGTCAGAATTCCATCATGTATTCTCCCCCCCGCCCACTTTTAAAAATTCTTGTCCCCTATTTCTACTTTTCTGATGTATTTTCAGCTTTAAGCAGCTCCAAATTTCTCTCATGGTAATTAATTTAGTCATCCTTGGATCTTTTTCCATTTTGAAGGCCTATTCTTCAGCAAACAGAAGTCCATGCCTATAATTTTGTTCAAGCCGCCAAGAAATGTTACTCTACAGAAAACTGGGCCAGAAGAATGGCTTGGATGCTCTGTACTAGCACAGATAAAACAGGATCAAAATTGTGCTTGTGAAACATTTTGTCAGAGTAAAGATGGTTAATGAATTTAATGGTTAATGGCATTAGGCCAGATTAGTCATAGGAGGAGTTAACACAAAAGACACCAAGTTGATATCCAAAGCTTCCTTAGGGTTTGAGATAAGGCTTGGTGGGAATCATCAATTTTTCCTGTGTGACTCTCAGTTTTCTAAGTGCTATGGCTGTGAAACACCTGGAGATTGATATTTTCTTTTTGGTTATTTTGTTCATATTCTTAAAGCTCATTTTGTGTAATTCTTCCCATGTCTATCATTAGCTTCTATGGTGCCTTTGCAAAAAGAAGAAAAAGGTTACCCTCTAGAAGATGCAGCCCAGTAAGTACATGGTTTGGTTGCAATGTGGAAGAATGTCTCTCTCTCTTTGGTAGCTGCAGACTTGCATTAGAGTACAAGGTACATGTGGTTTATGGGCTAAATCTTACTAACCCCATATGCCCTTTCACCTGGGTCCTTTTGCAGTGCACACACTGCATGACATTCATAGCAACTCCACCTTTGCTCTTCCAGTGACATGTGTTTTTCTTTCTATCCCAATACTTCACGCATTCTCTGTATCAGTTTGAGCTCTTGGTTGAAAATAGAGACATAACCTAGCTTCAAAGTAATGTTCAAAGTAATGGTTACATTGCTGGTTAAAAAACATATATATAGGGGAGGAGTCAAGATGGCGGAGAAGTAGCAGGCTGAGACTACTTCAGGTAGCAGGAGATCAGCTAAATAGCTTATCTAAAGATTGCAAACACCTACAAATCCAACGGGAGATTGAAGAGATGAAGAATAGCAATTCTAGAAACAGAAAATCAACCACTATCTGAAAGAACTCTACGGAAAGCGCTCAGGGAACAAAAGCTCCCGAAAGCAAACCCAGCAAACCTGAGCAGATTACTCAGCCTGGCCCCGGGTAAGGGTGGTGCAACTCCGCCTGGGGCAAAGACACTTGAGAATCACTACAACAGGCCCCTCCCCCAGAAGATCAACGAGAAACCCAGCCAGGACCAAGTTCACCTACCAAGGAGTGCAGTTTCAATACCAAGGAGAGCGGTGGAATTCCAGAGGAGAAGAGCAAAGCACGGAACTCCTGGCTTTCTCCCCATGATTCTTTAGCCTTGCAGTTAATTTAATTTTTTTTTCTTTTTCAATTTTATTTTTTCTCTACTTCTGCTAAATTTTTTTAACTTTTACCGTTTTCTTTTTTAACATTTTTTAAATAGTTTATCTAATATATATATATATATATATATATATATATATATATATATTTCTTTTTTATATTTTTATCGGCTTTCTTTTTTTAATAGTTTATTTTTTTTTTCTTTATGAACCCCTTTTTATCCCCTTTCTCCCACCTCACGATTTGGGATCTCTTCTGATTTGGCTAAAGCATATTTTCCTGGGGTTGTTGCCACCCTTTTAGTATTTTACTTGCTCCTTCATATACTCTTATCTGGACATAATGACAAGGCGGAAAAATTCACAACAAAAAAAAGAACAAGAGGCAGTATCAAAGGCTAGGGACCATATCAATACAGACATTGGTAATATGTCAGATATAGAGTTCAGAATGACGATTCTCAAGGTTCTAGCCGGACTTGAAAAAGGCATGGAAGATATTAAAGCAACCCTCTCGGGAGATATAAAAGCCCTTTCTGGAGAAATAAAAGAACTAAAATCTAACCAAGTTGAAATCAAAAAAGCTATTAATGAGGTGCAAACAAAAATGGAGGCTCTCACTGCTAGGATAAATGAGGCTGAAGAAAGAATTAGCGATATAGAAGACCAAATGACAGAGAATAAAGAAGCTGAGCAAAAGAGGGACAAACAGCTACTGGACCACGAGGGGAGAATTTGAGAGATAAGTGACACCATAAGACGAAACAACATTAGAATAATTGGGATTCCAGAAGAAGAGGAAACAGAGAGGGGAGCAGAAGGTATGTTGGAGAGAATTATTGGAGAGAATTTCCCCAATATGGCAAAGGGAACAAGCATCAAAATCCAGGAGGTTACGAGAACCCCCCTCAAAATCAATAAGAATAGGTCCACACCCCGTCACCTAATAGTAAAATTTACAAGTCTTAGTGACAAAGAGAAGATCCTGAAAGCAGCCCGGAAAAAGAAGTCTGTAACGTACAATGGTAAAAATATTAGAGTGGCAGCAGACTTATCCACAGAGACCTGGCAGGCCAGAAAGAGCTGGCATGATATATTCAGAGTACTAAATGAGAAAAACATGCAGCCAAGAATACTATATCCAGCTAGGCTATCATTGAAAATAGAAGGAGAGATTAAAAGCTTCCAAGACAAACAAAAACTGAAAGAATTTGCAAACACCAAACCAGCTCTACAGGAAATATTGAAAGGGGTCCTCTAAGCAAAGAGAGACCCTAAAAGTAGTAGATCAGAAAGAAACAGAGACAATATACAATAATAGTCACCTTACAGGCAATACAATGGCACTAAATTCATATCTCTCAATACTTACCCTGAATGTTAATGGGCTAAATGCCCCAATCAAAAGACACAGGGTATCGGAATGGATAAAAAAACAAAACCCATCTATATGTTGCCTACAAGAAACTCATCTTAAACCTGAAGACACCTCCAGGTTTAAAGTGAGGGGGTGGAAAAGAATTTACCATGCTAATGGACATCAGAAGAAAGCAGGAGTGGCAATCCTTATATCAGATCAATTAGATTTTAAGCCAAAGACTATAATAAGAGACGAGGAAGGACACTATATCATACTCAAAGGAACTGTCCAACAAGAAGATCTAACAATTTTAAATATCTATGCCCCTAACGTGGGAGCAGCCAACTATATAAACCAATTAATAACAAAATCAAAGAAACACATCGACAAGAATACAATCATAGTAGGGGATTTTAACACTCCCCACACTGAAATGGACAGATCATCCAAGCAAAAGATCACCAAGGAAATCAAGGCCTTAAATGACACACTGGACCAGATGGACATCACGGATATATTCAGAACATTTCATCCCAAAGCAACAGAATACACATTCTTCTCTAGTGCACATGGAACATTCTCCAGAATAGATCACATTCTTGGTCCTAAATCAAGTTTCAACCGGTATCAAAAGAATGGAGTCATTCCTTGCATATTTTCAGACCACAATGCTCTAAAGCTAGAACTCAATCACAAGAGGAAATTTGGAAAGAACCCAAATACATGGAGACTAAACAGCATCCTTCTAAAGAATGAATGGGTCAACCAGGAAATCAAAGAAGAATTGAAAAAATTTATGGAAACAAATGATAATGAAAACACAATGGTTCAGAATCTGTGGGACACAACAAAGGCAGTCCTGAGAGGAAAATATATAGCGGTACAAGCCTTTCTCAAGAAACAAGAAAGGTCTCAGGTACACAACCTTACCCTACACCTAAAGGAGCTAGAGAAAGAACAAGAAAGAAAGCCTAAACCCAGCAGGAGAAGAGAAATCATAAAGATCAGAGCAGAAATCAATGAAATAGAAACCAAAAAACAATAGAACAAATCAACGAAACTAGGAGCTGGTTCTTTGAAAGAATTAATAAGATTGATAAACCCCTGGCCAGACTTATCAAAAAGAAAAGAGAAAGGACCCAAATAAATAAAATCATGAATGAAAGAGGAGAGATCACAACGAACACCAAAGAAATACAGACAATTATAAGAACATACTATGAGCAACTCTACGCCAACAAATTTGACAATCTGGAAGAAATGGATGCATTCTGAGAGACATATAAACTACCACAACTGAACCAGGAAGAAATAGAAAGCCTGAACAGACCCATAACCAGTAAGGAGATTGAAACAGTCATCAAAAATCTCCAAACAAACAAAAGCCCAGGGCCAGATGGCTTCCCGGGGGAATTCTACCAGACATTTAAAGAAGAACTAATTCCTATTCTCCTGAAACTGTTCCAAAAAATAGAAATAGAAGGAAAACTTCCAAACTCATTTTATGAGGCCAGCATCACCTTGATCCCAAAACCAGACAAGGATCCCAACAAAAAAGAGAACTACAGACCAATATCCTTGATGAACACAAATGCAAAAATTCTCACCAAAATACTAGCCAATAGGATTCAACAGTACATGAAAAGGATTATTCACCACGACCAAGTGGGATTTATTCCAGGGCTGCAAGGTTGGTTCAACATCTGCAAATCAATCAATGTGATACAACACATTAATAAAAGAAAGAACAAGAACCATATGATACTCTCCATAGATGCTGAAAAAGCATTTGACAAAGTAGAGCATCCCTTCCTGATCAAAACTCTTCAAAGTGTAGGGATAGACGGCACATACCTCAATATTATCAAAGCCATCTATGAAAAACCCACCGCAAATATCATTCTCAATGGAGAAAAACTGAAAGCTTTTCCGCTAAGGTCAGGAACACGGCAGGGATGTCCGTTATCACCACTGCTATTCAACATAGTACTAGAAGTCCTAGCCTCAGCAATCAGACAACAAAAGGAAATTAAAGGCATCCAAATTGGCAAAGAAGAAGTCAAACTATCACTCTTTGCAGATGATATGATACTATATGTGGAAAACCCAAAAGACTCCACTCCAAAACTGCTAGAACTTGTACAGGAATTCAGTAAAGTGTCAGGATATAAAATCAATGCACAGAAATCAGTTGCATTTCTCTACACCAACAACAAGACAGAAGAAAGAGAAATTAAGGAGTCCATCCCATTTACAATTGCACCCAAAGCTATAAGATACCTAGGAATAAACCTAACCAAAGAGACTAAGAATCTATACACAGAAAACTATAAAGTACTCATGAAAGAAATTGAGGAAGACACAAAGAAATGGAAAAATGTTCCATGCTCCTGGATTGGAAGAATAAATATTGTGAAAATGTCTATGCTACCTAAAGCAATCTACACATTTAATGCAATTCCTATCAAAGTACCATCCATTTTTTTCAAAGAAATGGAACAAATAATCCTAAAATTCATATGGAACCAGAAAAGACCTCGAATAGCCAAAGTAATATTGAAAAAGAAAGCCAAAGTTGGTGGCATCACAATTCCGGACTTCAAGCTCTATTACAAAGCTGTCATCATCAAGACAGCATGGTACTGGCACAAAAACAGACACATAGATCAATGGAACAGTATAGAGAGCCCAGAAATAGACCCTCAACTCTATGGTCAACTCATCTTCGACAAAGCAGGAAAGAATGTCCAATGGAAAAAAGACAGCCTCTTAAATAAATGGTGTTGGGAAAATTGGACAGCCACATGCAGAAAAATGAAATTGGATCATTTCCTTACACCACACATGAAAATAGACTCAAATGGATGAAGGATCTCAATGTGAGAAAGGAATCCATCAAAATCCTTGATGAGAACACAGGCAGCAACCTCTTCGACCTCAGCCGCAGCAACATCTTCCTAGGAATATCACCAAAAGCAAGGGAAACAAGGGCAAAAATGAACTTTTGGGATTTTATCAAGATCAAAAGCTTTTGCACAGCAAAGGAAACAGTTAACAAAACCAAAAGACAACTGACAGAATGGGAGAAGATATTTGCAAATGACATATCAGATAAAGGGCTAGTGTTCAAAATCTATAAAGAACTTAGCAAACTCAACACCCAAAGAACAAATAATCCAATCAAGAAATGGTCAGAGGACATGAACAGACAATTCTACAAAGAAGACATCCAGATGGCCAACAGACACATGAAAAAGTGCTCCATATCACTCGGCATCAGGGAAATACAAATCAAAAGCACAATGAGATATCACCTCACACCAGTCAGAATGGCTAAAATTAACAAGTCGGGAAATGACAGGTGCTGGTGAGGATGCGGAGAAAGGGGAACCCTCCTACACTGTTGGTGGGAATGCAAGCTGGTGCAACCACTCTGGAAAACAGCATGGAGGTTCCTCAAAATGTTGAAAATAGAACTGCCCTATGACCCAGCAATTGCACTGCTGGGTATTTACCCTAAAGATACAAACGTAGTGATCCGAAGGGGCACGTGCACCCGAATGTTTATAGCAGCAATGTCCACAATAGCCAAACTATGGAAAGAACCTAGATGTCCATCAACAGACGAATGGATAAAGAAGATGTGGTATATATACACAATGGAATACTATGCAGCCATCAAAAGAAATGAAATCTTGCCATTTGCGACGACGTGGATGGAACTAGAGGGTATCATGCTTAGCAAAATAAGTCAATCGGAGAAAAACAACTATCATATGATCTCCCTGATATAAGGGAGAGGAGATGCAACATGGGGGGTTGAGGGGGTAGGAGAAGAGTAAATGAAACAAGATAGATTGGGAGGGAGACAAACCATAAGTGACTCTTAATTCACAAAACAAACTGAGGGTTGATGGGGGGAGGGGGGTTGGGAGAGGAGGGTGGGGTTATGGATATTGGGGAGGGTATGTGCTATGGTGAGTGCTGTGAAGTGTGTAAACCTGGCGATTCGCAGACCTGTACCCCTGGGGATAAAAATATATGTTTATAAAAAATAAAATTAAAAAAACATATATATATATATATATCTCCTCCCTGGTAATTATTTCCTTAGGGCTAAATGAAATTCTTGTCCCTGTGTCAAATGGATCTTTCTCTTTACTGCTTTCCCTTTACTGACTTAGAGTAATCATCTGTACTTCAGACATGGGAGATCCAAGCTTCTCCCCTCTCTGTCTCTGAAGATGTAGTAAGACCTTCAGTTCTTTCACATATCAACTTTTCATGAGATAATTTGTTCATCTATCATAATGTGTCTTGATTCTAAGTGTTATTGGAAATAAAGAATATGATTTAATTAGATCTGACTTTGTTTTATATATTTTTTTTAAAGATTTTATTTATTTATCAGACAGATCACAAGTAGGCAGAGAGGCAGGCAGAGAGAAAGGAAGGGAAGCAGGCTCCCCGCTGAGCAGAGAGCCCGATGTGGGGCTCGATCCCAGGACCCTGGGATCATGACCTGAGCCGAAGGCAGCGGCTTTAACCCACTGAGCCACCCAGGCGCCCCTGACTTTGTTTTATATTTTAAATGATTTTTCTATGTAAATAGTTTAGTCTTCCTTTTTTCTCTTAAATGCCTATAAACTTTCCCATTATCAGAACTAAATGTTGCATAACTAGACCTAACTTAATTTTTTTAAAAACACAAAAATCTCGAGAAGTTTAGTTTCCTGAAATCAAAGATGGAGGGCCAGAAGACACCCAGCCATGTGAGGGTTTCTATAGATCAGGCCTGCTGGCTGTACAGATGTGGGGCTGCGGGCAGATTGCAGTTTCTGCTGCTGGGGTGGACTGGGCAGCGATGCCCCAGATATGAGACAGGAGGTGGGTCCCTATTCCATTTCTGCTGCTGCAGTGGATCCGGTCTGTCACTGGGCTAAAGTTTGGGGCAAAGGATACATCTCTGTGCTTGGCCTCACTTCTGTGGCTGTAGCTGATTGAGCCCACTGTGACCTGGGTGGGGCTGTGAAGTGGCTCTCCCATTGAGATCTCTGGCAGGCTGTCTCTTTCCTGGTCCTTTCACTGAAGAAAGCAGATACTTTTGTTGGTTTGTTTTGTCTCTTGCCTTTATTGCTTCCAGGGCAAGCCTCACTGGCGCCCAGTTTGGAATCTGTGAGAAATGAAAACTCGGGGAACTCAGGGCCGTGATGCCATCTTTGGCTTTACATTTCTCAGAGTTCTGAGTCCATTTATGATTATATGTAGAATTATTTACAGGATACTTTGATATATTTAGAGGGAAAGAGCCAGCAAAATGAGTCTGGGCCATCTTGTTAACCATGAGCTTTTTAAATAAGATTCAGGTTATAATATACTGCCAACAATTTGAGAGACTTCAGTGTCTTCTCTGCTGGCCATTTCTCATTGCCCATACTTTATCAGTAATTGATTTTTAAAAAGTTAGTTCTTCTGGATCTTTACTCATTAAAATATTCAAAACCTTTTTATTTAATTACAGAATATTTTGTTAGTATAATTTTATCCTTTTCTGCTACAGCTGTTCATATTTAGACTAATATTTATGCAAGATATATTTCATTATCCCATTTAGGCAAACATTGTGATAATTATGTGTCTCATAATTAAATGTCTTCTTAACTAAGCCCTAGCAGTTATAATAAATTCAGCTGAGTGATTGACTCTAGGATGAGTAAATATGTAGGAGAAGACCATTTGGCTTTGTTTATTAATACATCAGATAAGCTGCCTTTTGACATCCTAATAGAGACAATATTTCTCTTTTGCTTTAAAAATGAATCATTTAGCTTCCTACAGCATAAAAGATTACATTGACTCTGAGCTGACCTAGGTAGCAAAAG
Organism: Lutra lutra; assembly: GCF_902655055.1. NCBI lineage: Eukaryota > Metazoa > Chordata > Mammalia > Carnivora > Mustelidae > Lutra > Lutra lutra. The sequence continues at coordinate 38,550,535 of NC_062282.1, read as the reverse complement.
GTGAACATATTTGCTTTGTAAATTTGACCAAGTATGAGGACAAGTTTTACTTACAGCATAAATGGCTTCACTAATATTGAGGCAAATGAGATTTGCCTTCAAGCTTTGCCAAAGCTTTAAAGTCAACTTTTAAACAATGGAGCCTTCTAACTATAAAACACATTTGGATACAAGTGTCAGATACAGATAAACCACACCTGCCGTAGATAAATTAGTATGCATAGTGTAACAAAGATTTTGTTAATCTAAGCAAGAAGAATTGCATTCTAATCATCTCAAGGTTAGCAGTAAGGTAACCCCCCTTTTCAGAAAGCCAGTAATGGAGGAAACTGGATATGGTAGTGGGCTATATATCATCAGAGTCTCCTTCCAAAGGTGTGGAGATACTGTACAGAAACCCATTGTCATGCAATGTCCATAGGCTTATGAAGAAGTCTGCTTTGTTAACTATAAGTGAAGAGAATCCTTTAAAGAAAAGATTCAATTTTGAGCTGTTTGATTGTTACTGATCTTCCCCTTTATGGCCTGATCAGAACAGGATTGCTCAGAAGGTACTACGTGAATTATGGTCCTCCAATAATGTCTATGTCCTAATTTTGAAATCTGTGAATATGTTACTTTACAAAGCAAAAAGAATTTTCGGATGTGATTAATTTAAGGAGTTTGAGATGAGGAAGGATTATCCAGGTATGAATGATATAATCATAAGAGTCCTTACACAGAAGGGAGGTGGAAGGTCAAAGAGAAAAAGAGATTCAAAGAGGTTATATTGCTTGTTTTGAAGAAGAAATATGAGGCCATGAGCTAAGTAATGTAGGTAGTCTTTAGAAGCTGGAAAAGGCGAAGAAACAGACTCTCTCAGAGTTTCCAGAAGAAATGGGGGCCTGCTGGTACCCTTCAGACATCCAACATCCAGAAATGCAAGATAGTAAATTTTTGTGTTGTTTTAAACCACTGAGTTAGTGGTAATTTTTAACAGCAGCAGGGTGAAAGTAAGACGGTTCTTTACAGCCAGGAGAGTTTGCCATTAAAAAGGTTTGACTCATTTTTTCCATTGGACATTCTTTCCTGCTTTGTTGAAGATGAGTTGACCATAGAGTTGAGGGTCCATTTCTGGGCTCTCTATTCTGTTCCACTGATCTATGTGTCTGTTTTTGTGCCAGTACCATGCTGTCTTGATGATGACAGCTTTGTAATAGAGCTTAAAGTCCGGAATTGTGATGCCACCAACTTTGGCTTTCTTTTTCAATATTCCTTTGGCTATTCGAGGTCTTTTCTGGTTCCATATGAATTTTAGGATTATTTGTTCCATTTCTTTGAAAAAAACGGATGGTACTTTGATAGGAATTGCATTAAATGTGTAGATTGCTTTAGGTAGCATAGACATTTTCACAATATTTATTCTTCCAATCCAGGAGCATGGAACATTTTTCCATTTCTTTGTGTCTTCCTCAATTTCTTTCATGAGTACTTTATAGTTTTCTGTGTATAGATTCTTAGTCTCTTTGGTTAGGTTTATTCCCAGGTATCTTATAGTTTTGGGTGCAATTGTAAATGGGATGGACTCCTTAATTTCTCTTTCTTCTGTCTTGTTGTTGGTGTAGAGAAATGCAACTGATTTCTGTGCATTGATTTTATATCCTGACACTTTACTGAATTCCTGTACAAGTTCTAGCAGTTTTGGAGTGGAGTCTTTTGGGTTTTCCACATATAGTATCATATCATCTGCGAAGAGTGATAGTTTGACTTCTTCAATAAATGGTGTTGGGAAAATTGGACAGCCACATGCAGAAAAATGAAATTGGATCATTTCCTTACACCACACACGAAAATAGACTCAAAATGGATGAAGGATCTCAATGTGAGAAAGGAATCCATCAAAATCCTTGATGAGAACACAGGCAGCAACCTCTTCGACCTCAGCCGCAGCAACATCTTCCTAGGAACATCACCAAAGGCAAGGGAAGCAAGGGCAAAAATGAACTTTTGGGATTTTATCAAGATCAAAAGCTTTTGCACAGCAAAGGAAACAGTTAACAAAACCAAAAGACAACTGACAGAATAGGAGAAGATATTTGCAAATGACATATCAGATAAAGGGCTAGTGTCCAAAATCTATAAAGAACTTAGCAAACTCAACACCCAAAGAACAAATAATCCAATCAAGAAATGGGACATGAACAGACATTTCTACAAAGAAGACATCCAGATGGCCAACAGACACATGAAAAAGTGCTCCATATCACTCGGCATCAGGGAAATACAAATCAAAAGCACAATGAGATATCACCTCACACCAGTCAGAATGGCTAAAATTAACAAGTCGGGAAATGACAGGTGCTGGTGAGGATGCGGAGAAAGGGGAACCCTCCTACACTGTTGGTGGGAATGCAAGCTGGTGCAACCACTCTGGAAAACAGCATGGAGGTTCCTCAAAATGTGGAAAATAGAACTACCCTATGACCCAGCAATTGCACTGCTGGGTATTTACCCTAAAGATACAAACGTAGTGATCCGAAGGGGCACGTGCACCCGAATGTTTATAGCAGCAATGTCTACAATAGCCAAACTATGGAAAGAACCTAGATGTCCATCAACAGACGAATGGATAAAGAAGATGTGGTATATATACACAAAGGAATACTATGCAGCCATCAAAAGAAATGAAATCTTGCCATTTGCGACGACGTGGATGGAACTAGAGGGTATCATGCTTAGCGAAATAAGTCAATCGGAGAAAGACAACTATCATATGATCTCCCTGATATGAGGGAGAGGAGATGCAACATGGGGGGTTGAGGGGGTAGGAGAAGAGTAAATGAAACAAGATGGGATTGGGAGGGAGACAAACCATAAGTGACTCTTAATCTCACAAAACAAACTGAGGGTTGATGGGGGGAGGGGGTTGGGAGAGGGGGGTGGGGTTATGGATATTGGGGAGGGTATGTGCTATGGTGAGTGCTGTGAAGTGTGTAAACCTGGCGATTCACAGACCTGTACCCCTGGGGATAAAAATATATGTTTATAAAAAATAAAATTAAAAAAATATTTAAATAAATGTGCCAGGCAGTAAATAAAAAAAAAAAAAAAAAAAGGGTTTGACTCAGTCATTGCATTTCTAGGAATTAGTATTCATTTTATTATGTGTACATTTATATATACATTTATATACGTGAGTTAATTTTTTGCTTTAAATCTTTACTTTTCTATGGACTTCAATTTTTTTTTACTTTGAGCATTAATTATTTTCATAAGTAGAAAATAAGTATTATTTTGACACATAATATGGAAAGAATATTTCAGGATATGGGGATGTATCAGATGTGGAAACATGAAGTAAGGGATCTTAGTGATACTTAAATCAATCATCTTTCTTTAGAAGGGGCAATCCTAAAGACAGGAAACACGTTTAAAAAAATATCAACAAAGCAAATTAAACATTATCCTCTCTTTAACTGTAATTTTTAGGTAGTATCTTAGTAGAACAATTTTTATGTATACCAGAAGACAAGTATGTCCATAGCAACATTGTTGCAAATGCAAGTATCTGGACTTTACCCAAATAACCATCAACAGAAAAATACATATATCAATTCTGGTATGGCTTGCTGTGCAGCAGCAAAAATGAATTCACTTCAGCTAAACACGACCAGACCTTGACAAAATGTGAAAATGCAAGTCAGGGATTTTGTATCATTCCATTCATATAATGCTCAATACATATACAGCTAAATATATAATTTGTAATACCAATGTGTATGCTGAAAATGTTCAAAAAGTCAGAGAATGATAAAAGTTTAATACGGTGGTTAACTGAAGATAACAGAAGAAGCTCCATCAAGGATCAGGGGAGATTATACACAGAAATTCCCATGTAAAGTTAATTTTCTCCCTTAAATTGATGTGTTTTACTGGATTATAAGCCTTTATAGTTTATAAGCAGGTTTTATCTACTCAATATTTAGGAAAAAATTGTATAAATATCTTAATTAAAAATATAGGCTCTGGGGACATGAGCTGGTTCAGGGTAAAATGTAGTAATACTTATTAGTATTTTTTTTTTAATCCAAGAGACTTGCTATTATTGTTCTGATTTGTTTGGGAGATGATACTTCGTTTAAAAATCTCAGAGAATGTCCAAGTATGTGGGTTTTTTTTAAATATTCTGATATTGACTTGGGGTTTAAGTTCCATTATATAGTGGGATGATGATGTAAATTCACATTTGCTCCTCAAAATTTATCAGTATCTTTCTTTTAGGTTAATACATGGTCAATTTTTCATATACTTTTCCATAAGGGTGTTATTTTTAGGGAGCAACATGTATTTTATGTAGTTATTAAGTCAAACTTTTAAATTATATTTCTAGATATTCTATATTCATATTAATTTTGAAATTTAATTAAGACTGAGTGAAATGTCCTAAGCTTTCTACATCTAGGATTTTCTTTTTTTTGCTTTATTTCAATTTCTAGCACTTGTAGATATTTGGATATTTACCCTTTTATGCATAAAAATTCATGACTGGTACATCATCCTCTTTTATTTCCTCTTTTGTCCATCTTTATGTTTACTATCTTGGTCTTAATTCTGAGGTAACTGTCAGTTTTAAACACCTTTTTAATTCTTTTAAATTATTTCTCTTTGCCCATATTATTCCTTTAGCATTTATAAATCACTTCACCTTAGTTTGATCTCAAATTGACAATTTTATTTGGAGGGCGAATTATAAACTGGATTCTATGCCTTTTATCAATCTGTTACACAGTAGTCACTATATCTCTCAAAAATATTCTTAAATTTTTGACTTGTGGATTTCAGCTTTCTCAAATATCTGTTGTGAATTTTCTATCTTCACTTTTTTCCTCCACTCTTTTTGTCACTGATGTGGTAAGGGTGAATGTGGAATTTTAGTTCTCTACAAGTACAAATTTAATTGAAAAAAACACAGTAAATGACAAAAGACTCATATTTGGGTGTCTACCTCATCTAGCAGACACTGTACAATCTGGACTGACTGAACTATTAACCTTGCGTCACCTGTCTGGCTGTAGATACGTAAATATTATCTTAATTATAAGGTCTTGAAATAAAGTTTAAATATATTCTATAAATAAATATTGGATTCATGGCTCAATCATTACTGGCCATGAAAAGAAATTGTCCTGACACAATAGCTAGAATCATTTATTATTCAACTTCTTAGTTTTCCTGAAGATGGCCCTCATCCTTTGTAGACCTCCAGATGAGTGTGCTTATTCTCTATCAAATTTTCCTTTCTTCATGAGTCTTTCCGAGTCCTACTCTAACTGCCTCTAATTATTTTAATGAAAGCAACAAACCTCTGAGTATCTGCAATTCCTCCATGATCCCATTCATGTGCTTATATTTATGTGTTAGGTCTCCTCTTGCTTTAAAATTTGTTGCTTGAATCCATAATCCTCAAGGACAAGGGCTACATCATCCCCTCCCTTTAGTAGTTTACAAATTGAATTTTGGGTGATAGTGATTTGGATAAACTGAATTGAGCTTAATATCTGGCAGTATGAATTAGATTTAAATTCTCCCCCACCCCACTCTCTCTCATTATCTTCAACTCATCCCTTCTTTTCTTCCTTCTCTCCACACTCAATTCCCATTTAAGCTATGACTCATATTGACTGACATTAGATGTTCAGGGAACATCAAATGTGGTTTATTGATATCCATCTGAATGCAAATGTAAACATTTCAGGAAAGTGAACCTGTATCTCTGATTGACATTCTATCTGTATAAATGAATGAGAAAAAGAAATATTCAAAACTTTTATGGTGTCACCTCTGCACAGAAATGAGAAATGACTGCCAGCTCAGCTGTTGAGCATTGCACAAAGCAAGCAAATTTTTTTCCTTCTCTAATTTAATATGTAGTTCCTGCAGTCTGTAAAAAAGGGTTTTCGGGGCGCCTGGGTGGCTCAGTGGGTTAAAGCCTCTGCCTTCGGCTCAGGTCATGGTCTCAGGGTCCTGGGATCGAGCCCCGCGTCGGGCTCTCTGCTCAGCGGCAAGCCTGCTTCCTCCTCTCTCTCTCTCTCTGCCTGCCTTTCTGCCTGCTTGTGATCTCTATCAAATACATAAATAAAATCTTATGAGAAAAAAAAAAAAAAAAAAAGGGTTTTCTCATGCAACAAGTTAAAACGGATCTGCTACAGTCACGTTTGGTGAAATTTTTGAACTGAAAGATTAAGTTGAGAGCAGTTGATTCTGTTAAAAGACAAAATATCCTAAAATGTAAGAAAAATAAATAAATTGAATTAAATATTGCCACACACATAATTATAATTATTCACTTTAAAAAAATGTGCTTTCCGTATTAAACCTACACTCCATCCCCATCAAGTGACATCAAACTTCGGCAAAACTAATTTGTCCCACTTGATGTTTACATCTTAAATATTGAGTACAAAACATCCACAGCATATTGACAAGCTTGTCACTTGCTTCTCTGCTGAACAGTATGTACAGCCTTTAACTAAGCCTCCTCAGCTCTGAAGAACAAACTGTAAGAATCAGTCAATATTTTGTCATTTCAGTATTACTACATTTGCCCACAAAATCCTACACAGATGGAGATAAAAGCTCTCCTACAAGCAAAGAGGGCATTTTTTTCCTTTGCCACAAAATATTGATGAAGTGCTTTATTGAGGTGGAGATCTCATTAATTATTTGATTTACAGAAAATGAAGGCAGAGGGAAATGAGTGCCCTGGCTAATACCATGATGTACCATCTTGAGACTTAAGATCTTTTTAATGTATTCATCAGGGGTGCATCTGAAAGGGGAAAGAGTGTGCTGAATGGGTCCATTAATTTAATTGAAGCAAGCTCAGACAAGAGATAAAACATCCCAGCCGGCTTCTTTTCATGCAGCATGAGCGCTCTAGTAAACAGGCAGAGATCCAAACACACCAAAAAGAAATAAAGGTACATGGAGACTCTAGAGACTTCAAGGCCATGTAATATCAACAGATGCAGAGGTGAATAAACCCTGAAGAGGCCTTCTCTTCATGCACCACCATGTCCGTGTTCCACGGGCACTGTCTAGGCTTTATTAGGAAACTGAACGACTCTGAGGTTACATGTAAGTAATTTAGACTTCCTAAGGCAAAGTTGCATTTGTTTTCTTTCTTTCTTTCTTTCTTTCTTTTTTTTTTCAACTTCTGAGAAATAGACTCCATCTCCTGCTCTTGAAAGGAAGAGATGGAAGAGGGGAAATGGACTTCCACTGATCTCAGACGCATCTTTAAATGATGTTGCTCTTTTCAGCTATCTGATTTGGAAATGTTGCAGTCAGAAAATTCTTTTAGTCCTGAAGAGGTTGGGGCCTCTCGGTGCACTCAACATTTGTCTTTCAGCGGTCGGCCTAAGTGTGCACAGCACATTAATTCAGTCCCTGGCTGTACATGAGAACACAAAACAACTGAGGAGGGTCTCCCAACTCAACACAAAGTCTGGCTGTTGCAAGTTATTTCCTTTGATAAAAGATAATTTTGTGTGTTTAATCAAAATTGTATTATATTCAGATATTCACAAAGTCATTAACTCTCATCATGTAGAGCTAAAATCATAACATATGCATTAAAAATAATTAGTGAATGTCAAACTAAATATATAGTTTTCCATAAAAACGTTAGAAAAAAATTAACATTGGAAAGTGCTGCCAAATGCATTTTCAGTGCTTAAAAATAAATGAACAGTTTGTGAAAGAAATAAAGCATCTCTTAGTCAAATTAGATTCTACCTAATATCATAATTTTAATGGCAATAATAAGCATGATGAATAAAAATACCTTGGTGTCTTGGAATGTAAATTTAAAACTAGTGACAAAACATAGGTATTCTCATAATGACAACTAAAATATATTTTCAGACCTATAAATCATGATTATATTTTGAATACCAATTTTACAATTCAGTATAAACCATAGAGATCCTTAAAATTAAGTAGTTTTAGGAAAAAAAGGGAAACACTCTAGTACTTGAAATAATTTTTTTTCATTTTTTTACAGTGTCTGTGAGGTATTTCAGTTTTCAAAAAGTTTCACTATTTTTTATTCTTCAAATGTCAGCTTTTGAAGAATAAAAAATAGTGAAACTTTTATTTTATTTATTTTCTTTCTTATATATGGAAAATGCTTCTTTCTTACTTTAAAGTTTATTTTGTCTGCAGAATACATTTTTTAAATAATTTTTTATGTGGATAAAGTACATAAAATAGTTTAAAATAGTATTATTTAGTTATGTAAGTGGTATGAGTTCAATAATATCACAAGTGAGTTCTAATGAGTTAAACTGTTTTTTTATATTTGAGTAAGTTACTTTTCAAAGATTTTTTTTTTTTTTTATTTGACAGACAGAGATCACAAGTAGGCAAAGAGGCAGGCAGAGAGAGAGAAGGAAGCAGGCTCCATGCCAAGCAGAGAGCCCAATGCGGAGCTCGATCCCAGGACCCTGAGATCACGACCTGAGCCAAAGGCAGAGGCTTAAACCACTGAGCCACCCAGGCACCCCACTTTTTAAATCATTAAAATAAGTGGGAGAAAATTAAGTAGCTACTAACATGCCTTTCTAGAGCCCTGATGCGGCTAAGCAGAACCGTGTGCCCAAGGGACAGGATGAGACAACACAAGTGCAAGATCTGACCACAACAGGTTGTAGCAGCACCTTCCAGATGACACCTCTGAGAGCCAAGCAGGCCCTTTGCATAATCACTGAACAATTCCTCATAGATTTTATGTTTACAGTTAACTTATTCATTTATTTTATTATTATTTTTTAAAGATTTATTTATTTTAGAGAGAGAGAGAGAGCAGGTGAGAGAGAGAGACAGCATGAGCAGGGGGAGAAGCAGACTCCCCACTGAGCAGGGAGCCCGAGGTGCCGCTGGATCCTAGGACCCCAGGATCATGACCTGAGCAGTTGCCCAACCAACTGAGTCACCCAGGTGCCCCAGCAGTTAACTTATTCAAATTGGTGGTTCCACCTAAGCATAGGTTTGTTTACTCACTCTACCTTGAATCACCAGAAACTAAATATGAGAGAAAATCTATGCATTAATCTAAATGTTGGCATATATTTAGCATTTGTCCAAAACTGCATTTAAGGAAAAAAGAGGTTAACTATTGTCCATAAGAAACATCAATTTTATGATTCATAAAACTAAGGTATTTAATCTGTTTTTATAAAATGTAATAATAAGTAAGCAACTTAGCACTGAATCATTAATACAGATCCTAGGGACATTTGGGTGGCTCAGTCGGTTAAGTCTTTGGCTCAGGTCATGATCACAGGGTTCTGGGATCGAGCCCCATGTAGGACTCCACACACAGCAGGTAGCTCGAGGATTCTCTCCCTCTACCTCTTCCTGCTGCTTGTGCTCTCTCTCTCTCTCTCTCTCTCACAAATAAATAAATAAATAAATACAATCTCTTAAAAAAGTACAGATCCTATACTGTATGAGGCTATCATTAAAGTAAATCATCTCAGTAAATGTTTTCTCTGTTCATAATTATTTAAATAACTATTATTTTATATGGCTACTTTATAGGAGATATTATATTTAAAATAAATTTACATATCAGATTTCTTAATGCTACCTTATAAAAATTATTGTGATAGGTATATAAAATTAGGACTACTTTAAGACTACTATCAAGACTGTGCATTACTTTCAGTACTTGTACAGTTAATAGAGTTTGCTATAAATCAGTGTGATTGGACTATAGCAATCGGCATTGGCTGAATAAATAAAAATAAATAAAATAAAATAAAATAAATAAATAAATAAATAAATAAATAAATAAATATAATTTGCTTTGGATTTTCTCTCTAGTTATCTGGCAAATCCTTCCTAACTCATCAACATCATCATCATAGTCAGTAGCAATAATAGATGCAGAAGAAAACAATAATTTAATTTAGTGCCTATATATGTTGTCTTGATACACATTGTACAAAAAGCAGTACAATGATTAAGAGTATAGGTCTTAAATCAGTTTTCCTGGGTGTAAACCTATATTAGGTTTTCTGTTTTAATGTTTGTGTATCTTGGTTTTCTCATTTCTAAAATAGAGATTAAATGATATAAAGGACTGTTGTGAGGATTAAGTGAGAGTAATATGTAAGACATCTTCAGGAGCATTTAGTACACATCGTTTTATCATTATTACATCATAGGTGATAGCACATTCTATTAGAAAAATATGAGTGAACAATATGAGAATACTTGACCAAAACATGCTTTTTTAAAAAAACTGATAATAGGGGGGCACCTGGGTGGCTCAGTGGGTTAAAGCCTCTGCCTTCAGCTCAGGTCGTGATCCCAGGGTCCTGGGATCGAGCCCCGTATCAGGCTCTCTGCTCAGTAGGGAGCCTGCTTCCTCTTCTCTCTCTCTCTCTGCCTGTCTCTCCGCCTACTTGTGATCTCTCTCTCTCTGTCAAATAAATAAAATTTAAAAAAACAAACAAACAAAAAAAAACTGATAATAGCATCATTTTTCTTTATTTTTCTTGTATGCAGTTACAGATATTAAATTTCAGCTTATAAAATAAAAAAGATTAAAAACATATCTATTTAGAAAAAAATAAGTATTTGTAAAATAAGAGTCCTTTTTTCCCTCAACCAACTCTAATTTTGACTTTTTTTTTTTTAACCTTACCATACTATCCACTTACCATTGTTTAACACCATAACTTTATTAAAAAGTATTTTAGAGTATGAAAAACTTTTTCCTCCTCTGGATTTCTATGATGTTTATTTTTATTACCACCATGATGGGTTGTGTGTACATGCCGCATTTCTTTATAGATAAGACTTTCATGGTAGACTCTCATTTATGTATTGTTAAAAATCTCTCCAATGTATTGCCCTCCATAGGTTCTCATGAATATTGTCACTTTGATATCTGTTGAAGTCAGCCATTCCTTCAAGATTTAAAGGAGATTGTCTCAGCCTTCTGTCTCTTGGTTCATGGAGGGCCCTTCCCAAAATATTTATGAATTCAAATGACTTAGATTCTCTGAGTCACTTCTGGTTCCAGTTAATGTCCTCCCTAAACTTTTAATGTCTCTCACATTTCTTTTTCTATTTACTTCTGTGTGTGTGTGTGTGTGTGTGTGTGTGTGTGTGTGTGTGTGTGTTTCCCAGTGAGAGAATTTAGTTTATTTCCCTGGGTTCCCTGGCATTCCCTTTCCCCCACTATACATACAGAGCATATTCACTTTTTAAATTTTTTTTTGAAGTTTTGGACCAGCAATAGTTTGTTGCACAATTTATAACTCCAAATCCTGTTGCTAAAAATCCCTTCTTTCAACTTAAGGAATTCTTTTTTTTTTTTTTTTTGTCCCCCCCCTTCACTCTTTTCTATTGGCTCTAGATTTTGAAAGCAAAGACCCCTCACTTGCTTCAACCTGCTTAACCTCACCCTCCCCAAACATTATAATCTCCTTATTCTCCACTCTTATTCTTAAGTGACTCACTTTTGTGCATATGAATAGTAATGTAAACAATAAATTATGCATTAGGAATTTGAGCAAGATGGACAGTGTTTTTAATGGTAATATTTTTTCTTTTACTGCCCATTTCCATATGCAAGAGATTTATTTATAAAATTTATACTATTACAAAAATTTATTTATACTTTATTGGTAATTATAAATAAATACATAATTTATTATAAAACGTAATTTTATAATTATTTAAAAATATGTTTTTGTATACCCTAAAATGAATTATTCTACCTTTTCTTTGGAAAGCAGAGTATTTTTTTAAATATAGCTGTAAATGAACTACCTTTGTGATATAATAGATGAAAGTATAGAAATTAATACTTTGATGCATTTTAACATCACTGAGAAAACCTTCTAAAATATGCCTTAAATAGATCCTATACTAATGATACGTCTGAAAGAATGAACTGGAGGGTCTTTTATAGGTCCTTGAGATTAAAATTTGGATCATAAAATTTAAGTTTGAAATGGGTTGAAATGGTGAATCGAATTTAAATGATATGTGGACTTTGTTTTTATTTTTATAATAATTATAGCTTTTAAAATTAGTTTTGTGTTATATATTATCCAATTATGAACCCTCTAAAACATTAAGTGCTATAGGATATGGTGAGCAATAGAACATCTACTTCTCATTATGAAGATTGCAATTTGTTTCAGGTGATGTGACTAATATGCCTGTTATAAAATTGATTTAATATAAAATATACTGTCTTATGAATCTAATCATGCTCTAAATTGCAGGTAGGGACTTCAAGTAATACAGTCAAAGAAAGCTTCTTTAGTGAAGAAAAGTAGGCCATCAAAAAATGAATAAGTTTTGTGGGAGAGGAGTTGAAATGAGTAAATTCATGACTTCGGTATAATTTGGGGACAGTCAGGCTAGCTTGGGAAAGAAGAAAGTGACCTGTCTCTATTATTCCTGTGAGACAATGAAGCTCTGCTTTTTGAAGACCTAAGGCTTTATATACTCAGAGTGCATTTATTCTGTACTTTCAGTAGGAATATTTAATACAATTACATTTTTTCTTGTAAGCTTTATTTTAAAATTATACAAAACTTTGATTCTTTTATGGAACATACACACATATATACATGTGCATACACTTTGGTTCCTTGGATTTCCATGACACACTAAAATGCTGATTTTAAGATTATTTTCTTAGGATAACTCAAGTGATACATTGACAAATATTTTTGTTTGAGTATTTTTATTCCTAACCAGGAAATGGATTTATTTGCTTCCTGAAACTTTAATCTACATTTTGAAAGGAGTAATAATATACCTAGTTTGGAAAAGTTCTTCTCAAAAAATATTGTGTCAATGTGCACATTTATTATTAAAAACTCTGGCCAATTTTATAGCTGTATCATTACTTTCACATATAAGACTATGAATACATTGTACTAAAAAGCAGAGTGGCTGAATAGTTAGGTACATATCTTTGGAGAAAGTCACAATTTATTAACTATAGAACATGTTAAACTTCAGATGTTTATTATTGAAATAATAATTCAAGTCGTCAGTTGGATACATTCTTCTAAAGCCTAGAAGGAAAGTCTGGGTTGGAGATAAAAATGTGTGAGTATTTTGCAAATAGATGACTATTAGAATTATGAGTTTAGATCAGATCACCAGAGGAGTAAATTTAGAATTAAGGACTGAACCTTGATCAGTGTAACATTGAAAGATTGGGAAAAGTAAGAGAAATACTGAGGAGAAATAGAAGGCAAAGAAGACTGAGTGAAGAAGATATATCAAAGAAGAAGGAGATGTCAACCCACCTAAATATTGTTAATAAGTACACAGAAGAATGACTAGCGATCATTAGACTGGAAGATTATTGGTCACTTTGGCAAAAGCAATTTTGGGATTTGATCGAACTCAAGAGTGAGTGGGTGATAGCGTATAGAAATACTTCAAGACAATAAAATTCTCTTTATCGAAACAAAACAACAACAACAAAATATTACAAAAATTGCCCTAAAAGCGAATCTCCAAAATATTGCAATTAAATACCAGGAATGATATAAGGCTACTGATATCTGATATTGTCTTCTAGTCTTAGGACAACAATAAAAAGAAAGGAAACAATTAGAGAAATATTGGGGAAGAAGATATAACTTTATTTTTCTCATATGGCTATAATCCTGAAAACCTAAGAGGTTCCAGTGCAACAGTCTGTGTACTACGATCACATTAATCCACTTTTGTAAAATTATCTGGAGGTGAGTATATAAGAATTTTTTAAATAAGAAATATATTGTACCAGACTACTTGATGCAGTTTGAGAAATACCTCAGACGGTTTCGAAGTACATTTTGCTTCTCATCCTTTAAGAAAGGATTAATGAAATAATTAAGTGAATTAATCCAAAATGAATAAAATAATTAGGTGAGTGACTTTAATACAAGATAAGTATAAAAGATAAATATCTTTTCTATATTCTAGTAATTAACACTCAAAAATGTATATGGAAAAAATTTTACTCATGGTGATTTAAAATATTATAAAGCATATAGGAATACTTTTAATTAAAAATTAAAGTATCTCTAATAAAGAAAATTTTAAAAAGATCAAAATACATCTAAAAAATGGGAACAGAGGCCATGATTTTGGAAGGGAAGACATCATAAAAATTATAATTTTCCAAATATTTTTCTATAAAGTCAATGCATTCAATTTTTAATTGGGCATCTTTTTTTTCAAGGTCCTGTTAAGAATAATTATCTAATAATTTTCAATTAAGAGAAAGCACAGCTATGGTGTCTTTGCTTTATCAGTTAACACTATGAAACTCCTATAATGATTCAATTTGATATATCCTTTGCTTCCAGGAATACAGGAGCATGTGGAAGCTGATCCCACTTTAAGCGAAAATGTAACAGGTAGTGAAATAAAGCAAGAAAATTTAGTATTTTCCATTAAAATCTAAGGGTCAAGGAAATGTTCAAAACTAAGTCTTGAGCACTAACGTTATAAAACATAGACCTATATATATAAATATAAATATATATATATATATATATAGCTATATATAGTTGAAACATGAAATATATAAGTGAAGTATGTGTATACTTTTGTAGGATGAAGGATAGCATTAGCAGATTTCATACAAAGCTTATATATTTGAAAGAAAAGAATTTGTAACATGTTGTAAACTTCTGTAATAATAGCTCATAAATTAGAAAGAAAGGGCAAAAATTTCAATAAAATATAAGCAAAGAGAATAAAGAGGGATTTTACAAAAGAGCAAATCTGAACAGCCAACAAACATGAAAAGCTATTAAAATACAATAGAAGTCAGGGAATCACATTAAAGAAAGAATAAAATATCAATTTATAGAAAGTTTAGGAGAAATTAGACTGTCATTGGTAGAGATGTGAGGAAGCAGTATTCTCACCAATTGCTACAAAATGTGTGAGTTGTTAGTGAATTTTTTTTTTTTAAAGAGCAGTTTGTTGGCATCTACTGCAATTAATCATGTGAATATTTTTTGGCATGTCAGTCTTACTCCTGGGAATCTATAACTCAAAAATAAAAACTGTTAGAACTCATTCACAAATTTGAAAGTATAAGCATGGTAATGTTTGTAGGAGCAGACGCAGAACACATGAACACAAACATTAAAAACAAAAAATAAAAAGGTTTAGTAATATCCACAACATTCACACTGTGGAATAAAATATTGCCATTAAAAGGAATGACTTGCAAATACATCCATTAATTTGGAGGATTTTCATTACATATTGTTGAATGAGGAAACAACTCAAGAAACAGGTACACAATAGGCTCAATTTTTATAAAACTGACAAACATTGCTGTGTATGTGTGTGTTTGTTATTAAATAAGCATAGAGAAAAATTACGAAGATTATTAAAATGTAATTAAAAAATTACGAAGATGGGACACGTGGGTGGCCTTAGTTGTTAAGCATCTGCCTTCGGCTCAGGTCATGATCCCAGGACCCTGGGATCGAGCCCCACATGGGGCTCCCTGCTCCGAGGAAAACCTGCTTCTCCCTCTCCTACTCCCCTGCTCATGTTCCCTCTCTCACTGTCTCTCTCTCTCTCTCTGCCAAATAAATAAAGAAAATCTTTTTTAAAAAATTATGAAGATTATTATTATTACAGAGGGAGCTATGGATAAAGATGGCTGGTTTTTGGTTTTTTGTTTGTGTTTGTTTTGTTTTTTTTTTTTTTGTCTTGGAGGAAAAGAATGAGAAAGTTAGAAGTGCAAGTCTGTGTAGTATCATATTAACCCACTTCTATAAAATTATCTGGAGGTGAGTATATAAGAATTTTTTAAAGTAAGAAGTACGCTGTACCGGATTACTTGATGCAGTTTGAGAAACAGCTCAGATGGTTTTGAAGTACGTTTTTGCTTCTAATCCTTTAAGAATTTTGTAATCCCCACTTTTTTTCCTTATGAATTTGCTTGAATTTAAAGGAAAAAATGGTAATATTAAATGTGGTTTTGTGGAATTAATCACGTTGAATTGACTGATCTGAGAATGTAATATTTTCTGACCGCTTGTGAAATTCAGCAGTGGGATTCCTCCGGCTGTCATTCTTCTAGCGCTCTCTTAGCGTAACAGGTTTCAGAATTCAGACTAACCGGAAGGCCGAAACTGTTATTACTCAATCAGTGTGTTGTTGTTCCCCTGTTATAGACAAATGCTTGGGAATAAATAATTTAAATTATAAATAGTTTTATAAACAATTTTTTCTTTTACTTTCATTTAGAATACCACTAACACTTGGGACAGTCGACTAGTTCCAAGATTATATTATCAGAAAAACCTAGATTTTAGTCTCCCTTTTATTACTAACCAACTATGAATCTGGTTCTAACTCTCCTTCTACTACTAACCAGCTATTTTTGGTCAATTTATTTTTCACATTTATTGGACAGAATCACGAATATTTAAGCTACATAATTTCACAGAGTTTGGGGGTCATGGAATCTTTCAAAAGGAAGAGAAGTCTTGTGTAATTAATTATTACTTAAATAGCATCACAATTAGTCACTAAAATAAAAATAGAAAATACATTTTTGTGCAATAAAAGAGGGACATTTATTTGCAAGTTGTTAATGTTATACTAGCAAAGGTGATTTTATATGTTTAATTTTTTCTTCAAGATTTTTTAATGACATATAAGGGAATGTTAAGCAAGATGCCATATTTTTAAAGTAAAATTGAAAGTAAATACAAACAAACTGCCACTATCAACAAAAACAGAATTAAAAAAAAAAAAAGACTGAAATAGAATCCCAGACTGCTTCCTTATTTAAGAATAATTATTTCTGCAAAGCTACACATTTTATGGAATACCAGCTTCTTTACCAAAAACATCAGCTGAATAGTTTTTTAAACTTCCATGCAAAGATAGGTTAGAATGAATAGTAGTATTTTAACATTTTTTTCTAAATCTCTGCTGTGAAAGAAAATATTTCATAAATAAATCTAGATATTTAAAATTCATTGATATTTTATACATTTTCTTTGCTATCCTGAGGTACTTATTTTCACAGATGTCATAATTTATACCTCATATATATTATAGTCCAGGGTTTCACATAAAATTATAATAATGGAGAACCTAAGTATTATAAAGATAATTTAAGATTTAGAAAATAGAATTTTAAAAATGTACATTATGCTTATAATTTCAGAAATATTACTGAGTGCTATGATTATTTTTTAAGGAAATTAAGATAATATATCCATATTTTAAGTGGGGTTCGGGGGAAACTAAGGTCAGAGTAATTGAGAAATTTAATTTTATTTTCCATACTCAGAAATTACATGGAGTGGATATTTTTGACTTGGAGGAAAAGGTACATACAAACACTTGGGACCACAACTTTTCCTTTAAAGGACTGCTTTAAAATCATTTTTAGAAAAAAAAAATCACAGATTAACCCCAAGTCTTTCTTCCTTATTTTGAAAAGTGCCTTTCAAAGATAATAAGGATCATAATATTGAAATATAAAAAGCAAGTGCATACATGCTGGTAAATTTACCTCTTGGAGATGTAATCACCCTCTCATTTGGCATTTTCATTTCTCCCTTTCTGTCTTCAATTGTCAGTGTATCTTTATATCTTGTACTGTTCTAAAGGCACGGTGGGTGCTCAGAGAATCATGAATAGCAGTAATAAGAAAACTAATAATATAGAACAGATTTATCTGTAGGTTAAGCTGTGAAAAAGCAATATTGAGATTAATCAGAAATCAAATGTATCAGAATTATGAAGCTTTCAGTTTGGAAAGAGGAGAAATAAGACAAACTATAGTACTCGAGTTATCTCATTTAACACCATTGTGTTGAGAAGTTTAAGACTGGAGAAATGATCATTGAAGCTGGCTTTTTAAATGTAGTCTGTACTTAAGTCAAGACATGTCACTGGGCCCCTTTGTTAGTAAACCAGGTGTTGATGGAAAATCTTGACATATTTTTGCTACATTCTAAAGAGAAAAAATATATATACCATTAAACATAAACTGTAGCTGAACTGTGTTTACAGTAGCATTACAGATTAACATTTTCATTTCCATATTTATAAATATACTGAGAGTAAATATAAAGGCTTTATGGAGGCAAAGAAGATTTTTTGTTATACATTTAATTTTTTTTTTTAAGATTTTATTTATTTATTTGACAGACAGAGATCACAAGTAGGCAGAGAAGCAGGCAGACAGAGAGAGGAGGAAGCAGGCTCCCCGCAGAGCAGAGAGCCCGATGTGGGGCTCGATCCCTGAACCTTGGGATCATGACCTGAGCCGAAGGCAGAGGCTTTAACCTACTGAGCCACCCAGGCCCCTATACATTTAATTATTAAATCAACTTTTAAAATGTGTCAAATTATATACTCTGAAAGGTAAATTAACTTACAGAAAGTATTCTCTTCATAGATAATTCCTTTTAATGCAGCTATTGGTTTGAATTAGGGAAGATCATGGGTTTTGAATGCCTTATAAATTTAGGTATCTTGTCCTATCATATCTAAAATGCTATGCAACAATGTAACTTTAGATGTCTCAGCTCCTCTTTGATTATAAAGAGTAAATATTATCATGTTGTGTACACTGTGGGACATTCAACAAATCCATGAAAAATTAATAGAAGAAAGAAAACAAGGAATAAGGCAAACACCACCAGATTTAAATGCATCAATAAAATCTGAACAGTCCTATGAAAATGTAGGAGACAGTAACGTAGCTTTAAATATGGGATTTAAAATCAGTTTGACAATGGCAACTAAATATACAGGAATTAGTACTATCTTATTTTTATTTCAAAAAATAAAATGGATTGTGTTGCATAGCTGTAGGAGGTCATATTTCCATTATAATTTATTCTGGAAAAAATGTATAGTTGTCAAGTTACTCAAGGTCTACTTTTTTAAATATATAAAACTTTTCTTAGTCTCTTCTTTATTATTCAAATAGGTTGCCATGGAATTATAGATTTCTGACACTTTATTCTCAAAACACATCTTTTCATGCTATAAGGAAAATACAAATTTTAGCAAAAAAATAGACGTTTAAGGTAAAATTAAAATTTTTAAAAAACATATTATTTAAACCTTAATTTGGCTTGTTTTTATAATGAAATGATAACATTATGATGTTTGACTCCAAAATGCAAAATTCTTGATATGGAAATGTATATAATTTTTGATAGATAACATTACAGACATACACACACATGGTTTATTTTTATGTACCTAATTACAGAAAAGTTAAGTATGCTACTTTAATGAAACATTTATGGCAACTTAAAATAGTTATAGGCAAATGGCACTGATCTTATGTGAATGAAATAAACCAATCTGTTTAACAAATAGAACTAGTTAAGAAAAATATCCCTTGAGGTAAAAACTATAACAAACCAAAGAACTGGATAAATGGAAGGTGTGTTTGATTTAGTTAATTACTTCCAACTATCTAAGTCATTAAATTTTTGAACATTATGCTTGACTCAAATGAGTAATCTATAATTAGAGCTGATGACTTCAAAACCCATCTCTCAAAAATTGAAAGAACATCTAGACACAAAATTAGTAAGGATGAAGAAGAACTCAAAAAACCAATTAGCCATAAGGATCTAGTGAGGAATTATAGAACACTCCACCCCAAGACATCAGACTACATTTTTTTTTTCAATTTCCCACAAAACTTACACCAAGGTAAATCATATCATAGGACATAAAAGACACCTAAAGAGTTAAACTTACTGTGTACCCTGATAACATGGAATCAAACTAGAAATCAATAATTAAAAGATAAGATGATCATCTCCTAATACTTGGAATCTAAGCAACACACTTGTAGAGAATCTTTGGTTCAGAGAGGAAGCCTCAAGAGAAAAAACAAATAAGCACATGGAGCTGAAAGAAAATGAAAATATAACATATAACATATCAAAACTTGTGGGGGCACTGTTAAAACAGAGTTGAGGGGGAAATGTATAGTATCAGATGCTTACATTACAAAAAGAGGAAAAGTATCAGGTCAGTTACCATAAGCTCCTAACTCAAGAGACTAGAAAGCGAAGAGGCAAATAAAATCAAAGCAATCAAGAGAAGGAAATAATACAGGTTATGAGCAGAAATCAATGGAATTGAAAATAGAGAAATAAATGAAGCAAAAAGAAGCAAAACCTAATTCTCTGAAAGGTCAATAATATTGATAAAACAGACAAAGGAAAGAGAGAAGACATAAATGATCCATTATAGGTATGAAATGGGGGTTATCGCTACAGAAGGCACAGAGGGTAAAAAAGAAAGAAGAAAATACTATGAATAACCCTACAATCATAAATTTGATAAATTTGAAGAAGTGGACCAATTCCTCAACAAACACAAACAACCACCACTCAAGCAAGAAAGATACATAATTTGAATAGCCCCATAGCAGGTAAGTATCTCCAGGTCCAGGTAGTTAAGAATTCTACCAAATGCTTAAAGAATTAAAACCAGTTTTGCACAATCTTTTCCAGAAAGTAAAAGGAAAAGGAACAGCTTCCTAAATTATTTTATAAGGCCAGAATTTACTCTGATTCCAAATTGAGACCAAGACAGTATAAAAAATACTGATTGATATCCCTCACAAATGCATATGTAAAATTCTTAACAAAATATTAGCAAATAAAACTCAGCAATATATGCAAATGATTATATACTATGATCAAATAGACTTTATTCCAAGAATTCAAATGTGGCTCAGTATGCAAAAGTCCATCAGTATAATCGTTTGACAAGAACATCAATTTATGATTTAAAAATTAAAAAAAAAAAAAGAAAAATGGGTATTAGGAAGAACTTCTTCAGGTTGTTTTTAAAAATCTCCAAAAGCCTGCAGCTAAGTATTAATGGGAAAAGACTGAATGCTTTCTTTCTAATAAACAGGCAAAGGAGTCTTCCACTACTTTTATTTTAAGTGTTGGAAGTATGGGTACCTGGATGGCTCAGGTCATGATCCCAGAGTCCTGGGATCGAGCTTCACATCGAGCTCCCTGCTCAGCGAGGAGTCTACTTCTCCCTCTCTAACTCCCCCTGCTTGTGTTCCCTCTCTTGCTGTGTCTCCCTCTGTCAAATGGGCAAAATCTTAAAAAAAAAAAAAAAATCGTTTAAAAAGTGATGGAAGTTTTATAAGGCAAAAAAAAAAAAAAAAGAGAGAGAGAGAGAGAGAAATAAAAACTACGCAGTTTGAAAAGGTAGACTAAAACTGTCTCAATTTGCCAATGATACATATTCTAAGTTGAAAAATCCTAAGGAATCTACAAAAACACTCCTAGGACTAAGAAATGAATTCAGCAAGTTTGGGAGATACAAGTTAAATATACAAAAATCAACTGTTTTCTTTATGCTTGCAGTGAACATGGACAATAAAAGTGTAAAATAATTTACAATCACTCAAATATATAAAATATTTAGGTGTAAATCTAAGCAAATTTATACAGGACTTGTATGCTAAAAACTGCAAAATGCTAATAAAAGAAATCTAAGATTTAGATAAATGGAGAGACTTGTGTCCGAGGATTGGAAGACAACATGATAGAGATGATAGAGATAGAGATGTCAGTTCTCACCAAACTGATCTATATACTTAATGCAGTTCCTCTCAAAATCCCAGCAAGTTTTTTTCTTTATAGACATAGTTAAGATTTTTTAAAATCTACATAGAAATACAAAGGAATTAGAATAGCAAAATTATTTTGGAAAGAAAAAATAAAGTTAAAGGAATCGGTCTATTAAATTTCAAGACATTCTATAGCTACAGTGATACAGACTGTGGTTTTGACAGAGGAATAGACACATAGATCATTGCAATAGAATAAAGAACCCAGAACTTGAACCACATAAATATTCCCAAATGATATTTTCCCAAAGCTGCAAAAGCAAGTCAATGAATCGCTTCAGGCACTTGACTAAGATAAACAATGGTGACAACACCAAACCATCACCAAGATGTGGAGACCCTGTGTCACTCCAACATTATTAGTGGTGAGATTGTAAAATGGTGCAGTCCCCCTCCCCCAGAAAATAGTTTCATAGTTTCTTTAAAAAACTGAACATGTAACTACCATATGGCCTACCTGTTGCACTGTTGAGCATTTATCCTAGGGAAATTAAAGCTCATGCTCACATAAAAACCTGTTCCTAAATTGTAGCAGCTTTATTCATAAAGCTGGAAAACAACTCAGATGTCCTTAGATAAGTGAGCCGTGCATACATACCACAGAATACTACTTATGAATAAAAAGGAATGAACTACTGATACACATCCCAACACAGATGAATCTCCCCGAGGATCGTGCTGAGTGAAAAGAAACTAATTCTAAAAGCTCCCATTCTGACTGATCCTATTTATGTAACTATTGAAATGACAAAAATCATTTAAATGAACATTTCTATAGGGCTTTACAGTGGTTATCAAGTGATAATGAGGGTGTGCTGTGTAAGAGTGAAGTGAGTGTGGCATGGCAACGTAAGGGATTTTTGTGGTGATGAAAATATTGCCATTATCCTAAAGTACGAATGAATGAATCAACTTACGAATGATTAAAAAAAAATGAGTAAAGCAATACTGGGATAGGTAGGCAACAAAAAATAAAATTGGAACCTTACTCCAATCTTTGCAAAAAAAAAAAAATTCATTATAAATAGATCCAAGATTTGTACATTTTAAAGGTATGTATGATCTAGATTAAGAAAATATAGGCCAAATTTTTAATAATCACAGCATGAAAATAGCCTTTCTAAGTAATACATAATATAAAATCCATAGCGTAATAACTCTTATCAAAAATAATACACAAGGTTGAAATTACAAACTGATGAGCTGAAAATATATATACAATGTAAAATGAAGGGTAAATTCCTTACTTAAAAAAAACCTCATTCAAAAGACTTTATTATAGGGCGCCTGGGTGGCTCAGTGGGTTAGGCCACTGCCTTCGGCTTGGGTCGTGATCTCAGGGTCCTGGGATCGAGGCCCGCATCGGGCTCTCTGCTCAGCGGGGAGCCTGCTTCCCTCTCTCTCTTTCTCTGCCTGCCTCTCCATCTGCTTGTGATCTCTCTCTGTCAAATAAATAAATAAAATCTTTAAAAAAAAAACAAACAAAAGACTTTATTATAAAAAACATTGCTGAAAAAATATGCAGATCCAAGGAACAATGATATTTTATTCAGATTGAAGTGGCCTTTTATTTTTTATTTTTTTTAAAGATTTTATTTATTTATTTGACAGAGAGAAATCACAAGTAGGCAGAGAGGCAGGCAGAGAGAGAGGAGGAAGCAGGCTCCCTGCTGAGCAGAAAGCCCGATGTGGGGCTCGATCCCAGGACCTGGGATCATGACCTGAGCCGAAGGCAGCGGCTTAACCGACTGAGCCACCCAGGAGCCCCTGAAGTGGCCTTTTAATACACTCTGGGAATATAAACAGGTGCAAGGCTTCTGGAGAAAAATTTATACTGTCCATCAAAATTCAAAATATGTATATCTATCAACCGCCATGGTTGTATTTAACTAAAGTATATACTCACAGAAATTCACTGATTTATAATCATAAGTAATTTGCTGCATCACAGTTTGTAATATCAACATTACAAATAACTGAGAACTGGTTTGATTAATCTTGATACATCCATAAAAAACATTGTATTTAATAGTGATATCTGTTATGTGTAAATAAACAAACAAAAACAAAAACAAAATGTAGTATGGCAAAGTGCAGAGAAATACGTGTCCTAAATTTCCCTTTTTATAGTTCCTTTAAAAAGGACCATGTATGTGGGCACATATATGTAATTATATGCATTTTAAAAATACAGTTAAATCTAGGAGGAGCCTGGCTGGTTCAGTAGGTACAGCATCTGACTCTTGATCTTGGGGTCCTGAGTTCAAGCCCCGCCTTGGGTGTTGAGATTACTTAAAATATGTATATGTAATAAATGATATAAATACATATATACTTATATATATAATGTATAGAACTAGATTATTAGTGACATGAAGGATCAATTATAGGGGGACAATAATGAACACAGGAGATTAATAAGGAAAACCTGGCAGTACTTTATCTGAAGGATGATGAACATAGAGGCCACATCATTGGGCTGCCTTTCTAATCCTATAATAATCCTTTTTCTTCCTCCATTCTTTCAACAAAATCCCATTCTTATCAAGTAATTAAGGAATAGAAAATAAAATATTTTTCAACTTGTTATGTTTCATATTTCTATAGAAATTGTGTTAAGAAATTCACACAACTAGAAATTTCCACAGGAAAAATAGTATGCTTTATTAAGCTTTCTACTTTTAAACAAAAAAAGAAGTCATACTTATATAAGGCTTAGTTTTCTCAGTCTAGATCAAAAGCTTATTGCTTTTTATTTTTTTTAATTTTTTTAATTTTTTTTAATTTTTTTTATTTTTTTTAAAGATTTTATTTATTGATTTGACAGAGAGAGATCACAAGCAGACAGAGAGGCAGGCAGAGAGAGAGAGAGGGAAGCAGGCTTCCTGCCGAGCAGAGAGCCCGATGCGGGACTCGATCCCAGGACCCTGAGATCATGACCTGAGCCGAAGGCAGCGGCTTAACCCACTGAGCCACCCAGGCGCCCGCTTATTGCTTTTTAAAGAAGTAAGACAGACAAACAAAACAAAAAGCCTAGAGAAAGGCAGGATATTCTGTGCTGTCAATGCCCCAAATTTGAAAATCATGTGTTGAACTGTCTAGAGAATTCTCTAGGCTTTCTGGTACCATAAGGCAAAGGTTAAACTGGGTATAATAATAAATATGCTGTATAAATTTTCTAGGGCTGCCATAACAAAACAACTAAATTCTAAGCCCCATATGATAATGACATGGATATTTATGCTACTGCCAGTGCTTATTCCTTAATAAATCCTGGTTGAAGAAGTTACTAATGAGAGTAACTTAGTGAAGTTATTTTTTATAATATGTCGGTTTACTAACTTCATTTAGAGATTTAAGATAAATATTTAGGAGCTACTTTCTATTTAAACTAAATAATATACTCTTACAGTGTTTAGTCATTCTAGTTATCACTGGAATCCATACTCGTACATGTAAATGTTATTTTTGTCTTTTCAGTTGGAAACCCAATACACATCAAAAAAAGGCATGAAGGGTATTATTGATTTACAGGGATGCATGTTTTTAAATTTCTGGTTTTTTAAAATAATAATAAAGCAAATCTCTGAAGCAGACATTACAAATAAACCACAATCCAAAAAACTCAATCTTCTGTTTACGAGGCACATGTTGTAGTGGAGAGCATTTCCTCTCCTATGAATGCTTTCTGGCCAATGGAATCATGACAGCAATGGAACTTGACAAAGTCCATGTGTTGGCCTATGAAAGAAGGATGAGGCAGACCTGTCAAAATGCCATAAACAAAATCCCACATTAGAGATAAGCTTGCAATTACACTTCGGTAAGTCAGAAAAACAGGGGAAGTTAGGCTGATTTTGAAAAAAGCCATTCTTTCTTTGTAAAGAATAAACAATCTTTCAAATGGGATTTGAAAACAATTGTTGTATATAAAAATATGTCATAAGCACCACCTGTCACCCAAGCTCACTCACGAAATATATGTTTCATCTTTACCATGTTGATTAAAGCAATAACACCCACACTTCACACAAATAAAACTCTAAAGTGATGTTCAAGTACTTAGTTTCAAGTCTGTCTCTAAAATGTTTTTTATACCATAAAGAAATTTTCAGAAACTTACTATAGCTATCTTCTCTAAGGAAATTTACTTAAATAACCATGTGCAATAATGAAGTATGCATATTCAAGTCAATAAAAGAGCACTTTTGCTTCAGCAAATGGGTTTGTACCACCTAGAACTGAAGTTGTTCTTTTATTAATCTACTTCATTAATGCAAAAGTAACTATATAATTTATATGACATATTTTTATGTCTCTCAGCCAAACATAATTATAGACTATAAAATAACCTGTATACCATCAGGAAATTATTTCTAACTGCTGGAGATTCTTCTATTCTGCTATGGAGAGCAACCATTCCAATTCATCTATGACTGAGGGGTTTCCCTGGGTTTGGGACTTCCAGTGCTAAACCCAGGACAGTCCCAGGCAAACTGAGATGGCTGGTGACCCAGTGTCAACATCTAGGGAATTTTATCTAAAGATAGGAAAACAAACCAACCCCAAACCAAGAACCACAGTATCAATAATAAAAATCATGTCCTAGAACCAGTACTCCTTCAGTGTTAACTTTATCCTGCTAGAGAAAGTCTTTAGAAGAGAGAAAAAAATATAACATTGTCTCTGACTAAAATGCTGACTGTTTCCAACAAAGACAAGGCAGCTAACAACAGTAACATTCACTTTGGTCTCTAAGACCAATAAATTCTGCCTATTCAAGAACCTCTTGAATCTCATGAATCAGTGCTACTCTTCATATTTTCTATTGCCATTGCCTTTATTTATGTCTTCATTATTGCTCACCTAGACCTTTGAAATTGTTACATGCTTTACTTTTTTACCTTACAATTTACACACTAGCTAGGATGATTCTTAAATTAATTATAAACAAATCTGATAATGGTATTATCACATCATCACATCAAAGTTATTATGATAAATTATCATATATTGTGTAAAATAACATGATTTATCCGTTCATCTATAGCAGGGCATATAGGTTATTTCTTGGTAGTTTGCTTTTTGCCCTTTCAGTGAGTAATACTGTGCATATCTCTTTGAGCACACCTGGGAAAAATCTTTAGGTTCAGTATTTTTATTAAATATTTCTGGCATAAAAAATATTTCTGGCATAATGCAGATTTAAATGCAGCTGTAAGGGCCATCTGTACCCCAATGTTCATAGCAGCAATGGCCACAATCGCCAAACTGTGGAAAGAACCAAGATGCCCTCCAACAGACAAATGGATAAAGAACATATGGTCCCTATATACAATGGAATATTATGCCTCCATCAGAAAGGATGAATACCCAACTTTTGTATCAACAAGGACGGGACTGAAAGAGATTATGTTGAGTGAAATAAGTCAAGCAGAGAGAGTCAATTATCATATGGTTTCACTTACTTGTAGAGCATAAAGAATAACATGGAGGACATTGGGAGATGGAGAGGAGAAGTGAGTTGGGGGAAATCAGAGGAGGAGATGAACCATGAGAGACTGTGGACTCTCAGAAACAAACTGAGGGTTTTGGAGGAAAGGGGGTTGAGGGTTTGGGTGAGCCTGGTGGTGGGTATTATGGAGGGTACGTATTCCATGGAGGACTGGGTGTGGTGCATAAATAATGAATTTTGGAACACTGAAAAAAATTGAATTAAAAAAAGAAATAATGTTTAAAGACTTTATATTTCCTTTACGCAGTTTCCCGAAATGACAACATCTTGTAAAACCACATTATAGAATTGCATGGTTTAGACGTGGCATACACACTTCCTAGGTATTGATGACGAGATAGTACTGAAAAATAAGTGGACAAGTCATTTCTCCTCACTGATTTCTATAATAGAGGATCAGAGAATAAGTGAATACAGATTAATATTTTGTAAGTTAGAGACTAGGCATGAATGTAGCAAGTGTGTAGACATCAAGTGTAATGGCATTCCCCACACATAGGGGAAAAGGAGTAAAGACCCCAATAAAAGAATTGACTGTGAGTATGGATCAGAAGCAAATCCATATCCTGAAGAAGAAATGTAAGAGGTGAGTTAGAGGGAATGGGAGAAAACACCTGAAATTGTTTCATTAAATCTTGTAAGACCTTTGAGGTTTATTCTGAGAGTAACTAGAACCAATACTGAGTTTTCAAAAAGGAGAGGAGCATAATCTAATTTACCTTTAGGAACATTAAGTCTGCTTATCATGTTGAGAATATACTGGGGTGAGGGAAAATACCAGATGAAAGGAGATTGTTTACTAGACTAGTGCAAAACTCCATAAAATAGATGATGATGTTTTGGATTAGAGTAGAAGTCATAGTAGTATTAAGAAGTGATTGGAATCTGGATATATTCTAAAGCTAGAGTGAAGGATTTGTTGGTAGTTTGTTATTGGAAGTGAAAGAAAGAAAGGAATCAAGTATGGCTCAAAAATATTTAGCGAGAGCCCCCTGGAGCCATAGGTTGCCTTTTATGGAATCAGGAGAGATTGCTAAAGGAGCAGACTTGGTGGGAAAGGAATCAAAGAGTTTGGTTTGGGCATGTTTCGTTTGAGTTACTTCACAGACATCTGAATTAAAATATACCACTGTAGAGGAGGGACAGATAAAAATTTGGGAGTGATCAGCCCCAAAATTAGAGGCATCACCTGGGGGAGTATATGAAGAAAGTACAGGTCTGATCCCATTAGTTAGTAGAGGTGGTGGTAGCAGGGAGACAAAAAGGTGGGAAAACAAAGCAAAATAAAACCAAAGCTGAACTATGTTAGCTTCTGGACTGTAAAAAGCAGAAAATAGTCTCTTCAGAAGTTCCTTTAAAGAGTGCATTAGATCAAACCAGTTACTATCTTTGGATTATTGGGCTGTTTTCAAATTTGGGGGACATTGTATGATTGCCAGGAAGAGATTAGGCGAGTTTGACTTTTCCCAGATTGCATTCAGTGAGATCTTCCCCAAAGGAGTATTAAGAAAGAATCTATCCCTGGAAAAAGAGGGCATGGAAGTTTGATGGATGAAAATTTCGTATGTGCATTACAGTTTTATATTTTACAATTACTACTATCCAAACACCATTGTGTGGTCTACAAGGCCCTCCTAAACCAGACTGTCTTCCTTGACAAGATTTTTCTCATGTAACTCTGACCCTTCACACGACAGTCTAGACACACTAGCTTTTTTACATTTCTTCTTTTATGTTTCAAACATTTTTTTTTTCTGTATTCACCTTTTTGAATTTCAGGGTCAACTAAAATACCATCTTTCTCTGTAAATACTATTTATTTTATTTTTTTTTTAGGATTTTTTATTTATTTATTTGTCAGAGAGAGAGAGGGAGAGAGAGCGAGCACAGGCAGACAGAGTGGCAGGCAGAGGCAGAGGGAGAAGCAGGCTCCCCGCCAAGCAAGGAGCCCAATGTGGGACTCGATCCCAGGACGCTGGGATCATGACCTGAGCCGAAGGCAGCTGCTTAACCAACTGAGCCACCCAGGCGTCCCTCTGTAAATACTATTTAAAGCAACTAGCTTCCTTCCCACAGTTTCTCTTCTATTCTGCTTCCATTTATTTTGTAGCATTTAGATATGATGTGGCTTATTCTTGCTAGTCATCCCTGTCAAAATATAAGCTGCTAGAAGGTATGGATTTTGTCTCCCTAGTCACTGATCTGTCTAAAAACCTAGACATTATCTGTTACATAGGAGTTGCTCAATAAATTCAGGTTGAGTGCACTAAATTGCCACTTCTCCTGAACTAAACTTCTTATCCTTCTTTTCCAGCATGTAACTGGAAAACTGTAGCTTCCAAATCATTTGTACCAAAATCTTGCAGTGTTGATTAAAATACAGACACCTTGGTCTCATTCTAGATCAACAAACTGATATTCTAGGATTGGACAATAGCAACATACATTTAAACTAAAGTACAACGATTCTTAGTGAATTTAAAATTTGTAATGATGGCTATTTAAAATGTATTTATTGAGTACTTGAGATATTACATGATATTACATTAATCCTTTATGAGAATATAAAAATTAGAGGAAATGCTATGTCAAATAGCTCACAATTGATAGCCAGTACCAAATGACAAAAATGTGAATATAATTGCTGAAAGTAGATTTAATGTGCACATGTAACAGAATTATAAATAATTATTTATTTTCAAATTCATATATGATATCATGTGTTCTGGGTTGAACCACTTTTTAGACTTTTCAAGAAAGTTAATACATGTACTAGCCCTCATATATAGTTAGTGCTCAATAATTAGATCTTAAATATAAATAAAGACTATCTTAAAAGTAAAATTAAAGAGGCAAAATTTTTAAAAATATAATTTATTTATATAAATATATTTAAAATATTGCCATTCCATCCTACAATTATTGCTAAACCATTATTATTGATGAGATGTTTTATTTTAGTTCTTTTACACTTCTATTATTTTTTCTTTTATATAAGGCTTTGGAGTCAAATGTGATTTTTCACATAGCACATCTCAATTTGGATTAACTACATTTCAAGTGCTCAGTAGACACATGTAGCTATCATATTAGATAGTACAGTTCTAGACCTCACCTTTAATTTTGTAATACTCTCATGCTAGTCTTTTATAGAAAAAGTTACTTTTGGGTAGCACTGGTTATGAAAAAAAATCAATAGAACCTAGACTGAATGAAGCATTAAACTAGAAGTTCATTTTTATCCAATACTGTAACACTTAAACATGGGCATTGTAAAAGTTTGCAGTCCTCTTTTATAGGAAAAATATGGAAATTATCTTGTTTTAATTTTTTGTGGGGGATGGTCATTTATCTTTTTTTCTTTTTGTTTCTATTTTCTTTTTTTTAATTTAAATTCAATTAATTGACATATAGTGTATTATTAGCTTCAGAGGTAGAGGTCAGTAATTCATCAGTTTTATGTAATACCCAGTGTTCATTACATTACCCTCTGTAATGTCTATCATCCAATTACTCCATCCCCCCACCTCCCTCTCCTCCAAGCAACCCTTAGTTTGTCTTGTGTGGTTTAAGAGTCTTTTATGGTTTGTCTTCCTCTCTGATTTCATCTTGTTTTATTTTTCCCTCCCATCCCCAATGATTCCGTTTACTTTCTGTATATGATGTCACATTCTCTCTCATTGACACTGACATCAGAAACACAGATACATGTTTAAATGCAGAAATGCAAATATGCACAACATGTAACTGAAACCTGATGTTTAAAAAGCCAGTTGAGTACTTTCTCTTTCAAAATATTTTCTTTCCAGTTAGCTCAAAGTTAACTCAATTTCTTCAGGATTTATTTTTTGACAGCCATATTCTTTTCCCCTGAGATCATTCAAGGTTGCTGGTAGCTTTCATGACTCATGGTGAAGAAAATAAACTGCTCCTTTTGTGCTATTTTTTGGTCTCTGCTATATTCATTGCTTAAATGTCTTTAGTTAAGTTATCAGAGTGTAGTGGAGACCCATAACCTGCCCTTGCTTCCTTGTTTCTTGCCTTTCCTTTTGTTGGCACTCAGATATTGTTAGGGCCAGTGTAACTCCTGTTCGATGATTATCTTAATAGCCAAGCCGCACCTCTCTCCAAGGCATTTCTCCTTATGAACTTAGTGGAAATGCCCCAAAACTTCCTCAGCTCTGTGGTGTGCAAGAAACTCAGGATTCCACACATGACACCCCAAAAGCAAGGAAGGGCTGAAGCACTATTTCAGACCCACCTGCCCAGGAACATTTTTCAGTCACTTCTCTGCTATTTAGATGTCATCTTCAATGCAGAGTTCTAATAAACAAGAGCTTTTGCTGTGAAAGAATAAAATGAGGGGAAAATGAGAAGGAAGAATACATAAGACAGCATTTAAATAATATGATCACAGTGCAAGATTAACCAGACAATTATAAGAATTGGTAGACACAAGTTCCATGGGCAAAGGGAGAATGTTTTTGCAAAGTCATTAAGAATACATTTTAAGGGGTACCTGGGTGACTCAGTGGGTTAAAGCCTCTGCCTTTGGCCCAGGTCCTGGCCTCAGGGTCCTGGAATCGAGCCCTGCATTGGGCTCTCTGCTCAGCAGGGAGCCTGCTTCCCCCTCTCTCTCTCTGCCTGCCTCTATGCCTACTTGTGGTCTCTCTCTGTCAAATAAATAAATAAAAATCTAAAAAAAGGAATACGTTTTAAAAATTATTTTAAGACAATCATCTCATGTTATTTACTTCTTTTTTCCAAGTATGTAGTGGCGATGATTGAATAACATTTTAAGAAAAAATAGCATCAAAGAGAGAGAGGGATGGAGAAAGAGAGAGAGAAAAGGAGGAATCAAGAGCAAAAAAAAAATTTTTTTTGACACATGCTCTTAAAGGTCTTATCAACCTCAAGTCATTTTGGACTTTAGTAATACCCCTAACATTTTTCTTAAAATGAAGATATTTGTCCATTTAAAATTATCTTTTAGTGCTGGGGGACAAAAATAAATCAATCCTTAGCTATAATGTTTTAAAGTCTTTGAACTTTTCAAACTGAATCAAATGTCATTTGCCTTATCCTTCCATCTTGGAGCTATTATTCTAACACAGTTTGCTTTAATGACACTCTTTCCACAGACTCATCATCTGTTTTTGACCCTTTTAACTTAGAACTTACTCAGTCTTACCAGAAAATTATTTCCCTTTTTCCAAACGATCATTTCTAGAACTAGTATTTTTCTTTCTTTGGAAGACTGACTGAAGGTTGTTTCCCTCCAACTCTTACATTTTAACTTTGTTATTACAACCCCCAGTGTATCAGATGTAGAGCAGTTTTCCAATATTTTTCATATACAGAAAAAATTTTAGTGCTTTAAATATTTTTAGTAAATGAATAGACAGAATTACCATTATTTTATTATATTTTTTTTCTGTTTTGATTTATGTATCTAATATATTTTTACTAACCATTCTTTTTTTTAGCTTTGGTGAGATATAACTGAAAAAATTGTAAGATATTTAAAGTGTACAACATGATGATTTTATATACATATATATTGTGGGAGGATTCCCTTCATTGAGTTAATTAACACACCCATCACCTCACATACTTAATTTGTGTGTGTGTGTGAGTTTTTAAGTTCCGCCCTTTTAGCAAATTTTACATATTTTTAAAGACAGAAAAATATTCATGATTAACTAATTCTAAAATAAGGCAGAGATGTCTCTATAGGCTCCTGTTTAGGCTTTTTAAAGAAATAATTTCATTGTAATGTAGGGCATTGCCAAACACAGAGCTGTTTCATAAAGTTCATATAGCTAAATATATTTTGTTTGATATGAGTCATCGTTTGAACCACAAAAAACTCAATTGTAAAGGAAGAGTAGTTAAAAAAATACACACACACACCCCACTAGTACTAGCAGAACATTCTGTAAATGAAATACCAAATAACCTGCTGATAATGCAGTTTCACCATATGAAATTGGTATTAAAAATGAGAGTAGGGTTGTTCTTCTGTTTGCACAAAAGAAAAAAGATGAAGAGACTATATATAAGTAAGGCAGATCATTTGCACATAATAAACCCATGAAGCTATCTTATTACTTGGTAACACCTATTTGAGAAGGGAGAAAAAAACGGGATTTCAAGTGAAATTGTTCCACATATCTTATCAAATTGACACATGAAAACCTATTGAAATTTATATAGTATGACTTACAAATAATTCCACTTTTCTTCAGATAGTTAATGAACTTCCTTACCATATCCATGTTTAGACTAATTTCTGCCTCTAACCTTCTCCAGAAGTGTTTGGCAAACATATGCAAACTATTCATTTTTAGCTTCATTATCACCTTTTTGGTTCTTTGACACTTACTGGATTAAATAATCCAAGTTATTTCTCTGATTAATCATACTTTGGAATTTAGTTTATTAAAGTATCTGTCCAGATTATGTAAGTGTCAACATGTAGGTACAATTAGTGCTTATATTGTTATATGGTTAATTCTAGAAAATGAGGAGGATACCATCTCAGACACTTAATAGTTGAAGGTGAAAAATGTACTCCTAATATTAAGACTGTTCCAGTTCATCAGTTTCCAAATGAGGTATTTACTGTCTAAGATAACTGTCAGCACTCCATAACATATCCAACATTCCATAACTCATCATTCTTAAAGGCATGAAGATTTTAATGCTGTAAAGTTAAAGATTAATTTTTAAATTAAAATGATAGTAAGGTGATTAACATCAATATGCATTATTTTGAAGGTATAAGATATTAGTGTATAAGATATTAATTACAAAGTTTTTATTCTCATCATCTTTAAGACCTGATTTATCATCTGCTCTTTTCTCTACACTTGAATCTTCTGCAAAAATCCTTTGATCATTTTCAATAAAGAGGTCAGTCTGATGAGTGTAAAGCTCCTATGACCCCTGAGCAATTAATTAGTTTCATCTTTCTTTATAATTCTTCTAATCAATGTTTTGTCACTTTCCTTAACTTCCTTAACCTTCATATATTGAACAACATTAAAGATTGGTCATTTGGGTGGTAATGTCTCCTGTCTATAGTTCTATGGTCTCAGAGACATTGACATATTTGAGAATGAAATATTTTTTAATTATTTAAATTTAAAAAATAATTTTTAATTTGTGTTATCACACTGTTACTATAAAATATTATATATTTTCACTGACCTGTTTTCCAAAGGAATGTATATTAATTACTTTTTAAACTATGGTGGTCTTATTCCCTTTGCTTAAACATATGTGATTATTTTTTGAGTGGAACATATCTGGGAGTATTCCTTCTGCCATTTCCCTACTTGAGTTAGATTCCCCACATACTGATACAATGAACATATGAGGTTTTTTTTTTTTGTACACTTTCTTTTAGCAATGTAAAATTCACTCTTGATGTAATCTTACTCTATTATCTCAACTCAAATTGATAGTTTTAATTGTTCTCGATATTTTAATGATTAGAGATCACAGTGCACAAATACAGCATTAACCATGTTGTTGAGATAATTCTCATTACATACATAAAGAAAAGATGTATAGATTTAATTTGATCTTTGACTTTAAACATTTGATTTAAGCATTTTGTGAGTGCACGCAGATTCTCTGTCCAATTCCTCTTCAATGTGCTATGAGAGCAGTGAAAAGAGTGGTCAGCTGTCACTTCTATCTTAGAGGTGGAGAGCTGTTGTGCCTAAGGTCACATCCCTTCCACATAATATGCGTTCACTAACTCATCAACAGGTGGAATAAAGGTTCAGTTTTCTTGGTCCAACACAGCATAACTCTGAAGGGCCATTTTATTTCCAGATCTTCTTGTAGGATTGGCCAAGTCTTTCATTAGGTCTGTATTTCACTTTGACTTCTTTCTCTATCCAATACTGTGTTTCTTCCTTGGCACAGCTGCAACACAACTGTAAAGCCCAATTTCATGATTTTGGTACACAAAGTGTGAGAGTATGTATCACTGGAACGGCATAAGAAGGAGTGAAGACTATGTTCATATTAACTTTTCTGCATGTTTCTCTTCTTGGAACAATCTCAACTTTAGGCTTACTAGACACAGATATGGATTGATGAGGCTACCCAGACAGATGGTGTATTTGAGTTGCATATCTAAATACCAGAAGAGTGAGACAATAGAATCTAATACATAACCTTTGTGAAGCCACCTTACAAATACAAGAAGTTGGTTCTTCAGAGTGACCTAATTCAACTTCAGTTACTACCAGCCACCACCAGATCTATAGTATTTTACAGTCTTGTAATGAAAAATTAGCATTCAAGGGCTTTTCCTTTCCAGGTTTCCATGGCAACCTCTGTACCACATACTCATTAGAAAGAAGTTCTGTTTAATTGATCTACTAATGTATTGCTTAATAGTAACTGTTAAGCAGTCTTTTGTTTCCAGGTCATATTTAGGGTTCACATATTTGCATAAAAGCATTTCGTTAGCTGAAACCAATCATTACTAGTAATTTTCTTTCTTTAATTTAAAATAACTAAACCCTCATTGAGATTTTCTGAATAGCAAATATTTATATCTTGGAGAATAGGCTTTCTGTATGAGCTTGGCTTGCTTTGTTTCTGTGTGCAGCAAGAAAATTACAGAGCTTGAAAATGTTAATCAGTGAAGACAAAAAGAAGGTGTCTTTTTCTCCAGTTGAAATGCAAATTTACAGTGACGCTAACTATAGGCCATATCCAATATTTGATGACAAAGTTGTAATGGATAAATATAATTTAGAATACACAGTAGTTATCCACTGCATAACTTTCACTAATTAGAATTTTCATATGTTTCATTCGGTGCAATTGAGACACTTTTTTCTGAGCTTTTCTTGTATTTCAAGCCCATCCAAAGGACCAAGCCTAAGAATGTTTTTACCATAGACTTTAAGTTAGCCTAGAAATAAACACTAATACACATAGCTTAGTCCCTAAATTCATCAGGGGTTTGGGGCAGGATAGGGAGCTAACATCTACTGAAATATAGGATAAAGTATATTTATTAGAATACAGCACCAAGTACATTCTAGACTAAGAACTTGAAATATGTTAAGTCACTCAGTTATCAGAAACATTATTTCCATTGTAGAGATAAAGAAGATAAGTTTTTTAAAAATTCTGGATCATCTAATTGGTTTGTTCAATAAATATCAGTTGGACACATACAATGTGCCAAAGTGCATTAAAATTAAACTACTAAAGAAGACAAGCGAGGATTTATACTTATGAAATGTACATACTAGCTCACATTACATCACAAAAAAATCCTCAAGCAAATATTTGAATACTGTCATGTACTAGACAAGTACTGGGCAATGTGACACCATATAATAATGTCATATCCAACATCATTATGCTAATTAATTGTGGAGCCCAGTTTTATACTCAGATCTTTGATTCCAAATCCTATTTTCTTTACACTGTAATCTCTGGGGTGGAATATTTATTTTATCTAAAAAAAAAAAAAAAGACATTGCCATCTCTGATCCATCTCAGCTACTATTTTTTTTTCTTTAAAAATTTTAAATTTATTTTAAAGAGAAAGTGGGAGGGACAGAGGAAAAGAGAGAGAGAGACTTCAGCAGACTCTCCTCTGAGCACAGAGCCCACTTGGGCTCAATCTCACCTCCCTGAGATCATAACCTGAGTTGAAACCAAGAGCAGATCCTTAACCAACTGAACTTCCCAGGTGCCCCTCAGCTGCTACTGATGTTAGTAGTAGTTCTTGTTCTCCCAGAGTTCTCATTTGCCATAGTCATATTCCCACCATCCTTTAGGAGGAGAATTACACCATCAATTCTGTTGTTCAGAGTTACCTGAGACAGTAATTACAATATTGAACAAATAGTCACCCAGAACTATTAACAGAACATTAACATTGGGGTTCATTACCTCTGAGATCAAATGCTTATTCTTTAGTGGTACAAACTAGGACAGGTTGCTCAATTTCTCTGATAGGTAAAATGGCAGTAATCAATACTATTTATTTTAGTGCCTGGAATATGAGCATTGCACCATTAATTTGTTGGATTTTGCTTTCACTATTTTTGCCATCATACTTAAGATACTGATGTATAGAAGGGGATTCTAAATCTTCATTTTCTCTTGGGAAAAATGAATGCAAAGAAAAATCATGTATTTATAAGGACACTTAAAATACAAATAAGTTTTCAAGGTGAGCAATATACTCATGTATCACATTAAGTTTGGGTAACAAAGGAGAAAAGAGCAAAATTGGATGGGTTAGACAGGAACAAGGATACTTGAGCGACTCAAGGGGAGCTGAAGAGTGACAGTTGTTATTAACTTGCTTCTTTTAAATTTTGAGTCTGGCCAGCGGAGTGAAATATTTGTTCTATCAGTTGAGGTAATGACCGAAGAGAACCTAAAATATTTTATAGGCATTACGGGAGCTATTCTAAGAGTAGCAGACCACTCTTCATGATGGAATCATTGGAGAGGTGAATGAGGAAATACCTGCGGTAAAAACTCTGGATCACTGTGTAGATAGCGTTCTAAACACTGTTTGCCCAAACAGAAGTCCATGTCCAATGTGTTGTCAGTTTTGTTTCTACAATCTTGTATCTGGACGCTGTGCCCAATTATTCATAGAATTGAAATAGAAAAAGTACCATTACTTCTCTGTTTCAGGCTCTTAATATCAATACACTGGTTTATGCAACTGCCTCTTTCTTGGATGTTCTTACTTTACTTGATCTCCATTTCAAAGCATCTGTGAGGGATTTCAAAATTGTGTTTCTTTCTTTTTGAGAATTGTGATTGGGGGAAATTCCGTTTTTCATTAAAAGTTCAATTCTATTACCAA
Organism: Lutra lutra; assembly: GCF_902655055.1. Taxonomy (NCBI): domain Eukaryota; kingdom Metazoa; phylum Chordata; class Mammalia; order Carnivora; family Mustelidae; genus Lutra; species Lutra lutra. The sequence continues at coordinate 38,512,456 of NC_062282.1, read as the reverse complement.
CAGGGTATTTTTTTCCAAAATAAATTTTGATTTCCTAATTTTAAAAGCAATGCATGTTAATAATATATTCAGCAACAAAAAAATACACTAGGTGTTATATGCAACTAATGGATTGTTGAACACTGCATCAAAAACTAAAGATGTACTATATATTGGCTAACTGAACATAATAATAAAAAAATAAAAATAAAAGTAAATGAGTAATAAAAAATAAAAACACCACATCTAATACTGTCTTTTGGGTATAAATAAATTTAATAGCTTAAAATATATTCTTCAGACTAGCATATGCTGATGCACATCTTGAATACAATTATATGTTCAATATAACTATTTTTAAATGGAATGAGATATAAATGCATGCTGTTTTATAATCTGCTTTTTCTCTTAACTATGCACAAAGGACATATTTGCAAGTCAATAAATATACATCATTATTTAATAGTTGCATATTCATTCAATGGATATTCAATGATTATGACCTCTGTGCTACGCTCCAGTGAGCAAATAGTGAGCAAATTAAACAGTGTTCTTGTCTTCATATAAATTTGCCATGCATATAAATTGGCATCCTTATTTCCTGCATGAAACACACACTATTGGACTTCTTCAAATTACTTCAAATTCTGCCCTCATGGAGTTTATAGAGTCTGGGAGAGGCAGGCATAATTACACAAGCATTAATTACAGTTCTCTTAGATTCTATAGAGAAAAAAATATAGGGTATTCTGAGAATATGAAACTGAGGGGTTTGCACTTCCCTGGTGTGGGGTTTACTCTGAAAGCTGTAGAATGAATAGCAGTTAGGTACAAAGTTGGTGACGATGGTCTGTAAGTAGAGAAAGAGTGAGGACAGTACAAGAACAGCAATCTCATTATTTTTCCGGAATTTTTAAGATTTATGAAAGCATTGAAAGGAGAGATACCACCATTGAACTCATATGTTAGTTACAGACTCCCTGGTGTCTAATTTGCTCCCCACTCTTCTTTCTTCCAGATTCATTCTGCTCCAACTTTGCCTTTCTTCACGAAGTCCTAATTTTATTATATAACTTTCCCAAGAATGTTCACCATCCTGGAGGATTAGGAGAGTCTCTAACTGATTTTCTCATGGGGAAAGTGGTAAATTCAGTTAATTACAGAGACTATATCTTGACTTTGATAATTAGGTTGGGGTTATTAAAGAATCATTTTTGAAACCTTAAAGAATATTACTTATTTGTTTTAATATTATACTGAAGAAAACAAAAGCTAAAAAAGGACAGAAAAAGCAAATTGAAAAAAAATTAATAAAAAAATGCTAAGCAAATAAAAGAATAACACCAAAAAATATTTTTGTAAAAGTGAATTTAATTGGGCTGCCTTGGTGGCTCAGCTGGTTAAGTGTCTGCCTTTGGCTCAGGTCATGATCCCAGGGTCCTGGGATCCAGTCATGTCCAGCACCCTGCTCAGTGGGGAGCCTGCTTCTCCCTGCTTGTGCTCTTTCTCTCTCTGAAATAAATAATTAAAATCTTTTTCAAAAAAAGTGAATTTAGGGCACCTGGGTCGCTCAGTTGGTTGACTGCCTTCAGCTCAGGTCATGATCCTGGAGTCTCAGGATCAAGTCCCACATTGGGCTCCCTGCTCGGCAGGGAGTCTGCTTCTCCCACTGACCTCTCATGCTCTCTCATTCTCATTCTCTCTCTCTCTCAAATAAATAAATAAAATCTTTTAAAAAAAGTGAATTTAATTATCCTAATAAGAGATAATGAATCTTAGATTAGCTCAAAAGATATCAAATCTTAAGATATTTACAAACAAAATGATGCAAAATAATAAAAAAAATAAAAAGGACTGATATCTGAAGATGTCTGGGGTAAAAAAGAGGAATTACAATATTTGTATCAAATGGAAATAGTGAGTCATTCCACATAAATAGAAAAAATGCATAATGAGAAAAGTATAACTGTCAAAAAACCCATATGCTAGAAAATATTGTATTCCAATATATAAATGGAAATTATTAGAAAAAGAAATTGATAAAAACACAATACAATCCCTCTAAGCTTCTGGTATATGAAGAATATAAAGACAGTCTAAATATTCTAATTTATGTCACTGATTACATAGGTACTTACTCACTTACATGCTCTACCCTACCATATAGACACATACACAAATGTACATGTGTGTATATATACACATATCTATAAAACACATGATACATATACATAATGTATATACTTTTCTGGTTTTATTTTCCATTATATACATTTTCTTATATTATTATATGACATATTATATTATCACTTTCCTTTTTGGAATCATGATTTGAAAAGTGCCCTCTCTTAAGAAATTATACACTCATGGAGTTCCTGGGTGGTTCAGTTGGTCAAACGTCTAACTCTTGAGCTCAGTTCAGGTCATGATCTCAGGGTTGAGATTGAGCCCTGTGTAGGGCTCAATTAATGGAGCCTGCTTAAGATTCTCTCTCTCCTTTTCCCTTTGCCCCTCCCCTCCCTTTCACCTTCCCTGTTTAATATATACATATTTGTTTGTGTGTATATATATATAGGTACATATATATAATCTTACATTTATTTATATATTTATATATTTATTATTTTATTCATTTATTTTTTAAGGTAAACAGCCTCTCAAATCATAATTTTTAAAAAAGAAAAAGAAGCCATAATACTAAATACTGGCTGTGTAAATATATTAAGTCACAATATTGTTAGAATTTGAAACCAGATAAAAATGAAATAAAATGAAATAAAAATGAAAACATAATATATATGATGATATGTATATCACGATTTCACATTAAATTCCTTGGTATAAAGTACCATCTTTAAAATTGATATTTAAAAACTAATAATCTAATCTAAAAATGGACTATATGTGCATACTTGCTTGTAGGTAAGATAGTTTTGTTTTTTTTTAATATAACTGTTTACCTTCCAGCCCTACTAAATATCTCTCTGTGCTCATAGAGGTATGAGCTCATATAGATATATTTCTGATATTGAATTGAAACTATCTGTCTTTCTCCACTAGACTATTACTTTCTCTAAGTTGTGGTCTGCACTTGAATCATCACTTAATTTGAATGGTCTATCCTGGGCATCTGCTCTGTTACTGTAAAGAAAAGAGAGAGATGAAAAAGATGTGAGGAAAAGAGAGAAATAGAAAAGATGAGATTGTAATGGGAAGTTATTGATCATCATTCTTTTTAACTTTAAATGGTTTTCTTAATAGAACACAAGGGAGCTCAAAATAAGCATGCAGAACTGATATTTCAGATGTGCTCTTGTCTTCTCTTTTTCCTCTCACTAATATATTTTTCTTTCTATATTGCTTCTCACTATTTGTGTTTAGGCACAATGCCTAATTTACTATACATATCAATTAACTTCCTTTTTCACTGGTAGAAATGTACTCTTGGTTTTGGTCAAATTACTTCAATTTCTGGAAACAAATGTATTTTTACATTTAAATTCAAATTATTATTGACTTAGTGATGCTTACTTCAGAAGAATATTGAAGTAGACCTTTTAAATATCTATCTTCCAATCTGTCCCTAATAGAATGATCTTTATTCCTGGAATTGAATCATATAACCACTCAAAACTCCCAGATACTTACCTACCACATTTAAAAAGCATTATTTTTGTAACTTTCCCATTCTAAAAAAGGAAATATCCTTTACATATAGTTCAACATATTTTCCAGTAGAAGTATGCTAAAAAATAAAGAAAGTGTGTAACATGTTTCAATTTGCTTGAATATATAAAAGCTTTTCGAAAACGAAGTTTTAAAAAACCTTTCATAAAATTATTAGGCCTTTACAGAAGCTTACTATTTCAGTTTTTGCTCTTAGTTTATCAAAGCTTTAAGATTCTCTTTTAAAATATTCTTTAAAATTTTAACTAGATCCCTGGACTGGCCTTTGACCATGAATTATTTTCTTGATGTATATAATTGATTTCATTTCAAATTATTAAAATAAAGTATTCTATATTTAATATTATATATCACATGCATATATACAATATATACATATACAGATATACATATACAGTATACATCTAAATACTATATAGCAATTATTTGCTGTACTCTTTTCTTTTGGAAGAACATCAAGCATATATACTTAGGATGTCAATATATTTATATATATGTTTATGCCTCCCTAAAAGTACAATGGACCACTTTTTTATCTTTTACATCTTTAAACATTCATTGTTCCTAGGAAATACTTGTCTAGCTTGATTTATTTAAATACAATTTATAACATATGGAAAAGGAGTGCAAACAAAAGTTTAATTTAAACTTTTAATTTAAAAAGGATGATGTTTTTTCACATTCAAAGAGTGAAATTCCTATTATCATATGGTAATATGGTATTGTAATAAATTATCCTATTTAAATAAACAGTTGGAAAAAATATACCTAACCTCTACTTTTTCTAATTCTACTTTGTTTGAAGACCTCAATATTCAGAGAAGACCAGGTAAAAACTCAAGTTCTTACAGGAGAATTTCATTTAACTCTAATACATGCTAGTTATAAAAATTTATAGCAATGGAAAAGAATATCAACCAAAAGCAAATTTCCACTTCTCTGTCTCTCTCCATTCTAGTCTTCCCGTATAACCACTTTGAAATAATTATTTCTGTGTTTTACTTAAGGCATATCCAGTTTAAAACTGAACCTTCTCTGTTCCTTAAGTTATAGATAAGAATTCTTAGAATTCTTAGGGTAATAGCCTAATTAAAGACAGACTTTAAAGTTTGGTAAATGGAAAATGCCAGAATTCATGATCTAATGATGTCCTTTTTCTCTGGGCTTCTGTGCCTCCACCTCTCTGAGCCTGTTTTTAAACATCAGAAGTTTTATAATTTTCTATATAGAACACATTGGAAGGTCTGAACTAATGAGAAATAGGATTTGACTAATGATTTAGAAGGATTACTTTGGCCAATAGATGAAGAAAAGATTGAAGGAACAAAGGCAGAAACAAGGAGACCGCTTAGGAGGCTATCACAATAATCCTACTGAGATATAATGGGGAGTGTCAGCAGGGAGGTGCTAAAACACTGAATTTTTCCTGAAGTTAATCCCCAAAGATGCTACTGGTAGACTGGTTGTAGAGTGTGTGAGAAAGACAAAGGGCCGGGATGATTCCAAGGACTTTCACCTGAACTATGGAAGGAGGGGAATGCCAGTTACTAGGATGGGGAAGACTACAGAGGAAACAGATTCGAGGTGAAATGTGGTGTAGGACACATGAGATCTCAAATGTTTGTTAGACATTTATCTTAATTTTCTCTTGCTAAAATGCCAAATAAATATTTATATTAGTTTCTTACGGCTGTCATGACAAACGACCACAGGTTTCTTTCTGCTGAAAACGACACCCATTTATTATCTCACAGTTTTCATCGTGCCAAAGTCTAGGCACAGGGTGACGCAGCTGGCTCTTCTTTCCTGGTCTCCCTAAACCAACAGCAGTCAGCAGGCGGCGCTGTTTTGGAAGGTTTGAGGAAGCTTGAATAGCTGAAATAAGCTCCTAAATTTATATGAAGTTGTTGGCAAAATTCGGTTCCCTGTGGTTGTGAGATTGAGGTCTCCATTTCTCTGCTGGCCGTGAGCTGAAGGCCACCCTTAGCTTCTAAAGCCCTCTCTGATGTTTGGATTTGGCCCATTACATCAGAACCGGAAATGACAGGTTATGTCCCTCGTAGACTTGTGAGCTTTCAGACTGCTCCTTCCTCTGCATAACTCTGCACCTAGCCAGGAAAAAGTTCTCTGCTCTTAAGGGCCTGTGTGGTTAGACGGGACCGTGTAGATCATCCAGGATTTACCTTAGGATCTGCAATCTTAATTCCATCTTTAGAATCCCTTTTGTCGTGTAATGTAACCTATTTATAGAGTTGGAAGATGAAGATATTGACGTATTTCAGGAAGAGGTCATTCTGCCCACTAACATCCAGATAGATATTTTTAGTAAGCAATCAGACATATCGTGTGTGGTATCCCTGGGAAGGAAAGATCCAGAGTAAGCAAACTATGATACAAAATATGTCCCTTCCAACTCCTTCCTTCAAATTTTGCTCAAACATCAATTCATACCTACCACAACCATCCTCCCCATCCCTCCTGATTTCTGCCATAGTGTCCCTTACTTTCATAGCACTTGCTTTCTGACATACTAATTTAATTATTCCCATTAAAACCAATTGGTGCTGAGCCATAGGATTCAGATATGGAAATAATAACAGGAAGATGTCGTAGCAATTGAAGAATGCCCAAGTAAGGAAGTAGTTTCCAAATTTCAGTGTCCCCTACAACCAGCTGATTGAATTAGTGACAAATTACTGGCCAAGTCAGGGTATTTTTTGATTGAGTTAGAGTTTGCATTAAATGACCCCTAAGATCCTTGGCACATTATAGTTTGACACCTCTGTAACATAAAATTTAGTTTTATATAATCAGTCAACATATCCTAACTTTAAATCAAAACAAAAACAATGCATGCCTTAAAATAGAGCAATATACATTTCTTCATAAGCAAACTTTATTTTCTTCTTTTTTATGTTCTTTATGCACATTTATTTTTACATTTGAATTTTTTCATGAGATATTTTCAGCCATAATATAAAAAACTGCATAATTTTACACTTACTAGAAGTGGAATTACATAATACAAACTGAGTTTTGCTTTCCCTCCATGAATTTTAAGGTTAGAAATGCAAATAAAATTCACTTCAGCAAATTTGTTAAGCTGGGAAAATATTTCACTCTTAAATCATGTATACAACTTTCATAAAAATTCCTCTCTTTGAAACAGCACCCATATGATTGTTATTAGCCATGTTGACCATGATATTTACCCACTACTCTCATTCTCTTATAGCCTTGCAGAAGTTGCCCATGTGATTCAAATTCTGGGGTTTGAACCTCTACTTTGGTAAGAATCTCTTGTGGAATTACTAATGCTCCTAAAATCAAGACAAAATAAGATGTCACTAATCATCCTGCAGTTTGGCTCTGATAACTTTGTTTTAGCCTGCATTCTTATACCAGTTAGCCATGAAGTTAAAACTCAATCTTAAACCTTCCTTATGAAATTAAGTTAGAAAGAATTAATAGAATCTGGTCCTGGAAAAGTGTCAAATGTGAACATTTGATTCTAATGATTTTAAGATCTTTGCTCATAAAGTAACTTCATCATCTGAAACATTAACTTCTCCTAAGCGCTGCAGAAGGAAAAAGTTAGTTTATAAAAAATCTGGGTGAATATCCCTTTAACAAAACGCGTGTTTCTGTTATATCTCTTACAAAAGCTATATTAGGTGTATTTTTTCTCTTTTTGAATATTTTATTTATTTGAAAAAGAGAGAGAGAGGGAGAGCAAACAGGGAGCCTGAGAGGGAGCAGCAGACTCGCTGCTGAGCAGGGAATCAGATGCCGGGCTGGATCCCAGGACCCTGAAATCATGAAATGAGTCAAAGACAGATGCTTAACGCACCGAGCCACCAGGCGCCCTCTTTTATTCCCCTTTCTTTTCTTAAAAACATCAGTCATGGGAAACTGAGTGATGAGGAATTATCTGAGCATTTTACCTTATTATCTCATTAAGGAAAAGTTTTTGCATCTTCAGGTGCTGGGGATTGTGGTCAGGACTGGGGATTCAAAGATGATTGCATAAGGAGTTGAACTTCTGTAATAAACGTCCCATATTATCCCTCCCCCTCATTCCACCTGCCTTTACTAAATGACAAACAAGCAGAAGATAAATCTGCCTGCCTCAATCATGCTTAGTGTTCCAAAATAGTTAAAATGCAAATTTTAGGGGAAAAAAGGAATTTTTGAAAAAGAAAAATAGGGTGCAGGGTAAAGTGGCATGGTGAGAGATACCAGGGTGATAGACATCAGCAAAGCCCTAGTTCTACATCTCTAAATGCAGAGTAAAAACCTACTGCTGACTTCAAGATAAATGCAGGAGGAGATGGCTGGCACCTTTCTGTTACAAACAGACTTAAATCATTTTTGAGACAGGTAGAACACAAATAATGGCAATATGCTATTGATATTTTGCAAATATATGTATATGTAGCATATATATATATATATGCAGTGTTAAGTAGTAATATTTCATTTTTAGTATTACACTTAAAACATCAAATTCTGCTTGTCTCTCATTCCAGAAGTCTCATTTTTATGTGGCTCAAACTATCTGTAACTACTGAGTTCACCTGTGCATTCAATGTTGGTTATTAAATTAATACATCTCATTTCATCTGGAATAATTATTTAAATTCACTTTTTAAAGCACATGGTGCAATAACAAGGATTGAAATAAAAGATATTTTATTTTATTGTCACACGAGATGATCTGCTTAAAATTTAGGGGCATTTAGTCTATTATAACGTCAGTTACAGTGAAGCAATATATTGTGGTAGAATCATCGATTGTAACCTTGCTTTTTAAACTATCCGAGAAAATATTGTTTAAAGTACAAAATAAGTTACATTAAACAGTGCCATTCCATTCATTATAGGTTGGATATAAATTGGGTGGCAGTCATTTGAAATACTTCTGATATAGCTTTAACTCCTTTGCGTTTTCCTTTCTAATATTGTGCATGTCCGGAGAGCTGGGAGAAGCCAACTGTGAGGACTGAGCGAGCTTAATGATGCCCTAGTACGCTTTCTCTGTCTCCTAGCTTTTGCATAGCTTCAGCCCCCTTTAAAAGCACAATTCAATAAGCACTGCTGTTTGGAAACAGTGCCATTTAATGAACTACTTAGAAACCCTTTCCTATTGCTTGTTTTTATCTGTTCTTTTCTTAACCATCACACTCCCATTGTTGAGATAAAAGTGAAATATATTCAATAGCTACAGCTAAAAGAAAAGCTCTGCCAAGTGGGTTCTGGATGTGCTCCCTGGTACTTTCAGAAGGTTTGGACGGAGAGGCTGTAACCTGATCAACAGGACGCGCCACCTCAGTCACAGAGGCCGCTGCTGCTGGCACTAAGATATTGATTCTCTATTTCCATGTCTCTTTGATGTCATCTTAGAGCATTGATGTGGAAGAGAATATATATCGACAGATTTTACCAGACATATAATGCAAGGTGTTGCACTTGGTGGCAAGTGTAGAAATGGGTTTTTCTTTTTATTTTTTCAGTAACATTCGTCGATTATAGGTTTATGTCAATTATATTTCTTATTTTTAAGTTTTATTTAAATTCCAAGTAGTTAACCCAGAGTGTAATACTAGTTTCAGGTGTGTACAATACAGTGATTCAATACCTCCATATACTTTTATTTTAGTGTTGGAAAGTAACCTGTCCTCTGGAGCTCTATGGTTATTTTAGATTAATCAGGGGCGCCTGGGTGGCTCAGTGGGTTAAGCCTCTGCCTTCAGCTCAGGTCATGGTCTCAGGGTCCTGGGATCGAGCCCCACATCGGGTTCTCTGCTCATCGGGGAGCCTGCTTCCCTGTCTCTCTCTCTGCCTGCTTCTCTGCCTACTTGTGATTTCTCTCTCTATCAAATAAATAAAAAGGAAAAAATTTAGATTAATCATTCAAGTTCTATGGAGAATATGTATAGATTCTGTTATCTGCATAGTATTAACCCTTTCCTAGAAGAAGTTTAATGCCTGAAAATCCCCAGGGCACTAAGGTTAGATGTTTTTTCACTCTTAACTAAAATTTCGAGGACAAATTTTACTGCCATGAATGTTTCCATGTTCTTTAAGAGAAATCATAATCTCTTTGACCAAAGGTCCTGAAAAGTTTGAGCTCATTCTCTAGCTCATCTTACATGGGAGCCCATTTCTGTTGAAATGCATTAGAATTTTGGGCTGTTTATGTTAATGGCATTATTTTTACTGCACCTGTCATACATTTTATGGCCAAGCACACACCTATAATTTGGTATTTCTCACAAAATATTTTGTCAGGAAATCCTGAGAATTTATTTTTGAACTAAATTTCCACTGATGGGTTAAATCTTAGTGTTACACCCTCACTTTCAGGATGCATTCATTGAGGACATGTCACAAACTTTGTTAATGAAAGTTGCATTCTGTATCTTTTTGCAAAACAGAAGAATGAATGTTATCCTTTTATTAGAACAAGCTACATACTTATGAGATTTATATTTTCTTTAGTCAACAAAGTTATGTTGAAGACCAAGAAATCTAGAGAGAAAATCAGGCAATATAAACAAACTTGGTTATTTTTATTAAACTAATTGGCTTCCATCTTGTCTTGACTGGAACTTGCACCAGATAACTGCTGAGTTGCTAATCTAGTGAGCATGTGCTTTAAAAGATCCCTCTGAAGCAGCATGGCTTTTCACTTCCTTTTTTGTTCTATGACATATGTAGTTCAGTTAAAATTTTGGCTTCCAAGGACATGCTCAAGAGACTTCATGACTTTCAGCTCTATCTCACAACTGTTTGTCCAACATTCAGTCATAGACAAGCTTTCTAAATTACTTGTTTGATTATGTATTTCATAGATGGGGCATTTTCTGCTAAAGTGATTTAGTACTTAAAAATGTCTTCCTCTTTAAATAGAGATACCATGTTTGAAGCAGTTGAAAGGAAAAAGGAAAATTTTTTTTCCTTTTGAAAGGAAAAAAATTAAATTATCTGTCGAAAAAAGTAACTTGTGACATAGCATTATAATAGAAATAGGTTTTAAAAAATAGGAATAGAAATAGGTGAGTTGTAAACACCGGAGAGAAAATAAATCTCACAATGAACTGAATTCCTTGAATCCCCAAGAGGGGATTATATCATAACGTCTTAGGTTTTTAGTCTCCTGAGGACTCATATTAAGAAGTTGAATAATTTGCTGGAGAGTAAAATTTTAAAGAAGTATATTGGGACTTACGGTCCTGGGTACCAATAGACATTGTACTAGAAATACTGTTTCTAACTGTGCTTCTTTACTTGTTTTTAATTAAGATTAATTTATCACCATCTGATTAGTTTTGAAAACTAATGTGTTGAGGAAATTCGCTGACTTTGTAAACTCTTTATTTTCTTTTCCAGCAAGGATAATATGATTAGGAGAAGTTTAACTGAAATTTATAATTCATGATTGAGTAGACCTCGGGGGTAGTTATTTTGAGATGTTTGACAATAGTAATGAATAGTGATAATTAATCCTATAGATTTTTAAAGTACAGAATGAACTACTATATTTGGTGGTCAAAAAGTTAACAGTGACTCCTGAGAGAAAATTTTGTTTTCTTGTTTGAAAAAAAAAAAAAAAGCTAAGTATTTTATTTTTCATTAAAACAGAATACTAGATATATGTAGATTATGAGATAAAGATATGGTTAATCTGGTTTTATAAATGATGATTATGTAATTGTGGCTACAGAAAAATGAAATCATGTGAAGTGTGAGCTTTGATTATCTTTGGGCAAAATAATTCTTCTCCAACATCCTTATTTTGAAGGACATAAAGAGCATCCTGGTGTGAGCTTAACAGAATTATATTCCCTACTCTAAGAAATGTGTCAATAGATGTTTCCTGGAGAGCTTCATTAGTTGTCTTCCATGAGGTCGTTTATATGTATGTGATCTGTGAACTACTTCGATTTGATGATATCATAACATAGAGCTGGGACTTACTTTTATTCATTTAGGTGATCTTGATCCCTAGCTTTTACAGTGATTGGACACCTGTCATACAATTAAAATCATGGTGTTTTTAGTTGTTTATATCATTTGATAAGAAAAAAATGAAAAAAACTAATAAAGAAAAAAATCTAAAATTACTATAAATTATAGAATATAAAGATGAGCAATAAGATGAAGAAATATAGTTTAATAGATATGAAACATGCTAAATATCTTATAAATTAATATAAAATGATGAAGATAAAAGGGGAGAAAGGAGTTTAAATTCTGAAGTGACTGAGATTTTCCAAACCATGTTACAGACATATAGCTGTTTATTACAAAGTAGAATTTAGTATAAGAAAAAATAAAGTTTTTTGCACACTGACATATAATGCATTATTTCTTCTGCAAAAGTTTGGAAAGTGGACAATAGCTGGCAAGAATCATGAATATTTGTTTTGATTTTGTCGTAGGCCAAATTAATCAAATAGGTAAATTTCTGAAATTCAGTGATCTAAAAGGTGAATATACATCAATATCAAAGGAGAAATTCTAAAGAAAGTTAATAACTTAATGTCTACTTCATACATAGACTTTATAAATAAAGTTTAGATATATAATTGAAGGGTTTCATTTTGATCTGGGTGAAAATATATATCAGAAAATAATGTAAGACAAATAACTTAAGACATATCTGAAGATTACATATTTTTCCAGGAAAAAAAAATTCAAACTGATTGAACAACAAAAGAGTGACTTTTCTCTTTGTCTTTTTATTTAAATAAGCCAATACCTAGATTTATGATAAAAAAAGATGGTTGATATGTATTATTCAGATGTTATTGATTCCAAATAATCTGATAGAGAGTTTTTGGAACTTCAAGGAAGACTGAATTTTAATGCTAATTTTCATTTAGACACTTTAAATCTTCTGTCTGTTTAGGAAGAAACATTTTGTGGCTGTTTAAAAACAAGCCCAACAAATTAGAAATTCTAAGCTTTTAACACCCTGTCTTTGGTCTTCTCTGTAACCTTTGAGTGTGTAAGGAAAAGCATAAACCTTATGCTTGTGATATCAAACACATACTGTAAATTTTTATAATTGTTTAATTGGTTGTACTGAAATACTTGAAAATTGAAACTTTCTGAATTGTATATTTTTTAAAAGTCAGTTCTATTAAAGTATAATTTATATGCTATAAAAATTGCCCTGTTTAGGTACATCATTCTATGAGTTTTTGCAACTGCATGCAGTCATATGCCCATATTTCTATCATCTCAAATAATTAGCTCATGCCCTTACCGTAGACTCCAGGCACAACTAATCTATTTTCTGAATTTATAAATTTGCCTTTTCCAGAATGTCATGTAAATGCAAACATGAAATACATAACCACTTGGATTTGGACTTTTTCATTTAGTTCAGCATATTTAATGTATATCCAACTTGTTTGACTTCCAGTAGTTGGTTTGCCTTTATTACTGAGTAGTATCATATCATATGGATATCCAACGTATGCGGTTTTAGTAAACACATGTGTTTTATTCCCAAAAAGAACTTTAATATAAAATACTATTGTTTAGGAAAATAGTGTGATGCTAGAAAGTTTTTCTTTCTTTTCAGATTGTATGTTTTAAGACCTTTAGAAATTTTAAAAAAAATTGCATATATTCACCCTCTAAAAACATGAACATCAGTACTTTTGTAGAAAAGCTGCATAATAAATAGAAAGTGCACGGGCTTTCTAATCAACATCAAAATTCTCTTTGAGTATGCTTAACTTTGAGTCCATCAGAAATGACTTTGGGTTGGCCACTGCCAGTGAAATAAGTAATCTAATTAGGGAGAAGCTGATTCAGCACTGATAACTCCAGAAAAGACTATCCAAGACCTTTATGTACCCTTGGAGGCATAAGTAAAATTTCTTGGCTCTGACCTCTGTGTTTGTTTCCAGTACCAGTGCTCTTGACTCTTCTCTTTGGCATCACTCCATTTTGCAGACTTGTTAGTCTCTGGCTCAAAATATTTTTTCCAGATTCTTACTGTGTTTACACGTGAACTCCTAAACACAACTACCACTTAAATATTGTTAAAGGAACAATGATCTGTCATGGCCTTTTTAAACATGAAAGCCTTGAAAAACACTCCTGAGCCTGATTTTCCCTGTATGGTCTATTGTGGGAACTACCAAGCTGAAGACTGCAGATTCCAAATTAAATTCTCCAGCTACATTATCCATAGCTAAAGGGACTCTGCTCACCTAGTTCAGCCCTCTGCCAGTGTCTCTTATGTTTAAACATACAGTACAAACGTACGTCGTCTTCCAATGACAACCTTACAGTTTAAAAGGATTTCCTGCCTACTTACATTATTACTATTTATTTGAATTTTATGTGGCATTGGCTTTGATCTGCTAAGTTTTTTTTTACATTTTATTGATTACTATAAATTTTTGCTTATGTTGTGAATAATAGAGGATGTCTGTCACCCAATTTACTGTTCCCCCACCATTAAATATATGATTTTGTTCAATTTCCAATTAATCCTGACAGGCAAGTTACCTTTAGACACAATTATTTAAGTTATGGAGTTAAAGACACAATGAGTTTAGAATGAGCGGGGGTGGGGGAAGGGAATAAGAATTTTCAGAATTTCTCAGAAGTTCATGGCCTATAGAAACTGGTAAATCATATAATCCCTTGAAGCCGAAGAAATAACACTAGGAGGATTATGATTTTAATAGACCTTTCCATGCTCTTATTTCTTTTAAATATAATATCTAACCTTATCTACATGGAGATTCACCAATTACATAGTAAAGTCACTGGAATCAGTGAACAACTTGCTAAATTTAAATTAAAAAAAAAGTACTTGCTCCAAAGAAGACATACAGATGGCCAACAGGCACATGCAAAGGTGCTCAACAGCACTCATCTTCAGGGAAATACAAATCAAAACCACAATGTGATATCACTTCAAACCTGTCAGAATGGCTAAAATCAACAATACAAGAAACAACATGTTTGGGTGAGGATGTGGAGAAAGGGGAATCCTCTTTCACTGTCGGTGGGAATGCAAATTGGTATAGCCACTCTGGAAAACAGTGTTGAGGTTCCTCAAAACATTAAAAATAGAGCTACTCCATAACCCAGCAATTGCACTACTTGGTATTTACCCAAAGAATACAAAAACACCAATCCAAAAGGATACATGCACCTGATGCTTATAGAAGCCTTATCAACAATAGCTAAATTACAGAAACAGCCCAAGTGTCCATTGGCTGAAGAATGGATGAGAAGAGGTGGTTTTTAAAAATGGAATATTAGGGGCGCCTGGGTGGTTCAGTGGGTTAAAGCCGCTGCCTTTGGCTCGGGTCATGATCCCGGAGTCCTGGGATAGAGCCCTGGGATAGGGCGCCTGCTTCCCTTCCTCTCTCTCTCTGCCTGCCTCTCTGCCTACTTGTGATCTCTGTCAAATAAAGAAATAAAATCTTAAAAATTATTAAAAAAATGGAATATTACTCAGCCATAAAAAGAATGAAGGCTTGTGATTGGCAATGACATGGATGGAGCTAGAGAGTATTCTGCTAAGTGAAAGAAGTCAGAGAGAGACAAATACCATATGATTTCACTCATATGTGGAATTTAAGAAACAAAACAAATGAGCAAAAGGAAAGAAAAAAGAGAAAGGCAAACCAAGAACCAGACTCTTAACTGTGGAGGACAATTGGATGGTCACCAGAGGAGAGGTGGGCGGAGGGATGAGTTAAACAGGTGATGGGGATTGAGGAGGGCACTTGTGTGATGAGCACTGGGTGTTGTACAGAAGTGTTGAATCGCTGTATTACACACCTGAAACTAATATTACTCTGTGCGTTAACTAACTGGAATTTAAATAAAAACTTTAAAAAAGTACTCGCATCTCATTTCCACCGTAAGAGCAGGAGGTTTTCTTGACATTTGGAAAAATTTCCTAATTACACCACTGTGGTTTATTGCAACTCCTGCTTCCATGGATGACATTCTGATTAAGTCAGTATTTATTCTAGCTGAATTAGTAGTGACTTCTTCTTTTTTTTTTTTTTTTTAAGATTTTATTTATTTATTTGTCAGAGAGAGAGAGAGAGATCACAAGTAGGCAGAGACAGAGGGAGAAGCAGGTTCCCTGCCGAGCAAGGAGCCCGATATGGGACTCGATTCCAGGACGCTGGGATCATGACCCGAGCCAAAGGCAGCTGCCCAACCAACTGAGCCACCCAGGCGCCCCAGTAGTGACTTCTTTTAATTCCAAGACTGGGAAGCATAATGAAAGGTAAGGGTGCCTCTAGAGGAGAAGCGATAGAGGATAGCTGATTGTATTCATGGCAATCTACTTAGAGTGTTACAAACTCTCCATCAAAATTGGACAATGGTAATATGTAATCTGGTTTTTGTTTATGGCTTAGCCTTGGCTCAGTAAGGTATTTCTAAAGTATTTCTGTATATTTTTTAGGTGCAACAAAATATACAGGTATGTATGTTATGTTAAATACTTTAGTGAATTTAGGGAATAAAAGTATACCACATTTTCGAAAGATTCCTTAAAAAGAGAAGAGCTTGAAAGATAACAGTAATTTCAAGGGAAGTAGTTAATTTTGTGTTTCTTTCATACATTAGAAAAAACTCAACAAAAAACTATATATTTACATATAATTTAACACCTTTTTATAGCCACGCAATTAGCATTTTAAAGAATATTTTTGCAAATTTAAAAGAAAACTCAATGGTTCAAAAACACCATGTGAATATTTTTATCTAAAATATTCCGGTTGATAATGGACATTGGTGAGTTCATTATGAAATTGTTCCATGTGTCAAGAATATTGGATATTTTACTTACACATTAACTATAGAGTGGCTTATATACATGTACATAACTACAGAAATTCTCCAAAGAGAAGATGAAGAAAGTCATTTTGTAAATAAGCTGATTCAGCATATTTGCATAAAGTGTTTGACAAATTGCTGGCAGAATAAAGAGCAGAGGAATGTAAATTTAGATCTAACTAAGGCTCCCATAAATACACTGAGAGAAATCAAATGAGAAAACCTAGTTGATATGCACAGGAGCATGCATATGCTAATAAAACTTAAGGAATTACTTGGATAATACACAGAGCACATTAACAATGTTGGTATGTCATATAGACCACTTTAACTATAATAGCAACACTTTATGTGTAGAAAAATCGTGCATAGGTATTTTGGGCATATTCTTAATCATTTATATAAACATTCATTGCATTAATGTTTAAAGCAAGATTATTACACTGCTTATTTTATTTTTCCTCTGTAAAGTCTATTAATTTAAAGTAAATTTATAATTATTTTAAACAAGAAAATTGCTTTAACATTAACTACTTTGTTACTTATTCATTTCATATAATTAAGAATAACAGTGGGCATTCATTAGGGAAAAAAGTCTTAATGAAAATTAATATTATTGATTATTTAATTTTACTACTTAAAAGTAGGTAGTATAGGTCAAAGTAAGGCAATAACATGATCTGATTTATTGTTATCCAAGCTGTGTTCTTTAAAAATATTAACAGGTGTTTCTTTAATTAATTTCAGCATTTTTCTCCGAACACTTATTTTTAATCCATAGTAAACATTATATTGCATCCAGATCTTGGTTTCTAATAGTATTATCCAAGTAAAGGAGTAAGAGTTACTTGGAGAAATGGCCAATTCTGAGACTGAGATAATATATTCCAGAAATGAACCTGGAATGTCTTGTGGTGACAAAAAGAAAATTGTTAAGCACACACACACACACACACACACACACCACTAATGTCAGGGGAGAGAGCTCCCAATAGCCAAAGGTAGAAAAATTGAGCAACAAAATAAAGTAATATTGGATTACAGTCTTAAATATAAAATAAATATTCATGATTCTGTATTAATATAAAGAAAAGACTGAATAAACAGTTTAGAAGTCCCAATTCTTTGTCATACGTAAAAAATAAATTCCAATGAAAGAAGTTAAAAGCAAAAATGATAAAACTGTTAGAAGGAAACTTAATTTAAAAAAACACTAGGGTGAGCATTATCTCCCAAAACACATCTCAAAAATGGTAAAAATATTTATTTCTTTATATAAAAATGAAAAAGAAAAATTATCAACAGATGAAAGATGCAGTACTCTAAGAGATAAGCAACAAAAGGAGGCAATATAAAAAGAAATAATTTTTGTGGCCTATTCAATATGCAAATAATTAAGAGCTCAAAATAGAAAGCTGACAACTTAATATAGAAGTAAACAAAGTGTATGCCAAGTCCATGTTCAGCCTCATTATGATTTTAAACAAATGAATTTTACAATACAATGTAAAGTCATTTTGCACCATCAGATTAACACATACAAACACACAAATTATGAGAATAGAGTACAGAGCAATAGTGACTTATATACAATATTACAGCAGTTGTGAGCTGATTAAGTTTTTTAAAGGTACAATTTGACAGTATTGTTCATCATTTTAAATAAACACATTTCTGAGGCAAATAAACCCCTTCTAGAAATTTAGCTTAAGAAATGTTATGTTTGATGAGAGTGGAGTGCCTTGGTGTCTCAGCCGGTTAAGCGGCTGCCTTCTGCTCAGGTCATGATCCCAGGCCCAGCTCCCTGCTTCTCCTTCTTCCCTCTCATTCTCTCTCACTCCCTCTCAAATAAATAAATAAATTAAATATTTTTTAAAAAAGAAATATTATATTTGAATTCAATGATAAATCTTCAAGAATGGTCAGTGCATCATCATTCTTACAACCAAAATAAATAAATAAATAAATAAAACATTACTTTGTTCATTAATGGGAATAGAATAGAACACATAAGGGAAGACCCCCCCCATCTCTTAGAGAATATTTTGTAGCTCATAAGGTGTGGTATATATGATATGATACGGAAAGAACACTCTCATTGAGTGAAAACAAGTTTCAGAAAATTATTTTAAGTGAAAGAAACAAAATCGTTAAGAATGGTTACCTTGGTGGAGGGGCATGGAATTGTGCAGGTGAACAGTTCACAAAAATCTCTATTGAATTTCCTATTTCTTTAGATCCGGAATTTGTTCTGTATTATATATATAATTAATACGTCAATGACATAAAACATAAATTATTATATATTTCCATACCTGGTTCTTTTATTTTTATCTGTATAACAGTAATATAAGGTTAAATAATTACACAGTGGATAGTCCATTTTTCTTTTTAATTATCCTATTTAGATGAGCATAAAAAAGATAATTTATAGCATATATGGCATTTCTTTTCTGGTAAAGAAAAGCATAGACTGTACCTGTCAACTGAACTCAGAAGATGAAAATAGTTTTACTTTAAAATAAACAATAGTACTATATCGGCGCACTTGAGTGGCTCAGCCCTTAAGGATCCACCTTTGGCTCAGGTTGTGATCCCAGGGTCCTGGGATAGAGCCCCCACATCAGGCTCCCTACTCACGGGGAAGCCTGCTTCTCCCTCTCCCACTCCCCCTGCTTGTGTTCCCTCTCTTGCTGCATCTCTTCTGTCAGATAAATAAAATCTTTAAAAAAAATAGTACTATATCAATTTTATATTAATTCCTATTTATTCAGAAAAATATTTTCATTTCTAATGATACTCTAGTTTCTAAAAGTTTATCAAAATTACCTGAATGTTTTTGTGCATTTTAAATAAGCTGCTTCTATCACAATCCTATATTAATCTATATCACCCTTAGTAAGAATTACCCGTCCAAACAAAATTTGCATATGTGTTAAAGTAATTTTGTCCCTCAAGGCCTAGAAAATTACTTGTTTCTTATCTCAAAATGCCATGAAAAAATGGGAATTTTTAAGCCAATGACTCTCTGTTACTCCAGTATATAAACTGATACTTTGAAAAGCTTATAATAAAGGGGCAGCTGGGTGGCTCAGTGGGTGAAATGTCAGACCTCTTGATTTCAGCTCAGGTCATGATCTCACCATCATGGAATCAAGTCCCTTATTGGGCTCTGCATCAGCGGTGACTCTTTGAGATTTTTCTCCTTCCTCTCCCTTTACCCCTACCCCCACTTATTCTCTCTCTCTCTCTCTTTCTCTCTCTCTCAAATAAATAAATAAATTTAAAGGAAAAAAAAGAAGAAAGAGAAACTTATATTAAAGAACTTTGGAATGGGTAAAAAGTATCAAGATTTCAAACACTCCCTTACTCCTTTACATAGTTCACTGTGTATTTTATCTTTAACTGTTATGTGAATCCAAGGAAATAATATTACATTAAAGATTAAATTCTAGTGAATCAGAAAAGCAAACATATCTATCAAACTAGTGAACACCAAAATAACATGGGTATAGAACTCCCCTAAAGAGACACTGAGGGAAGAACAGAAACATCTATAAATTACTCACCTGCCTTTAAAATCTTTGCCTTTCTACATTTAGAGATCTTGGCAATGTTTTTAAATAAAATATGAATATATGTATGATATGGATTATCCATCATTACTGTAGAGTCTTGTTAATATATAGCAAGGAAGAAAGCAAAAAATACACATAAAGAAAAGAGACTTATAAAAGATGTAAGTTACACCTTTCATGTTTTATATTTTGATTTACTGACACCTCTGAAGAATTGGCAGTGACAACTGCATTGAAAACATCCCTTGAAATTAAAAGCATAATGACAAAGACTAATAGATTTCATTCCTGTTTGATCTCTGCACTGACATCATATTTATCTTGGTAATTTTAGCAAGGGACATTGAACCAATAACTCAATGATCTCAGCTTTGTTGATGTATAATTCTATCTTACATTATCTATAAAGCATTTATCAGCAACAATTTATAATATGGATGTTTGAATATGACGAGTTTGGGTACAATATCTATTGAAATGATAAGCAGCGATTAGTTCATGTATCTCTGTTAAGTAATGTTAAACGTAAACTCCTAAATGGATGCTACAGAATCATTCAACACCGTATGCAGAGCACATCACTTCATCATATTTTTGGCAGTCACATCAGGGTGACTCAAATTGAAGGGAAGTCAGCCACACATCTTTCCAAACTTTTTGTTTGTTTTTTACTAAAAGGAAGTTATTGAGTTTTTCTTAAAAAGGAAAATAATAATAGTAGGCAGAAGCACTGTATTCTTGTTCTAATTCTATATTAATGTTCTTAAACATAATTCTAATTTATTTACTTAAACATAGTTCTAATTCTAATTTAGACAGCTTCCATTACAGATTTATATATATATGACTTCCAAATTCTAAATACATATCATTTTCCCATAAGTTTATACCATCATTATAAAGATATGTTTTAACCTTTGATTTTCAAATATTAATGCTTTTTAACACTCTTCCTATAAGACTTATTATCCCTCAAACCAGTCATAAATGCTAAACACGTTATGTATTTTTTTCTAAATGTTTACTTTTTACATATTTATCTTTGTGTTGTAGTTTACAATATTTATTTTGCTTCAAGAGTAAAAGAGCAGAATTGGACATTTTAAAATTATAAATTTAAGTTGTAAATTTATTTATATTGTGAATTTCCTTCAAAGGAAAATGTGTTTGTTGGGTAAAGTTAATATTTTCACTCTTGGTATATAAACAAGGTAAAAACAGGCAAGCCTTTATTTCCCATTTGCTGTTTCTAGAAAAAAAGCAAATTGGGTGGCAATTTTAAAAACAGTCTTTATAATAATAATACGGTTTGCAAAGATTGCTAGAAAACTGGATGAAATAAGAAAAACAGAGGGCTGGATCTGTAATAGAAGTAAAGTCCTTAATATTATATGATAAATGGAGAACTGATCTAAAACCATGTAAGGATGGGACACACTTTCCAAAGAGATAGAATTAACTCATTTACTGGGTATTTAATACAAGTTAAGGAGTGAGAATTTAAGAGTTATCACTGTAGTCTGACAAAGACTCTACACCCATCCATTTGTGTCTTCTGCCCCAGCCTATGCCTGTACCCACTAGGGTTCAGATGGTGATATCAGCAGTGGGAGAACAGTGTCAGACAAAGCAGACATAGACGCAGACAGTCACCCACACTGTATCTGAGCAAACAGAAAAACAACTGCAAGGTTATTCTGCAAATAACCTTCAATAATTAAAAAATTAAAAGAAGAATCAGTACATAAACTTTCAAAAGAAGCCCAACCCAGAATATAATACAGCTTAGAAAAGAAATTTCCCACAACTCTTTCAGCTATAGAACAACAATATAAGAACATGTTCATTTTTAAAATGCAAAACAAAGATGAAAAACATAGGAAAGGAATATAGAACCTAAAAATAACATATGTTGAAATTAAAAAAAAAATACACGGGAAGCACAAAGCAAAGGAGAGAACTCAACAGAATATACAAGGAGATATGCAGTATGAAATAGAGCAGAGAAGGATGGAGAATGAACAAAAGATTCCAGAACTGTGTGGTTTATTTATGCTATACTGAACGTTGCTTATGTAAACTGCACTACTACTACCAATAAAAACTATAAAAGCAATAATTATAGTGATAATAATAATCTTAGTGAATTTTAAGTAAAATAGGGTAGAAGTATAATGCTGGACAAATATAGCATGTAAGAGGGAGGAGTCAAGATGGCGGAGAAGTAGCAGCTGAGACTACTTCAGGTAGCGGGAGATCAGCTAAATAGCTTACTAAAGATTGCAAACACCTACAAATCCAACGGGAGATTGAAGAGAAGAACAGCAATTCTAGAAACAGAAAATCAACCACTAACTGAGAGGTAGGACTGGCGGAGAAGAGAATCCAAAGCGACGGGAAGATAGACCGCGGGGGGAGGGGCCGGCTCCCGGCGAGCGGCGGAGCAACGGAGCACAAAATTGGGACTTTTAAAAACCTGTTCCGCTGAGGGACATCGCTCCAGAGGCTTAACTGGGGTGAAGCCCAGGCGGGGTCAGCGCGGCCTCAGGTCCCGCAGGGTCACAGAAGGATCGGGGGTGTCTGAGTGTCGCAGAGCTTACCGGTATTAGAACAGGGAAGCCGGCTACAGAGACAGAGCCGAGGAGTGACTCTCAGCTCGGGGTTGCCTTGAACCAGTCACAGGCTCGGTCAGCTCGGAGCGCGGCGGGGGGCCAGGGTGACGGGAGTCATTGGGCGCTGTTCTCTGAGGGCGCACTGAGGAGTGGGGCCCCAGGCTCTTGGCTCCTCCAGGCTGGAAACCGGGAGGCCGCCATCTTCATTCCCGCCCTCCGGAACTCTACGGAAAGCGCTCAGGGAACAAAAGCTCCCGAAAGCGAACCCAGCAAACCGGAGCGGATTACTCAGCCCGGCCCCGGGTAAGGGCGGCGCAACTCCGCCTGGGGCAAAGACGCTTGAGAATCACTACAACAGGCCCCTCCCCCAGAAGATCAACGGGAAACCCAGCCAGGACCAAGTTCACCTACAAAGGAGTGTAGTTTCAATACCAAGGAGAGCGGCGGATTTCCAGAGGAGAAGAAAGCAAAGCACAGAACTCATGGCTTTCTCCCCATGATTTTTTAGCCTTGCAGTTAATTTAATTTTTTTTTTCTTTTTCAATTTTTTTTTCTTTTTCTCTACTTCTGCTAAATTTTTTTAACTTTTACCGTTTTCTTTTTTAACGTTTTTTAAATAGTTTATCTAATATATATATATATATTTTTTTTTCCTCTTTTTATATTTTTTCTTTATTGGCTTTCTTTTTTTAAATAGTTTCTTTTTTTTTTTTTAACCCCTTTTTATCCCCTTTCCCCCCCCTCACAATTTGGGATCTCTTCTGATTTGGCTAAAGCATATTTTCCTGGGGTTGTTGCCACCCTTTTAGTATTTTACTTGCTCCTTCATAAACTCTTATCTGGACAAAATGACAAGGCGGAAAAAAATTCACAACAAAAAAAAGAACAAGAGGCAGTACCAAAGGCTATGGACCTAATCAATACAGACATTGGTAATATGTCAGATATAGAGTTCCGAATGACGATTCTCAAGGTTCTAGCCGGGCTTGAAAAAGGCATGGAAGATATTAAAGCAACCCTCTCGGGAGATATAAAAGCCCTCTCTGGAGAAATAAAAGAACTAAAATCTAACCAAGTTGAAATCAAAAAAGCTATTAATGAGGTGCAATCAAAAATGGAGGCTCTCACTGCTAGGATAAATGAGGCTGAAGAAAGAATTAGCGATATAGAAGACCAAATGACAGAGAATAAAGAAGATGAGCAAAAGAGGGACAAACAGCTACTGGACCACCAGGGGAGAATTCGAGAGATAAGTGACACCATAAGACGAAACAACATTAGAATAATTGGGATTCCAGAAGAAGAGGAAACAGAGAGGGGAGCAGAAGCTATATTGGAGAGAATTATTGGAGAGAATTTCCCCAATATGGCAAAGGGAACAAGCATCAAAATTCAGGAGGTTCAGAGAACCCCCCTCAAAATCAATAAGAATAGGTCGACACCCCATCACCTAATAGTAAAATTGACAAGTCTTAGTGACAAAGAAAAGATCCTGAAAGCAGCCCGGGAAAAGAAGTCTGTAACGTACAATGGTAAAAATATTAGATTGGCAGCAGACTTATCCACAGAGACCTGGCAGGCCAGAAAGAGCTGGCATGATATATTCAGAGTACTAAATGAGAAAAACATGCAGCCAAGAATACTATATCCAGCTAGGCTATCATTGAAAATAGACGGAGAGATTAAAAGCTTCCAGGACAAACAAAAACTGAAAGAATTTGCAAATACCAAACCAGCTCTACAGGAAATATTGAAAGGGGTCCTCTAAGCAAAGAGAGACCTAAAAGTAGTAGATCAGAAAGAAACAGAGACAATAAACAATAACAGTCACCTTACAGGCAATACAATGGCACTAAATTCATATCTCTCAATACTTACCCTGAATGTTAATGGGCTAAATGCCCCAATCAAAAGACACAGGGTATCAGAATGGATAAAAAAACAAAACCCATCTATATGTTGCCTACAAGAAACTCATCTTAAACCCGAAGACACCTCCAGGTTTAAAGTGAGGGGGTGGAAAAGAATTTACCATGCTAATGGACATCAGAAGAAAGCAGGAGTGGCAATCCTTATATCAGATCAATTAGATTTTAAGCCAAAGACTATAATAAGAGATGAGGAAGGACACTATATCATACTCAAAGGAACTGTCCAACAAGAAGATCTAACAATTTTAAATATCTATGCCCCTAACGTGGGAGCAGCCAACTATATAAACCAATTAATAACAAAATCAAAGAAACACATCGACAAGAATACAATAATAGTAGGGGATTTAACACTCCCCTCACTGAAATGGACAGATCATCCAAGCAAAAGATCAACAAGGAAATCAAGGCCTTAAATGACACACTGGACCAGATGGACATCCCAGATATATTCAGAACATTTCATCCCAAAGCAACAGAATACACATTCTTCTCTAGTGCACATGGAACATTCTCCAGAATAGATCACATTCTTGGTCCTAAATCAAGTCTCAACCGGTATCAAAAGATTGGGATCATTCCCTGCATATTTTCAGACCACAATGCTCAAAAGCTAGAACTCAATCACAAGAGGAAATTTGGAAAGAACCCAAATACATGGAGACTAAACAGCATCCTTCTAAAGAATGAATGGGTCAACCAGGAAATTAAAGAAGAATTGAAAAAATTCATGGAAACAAATGATAATGAAAACACAACGGTTCAAAATCTGTGGGACACAACAAAGGCAGTCCTGAGAGGAAAATATATAGCGGTACAAGCCTTTCTCAAGAAACAAGAAAGGTCTCAGGTACACAACCTAACCCTACACCTAAAGGAGCTGGAGAAAGAACAAGAAAGAAAGCCTAAACCCAGCAGGAGAAGAGAAATCATAAAGATCAGAGCAGAAATCAATGAAATAGAAACCAAAAAAACAATAGAACAAATCAACGAAACTAGGAGCTGGTTCTTTGAAAGAATTAATAAGATTGATGAACCCCTGGCCAGACTTATCAAAAAGAAAAGAGAGAGGACCCAAATAAATAAAATCATGAATGAAAGAGGAGAGATCACAACGAACACCAAAGAGATACAGACAATTATAAGAACATACTATGAGCAACTCTACGCCAACAAATTTGACAATCTGGAAGAAATGGATGCATTCTGAGAGACATATAAACTACCACAACTGAACCAGGAAGAAATAGAAAGCCTGAACAGACCCATAACCAGTAAGGAGATTGAAACAGTCATCAAAAATCTCCAAACAAACAAAAGCCCAGGGCCAGACGGCTTCCCGGGGGAATTCTACCAAACATTTAAAGAAGAACTAATTCCTATTCTCCTGAAACTGTTCCAAAAAATAGAAATAGAAGGAAAACTTCCAAACTCATTTTATGAGGCCAGCATCACCTTGATCCCAAAACCAGACAAGGATCCCAACAAAAAAGAGAACTACAGACCAATATCCTTGATGAACACAGATGCAAAAATTCTCGCCAAAATACTAGCCAATAGGATTCATCAGTACATGAAAAGGATTATTCACCACGACCAAGTGGGATTTATTCCAGGGCTGCAAGGTTGGTTCAACATCCGCAAATCAATCAATGTGATACAACACATTAATAAAAGAAAGAACAAGAACCATATGATACTCTCCATAGATGCTGAAAAAGCATTTGACAAAGTACAGCATCCCTTCCTGATCAAAACTCTTCAAAGTGTAGGGATAGATGGTACATACCTCAATATTATCAAAGCCATCTATGAAAAACCCACCACAAATATCATTCTCAATGGAGAAAAACTGAAAGCTTTTCCGCTAAGGTCAGGAACACGGCAGGGATGTCCATTATCACCACTGCTATTCAACGTAGTTACTAGAAGTCCTAGCCTCAGCAATCAGACAACAAAAGGAAATTAAAGGCATCCAAATCGGCAAAGAAGAAGTCAAACTATCACTCTTTGCAGATGATATGATACTATATGTGGAAAACCCAAAAGACTCCACTCCAAAACTACTAGAACTTGTGCAGGAATTCAGTAAAGTGTCAGGATATAAAATCAATACACAGAAATCAGTTGCATTTCTCTACACCAACAACAAGACAGAAGAAAGAGAAATTAAGGAGTCCATCCCATTTACAATTGCACCCAAAACTATAAGATACCTAGGAATAAACCTAACCAAAGAGACTAAGAATCTATACTCAGAAAACTATAAAGTACTCATGAAAGAAATTGAGGAAGACACAAAGAAATGGAAAAATGTTCCATGCTCCTGTATTGGAAGAATAAATATTGTGAAAATGTCTATGCTACCTAAAGCAATCTACACATTTAATGCAATTCCTATCAAAGTACCATCCATTTTTTTCAAAGAAATGGAACAAATAATCCTAAAATTTATATGGAACCAGAAAAGACCTTGAATAGCCAAAGGAATATTGAAAAAGAAAGCCAAAGTTGGTGGCATCACAATTCCGGACTTCAAGCTCTATTACAAAGCTGTCATCATCAAGACAGCATGGTACTGGCACAAAAACAGACACATAGATCAATGGAACAGAATAGAGAGCCCAGAAATGGACCCTCAACTCTATGGTCAACTCATCTTCGACAAAGCAGGAAAGAATGTCCAATGGAAAAAAGACAGCCTCTTCAATAAATGGTGTTGGGAAAATTGGACAGCCACATGCAGAAAAATGAAATTGGATCATTTCCTTACACCACACACGAAAATAGACTCAAATGGATGAAGGATCTCAATGTGAGAAAGGAATCCATCAAAATCCTTGATGAGAACACAGGCAGCAACCTCTTCGACCTCAGCCGCAGCAACATCTTCCTAGGAACATCACCAAAGGCAAGGGAAGCAAGGGCAAAAATGAACTTTTGGGATTTTATCAAGATCAAAAGCTTTTGCACAGCAAAGGAAACAGTGAACAAAACCAAAAGACAACTGACAGAATGGGAGAAGATATTTGCAAATGACATATCAGATAAAGGGCTAGTGTCCAAAATCTATAAAGAACTTAGCAAACTCAACACCCAAAGAACAAATAATCCAATCAAGAAATGGGCAGAGGACATGAACAGACATTTCTGCAAAGAAGACATCCAGATGGCCAACAGACACATGAAAAAGTGCTCCATATCACTCGGCATCAGGGAAATACAAATCAAAACCACCATGAGATATCACCTCACACCAGTCAGAATGGCTAAAATTAACAAGTCAGGAAATGACAGATGGTGGCGAGGATGCGGAGAAAGGGGAACCCTCCAACACTGTTGGTGGGAATGCAAGCTGGTGCAACCACTCTGGAAAACAGCATGGAGGTTCCTCAAAATGTTGAAAATAGAACTACCCTATGACCCTGCAATTGCACTGCTGGGTATTTACCCTAAAGATACAAACGTAGTGATCCGAAGGGGCACGTGCACCTGAATGTTTATAGCAGCCATGTCTACAATAGCCAAACTATGGAAAGAACCTAGATGTCCATCTACAGACGAATGGATAAAGAAGATGTGGTATATATACACAAAGGAATACTATGCAGCCACCAAAAGAAATGAAATCTTGCCATTTGCGACGACGTGGATGGAACTAGAGGTTATCATGCTTAGCAAAATAAGTCAATCAGAGAAAGACAACTATCATATGATCTCCCTGATATGAGGGAGAGGAGATGCGGCATGGGGGGTTGAGGGGGTAGGAGAAGAGTAATTGAAACAAGATGGGATTGGGAGGGAGACAAACCATAAGTGACTCTTAATCTCACAAAACAAACTGAGGGTTGATGGGGGGAGGGGGTTCGGAGAGGGGGGTGGGGTTATGGATATTGGGGAGGGTATGTGCTATGGTGAGTGCTGTGAAGTGTGTAAACCTGGCGATTCACAGACCTGTACCCCTGGGGATAAAAATATATGTTTATAAAGCTGTAAAAAAGAAAAGAAAAAAGAAAAAAAGAAAAAAAGAAAGGATGAATACCCAAGTTTTGTAGCAACATGGAGGGGACTGGAAGAGAAAATGCTGAGTGAAATAAGTCAAGCAGAGAGAGTCAATTATCATATGGTTTCACTTATTTGTGGAGCATAACAAATAGCATGGAGTACAAGGGGAGATGGAGAGGAGAAGGGAGTTGAGGGAAATTGGAAGGGGAGGTGAACCATGAGAGACTATGGACTCTGAAAAACGATCTGAGAATTTTGAAGGGGTAGGGGGTGGGAGGTTCGGGGCACCAGATGGTGGGTATTGTAGAGGGCACGGATTGCATGGAGCACTGGGTGTGGTGCAAAAATAATGAATACTGTTATGCTGAAAAAATAAAAAATTAAAAAAAATATATAGCATGTAAGATGGATGATGACAGTTAAAGCAGCCCAGGTTCCTTATTTTGATTGGAAGACAGATTAAAAATCTGAATGTATACTTTTAAAATCTAATTTCAATTATACAAATGAAAAAAATGAGCAATTATGTGTATAATTTCTAAAACAGTGGATGTGTATGGGGAGGAAGGATGAATTACAAATTTAAATTTTAAGAAAAAAACCCTCCAACATAATCAAAATAAAGAAGGAAAAAGAAGACAGAATATAAAAGCAAAAACAAGTTAGATACAGTACAAAAGACATGCTAATTTCAAAAAAGCTCATCTATCAGTGATCATTGTAAATATAATTGGTGCAAACTTGCAGTTAGAATATGGAGAGTATGATACAAGATTTAAAAAAAAAAATCAACAAAATCTAGTTCTGACTCATTTTCATAAGCTATGTGCAAAGTCCAAGAATATGAAAAAATGGAAAGTAAACTGATAAAAATAGTATAACAAGTAAACACCAAAGGAAAGCCTGTAATATAAGTAATGGGACACAAAGCATCATTGTGATTAGAGAGAGTCATGCAAACAGATGGAAAGGAGCTCTTTGAAATTCTAATTTACATGAACCTAATAAGATTGTTTCAAAATATATAAAGCAAAAATTTGTAGATCTACAAGGAGAAATTGAAAAGTGATTGAAAATCATAGTGTGAGATTTCAACATGCTTAACAAATGTCAAAAATTTAATAACATAATTAAAAAGCCAGTAACTATAGGATGCACATTCATCCTGAGAACATTTATAAAATGGAATATTTATAAAATTATTCGTTTATTAAGCCAAATGTTAAGCCTCAGTAATCCCAAAGAATTCATAAAATACAGTCTGTGTATTCTGGCCACAGAACTTTTTGTCATCAATAACAACTTTTTATGTCCACATTAAGAAATTATGGAATATACTTTTAAATAAATTCATGCATCAAAGAGGAAATCATAATGAAATTTGAAAATACTTATTAATATAGGTAGTAGTTAAAATACCACATATCATGAATGCAAGGTAACATAATTGTTATTAAAGGGTGATTTTTTACATTAAAAATGAACAATTAGTCAATGAAATGTTCATCTTTGAAATTACTAAAAACACAACAGAATATTTCTAAGGAAGGTAAACTGGAAGATAGGATAAAAAGAAATAAATCAAAGAGAAAACAATGCAGAAGATGAATTTTTTGTGAAAATGTGAGTGAAATAGATAAGTTTGCAGAGAGATTATTAATGAAAAATAGAACATTAGTGGTATTAGGGAAAAAGTAAACTAAGTGGTCAAATAACAGAACGTACACATTAATAGGAAGATACCATGAGAATATTTATGCCAATGGGCTCAGAAACTTAGACTATATGGTCAAATGTCAATAAAAATTTAACTAATGCAAATTAACTTAAGAAAAAGATGTAAATATTTGTATAAATTTAAGAGAACTAGATGTTAAAATGTATGCCACAAATAAAGCAACATAAAAGTGAGGATTTTACATAAAATTATGGCTCCATAATTTCAAGATTCTAATTTCAGAGAAGAGAAAAGTAGGGAATAAACCCAGATTTACTTATAGGGCCACTGTAAAATTGACCTAAAATCAAACCAAACATTGTAAATCATTACAATCATAAGCCAACCTCATTCATGAAAATAAGTGCAAACATATTAAATAGTGTATTAGCAAAGCCATTCCACAAATGTATACTAAATACATATTAGGGCTTATTGTGATAGAGGAATGTAAATTTGTAGAATTTATTATAATTAAAAACGTAAGGGGTGGCTGGGTGGCTCAGTGGGTTAAGCCTCTGCCTTTGGCTCAGGTCATGATCTCAGGATCCTGGGATGGAGACCCACATCGGGCTCTCTGCTCAGAAGGGAGCCTGCTTCCCCCTCTCTCTCTGCCTACTTGTGATCTCTCTCTCTGTGTCAAATAAATAAAATCTTTAAAAATTAAAAAAAAAAGTAAGATACTGAAAGAAAAATTATATAAATATATTGAAAGTTGCAGGAAAAAAGTATGCAGTGAAATTCAACTTTTATTTATGTTTTAAAAATCTGGCAAAATAAGTATAAAATGATAATTTCTCAAACAGATAAAATGATTCAAGGCATTTTATTTGAGTTTCTGATCAAGACTAAGAAACATGCTTATTTAATTTGTAGTCAATAACAATTTCTAATTCTATACATTTGGAAATTATAGAACTTAGTCCTAAATCTCATTACCTCAAAGAGAAATTCATAATGAAAATTGTAGATGGTTATTAGTAAAGACAGTACTGAAAACCACATGCTTTTTGATGTCTGAGTCAGTATAGGAAGACAAGGAAAAAATGTTTTGTTTGTAAAAGAGTAATTGAAACTGATTGTGAAGATGATATAATTGTGTGAGAATACTAAAAACCTCATGAACATCTTTTTTTACAAACATTAAGAAAATTTAGCAGGATGACAGGATTTAAGAAAACTGATAAAAATCAATTTCCTTTTGTACATTATATCTAAACAATTAAGAAAAATTAAGAGGAACATGTAGTAAAATATCAATTACCTAGAAATAAACTTCAAACTTTAAAAAGAACTCTAGGTAAAAAGAGAGAAAGAGAGAGTGAGCATTTTATTCATAGGATACTAAGGGAAACCCACATAAACAGAAAAACTTACCATAAACTTAAAGAGGAACTCGGTGCAGTAAATGTGATAGTTCTGTAAAAAATAAAGATTCAGAATAATTGCAATACAAATCCCAATAGGGCTTTTGGGTGGAACTCAATGAGCTGATTCAAAATTTATGTGGAAACCAAAGATCCAATAGTTAAGATTTCCTGGGGTGGGGGGGTGTAGATAGGGTGAGGAAAATGTCTAACCAGATATCAACTTCTTATAAACAGTTATTAAAATATGTACTGGCACAGGAAGAAATAAATTAGCAAGTAGACAATAACAGAAAACTCAGAAACAAGGTTAGAGGTTGGAGACAAAAGATAGTGTCTATTTCATACCCCAGAACAAAAAATTGACTTCAGATTTATCTATGACTTAAAGGAAAAAAAATTTAAAAAGGGAAATTTAAGTAACAGAAATTTTGAAAAACTATTTAAAGGTTTCTTCAGATCAAAATGTATAACTCTGAAAAAATGTACAGGTTGTACCATATAAAAGAATGGTTTTATCCTAAATCTTAATCTTAAAAAAAAAAACAAAAATTTTAATAAGATGCACATTGCAAATACTTTCTTTGCTTTATATTTCTTTAAAAAATTGTCTTCTTTATGTATGTGTGTGTTTTAAGTTTTCATTTAAATTATAATAGCATATCATGTAATACTCGTTTTAGGTGTAGAATTCAGTGATTCATCACTTACATATAGCACCCATTGCTCATCACAAGGGCCCTCCTTAATACCCATCACCCATTTAATCCAACCCCTGGCCATCTCCCCTCCATCAATCCTCAGTTTTTTCTCTATTGTTAAGAGTTTCTTATCGTTTGCCTCCCTCTTTTCCCCCCTCCCCCTATATTCATCTGTTTTATTTCTTAAATTAAACATATGAGTGAAATCATATGGTATTTGTCTTCTCTGACTTGTTTAGCTTAGTATAATACACAGTAGCAAATGGCAAGATTTTATCCTTTTGATGGCTAAGTAATATTCCACTGTAGACATATACCACAGCTTCTTTATCCATTCATCAGTCAGTGAACATTTAGGGTCTTTCCATAATTTGGCTATCGCTGATAGTGCTGCTATAAACATCGGGTGCATGTGTCCCTTTAAATCAGTACTTTTGTAACCTTTGAGTAAATACCTAGTAGTGCAATTGTTGTGTCTATTTTTAACTTTTTGAGGAACCTGCATATTGTGTTCTAGAGCAGTGGCACCAGTTTGCGTTCCCACCAACAGTGTAAGAGGGTTCTCCTTTATCCACATCTTCACCAACATCTGTGTTTTCTGCATTGTTAATCTTAATTATTCTGACATAGTAGTTTTTATTTCTATTTTCCTGGTGATGAGTGATGTTGAGCATCTTTTCATTTATCTGTTAGCCATTTGTATGTCTTTGGAAAAATGTCTGTTCACGTCTTCTGCACATTTTTTAACTGGATTATTTGTCTTTTGGGTGTTGAGTTTGATAAGCTCTTTGTATGTTTTTGGTTACTAACCCTTTACCATATATGTCATTTGCAAATATCTTCTCTCATTTCATAGGCTGCCTTTCAGTTTTGTTGATTATTTCCTTCACTGTGCAGAAGGTTTGTTTTTTTTTTAAGATTATTTATTTATTTATTTGACAGACAGAAATTACAAGTAGGCAGAGAGGCAGGCAGAGAGAGAGGAGGAAGCAGGCTCCCTGCTGAGCAGAGAGCCGGATGCGGGGCTTGATCCCAGGACCCTGGAATCATGACCTGAGCCAAAGGCAGAGGCTTTAACCCTCTGAGCCACCGAGGCACCCCAGAAGCTTTTATCCTGATGAAGTCCCAATAGATCACTTTTGCTTTGGTTTCCCTTGCTTCTGGAAACATGTCTAGTAAGAAGTTGCTATGGTTGAGGTCAAAGAGATTACTGCCTGTGTTCTCCTCTAGGATTTTGATTGTTTCCTGTCTCACATTTAGGTCTTTCATTCATTTTGGATATATTTTTGAGTATGGTGTAAGAAAGTGGCCCAGTTTCATTCTTCTGCATGTTACTGTCCAGTTTTCCCAGCACCACTTGTTGAAGAGACTGTCTTTTTTCCATTGGCTGTTCTTTCCTGCTTTGTCAAAGATTAGTTGACCATACGATTGTGGGTCCATTTTTGGGTTTTCTGTTCTGTTCCATTGATTTATGTGTTTGTTTTTGTGCCAGTACCAGACTGTCTTGATGACTACAGCTTTCAATTACTATCTAATTACTCTTAGTTCATGCATTTATTTTGTCTATTGTCTATCTTTCTTCGCTAAATATAAGATCTATAAAGGAGGCACTTAGCCTGTTTAGTTTTATATTGTGTTGCAATTATGAGAAGAGTGTCTCGCAAGTACAAGATCAATAAATACTTCTTTTAATATTTTATTTATTTATTTGACAGAGAGATCACAAGTAGGCAGAGAGGCAGGCAGAGAGAGAGAGAGAGAGAGAAGCAGGCTCCCTGCTGAGCAGAGAGCCCATTGTGGGGCTCGATCTCAAGACCCTGAGATTATGATTTAGGCCGAAGGCAGAGGCTTAACCCACTGAGCGACCCAGGGGCTCCAAGATCAATAAATATTTGTTGAATGATTACATTAATGATCAACACAAGAAGTAAAAAGACAACAGAAAAATTACCAGAAGAAAAAAAATAGTATTTTATAGAAGATGAAAGGTACAAGGCAACAGAGAAATGTGAATTAGGCTTATAATGATGTAACACTTTATACCTCTTATATTTGTTAAATTTATGTATCATTTAGCATATTATTCAAATATTGAATAATGAGGAGCTATGTCAAAGTAAGTGTAATCTTTTGGAAAATAATTGGGCACCTTCCTGAAAAGTTGAACAGCCAGCCATACACTTAACTAATGAGCAATTCCATTTTAAGGCATGTGCCATAGACAATGTCTTGCAAAAGTGTAATAAACAAAGTGCTAATAGTCATAATAGCATTGTTCATAATAAAACAACAAAGGAAAAAAGTCATGTCCACTGAAAAGAGAATTCATACATTAATTTTGTTGTATTCACAGAGTGGAATACTAGACAACTGTTAGAATAATTATGGAGTTGTAGCTATACACAACAACATTAATCATATAAACAAAATATTGAAAGAAAAAAACAAATTTCAGAAGCCAGTTGTATTAGGATTCCCCAGAGAAACAGAACCAATAGGACAGATATATATTTTTTGCAAGAGAAATATCTTTTGTAACATGTTAAATATATTATACATTAACAATGGCATATTTAAAGGAAGATTAATTATTAGGAGTTGGCTTACACAATTATGGAGGGTGGCAAGTCCAAAACCACAAAGCCCATGTCCCTGTTTGGGTCTGAAGGCCCAGGGCTACTGTAGAACCAGGGAGAGCCATATCCTCATTTGGAGGCCATCAGGCAGGAGAATTCTTTCTTACTCAAGGAAAGACCAGTCTTTTTTTCTATTCAGACCTTCAGCTGATTACGTGATCCCCATTCAAATTAGGGAAGGCAATCTCCCTCACTCAGTCTACAGATTTAAGTGTTGATTTCATTCTAAAACACTGTCACAAAAACAACCAGAATAATGTTTGACTAGTATCTGTGTATCCTGTGGCCCCCAGGCAAGTTGACACATAAAATTAGCCATCACACCTGCATATCTGTTAAAACTCCTTTTTTATAAAACTCAAAATGAGGAAATATTAACCATTAAATTCAATAGAAAAACTTCTATATGTCCTAAAAGTAAAAATGTAAAGTCAAGCCAGAAGTCAGCATCAAAAGGCAAGGGATTGATGCTCAGACAAATCTGAAAGAAATCCATTGTGATCAAAATTGGGGGACTGGGAAGGAGGGGAGTGACAATTAGGGAAAATTACACTGTGCAAAATCAACATATTTTATATAAATTTTTAAAGTATGACATTGGTACAAGGATAGATAAGGAGACTGAGAAAAATGAGAAAGAAGTTCATATCCCTCAAATTACAGACATTATATATATATATACATATACATATATTTATTTATTTATAAAAATGTACATACATATATATGAAATATATAAGTTCTTATGCATTTTATATTATTAAGTATTCCTAGAAAAATAGAGATAAAATAAGACATCTGTTTCTTCAATGATGTCTATAATCTATCAGAATACAAACAGATAAACTTGGTTTAGTTGATATTATGAGGGAAATAAATTGTTACATGTAATCATATTCAGGAGTAATTAAGTAATGGCATCACACAGTTTGGGTGGCATTTATTAATACTGAAAATTAAGTACAAAAAGCTAAGTGTAGTCACTTAGATAATTAAATATAAAAGGGTATATAACATGTCAAAAAAAGGATTATTTCTCTTGAAAAATTATTTCACTCTTTTTTTCCCTCAAGATTTATTTATAATGAAGCTATCTTTGGACCAATATGAAGTCTCATTCCAGTATTAATGCTGGAATGACAAGCATGAAGCCCTAACTTCATGTTACAGTTGTGGTTCCCAAGAGTCACAATTACAACTATATAGGAACAAAAACTGTTTTATCATTGATTACCTAATGGCTTTGATGTCATACTGTATTTGGTAGAAAACAACTATAATCTCTATCAGTTTGTTATCTGCTATTAAAATACTGTTGTGCAAGATATGGACTCTGTATGTAAACTGTGTGAGATAACATATTCCAAGAAATAATGAGACATAAAAATTTATAGAAATAGCAAAAATATTTAAGGGGGAATAAATTAAAGACAAAAGAAAATATTTCCCTATGTATAAGTTACACATACATAAAAAGTGACTATGGACCCTTCTAATTTAAAGTATTGGTATTGTTTGGTAATTTATTGGTACTTAAAATCTGGCTCTTCATTGATTCAGTAAGGTATTTTCCCATCCGGTCTTTTCTTATATTCACTTAAAATGTATAGTATTAATAGAAGTATTCCATGACTTGTTTACCATTTGAAATACATAAAAATGTACTTGGCCTCAGGGTACCTTGTGCGAAAGTCATCTCCATTTTTATGTAAATTAAAATGTCAAGCACAGATCAAAGAGTGCTCTAATTCAATGGGCATATGTATGTGAAGATACAAATGCATACATCTTCAAGTTTCAGTCAGACAGCATTTGCTTAGTGCTTACACATGACAAAGCATATTGTGGAGAGTTTATTACAGATAACAGTTGTGAACCAAAAATAAAACTGGTATTTATGTATCTATTTGCTGTTAATTATTCTTTAAAAAATTTGTGTAGTGCTGGGGCTCCTGGGTGGCTCAGTGGGTTAAAGCCTCTGCCTTCCGCTCAGGTCATGATCCCAGGGTTCTGGGATCAAGCCCCACATCGGGCTCTCTGCTCGGTGGGGAGCCTGCTTCCCCCTCTCTCTCTGCCTGCCTCTCTGCCTACTTGTGATCTCTGTCTGTCAAATAAATAAAATAAAAATCCCTTAAAAAAATTGTGTAGTGCTTAATATAACCCAGGTGCGGTTATCGTCTATGAACTTTAGGTTGGTACTCTGTATCTTCATTCAAAAGAGAGGAAACAAACAGAGAGAGTTTAAGTAATTTTCCCATTGTTGGACAATGGGAAATTTGAATCAAATGAAATTTGAATCAAATCCTTCTGACTTGGAACCTGCATTGTGAACCATGGTATACATTGTTAACAGATATAATTGTTCTAATAATGGTTATTGTTATTTATGCTATGATAATACATATTATTCTTTATTGAAATAATTCTTGAAAACACAGATATGAAAGCAAGAAAAAAAAACATGCACAATTCCAGCACTGCTGGTAAATACTATCAGCATTTTACTTTGTGGCTCCCAAATTTTTATATATGATAAAATCTAATTGAATTAATTTATAACTTTAAAGTTGGCATTATAATCTATCCAGATTTTGTTACCTGTCTTTCTCAGTAAATATTTACCATTACAACAAATCCAGACCCACATTATCCTTTTAATAACTGTGAAGTATAATTGAATGGATACATATTATAGTATTTTCTAAGCCACGTTGTTAGACATTGGGTTGATTCTTATTTTTAACTATTATAAGCAATGTTTTCAAAGCTGCAGTAGTAAAATCATACTTTGAAAACTTGTTCCCTGATCTCCTTTTTGAGCATAGTGCCCAAATGACTAATTTTACAAATGGTCAGACACATATAATGGCATGTGCTTCTTCTAACAGCCTAACCCTAGACCAAATTTGTTGCACACCTACATTTCCAGTCTTTCTTACTTAGTTATTTTAACATTCTTATCGTATCTAAACTGTAGGGATCAACATCTGCAAAGAAAATACTGTGTGTTTCAGTGGTGAGGGATTTAGAGAATGTTAACACATGTTAGATAAGTCCCTACACTAAATGAGACATTTAAAAAAATAACTACATGGAAAGATAATTAATGATATAGTATGTTGAATTATAAGTCACTATTGGTAAAGACTATACCCCTTCCAGTAAAACACAGGTAGTTCTTTGCCTGGAACAGTTTAAATGCTTTTGAACTAGATAATAAATTAAAACACACATTCCACAAATACATTTAAAATAAGTAGTATTAAGCATTACTGGCATTTACACAAAAAGAAAAATCATAGTTTTTCTTGAATGTCTCAAATGTCAAGCCAAGGAACTCAACTGAACTATTTTGAGCAGATGAAACCAGACATAATATCCAGGGTAAATCCTCTAAATGATTGCCTACACATAGGGTTTATAATAATTGTGAAATGTCTAGACTGTACCCGATTCAACAAAACTTTTCAAAGCAATCAAACAAATAACATGTGGAAAGGCACTGAGCAGAAACAATCAACAAGAAAGGTACATGGATTCCAGAATCAAAATGGTTGTCCAGGAGGATGGCAGTCCTTGTACGCAGTACATGAGGAAACAAGGTACCCCCAAAGAGTAAGTTAAGGCTCCTTTTTTTCTTTATCAGAGCATGTACTTGTTCAATAGGTCACCCTATGGCTTTAAATTTGGGGGTTCTTCATTGCATAACATTCATTACCCGAGTCCGTGCCATTTTGATGAATAGAAGGAAACTATTTATTAATGAACCAACCCCTTTAGAAAATTAATTCCTAAGGAAACATATCTCCTAGTTAATAATGGCATTTCTAATGTTTATTTTGTGTTCATTCTTTTGATGATGATTATTATAAACATGCAACAATATATCCAATAATACCCAAAATTGCCAGGTATACTCTAACCACTAGCTACAGTTGTGCTAGGATAAAATATCAACACCTAATACAAAAAACAAAACCCCTCATCTAACTGTCAAACTTACTCTTTTCCCTCCTCTTCTTTAAATATATATATTTTTTAATTTATTTATTTGACAGAGAGAGATCACAAGTAGACGGAGAGGAAGGCAGAGAGAGAGAGAGAGGGAAGCAGGCTTCTTGCTGAGCAGAGAGCCCGATGTGGGACTCGATCCCAGGACCCTGAGATCATGACCTGAGCCGAAGGCAGCGGCTTAACCCACTGAGCCACCCAGGCGCCCCTTCCCTCCTCTTCTTGATGTTGTAGTACATGGGCCTTCTTGCACTTCCTATAATAACTATGCTCTTTACTGCTTCAGAACTTTTTCATAAGAAATCTCTCACCCCTTTCCCCAAAATATCTACCCAATATAGTCAGCACATACATAGTTCCTCTTCTGGCCTAACCTTTAATTTACCTTTTTAGGAAAGAATTTTCTGGTTTTGTAATATTCATAAGTCCCTCCTTTATGGGTAATCTCTTACTTCCCCATTTATTTTTTCCTGATGAAACTTACTATAACTCATAGTCATATAATTTTTGAATAATGCACTAGTTAGAAATGTTTACCTGCTTCGAATATATTCTAAAAGTAAATTAAGACATAAGAACACTTAGGGTTTGCTGAACAAGAGTCTAGAAATGGTTGATCCTAAGTGTAATTTAGTAACTAAGTGTCAAGGCTCTGGGTTGGCATTTCTGCATCACCTTAGTCCTTCTCTGAATTTCCAAGATGGCAGCCACAATTGAAACCACTATGGCTACACATCAGTTATCCCTGTAATAAGAAAGCAAATGGCATTCTTCTGACAAGACCTTCTCCTTAGCAGGGAGGAAATAGCTCCCAGAACCCTTTCTTCTATACCTCCTTGGTAGGAGCTGGTCTCCTATCCATCCCTAGGTTAATCAAAAGCAAAGAGGAATGAGAACACTATGGCCTAATTCCCAACATGTTGATAGCATTCTACTTAGGGAGTTCTCAAAATGTCTATTTGGGCTTAGACAACTCTTTTGTCAGTCTACAACTGCACAATTTCCACATGAGAAATTGCATAGGAGGAGGAGGAATTGACATATGAAGAGACAATGAGAGACGGTTGCTTAGCATATTAAGTCTGAGAAAATAGTCATGAATTAAATAAGTGAAAATTGTAGAAAAAGTTGGAATTATTTGATCAACTCTTAGTTCAGTAATCATTCTATAGCATTCATGGCAATCATGTATTCTCTGCTTGAAATTTTTCAGACATGAAATCTTATTATTTTCCATATCACTTATTTGACTTTGTATTGTTTTAAAATTATTACCTTTTTTATTTCTCGTATTTTTCCACAAGATGTAATGGAATTTGCCTTAGCCAATTCTTTTGTGATATACTTTCTAGAGCACTTCTTGATACCTCAGGGTTTCTGTTTTTCTTTTTGTTTTTGGTGTATTCTAGTCAGTTAAAGCCATCTTAGAAAAACATGATTTCTGTAATGCACACAAAAAGGAATCACCTCTTCTATTCTGAAAATTTTGTATATGAAGTTTCACTGTTAAATCAACATTACTTTTTTTTTTAATTTCAGTAGGCATTTTACTCTAATTACTTACATTTAACTTGTATTCAACCAAATACTTAGCCATTTTTTATATAAACTACTTGTAAGCCAGGTTTGGGGACTATATATTTGTTGTTGGTTTTGTTTTGTTTATTTTTAGTAAATATTTTTATATTTATACAGTTAAGGTATGTTGAAATGGCAGTCAATTAACTTCTTACCTTTCTTTTACAAAACTCACTTATGACAATTTTCTCACTACTAACACTTGGCTATTTCTGAGATTTTTAAGACTCTCATGAACTTTTTAGACACAAAATCTATCACCAAGTATGATTGCAATCCAGTTTTGAGTAAAATCTGATAAGCAGCACCTTTTTAAACACTATAGAAATCACTAGTTAGATTGTTAACAAGGTAAAGCAGTGTTTTGTGTTAAGTCACCTGAGATGACTCCCGGGTGAGAGTGATTCATCAGTACCAAATGCACTCTGCTTTTAATAAGCTTCAAATCCACGGATCTATACTATTAGTCACTTAACATTTCCCCCCATTTTTCCATAAGTAAAATGGAAATATCGTGAAGTACTGGATCATTTGCCTTGCTGAGATGAAAACCATACATTTTAGATCTTTCCTTGGATGTGGAAGATTAGTAAAATTACTATAAATTAAAATAGGATGAGATTTGGTTGGAATTGATGTTTATGTATTCCTCTGTTAGAGACCCACTTTATTAATTCTTCCAGAGATTAATGGCAGATGACCTTAGCAATTTATAGAATTTACCTTTGTAACAAAGAGAGAGAGAGATTCTATCTCAATTCTTCTGCTGTAGTTCCAAGTAGTACCATTCTCAAGAGTTATGATAATGGCTTCACAATCACATATTCAAATTCTTTCAGAAATCTAGGGTTTGAATGCCTGACGATGGTAATATTATTCCAGCAGAAATTTATTTAAAATACTTGTTTCATCTCTTGTAAAAGAAACCAAAACATCTTGACAAAACCTCCCCTTTTTAACAAGAGTGGAAGTGTTCTCTCTGCAAAAAAACTTTCAATTGTAACTAAAAGTAACATTTGGGGTGCCTGGGTGGTACAGTAGGTTAAGCCTCAGATTCTTGCTTTCAGCTTGGGTCATGATCTGAGACTCTGTGCTCAGCATGGAGTCCACTTAGGATTCTCCCTTCCCATCTGCCCCTCTACCCCAACCCTAAAATAAATAAATAAATACATACATACATACATAAACAAACAAATACATCTAGCTTTAAAAAAATAAAAATAACATCTATTCCTTTTTATCCCATCCATACCCAGTATATATGCAAATTTAGATTGTCAGACTTCCCTTACTAACTAAAACATTATAAAAACATTGGCCTATTACATTAAAGTGCAAAGACATTGTTAAGCTATGAACTTAGCAATATTTCTTTGTCCCTGATTGAGGGAAATATAGAAAAAACCTGGAAATATATATATATATATATATATATATATATTTCATATATATTCAATATAACAACTTTTTTTGAAAAAACAGATAATAAAAAATATAGTGAAACTTTAGTTCCTGATTATGATTATTTTGGGATGATAATTAAGCTCCAAATAGATGGGTGAAAAGGAAAACTAGGATCAAAGGATGTATTCCTAACTCTGCCTCTACTACTCAAGCGTAATGCTGAATGTGTCACTCTAAGACCTCACTCACTTATCTTCAAAATGAGAGGTCTATTAAAAAAAAAAAATCTGAGTTCCCTCTCATCTCTGAAATTTGATAATTCTAAATTCTCAGCTCTCCACATTTATTTTTCTGATCTTTTTTTTTTTTTTTTGGATTGTATTGACCACCTGAATTTTTTTTTTAAGTAGCTGGTTAAATATCATGTATAAAAACATCAATACATCCTGTTCCTGACTTTTTTTTTTTCTTCTGTATTTGACCACTACGTATCTGAACTGATAAACTGAATTTAATCTATGGTGCCTAACACATTCTTGCAATGACTAATCTTTATCAATCACCAAAGTTTGTTGTGCTAACTTTGAAATAGTTGTTGATAATGTAGTTATTTCATCCAATTGTAACAAAAAGAATTTAATGAGTGTTTGAAGTGTGTGTGATTATGCTATTTGAAAATTATACATTTTCCAAGATAAGGATTAAACACAAATCAAAGGAAGTCAATATTTCATTATGAATGGAAGTGATTATATGTAATCGGCAAACTTTGAAGCT
Organism: Lutra lutra; assembly: GCF_902655055.1. Lineage (NCBI taxonomy): Eukaryota > Metazoa > Chordata > Mammalia > Carnivora > Mustelidae > Lutra > Lutra lutra. Next base: position 38,469,636 of record NC_062282.1, on the reverse strand, counting down.
TTCTGCACTAGCTTACTGAATAATCAACACTGTGGTTTTGTCAGTATCAGTAGGATTGCACTTTTGTAGCTTTTGAAATGAATGCTATTTGCAAAGTTGAAGGTAAAGAGGAAAGTTTGTTTTCCCACCAACATTTCATTGATTGTTTGCTCTTCATGGAGAGTTTGTGACACTTTATCTCCCTGGCAGCTGGACTTTTTACCTGTCTTATATGGAGTGGTTTCATTAGAACCTAATTGATTTTGCAGTTGATGAACTCAGTGCTAGTATGTGTTGTCTCTTATAAACTATTTTCTACACGGACCTTCTTTCTTCTAGAGATATGAGAATAATTGACCCAGTATTTAAATAACAGTGTACTAAAATAGTAAAAAATTACTTTGATCCAGTTCCAATGTGGTATTTGTTTCTTATCTAAAGCAAAGATATTTCCTACATCACTCCTTGCTGAGTTTTATCTCACAAAGGTTGATTATTAAAAAGTGATGAAAGTTTATGTAATTCATTTTGGATGTCAAACAATGGCTTTGCAAAATGGGAGACAACCATAGCATGCAATCTAAAAATAGTCTTATGAACATTGATGAGTTGTCATGTTTTTCGTAGGTAAACCATAATGTTCGTTTCTACGTTATCTCTTACCTCTAAATATTGTGTGTGTGTGTGTGTGTGTGTGTGTGTGTGTGTGTGTGTGTGTGGTGTGTCTGTGTGTGTTTGTTTTTTATGTCTGGACTTTTCCATGGTGACTTTTCAGCATTTAGACAATATTTTTGGCTCTTTTCTTTATGAAAAATGTTTTTAAAGTCAAAATTACAACTTGATATACGTGGTAGTTCTTTTATCAAACTCAGTATACCCACTGCCCTATTGTATGAAAAATACAGCGTGTTTGACTTTCCATAAGGAAACTCCAAGACTTAATGAGCTAAAGAAAGCCCTAAGTGAAATCCACTGGCCTATTATTTTGTTGTCCATGGGATTTAATAACCATGTGGAAAAGCATTGTTAAGCGTACTAGAGGGTGGCCCCTTCAGGTAAAATCTTAAATGTACCAGCAAAGCAAAATGGGGACCTCCTCTCTCTATTCATTTTTAATCTCTTTCTTTCAGGGGCATGAAATTCATAACTTCAAGTTGATTAAATTAAAAATTCAATTAACTATATATTTTTAAGTGGACACTTGCTTTGAATAGAATAACATCTTCTGAATTATAAACAGGTTTCAGAAGACATATATACCAGACATAGCCATTGCCATTTTCTATGAGAAGTTATTTAGCATGTTTTAAATCAAGATTTAATATGCACTCCAAAGATCAAAGAACCAATAGTTAAAAGCTAAATAAGAATATCTTTGTGTAATTTTCTACTATTCTGTTATACTGAGGATAAAAGACTATCCAGAATGTTTTGTCCAAAAAGTATCCTTTTATCATTTCTATGTTTTTAAACTTCTCCTGTGCACTAATAATTCTCTAACATTTGACCCTTATTTTAAATCAAATTACATGATATGTAATTCTTTCATAAAATTCTGTATTATAGAAAACATCTTGTACTTCTAACATCAAGAATTATGTTAAAACTAGCTCAGCATTGTCTTTATCTTGGCATCTGAAGTAAATATATATCTAGAAGAAAAAATATATAAAACTTTAAGAGGTCCTAAAGCTATCTTTTAACATTTTAGAGATCAAACAGCTTTTGGTAAAATATTATATTAAATTTGAAACTACTTGTGGAGGTTGTGTTTTTTTAAAGATGTAAATTAAATGTGTAAGTATAAAGCAAATTAACAAATAAAAAGTGTTAACATTGAACTTAGGTATATGTTCCCAGAGCTAATAACATAAATTAAAGTAAGGTTTTCAGGTACTTGGATAAACAAACAGGATTCTGAAATATATCCTCAATCAGTCACTTCCATCTGGGAGATGGGAAGCTCCAACTTTCATCATGTCCTGTCAAGTGGTTTGGTTTATTGAAAAGTCTAAATTATACACTACAAAAGCAATACCCAGAAATGCAGAGAATTTAGTCATTGAGATGATAAAAAATCACAGTTGGTGTTTGAATTTTTTAAGGACAAGTGTTATCTCACATATTTGATATTTGAATTTTTTAAAAACAAGAGTTATCTCCTGTATTTGAATTCTTAGCACTTACTGTATGACTTAGGACTTGCTCTATGGTTAGTAGTCAGCATGTACTTATCATGTTTGTTATTGTTGAGTTAGTAGCTGATTCCCATAAATCAATACTAAACAGGCTAGAAAGAAGAGATGGAGTCCATTACATTTCTTTGAACTTGTGGCTGATTTGTTAAGAACACTATGTTATATGTTAAGATTTGGCTAAGTCACCAATGCATATTTCTGTATTTATTCTATATCCCGAGAGTCATAAATAGTTATTACTTATCTGAATAACATAAGGAAGTATTACTGGTAAATTTTTAGTTACAGAGATATCTACACCATCCTGTGGGTTGGTTTTCAGTGACATCAAATGCAGTCATACGCCTGTCTTATATAAAGGAGCTGGGGTGCCTGGGTAGCACGGTTGGTTAAGTGTCAGACTCTTGGTTTCAGCTTAGGTCATAATCTCAGGGTTGTGAGATCAAGTCCCTTGTAAAGTCCCACATAAAGCCCCACATCATGCTTCATGTTCAGTGTGGAGTCTGCTTGAGATTTTCTCTCTTCCTCTCCTTCTGCCCCTTCTGCTCATGCTCTCTCTTTCCCTCTGAAAAACATAAATCTTAAAAAGTAAAATAAAATAAAAAATAAAAGGTTCTGACAGTCAAAGAGTGTGCCCCTCACTTAATATTTTGGATCGTGATTATCTGGACATTCTAAAAAGACATGACCTATGACATTTTCTTCATGCACAGGCACCAACCCCCCCCCAACCAGGACAATATTTTTAATGAACACTTCTATAACACTTCCCATGCTCTAAATCATAGTTATTAAGGATAAATTTAATTAATGCTAGATAATTTTTTGGACCCTCACAAATGCAATATGATAAAAATGTCAGTTTTTATTTTCTTTGTATTTGTGTGTGAGAAATAGCTAAAAAACCAGAAGTAAGAAATATATATTTAAGTGAGAAATTTCTTCTATGAATTCTCTCTCCAAAACAAAAAATAAGGTATGACCACTGGTATGGTAACAACGGAAGCACTGTGATCGATGTGTAGAATCCAAGTACTCTTGCTTGGTCTTTAAGAAGATCTGAAAATACTGCTACCAGAGCTTCACCATTACATGTGGCAGGAAAGCACAGTGGTCAAGAAGAGAAAATTCTTCAGGAGACCCATAGGAGTTCAAATGAGGTTTGTTTTAAATAGCATGATACTTAGATTCCATTTCTTTTGTCATTTTTGCTCCAAAATTGAGGAGAGTGAAGTCAATATCAGATTCCTGAAGTCTTAACTTTTATTTTTTCAAAAATTTTTCATATTGTCTTAGAGGTTTACTCTCTGGAGAGATTTTTCCCCCTAAAAGAATGCACAACTCATCTGGAAGAGATTTTAGTGAGCACACTGACTCACCCCTTCAGTTAACAGAGAAGGAAAGAATCTAGAAAGATTGGTGAATTTTAAGGATAATGCAGCAAGGTAGTTAAATACCTTGAAATAGAATAATTACCTACAACTTACCTTCATTTTTTCCCCACAGTGCTAAACATATATCTTAAGATTTATTAGACATTCAAATTTTTATGAAAAGTTAAAATAAAGGTTTTAGTTTACTTAATTATCTTTTTGCCTTTTCTTCTTGACTTTTAACTTTTACTTCTTCTTTAACTACTTACCAAATTCTGTCAACTGAGGCATCAATGTTTAGGCTCTCTTTCCAAAGATAGAATAGTTTTGACATCACAATTTACATAAACTTTTTAAAATTAACATATAATGTATTATTTGTTCCAGGGGTACAGGTCTGTGACTAATCATTCTTACACAATACACAGTGCTCACCATAACACACAACCTCTCTAGTGTCCACCACCCAGCCACCCCATCCCTCCCACTCCCTCTGCACTCCAGCAACTCTCGGTTTGTTTCCTGAGACTGAGTGTCCTATGTTTTGTCTCCCTCTCTGGTTTCTTCTTGTTTCATTTTTTTTCTCTTCCCCTAGGATCGTCTCCTGTTTCTCAAATTCCACATACCAATGAGATTATATGATAATTGTCTTTCTGTGATTGACTTATTTCACTAGCATAAACCCTCTAGTTCTATCCACATCATTGCAAATGGCAAGATTTCATTTTTCACAGCTACATAATATTCCTGTGTGTGTGTGTGTGTGCGTGCACGTGCGCATCTTCTTTACCCATTTATCTGTTGATTTATTGAACATTTCTTAAATGTATTAGTCTTGTTCAGAATTAAGGTAAGATTTTTAAGTATCAATTAAATTTTTTTGAAAATTAAAGTATTTTATAATAGGATTAAGCAACATTTTTAATCATTTGACTTTATTTCATAGAGCAGTTTAAACTTTATGGAAATACCGAGTAGGAGGTGCAAAGATCATATACTCATTCTCCAATCCACTCTACCAAGGTTTCCTCTATTATGAACCTCTTGAATTGCTGCATTTGTTATTATTGATAAACCCAATCTGATACACTATTATTAACTTAAAGCCCAGTTTTTTACATTAAAGTTTACTATGTTGTACAATTCTATGGGTTTCTCCAAATGCATGTCATACACCCACCGTTATAATACTATATATAGTCTCATGAAAAATGATTTCAGTACCCTAACACTCCTCTGTGTCCCACAACCCTCTCTCCAACCACTGAGTTTTTTAAAAATTATTTAAACCAGTAGTTGTTTGGTTTTTTTTTTAAGATTTTTTTCATTAATTTGAGAGAGAGAGAGAGAGAGAGAGACAGACAGAGTTAACAACAGAGCACAAGTGGGGAGGAGAAGCAGGCTCCTGGCTGAGCAGGGAGGAGGGCATGGGGCTGGATCCCAGGACCCTGAGATCATGACCTGAGCTGAAGACAGATGCTTAATTACCTGAGCTACCCAGGCAATGATCTTTTTACTGTCTCCATAATTTGTCTCTTCCAATATGTTATATTGTTGGGATCATAAGATGTCTAATCCTTTCAGACTAGCTTCTTTCAGTTAGCAATAAGCATAGAGTTTAAGGCTCTTCCATGTCTTTTTGTGGCTTGCTAAGTCATCTATTTTTATTGTCCAGTGGTTTGCCATTTTATGGATATACCACAGTTTGGGTTTTTTTGTCATTGTTCTGTTTTTTCAATATCTCTTCCCCCATTGAAGGTCATCCTATTTACTTCCAATTTTATTCTGAATAAGGCTGTTATAAATATTTGCATGAAGGTTTCTGTAGAGACACAAATTTTCAAGGCCCTTAGGTGAATACTTAGGAAAGTAAATTTCTGGGGCGCCTGGGTGGCTCAGTGGGTTAAAGCCTCTGCCTTCGGCTCAGGTCATGGTCTCAGGGTCCTGGGATCAAGCCCCGCATCGGGTTCTCTCTGCTCAGCAGGGAACCTGCTTCCCCCTCTCCCTCTACCTGCCTCTCTACTTGTGATCTCTCTCTGTCAAATAAATAAATAAAATCTTTAAAAAAAAAAAAAAGGAAAGTAAATTTCTGGACATGACTATGTTTAGCTTTGCTAATAAACTGCCGAACAGCTTTTCATAGTGTCTGTACCATTTTGCATTCCTACAAGCAACAGATGAGGCCTTCTGTTGATCTCCATCCTCACCAGCATTTGTTGTTGGTAGTGTTTTGGATTTCAATCATTCTAATAGATATATAGTGATATCTCTTGTTTTACTTTGCAATTCCCTAATGACATATTGTGTTAAGTATCTTTCTATAGATTTATTTGTCATCTGTAAATCTTCTTTAGTGAAATATTTTTTCAGACAAGAAAAAAATACTCCATGAAAGAAAAAATTGCTAAGTTGGATTTCATTAAAATTAAAGACTTTTGCTGTGAGAGGCACCATTAGAGAATGAAAATATAAACTCTGGATTGGGAGAAAAATTTGGAAAACATGTATCTGATATAGGAATTCTATAAAAATTAGACAAAGAACTCTTAGAGCTCACAATGAGAAAACACACAACCAAATCAAGAAGTGGGCAAAGCATCTGAACAAATAATTTTTAAAAAATAACAAATGTTACACACTCATAAGTATAAAATTAAATATAACATTCTTTTATTTTTTTAATTTAATTTTATTTTTTCAGTGTTCCAAGATTCATTGTTTATGCACCACACACAGTGCTCCATGCAATATGTGCCCTCCTTAATACCCACCACCAGACTCACCCATCCACCTCCACTCCAAAACCCTCAGTTTGTTTCTCAGAGTCCACAGTCTCTCATGGTTCATCTCCCCCTCCCATTTCCCCCAACACCCTTCTTCTCTCCTTTTCCCAATGTCCTCCGTGTTATTCCTTAAGCTCCACAAATAAGTGAAACCCTATGATAATTGACTCTCTCTGCTTGGCTTATTTCACTCAACATAATCTCTTTCAGTCCCATCCATGTTGATATAAAAGTTGGGTATTCATCCTTTCTGATGGAGGCATAATAATCCATTGTATATATGGACCATATCTTCTTTATCCATTCGTCTGTTGAAGGGCATCTTGCCTCTTTCCACAGTTTGGCTACTGTGGCCATTGCTGCTATGAACATTGGGGTACAGATGGCCCTTCTTTTCACTACAACTGTATCTTTGGGGTAAATACCCAGTAGTGTAATTGCAGGGTCATAGGGAAGCTCTATTTATAATTTCTTAAGGAATCTCCACACTATTTTCCAAAGTGGCAGCAGCAACTTGCATTCGGACCAACAGTGTAAGAGGGTTCCCCTTTCTCCACATCCTCTCTGACACTTGTTTACTGTCTTGTTGATTTTGACCATTCTAACTGTTGTAAGGTGGTATTTCAATGTGGTTTTGATTTGGCTCTCTCTGATGGCTAATGATGATGAACATTTTTTCATGTGTCTGTTAGCCATTTGTATGTCTTCATTGGAGAAGTGTCTCTTCATGTTTTCTGTCCATTTTTTGACATGATTATCTGTTTTTTGAGTGTTGAGTTTGAGGAGTTCTTTATAGATCTTGGATATCAGCCCTTTGTCCGTGATGTCATTTGCAAATATCTTCTCCCATTCCAATGATTGCCTCTTTGTTTTGTTGACTGTTTCCTTTGCTGTGCAGAAGCTTTTGATCTTGATGAAGTCCCAAAAGTTCATTTCTGCTTTTGTTTCCTTTACAGCATTCTTTTAAACTGAAAACCTATTTAGTTAGGCACAGTATTTTTTTGAAGTTTATTAGTCCTTAGTTTTAAAAGGACTATTTTCAAACTTAGAGAGAATGAAATGGATTATTTAAAGTTTACTTACTAGGAAAAAAAACAAAACTCTAACACAGCATTTACGGAAAAAATGCTTTTGTATATATTAATGTCATTATAGATTAAAACCAAAAGAATATTGTTGATTTATTATTTTTAAATAACAGCTTTATTGAGATATAATTTACTTACTTAAATTTTGCCCTTTTAAAGTGTCATTCAGTGTTTTCTCTATAGTCACAGAGTCATATAACCATCACCATCTAATTTTAGAATATTTTAATTGCTCCCCTAATAAACCTATGCTCATTAGTAATCACCCTCCACCCACTTTCCCCCAGCCTCTGACAACCACCAATATACTTTCTGTCTCTATAGATGTGTTTATTCTGGAAATTTCATACAAGTGAAATCATACATTACATAGTCTTTTGTGACTGGCCTTTTTCACTTATCATAATGTTTTTGATATTCATCCATGCATGAAGTGCATGCACGCTGAAGCATGTATGAGTACATCATTTCTTTTATTGCCAAATAATTTGCTATTGCAGTGATTTATCATTGATGTAGAGAACATTTCATGCTGTCTCATGCAAGATATGTATTCAGTACTGACTACACCTTTAGAAGATTTTCTTCAGAGAATTGATAATTCATTAAAAGGAATGGCAATTGATTTTAGAAATGGAAATATTGTTATCAAGGCCAGAGTCTTCTTTGATGGGATAAAAAGCAGATGCAACAGATACAACTCAGGGATCCAATTAACCTTCTTTAATACAATTTAAACAAAGATACCCACCCCCTGAAAACACCCACAAAATGCATAAATATATGTGGCTATATATATGGATGAGTGAATATAAAGCCAATTATTGAAAAAGGTTAGAATTATTTTTGAAAAAATGAAAAATGTGTTAAATAGTAATGGTGAGAGTGGACATTCCTGTCTTACTCCTGACCATAGAGAAGAGCTCTCAGTTTTTTCCCACTAAGAGTGATATTAGCTGTGGGTCTTTTTTATATGACCTTTATAATGTTGAGGTATGTTCCCTCTGTCCCTATTTTGTTGAGGGTTTTTATCAAGAACGGACACTGTACTTTGTCAGATTTTTTTTTTTCTGCATCTACTGAGAAGATCATATCCTTTTTATCCTTTCTTTTATTAATATGGTGGATAATGTTGATTGATTTGCAAATATTAAAAAACACTTGCAGCCCAGGAATAAATCCCACATGATTGTCATGAATGATTCCTTTAACGTACTGTTGGATTCAGTTTGTTAGTATCTTGTCAAGAACTTTTGCATTGATGTTTATCAGGGATATTGGTCTGTAATTCTTTGTTTTAGTGATGTCTTTGTCTGGTTTCAGGATCAAGGTAATGCTGGCTTCACAGAAGCAGTTTGGAAGTTTTCTGTCCATTTCTATTTATTTTTTTTATTTTTTTTATTTTATTTTTTATAAACATATAATATATTTTTATCCCCAGGGGTACAGGTCTGTGAATCGCCAGGTTTACACACTTCACAGCACTCACCATAGCACATACCCTCCCCAATGTCCATAACCCCACCCCTCCTCTCCCAACCCCGCTGCCCGCAGCAACCCTCAGTTTGTTTTGTGAGATTAAGAGTCACTTATGGTTTGTCTCCCTCCCAATCCCATCTTGTTTCATTTACTCTTCTCCTACCCCCTTAATCCCCCATGTTGCATCTCCTCTCCCTCATATCAGGGAGATCATATGATAGTTGTCTTTCTCCAATTGACTTATTTAGCTAAGCATGATACCCTCTAGTTCCATCCACGTCGTCGCAAATGGCAAGATTTCATTTCTTTTGATGGCTGCATAGTATTCCATTGTGTATATATACCACATCTTCTTTATCCATTCATCTGTTGATGGACATCTAGGTTCTTTCCATAGTTTGGCTATTGTAGACATGGCTGCTATAAACATTCGGGTGCACGTGCCCCTTTGAATCACTACGTTTGTATCTTTAGGGTAAACTAAGTCTTCTTTAAATGTCTGGTAGAATTCCTCTGGGAAGTCAGCCCTGGACTTTTGTTTATTGGGAGCTTTTTGATTAGTGATTCAATTTTTTTGCTGGTTATGGGTCTGTTCAGATTTTCTGTTTCTTCATGCTTCAGTTTTGGTAGTTTGTATGTTTCTAAAAATTTGTCTATTTCTTCCAGATTGTCCAGTTTGTTGGCATGTAATTTTTCATAACATTCTCTTAAAATTTATGTGTGTTTTTGTGGTGTTGGTTGTGATACTGCCTCCTTCATTCATGATTTTATTTATCTAGGTCCTTAGTACTGGAAATCTTGGTCTCAGTAGTCAGACAACAAAAAGAAATGAAGGGCATCCAAATTGGCAAGGAAGAAATCAAACTTTCAGTAGTTGTAGATGACATGATACTCTATGTAGAAAACTAGAAAGACTCCACCATAAACTTACTAGAACTAATATATATGAATTCAACAAAGTCACAGGATATAAAATCAACACAGAGAAAGCTGCTGCATTTCTAAACCAATAATAAAGCAGCAGAAAAAGAAATCAATGAATTGATCCCATTTATAATTGCACTAAAAACCATGATATACCTAGGAATAAACCTAACCAAAGAGGTAAAAGATCTGTATGCTAAAAACTATAGAATGAAAGAAATTGAAGAGAACACAAAGAAGTGGAAAAACATTCTGCAGTCATAGATTGGAAGAAGAAATATTGTTAAAATGTCTATACTACCCAAGGCAATCTACACATGTAATATAATCCCTATCAAAATACCACCAGCATTTTTCACAGAGCTCAAATGAACAATTCTAAAATTTGTATGGAACCACAAAAGACCCCGAACAGCCAAAGCAATTCTGAAAAAGAAAAGCAAAGCTGGAGGCATCGTGACTCTGGCTATATTACAAAGCTATAGTCATCAAGACAGTATTGTGGTGGCACAAAAACAGACACAAAGATCAATTGAACAGAATAGGAAACCCAGAGATGGACCCACAACCAAATGGTTAACTAATCTTTGACAAAGCAGGAAAGAATAGCCAATAGAAAAAAACAGTCTCTTTTCAACAAAATGGTGTTGGGAAAACTGGACAGCAACATTCAGAAGAATGGAACTGAACCACTTTCTTATACCATACACAGAAATATATTCAAAATGAATGAAATACCTACATGTGAGACAAGAAAAAATCAAAATCTTGGAGGAGAACATAGGCAGCAACGTGTTTGACTTTAGCTGTAGCAACTTCTTACTTACTTTATGTCATCAGAGGCAAGGGAAGCAATAGTAAAAATGAACCATTGGGACTTCATCAAGATAAAAACTTTCTGCTCAGTGAAAGAAATAACAAAACTGAAAGGCAGCCTATGGAATGGGAGAAGATATTTGCAAATCACATAGATGGTAAAGGGTTAGTGTCCAAAAATTACAAAGAACTTACCAAACTCAATACCCAAAAGACAAATAATCTGGTTAAGAAATGGACAGAAGATATGAATAGACACTTTTCCCAAGAAGAAATACAGATGGCTAACAGACACATGAAAAGATGCTCAACATCACTCATCATCAGGGAAATGAAAGTGAAAATCATGATGAGATACCATCTCACATCTGTAGAAACAACAGGTGTGATGAGTATGTGGAGATTATTGATTGATTATTATATCATATTACATATGATTATTAGAACTTTGTAATATGATACTGTAAAATCATGCATTTTATATGACACTTATAATGCTGATTTGTTCCCCTCAAATAAAAGTAATTTTATTAACTGATCTAGTATTGTTTGGTTAGGAAAACAAGTAGGAAAAGAGTTCTGAACCAAATTCTTTATAAAAAAAATTCTGAATAACTTATTGAAAATAAATTATTACTATAACAATATCCTACACAAATCAAAGTAGTTGTGAAAAAAATAGCAGGAAGTAACCATTGATGATGAAGTTTAAGAATAAGAAGTTTCATGGGAGTGAGGAGGAAACACTTAGTTTATTTTGGAGTAGTCCTTGATAGATCCACAGACTTTCAAAAAAATTTAGCTCAGTCTGCAATGACTCCTAGGGAATGTACTATTGTAAAGCAAACATCTGAAAATATATTGAAAGTCAAAAGTCTACAACAGATTTTGGATTTTATATCTGGACATTTCTTCATATGTCTATAGATTTTTGAATCACATTCATATTTTTGCAGCACCAAGTGTTAACTAGAAATCATTTTATAGATCTGTCTTTCCATTATAATTTTATCAGTGTCATATAACTGAATACATATACACAGGTTCGAGTAGTCAATTAAATGCTGGCCATGACTGACTTTCATACAGGAAACTCTCTTTGGTTAATAACTGTCAATCAAATGTCTTTCTTCCAGGCCGAACTCCCCCAAATCCAAAATTATGTTATTTGGACAAGGGTTGAATATCGTTCATCAGATTATTTGAATGCACATAGAATTACTCTAAATATTGAGGGGGTTGGTTTGTAATTTATCTGCTTTGTTATGTGTCCTTCCAGGCACAAACCAAACAATCATGGATATTTTTTTTAATTGACCAATTCTGCTAATTCTGAAAATATGTACAAATTATATCTGCAAGCCTAACCTGTGTACTGAATTCCAAATTATGTAGCCAAAACAAACTTGGCATTTTAACTAATCCTGATCTTGGCTGAGACTCTCTAATATTTAGGTCTCACCTAAAGCATCAGCAGCAGCAGCATCATAAGGATTTTCCTTAATCCCCTATTCTAAATTAACCCTTTCTACGTGGTCACTCTATCACATCAACCTGTTTGCATTTTATTCATATCTTTTATAATGATCTGATATTTATTTATTCATTTTCTTAGGTATTGTTTTTGTCCTCCAATACAGACACCTCTTCTGTCTTGTTCAACATTTTATCCACAGAACTTAGAACAAGGTTTGGCACATCAGTTATTTGTGGCATGAATAATTCTCTCTCTCATGCCTATTTACCACACGACTTAATTCATGTATTTTCATAGAGATGCTTTCAAACTAATTTGTATTCTAGACTTATGAGCTACCTCTGTGATACAACCTCTGCACTATTGACATTTTAAACTGAAAAATTGTTGAGGGGGTTGTCCCATGCATTTGCAAACATTTAGTGGCTTTCTTGGCCTTTATCTACTACATGTCAGGCACACAGATTTTTCCGTGTACTCTCGTACTTCTACCCTTAAACCACTGCCAACTTATGTTCATGATCCTTCTGTAATACCTTTCCATGCCCATTTACAGTTTATGTGCTCAAGCATTTTTCAACATTTCTCTGGATTAATGTATTTCCTTGGCATGATTGATTAATTTGCTGAATGAAAACCCAGTACCCAGTTTCTTTCTTTAACCTTGGTTCAGCAAGCTTAGGTAACATGATTATCAGAAGAGTCTGAGACATAAAATATCTGATGTAGTCTGTTCTTTCTGATGGAACTTCCTACTCTCTCTTCTAACATGAGGATGATAATTTGTCTTCATGACTCTTGACTATGCTGAACATCAGCCATTTTCTTAAATGAAGGTTAATATTCTTTTTTATTATGAATGACTCTCACATCACCCACTGAGTCATAAACTTCTTGGTCTTTCATCAATAACTGTAGTTTCTATGCTTGTTACTGTTGGGATTTTTCATACATTCTGAAGCCAGAAAGTCAAAATAATTGGCCTTACTTTAGCTAAACAATTCATTTCAATTTAACTCTTTAAATTCGATCTTGTAGCAGCAGATTTTAGCCAATTCATTATTAATCACATATAGGGTGATGCCCTGAGATTGTATAAGTGAAAGCATATTGAATGTCTCATACTGACTTTCTGCCTCGGCATATGAAAAAAATCAAAATCTACGTTTACATCTGTATGCAACTTCCAGAACATTTTTTTTTTAAGATTTTATTTATTCATTTGACAGACAGAGATCACAAGCAGGGAGAGAGGCAGGCAGAGAGAGAGGAGGAAGCAGGCTCCCCACCAAGCAGAGAGCCCAACGCAGGCTCGATCCCAGGACCCTGGAATCATGACCTGAGCCAAAGGCAGAGGCCCTAACCCACTGAGCCACCCAGGCGCCCCAACTTTCAGAATATATTTTTTTAAAAGATTTTATTTATTTATTTTACAGAGAGAGAGAGAGATCACAAGTAGGCAGAGAGGCAGGCAGAGAGAGAGTGGAAAGCAGGCTCCTCGCCAAGCAAAGAGCCCGATGCGGGGCTCAATCCCAGGACCCTGAGATCATGACCTGAGCCAAAGGCAGAGGCTTAACCCACTGAGCCACCCAGGTGCCCCCAGAATATTTTTAATTGCACAAAGTAATATGGCATTTTCAAATTCTTTTTTTTTTTAAGATTTTATTTATTTATTTGTCAGAGAGAGAGAGGGAGAGAGAGCGAGCACAGGCAGACAGAATGGCAGGCAGAGGCAGAGGGAGAAGCAGGTTCCCTGACGAGCAAGGAGCCCGATGCGGGACTCGATCCCAGGACGCTGGGATCATGACCTGAGCCGAAGGCAGCTGCTTAACCAACTGAGCCACCCAGGCGTCCCGCATTTTCAAATTCTTAATAACTACTCATGCCCCAATGCATACACAAACATGCATGCACATAAAACTACTTTTTTATATACTGAGTTAAAATATATACTTACATGGTTATTTTTTTTCAACTCTAAGACCCCCCAAAAAAGTCTCACCAAATTGTTTCATGCTAATAAGAACAAAATTAAGTTGCTCTTAACAAAATTAAGTTATTCTATAATGATAGATGTATTTAGGTGTTGTTTCTTTAACTTTATTCTTGATGTTTTCTTGCTTTATGTATCATTTTATAGTCATATAGTAGAAAGCACATTCATAAAATTCATTATATTGGATTTATTCATATATTCATTATATTGTATGTATATAATATATTACCTAATAAATTTAACTTACTAGTTTACCACAAAGGAAAAAGTTAGTCAAATTATATTTTCCATTTTCAAGACATTTCTCTAGGTAGGAAGTAAAATCTCTTAAAATATTTTACATGTGCCTATTAGCCATTTGTATATCACAAATGTCACACAGAGAAGAGTCTGTTCATGTCTTCTGCCCATTCTCTTACTGGGTTATTTGTATTTTGGGTGTTGAGTGTGAGATCTTTATAGATCTTGGATATCAGCCTTTTATGTGTAATGTCATTTGCAAATATCTTTTCCCATTCCGTAGGCTGCCTCTTAGTTTTGTTGACTGTTTTCTTTGCTGTGCATAAGCTTTTTATGTTGATGGAGTCCTAAAAGTTCGTTTTTGCTTTTGTCTCATTTGCCTTTGGAGATGTGTCTTGAAAGAAGTTACTGTGGCCAATGTCGAAGAGGTTACTATGTTCTCCTCTAGGATTTTGATGGATTCCTGTCTCACATTGAGGTCCTTCATCCATTTTGAGTTTGGTGTAAGGGAATGGCTCGGTTTCATTCTTCTATAGGCAGCTTTCCAATTTTTCCAGCACCACTTATTGAAGAGACTGTCTATTTTCCACTGGATATTTTTTCATGACTTGTCAAAGATTAGTTGACCATAGAGTTGAGGGTCCATTTCTGGAATCTCTGTTCTGTTCTGTTGGTCTACGTATCTGTTTTTGTGCCAACACCATGCTGTCTTGATGATCACAGCTTTTATATAGCTTGAAGTCAGGCAGTGTGATGCCCCAAGCTTTGTTTTTCATTTTCATCCTTCTCTTGGCAATTCGGGATCTTTTCTGATTCCATACAAATTTTAGGATTGTTTGCTCCAGCCCTTTGAAAAATGCCAATGGTATTTTAATAGGGATGGCACTGAAAGTGTCAGTTTCTCTGGGTAGGATAGATATTTTAACCATGTTTATTCTGCCAATGAGCATGGGATATTTTCCCATCTTTTTGTGTCTTCCTCAATTTCTTTCATAAGTGTTCTGTAGTTTCTGGAGTATAGATCATTTACCTCTTTAGTTAGGTTTATTTCTAGATATCTTATGGGTTTTGTTGCTATTGTGAATAGAATCAATTCCTTAATTTCTCTTTCACAGTTACATTGTTAGTGTATAGAAAAGCAACTGATTTCTGTGCATTCATTTTGTATCCTAACACATTGTAGAATTGCTGTATGGTTCTAGTAACTGAGTATTTACCCCAAAGATACAGATGTAGTGAAAAGAAGGGGCACATGCACCCCAATGTTCGTAACAACAATGTCCACAATAGCCAAACTGTGGAAGGAGCCAAGATGCCCTTCAACAGATGAATGGATAAAAATGTGGTACACATATACAATGGAATATTATTCAGTCATCAGAAATGATGAATACCCACCATTTGCATCAACATGGATGGAAGTGGAGGGGATTATGTTAAGTGAAGTAAATCAAGCAGAGAAAGACAATTATCATATGGCTTCATTCATATGTGGAACACAAGCAAAAGCATGGAGGACTATAGGGGAAGGGAGAGAAATCTGAAGGAGGAGAAATCAGAGAGAGAGAGATGAACCATGAGAGACTCTGGACTCCAGGAAACAAATTGAGGCTTTCAGAGGGGAAGGGGTTGGGGGAAGGGGAAAGAGGGTGATGGGTATTAAGGAGGGCATGTGATGTGATGAACACTGGGTGTTATACATAACTAAAGAATCACTGAATACTACTTCAAAAATTAATGATATACTATACAGTGGCTAACTGAACATAATAAAAAATTAAAAATAAATAAATAAGTAAATAATAATTTTTTCAAAAATCTAGTTTTTCTGATAAAAAATAAAATATTTCACTAACAAGTTTATAATAAAAGCACCAGTTCATAGTACATTTGAGGTTAGGATTGTATTATTTATCTTTATATTTTATATCAATTAAATGTTTAATTAATCATTTGATTGAAACAAGATTGGGAATTGAATTTCTCCAACTTACATAGAGA
This sequence comes from Lutra lutra, assembly GCF_902655055.1. Lineage (NCBI taxonomy): Eukaryota > Metazoa > Chordata > Mammalia > Carnivora > Mustelidae > Lutra > Lutra lutra. Next base: position 38,453,282 of record NC_062282.1, on the reverse strand, counting down.
TCACCTCCATCATATGGTCCAAAGTCAATGATTGTATTTTTTGTAACTATTAGATTTAATATGATTTTAGGTTTTTCTGCTCATTTCAAAATTTAGATTTAATTATGGTATTTTAAATTAAAGGAAAAAATAATTGGTTTTTAATTTGCTATTTCAATAGAGATGAGAAAATACACTATTTGTAAATAGAAATAATCACACATTTAATTTTTTTCAAGATTTAATTTACTTATTTGAGAGAGCATGAGCAAGGGAAGGGCCAGAAGAGGAGGAAGAGGGAGAAGCAGACTCCCCACTAGTACAGAGGCCAATGTGGGGCTGGATTCCAGGACCCTGAGATTATGAACTGAGTTGAAGTCAGACATTTTAACCAACTGAGCCACCCAGGCAACCTGCATGTTTAATTTAGAAAGATAATTGAAATTTATAAAATTATACAAATGTAGGGTGCCTGGGTGGCTCAGTAGGTTAAGCCGCTGCCTTCAGCTCAGGTCATGATCTCGGGGTCCTGGGATGGAGTCCTGCATCAGCCTCTCTGCTCAGCAGGGAGCCTGCTTCCCTCTCTCTCTCTGCCTGCCTTTCTGCCTACTTGTGATCTCTGTCAAATAAATAAATAAATCTTTACCAAAAAATTATACAAATGTAGATATTTTAGAGCATAATTTAATAAATTCAGATTTTGCCTGTTATATATTTATTTTGTATAATTTATTTTCCATTTGCATAAACCATATTTGCTTTGGGTAACATTACATATCATTAACAAATGGACTGATGTACATTTCTTAATTTTATTCAAATATTTGTTTACAGATTAAAATTTTACTCTGAAGACTTGAGTTCCATCAAATAGATATTTCTTGATAATATATAATAAAAAGATTAATTATAAATCAAAATCAAATTAGACCCATCCCATTCAAGACCACTGTTATAACTTTGTAAAAAAGTTTATCAAGTAGGGAAATGTTTTATTTATAATATGGGAAATAATCCAACAAAAATGCATTGATATTTTTATAGCTAAGTTTTAGGTTGAAGAATGCTTCAATTTCTGAATGTCCAACTTATTTTTTCCTTTTTTCAGTTTGTCCTTTCAGGGGTCCTAACAGTTAATATCTTATGATTTAACATTAACATAGAAACTGAGTTGAAAGAATTTGAGGTAGCAATTATGTAACTAGAAAGATAAATAGCATTCCTTTCCTCAATTCCAAAAGATTATTCACAGGATCTACAAAACAGTATTTGTCCTGATTAAATTTCTCATTTCAGCTTATTTAAATTTTGTAAAATCAGTTCTGGTCATTTTCTATCAGCAATTTTTGATCCTATTTTTATTTATAATTTATTCTATAGAATTTCTTTAATATACAAACATGAGTGTAATTAAGGAAAGTTCTTTGAAAATAGTTTTTTGACAGGTACAAGTAGACCCTCAATTTGAAAAGCACACCTGAACAATGATTATAAATAATGGTTTAATGTCCCAGAGGGTCTTGTCAATGCAATCATTTATCTGTGTAAGGGTGTGTCATAAATTTTGAATGAAAACCCAGGCACTAAATGTCTAGCTTAAATGCTGGCTTCTCTGAAGCAAAAAAGGTATGTCTACTGATTTTAGTTGTTTTTCTTTTATTTGGTATCCAATTCACTGTTTCCCCTTAATGTGACTAGCTAAAGCAGACAAAGGAGAGTAGGTGCTACATTTTCAGAGAGCACAAGTGACAGGCATTAGGACCTCTTGACTGTGAGTCCTGCAATCAGCGGCACCCATGTACTGCAGGTGAGGATTACACAAGGCTGAAGAGCACCTGCTTTGCCATGATGAGCGTCGATGACCGTGCTCTGTGTTATCCTGTAACAAGCCTACTGCTAGAAAGAAAAGAAAAGGAAAGGAAAGGAAAGGAAAGGAAAGGAAAGAAAAGAAAAGAAAAGAAAAGAAAAGAAAAGAAAAGAAAAGAAAAGAAAAGAAAAGAAAAGAAAAGAAAGGAAAAGAAAAACACACACCTTGGGTAATTTATTTTTTAATTTTATTTATTTATTTGACAGAGAGAGATCACAAGTGGGCAGAGAGGCAGGCAGAGAGAGAGAAGGAAGCAGGTTCCCTGCTAAGCAGAGAGCCAGGTGCAGGGGCTTGATTCCAGGACGCTGAGATCATGACCTGAGCCAAAGGCAGAGGCTTAACCCACTGAGCCATCCAGGCACCCTAGGGTAATTCCTTTTACAAATAGAGCTAGCGCCAGCAGGTGAGGATATAGCCTGTGTGTGCATGAAAAGCTACTCAAAAAAATAAAATCATGTTTCTCTTTCAATGTAATCCATGGAGGTGAAAGGCAAAGGTCATCTTGGATATGACCACCAAAAGGATGGAAATAAAACAAACCTGATAAACCCTAAGTAGCACTACTCTATCATTTTTCAGAATGTGTATTAAATACCTCATTTCAGCTCAGCACTGACTGAGCTATCACTGAAGAGCTGTTCTAAACTGTAAATATTATGCTTAACAAATTGATTAATGGTGGAAACTGATCTCAGAAATTTAAACTGATATGTTGACTTTCAAAATGTTGTCACCTCTATGCATATTAATCTTACACATCATCTGGTTTTATTCGCTGTGAGCCATAGAGATTTCCCTTTCTGAATATTTAATATGCCACTTTTGAGGCTGGGAGGGTGTTTTAGAAAGTGCTAGTCCCTAACATTTATGCCCAACAATAAATATATGTTAAATGATTCTAATCATATTGTTTATCAGAAAGCCAACAGAAGTAAGCTAAAACAGGAACCTGAAAAGATTTTGCTTTTTTTTATTTTACTGGAAAACTGAAGGCAAAATCTAGTAAAGATTTAATTTTATTCAAAGATGGCTCTCTTTGTGGTGTTCTTGTTACTCTCAATCTGGGTGTCATATAGGACCTATAGGGCATGATATTCTGAGTTAGAATGCACTAATCATCTGTTTGTAGCTTCCAATATGAGAACTGTTCTTGTCAAAACTGATCTTGTAAAAGTGGCCTGGGAGTTTTTAAGAAGCATATGAAATTCCAGTGAACATCAAGTCCTATATCAGCTGTCTTTCACACTGACAAAGAGCCTAAAATGAAGACCAGAGTGTTTTCTTTAGATTGTTAAAAACAGGCAAAACTGCATTATACATTTTCAAACTATATTGATATGTTAATCCCCAAAAGAAGATAATTAAGGATTTAAAATTAGGGTAGCATGGCAGCATCTGAATTTCTACACTGACCAACATATTTTCTCTCATATTTAAGCATCCTAAAGAGATTATATTCTTCCACCAACTAAAACTGAATTATTCTGTTCACCTGATATTTTTACACGATAGACTTTAAGAATTGTTTCAACTTATAAACATCTTTTGTTTTTATATTTTCATCCTGTTTTAAATCGATGTTCCAAAAAGAAATCTTTGGTTTTTTTTGTTGTTGTTGTTGGGGATGGGGTGCTGATCGTGAATCTTTCTGTAAGGCTTTACACATATTACAACTGCACCCCTACTGAAATGCCCTTTCTGAGCTTTTTAAGCCAATTATGAATCAAGAAAATGCAGCTCTGCTTCCTGACCAAGAAGAAGCCACCCAAGTACAATATTCTAACTCCTTAGAGAGTAATTCTTCCTTAATGGGTTTTACTTCAGTGACTCATACTGATTATGTAAGATGCAACACAATTAAATAGGCTTCTGTGTGCTTTGCACACATGTCCACGTGTATCTGGAACAATGCAGCGACATTTGCAGTTGCTTCTTTAAATAGCTTTCAAAAAGGAACAAGCAACAGCCTAGGGATTACCAAGAGCCACTTGAGGGGAGAAGAGCAGGAAAGGCTAGATAGGACAAGAAGAACTTCAGCAGAAGGAAAGGGCCAGGCTCCCAGAGAAGAGGTTGATTGTTTCTGTGAGGTTAGGAGTCATAAGGCGGACTGGAGCGAGGGGGGCTAGAGATGCGATTTGAAAAGAGTCAATTAAGTCCAGAGAGGCTGGGAAGTGGTTCCAGATGGCAGGTAAAACATAGGAGACAGAGAAAGTGGTGGAGTGGCTGGAGGTGAAGAGGGCAAGGGGTGCCTAGAGAAGGAGGCTCAGGGAGGCTTTTCAATCTGAATTTAATGGTAGAATAAAATACGTACAAAGAAGCGAATGTTCTGCAACAATTTTCAATAACAATCTAATGTAATTCAGGATCTGAGTTTTAAGTACATTTGCAGCTATTGAGGGCTCCAGTGGCATAAGCCTGAACAGAAGTTTTTCCTTTCTGCCCAACATCACTCCGTCCCCACTGAAGCCTGTGACCTAGGTACAAAGAAACATACGGCTTACGGTCCACATCATAAAATAGCCCAGTACCTTTTTCAAAATTGCTCAACTCTATAATCATTAATCTTATATTGACGGGGAACAGAAAACTAAATTATAAATCCATATATACCATTTTTAATAGTTAACCAAATTTCCCATGCCAACCTAACAATTTTCCTTATGGGATTTCAGGCAAGGGAGGAGGAACCCTTATATAAAAATGCTCTTGATTTCTGTCTTCTTTCAGATAATGGTGATGGCACCCCTTAGAATGGCAAAGATTCTCCCAATACAAACATTTAATCTGTTTTTCAAAATGGCAGCCCCCTTCAGGCAAAAGCTTATCAGCAGAGGGGAGGAAAGCCCTCTTTATTCCTTCTCTTGTGTGAGGGTCTATCTTGGCAGCACTAAGTACAATTAGCTCTCATTGAAAGTGTAGGTATTTATTAAATACTAATTTGATTTAAATATTTTGAGCACCTCTTAGGCTTTGTGCCGCATATAAGAATGTGATAAATAATTAGGCAAAGTCTCTACTCCAGAAATACATGCCAAAGTGAGGGAATGAATTGAGAACATAGCTATAAAACCTAATAGGAAAAATCATCAGAGAAATACATGGTGACATATAAAACCAGCATGTCATTGATTGTTGAGACATCAAGGATGGCTTCTTGGTAAGCGGATCCCGGAGCTGTAAGTAGTCATAACATCCTAAGAGCCTTGTCTTATGGTTATGGGAAGAAGCACTAGCTCCCAGGAGGTTGAAGTAGCTGCTAAAGTTGTCTGGTCTCAGTACAGTGTATTGTGCCTTCTTAAAAAAGTTTGTTAGCCTATGCAGCCTGCCAGTGTGTCTTAGTAACCCACTCTCAGAACCACTCCGTATTACAGCTAGAGGGCAGATGCTAGAATTTGGCTGAGAAGCCCTTGAGTAACAAATATAGTACAACAATCAAGGTAATGAAGCTTTCCTTAAAGAAATGATCATGTGTAAGTCACGGAAATATCAGAGTTTTAAAATATCCATCAATTCTCTCCCTTGCATATTCTAGATCAGTGGTTCCCAAACTTGGCTTATAGTAGAATCATCTGGAGAAACTTGTGTAAGAAGACAGACCCTTGTATACACATCCCAACCATCCCTTGGAGACCTTGTTCATAGCAACACTCAGTGGTGAAACAATTTGTGTGTGTGCATATAGGTGTCAGATTCTGTATACATTAAGCTCAACTTTTTATGCAAAGGTAGATTTGAGTTTTGGGAGATACTAGTTCAGGGAAAACAAATGGTGTTTGGAGCTATCTATAAGTTCTCAATCTACTTCTAAGTAGCTATGTTCCCTTCCCTGTGACTCAGATCCAGCATTCAGCCCACGCACAGTACAACCCTACTCAGAACCATTCAACATGGCTTAGGTTCCGCAGCTTCTCCACATCTCTTGCCTGAACACTCAAAACTAAAGGCAACTGCACCCAGATGTCTTCCACAAAGGTCTGTGAGTTTTGCTGCTGCCAACATCAGAGATGGATAATGCTTCAGACTGCGCAGGGTCTAGAGCAGCAGAAGAACTTGGGTGGAAGAACAGGTAATTAACATGTCAGATCATTCCTTTCGGAGAGCACAAAATAAATAGAAACTTGCATAATGAGATACTGTTTCCATTTTCTTGCATCTTTTTATGTTCTGATTCATTGTTGAAGAGGTACCTACAAATTAGTGTGGCTTTTTCAAAAATCACATATGATGTCTGAGGAATTTTACAATTTAAAGCAATTCATATTACTAAATTTGTATGTGCTTAGGTCCAGTGTGAAATGTAATTCTGATTCTTTATACTGGCAATCAGATTAATATTGAATATCAGAACTCACTAGTGAACATACATGAAAAATATAACAAAAGTTTGTATTTACTAAATTCCTCTTGACAATGCATTAAAACTTGTGATTTTTTTTTTTCTTTCCTTTTAATATTTTATTTATTTGACACAGAGATAGAGAGTACAAGTAGGGGGAGTGGCAGGCAGAGGGAGAGGGAGAACAGGCTCCCCGCTGACCAGGAAGCCCAATGTGGGGCTCTATCCCAGGACCCTGGGATCATGACCTGAGCTGAAGACAGACACTTAATTGACTGAGCCACCCAGGTTCCCCCAAACTTGTAAATTTTTAAAATAATCACATTTTCAGTTTTAATACATTAGTCAGGGTTTGGCAAACTGTGGCTTGCTACCTATTTGGGTAACTAAAGTTTTATCGAAACATAGCTTACTTCTTAGTTTACTTTTTTTTTTTCTTCTAAAGATTTTTTTTATTTATTTATTTATTTATTTATTTATTTGACAAAGAGATCACAAGGAGACAGAGAGGCAGGCAGAGAGAGAGGGAGGAAGCAGGCTCCCCGCTGAGCAGAGAGCCCGATGTGGGGCTAGATCCCAGGACCCCAAGACCATGACCTGAGCCGAAGGCAGAGGTTTTAACCCACTGAGCCACCCAGGCGCCCCCTTAGTTTACTTATTATTGATGGCTGCTTTTGTGTTATAACAGCAAAGTTGAGTCACTGTGACTGTATGCCCTTCAAAACCTAAAATATATTCTCTCTGGCACTTTACAGAAAAATTTTGCTGACTCTGCTTCAAGTCATATTTCAAAAGAAAATAAAGTATGTGAAATTTTTAATGAAACATGTTTATATTGAAATTAATGAAATACAATGCATTTTATGGAAAATATAATAATTAATGAATTATGTGACTTTATTTTAATTCTCATCCACACACTGCCAGAAATAAAAAGCTTCCCTATACATGGACAAGAATAATTAAACCTTTTTATAATTAAGAAAAATTAAACAAATTATATAATAAAGATAATAAACATAATAAAATAAACACATACAAATAGTATATTTATAAATTTATAAATTATAAATAAGTATAAATTTATAAATAAACATATATAAATAATATAATAAAATAAACATAATAAAAAGTAATGGACAACAATAATTAAGCCCTTTTTAATAATTTCCTGAATCATATCAAAAGATAGTTTTATACATTTTGGGGGCTGTCTTCTAAGTTTGACAAATTAAGATGATGAGCTGCAGGTATTTAACCACTGTTATTTTATATAAACTTAAATATTTAAAAATATGCTATATGGCCCCATTTGTATTCTTCTTTTTCCATTTTATTTTATTTGATTCTCAATGTTCCAAAATTCATTGTTTATGTACCACACCCCATGCTCCATGCCCGTTTGTATTCTTATCTGAGCTCCACAGATTATCTCTTGGCCTCTGGTGTATTTCCTTGCTCGCTCAGACCAGGAGGTGCCTCACTGTGCAGGAGACAGGCCCAGAAAGAGGTAGTTGTCAACTTCTGTCAAGCCCAGAGAGCAAGGGGTCTAGATTACCATGGCATTCCCAACAAAGTATGAACTGTTCTTTCCTGATCCAATTCTGTATTGACCTTGAGATCAATGTCACCGAACTGGGAACGCGAGGTCAGAGAAGAAGAAAATGTTTGGCTGTGCCCCACCACCTGCCACACACACAGCCAGCCTGTGATAGGCCTGGCTGGGGTGGAGGGAAGAAGCCTCAAATCAAAGTCTGAGTTCTCATTTTTACCTGAGATTGGGCATTTTAATTCTCAAATTGAGTATTATGCAACATAAAATAAATGAACATTTTTTGTTACTCACAGGGAGTGACTAGAAAAGTAATGGAGCCTTTCTAAATAAAATTCATAGGAGGCTGAGAGACACAAATAGAAGTGCTTTGTGATTAAATCATGCTCAGGACACCTACAGTTACATGTACATTTGCACGTTTATAACGCCCAGTGGCTTTCTATGAAGTAAGCTCTGGTATAATGCTTATGATTCCAGACTTAGGCAGGCTTGTCTGGGTTTGAGCTCTAGGTTCAAAACAGGGATGAGCATAGCCGTAAAAGAGAACTGATGTGAAGACTGAATGAGTTATTAAGTATGCAGTGCTTAGAATGACAGCCGGTTCACACAACTGAGCACTGAGTATTGTTATTTTTATTTTACTATTTATTGCAATATAACATACAACTTTTATACAATACAATAGCACCAATCTCAAGATCACAGTCTGATGAGTTTTTAATAGATATATATATATCCACTAAAATACTGAAATCAACATATAAAATATTTCTTGTATTCCAGAAGCCTCCTTATTCCCCTTCCCAGTCCATACTCTCCCCAGAAAGCAAACCACTATTCTGATCTATCATCAGTATGGTTGAGTCTTGCCTGTTTTTGAATCTTAATGTAAATTAAAACTCACAGTATTCACTCCTTGGGGGGTTGCCTACTTTAGCTCAAAAAAAATTTTTTTGTTTTTTTCTGTGAGAATCATCCTTTCCTTGCAAGGAGAGTAGTCATTTATCTCATGATTTCATAGCTTTTCATAGCATGGATTACCACTTTTTTTTTTCTTTACCCATTCTAATGTTGATGGGCCTTTATGTTGTTTCCAGTTTTCAGCTCTTATGAACAAAGTTGCTATAAACACACTTTTACACGTAGTTTACAGTAAAAGCACTAGATTTTACCCAACATATACCAATTTTCATAATTCAGGTGACCATATACGTATGACTCTCCATCTGGGCTCCCTATTCTGTATCATTTATTTGGTTTTTCTCATCTTCTAATCATCCTACCCTGTCTTTACTTAGAGTAGTATTACAGTAAACTTGATTACTGATAATTTAAGACTTCTAGTTTATTCTTCTTTAAAATTGCCTTGCATTTCCATACATACACATATATGTATGCACATAGATGTGCACATTTTGATTAGTATGGGATTTAATTCATACTCCAGTTTTGATTTGGAGTGAATTGATATGTTAAAAATTTTGATTCTTGGAAAAGGATATGTTTCCGCTGATTATGAGTTCTTTAATTGCCCTCATCTGTCTTGCTTAGTATTTAGCATAATGATAAGGTATTGCACATATTTCCCTTGAATTAGTATAAGGAGTTTACTTTTTTAATAGTCTTATAAACCATATAATTTTGTAATATGTTTTCTGTTGATGGCTAACATATAGAAATACAATATTCAAAATCCCCAGCAACTTTGCTATTTCTTTTAATTCTTGTTTCCAGAGATGTTTCATAATAAATATACTTTTAAGATGATTTTTTAATAATCCCTTAAGATGATCATGTATATTTATCCTCTATCTTGCCTGTGTTAAATTATAGATTCACATATATCTATAAACTTCCCTGGAATCACTGTAAATAATACATTGCACAAGTTTTGGGATTTAGTGCTTGCTATTTTTATCTGCTACAATTGACATATTAGGAAACTGACATAAGGAAATGTTTAACAAATTTCTTGGACTGTAACACATAGTCAAAATCTGGTCTGATTCCAGAGCTATTGCTTGTAATCACCATTGTGTGTGTGCATGTGTGTATGATGAAGAATTTTGTTCTTTATATTATAATTACATTTTATAGGTGAAGAAGTACTCAGAATAATATAAAACAAGTCACTCATATCTCAACCCATACTACACTTTTCTTTTTTATCAAAGAGAATATAATATAGGAAATGGCTTAACCAGATTTTACATTACAAAAAGGAAAAATAAAACATGTTGGTATCAGAGAGAGTAATTGTGACAAGCAGCTACCAGTTGTAGGCCTGGGAGAAAGGAAAGAGGTTAGAGTTATCAGAACTTAGGAGCTTTGAGAAAAGATCCTGCAGAGTTGAGCTGCAGAGAGCACATAGCTAAACTGGCATTAGTATCTCTAGGAGGTCAGAGGCGGGGGCCAGACGAACTGGACTTTAGACTCCAAGGAAGGAGTGTTGTCCGTTGTTGCTAATATATCTGAGACTCATTCTGTAAGTAACAACCTGTAAATATTACCTTATATGGAAAAAGTATCATTGCATATGTGATTAAGTTAAAGATCTTGAGATGGGGACATTTTACCTGGGTTACCTGGATGGGCCCTCAGTGGAATAAGGAGCATCCTTGAGAGGGAGAGGCAGAGAAAGAATAGACACAGGCAGAAGATGAAGAAGGCTATGGGACGATGAAAGCAGAAAGAAATGTAAAGATGTCATCTTGCTGGCTTTGAAAATGGAGGAAGGGGCCATGAGCCAAAGAATGTAAGGAATACAGCTCTAAGACTTGGAAAAGCCAAGGAAACTGGTTCTCCTCTAGATACTCTGGATAGAGTGCAGCCATGGCAGCATCTTGGTTTCAGCCCAGTGAGACCATTTTGGGCTTCTGACCTCTAGAACAGTATGAGAGTAAATGTGTAGTATTTTAAGCCACTAAGTGCATGGTATTTGTTAACAGCAGCTTGTAGGAAATTAATACATAATTTGATTTAAACAATCATAATGCATATAGAAATCACAACAAGTATTATCTTCTTGTTTTGAATTCAACACATTAATGAACTGGTATCTCTAAAAATTATATAATGTAAAAGTGACGCCATTAAAATTAAAACATACTAAGAATGTACATTGGTGCAGCCACTATGGATACCAATATGGAGGCTCCTAAAAAAAAAAAAAAAAAACAGAATCATGATGGCCCCTTTTCTGGGTATATATCTGAAGGAAATGAAAATAAGATCTTAAAGAGGCATCTGCATTCTCGTGTTCATTGCAGCATTATATAGCCAAGACATGGAGACAACAGATATCCATTAGTGGATGAATGGGCAAAGATGTGATATATGCAATATTATTCTATCAATAATGATAATAATAATACCCCATTATATGTAATAGTACATAATAATATTATCATAGAATATTATTTAGCCATGAGAAAGAAGGAAATCCTGCCATTTCCAATAACATGGAAGGGCCTTGAGAGTATTATGCTAACTGAAATAACCCAGACAAAGACAAATACTGCACATTATCACCTATATATGGAATTTTTTAAAAATTCCATTAAAAAAATTTTTTTTAAAAAAGGCACACTCTGGGGTGCCTGCATGGCTCAGTGGGCTAAGCATCTGACTCTTGGTTTCAGCTCAGATTGTGATCTCAAGGTGGTGAGACTGTCCCATGCCTGGCTCCATGCTAAGCACGGAATTTGCTTAAGACTCTCTCTCTTCCTCTGTCCCTCCCCCGACCTCAAATAAATTAAAAAAAAAAAATAATAAGGCAAGCTCATAGGAACAGAGAGTAGAAAAATGGTTGCTGGGGGCAGGATGGGAAAAATAGGGAGAGGTCGATAAAAGGGTATACTCTCAGCTTTACAATGAATAAGGTCTGGGGATCTAATGTAAAACATGGTGACTATAATTAACACTGTATTGTATAATTCAAATTTACTAGGAGAGTAGAACTTTAATTATCTCACACACACAAAGATAAATACGTCAGGTGATGGATGCGTTAATTACCAGATGTGGGACATCCTTTCACAATGTATAGGTTCATCAAATAATCACTATATACACTTTAAATATTCTACACTTTTATATGTCAGTTACACCTCAATAAAGATGAAATATTTAAAAACCCAAATAGGGAATTGGGACATTAGTGGGTAATACATATCAGTGACCTAGGAAGGATTCAGCAGGTGCATTAATAGTCTGGTGTGTGGTTATCAGGTTGCCGGTTTAAGATGAGCTTCACTTTTCTTTTCTGATGCTTGGTTAGAGACTGCAGGTTGTGGGCAGGGAGGCTGATTTTACCTCTTTCCAACTGAGGATGTTTAGCATCCTTCAAAAGAGCAGTTCTGCCAGAAGGGCACCCTCTCCTTCCACTTCCATCTGTCCTCTGTGGTGTAAATGGTGATGGTAAGCAGCAGGTCCTGGGTAGAGGGCTGGGCTTGGAAGAACTGTCCACCTCCCACCTCACTTAGGCGCCCACAATCCCCAACTTCCTCTCTTAATTACCCCACTGCCCTGCAAGGGGCCTGCCTGGGCATCACCTGATTTCTACAATCCATCTTGGACTTCTCTGCACCTATAAGGCTGACTTAAAATTGCTGCCTCTTGCTGAGCAAGACATTCCCATGCATTTTTTTTTTTTTAACAAATCCAGCTTTGACTTTATTCCAACAGCACCATTTATTACTGGTTCTTAAAATGTTTTTTAAAACTAAGTTCATGAACAATTTTAAACCAGCCTGTGAACATCAAAGTCCTACAAATTTTATCTTTTTAAATTTGCTCCAATTCTCATCAGTTGTCATGGCTCTAATCAGGGTGTACAATCAAGGTTTTGGATTCTGCTCCTTTTACCTTGGTCTGTACTTCCCTCAGTATCCAGTTGCCAACCACTGCATTTAGAAGATCATCTTCTATTTTAAAAATAACTTTTTATGATAAAATAGCACATTTATTGTAGAAAAGTTAAAGTCTATATATATAAGCAAAAGGAACAAAAAAGCACTCATAATCATGTCACCAAGAGGAACCACTGCTGATATTTTAGCGCAAGAATTGTTCAGATAAAAAAAAAAAGTTCAGATTATATGTGTATGTGTGTACACATACACATGAGTGCAGGCTTTTACATGGCAATTGCCTTACCCTGTACACTTTTTATCTTAACTCATATGTTTGCCAAATAATATAATGTGACTTTGTGACTTTGTCTCCCAGTCATTAAACATCTTACCTAACAAATGATGGTTTCTTCTGGTGAACATCAAAATCGCCTGAGGAGACGTTAATGATTAATAGACCCCTGAACTCACAACTGGGGTGCTGCTGATTGGGTAAATCTGATGTGGGAATCAACAGTATCATATCCTATGAAGTTTTGAGCTTTTACTCATTATATGCCATGTTATTAAAAATGGAGGCTCTTCTAAATGGTTTCCCATTAAAAATAAGTGTTTTTGTGTTTGCATACATCAGTTATCATGGAAAAAAATTAAACATGTGTAAGTGATAAGTTGTTATATAAATTATTGCAAGTAAATATCAAAATTTAAGGATTTTTTCCTGGCTAGTAAGGAAGGTTTGGTAATCAGGGATTAATAAACAGAATAATTTGAGACTTTTAAATTACAGGTCAAATAACTCATTTAAAATTATCCCTTTTAAGTTCTGAAGGACTAGTCCCTCAACTAAACGTGGAAAAGTTGATTTGATGTCAGCTATTATATATTTTTCTTTATAGACTACCTACAATGTTGATATATTTTGTATTTTTCAGCAATTATTTTTGTTCTCAATTCTAGTTTATAATAATTAAGATTAATTAACATACAATATAGTCATCATGGCACCTGTGTCTTTTAAAGAATTTTTTAAAGTTTACTTTTCTGTCAATTTTGGAAATAGAATTATTTTTCCAAGGTTACTAAAAAGGAGAAATTGGTCTGAATTTGAAAGGAAATGGCCTTTGTTATTTAATTTTCATATATTATAGTACAAATTTAGAATACATGTTAGGTCATTGATTTAATTACTTTGGTATAATTAATAGTGATACAAAGTAAAGGCTAGCCTTATACTGCAATACATAAAATCGGCCTGTATACACTTTATTGTACAATTTTCTAAAGAGTGAAGAAAGAAGAATTTTCTGAAGAGTATTTTATGAAATATTAGCATCTCTCCAAGTTTAACAGGCTTTCTGAAGAAAATGAATTGTGTATTAAAACAAAAAATAGAGGAAACTTTATGTCAAATAATGTCACATGGACCTTTTAAGTCAGTGGTCTTTTTGAATTCAGCAAAAAATACTTAATATTGACTTGAAAATTATCTATCTTATTACCACCTTGAAAAGTTTATGTCCCAGAAAAACTAAAAGGGTATAAATGACCTATTATGTACCTTTTTCATAGATTTATTCATGCTTTTGTTAGACATTTTTATTTTTATCTTGGGCCATTTTACAATGGCATCAAGTCCAAAACAGTTTCTATATATGTTTATCATTTATTGGCCAAATATATATTTTGCCACCAAATAGTCCTGTTGTACTGATATTTGGTAAACCCTGTCTCTAGTCTTTGCATTTTAAAAATATCTTGTTTGTCCTTACCCCTTATTTTTCTCTGAGAAAAACATCCCTTAATCTCTCATCTGTCATTATTTTTCCATCATAAAGGAATTTTTGTTTGTTTCTTTGTTTGCCTGCTTATATCAAGATCTATCCCTACAACTGCTTACACACTTTCATTTCTCTTTCCTGGATCATCTAAGCTATAAGTTGTCTTCTTTTTTGATGGTTTAGTGAAATATTGTATGGTATTCTGGTTAAGGCTTGTCACAACTTTGGGGAGAAGGTTTACTTTTGACTGCTTTATGAACAACTTACCAAATATTTACAATACCTTTTTTTAAATTTCACCTTGTTTACATTTTATTTGCAGTAAAATTTGATTTCTTCAAGATAAAATGTCTAACTATGATATTAGGAATATAAATGATCCCAGTTATTGATAAATGGATAAATCTGAGATGTCCATGAAACTCTGAGTGCAGCTCGTGTCTGAAAGAGGGCTACAGTCATTCTTCATGCTCCATGTCATTACTATGCTCTCTGCCCACTGACCTGCAATCCAAGGCAAAACTCATTGGATTAGGAACTGGCCTACAGATTAGGAATCCATCCCTATGGAATGGACATGACGAATCAATTGCCTGTGTAAAAGTCTAACTTGAAAACTCTGACTGCCAGCAATTCTCTCTTCTGGTTAATAAATTGCCAACTTAGACAGAATCTTCTTATTGGGGAATCTGGATAGGAATCACACGGAGAGGTAGTCTGTATTAAAATAGAACAGAAGGGATAAGATGCATGGAAACCCACAAGCAGAAGCTCTCAGGAAGAAACGGTGGTGGAAATGGTAGGAGTAAATAGCAGCGGAGGTAAAAGCATCAACATAGGAAAGCTGGCTCATGAGAATGGTGTGCCACACTAGGTTAGTCTGTGTATGGGACAAAGCTACTGCTGAAGAGTCTCTATTTCCTTCTATCCCCATATATCCTTCCACTGCCATCCCACAGTAGGTTGACTATACATCTTTTTCTCAAAATCTGAAAGAGTCCTGCTAAGTACTGGACATAGAATTACAATGTTCTATGCTGAAAGATCTACAACACTTTGAGCAGTTGGAATAATTGAAGTGAATACATACGTAACCTTTCCTCTGTCCATCAGCTAATCTTTTTACAGTTCTTTGTTGATCCCTAAGAGACATTTGAAAAACAATCTCAGCTTTATGAATGGCCAAACTCAATTTTAGTTTATTTTAAATTATCTTGAAAGAGGCATTAAACTTTCAAAATAAAGATATTTCAAACAGATCTGATTAACTACATTTCATTGATCCCTTTAAATGTTGATGAAGGCACAGCAAGATAATTGCTAGGACTATAATAAACGGTGTGTTTTTTATTAAGTTCATTCTTAGGAATCATAGTGTCAAATCTAATCTTATAATAACAATTATAATGCTATTAGGAGTAGAGAAAAACTCTTGAAAGAATCAGGCTGCCACTAAATTGGTTAGTGCTCTAATGTATAGCAATTTTGTAGCTCTAAGCTTAGAATTTCTTTGTTATCATATTTGTGTCTTGACCTTTAGGACATAGATTTGGTCTGAACACCGAATGACATGAAAAGATGTTAAAGGATTTTATTCTTAACATGGTAAAAAGGCACCGTATTTCTTGAATTAAGGTCTCATTTTCAATCTCAGGGGGTTTTCTTTGTGAAACATGTACTAGAAGGAAAAATGTTAATTGAATCTTCTCATTTACACCTTCCATCTGTTTCATTCCAGCTGTGTATCCTTAGATACTTGAGAAGCCAGCCAGGTTTGCACTTAATGGTTTTAACTGATTGCAATTGTAATTTAATCGAACTGTTACCAATCAAAGGAAAAACTAAATGAATATTATACACTTTATATTAAATGTATAACATAATGATTCTATATTCCTTGGTCTAATTCTGTACGAAAATATCAAGTGCAGCATATCCATTTTTTCTTCCTTAGGTTATTTGAAGAGTCATAGAGGACAGACTATATTAACCATGCAAGTCAAGGTTTTCAACATTGGCACTATTGATGTTGGGGAATCCATATGTCTTTTGTTGTTGTATGCCTTGCAGGATATTTAATGGTATCTGTGGCCTTCTCTCAACTAGAAACCAGGAGTATCTTACCCAACACTCCAATCATGATAATCAAAAAAATGTCTCCAGAGTTTGCCAAATGCCCCTTGGGCAAAGTCATCCTGGTTGAGAATTGCCGATAATGGTAAATAATGAAAAGTATTATAGAAGGTTGTTTTAGATACTCCAATGGGCTCCAAATGATTTGATAATATTTGATGAAACAGGCTACTAGAAATTCACCAATTTTAGTGTTTTGTTTTCTAGAATGCCTAGCATTGCTAAAAGGGAGTAAATTTCTCCTTGGTCTTCTTACAGCTTTAATTTCACTAAACTATAAACATTTCACTGTCCTCATAAAAATACTCAGATTTATTTACCACTTAGAGTACATAAAAGAAGAAATATAAATATTCTATCAAGATAGTATGAATCACTGTTCAGTCTAACACCTTCCACATAGAGGGCATTCCATAAATATCTGTTGACTATGACTGAATCATCATAATTCTTACTAGACCTTGAAATAAACAAAACCAATTGAATGTAATGGAAAAAAAAATTAAAGAAGGATCAGCTTATTACGAAGTATGTAGAAAATTTACAGATCAAAAGATTAGTAAGGAAACAAGACTGAGCAAGAAACTTTCACCCCAGAGATGCTCAAACAGGAAAATATATGACAACTTCCTCTTTGGGCAAAACATGAAAATTATCTTGGAATTCCCAGAAGAATTCCATCAACCATTTCTCAGTTGATATGAATTTACTTTTTAAAATTATTTGCTATTACAAAATGAGCTTAAATGAACACTCTGTTATATACATTTGGTATGTTGTAAGACAAATTCTTTTTTTTTTTTTTTTTTTTAAAGAGTTTATTTATTTGACAGAGAGAGAGAGATCACAAGTAGGCAGAGAGGCAGGCAGAGAGAGGAGGAAGCAGGCTCAGTGCTGAGCAGAGAGCCCGATGCGGGGCTCGATCCCAGGACCCTGAGATCATGACCTGAGCCAAAGGCAGAGGCTTAACCCACTGAGCCACCCAGGCGCCCCAAATTCTTTTTTTTTTTTAAGATTTTATTTATTTATTTGACAGACAGAGATCACAAATAGGCAGAGAGACAGGCAGAGAGAGAGGAGGAAGCAGGCTCAGTGCTGAGCAGAGAGCCCGATGTGGGGCTCGATCCCAGGCCCCTGGAATCATGATCTGAGCCGAAAGCAGAGGCTTTAACCCACTGAGCCACCCAGGAGCCCCGTAAGATAAATTCTTAAAGTTAAAAAAGCTAGATTAAGGGCGCACACAATTTTGATATTCCCAAATCACCAGTCCTAAAAATAGTATCTGTTTCTCCACATACTAACAACACTCAATAACTCTATCATGTTCTGGAATTTCTTCGAAACAAATGATAGCTAATTACACACAAACGCACATGCGGTGCCAGGTGTCAGATTTTATATTATGACTAGAGATATAATGGTAAAGCAAAAACTCAAATTCCTCCCCACATATTGTGTTTGAAATTTGTTATTTCTTTAAAAAAATAATTAGTGTCTTTTTATATTGTAATTTTGAATTTTCTTTGAATTTCACAGCCCAATGATTTGCCAGATTTTGCTCTGAAATATTTGCTCATTAATGAATTTAGTAGATTAATATACATAATGGGTATTAACTATGTGACATACACATACACATATAGATTTTTTTTTTCCTTCAGTAAAAAAGGTTTTGCTATCTTTCTGCATTGTCCTTATTGTCTATTCTAGGCCACTTCACGCTCAGGTTACAGGCCTGTCTCTTAAGGCATTTTATTTCTGAAACAGCTAATTAAAGAAAGCTGCTTTGGGGAAGGCTCATCTTTGAGGAGATGGCATTAGATCTGAGAACTGCGGGATAACAAGGCACAAATATGGGATAACCTAGGAAAAGGCCATTCCAGAAGCAGGAAAACCAAAGCAGGAGGTCTCTGCCTTCCTATTTCTTTATAAGGATGGAGGCAGATGGTAAAATGATGAATAAAAAAGTGAAAAAAGAAAAAAGAAAAGACACATAGATTGTATTAGGAAAGAATCAGGAAGCTTCTCTAGGGAGGTTAGGCAGTGGTGAATATTTGCATATCCCCAGTAACAGGATGTTTTAGGAAGTCTTCTTTGAAAAGATGGCATTTAAACTTGGTCCTAAAAAAATGAAAACTAGTCAGACACAGAAGTGGGTAAAAAATGAAAAGCTGAAATAACTGGGGCAAGTATCACTGAGGTGATCAAGTGCCTGGCACTTTCCAAGAACTAGGGCATAGGGAATACTCAGGGGGAAGAGACGCTGGGTCTAGGAAGCACATCTTGAAGGACCTTTAGAATATTGTATAAAATGTATTTACACGCTATTCTTGAGATATGGAAAGTCTCAGAATTTATTTAAACATAAGAGCTACAAGGGTATTGGCACCTACTTTTCTCTGTGCCCAGAACGCTCTCCCTCCTGCTTTCACAGCTCGCCCCTGAACTTTGTCAGATATTTAGCCAAATATCAAACTCCCAGGAAAGCCATCTCCCTGTCCTCTACTAAAATAAAGTTGCATACCACAATCTCTCATTCTCTTCCGTACTTTCTTTTCCTCCTTATCACCTGTAACTGTCTGAACTATACATATTTACCAACAATTCTTATTTATTGTGTGTTTGTCCCATGACAGAGTTCCATGAGGGCAAGGATCTTTGTCTATTCTGCTCAATACTGTGTCTCCTATATCTAGAACAATAAATGTCCCGCTTATGGACATTGAATGTCTGGATTCCCCCCAAAATGATATTTGAAACCCCATGCCCCAGTATTAAGGTATTAGGAGGCACAGCCTTTGGGGAGGTAATTAGAAATAGATAAGGCCCTGAGGGTGAAATCCCTGTGAATGGGATTAGCGCCTTTCTAAGAGTCAGGAGAGAGCTTGCTTGCTTCCTCTCTGCTCCCTGCAGAAGCTGGCAGTCTGCAACCTGGAAGAGGGCTCTCATCAGAACTTGACCATGCTGGCTCCCCGATCTCAGATTTCCGACCTCCAGAATCATAAGAGGTGAACTGTATAAGCCACTTAGTTTATGGTATTTTGTTACAGCAGTTTGAACTAAGACAGTCCCCAATAACAATTGCTGGAATTAATGAAGAGTGTGCAAAATTCAAACTGGGTAAAACAGAATCTGAATCGGTCCATGAGAAGAATCTGAATGAATGGGATTATAAAGTGTCTTGTGATTTAGTAAAGGATTCAAAATAAGGAAAGGAGAAATGGTGGGATAAAGGATAGTGGCCTGATTTTGGCTAGTGGTGCCTTTCGTTAGAGAGACAGACAGACAGACTAGGAAAGGCTGCCGTGTTAGTCAGGCATTGTTCAGCCTGAGCATGGTAAATGGTCACCACACCGCACAAGTGCATTGTATTAACTTATACCTTGAAAGCATTTCCCACTGTTTAGAGAAATTGTAATCCAGGCATACATTTTATTTAATGTAGCCTTTTACATATGAAAATCCTAGGTCCATGTCTTAAATATCTATTGTTCATTTTGATTATAATCAGAACTCTCAACACTGGCAAAGTGTTACCTTTCCATCTTTTAAATCCCAATAAAGAATGCTTATTTTCAAGGTGTTGTAGTATTGAGTGTTTCATGTATCATTTCTAACAATCAGACCTGGTGAAGGGATTTGCCACAAAGGAAAAAGCAATTGCACACAAAAGGAACTATTTTCTTTCAAGTTAAAATTCATTGTGAAAATGGGGAATTTTGCCTCGGGAAAATACGTGGGCTTCTGTATTCAGTCCTATTTTAGACAGCAAATGTTGTCTTTGTGGACTAATTACAGGCATTTACCATAATAAGTTTGCTTTCTGTTTTATGCAAGTTCTAAGTCATCAATTTAAAAAGTGCATTTTTTGTTAAGTGAAGTAAGGGTGTGTCTGTGGCTTACAAGAAATGACTGGTTATTATGTTTACAAAATAACCAAGCATTTCCACTTTCTGGAGCCCATTCTTACCCGTTCTTCTCATATTTCTATCATAAGACAAGTGCCGCACTTGAATAAGGGTATGAGCTCTGTCTACTAAGAGAACAACCTTGTACACAAGTTGATTGGAGATATTACTCAAACTATGATTATTCTCATTTAAATACCATAAACCTTCTCATAATAGGGCACAGTATTCAGAAACCTACTAGGGAATGGTCTCTACCTGATCCTACTTTCCGTGTTCAAGCATGTTGACACATTCCAATAATATCTATACTTTCACACATTCCCCAACACTGGTTTCTCCTTTTACTCACTTTTTCTTTTTTTACTTAAATGCTATCAATATTGTAGAAGGCCTTAAACACCAAACACACCCTTTCTTCCCCCACCTTTTTCTTTTCTTTCGACTATTTTATTTTGACCTTGTTTTTAATTTCTCTGTCATTCTAACATAGCCATACATTTCAACAAACAGGTCTTTGGATTTACCAACATATTTGCCAACTGTTTGATCTCCATTATTTGTTGCAACTCTTCCTACTCCTACATTTGGGCTTTAATTTCACTTTGGCCAAAATGGATCCTCTGTCATGAAGTAGCAAACTTTCACAGTCTTCGCTTGTTTGAAATGTATTTATTTTACTCTCACCATTGAATGATACTGTTATTGGGTTTATAAACTTAGTTTTAAGGTTATTTCTCTGCTGTATTTGAAAGATATTATACAATTACCTCTGATCTCATAGCTAATAAGAAGTCTACTATCAATCTGATTATTATTCTTTGGTAAATAATATATTTACATTATTTAAATTATTAATTATATAATTAAAATTATTAGCAGTTTCATATTTGGGGGCACCTGGGTTGCTCAGTCTGTTAAGGGTCTGACTCTTGATTTCAGATCAGGTCATGGTCTTGGGGTCCTGAGATCAAGACCTACATTGGGCTCTGAGCTTAGCTGGGAGTCCACGGGAGGACTGTCTTTCCCTTTCCCTCTCCCTCTCTTCCTCCCCCTGCTCTCTCACTCTCTCTCAAAAAAAAAAAAAAAAAAAAATTGCATTTTGCTTTAAGTTTTTATCATTTCTCTGTCCAGAGCCTTAAGTCTAAATGTGTTTTATTTTGCCATTCTGGACATGATATGTTTCTCCAAAACATTATTAATTCTGCTCCATTCTTTCTATTTTCTTCTTTTAGAATTCATGCTTTTCATATGTTGATGTGTTGAGAAATATTTTGCAGTTCACTAATTCTCTCTCCTTGACCAGATCTTCGAGTTGTTAAATTTTAGGGCTGTCAGCTCTTTTCATTTCAGAAATTTCTGTATGTTTGTGTTATGAAATTTACTCATTTGTTTATGTTTTCAAATCTACCTGTTATTGTCTTTACAGTCTAGTATTCTTTATCTGTCTGAATATTTTCAAATGTTTTTTTAAAAACTTTCTTTCAAATAATTTTACCAATTTTGTTCTTTATGCATATATGATCACATTTGTTCCTCCAATTACCTCTCTGCCACTACTATTTATATATTTTGATTTTTTTAAAGATGTGTACTTAATTGTCAGAAGACCTAGGAGATCTATACTACCTCTGAATGACTTAGCAGAAGCCCACAATTGTTTTCAACTAGTTCCTTCTCAATTTACTAGAATGTTACCAGCATTATTACTAATATTATTAATATTCTTGATATTATCTTGACTGACTCATATCATCATTAAGAGGTCTGTTAGTTTAATACTATTCTTTTTCTTAATCTAGGACTTTTCTAGATATATAAACACCTTAAATTTCATGATTCTAACACCATTTCAATATGGCAAAGCAGAACTAAAATTTATTCCAAATCTCCTCCTTCTCCCTCATTCTAGATGTATTGTCATCCTGCCAAATCCATGCATATTTTTTTATGATTTGGGGCATTTCCTAACTATAACCATCAAAAGTATTTCTCCCTATTAGGCTGAACCCTCTCTCACACAGCTTATTTGTAACTGCACTTCTTTTCTCAACAGCAAATACTTAAATATTTATCTGCTGTATACAGCTCTCATTCTCACATAATTGAACCCACTTTTCACCTGTTTACCTCAATCATTTTCTACCAAGTTCAGCATTCTTGGCACTTAACTTTATTTGCATTTCCTATTTTTTATTATTTTATTTATTTTTAAAAAGATTTTATTTATTTATTTGAGAGAGAGAGAGAGAGAGCATGCACACAAGAGTGGGGTGAGGGGCAGAGGGAGAAGTGCACTTCCCACTGAGCAGACAGTCTGATGCAGGGCTCCATCCTGAGACTCTGGGATCATGACCTGAACAGAAGGCAGAGGCTTAACTGACTGAGCCATCCAAACAACCCTGCATTTCCTACTTTTTACTATCTACTTCCTTCTTCTCTATAACGTTAATGCTGCCTGTATCCTTCCTGCAAAGTACAGTAACTCTGTTCTCTGTACATCAGAAGATTGACAGTGATGGAATTAGGTTTGCCTGTCCCAAATATGTATCTATAGCATTTTGGAGAGAGGTTTCTTGAATCTGGATGAAAAATTTGGTTACAGAGCATGATCTACAATGAGAAACCCAAAGACAAATAGAAGTATTGATTTTAAAATTCCTTTTCAGAGAAATTGTGAGGAGGCAAGAGTCCCTAGGAAATGGGAATGTATAGAAATTGAAGAGATCCTGATTTATTTCTGTAAAGATAACCTGGTCTCATGATACTTTGTATTTGGATAGAAACTTCCTAATATTAGAGACTTCACACTCTGTATTAAATTGTTTAAAAATTCTTTACATAAATAGCCAGTCTTGCGATGGACATTGTTTGCCTCCACCAATATTTCTAATGTGCTGGCTGCTTACTCTGTTAACTTGGGGATAACTTTTAGTTCTGTCCACTCTGAGCACTCACTGTATATATGTCCTACTTTCTGACAAAGTATGAAAATTAGATCTCTACACTTTTTTTTTTTTTTTTTTTTTTTTTTTAAAGATTTTATTTATTTGTCAGAGAGAGAGAGGAGAGTGAGCGAGCACAGGCAGACAGAATGGCAGGCAGAGGCAGAGGGAGAAGCAGGCTCCCCGCCAAGCAAGGAGCCCGATGTGGGACTCGATCCCAGGACGCTGGGATCCTGACCTGAGCTGAAGGCAGCTGCTTAACCAACTGAGCCACCCAGGTGTCCCAGATCTCTACACTTTTTATTGGAAATTACATCCCTTGGTTTTGGTAAGAATAAAAATAAATAACCCTTTGGGCAGTGACACGATTGTCCCCAAAAGTGCAACAGATAACACTATTAACTAACCTATTCCCAAAGGCAGCTGCTCAAAGGATGTGGCCTTTTAGTCATGTTACATTTGATATATTTCATGGCATGCATTGATATAATTTGTTTCAGAATACATTGCCACTTTACAGGCACTAGAACATGAGCACAAATAATTATCATTTAGCAAGAGTTGTTATTTCCTGTAAGTTTTACTACTTCCCTTCTTTCCACGATTTATGTAAATAATTAAGGTACCTTGATAGTAGACTTAGATGAATTCTTAGTTTGAATAACTATCTGTACATGTTTCACTTCTCCCTTCCAAGAAGCACTTAATTACAGCTACTTTGCACAAGCCACCGTGAGAGGCTTGTATTGGTGGAAGATGATAAAAGCAGTAAGCAGTGACAAAACAAGGTTGTTTCTTTCAAGAAATTCACTATTAAGAGTTTAGTATGTATTTTTAAACAATTACATTCAGATGTCTCATGCTAGGAGAAATATAGCTGATACTTTGTGGTGGGAACTATTACTCGTATGTTTAATAATCCACAACATTGCAATACATAGAGGATTTTACTATTTGGGAAGTACTCTGCCAGATGTTTTCAGTTGGTTGTATCATTTAATTTCCATGCCACACCCATGTGTAGATGGAGAAATTAAGCATGTAGTTGGTTCATTCACCCAGCTGGCAAGTCGCAAAACATTTTATCACTCACTGTGAGTCTCCATCTCTAGTATCTGATCACATTAGTTACCGGGGCTGCAATCCCTGTCAGGCTTGCTGGCCAGCTCTAACACTTACTTAACGTATAACTTAAGCAAGTCACTTGATTTCTATTGGCCCAGCTTTACCATCTACATAGAAAATGGAGATCATCGTGTACCCCTTAGGGTTCTCACAGTAATCAACAGAATCATGCATCTTAAACATTTGTCTCTTACCTGAGGCGCCAGGGTGGCCTCTGACTCTTTATTTCAGCTCAGGTCGTAATCTCAGGGTCATGAGATCAAGCCCTGCGACAGGCTCCACACTCCACGAGCTTCAGTTTCTCTCTCTCTCTTCCTCTCCCTCGGCCCCTCCCCCTGCTCATGCTCACCCTCTCCTCTTGCTCTCTCTCTCCCTAAAATAAATGGATAAATCTTAAAAAACAAAAAACAAAAAAACCCAAACCAAAACAAAAAAAAAAAAAACAGAAAACAAGCATTTGTTGCTTACCTATGGTAAATGTCTAATAATTTTTAATTATATTGTTAGTTTTTACTACTACAGTTGTTAATATATACCAAGACAGATTTGAGGTATAGTAGCTTTAACTTCAGAATAGCTTTCTGACCTAGTTCTATACTGATAAGATTAACTGCTTCAAAATGCCCTATCCTTCTTACCATTAGATATTTGTATTTCTAATTTTGCATAAGACTCTTATCTCATTGTGTGGGTGGGGAAGCCTTGAGATATTCATTGGTTCATTTATGACATTTAATGAATGTCCCTATGTGCTAGTTACTGAGATTAATGCTGTAAGAAAAAATGACAAATGAGACACAGTCTGTATTTTTGAGTCGTTTATTATCTACTGGAGAACATTATAATATGGGCAATTAGAACCAGGGCAATTAGAATATGATAGAGATAAGTATCATATTAAGGGTATAGTCAAACTTTATTCCAGAATGCAAGAATCGTAAGGGCAAGGGTGTTGTACTGTTCACTGCTGAGCCCGCAGCACTTAGGACAGTACCTTGCACATAGCAGGTACTCAATAAAGACAGGACAAAGAGATTTAAAAGATGCCAAGCTAAATGCAGGGGTAAGAGGAGGCTTTTTAAATGGGGGTGACAAATAGGAATTCGTTCAAGGAGGATGAAAGTTATTGCAGGAAGTATTTGTCAGCTGCAGAAAATCCTGGAATGGGGCACCTGGGTGGCTCATTCAGTTAAGCATCTGCCTTGGGTTCAGGTCATGATCCCAGGGTCCTAGGATCGAGTCCCTCATCAGGCTCCCTGCTCCTTGGGAGCTTCTTCCTCTCCTTCTGCTCCTCCCCCTGCTTGTGCGCTCTCTCTCGCTCTCTCTCTCTTTCTCTCTCTCAAATAAGCAAATAAATAAAATCTCAAAAAAAAAAAAAAAAAGAAAGAAAAAGAGAAAAAGAAAATCCTGGAATAGAAGAGTTATACATAATTTTAAGAAAGTGTAAGTAGTTCATCATGGCTGGAGCTTAGCTCTAAAGGAGGAGAATAAAAAGGAGAAGAAAAAGATCTTGAGGAGCCCTGCACACCCTGATAAGGAGTCTATGGCTTAATCGGGAAATACGCAAGCTTGTCAACAGCAAAGTGATAAAATTGGGCTGGTCTGTTAGACAAAACAGTATAGCTGCAGTGTGGAGAGCAGTTGAAGTGGACAAAAGGAGAAATGGGAAGGGCATGATAAATTAAATATAAAATTTTCTACAGCCTTCATATAGAACTTTTGAGCATAGTTTGTGGGTTAAATCTAAATATCTTTTACTAGGAATCCCCCCATGACATGTTCATACCTAGTTTTTGTAACAGCTGAGCATAATTTTAGAAAGACATGTAGAAACAGAAGGTAAGAAATAAGCTGTTGAGTCTTCATTCTGTTTTTGCATGATACAAAATTCAGTTATGAGATTTCATAGTCTGACTGAGAGCACTAAATATTTAATTAGGGAGAAGCAATGGATACTTGTGATTGAAAACCAACACTGAAATAAACTGCACCCTCAAGAACTCACTAGAAAAAGTCTCCTGTTATTATTCATTACAGAAATTGAATTGAGCTGAAAATTTGGGATATACATTTGTGAAAACAAAACATTTCTCTTTATTTTAGGGGCAAACATCAGAGTTTCACGAGGATTTTGCTTCTTCAAACAATTCCAGCTTTAATGACTAAGAATTGTTCACAACTTCAAAATTAAATCTCTACTTTGAATCTCAACATTGGAAACCTGAGTCCCTCTTCAGTCAAGTTTAAAATAGAAAGCTTTGTGGGATAGGTTTTACCCTATCATTAAATATAAAGCGTATACCCTCTTTCATATTTTGATTTAATTTTTGACATCTAAGGTTTTAGCTGATTGGAATGTTTCCAATCTGTTAAGTGCAAAAGACATTTTGATGCTTCTATTATTAACATCTTGGTTCCTAAAATTCTATTTCCTCAATTGGGGGAGGTTCCAAATATTATTAAAAAGAATTGAGAGTGCAACAATTTTCATTTGACTGGAGTAGGTTCACACAGTATCTTTCTTAGAGGAACAATTTTCTTTGTAATATATGTGCTTACTTTGTCTACCAAATCTGGAAGAAGGAATTTGGAACGTGTGTATAATATGTGTATACTGTATGCCATTTTTTATATTATGATGTCTTACCAACAACATATATAATACCTGAAGAAATGTAACTGTTTCCTCTAAGGTAATACATTTTTAAATAATACAAATCCAGTAATTTACTCTTGTCTCAACTAGCAGATTACATAATAACCACAGACCATATAGGAAAATAAAGATACGCATTTCTAAATCACACATAGATGATAAGGACTCCAGTGAAATGGTCTTTCATTCTAGGACTTATGGGATTTTAAAGGAGTATTAAATTCTAGAAAACTTCATAGAGTTGTACTCCAACTGTGCATACACAATCTCCAATCATGTGCTTTGTGAATTAACCAGAAGGGAAAACTCCACGTATTAATTCCATCTTTCATATCTTCACTACTTTGCAATTCTTGGCATAGATTATTTGGTCATAGTGTGGACTCCTTTTTACATGTTGATTATTTAGGTTTATTAGTATCTTGTTGAGGATTTTTAGACATACATTTTTAAGGGCATCAATCTGAAGTTTTCTTGAGATATCTTTGTCTGATTACAGAATCAAGGTGACGCTGGCCTCATAGAATGAGTTTGGAAGTATTCCCTCCTCTACTATTGCTTGGATAGATTTGAGAATGATTGGATTGGAATTATTTATTCTTTAAACATTTTGTAGAATATATCAATGAAGGCATGTGGGTCTGGGCTTTTCTACTGCCAAGTTTTAAATTACTAATTCAATACTCTTCTCTCTCTCTCTCTCTCTCTCTGGTTATAGGTCTTTTCATATTTTCTTTTTCTTTTTCTTTTTTTTTAATTTTAGTGAACTACAGTAGTGTGTGTCTATCTAGATTTTTTTTTCCCATTTCATCTAAGTTATTTAATTAATTTGTTGGCAAGCAGCTGTTCAAAGTGTTCTCTTAAAATCCTTTTATTTATGTACTGTCAAAAATGATGGTTCCTCTTTCACTTCTGATTTGAATGATTTTAGCCTTTTCTTTTTTTTCTTGATCAATCCAGCTACAAGTTTTTCAATTATGTTGATATTTTTGAAGAACCACCTTTGGGTTTCTTTGATTTTTCTCTATTTCCTTTCTATTGCCTAGTTTACTTAGTGCCGCTCAAACCTTTTGGTTCTTCTTTTTGCTTGCCTTGGCTTATTTGGTATTTTTTTATCTAGCTCCTTAAGGTGGAAGTTTATGTTATTAATTGAGATCTTTCTTTTTTAATGTAGGTCATTTGCAAATATAAACTCCTCTGAGTACTGCTTGAACTGCATCCCATAAGTTTTGGTACATTCTGTTTTCATTTTCATTCATCACATGGAATTCTCTAACTCCCTTTCTGATATATTTTTGGATCCATTAGTTACTTAGAAGTATGCTCTTTATTTCTGCATATTTATGATTTATCAAGAAGTTACTTTTATATTTCCTAAATGTATCTTTTTTAATAAGTACTTTTATTTTTTTAATGATTTTATTTATTTATTTGAGAGAGGGAGAGAGAGAGCACAAGAGAGCACAAGTGGTGGAGAGGGAGAAGCAGGTTGCCCACTGAGCAGGGAGGCCAAGTGGGGCTCAATACCAGAACCCTGGGATCATGACCCGAGCCAAAGGCAGCCTCTTAACTGACTGAGCCACCCAGGTGCCCCAAATGTATCTTGATAAAGATATGTATAACTGTGGATACAGATGTGTGGTATAATGCTCACCCAAACCCTAATAGTGTTGGGATTTAGAGCTATTTTCTAAATCTTTTTAGTTGTTTTATTTTAAGTATTTACATTGTATAGATGCCAAAATTCATATTCTGAAGGTAAAAAGAATCCACGGTATTTTTAAGGGTACCACCAGTATCATTATTTTAATAATTTGAGATTTTTTTTTTTGTTACTTTTTTATTAAGGGCAGGAATTATCCCTATTTATGATTGCATTTCTGTCAATAAGTAGAGTGCCTAGCAACCAGTAGGTGATCAATGATGTACTGAATAAATGAATGAGTATATAGCAAGAAGATGCTTCAAATTATCATATAAATTTCTCACTCCTACCCTACTTTACTATCTTTGAGGAGGACTACCTAGAAGCTCAATCTGTTACTAATGGTAAAAATTAATTTACTTTTATCTAACAGATTTTTTATCTATTATTTTCTTTACCAATGGATATAGTCCTCAGATTTTGATTCTCATGGAGTACTTTCTGATTAGTCTTGAAACTCCCTGTTGCAAGTTGAAATATGGAAGAAACTAGGGCCAACGAACAATCTGTCTGAAAATAAGAGAAGCCACCCACCTGGGGTCAATAACCAACTCTATTTCATGAACCCATTCTTCTTTCAACACCAAAGTGCTTTGGATAGGTGAAAATGACAATGCTGATTGGTTCAGGTACCAATTACAATTATATCCACTCAGAGAAGTCAGTAATACATCCTGTTGAGGAAACTTAAGGCTCCAGCTTGCTCATGATCCATTTGAGTGAACTGAGTGATAATCCATAGATTCCAGAGATTCATCTTTCATCTCTGCCTCCAGAAAAGCTCAACCTATCAGAACTAACTATGCTTCCCAATAGTTTTAAAAAAGTGAAGAGCCCAAAATCAAATATAATCAGAATCAGTTACCCAGATTTTTTTCTAAATTAATTTGAACTTCTGGATAATAGAACAGTCATTACTGAAAGAATTGTTTTGAACCTGTAAGTGATATGCTTTTTCAAAATGAAATACCCTTATATTTGAGATGTATAAACCCAATTTTGACTCATTTTATTACTTTGGATTAAATAGCAATGTGTAAGTTTTAGTCTATCGGTTGTTAACAGTTCACTCATTCATGATGTTGTCACCTTTAATATTGAACAAAGGGGACACACACACTCACATACATACACATGCACATGCACACACACCTACAAAGAAAAGTCTGTAAGTATTTAATTGACTGAAAAGTAACAAAAAGCTTGACAATGTTAATTGACATAAGTGCCCAGTCTGACATGAGAGAGCTGAGCTAAGACAGAACCACAAATCTTCTCAATTCATTATCAGTTCTAAAAAATGGGATGAAACATTTATCTCTTAAACTTGGACATGACTGAATCTGCAAAAGGGTTCACAACCAAGAATGGAGAGACTTTCTGGGAAAAGTCAGGATTTTAACATAGAAGAAAATTGAGGGGCAAGAAAGGAATTAGCTGGTGAGGTAGGTGCTAAATCCTACACCAGTGGGATGGCTTTTGATACTTACCTTTTCCTGACAGGCACATAAAAGCATATTGTAAATAGCACATGGTTGCCACAATCATCCTCAGATCCGTTTCCATACACTCACCCTGCCTCACAGACCATTACCTCCAGTTTTAGAATGTCCATCTTCATAGCAAGGT
Source organism: Lutra lutra (assembly GCF_902655055.1). NCBI lineage: Eukaryota > Metazoa > Chordata > Mammalia > Carnivora > Mustelidae > Lutra > Lutra lutra. The sequence continues at coordinate 38,422,810 of NC_062282.1, read as the reverse complement.
ATAGCTACTTTGCTGTAGTATACTTCTGAACCATCCCACTGACTTTTCCTTTGGACTTCATATATAGCCCTGGACTTCTGTTACTTTGATTTTGAATACATCGTGTCTCTGCTTACACTCCACTCTTGTCTTACAGACCTTTATCATGTGAGGAGGCTCCAGGTGCAGCAAATGAGGTTGGGTTTCAGATAGCAGGTCTTTGCACATGGAGCTTGCCCTGTGAGCCTGGGTGCTAGAAAGAATTCATGCAGCCTTTGGCAAAATTTAGCCCCAAATCTTAAAGCATTTCACAAGGAGGAAATTTATTTCTTTGAATGATAAAGTATATCCAACATAGTTGAAGTAGACTGTGAGCTCCTTAAGGTCAGAAACAGTCTTATCATTTATTCACAATGCTCAGTGCCCTGCAGGAGGTCAATGACTGCCAAATGAGAGAACCACAGAATGAAGAAAAACCAAACAAACGTTATCTTCTTAAATAAATTCATTCATTCAGATACTATTCAGATGAAATGTTTAGTCAAATCTTATGCAACTTTTAAAAATCCAACTATGACCAAAATCTCTTAAATTATTTTTCCTTAGACTCATGGAGCAGCACTAGAAAAATCACATGTTGAAATTATTTTTGAAATTTAAGCCCAAGCTTCCAATATTCCAGATTTTCCCAAGGTTATTTTAAAAATAAAACCTCGTTTATTTTTTGAAAATGTATCAACCCAACATTTTTATCAGAGAGTTAATTTCTCTTAATATCGGAAGTTTTATTTCTCTTAAGAAATCATAAATGCCAAAGCTTTCCAGATCTATTTCAAACCAGTCCTTGATGTCACTATAATATTACCCCCATATACCTGACTTTCTCTTACATTTTTTTGTGTAGTTTTTTCCCCCTTATTTGACATCTCAGCAATAATAATCTTGAAAGAAAACAAAAATCCTAAAACCTTTTCCTCTATTTTTAATACCATGGTAACTGCTCTTCTTTAATGTGGCATTTAATTAATTGTGTATGTTCAAGTAAATCCATTTCCTTAAAACTTTATCTTCTAGTTGCTTTCTGGTCTGACAACTGACAGGTAATAAAATGTTTAGGTCAGCACTTTTCTGCAAACTCACAAAAAGTCAGAGACTCAGTGTCAAGCTCTCTCAGACTTATTTAATCACTATGAGTGGAAAGGATGACAAATTTTGAGTAAGACCAGCGAAACCAATAAATAAAGACCTTGAACTTGTGTAGGTTTCTACTAGGCTATTCACAATAATGGTGATAGCCTAAAAGTGATTTTAGGCTATCATTAGGCTATCATTAACACAAAATGAACAACAGATAACTTGACAAAATAATTTTTTCTCCTAAAGTATTATTTCAAGTTTGCATATCTATGTCAGTATTCTAGAAATTTAAATTACGCCATTCTTGGCTGTTGTCCCTACTTTTTTTTTCTTTTTAAAATATTTTCTCCAGCTTATCATTTAGATGACTTCATCTCAAAAGTCCATTAAAAGCACAAATCAGGGAACTCACAGAAGGGTTAGCAGCAGGGTACTGTTTCTGCCTACCATTTTTGTGGATCCCAATTTTGACGTAGTAGTTGAAGTTCAAAAGGCAGAGAAGGTCAAGGTGATAGTGTCCTACTTCAAAATCCTCAAGATCCATTGGATATAAAACTTAAACAAACAAGAAATTACTTTCATTGATTAAATGTAGATTGAATTAGGAGGAAAAAATGACAGGCACTGCTAAGGTTATATCCCCCACACATTGTTTAACTCAGCATGACTGATTCAATCTGCTGAGCCCCAAGGAAAGCCAAAGATGTCACTCTTGGACTCCACACAATGCAGGATCCTTAGAAGAGCAAAATCGAAAAAGTTGCACTTTATCCACTCACAGCCTGGAGCCACTGTTCTCATTCGGTCTTGTGTTAGCAGAACAATGAACTACAGCAGGCATTGGGCTGTTCCGCATAATAATTATAGGTATCCCACAGGCAAAGCTGTTGTTGCTTTTAAGACTTGACAGAATGTGTCTTGTAGGCATGACCTAGCAGATGGGGACTTTTTTCTTTCATCTTTCCCCAAAAGCCACCTAGGTGAAATATATAAAGCATCTTGATAAGGGATATATTTTCTCCTATAGGGGTAGTTTGATTACTATAAGCTGCTCTTCTTGTTCACTCACCTGAAAAATAATTGCCACTCTGTGGTGGAAGAAGTCAAGTATAGCCACAGAGGCAGGGATAGACCTTTTGCTCCATCCTGCTAATTTGTGTCACCTACTGCACTGGCTTATGTATTGATGGTAGAAAAAAAAAAAATGAAGCAGAAAATTAAGTCTGAAAGGATTTTTTGTCCTGCTGTCACTTTGTACAACATTTAGTTCAGTTGACATGACACTGTGCCTTTTGTTACATAAAACTGTCACATTGTCCCCTTCTGGTTAGCTGCAGTTGCAGCCCAAATCAATAATATCTGTCAAAACTGTCAGCTAATGAAAGGATCCTATGATATGGTGGCTGCAGTGAATGATATTTTTGACTATCTCTTTAAATGTTACCAAATTTGGTTCAAACACATATTAGAAATGAAGAAATGACATAAGCTTTGTAAATGATATAACACATGAAATGAGGGCATCGCTTATGTGCATTAGGTATATGTTATTTGTTGCACATCTTGTAATTTTAAAGGAAATTTTTTTTTTTTTTTAGACTTTATTTATTTGACAGAGAGAGATCACAAGTAGGCAGAGAGGCAGGCAGAGTGGGGGGGAGGAAACAGGCTCCCTGCGGAGCAGAGAGCCCCATGTGGGACTCGATCCCAGGACCCTGGGATCATGACCTGAACCGAAGGCAGAGGCTTTAACCCACTGAGCCACCCAGGTGCCCCTTAAAGGATTTTTTAAAAAGTCAACTTGGCTGGAGGTGGGTGAGGAGATGGGGTAACTGGGTGATGGGCATTAAGTCAGGTGATGTGATGAGCACCGGGTAGTACATGCAACTGATAAATTATTGAACACTACATCTGAAACTAATGATGTACAGTATGTTGGCTAACTGAATTTAAATTTTTTAAAAAAGTCAATTTCAGACGGGTCACTTTTTTTTTTTTTTTTGAGATTTTATTTATTTATTTGTCAGAGAGAGAGAGAGAGAGAGAGTGAGCACAGGCAGGCAGAGTGGCAGGCAGAGGCAGAAGGAGAAGCAGGCTCCCTCCCAAGTAAGGATTCTGATGTGGGAGTTGATCCTAGATCATGACCTGGGCCATTGGGAGCTGCTTACCCAGCTGAGCCACCCACGTGTCCCCAGATGGAATACTTTTATATAACAAAAACTTGTTATAACATGTTTTCTTTTTAATAACAAAATGTTTGTTTTTAATAAAAGTTTTTGTTATATAACAAAAGTTCTATGTTTAGTTATAAACTTAACAAAGTGTATAGCAAAGAGACAAGCAAAGAGGCAGCTCAGAAATGCTGAGCTTCTATTCATTTTCTCCTCTATGTAATGATTACATTTGGTTATCAGAGATCATTTAATCTAGATTTAGTGAGCCAGGGAAGAACTGTAGGTGTGGTTAGATCATGAGAGGAAGCTGTCATTTGTTTTCTATCCACAACACTCTGTGGTTGCTCTCTTGCATTGTTTGTAGGCAGGAAACCACATCAGACACGTATAGCTGGAGCCCATGGTGTTAAACATTTCTGATCAGTCACTCTAATTGGAAACTACTAGGAAAAGCTCCAAAGTGACTTTTCAGGTGCTTCAGGTGAACTAAAAAAAATGTATTTTGTGGCTTAAACATCGTATTACACTTTGCTCTACTCAGGGACAACATCTTTATGTCTTCATATTTTTGGTCTCTATCCAAGCAAAGTACACATGTGGGGATCCTACTACTCATAGTTCTCTGAACCACCTATTCTGTGCTTTTTAAAAATTTGTATTTTAGCATTTGAGTTTACATGCTTGTAGTGAGACCTCTCTACTGACCCCTCTAACTACCTCCTCACACCCCACATTTTCCACTTGTCAGAAATAATCAAAATTAATTTCTCTGTTTGTACGCGATGTGACTTAGGGTATTTAGGTTCATGATACCTATATAGGTTTACCTTGAATCACCAATATCATGACCTATAGAAATCTAAAGATCATCTGCCCCCATGAAGAGCACCCTGAACTCCCACACATGCTACCTCTGCTCGGTACTCAGTTGGCTCAAATGTAAAACTCAACACCTCTGCGTTTTTCGAAGAATTATCAACATTGAAGCATTAAGGTATTGAGTAGACTTTATCAGATATATTGTGGGTTAAAGATGATGATTTTACATAATAAACATTTTCCAACATCCTTTAACAAACATTCTCTCATACTAAATCAGTGCCATATATTCCTGCATACAAAGGTAATGAGAATGCATTTTAACAAGGTATTATTTAGTCCTTAGTATGCCTAAACTGTGCCATTCTCTAGGAATTTAATAAAAATTACTTAAAACTTTAGAGATCTGGCATAAAGATGACAGCTATCCTTCATATATGGATGTCAGTAATGGGCTTAGAGAGAGTATGTAACTCTCAGTGATCCACTAAATCAATACCTATTCTATAAAATTCTGCAAACTTCATAAAAGCTAACCAAAACACATGAGCAAAAACAAAAACAAACAAACAAACAAAAAAACAAACAAAACAAAGGTCTTGGGTACAAGAACAGTCACATTTAGCAAGAATGTTTAAAATAAGTTAACCTTTACAATATCCATATACTTCAGAACAGAGGAAAGTACAGTCACTTACATTGGCTAAAATAATAATGTACAATACAATTAAATATTTATTTAATTTATTATAAAATAATATTCTGAAAAAAGCCCTAAACTTTCTAAATTTATGAAAGTGTCAGTATTCTAGTCCATCTAAATTTGTTTCCATAGGAATATTCAATGGTAGAACTATTAGCTTGAATTTAAAATTTAGGCATTTGTAAATCAGTCTGAAGGATGATGAGTTATGCTCACTAAAGCTCTATTTTATGACTGAGGTACATTTCTGGATAATAAAATAAAAGTAGAGCTAAAGTTGGACTCAGGGGCAATAGATCACTATTTAAGAGGTTATGTAGTTCAGAAACTAGAACTGTATATGTTACTGATTTCTTTCTGGCCCAATTTTACTGAAATTTTGTCTAAGTCTTATGATCAGGAGCTGGCAAAAAAAGTAGCGTGGGAAAACTACAAATTATTCAGTACATGAACAAAGCAGTGGTAACATAGATGTCACCAGGTCCAGCAGGGTTTGAACAAAATTATACCAAAAACAGTACATATCTGAATTTGTTGGAAACAGATATAGCAGCATTTAGAGGGGGATTTGTAGTCTTGGTTTTTTGAAGGTTAATAAAATTAATAAACTTACAATACCAATGAAAGGACAAAACAAGTGAATGATGGCACATTTATCAAAAAGGAAGTCACCACTGTAGAACCAAAAGACATTAGAAGAAATTAAGAAAATATTACAATCCCACTTTATGCCAGCACATTCAACAATTTCAATAAAAAAGATAATTTCCTTAAAAACACAAGTTATCAAACTAGCTCAAGATGAAATTAAAGATATATATGAACATTACTACATCTATTAAGTAAATTAAATTTGTAACTAAAAGCTTTCAGTAAAGAAAATTAAAGACCCCAGTAGCTTCACTGGTGAATTCTATCAAGTGTTTTATACACAAATATACAAGTTATACACAAATGCTTTTTTTTAAAAAGTGGGAACATTTCTCAAATATTTTATGAGCTGGAATTATCCCAACACTGAAGTCAAACAAAGATAAATGAGAAGAAAGAAATTACAGACCAGTATCCTTACATGGATTAGAACAACATATACTGTTGATAAGAAATACATCTATAAGAAGATACTTACTCCACAACCAAGTGGGATATATTCCAACAATGTTACCCTGATATTCAAAAGCAACCAGTATAATTCAATGGATTGACAAAATATGTGGTCATATTTATAAATACAGTTAAAGCATTTGAAAAGGTTTGACATCAATTTATAAAACTTTCAAGAAAATGGAAACAGAAGAGAACTCCCTGGACCTGATAAGGAAATTTATGAAAACATTCAAAAGCATTTTTAACAGCAAAATAGAGAATATTCTGCCCTAATATCATGAACAAGGCAAATATTTTTTACGCTCTGCACTTCATTTTATTTAATTTTATTTTTATTTTTTTATTAATTTATTAATTTTTTTATAAATATATAATGTATTTTTATCCCCAGGGGCACAGGTCTGTGGATCGCTAGGTTTACACATTTCACAGCACTCACCATAGCACATACCCTCCCCGATGTCCATAACCCCACCACCCTCTCCTGACCCCACTTCCTCCAGCAACCCTCAGCCTGTTTTGTGAGATTGAGTCTTTTATGGTTTGTCTCCCTCCTGATCCCATCTTCTTTCATTTTTTCTTTTCCTACCCCTCAAACCCCCACGTTGCATCTCCACTTCCTCATATCAGGGAGATCATATGATAGTTGTTTTTCTCCGATTGACTTATTTCGCTAAGCATAATACCTTCTAGTTCCATCTACGTCATTGCAAATGTCAAGATTTCATTTCTTTTGATGGCTGCATAGTATTCCCTTGTATATATATATACCACTTCTTCTTTATCCATTCATCTGTTAATGGACATTTAGGTTCTTTCCATAGTTTGGCTATTGTGGACATTGCTGCTATAAACATTCAGGGGCACGTGTCCCTTTGGAGCACCACGTTTGTATCTTTAGGGTATATACCCAGTAGTGCAATTGCTGGGTCATAGGGTAGCTCTATTTTCAGCTTTTTGAGAAACCTCCACGCTGTTTTCCAGAGTGGTTGCACCAGCTTGCATTCCCACCAACAGTGTAGGAGGGTTCCCCTTTCTCCGCATCCTCGCCAGCATCTGTCATTTCCTGACTTGTTAATTTTAGCCATTCTGACTGGTGTGAGATGGTATCTCATTGTGGTTTTGATTTGTATTTCCCTGATGCCGAGTGATGTGGAGCATTTTTTCATGTGTCTGTTGGCCATCTGGATGTCTTCTTTGCTGAAATGTCTGTTCATGTCCTCTGCCCATTTCTTGATTGGATTATTTGTTCTTTGGGTGTTGAGTTTGCTAAACTCTTTATAGATTTTGGATACTAGCCCTTTATCTGATATGTTATTTGCAAATATCTTCTCCCATTCTGTCAGTTGTCTTTTGGTTTTGTTAACTGTTTTCTTTGCTTTGCAAAAAGCTTTTGATCTTGATGAAATCCCAATAGTTCATTTTTGCCCTTGCTTCCCTTGCCTTTGGCGATGTTTCTAGGAAGAAGTTGCTGCGGCTGAGGTCAAAGAGGTTGCTGCCTCTGTTCTCCTCAAGGATCTTGATGGATTCCTTTCTCACATTGAGGTCTTTCATCCATTTTGAGTCTATTTTCGTGTGTGGTGTAAGGAAATGGTCCAATTTCATTTTTCTGCATGTGGCTGTCCAATTTTCCTATCACCATTTGTTGAAGAGGATGTCTTTTTTCCATTGGACATTCCTTCCTGCTTTGTCGAAGATTAGTTGACCATAGAGTTGAGGGTCTATTTCTGGGTTCTCTATTCTGTTCCATTGATCTATGTGTCTGTTTTTGTGCCAGTACCACACTGTCTTGATGATGACCACTTTGTAATAGAGCTTGAAGTCTGGAATTGTGATGCCACCAACTTTGGCTTTCTTTTTCAATATTCCTTTGGCTATTCGAGGTCTTTTCTGGTTCCATATAAATTTTAGGATTGTTTGTTCTATTTCTTTGAAAAAAATGAATGGGATTTTGATAGGGATTGCATTAAACATGTAGATTGCTTTAGGTAGCATAGACATTTTCACAATATTTATTCTTCCAATCCATGAGCATGGAACATTTTTCCATTTCTTTGTGTCTTCCTCAATTTCTTTCATGAGTACTTTATAGTTTTCTGAGTATAGATTCTTTACCTCTTTGGTTAGGTTTATTCCTAGGTATCTTATGGTTTTGGGTGCAATTGTAAATGGGATTGACTCCTTAACTTCTCTTTCTTCTGTCCTGTTGTTGGTGTAAAGAAATGCAACTGATTTCTGTGCATTGATTTTATATCCTGACACTTTACTGAATTCCTATACAAGTTCTAGCAGTTTTGGAGTGGAACCTTTTGCGTTTTCCACATATAGTGTAATATCATCTGCAAAGAGTGATAGTTTGACTTCTTCTTTGCCGATTTGGATGCCTTTAATTTCTTTTTGTTGTCTGATTGCTATACTCTCTGCACTTCTATTCAAGGTTTTATTGAAGGTCCTGGCCAGTATAAAAAGGCAAACAAGAGAAACAAAAGGCATACAAAATTGAAAGAAAGAAATAAAATTCAATTCACAGATGACATGGTTGCATATGTGGAAAATCCTAAGTTGTCTAAAAAATGACCTACAAGAACTAATAACTGATATCTTCCTGTATTGGGGAAAAAATAGCTATGTTTTAGTTTGTTTGCAATGCAGTTGATTTATGTTTTGTAGAAACATTTTTGTTGTTGCTTCTACCTTTTTCTTGGTATTAAAGAACAGGAAAAAAAAAAAAAAGGTTTTGTTGATGTTAGCAATGAAGAGAGAGACTTTGGGTACTCATTGTTTGTATCTACCCTGACATTTGGAACATCTTTCAACATTTGGTATAGCAAATCTCTCATTATTTATTTATTTATTTATTTATTATTTTATTTATTTATTTGACAGACAGAGATCACAAGTAGGCAGAGAAGCAGGCAAAGAGAGAAGAGGAAGCAGGCTCCCTGCTCAACAGAGAGCTGGATGCGGGGCTCAATCCCAGGATCCTAAGATCATGACCTGAGCCGAAGGCAGAGGCTTTCACCCACTGAGCCACCCAGGAGCCCTCTCATTATTTATATAGGGCAAAAAAAGGATCACTATATTTGCAGCCTTCTTTGTCATTTGATACAGGTTTCATCTACCAGATGAATCAAAGCAAGACTTTGATACAAAAGTATTAAGCAATCAAGTGGGAATGGCTACCCATCTTGGTGACACTGGTAACAGCTAACACTGGATGGCTTTATGGGTTAAAACAGTGATGGAAGCTTCCAAATGCTAGTAAAAGCATCATAGTTTTGGTTCTAGAGACATTGCCAGATTCTGGTCCCATCAGATGCTATATGGTTTTGTGATTAATGGGAAAGTCATCTGAATTAACAGATAAAGTCTGAAGTTTGATGAAAGTTGCCCCCAAATCTTAATAAAATCCATCCTTGGCTTCAATTTTCTTCGAGAGGATTCAGTGGTAGAAATTTGAAAATCCTGATGGATGTAATATGATCCTGCGCCAGAATCCCTTAAATAGACCAAATTTGTGGCTTTTAGTCACTGACGTTTTTACTTACCTAAACCATGCATCTTGCTGTGCAGTCTTTAACCCCATCCCATCAGTCACACCTCTGTGAGACCACCAGATTTTTTTTACTCTGCAAACTAAGATCAGATGCATGAAAACTCAGAAATGGGATTTTGTTACTTTCTTCCTTCCTTTGGCTATACATCCTGCCAAGAAGTAGATAACTCTTTGCTATTGCCCAATTGATGAGCACAGAACTAATGAAAACAAATTGGAAGGAGAAAAACACATTGGTTTAAATATCAAACTTCCCTTATTTGCATATTTATACATTTACTCCATATAAGCAAAATAATAACCTTTTTCCCCAGCATCCATAAGATACAAATATTTACTTAAAAGTACACTTCAAAACTAATAATTAATGATAAAGAAATAAATTACATAGACCATATTTTCCACCTAGAAGAAAAATAACACAGAAAATTAATTTTTCTAAGTCTCAATTGCTTAGTAATTTAAAAACATTGAATAACGCTTGGATCACAGACAAAAATAAACTGATTACAGACTCTTAAAAAATCACTAACAATGAGACTCTAAGTTTCTAAACTGTAGCCAAAATGATATCCATTATAATGGAAAATTTCTCCCATTTTGGTAAGCATTCCAAACCTCGGTTGGACTTCAAATTTTTTTGCAAGCTTTTAATCACTTGATTTATTTTTTAAAGAATATTAATCTTCATCTGTAGTTGTAGAAATCCTAATTCTAAATTGCTTCGTGATTTAGAAAGCACGTGAAGGACTGAAATTAGGATATAAGTTGGCTTTTCTGCATTGTATCAGAGCTGGCTGTGAGTATGCTCTCATTCTGCTGCTCCCAGTTACAATCAGGTTATATAATCCTGAATTTCCCTAAAGAAATCAAATTCTATATTTCTATCAGATACATGAACAATCTCTCAATAGCTTCCTCGTGTTTTTAGTCTTTTGTATGGAGAGCATTTTTCTCCATAATATATCAAGGCACAGACCATAGGATCCCTGACAAACCATCTCTCTGGGGTCTGATGATAGCTCCTGAATAGGCTTTGTGAACAAACAGCTTGTGTTCAAACATGTATGTTTTCCAAACTTTTTTACTCCTTGAGTATTTTGAGTATTCCTTACCATCAGAAACTGAGCTGCTTTTCTGTACAATTGTTTCAAACACTAACCCAAGTTAATGACAGACCTTAAAAGGTCCTTTCTGCCAGTAGTCAGCCTGCATCAAAGGCCAACTTGAAGTTCTCCAGCTATTCCGTCCTGCCCACGATCAGGTTGCGTTCTTTGCCATTTCAGGATAATTCCTTATAAAGGAGTTACCAATTCTGGGACCCAGACTTAGTAGCCTTCTCGTTCCTACCACTGCCTCCCAGAATGAACACCAGTTTGATTTTTGGAAATAGGAAACATGGCTTCCTTATGCTATGTGACCTCATGGCACAGGCAACACAAGATATTGCATGCCCCGTTTCAAGGAGTACAGTTTCAGTTTTAGAGGTCATTCTATCAGAAATTTCTCCTCTCGGGGGCACCTGGGTGGCTCAGAATTAAGCCTCTGTCTTCCGCTCAGGGTCCTGGGATTGAGCCCCACATCTGGCTCTCTACTCAGCCTGCTTCCTCCTCTCTCTCTCTGCCTACTTGTGATCTCTCTCTCTGTCAAATAAATAAATAAAATCTTTATTAAAAAATAAAAAAAAAGAAAGAAAGAAATTTCACCTCTCCTGCCAGAAGCTTGGAAACCAGTATCCTGTGTAGGCGACATTATGAGAGACACTAGAAACACAAACGAATTTTTGTGCATCTTGAGCATTAAGCACAGTCTCCAGTTTATACCCTCCATCTATCACCAGAAAGTATGACCAAAAACAATGTTACAGAAATTCTACATAGCAAATAGGTGAAAGAGCATTGCTCTGTTAATTTAAAAGTGTTTAGATAAAAAGAAATGGTGGCTATTGTAATGATGCCCAGCTTAAACAGAAATAAATACAGAATAGTAGAAAATTAAAAATGGAAAACAAGTATGTGAACTACAATTGGAAGCTACTTTTATAGTAATGCAATTTTGAGAATATTATTACACTATTATTACTATATTAATAACACAAAATAAAGTCAATTCAGGTTATCTTCAAGCTACTATTTACTTATATAAAATATATGCATTATCAAGAAATCCCTCATTATTTATAATAATTTTTTTTTTGTAAGCTCTCTTAATTTTACTTACCATTACTAATACATTTCTTGTTTTCATACAAATGATGTTTGCCCTTTTCTGTTTCTGATGTTTTTCTGGTGGATAAAAAAAATAAGAGGATTGAATGGACAGTAATCTGTTCCATGCTTCTAGAAGCTAAAAATCTCTTTCTGCATTTACAGTTGTAAGCTGCCTATGCATACTCTTCCTACTTAACATTTTATTACTTGACATATTTGTTTACCAATTAGTGTCTTGTGTATAATTTTTCCATGTAAGCAATTGTTCTTGATTCTCAGAGTTGTGAAAATATACCACATTTCTGTTTCTGCATGTTGTGCTAAGATTCCTTCTGACCATATTGCTTCACATTAACCAGTTATAATGTTATGATGAGAAGTTCCCATAATAATTTACTGTCATCTGTCAGTTTACCCATGACAAAGAGTCAACATTCTCAGAATATACTTCCTGGAATGCATCAATTATATAGGACATATTTTGTTGCTATATATTTGATCAGGAAAATTTTTAAAATATTTTATTTATTTATTTACCAGAGAGGGAGATAAGGAAAGAGAGTACAAGCAGGGAGAGTGGCAGGCAGAAGGAGAAGCAGGCTCCCTACTGAGCAAGGAGCCTGATGTGGGACTTGATTCCAGGACCCTGGGATCATGACCTTAACCAACTGAGTCACCCAGGTGTCCCTTGATCAGGCATGTTTTTTTTTTAATTGCTTAAAAATGCACATTCTGTTATTTCTTTCTACTTTTTGAAGTTTCATAGATTTGCTTTTTATATATTCCAACTGTTTCTCTAGATGCATAAAAGTATAAATACACACACACACATATAATTGTTCTGGAATCAGGGTACCTAGAACTGAATCAAAATTAATCACGTTTGCTATGTAACAGCTGTGTGATTGAGCACATCAGTTAAATGCTTTGTGCTTCAGTTTCTTCATCTGAAAATGTGAAAGAAGGTAATAACAATCTTTACCTCAATAACTTTTTCATGAATACTGAAAGAGTTAATATAACATTATCAGGACTTCTGAGCACTCAGGGAATGTTTGCCACGTTAGTATGAGTTACTGCTGTCACTTTTAGGGCTTTGTACTTACAATTCTATTTTTGACATCAATACCACCAGCTTTCTCTTTATATATAACTGGGTGTGGATACCTATATTCAAAATTATTTTTCTTCTTAAATTTACGTATATCTCTTCACTATCTTGAAGTAGCCAATGATGCTGTGAAAAGTTTGAAGTTAATGTGATTGTCATTACTTGGTAAATAATCTATTTTATTCTCTGGAGAAACTTTCAGTTTTTGTTTTTATCATGGTGCCCAGAAATTTCATTATGGAGTGTGTAAGTATTGAACACTTTTGCCCCTCATTTTTAGATGGTGTCCATTACATTAACCCCCTGATATCACTCCTGTGATTGTCTTCAGATAAAAGAGATTTTGCACTTATAACTAAGGTTACTAATCAGTAGATATTAAGATAAGGAGATTACTTGAGCAGGTGGAAAGTCTCAGCTGGTAACAAAAGTAAAAGTTGAAGATTTGAGGCATGAGAGGGATTGACTGATTTCTACAAAACCGAGATAGAAGTGACTATGGGGGAAGGACATGAGAGTGACCTCTAGGAGTAAGAACAGTCTACAGCCAAGAGTGGACCTCATTCCTACAGCCATAGTAAACTGAATTCTGCCAACAACGTGAACGAGCTTGGAAGCAGACTTCTCTCAGAGCCTGTGGTTAAGAGACAGCGGGGCTGGTAGTTTGATTTTGATACTGTAAGACCCTAAACATAGAGCCCAGTCAAGCCTAAATGAACTTCTCATCTATAAAGCTATCAGTAAATGAGTATTGCTTTAATTACATTACTTGCAATTTTTTACACAGCAATAGAAAAAAATGATACTTGCACAATGCATCCTCTTGGTGGTTGTCATGGATATCTCTTGCACTCTGTTCTCAGTCTATGCTTAGTTCCATCACTGCTGTAGCAATTATCTTTGCATAGCTGCCCCTTGTCTCAAAAGAGCTTTGCACCTCTCATTTTCGGAATCAGCCCTACACTGAGGCTGTGGTATGGGATACCCATGGGAATGGACTTGGTAGGCATTTATATGCACCCTGGAGATAAAAAAAAGTCTTATAGAGCACCTTTGACCACTGGGGCAGGAGGTAAAAGTAAAATTCCTTCCAACCTTTATTCTCTAGTGAATAAATCTATGATATATTCTATAAGGCTTCTTAAAAGGTCCTCAGAGGGTCAAGTTGGCCACACTTGGGACCACTCAAGAATTTATCCTTTTGTTGATTGACTTATTCAGTCACCCAGCCCTGGTCTCTGCGATCACCAACCAATATAAACAACCTTTAGGAACCCTCTAGTTTTAGACTCTGAGTTCAGCTGAAGCAGGAGAGGATGGGCAACCTCCTTTTTATATATGTTTTAGGCTCTGGCTTCCTTCTTCTGGAACTAAAGAATGAATTTAATTTATTATTTTCACTAAAATTGTGGAACTACCATTATTTTATGTTTTTCAATTATTTCTTAGAATTTGAGCTGGGAAGATAGGCTGCCAAATATCAGCCAACACAGATTCTTCATGTCCATGTGAGTTAGCCAAAATCAATGAAATCACAAATTTCCTGAGGGTTTTCCTTTTTACTATTTAAGTACACTAAAATTCCTGAATAGATACCTTTGTTTATTTAAATGAATCCTCTTTTTGTAGCACCCATGTACATGTGCAAGTGTAGATAAGTCCATGTTCTTACTTGCTGTCTGGTCAAACTGAGTTAGGGGAATTTACATGGTATTTTTAAAAAAATGGTCTTTTATATTTTTTCTTAAAATGATGTTACACAATTATCTAAAGAGTAAGAGGAAAATAGAAAAATGCTACTTACACTTACCATTGTAACCTCTCTATTTTTATGATCTTAACTGACCAGTACCTGAGAAGCCTACAATGGTTTAGCTGTATCTGAGATATCCAAATTTATGGCCAATACTGGCAGTTACGTACAAAGCTGACATGTTCCTGGGCCTCTTCCCAGATCCCAAGGGAGAATTCTGCTTAGTCCAAGTCAGTCCTGGCATTTCCGTTCTCCTTTCCAGGTATAGAATTTGGTATTTGACCCAAATCTTATAAATTGGAATTAAGGGGATATCAGTTGTGGGGATTCTAGAAAAATTCTCCTTCCCCAGATACATGAACAGAAGTAAAGGATTCCCTTTTAACTACCTTTTCAGGTAATGTTCTTTTTGAATATTAGACTTTATTTTTTAGAGTAGTTGTTTATAGAAAAATTTTTATAGGTTTATAGAAAATTTATAGGTTTATAGAAAAATTGAGTGGGAAGTACAGAGAGTTCCCTCATACCCCCTCCACCTCTCTCCTACTTTACATTAAAGTTCAGTTTACATTACATTTACATTAAAGTTCAGATTTACATTAAAGCTCAGTTTCTGTGTTATATATTCTTTGCATTTTGATAAGTGTATGGCATATATCCGCTTATATGGTATCATGCAGAACAGTTTCATTTTTTTAAAAATCCTGTACCTTTCCTATTCATCTCACTTTTCCCTAGTCCCCCAAGACCCTGGCAACTATTGACCTTTTTACTGTGTCCATAGTTTTCCCTTTTCCAGAATGTCATATAGTTGGGGTCATACATTGTGTAGCCTTTTCAGACTTAACAATATGAATTTAAAGTTCTTCCATGTCTTTTTATGGTTTGATGACTCATCTCTTTTTAGCACTGAAACTATTCTATTCTCATTATAGTTTACTTGCCCACTCAGCTAATACAGGACATTGGTAGCTTATGAGTATGGGCGATTATAATAAAGTTAGTATAAACATCTGTGTGCAGATACTCCTATGGACATTATTTTCAAACCATTTGGGCAAATACCAAGGAGTATGATTCCTGGACCATACAATCAGGGCTATTTACTTTCATAAAGAATCTTCCAAATTGTCTTCTAAAATATCTGAACCATTTTGCATTCCCAGCAGCAATAAATGGAAAGTTCCTCTTATTTCACATCTTCACCAGCATTTGACATTGTCAATGTTTAGGATTTTAGCCATTCAGGGGCACCTGGGTGGCTCAGTGGGTTAAAGCCTCTGCCTTCAGCTCAGGTCATGATCCCAGGGTCCTGGGATCAAGCCCCACATCCCACATCTGAGCTCTCTGCTCAGTGGAAAGCCTGCTCCCCCCTCTCTCTCTGCCTGCTTCTCTGCCTACTTGTGATCCCTCTTTCTGTCAAATAAAATCTTTAAAAAAAAAAAAAAAGGATTTTAGCCATTCAAATAGATATAGTGGTATCTGATTTAATTTACTATTAAGTACTCACATCTGTTGTTGAGCATCTTTTCATATGCTTATTTGTTATTTATATATCTTCTTCAGTAGTGTATGTTCAGATTTTTTTACCCAATTTTTAATTAAGTTGTTTGTTTTCCCATTGTTGAGTTGTATATTTTGGATATCAATCCTTTATCAAATTCATCAGAGTTTTCCCTTGATCTAT
Source organism: Lutra lutra (assembly GCF_902655055.1). Taxonomy (NCBI): domain Eukaryota; kingdom Metazoa; phylum Chordata; class Mammalia; order Carnivora; family Mustelidae; genus Lutra; species Lutra lutra. Next base: position 38,406,574 of record NC_062282.1, on the reverse strand, counting down.
ACCTTGTGTCTTCTTTTATTTAACAGTGTCTTTTGAAGAGCATACATTTTGATTTTAATGAAGTCCAACTAAACAAAATTCAAACTTTTCTTTCACAGATTATGTTTTAAATGTTGTATGTAAAGTAAGTGTTTCCTATGTTATCTTCTAGGGGCTTTATAGTTTTGCATTTCACCTTTAGGTGCATACACATTTTGTGCTAAGTTTTGTTAAACGTGTAAGACTTGTGTCAAGCTTCTTTTTTTTTTTTTTTTTTTTTTTTTTTTTTTTTTTGCATGTGGATGTCCAGTTGTCCTTTTATTTTTGAATTGCTTTTGTTCATTTTTCAAAGTTCAGTTGCCTGTATTTGTTTGAGTCCATATCTGGGCTCCCTCTTCTGTTCATTAACCTTCCTTGTCTATTCATTTGCCAATACCAGGCTGTCTTAATTACTATAGATCTACAGAAAACCTTGAAGTTGGGTAGAGTCAAGTTATTCAACCTTGTTCCTCTCTCAATTCTGTGTTGGGAATTCTGGGTGTTTTGTCTTTCCATACATACTTTATAATAAGTTTGTCGACGGGTGCTAGAATTTTGATGGAGATTATGGTCGAATCTATAGATAAGTTCAGAAGAACTAATGTCATATTGAGCTTTCCTATTCATGAACATGGAATATCTCTCCATTTGTTGGGACCATTGCTTTTAAAGTATGTTTTTGACACTCTTGCAACCCTTACTTTGTGGGCAATGGAGAATTAGTGCAAAGTGCAAGAATCTGTCACTTCTGGTTCCCTGACTTGGAAAATACACTGAAATCTTATTTTGATTTTGTTCTTACATGTATCTGTTATATAACAGGGTCAGAGCTGATTGTACCAACCCTTTCTACTGTACCCTCTAGTTCCAAGACCACACTGCCTCTGCATTCTTCAGTTAACTGCCTTTTATGATTCATTCGGTCATTGCTCTTATTAAAATTCTTCACATTCATAGTTTTCCTTACAGTCTGTTGGGTTCACTCACTCCTCACATTAGCAGGCTGTGCTACAGTGAATAAAAGGAGGGAAGTGAGAGAGTGTGAAAGGGAAAGCTTGTGGGTGAAAGATCTCCAGCACCTGTGTGTGGGTTGTTATTTACACTCTCAGCCTGCTTCAGCAAGCTTAGTAATGTTCACTGTCCTATAGTTTGTCATAAAGTTAGCTATTGAGGCAATGTTTTGTAGATATCCTGGTCAAGAGATTCAGAGACTTAAAGGGGAAAAAAATTCCTACTAGACAATAACAGCAGTAATCCCTAAATACATAAAATAAAACAGAAGATATTTAAAGGTTGAGAATCATTTCACGCTTAAATAAGCATAAACTTTCTTTCTCAAATCAGTGATAAGCAACTAAAAAGAGACAATTCCCATTGTGTTTTTGTGAGTAGGATAAAAATTCTATTTTATGTCAACTCTTTCTGTGAATGATGTCATTTATTGCAAAACATTTCTAAGACATTATTACGTTGACAAAGAAAATGGGTCATATATAAATTGTTTCCCTTGGAATCAGTAATCATGTTTGAAATGCATTAAAAATTGTCCCAGCTTCAGATTTTTATTTAGGATTGCTCTTCTTTCCACGAACCAAATAGGACTACACATCTTCTGGAGAACAGTGCACATGTATTCATATAAACACCTGTGTCTTCTGTGTTTGCTCCATGTGCTGCCAAAATATAAGAACTCTGACAAACTATAGAAAGACAGATATCAATTTTGATATCCAGCTTCACTTTCCTATTGAACCACTCAAATTATCCTTGTTACTAACTCTGAAAAAGACCAGCCCAGACAGAATTTTGCTTAGTAATCCTTGTCTGACCTAACCCTCCAGGACAAAACTTTCTAAAACCTGAGTGCTCAAGCTACCAGAGCATTCCATATGAATAAATTCATTTGGTTAGTGGTAAACTTCTAATGAACTCAATATGATGTTCCATCCTAACATATTTTCATGATCTTTAAGGGGAATTTGATGTTAATTATAAATATGTCTTTGTGTTTTTTTTTTACACACTGCTTGAATTTTTATGTGACTTCATAGTTTTTAAGTCTCAGAAATATTTCCTCTTCAATGCATATGGTTGTGTCTTTTTATGTTTTATTGCTACACACATTATTATTTTTTTTAAAGAATTTTTTATTCATTTATTTGACAGAGAGAGATCACAAGCAGGCAGAGAGACAGGCAGAGAGAGAGGAGGAAGCAGGCTCCCTGCTGAGCAGAGAGCCCGATGCGGGGCTTGATCCCAGGACCCTGAGATCATGACCCGAGCTGAAGGCAGCGGCTTAACCCACTGAGCCACCCAGGCGCCCCTGCTACACATATTATTAATTAGTACAATTCATTGATCAGTTCCCCTGCTGTGTTTATCTATTCTCAGTCCAATGTCATGTGTTTATAATGGAAACTTTATAATATAGTTTGATAAATGTTAACTGTTCTTATTTAAAAAAATTACCTCATCAATTTTTCCCTTTAATTCTTCTACAAATAGCTTGTTGAATTATAAGCAAAATTTTATAAGCAAAATTTCCTGTTGTGATTTTTATTCCAGTTGTACTAATTTATAGATAATTTGGTGAAAATAGATTGTTTGGTAGTGGTGACTCTTCCTATCAACGAACCACATTATTTAAATTTATTCAATTCTATTTATATATTTAGAGATAGACATAGGAGGGAGAAAGTTATCGGTATCATCTCTTTCACGATGCCTGGGTTGCTCAGTTGGTTAAGTGACTACCTTCGGCTCAGGTCCTGATTCCAGGGTCCTGGGATTGAGCCCTGCATTGGTCTCCCTGATCTGCAGGGAACCTGCTTCTCCCTCTCCCTCTGCCTGCAGCAACCCATGCTGTGCTGTCTCTCTCTGTCAAATAAATAAAAGCTTAAAAAAAATAGACTATACAAGGTGTTTTTTTTTTCTAAAAAATGACCTTATTTGTTGAGTCCACTTGTGTAAGTTATATATATATAACAGGATATATATGCATATTTTTTCTCCATATATATATATATAGAGAGAGAGAGGGAGATGGAGACAGAGAAATGTGAATTTTACCAGTATGTTCATCACAATTTGGGGAGGGGGTAGTAGAATTATTAAGAAGGATGTTTTTCTTTTCTTTTTTTTTTTTAAGATTTTATTTATTTATTTGAGAGAGAGAGAGTGCATGAGACGGGGGGAGAGTCAAAGGGAGAAACAGACTCTCCTCTGAGCAGGCAGCCAGATGCAGGACTTGATTCCAGAACTGAAGGGTCATGACCTGAGCTGAAGGTAGTTGCTTACCCAACTGAGCCACCCAGGCACCCTAGGGTGTTTTTATTTTCTAACTCATGTTTTAAACTTCTGAAATGATTATAGAATAGTTTATATAATGAAATATAAAAGTTTTATAATATGCTATGTTAATAAATGTTAACAAATTAAAAAATTTAGCCATTTGTTTTATTCAATTTTTTTCAACTATAAAATAAAATAAGGAGTATTTCTTCCAATTACATTTCAACATCTATTAAAATAATAATGTATTTTATCTCATTTAATTTTTGATATTAAAAATCATTGATACATTTTTGAATATTGAACCATTCCTACATTCTTGAGATAAATTACGTTCAGTTATTATATTTTATTATTTTATGCCATGATATATATTAGCTGCTAATATTTTATTTTTAAAAATTTGCATTGATATTCATAATTTGCCTTACTTTTAAAATATTATAATTACCTTTTTGAATTGGTAACCAGTCAAAAAGTCAAAAAGATATCTCCATCTTTTTTTCTAGATGGGTAATATTTTAATTATAAAGAAATAATCTCACCTATAAAGCATTCTTGTCCTATGCCTTTTAAATAGGTATATTCTTTTTTTTTTTTAAAGATTTTATTTATTTATTTGACAGACAGAGATCACGAGTAGGCAGAGAGGCAGGCGGAGCGGGGGGGTGAGGGTGTGGGGGTTGGCAGGGAAGCAGGCTTCCTGCTGAGCAGAGAGCCAAATGCAGGGCTCCATCCCAGGACCCGGGGATCATGACCTGAGCCCAAGGCAGAGGCTTTAACCCACTGAGCCACCCAGGTGCCCCTAAGAGGTATATTTTTAACTGCTCTTTCAATATGTTCAGAAACTTAAAGTATACATTTTTGCCTTTTTCAGGGAATTTTGATTATTTAATTTTTTAGAAAAGCAGTGGCTAATCTAGATAGATGGTTCTCAACTTGGACAACCCTTGGAGGATGTTGAATATATGTAAGGACATTACTGGCTTTTACCAGGACCAGGTAGGGAAAGTAGTTATTAGTGATGGATTACTGACATGGTGAATGCTATCCCATATATAGGAGAGTCTTACACATACACACACATATGCAAAACCCAAAAGCAATTATCACACTCAAAATTATATTCATTAAGAGACATAGCCTAAGAAAGGTAAATATGTTGGTATAATGTGATACATAATATTCTTTTATACATTTAAATGTATAGATTTAATTTTAATTATCTCCATATGGATAATTTTTAGTGCTTTTCTTTTGCCGCTTTAAAATCTCTTTCAGACTTGCAAAAGGTTGGTACTGTAAGCTGCATTTGTATTTTTTAAAAAAAGTTTTTGGTTGAAATCCATATTTCTGCACTCCACTCTAAACAATTTTTATTTTGAGATAGCACAGAATATCAATATCAAATACAAGACACAGACATTGATGCCATTCCCTGGCTTTATTCGTATGTCACTAGTTTTATATGCAGTCGTGTGTGTGCGTGTGTGTGCATGTATGTTTAGTTTTATGCATTTTTGTCACATGTGTACATTTTATGTAAGTACCACTATAGTCAAGATATAAAATGGTTCCATCATGAGTAGCTACAGTCACCTCCATCCCTCCATAAATCCCAAACCAACAACTGGCAACCATTAAGCTATTCTCTATTTCTATTCTTTTCTCATTTCAATTCAAGATTTATTAGGTATTGACTTTTGGTATGTCATTTATGTGGTATTGCCTCTCCCCCCATAATTCCCTTGAATTCTATCCAAGTTCTTCTATGTATTAATCCTTCATTCCTTCATATTGCTAAGTAGTATTCCATGGTATGAAGTAATAACATTTTGCTTAATTAACAATTCACAGATTGATGGCATTGGTTCTTTAAGGTTTGGTTATTTTGAAACAACCTTCTGTGAAATTCATGTAGTTTTTTGTGTTTTCTTATCTTTGGGATAAATGCTCAAATTTACAATTGCTGGCTCATATAAGGAAGTGTTTAATGTAAGAATCTACAATACTTTTCCAAAGTGATTGCAACATTTTATATACTTGACAATATTTAAGTGACCCAGTTTTTCTAAATTCTTAATTGATAGCACTATTGTCATTATTTGTTTCCTTGTTTGTTTTAATAAACTTTATTTTTTAGAGCAATTTTAAGTTTACAGCAATTCAGTAGAATTTACAGAGATTTCCCATATATGCACTGTACCACACAGAGTATTACCCACCAGAGTATTACATTTATTTAACTGGTAAACCTACATTAATGCATCATTATCCACCAAAGTCCATAATTTATATTAGGGTTCACTTCTGGTGATGTTAATTCTGGGGGTTTGGACAAAGGCATAACATATATCTACTATTATATTATCACACAAAGTAGTTTCACTGCCCTAAGGATTCTCTGTGCTCCACATATTCATCCTCTCTTTCCATTAACCCCTGGCAACCACTGATCCTTTTTACTGACTCCATAGTTTTGCCTTTTTCAGAATCTGTATGATAATTGGAATCATACAGTATGTAACTTTTCAGATTGGCTTCTTTCAGTTAGTAGTATGCATTTAAGTTTCTTCCATATCTTTCCATGGCTTGATAGCTTATTTTGGGGGGCTGAATAATATTCCATTGGCTAGATCTACCATAGATTACTTATGCACTCACTTACTGAAACATCTTGTTTGCTTCGAAGTTTTGGCAATTATGAGTAAATCTGCTATGAACATCCATGTACAGGTTTTAGGGTAAGCGTAAGTTTCAGCTCCCTTGGATAAACACCAAGGAATACAATTTCTGGATGGTATGTTGAAAGTATGTTTAGTTTAATTTAGTTTGTTGTTGTTGTTTTAAGATTTTATTTACCTGAGAGAGAAAGAATGATCAGGGAGAGGAGAAGAGGGAGATGGGGAAAGATGGGGAAATATATATATATATATATATATATATATATATATATATATAAAATTTCTTTTTTGGTTCTTTCTTAGAAATTCCATCTCTCTGCTTACATTGCCCATATGTTCTTGCAGGCTGTCTATTTTATACATTAAAGCCCTTTACATTTTAATCACAGTTGTATTAAGTTCCCTGTTTGATAATTCCAACATCCTTGTCACATCTGGTTCTGGTTCTGATGCTTACTCTGTCTCTTCAAACTGCAGTTTTTGCCTTTTAGTATGTCTTGTAATTTTTTTCTTGCTAGCTGAGAATGATGTACTTTGTCAAAGGAACTGTTATTGTAAGTAGACCATTAGTAATGTGATAAGGGGCTGGGTGACTGTATATCATACTTTCAAACTGATTTTCAAAGCTAGTAAGTATAATAAGATTGGTTGGCTGCTTCTAATATCACTGGACAAAGTGGCAAAAAAAAGAAAAAAGGAAAGGATGAGCTCAAAGATTTGAATTACAAGCTCAAGCAAGCAAGATAGAACCACTTCAGGTTTCCTGTGATAAATATTTGCTATTTATTTTTATTCATTCTTTTAATTACAACCTGTGTTTCTTTCTCCCCTTCGCATTGCCTTTTTTTTTTTGTTTTGTTTTTTGGCGTGGTCTTCACACACATAGGACTCCTTGTATTCTGCCTGAGCATGTGTTTTTACCTTTAAAATGTTTTCTATTGACTGTATTGATCTTCTTAATTTCTTATCCAGAAGGACAATCTCTGCCTCATAACTCAGGTGTTTAGATCAAGAGTTGGCAAATTATAATCTATGAGCCAAAGCTGGCTCACTGATTGTTTTATTGGAATACAGCCATGGTCATTTGCTTACGTACTGTCAATGGCTGCTTCCATACTACACAGTAGAGTTGAGTAGTTCTGCTAGAGACCTGGCATGTAGATGGTTGCTCATTGGGATGGTAAAATTATGTCAACTTGGTTAGATTATGGTGTCTAGTATATGCTCTAAATTAGCATCCAATATATGGTGCGATTTCTTTCAGCCAGAATTCATTAGTCTAGGAATCAAACAGTAGAAACAGAAGTAGCAACAATTGCTATCACTCCAAGTAATCCACTAGCAAAAGTTTTGCTTACTGTTCTCATGACCTTATGATCTGCTTATCTAGAGATCTTGGTCCCAGGGGGAGATATTCTTCTAATATAAGACACAATAATGATTTCATTGAACTGGAATTTGGACTACCAGCCAAGCCTCCTTATGTTATGAATAAATAGGCAAAGGAGGGAATTATTGTACTGACTAGGATGATTGATATTGATTACCAAGGAGAAATTAGACTACTAAAAGGGAGGTAAGGAAGAATATATCTAGCATATAGGAGATCCTTTAGGGTATCTTTTAGTACTATGATGCCTTGTGACTAAAGTTATTAGAAAATTACAATGACCCAATTCAAGGTCCCAGACCTTTCATAAATGAAGTTTTGGGTCATCCCACCAGGTAAAAACCCATAACCAGCTGAGGTGCTTACTGAGGACAAAACTAATACAGAATAGGTATTTCAAGAAGGTACTTACAAATATCAGCCTCAGCCATGTGATCAGTTATAGAAACAAGGACTATAGCTATTATGAATATTACTTTATTTTATTTTTTAATTAACTTATAATGTATTATTTGTTTCAAGAGTATAGGTCTGTGATACATTGTCTTACACAATTCACAGCACTCGTCATAGCACATACCCTCCCCAATGTCCATCACCCAGCCACCTCATCCCTCTCACCCCGCTTCCCCTCCAGCAACCTTCAGTTTGTTTCCTGAGATAAAGAGTATCTTATGGTTTTTCTCCCTCTCTGGTTTCATTTGTTTCATTTTTCCCTCCCTTCCCCCTATGATCCTCTGTCTTGTTTCTCAAATTCCTCATATCTGTGAGATCATGGGATAATTGTCTTTCTCTGATTGACTTATTTTGCTTAGCATAATACCCTCTAGTTTCATCCACGTGGTGGCAAATAGCAAGATACTTCTTTATTTTTTCCGAGTGTTTGTTTACATGCCTGTTTGTGTATAGCAAATATCTTTGTTTTCCTTTTATCCCTTTATCAAATAACATAAAATGTATAATGTTACATTTTAGTATTTAATTATTCTTAACTTTATATCACAGTATTTAAGTTACAAAATATCAGAGAAGGATGTATATCACCCAAGAATTTTGCCTCCTTTTCTGGGGAGTTAGTGCATCTTCAGGTGTATGCAGGATCGTTTTATTGTGTGTGAGATGGAAGGATGACCTTATCATTATCTTATTTGCATTTTAAGTATGGTTTTAGGGGATTTATATGGATACCAAGTTAATGAGGGGTTGACTATAATGGTTAAATTCATATGTTAATCTAGTTAGGTTATGGAACTCAACTGTTTTATTAAACACCAGCCTAGATGTTGCTGTGATGATAGTATTTTAAAAATGTGATTAACATTTAAATCAGTAGACTTTTAAGTACTTAGGCATATATCGCCTGGTCCTGTCTTATCTTGCTAGCTCCAGGCTATTTCTTTATGCCTCTACCTTCAGAAAAATTTCCCATAACAAATGCCATCATCTCTGTTCACTTTTGCCCTCTGTCATGAGCACGCTAAAAAGGTGTACACATGAGTTGTCCTTCTAAAATGTCAGCTTTCTTCAATCATAAAGCAAAGCTAAATCACAATTATATAGCAGGTTCAGAATTCCAAAGTCAATGATATTTCACCAGGTGATTAAACTTGGATCCTTACACAGCACACAAAGCAGGACGGAAGACAAACCACACAACAAATAAGATAACAGAAGGTTGTAGGAAGTGAATGAACCAAACGTGAAGTCAGCCTGTGGGCACGCAGTTGAGATAAAGCTTTGGTCTAGCCTGGGTCAGCTCTCCCTCAGTATTTACTGCTTCTGATGTTCAAGCAGTGGAGGATCTGGGTTCTCTACAGACATCAATCAGGAAGAACCTCCAGAGGTAGTTGCCTTTTTTAAGTGGCAAGACAGAGAGGGGTCAGGTCTGAAGATTCTGACAGCTCGCTGCCAAAATCCTTCCCTTTTTGAAGGGGTTAATCAGTTTTGAGTCCCCGAAGACCTCCTCTGGTTCTGCCCATTATCAGTTCTGGGGTGTCAGCTGATGCTGGTCCCCATGATGTCTCCTAGCTGCAGTACCTTAACTGTTTGTGTCATTGCTTGACACAGGCTCCTGCTTAACATGAGAGACTCCATTTTGCTCTCTACACCCCCAAATTAGGAAGATCTGTGAAAGCTGTCAACACATTTGAATAGAATGAAACCATCTGATGAGACTGTAGATTCAGCAATTCAGGAAACACCCAGCTAGGAAACAAGAATCCAGTCTTGCGTTGTTGTAGTCAAGACAGCTTCTTTGAATAATTTTTTGTGTGTCTCTCTGGCCTCTTTCCTGACTTAGTGCTCATGAAAGCCTCATACACAAGGCATTCCCACAAAGCCTGTTGTTCTCAGTTCTCTTCTATTACCATGTTGGTATTAAACGTGGACTTGAGAGTAAATGTTTGAATGGTAGCTGATAGTGCTAAGTCTGAGTTCTGCTATCTCTTAGTAAACCATGGCTGGAAATATTTTCTCTCAGTTATTACTACATTTGTAATACCTCCTACTTTCAGCTCCGTTTATCCTAATTTCAAGGACAAATAGAACAGTTTCATTCTACATCCTTGTACACTCTGTAGAAAATATTGTAAATTATTAGTATGGGATGATTTTGAAAGTCTTTAGAGGCTTCTGTAAGCATGTGCTTTCATTTAGTTTTCTGTTTCATTTCCATTATAGCCTTATGAAGTCTGCCTTCCAGCTAGAATTAACTACTAGCCACTGTCATAATTACTCCATGATTTTTGTTTTTTACATACAAGTTCTTTGGCCTAAAATATATGTTCCCAACTTCTTGTCTCCCCTTCATGTATTACTCAGCCTCTAATGCTGTCCCACCTTGAATATCTACAATGTACCCAAAGAAAGTGTGTGCAGTTGATCCTTGAACAACATGGGTTTGAACTGAATGGGTCCACTTATACATGGATTTTTTAATATAAATACAGTACAGTACTGTAAATGTATTTTCTTCTCTTTCTGATTTTCCCAATAAATTTTCTTTTCTCTAGCATACCTTATTTCAAGAATACAATATTTAATACATACAACATACAAAATATGTGTCAATTGACTGTTACTGGTTAGGCTTCCAGTCAACAGTAGGCTGCTAATAACTGAGTTTTGGGGAAGTCAAAAGTGATACCTGGATTTTTTTGATTCCTCAGGGGTGGCCACCCCTAATACTTGCATTGTTCATTGGTCAACTGTACTATTATAGTATATGGCAAGAACATCATTTGATCTAAATGCAATGTCAAGTCAGTGTATAAAACTCTAAATTAAATAAAAGAGAGAAAAATCAGCATATATTTTCTGAATTTTGGGGGAGAGCTTGGCAAAATTCAATTTTCCAAATGGTTTGAGAATCTGTCCGTAAAATTCAGGTGTTATCTCCAATAAAAAGGTTTTTCCACCTGCAAGAAGGGAACAGAATTGTAAGCTTGATTTATTTTTAAAATTTTCATTGTTTTCATGTGTATCTACATATATACATATATATGGACTTCGAAGAAAAGTTAGAAATAAGAAATGATCAAATTAAAGTGAAATAAGACATAATTTCCTTCACTAGTATGCAACATTAATGGAGATTAATGTGTAAGGTGATGTAAATATTTACATACTTTATTCAAAAAACAACCATACCAGACAAACTTTTCATTAAATCCTTTTTATTTTACATTTAAGAATATATTTGGGATATAATTTTAATTCAGTTAATTGACTTCTAAGATATCGTGTTTTTAATAGCTGTACCATATTCAGTTGCCTGAAAGTAACAAAGTATACACATTTCATTTAAAATTGTTTTTGAGCAATTTGATTACTGTTTCCAGTATATTAAAAAATATGTTAGAAGGCCTAATTATCCACATTTTTAACTATATTTAAATTTACAGTCATAAAATAATTTTACAAAAATAGAATTGTACAATCAAATGTTATTCAGTTTGAATGCTTTTGTTTTAAATATATTGCATTAGTATGGCCAACAGATCAGTAAGAAAATAGACTAAATACTCCAAAACAAAGACATGATACACATCAGAAACAGACTTTTTAAAAATTAATTAATTAATTAATTACTTTGACAGAGAGAGATCACAAGTAGGCAGAGAGGAAGGCAAAGAGAGAGGAGGAAGCAGGCTCCCTGCTGAGCTGACAGCTGGATGTGGGGCTCGATCCCAGGACCCTGGGATCATGACCTGAGCCGAAGGCAGAGGCCTAACACACTGAGCCACCCAGGTGCCCCCAGAAACAGACTTTTAACTATAGAGAACAAGCTGATTGTTACCAGAGGGGAGGTGGGTGGTGGGATGGGTTAAATAGATGATGGGGATTAAGAAGTGAACTTGTGATGACTGGGTGTTTCATGGAAGTATTGAATAACTATTGTACACCTGAAACTATTATTACACTGTATGTTAACAAACTGGAATTTAAATAAAAACTTGAGGAAAAAAAGTAAAAGTGAATGCCCCCCCCAAAAAAGTAAAAGTGAATGGCAAAAAAAGTTTCAGAGACCCATAAAACTTGATATAACACTAGATTAGATCTGCAAGGAGGTAAGGGAAGAGGGGAAGGACAAGGAGGGTGAACAGAGAAACTTTGGAGATTATCCATAGTTAAGACAAAGAAAAGGAACTAGCAAATAGACTGAGTAAGGATCTCAGAAAATAAGAAGGTGCATTTTTGTATAAAGTAAAGTTTCAAGAAGTATGTGAGCTATAGTTTGAATGATGTGTAAGCTATACATGCATCCACTAAGTTCTTTTTTTAATTCAATAAGTATTTATTGAAAGCCAAATATGTATTAGGTACTAGGAGCATGAGCACAAATAAATTAGACACATCTTCTATCAAGAAGCTTATGGTCTAGACATTCCTATTAAATTAAGAATGTAATCAACTCTAATACTAGATAAGAAGGTAAATGTAACAAAACAGTGACATTAGTACATAATCGAGGAGTTCTGAGATTATTTAAAGGGAAAATATGATAAATAATATGAATTATTTTGAAAAAGTGTTTGATACAGGAATAAGTGGAATTTTCACTTAACCATTATGGATGGCTTAGTTCATTAAATGTTGCTTCATAATTTTATTTTTCTCCAATGATAAACTTTCTAAAATACTGTTAATTGACTAATTTATTATATTATCAATGGATTTAATAAAAAGGCACTATTGGACAAACTTAAATATTATTATATTGTAAAATTTTGGGGATTTATATAAAATAAATTTGAATTTTTTGGTAAATGAGTCATAAAGAAGAGAAAGGTAGTGAAAAAAAGTCTAATAAACAAATTAATACTGCAGATTAAGGAAAAAAATTAGCTGGATTGTTTGATCTTTTGTTGCATTTACTAGATGATTCCCAAACAGATTCTATATTCTTCATTGGTAGAAACTCTACATGCCTCAAAATTTATTGTTCTTTCTCAAAGATCTTTTCAGAGAACAAACCAATAAACAACTGAAGAGAAATGATTTCAGAAAAAGAAAATGTGCTAGTCCCAGAAATTTCACTATTACTGTTGCTTGGGCTGCTAAAACTCCTTCATTTGTCAGTGTTGTTTTTCATATTAGAGAAAGAATAAAAATAAAGCAAATAAAATCCAAATCTGCCTGGAGGTATTTGAAAAGATATCTCCATATCTGTGAATTTAAATTACTTTGTTCTTCTGGCCTCATCATTTTAATTTATTAATTTATTTATTTTAAAGCTTTTATTTTGATCTCAGTTAGTTATATACAGTGTAATATTAGTTTTGGGTGTACAATTTAGTGACATTTTAATTTATTTTTCAACAAAAATAGTTTTAGAACTGATATTTAATTTTTTTAATTACATAGAATCAGGCAAGTAGACAATTATATCGTCACTTTTTTAAGTGACAATATAATATATTGTCTTAAGAAAAGTGACAATATAATATATATTTCCAATATTATTCCATAAGTCAAAGCATTAAAAAATAACAAATTGGAAGGGAAGATGAACCATGAGAGACTATGGACTCTGAAAAACAACTTGAAGGTTTTGAAGGGGCGGGGGGTGGGAGGTTGGGGGAGCCAGGTGGTGGGTATTATTGAGGGCACGAATTGCATGGAGCACTGGGTGTGGTGCATAAACAATGAATTCTGTTGCGCTGAAAAGAAATTAAAAAAAAAACACTTTGAGGGTAACTTATGCTAATTTTGAGAATCAAATTTTAAAAAATGATTTGCATTAACATGGCTATTTACCTTAAATTTTACCAGTGATCAAGATCCTATGTCACTATACAGGGAGGTGAGAACACAAGGAAACTTTGAAGTGATATGCTTAGAGCTTTGATATAAAGTTTGATGAGACTCAACATTTAGCCTGTCAGCCTGTAGGTCTGGAAGCACATTGCTTATAAAATTAACAAAAGAAGAATGTCTGACATTCTTAAAATGAGGAAAATAGGATTCTTTCAAACTTGTGTTTTATTTTCCATATCTGCTAAATGGTTTTGAACTCAGATCTACATACATAATTTTGTAGTTCTTTGTTCTACAATGCATCAATTTGTTATATCAAGGAAAAAGTAATGCTTATAGCATGAGTCTGAATTTTGAAGATGATGGAAATTCTTTTTTTTTTTTTAAAGATTTTATTTATTTATCTGACAGAGAGAGATCACAAGCAGGCAGAGAGACAGACAGAGAGAGAGGAGGAAGCAGGCTCCGTGCTGAGCAGAGAGCCCCATGCGGGGCTCGATCCCAGGATCCTGAGATCACGACCGGAGCCAAAGGCAGCGGCCCAACCCACTGAGCCACCCAGGCCCCCCAGAAGATGATGGAAATTCTGTAAAGACCAAGGTAAAGATATTTTAGTGGAAATTCTGTTTCTACAATAAAATTTTACTAATTATAGACAATGAGTTGATAAATTCCCTTGCCCACTGACTTTTCTTATGCCTTTCAGTTAATGTGATAAGGAAAAAAATTAACACAATAATTTCCTGGAACCTGTACTTCTGGACTCTCATATATAGCCCATGGACAGCCTGAGGAGATTCTAACCTCAAAAGGAATTATGCCATTCCCAAAACAATATTTAACTTTCCATTTCTTAATCATAAAGGAATTAATGTCTGTAATTACTTGAAGTGTATCTCTTTAGTGTCCTACACATGTACATATCCAATGATGACTAAGACAATGAAAGCAAGGGCCATACATCTAAGCTAGGGTTTCTCAACAGAAGCACTAATGATACTTCAGGCTGGATTTTTCTTTGTTGTGGACATGTGCACTGTTACATATGTAGCAGACTTTTAGCCTCTAACTGCTAGATTCCAGGATCCCCTGTCCTTTAATTTTGATGACCAAAATGTCTCCAGATGCTGCCAAATATCTCCTGTGGCCAAAAATCATCCCGTTTTTTAAAAATTTTATTCTATTTTTTCAGTGTTCCAAGATTCATTGTTTATGCACCACACCCAGTGCTCCATGCAATACGTGCCCTCCTTAAAACCCACCACCAGGCTCACTCATTCCCCACCTCCCTCCCCTCCAAAAGCCTCTGTTTGTTTATCAGTGTCAACAGTGTCTCATGATTCATCTCCTCCGATTTCCCCCAATTCACTTTGTCTTTCCTTCTCCTATGTCCTCCATATTATTCCTTATGCTCCACAAGTAAGGGAAACCATATGGTTAATTGACTTCCTCTGCTTGACTTATTTCACTCAGCATAATCTCCTCCAGTCCTGTCCATGTTGATACAAAATTGGGTATTCATCCTCTCTGATGACTGTGTAATATTCCATTATATATATGGACATATCTTCCTTTTCCATTCATCTGTTGAAGGGCATCTTAGCTCTTTCCACAGTTTGGTGACTGTGGCCATTGCTGCTATGAACATTGGGGTATATATGGCCCTTCTTTTCACTACATCTATATCTTTGGGGTAAATACCCAGTAATGAAATTGCAGGGTCATAGGGTAGCTCTATTTTTAATTTTTTGAGGAATCTCCACACTATTTTCCAAAGTGGCTGCACCAACTTGCATTCCCACCAACAGTGTTGTAAGTGAGTTCCCTTTTCTCCACATCCTCTCCAGCACTTGTTGTTTCCTGTCCTGTTAATTTTAGCCATTCTTACTGGTATAAGGAGGTATCTCAATGTGGTTTTGATTTGAATTTCCCTGATGGCTAGTGATGATGAACATTTTTTCATGTGTCTGTTAGCCATTTGTATGTCTTCATTGGAGAAGTGTCTGTTCATGTCTTCTGCCCATTTTTTAGATATGATTATTTGTTTTTTGGGTGTTGAGTTTGAGAAGTTCTTTATAGATCTTGGATATCAGCCCCTTGTCTGTAGTGTCATTTGTGAATATCTTCTCCCATTCCGTGGGTTGCCTCTTTGTTTTGTTGACTGTTTCCTTTGCTGTGCAGAAGCTTTTGATCTTGATGAAGTCCCAAAAGTTCATTTTTGCTTTTGTTTCCTTTGCCTTTGGAGACATGTCTTGAAAGAAGTTGCTGTGGCCGATGTCAAAGAGGTTACTGCCTATGTTCTCTATGATTTTGACAGATTCCTGTCTCACATTGAGGTCTTTCATCCATTTTGAGTTTATCTCCGTGTATGGTGTAAGAGAATGGTCAAGTTTCATTCTTCTATACATAGCTGTCCAGTTTTCCCAGCACCATTTATTGAAGAGACTGTCTTTTTTCCACTGGATATTTTTTCCTGCTTTGCTGAAGATTAGTTGACCATAGAGTTGAGGGTCCATATCTGGGCTCTCTACTCTGTTCCACTGGTCTATGTGTCTGTTTTTGTTCCGGTACCATGCTGTCTTGGTGATCACAGATTTGTAATAAAGCTTGAAATCAGGCAATGTGATATTTTTTTTCTTTTTCAACATTTCCTTAGCAGTTCAGGGTCTTTTATGGTTCCATACAAATTTTAGGAAAAACCATCCCATGTTGAGAAACCCTGACTGAGTTAATGTCTCTTTAAGTCAATAGCAGGTGCTGAGGAAAATACCATTCTCAAAGAGAACATGCAAATTTAAATTTCTTATGGTAACCATTCTAAGGGTCCTTATCTATTGATCTAGAACTCAGTCTTACCATTTTTGTAATGGAAACATATTTCTACATTAGTCATGTGATTTGCATACCATAAGGTAGATAAAAGTTGAGAGATTTGCCTCCATTTGCCTAAAATATTCTATAATCAAACTAGAATTAGAACAATCTCATCAAACAATCTCCAGTTCAAGAAGTTTTTTACTAGGTGAAATTTACAGTAACCTATAAATTCTGTTTCATTTCAAAAAAGTATGTCAACTCAGAGGAAACAGGTTGCAATCACTCTTTTCACATCTAAAACACACACAAAGACCTACACACACATGGGTTGGGGGAAGGGTATTTGCCTAAATTTATCCTTTACTTTGCTTTAAAATATATGTTATTTTATGCCACTTGGATAAAAGAATAACAAATTGATTCCATAAGTTAAAGTTCTTTCAGTTTTAAGTGGTTTTCCCTTCTAATCAGTTTATAAACCCTTTTTCACAGATTGCACTTGTAGAAAACTATAAGTTAATGAAAAGTCACAATCTAATTCAAATGAGATGAAGATTTCAAAGTGAGATTTTAAAAAATAGTTTTCAAAATGCCCTTAGGGAAAATGTTTTAGTATACTACTGATAAAATAATATAAATATAATCATCATCATAATAAAAGCAGTGATGATAGCACATTTTTTCAATCACATTCCTTTAAATTCTTTGCTTGTTATTTATTGAATCTGCACAAGAATCTTAAGAAAGAAATTTCCCCAATTTCACAAATAAGAAAACTGGGGTATAGGAGAATGGGCCAGTAGGAAGGTTAAGTAATTTCCTTGAAATTGTATGGTTATGAAGTAGGGGAGCCAGAGTTTGATCAATGTCTCAAAGAACCCCCACTAAAAATCTTTTTAGCTAATTCATTTGCTCTCACTCCATTCATAAACCATTTTTTTAAGTATTTGAAGATATAACTTGACCTTGTTGCTAGGCTAGTTTTAAAGTGAAGTTTTCATTTTTGAAATCTTAGAAAAATGAGGGAAGATGTTTGAGTGAAGGACTCTTCCATTGTATATTGGACAGCTAAATGTTACTTTGATATCTGTAATAGATGTGTAGTGTCACAAAGCCCATTCCCTGATGTCTAAATATGCACTTTCAATACTCTCCTTTTGATAGATTCTTATCCTATATAACCTAGATTTTATTTATGCTATATATATATACATATCATTATATCGATCTATCTATATGTCTATCTATCTAGATATATCTTTCACTTATGGTAATCCAACAGTAACAAAGCTATCTTAAACCTTCAGGGTCAGAACACAATTCAGAACACATAATCCAAGATACCTAAGAAACATGACATTTTACCCCAGGTATCTATGAGAATAGATGAGAATAAGGATGTATTCTTATACACTTAACAGCAAACATGCCTTTGAGAGTAAATGACCTACATACAATACTTTGCAACAGAAAAAGAAGTGAAAGCAAATAGATATTTTGGTATTATGTTCTAAGATCTGAATAAAATATATTTATCATATTTAAATGAGATAAACATTTTAGTATCCTGAAATTTTGATTATCAAAATATTATTACTGTGGTTTACCTAGAAACATTGCACTTCAAATTTGTATGGATCATAGTCTTTCTGCCAATCAATAATGCTTTGATTATTATACCAGTGTTACAGTGTTACAAACAGAAATGTGTTCTTACTTGTGACACTGTCTCTACTAGTGTTAACACTACTATTATGTGTAAAAGCATGATTGTTATAGAACACATATTTACTCACTTTTGGTTGCGATCTTAAATTCTAAAATCTAATTTTTTGTCCAAAGTAATAAAGTTACTTTTACAAATGCGTAATTCCTAAGGAAAGATGTGACCTTCAAGGAACACATTTTAAACATCCATGTTAATGATTAGAAGCATGCATGCATATTGAATTCATATGGCTTTAAACAGCAACGAAAACATACCACCAACAAAATAGATTACTTACAATGCTAATTTACACTATCTGAATTCACATGGGGGATTAACACAATATATTCTTCTGTTTCTAAATAGAAATTTAAGTAATTAAGTAATGGCTCACAGAGTAGGACACTCGTATTCTGGAAATATTTTGGAGAAAGCCTTTGACATGCTAGAGTAAGATATATAAACTGTATTGCAGCTCAGGAATATTTAGAATATTTCAGATACTAGAAATGACATAGCCTTTGTGTATGGTATGCCTTTAGTACAATTTAGACCACCATTTGTCCTCAAGTAGGTCTATTTAAAGTATAATTGACTGCCCTAGCAATTATTGTGAATAGCAGCTGTCTGCTGGTAAAAAGGCATATATATAATGAGGGAGAAAGGATCAAATACATGCAATAGAAAAGAAAAGCATAAAGAAAATATCTATATGAGGCATTTTAGGCCAGATTTTATACTTGAAAGGAAGAAGGACTATTAGCCATTTTCAATTAGGGACTATAAAAAAAAATGAATGAAAGTACTCATCTATTTATGAAAAGCAGCTGGGACTCCCCAAACCCAAAAGTAGCAAAAGTTTATTTGTTCTAAAACTGTTACAGCTTACAGCATTTCATTTATTTTCATGAGCTATGTTAGGTTTTGTGAAAACTTTCTTGTATCATGTACCTTTGGCAACACACAAAACACCTTGCTTTGTTTTTCTCCTAAGTAGCTACATAATTAGATGGATTATTTCATGTGTCTGTGCCTATGTTTGCTGAAGAGAACAAGCCAGATAAATTAGCACTTAGCAGAACTCACAATAGCACATAATATGCCCTTGTGTTTCATATAAAGCTTTATTTGTCATTCACGGCTGGTTGGCAAAACTGACTTTGCTTTTGAAAATGACAGGTGGTACTCTGGTGAGCTCTGTATGGAAAAAGAAACAACCTTCACCAAGACAGTTTCTGTCAATAGCGTCCATGATTTAGTATTCAATCTGGGCTTGTGTTTCTTCTAAAGTTCTGTTTCATTTGCATCTCTTAGGTCTGGCATCACCAAAGCTCTTTAATAATTGGGATTCTATACCACAAGTCTAGAAAGGCAGGCTTCCTCTCATCTCTGCAGGCCTGATTAAAAGACAGGTGAAGTTCAGTATATTTCAATAAGCCTCAACATTCCATGTCAGGAATCAATAGCTCTCCTTTTTTTTTTAGGGGTTATTAAATTGCAGCTGTAACATTAGCCTTCTTTATCTAATTGATTGTCTTTTCACAGGGCTAAGAAAATCAATAGCAGTCAATGGGACTGCCCTGTTTTTACCTAATAGATGTTTTCTCCTAATTGGCTGCCTGGGTGGCTTCACCGAGCTCAGTATGTTTTCAGAAGTCCACAGTATGTTGCAACCCTTGTAAACTATTTTACCCTGTACAACAGTTATTGATTTTATAATGAAATCTAGAAAAATCAATAGCAATCAGGAATATAGATCAGGATTCCTAGGTACGTTGCGACAAAGGGCAAACTCACTTTGCTACCACTTCAAACTGTGATCCAATTAAACGTGTGCTTAAAACATTACATTTTCCAAAGACTTTGATCAAAGTCACTTGATTTGTTTCCCAAGACCTGGCTTAAAATCCAAGAACTGAAATATGTAAATAAAAAAAATCATTAAAAAATAACAACAGTTTTTAATTGACTATTTCCTGTAAATCAAAATTATTAAGGGTAAATGATGAATTTGCTAGGGAAAATGCGACTTATCAAAAGTCATTATGTACAATATATAGTCAATTATACTCAATTCTGGAGAATTAATAATAAAATGTATAATTTTAAGTGCAAAAATATATTTGGTCGACTTGCCTAATTCTTTACATTTATCTCATCCTACTGAGCAAATTGCCCCAATATGGGAGAAGCACAAGAATCTTCCAGCTGGTCTTGCATTACTGAATCTGTGTTCAAACTCCATCTCTGAATGGTATTAGATTTTTACCTCTGAATCTGTGTTGAATACTTACCTGCATAAATATATTATAATATAAATATAACACAATGTTATAAATCAGTTTGTGCTATGACCAGGCTAAGAAGTTCTCAGGAACAACTGTGTCCTCTTTTTCAAAAGTCACAATTTAAAAGACATGGGAATTAAATATGGCTTTTTAAAAATTTTAATTTATTTCCTGAGAGAAAGAAATGTTTTTTATTTCTGAAGGCCAAGAAGAATAAGAATCTCCGTATATATATGGACACACCACATTTTCTTTGTTAGTGGTGACTTCTATTGTTTATTGCACATTATTACAGAGTTCAATTTTGGAATCTTGTCTTTTCCTTGATATCTTGAATATAGACTGACAATGTCTCCTCAGATATATTCTGAATGCCCATTTTTATTTCAGCTCTGGATGAGATTTGCATGTCTGTATTCTTTTTTTTTAAAGACTTTTATTTATTTGACAGAGAGAGAGATCACAAGTAGGCAGAGAGGCGGGCAGAGAGAAAGGGGGAAGCAGACTCCCTGCTGAGCAGAGAGCCCGATGCAGGGGCTTGATCCCTTGATTGAGATCATGAACTGGGCTGAAGACGGAGGCTTAACCCACTGAGCCACCCAGGCGCCCCTGCATGTCTGTATTCTTAAATTACACTTGTTTTGATTCCCATCTAACAATGCAACAAAGAGCAAAAAGTCAGAAATCTCCACCCAGGGCTTGCAATTTTATAAACTATGCTCCTTTTCCCCTTGTTAAGACAACGTACTGGACATTTTCGTTTCTCCAACTAGAATCATAGGCTCAAAAGCAGTTTACTAACACTTTCCAGATTAACATGCTTGTAGCTTACTCTTTATCATTCTTCACTGAATTGACATGCCCTGCTGAAGTGTCGTGCCATTTAATATGCCTAAGCATGATGGGGATGACAGTTCCATAGTCAATGACAGTCAGCCCATGTCTACGGAGCTGTCCTCAGCTCTGAAATCACATATCTGATGTATATGTTGATTTGACCTCAGCTCCGCCAGTTCTTCCCCTATTATCTGGCAAATGAATAAATAAATAAATCACATCATAAACCTAACAGCATTTATAAGAATTGGACTTTCACTCATATGGCACTATTCTTAAGGAATCCAGAAGTCAAGGAAAGACCCGGGAAAGATTCTTTTATTTCACCAAGCTTTGTAGAATGGGGTAGGGACTGAGGTTGGGAAAGAGCATTGAAGATAATGATACCTTTCTCAAGTCTAACAGAGACAAATGTCAGAGAAAGGTACTAAAGTGTCAACCACACATTGTCAATAATGTCCACGTGCCTCAGTATACAATGCTGGTTTGTCTAGTTTAAAGAGTAAATCAGTGTCTTTTCTTGCTTTTACAGCACAATAAAAGCAAAATACTAAATACACAACACACTAAATACAAATACAAAATACAAAATACAAAAACACACTAAATAATGGTGAAATAAACAAAGTTCATTTTCGTTCCCTCTCCCCTCCCCTCTGGTGGCCTTCTCTCCATTCTCAGACACTCAACACTATGCAGCTCTTCTGCTCCCCTGCCTCCTATTTATAGATCCTCAGGACAGAGCAGGGTAAACTGATTCATACTGAGTATGAAGGACTGATAAAGTTAGCTATATCATCTCTCCTAAGCACAGCAACTTTTCATATGGGTCAGAATATAATCAAGAGTGTGAATCTTTAGTATTGAAACTTTAGATCACAGTTATGGGGCTTGACATTTTTTTTTGATACTCATTTTACACCAAGTATTAAGTTCTCATAGCATATTTGAGAAGTAAGAACATGGCACGACTATATTTAGAAGTTCACAGTCATAATATAAAATGCATAACAATACAGGAAACAAAAACGTGTAAAATCTTTCAGTTATGTATTGCCAAGGATGTCATCTTATTGATGTAGGTATCTCAGCCATTTACAAAGGCACGAAGTGCTTTTTGCCTAGAAAAATTTCTGATTGGATTATTGTGTAAGCTAGGGCCTTCCTTACATGTCATCAAATGCATTAAAATTTATGAGCCAGTTAACTAACTTTAATTACCCCAATATTCGTCCTCATTTTGATAAATGATCAAAAATGTGAATTCCTGAAGCAAGAAAATTTTACATGACCAAAGTATCAGTGATATTCATCAGAAGTTTTTGACTTCATCTTTGTTTCTTTGATTTTTTTCATGAGGTAGTATTCAATGGTTATTTCCCTTTTATTCCCAAATACATCTTAGCCTTTTTTAAACAAAAACACTGCTATTTTTAAGTCTAAGTCTAAAAGGATTCAATATGTATATATTGTATATGTGTATATAATGCACCTATATGCATATATACTTGATATCCAAATGTATGTGCATGCATATACATCTGCTCACACAATAGTTGCTGTGACTACTGAAACAAAACAAATTTCAATGAGAAGTCTGTTCTTTCTACATTTGTACTGAAGAACTCATTAAAAAAATGACCCTATCAAGTTTTAAAATAATATTCACAGGGGCGCCTGGGTGGTTCAGTGGGTTAAGGCCTCTGCCTTTGGCTCGGGTCATGGTCTAAAGGTCCTGGGATCGAGCCCTGCATTGGGCTCGCTGCTCAGTGGGGAGCCTGCTTCCTCCTCTCTCCCTCCCTGCTTCTCTGACTACTTGTGATCTTTGTCTGCCAAATAAATAAATAAAATCTTAAAAAATAATAATATTCACAGAGCAGCTGCTGCTTCTCCATCTTCCCCTTCTCATCTTCATTAGCATCACCACTGTCATAATTATTGTTATAAATACAATGCAATTATAGTTCTAATGGTAAGGATGGTGATTTTATGGTTTTTTCATTTGAAGTGTAGTTATCTTTTTATACACTTTGCTCACATCTCAACAACTCAAGAGATCTCTTTAGATCCTGAAACATAAAATATTTCTGTCAGAGACGAGGGACAAATGAAGGGAAACCCTTATCCTTTTTCTTTCTTCTCTGAGTGACCTTTTCAGGATTGGGAACAAGTGTACTCCATTTGGGTCCCCAAAAATCTAAACACTTTTTTGGTTCTTTTCTTTTTACCTTTCCTACATGCAGAAATGGACCATTGCTCTTAAATTTTTATGGCATTTCATTTTTAAGTTGGAGAAAAGGAATACAGTTTTAAACAAAGCAGTTTTACCTAGAAGTTGAATTTACAATCTTACATTTAAATTCTTGCATGACAGATAGGAAATAACACTCATTTTATTAGTATTTCTAAAATGAGATATATGTTCTGCTTTTATCAGAAGCTTATGATTTGGCAATTATCATGCCAATATTTATCCATGCCTGCTTGATCACAGTCTAGAGAGGAGCAGTTCCCAGAGTAACCTGCAGAAGTAAAGTCATAGGAGATGGCCAGCAAAGGACAGGTACACAGCCAGGAGATGAATTAAATATTTTAAATGAAAGACCTCTTGCTTCCTCCATCGAAGTTAAGTTAAAAGCAGTGTATCCCATTCGGATTGCCTTCTCCCTTCCCTTCATATACTGTGCTAGATGAAAGCCATAAGTAATATGAAGAATATAATCACTAGAAAACCATGTTCACTATACTGAGAACTGAGAAGAACTCTTCAAGAATGGACCAGAACAAGGGATTTATCTGTGATCTTTGCAAAAAAAGCTGGATGATTTAGGAACTGAGACAAAATGATGACAGTGTAGTGGCTCAGTTCTCACCTCTGCAGGCGAGATTGTCACAGGTTATTGAAAAGCCTGTTGGCAATAACACAGTCTGTCTTGAGTTGGAAATAGTTACTGAATACAGGTCTCTCTTTGACAGCATAATGAGCCATAATTGTTACAACACTTGGACTTCACATGAAAATTAGAGTAACCTTATGCAGTATCAACCCCGAAGTGGGTGTTCATGATTTTTAAATATTGCTTAGATTTTTGTATCCAAAAGAATTATAGATCATCTATCTAGCTGGTTTATCTAATGAGAGCATGTTTGGTCATAGCCTTTTCCATGAAAATAGGTAGCATGTTAAAAATCATGAAAATAATTTCATCCAACACATTTATTTATGTTCTGTTTATGTCACAAAAGGAACATGATTTCAAAAGAAATTAATAGGTCCACTGGGATACCAGCTGTGACAAAGACACTCTACCCTGCCTTAAATTCAGATGACTTTTCTTAATGTCATATTCATATGGTAATCATATTTGCAAATCCCAAATTATTTTAAATTGTTCTCCGTCTTCATCATTCAGAAATTAACCGGTCATTGAGAACTGCTATTTATTTCTGTGAATTTACTTTTACATTCTCTTACCTGCCTAGTTTTGTAGTAAACATCCCTTTCAGACTCATAAATTACTTCAGTAAGCTTCAAGCAAAACCTGAATTAGTGTCTTCAGAAATTTCAAATGATTTTCCAAGCATATCTTCCTTCATCCTGCAATGCAAAGTATGCCAAGTAATTGAAGTTTACTTCATTCTATACTTAGCTAAATTTTTAAAATATATTATCTTAAAAGATATTATTAAGTTCTGTCAATGTATCAATAAGTGATTGTTCTCTGATAATAACTCCCCTATAGATTTAATGCAGAAAAATTTTTTAAAGTCCCCTAAAAAGGTGGCAAAATAAAAAATTATCCACAATACCACTATAAATTATAACCTGTTATTTTTTTATAAATGAATTCTCAGTTTATTTTTCACTTACAAACACAGGGATTGTGATATGCAGGCTATAAAAAAAAATCTAAGGTGTCATTTACACAAAATGAAATGCACCCATTTTAAGGAAAGCAGCTTAAGAATTCTGCACCAGTTACCATGTTTGTGTAGGGGAGGAGGGTTCCACACACCACCAGGCAACACTCTGTGACACCTGTTGGGTGTCCTGCAATTTAAGTTTTTCCGGAGATAGTGTCAGAGCCCACAGAATAAGGACTCCACTCTACAAAACTGCCCCCAACATGATCTTCAGATGTCAGATCCTCACCTGTGCTTCTGGCTAACTAGCTAAAGATCAGAGGCTCCAACGACCCGTTTCTTGTGTCATTAATTTGTCAAAGCCAGTGACCAAACTCAGAGAAACATTTTATTTAGTAGATGACCAGTTAATTAGGAAAGGATGTTAACTCGGGAACAGCCAGATGGAAGAGATGCGCAGAGCGAGGGAGGGGAAAGGGCTCAGAGCCCTGGAGACCTTGCCGGGATTTGATGTTAGACTTTGTTAGAGAAGGAGTAGAATAGGCCTTGCTTTAGGCCATGGTCCTTACTGTTACTTCATAACCTCTGTGGTTTCTAAGCTGGATATTCTGATTTGTCAGTGTGAAATACACTAACAAGTTTTACAGTCCGCTTGTGCCTGACCTACCCTCTCCCAGCACTCTTTGATCTGTCCCACCTCTGTGCTGTTCTGCTCTCAAGCCCATAAAGGCCTCTTTCTGTTCAGCCTCATGCAGTTTTGTCCTGCTCTTGGCCACAGACTCAACAGAGAGAGAAGCCTCACACAACTTCCTGATAACTCTCTGCACAGATCTCCACCATCTAGATGCCTGTCCAAGGCTTTAGCCACTCTTAAATTTGTTGGGCTCTCCTCGGACCCCAGTTTTTTGTGCCATGGTCAGGAAATTGTACCTGGGACGGGCCTGGGGAAGCATAATATCAAATCAGAAGTTTCTCTGTATTTGGGCATCTTGGTGTTGCTCTTCTGTTGTCTGAAAATAGATATTTCATATATTTTTCCTCACATAGTTTTCAGTGGGAGAGCTAGTCCAATAGTAGTTACAGTCATAGCTACAAATGAAAGTTCATATTTAGTGTTTGAATATGTTTTTCACTTCTCAACAAATGATAAACATTTTATTCATGCCGACATGGTATTTAAAGATTTACATAATATTAATTACAAAAGTGAATTAATTTATATAACATGTCCTGTGTTTGGGCATTTAGGTTAAATCTTTACATTTAGTGTTTTCTATGTGCCATAGACTGGTCCAAATGTTTTACAGAAACAAAGTCACTTAATCCTCACAAGAAAAGGTATAAAGTAAGGGTACAACACTTAATTGTTCAGATGAAGAGATAAATGCATGGAGAATTAAGACAATTTACTGAAAATCATCAAAGTAGTAAATATTTAAATAGTAAATATTAAGCCTAACTATATATTTAATTATTTTTTAATTATTTTATTTAAATATATTTAAGCCAAACTATAATATACAGTTTTACTCTTACATATTTAATCAAAATCAAAAATACCTTTTTTTTTTAAGTATTTATGTGAATTCCAGTTAGTTACCATACAGTGGAAGACTAATTTCAGGGGTACAATATAGTGATTCAGCACTTCCATACACCACCAGCTGTTCATCACAAGTGCCCCCCTTCATCCCCATCACTTATTTTGCCCATCTCCCCACGTCCCTCCCGTCGGGTAACCATCCGATTGTTCTTATAATTAAGTTGGTCTCTTGGTTTGTCCTTCTTCTACTGTTTCCCCTTTGCTCATTTGTTTTGCTTCCTAAATTCCACATGAGTGAAATCATATGATATGTGTCTTTCTCTGACTTATTTTCCTCAGCATTATATTCTCTAGGTGCATCCATGTCATTGCAAATGGCAAGATTTCATTCTATTTGGGGTTCAATAATACTCCATTGTGTATATATATATTTACTCATCAATCAGTGGATGCTGGGGCTGTTTCCATATCTTCACTATTGTAAATAATGCTGCTATATAAAAGTAGGGGTGCATACACCCCTTTGAATTAGCATTTTTGTATTCTTTAGGTAAATACCCAGTAGTGTGATCACTGGATCATAAGGTAGTTCTATTTTTTACTTAAAAATATCTCTGATGGATGAAAACTGGTATCACACTTGAATTAAGAATTTATTAATACAGAAGTTTAAATTTTTTATAGTTTAGTTAACCATAAGTGATCGAAATTTTGTGACTTACTGGTTTATCTCATTTGCTCAATTTTCCCTGGGATGTTCAAATTTTGTTCCTAAGAGGTCTTAATGTATAGAATATTAATCTGTCAATCATTTATTTTATGCTTGTGTGCTACCTCTGCTTTTTTTTTAAATGCCAATCATGTTTTAGAATTATGTAAATGTTCACCTATATGGTTTTTAGGGTATTTTTGTTTTGCTTGTCTCATTTAATTTTTAACCATTAATTTTTTTCTTTCAATTGTCAGTTCCTATTAATAAACATTTGGCAAACATGACATTATTGATTTAATCTACAACAATTTTATTGTTGTAGATTAAATATATAAATATTCACAGTTATGTTTCTGAGCTTTCCATTTTGTGTTATTGTTCTAGTTGGCTATTTTGTCACTATTTTAGTGTAGAGTAGTATATTTCTTTAATTATTTTAGTTATATGATGCATCTTAATACCTGAAAGTGAATTTCCCCGTTCAGTAATTATTTTCATCAAAATCCTTGTGATTATCTTTGTCTTTTCTATGTTCCATATGAACCGAGAGTAAGTTTGTCAAAGGACCTGTATATATGTCTTTTTAAGACTAGACATGCTTTATATCATACTTCATGTATACACTTCTTTATAAAGATTTAGAATTTTAACCTCTAAGATGAGAAAACACACTTTTCTTCATCCATATTATTCAATATTTTAAAATTTTATCATATACATCTACACATTGTTTAGGGTTATTTGCTAACGTTCATATTTTTTATTGCTATAGTGAGAGTGATTTTCTTCATTTTAATTTTCTATAGGCTATCATTGTCATGTTAGAAAACTATTTTACTGTGGATATTAATCTTTTTTATTTTTATTTATTTTTATTCTTTTAAAGATTTTATTTATTTATTTTAGATAGAAAGAGAGAGGAGGGGCAGAGAGGAAAGGAGAGAGACTAACAGATTCCACGCTGAGCACAAGCCTGAACCAGGGATCAATCCCAGGACCCTGAGATCATGACCTGAGCCAAAATCAAGAGTCAGATGCTCAACCAACTAAGCCACTCAGGTTCCCCGAATATTATAACCAGTCACCTTACTTAGAACTCTTAAATTTCTTTTAAATTTTAAGTAGACTGTCTTGGAAGTAGCAAAATAGTTACTATATTGAAATAAGACAAATTAAATTTAGAAATATAATTGTTTAACAGATCCTTTATTTTTCTTACATATATGCAATGTCTAAAATTTTAAGAAAAATATTTAATTATAAAAATAAAATATTTAATTACAGTTGTGATAAAGGGCATGCTTCCCTAATACTTAATTTTAGAGAATATGTTTCTGAAGTTTCAACTATAAAAGTAATATTGGCTGTAGTTTCAAGTAAACTATTAATCATATTAAAAATAAAGTCTATTTACTTTTTATCACAAAGATATATGAAATTTAATCACATGTACTTTAGCATCAGTTTGGATGATCTCCTTACATTTTATGGTGTAGTGAATCTTATAAAAACATTGGCTTTACATTGCCAATATAAATTCTAAAGCATAAAAAACCAAAAGTTTTAAACAAAAATAAAATGATTTTATGTTAAATAAAAATGAACACAATATAATGAAACATTATCAGTTATATTCAACCAAATTATCTTTAAAGAATTTTTTAAAAATTCTTCATATTTTAATATATTCCTTTACTTTTTAGATGTTTCTTGACTATATTAGATGTTTTGCCTTTCATAATGTTTTGCCTTTTCCTAAAAATCAAATCAACAATGCATTTTCCAGTTCTGTAATTTTGTCCTTGATTTGCTTTTTACTTCATAAATCTTTTTCTTCTGCTTTGTTCAGATTTATTTTATTGTTTCCTTTCTAAATTCCTCGATAAATGTTCATTCCTTTATTTCCATTTATTATTTCTTGACCAAAAAAATTGTATTTGTGTCTAACAATATGTATCTACTTCATAGATTTTACTCTCTTCAGGGTCAATCACAAGAGCACTGGTTTCCCAAAACAGCCCAGCCACCTAAGTCAAAACTGATCTTATTATCTTAGCAACATATTGATGAGTACAGAACAGGAGACTTTCTAGTATTTTCCAATTTCTAGAGAACCAGTACACCACCATGGATGAGTATATGCTAAATCATTAATTTTACTTGGTCCTCACAAATCAGAAGTTGTTTTGAAAAAAAAGGATGTCTTTTGAGGTTAGGTTTACTATTCCCATCAAGAAAGATTTTGTTAGAATATATTAAAATGGGGGCACCTGGGTAGCTCAGTGGTTTAAGCCACTGCCTTCGGCTCAGGTCATGATCTCAGGGTCCTGGGATCGATCCCTGCATCAGGCTTTCTGCTCCGTGGGTAGTCTGCTTCCCCCCCATCTCTCTGACTGCCTCTCTGCCTACTTATGATCTCTCTTTCTGTCAGATAAATAAATAAAATCTTAAAAAAAAAAAAGAATATATTAAAATGGTTTAAAAAGCAAATTGTGCCCTCTAGGTCACAAAAGGCTTTTTATTGATCAAAAATTTTATAAATGTGTATGTTAAAACTATAGTAGGTGATGATAGGCCCTCTGTAGCCCCAATGGCACAGCAAGAAATCGAACATGGAAGAATCTAGCAAAGATCTACGAAGTTACCTTACAGGATAGTAGGAATACTTTTGAGGGCTGATATTATAGCTTTCCCAGCCTAATGGTAACAAGGGACAAAGACTCTTTCAGTTCTCTCCTTTCTGATCTGGAGAGTTCTTTACTCCATCCAGGCTACACTGACCACTTTAACTTCAGGCTTTGTGTCAGAAAACCTCAGTTGTTCCCTTGCATTTATGTCTGGTGTACATATTGTATAGGACTTTATCATAATTTGATAACAAACTGAAGGGGGAATATCTTATTACTTAAGGTTGTCAATCTTGATGATATTCAAAGTAGAGCCAACCCATTATTGTCAACTCTAGATCGGTACATTAGAAATGTGATTTTGAGTTATCTTATATTTAAAATGCTTATACATTTGTGACTTACATGCAAAACTATGTAACATGAGTGCTTATTATCCATTTTATTTCTGCTACCAGGAGATGAGAGTCATTAGTACATTTTGAATCATCACATTGTCACGTCATATGATAGGGAAGACATTTAGAAGCCATGTCCTAAGGAGCCTATTGAAGGTTTATTGTTTGGGGTCTATGACAAGTTTTGTACATTTTGAGTAAAGACATTCTTTAAGGGAAGATTTTTAAATACTTGTGAGCAAACTAACATTTAATCTAATTTTTTTCTACTATCTCCACATTACATTTTTATCTTCACCAAGTACCTGAACATAAAAGGTTAAGCAGAATATGCAACCTGAGATTGACATACTAATGCCCCTCTTCTCCCAAGATATTCACAACATATTTCCAAACCCCAGGAACCTGTAAATATTACTTTACATGGCAAAAGAGATATTGCTAATTCAGTTAAATTAAAGGCCTTGAGATAGGGAGCTTAGCCTGGATTATCTGGCTCAATATAATCAATATAAGTCCTTTAAGGAGGAGAATCTTTCCCAGCTGTGGTCAGAGGAAAATGTGGCTATAGGACAATCAGATGCAGTATTGCTGGCTTTGAAGATGGAGGAGGGAGGCCATGAGTCGGGAAATCTGGAGAGCTTCTAGAAGTTTGAAATGGCACAGAAATGGATTTTCCCATGGAACTTCCAGAAAGGAAGGCAGCCCTTTGGACACCTTCATTTTAGCCTAGTCAGACTGACTTTACACTTCTGACCTACAGAGCTTTAAAATAATTTTATGTTGGGACGCCTGAGTGGCACAGGCAGTTAAGTGTTGGACCCTTGGTTTTGGCTCAGGTAATGATCTCAGCATCATGGGATCGAGTCCCCAGTCAGACTCTGCACTAAGTGTGGAGTCTGCTTCAGATTCTTTCTCCCTCTCCCTCCCCACTCTGGTGTACACTCTCTCTCTAAAATAAATAAATAAAATCTTTAAAAAAAGCATAAAAATAATTTTATGTTGTCTAAGCCACTGAATTTATAATAATCGGTTATGTCAGCAATTCACCACTATCAATAGAAGTGTACTAAATTTATTTAACAATTGCTCAATATATATCATTAATATTATCAACATACAATTAAATATTTTAATACTGTTATATTAATTTCTTTTGAATGTGGGCTTTTAATCACAAACCTTTATTACACTTTTTTTCTCTTTTTTTTCCATTTTATTTTATTTCTTTTCAGTGTTCTGAAATTCATTGTTTATCCACCACACCCAGTGCTCCATGCAATACCTGCCCTCTGTAATACCCACCACCAGGCTCACCTAACTCCCCACCTCCCTCCCCCTCAAAACCCTCAGTTTGTTTCTCAGAGTCCACAGTCTCGCACTCTTAACTGACGCCCACAACATTCAAATAACTGCATGTATGTTCATACAGACAGATGTCTATATGTGTATTTGGAGATTTTGCATTTTAATTAGACTTCATTTAACATATAAAGGCGGAGGAACACTTCTAAAAACTGTTCTTAGAATACTTTTACTTTGTAGCCTACTCAATACTGGGCAATGTGGAATTTTGTTATATATAGCTACCCAATATCTTTATATAGATTTTCTTGTTTTTGTAATTTTCCACATTCCCAATGCAGAACCTGGAAAATTTTAATCTTCAGATTCCCTTGAGGCTAGCTAGACTGTTGACACCTGAACGGGTTCTATTAATCAAGACTTCTATGCAAATCTTGGTTTTAACGCAAGCAATGTATGATGGGGATCCTTTTTTGGGGAAAGCCCTTCACAATGGTGAAGACTTTTAATTATTGAGGAATGGCAGAGTGGTCAAGTTTCTAGGATGTAATCTTGAATGTCATGGATGCTAAGCAGGGAAGACAATGATGTGCTTTCTAAAGAAAAGCCTCTGTTGTTGACATTGTTCTTGACTGAGTATCTTCTGTGTCTGGTCTCTAGACCTTCTGTTCCTACCTTAAAAAAAAGGTTTTTTTCCTGCTAAAACTAGCCAGAGTGGATCCTGATGCCTGTAACTAAGAATACTGATTGTTTTTAACCATACAATTGTTAAATACTTGCTGCAGGCAAAGGTGGGTACAGATGCCCAAGCAGCTCCACCTGGGAGAAATTGTTTTCTGCTTGTTTTTAGAAAGTTACTCTTCCAAACAGAGAAAGTTTAAAGTATCTGTTAATTTTTAATTTTGTATTAAATTGTTACATTTGTTAACTTGATATGTAAAGATAAAAGATATGTAAAGATAAAAGAGATGCCATATAGAACAACATCCAATTTGCATCAGACATGAATCAGGTGAAAAACCAGGGATACTCAAAAGAGTGTTGTTTTGGTTAATGAGTACTATAGTTTCAATTTTGCCAATCATGTCAGTTAACATGACACCCTGTATAATGCAGTAATTGTAGGGAATTTTGAGTACCTGAGAACTAAGCCCTGAGAATAATGGCTTGAAACATGCAATGAACATGTTAACACAAATGACTACCTGGTATAGCGACAAGAGAGTCAAGCTTAAAAAAAAAAAAAGTGTCTATAAAAATATACCATCCATGCTTTAACCCAAGTGTCCCTTCTTTTTTTTTTTTTTTAAATTTTATTTATTTATTTGACAGACAGAGATCACAAGTAGGCAGAGAGGCAGGCAGAGAGAGGGGGGAAGCACGCTTCCTGCTGAGCAGAGAGCCCGGTGCGGGGCTCGATCCCAGGACCCTGGGACCATGACCTGAGCCAAAGGCAGAGGCTTTAACCCACTGAGCCACCCAGGTGCCCCCCAAGTGTCCCTTCTGCAGGAAAGCCTTCTCTGAGCTCTCCAACAAGATCAGAAATCCCTCTTGCATATTTCTAAATCACTTGGTACCTGTTATTCATACTACTTAAGACTTCTAATTATTTACCTGCAGAGGCAAAGACAGCAACTGCGTTGCTTACTTTGGCAGTAATTCACCAAGATAGTGTATCCTCAGCATCGACATAGGATGTTATGTAGAGATACATTCATTAAAACATTCTAGTCTGAATAATAGACTGATTGAGTCTGACCAGCTGTCTATATTGGCTGTATCACCAAGTACGCATATGAACTTGAAAAATTAAATTGATTTTCTGAGCCATTTTCTTGATCTGTAAAATTATGAAGCTTTAAAAAATTGAACATATTCTGAGTTTCATTTACTATTTTTATATATTTATTTATAAATTTTATATATTATATATAAATGTTATATATGTAATTTAACATACACTTGGAAAACCAATGGCGTAAAAATAAGTATTCTGTGGAGCACCTGCGTGGCTCGGTTGAATGTCTGCCTTCAGTTCAGGTCATGATCCTGGGGTCCTGGGATCAAGCCCCACATTAGGCTCCCTACTCAGCGGGGTATCTGCTTCTCCCTCTCTCTCTGTCCCTTCCCCTGACTTGTTCTCACTCTCTCTCAAAAAATAAATAAACAAATAAATAAAAATTTTTTAAAAAGTATACTGAGAACTTAGAAATTTTGGAGACTGGTGTTCTAATTTCCTTTTTTTCTAAATACAAAGGTAATGAAAGGTTGTTATAAAAAAATGTAAGAAATGGAAATATTCCTCACCCCCTCTGCTTAATTCCTAGAGATAAATGCCATTAATAATTATGTCCATTACAACTTTTGAGAACCATGTCTTCAAATGAAATATTCAGACAAAAATGTTATAATGAAAATTGAGACAATTTTCTTTTCTAGCAATTCTGAATTTTTGAAAAAGCTACAAATCATCTAGCTTAGAGATTTATAATTTCCTATGTTTTGTAAAAATTTTATGATACATTTTTAGTAAGATCTCTGTCCCCTTCCAGAAACATTTTTACTCATAAATGTGTAGAGTATATAACATTAAACATTTAAAGAAGTGTTTCTAAATTATCCAAATTACTCGAAGCATATGCTAATCAGTTTGTTGTCTTTTGTTTAATTTAATTTAAACTTTAAAAAATCACTTATCAACAATGCTTTTATGATACTTTCATTTAAACTTTCCATTTTGGGGTTTTCACAGATTTTTTTTTGCCGTTTTTTTAAAATGTTTATCAATTCTTCTTGTACTTGTCAATGTCAGAGGTCTTACTCATCATGAAAAAAATGAACTTATGGACAATCAGTAATTGACTATATCAGATGATGATATAAATACAGAAAGGATTTGTCTCCAATAATAAAATATGTCTTTCAAAATGTCATAATCTTAACCATATACCTTTTGTTTGGCAACTGTATGGCATTGGTGGTGCTCACAGGTATACTCTGAATGACATTACTAAACAATTACATAGAGATTTTTTTCCCAACACCTAAAAAAGAAGTCATGTAATGAAAAAAATACCAAAAGCACTTCTAGCAAGCAATCCTCCTTCAGTTATCATTAGAAAAACTATAGAATAGATCTATAGCTACTTGATAATTTTGGGGAAACAATTCATGTAGATTATAGAAATTGGTACATAGTAATCACTCAATAAATAATATTAAGCAAATAATATCAATATTATTAAGATTTTTATTGATATTCAGAGTGGAGGATTTTATCTCGTCACAAACTCCACAATTCTAAAGTAGTGTCTTAAAAATTTTGCAAAAATGAGTATGTGATCTTCGGTGATTTAGGATCATGCTTCTAATTCATATTAAATTAGATGGGGAAGAAAAGAGAAAAATAAGCTTTCAATATTTCTGTATGTGGATTTGAGACTAAATGGATTATATTTTTCCATTCGTATGAGGGTTAAATCTAAGAAGTAATCTAACAGAACTCAAAGTACTTAAACAATGAATTCTGGAACACTGAAAAGTAGTAAAAAAAATAAAAATTAAAAAAAAGAACTCAAAATACAAGTGGCATAAAAATGGAAAAAAAAAAAAAAAACATGTGACTTCTGATGACAAGTGAATATGTGACTCTAGTAAATAGCCATAAGAAATAGAAAGGACTCAAGTGGCTTTTCCACTATGTCCATTAATGTCCTCTGTGAAACAGAACCCAAGAGGGGATTAGAAGTGCAAGTGATAGCTTGAGGGAATGTCGAGGAAAGGGCACAGAAGATAAAGAGGGTCAGGAGTAGGTGGGGAAAGGCTTCAGAATGCAGAACCAGTCTTGTCCTCTTGAAGAGAGAAATGGATGAAAGGGAGAATGAGGGAGGAAAAGTCTTGGACCACAGCACAGTTCTGAGAATGCTTGTACCAGGCAGATGAAGAACTACTAAACAAACTTGACGTTATGAGTTTGTGGAATTGATCCTATTAAGTGGAGCAAAGGGTGCTGGATAGTGAGTCATGGTTCAATTGCAGACCACAAAGAGGAGCTGTAAAAGAGAAGTTTATTACTCACAGGCCCTGGAAGAAGTACTTGGTGTGGCTCAAGGTAGAGTGTAGACAGAAAGAAGCAGGACCTGGGGTGCAAGACTTGGTTAGGGTCTACGGGAAGAGTGTTTTTGGAATTAGTCAATTTAAACCAAAAAAGCCAGGTTTGGGTATATGACACAGGGCTCTTAAGGGAGCCATAAAAGGAAAGTGCAAGGAGGTAGGGAAGACTTGATCATAACGGCCACTGGGAAGTCTTATCAGGATTTACATCTGCTTGTGACTCTTTGGCTACAGTCTAGGTAGGACCTGTACTTGTGCAGGAGGGCTAGTGTCCGTGTAAGGTCCCTGCCGGCCCCTTGACCAAACAAAATGAATGCCAAGGCAGCAATACCATGGAGTAGCTTAGCTAAATTCCAGACATTTGCTTATAGCAGCAGTCCCAGATCAAGGGGTGTGGGGAGATGGCCCAGCTACAGTACTTCTAGTCTCACTCTCTGGGTGCATGCAGCAGCAGGTAAGCAGGACCTCGGTTGACCACTTTGATTCATTAAATGAGGGTGGCTGCTGAAGGCTATCAAGCCAACTATACTTTCTGCAGAAAGTTCTTTTGAAGGGGGTTTTGAGTAGGAAATCTCATGACCACCTCACCACAAAAATATCTTTTCAGCAACATATTGACCCGCATCATTTAAATTAAGAATGCAAACATATTTTTTGTTAATACTGAAATTGTGAATAGTTGATTTAAAATTCTATTTCAAGTATCGTAATAATATGAAACCATGATACAGGCATGCCATAAATGCTACAAAGCACATTTCAATTTTGTCAGTATCTTCAAACTGATTTCAATTGAGAGACCTTTTATTCTGTCTCAGAGCATCTACTTCTTTCTTCTTTTAAGGAATATTCGAAGTTCGATCTTTCCTCAAGTGATCATCAAGGAACTCTTTGTCTGCCTTGAAAACATGCTTTCATAGCCTTTTCCATCATTGACATGACCCCCAACTTCGCATCTCCTCTATTTTCAGTCAGCGCCTCTTCTGCAAAAAGAAGATGCAAATTAAAGACAGTCAAGATTCCAATAAATTCACGGGCAAAACATTAATGCAATAACTGATAATGTTTTGCTAGAACCAAATCACAGCCTGCAAGGGGTGATTTTCATTCCAGGCTCCTTTCCTTCCAGCCCTACTATTTTACAGAGCTGCATAGGCTGCTATGATTTATTCACTACTTTTCGCTATGTGATTTCTTGCAAAACTTTCATCTTCACATTGTGTTGTTTGACCTTCTCTCATGTACACAGTTCCTCTCAAGACTTCATTGAAGATCTTGTGATGATTTGATCAGTACCAACAAATCCCAGTTTGTTTCAAGGTAAAAATATTAACACAAACACTGATATTTATACTATGGCCATTAACTGAATAATGTAGAAGAAAAACTAATAGAGAAGAAAAAATTATATATTTTAATATTATCATTAAAATTTAATTGATAAAATAACTTTAAATATAGAAATAAACATCTACATGCATCTGTTGATCTAATCATAAATTACAATGACCATACTTCCTTTCCACATATTTTGCCCCTACTCACTCAGCTAAAGCACCACTTTCTATTTGACATTGGGTTTGTTGTCTATATTAGATAAGGCAACTTGTACATGGTACCTTCTTTTTTTTTTTATTTATTTATTTATTTATTTATTTATTTATTTATTTGACAGAGAGAAATCACAAGTAGGCAGAGAGGCAGGCAGAGAGAGAGGAGGAAGCAGGCTCCCTGCTGAGCAGAAAGCCCGATGTGGGGCTCGAACCCAGGACCTGGGATCATGACCTGAGCCGAAGGCAGCGGCTTAACCCACTGAGCCACCCAGGCGCCCCTACATGGTACCTTCTTTCTGAAGTATTACCGAGACCTATAAATACAATGTTCCGGTAGCCTAGAAGTCAGAAAACCCTGAGCTTTATCCTGACCCTACAACTAATAATAAAATTATTGTTTATATCTGAAATATTTAAAAACTATAACTATTAAGAGCTAAAAGAGATCTTTAAAATTCTATTTCTGCCATCTTGTTTTACAATGATTTACCATTGATAGGTCACACAGTAACTGTTAGCAAAGGAGAAGACAATGTCTCTGTCTCCTTGTCCCTAACTTCTATGGCTCTTTTATTATACATGTGAACCACATGTGCAATTAAAAAATTCAAAGGAACTAACAAACTTCTCTATGTGACCTAAAATTATTTTAAATCTTTATAAAGACCCTTGTCAAAAATGTGATGTCATTGGAGTTAGGCTGTGCACATTTTGCTAGTACTTCCATTGTGATAACTGCTAAGACCATGTTTGTCACTTAGGTTAAAAACTCACCTTTAAATGCTGTACTTTATTTGGGGTATAAGATGTCAATTACTATACCCAAAAGGACTGACATGCAGAAAATAAATTTTTCTCTTTGTTTTTGGCATCTTTGGTAGATGTGGGAGGAAAACCAGGTGAATTATTTGAAATCTAGAAGAAGAATATATAAGTGATTGAGAAAATAAATAAATAATGGAGATATTTTTGTTTGGCCTGCCAAATTCCAAATATTTGCTTATATGTAAAGCAAATACAACACTAAAGAAGTTACTGCTTAATAATTAACTGGCTGTTTTTTTGATATCATAAAGAAGCAGATATCTGAAAGAACTATACAAAAAAATAAAGGATGAAAAGTTGTATGCTATCCACGCTTAGCATATTAGACTAATGTCCAGAAAATATTATTATACAGGTCATATTTGTTATATAATATGAGGTAAGAATATCCATTTTTCCCTTCCTTTCTCTGTTTTTCCTATCACAAGGTCAACTGCAGAAGAACAGCATGTTGCTAGTGTGCCTGCCAAGTTTTAATTGAAATGTTGTGATAAATTTCACTGCCAGGTCAGATGTTAT
The DNA here is from genome assembly GCF_902655055.1 of Lutra lutra. Lineage (NCBI taxonomy): Eukaryota > Metazoa > Chordata > Mammalia > Carnivora > Mustelidae > Lutra > Lutra lutra. Next base: position 38,367,824 of record NC_062282.1, on the reverse strand, counting down.
TTTCTGGTTAAGGAAGGTCAAGCTGGTCTCTTAAAGAACCACTTCTGATTTTTATAGTGTCCAGTGATTTGTTCCTGGAAGTTGATTTACCACAGATCTGACCTCCGTCCTCTCAGTTAACCTCTGCCAACATTTTCAAGTCCCCAGTTCACCTATGGCCACTGGTAGAAAAAAGTATTTTATTAAACTGGGCTTCCTATTTTATTAGTGTGAAAATAGGCCTTCTCTAATCGATAGAACAGGAAGCATTCACTTTATTGCTTTAGACTAGAGACTAAAGGTCATTTAATGCAAAGAGAACGATGCACATAACAAAAAACAGCAGTAAATATGTGTTGGCTCAGCATAAAAATGTGGTCAACAGACACAAAAAAGGTCTGTTTTCTTGAATGTATACATTAGGTTAACAAAAATATGAAAATTGTTGAAATTTGGGACAATTCTATTTTGTATAATAATCCCTATGAATGGTTCATTTTAAATCAGAGATTTGGTTTGATTTTTGGAATTATCTATCCCAACGTTCTATAGAAGAATTGGTATAACACCAATATTTATAAACAATACAGCTTGTATTCCACAAATTCAGAGTGGTATTTTTTTTATTTTAATTCTAGTATAATTAACATATAGTGTTATATTAGTTTCAGATGTACAATATAGTGATTCAGTAATTCTATGCATGATTCTTCATGATGGGTATACTCTAAATCCCCTTCACCTATTTCACCCATCCCCCCGACCCACATCCAAATAAACTCAGGGTGACTTATTATTATAAATATGGTAAAATTTCTTTCGGAGAGAATGCATTTTGGAGAGTAATAGTAAACTGCATAGCAAGAGAAGCCAAAAAAGTGGCAATGACTTTTTCATTTCATTGATGAGAATGCTGTGGCAGTATCATGAGCAATTAAGGAATATGCACCATTACCTTTGTCTTGCTGACTGTTTCTTAAGTTGACTAAAGGTTGTTGTGCTGACTATAATCGCTCAGAATCATCTGCCTCGGTATCAAGACCTTCAAGAGTCCATGGTTTTCTTTCAAATATACATATCTCTCTCTCTTTTTTTTTTAAATTTTTAGTTAAATTTTACTTAGTGAACACAGTGTAATATTAGGTTTCAGGTGTACAATTTAGTGATTTAACACTTTCATACAACACCCAGTACTCATCACAAGTGCATTCCTCAGTCCCCATCGCCTATTTAACTCATCCCTCCACCCACCTCCTCTCTGGTGACTATCAGTTTGTTCTCTGTAGTTTAGAGTCGGCTTCTTGGTTTACCACTTTCTCTTTCTCTTTTCATTCCCCCGTGCTCATTTGTTTTGTCTCTTAAATTCCACATAAGCATCACTGCACCTTAGTAAGATTTTTAGTCTCTCGTTAATACTTGAATATTCACTTATATTATTTGAACAACTTTACTTTTATCATTTTAAGACCACGTATTTAGGTCATTTATATGACAGACAAATGTATACAAAAGCTAATATAATGATAATTTTTTGGTCTACGTTTCCAAGGTCTTATCAATATTGTTTGGCATATGTTTTGTTGAAATGTCATGTATACCCATGCACCATAGCAAAAACTCTCTACGATGAAAGTTTTAATTAACGTGACAAAAATAAAAGGATGATTGAATCTACATGTAACAGGCCTTTCTTTGAATAGTGGACAGGGGTTCTGGTAAGAAATTTAGACATTTAAACACTCTACATTAAGCTCATGATTGTTCTTGAGCAAATGATTGAGATAATTTCACAGAATATATAATTTAGAATTCAGAATTTAAAAATGATTATGTTTGAATTTGGTTTTAAATGAGCTAATGTACAGAAAAGTATAAAACATAATATATATGTTACTATTTTTATCTTTTCTTTGTGGATTTTTTAAAAAAGATTTTATTTATTTATTTGACAGACAGAGATCACAAGTAGGCAAAGAGGCAGGCAGAGAAAGAGGAGGAAGCAGGCTCCCTGGTGAGCAGAAAGCCCAATGCAGAGCTCAATCCCAGGACCCTGGGATCATGACCTGAGCCCAAGGCAGAGGCTTTAACCCACTGAGCCACCCAGGCGCCCCTCCTTGTGGATTTTGCTCAGGATGCTTACTTAGCTAAATGTCAGGTTGCTTTTGTTACCATAGAACTGCAGTGTGTGCACTTCAGTGCTATAGTTATGTATGTAAATTATTGACGGTCATAAAAAGCTCAGAAAATTTTACTATACACAAGTACATAGTAAATGGAGTGTTGTTCAGTTCAATCATTTTATCACAGGAAGCAAGTAAGAAATTTGTGTTTATAACAAAGGAGTAAGACATTATAATCAGTGGTCTATGGTCATTCAGAAATGATTAAGTCTCAGGGGTACCTGAGTGGCTCTGTGGGTTAATCAACTGGCTTCAGCTCAGGTCATGATCCCAGGGTCCTGGGATTGAGCCCCATGTTGGGCTCTCTCTCTCTTTCTCTCTCTCAGATAAATAAATAAAATCTTAAAAAAAAAAGAAGAAGAAATGATCAGTCTCAGAGGCCTCAGTTATACAAAGTTGCTTTGATTAACTTCTATAAAATTAAAGAAATTGATTCTGTGGATCCACATGAGGGACACATAATTTGCATTAATAAATGTTTTCATGTTCATCCGGTTATTTAAGCATGATGTGTGAGGAGAGAGACCATGGCAATGGAAAGTATGACCTTGGGTTTGATTTCCTTCAGATCATGAGTGGATGATAGTCTAGGGAAGTAGATTTTAGGAGCTAATTTCATAAGCCTTGTGGTACAAAGAGTATTCCGGGCCAGTTAAAAAAGAGTGGCAGAGAGTTACAGAGGTATCTCTCCCCTCTCTATCTGCTGGGAACTCATTACAAGAAGGAGAAGCTTTAGCAACTTCAATGACTGACTCTTGGGATACTGTAAAAGTAGTGGTAATAGGGTGTCCCCGTCAAGTAGTTTTGCTATACTTGGCATGAAATAGGGTAAACCAAAGAAGAAAAATGCACAGAGTGTCATGTGGCAATTACAGTGGCCATACTGGTGACTGACTATCTTGTAAGCAAACATGAAGGTACACGTTAAAGTCTTCTAGAAAAACATGGAGAGCATTTGGGGCATGATGGTGGTGTCCATGTGCAGATAGTGATTCTTAAAAATAATACTTCATATCACATGTAGGGAAGGCCTCAACTTGAAAGGGCCTTAAAAGTCCCTAAGTAGCAGGTAACAAGAGCAAATCATAACACAGGCACTATTCTAAGGGCTGTGTATAAAATGACTCATTTAAATCTAACAACAATCCTATAAAGTAGTTATCATTCCCATTTTGTAGATGAGACTATTGAATCAAAGATATAAGTGAATTAAGTAAATAGTAGGGCTGTGATTCAAACCTAGATGGTTCATGTTCTCAAGTATATCTTGGCCTTGTATCTCTCTCTCTCTCTCTCTCTCTTTTTATTTCTTTTTAAGGTGAGAACATAAATTTAAAAGTTTTCAAGCACACAGGACTAATAAGCTCAAAGCTTAGAATTGAACTTAGGTCATTCTGCCTACAAACTCAGTGCTTTTAATGATCCCATTATCCTGTAAAGTATGTAAGGAATGTCTGAAGTAGTAAAGATTCCAGGATTCTGAGCTTTCTATTCTCTTCCTTTAGCTGGTAGAGATTCTCCCAGTGGAGAATGTTAAGAGTTGCCTGTACATGCTCACCAAACCAGCTGAGCTTTGGTCCACTCTGTGTTTCTTAATGCCTTAAGTAGCCAGCTTCCTCCAAAGTAAGGAATTTATTCCAAGTTACCTACTAAAACCAGTATTTGCTTCGAGCCTACTACATATTGGGCATTTGCTAAGCTGTGTAAACAATGATGCTGACAGAAATGCATTATTAACTTACTAACTTCATTCTATGAATAAAAGGAAAACAAATCTGAGAAGTCTCACCTAAGGCTAACCAGCAGATAAGGAAGAAACCAGGTATATGCGATGATGCTACAATCCCACGTCACCTTCTCTGGTGCACTCAAACCCACTCAGCCCCATGTTCCCCATCTGGACACTGGTCTTCCATGGCACAATCTTCTCTGAGCTTGACTTTTTCATGTGTATCACCCTGTTCTATTTACCTATTGCTTTTTGGCTTTCATGAATAATCTATGACAAGAGGAATGAAAAAGATGAAAACAAAGCAAAACAATAATGTATATGCATACGTACAAATATCTACAGAGTATGCATATATGCACATTTTATATATATGTATATGACGTACATATATATTCTTGTTAAAATATTTGTATGTGAGTATATCCCAAGATAGTTCACAAAGGCCAATGATTATTTTGTGAAATAGATCTCGTGTTTTATTTAATTCATATTTATTTATTAAGGGACTGTAAACTTCAGTGTGCTTCCGTATTTCTCACCTGCCTTCATGTACTTTGTCCTTTGTGATTATAAATTAATGAACTGCTATTTGAAAGCATGTCCTTTTTTCCCCATCTGATGTTTAGTAGATGCCACCTGTCTCCAGTGGACAGGTTGTTTGTTGTTATCAGGGCACCATACAAAGTGCAGCCCGTATAAACACAGTGGTTGGAGTCTAATTACTTGAGCTCTTTATGGAGGTGGATCATCTCACCGCACAATGCTCAACAGGACAAAGTAAGGCCAATTGTCTTTTACAGCATCAGCTGCTGCCCGGAGTTTGGTGTTTTGCCACCGACACCAAGTCTTCTTTGTTTATCAGGTAATTAACGGTAATGATGTCTTGCTGCTTAGCTTTGTTGCGGAACCAAGGCTCCTTCTTTGTGGATTCGGGAGAACTCCTAGTCTTAAGGCGGGTGGCTTGACTCATGGGCAACAGCAGGCAATTCTAGACTTAATTACCTCCCTGTTTTGTTCTTTACATTGGGCCATAAACATCCAGTCTAAAGGCAATTTATGGGAAAAGGGAAGAGAAAAAGGAGGGGTGCCTCCTCATGGCAATGCATCCATCAAATAAACTAACTTAAAAATGTTTTGACCTTGAGTTCTTAAACATTGTTGCAATTCCCCATCTTATAAGGAAAAGCATTTTAAAGAAAGTTATTCAAATAACACACAGCCCTACAGATAGGCAGTCTTTTTCTGAAATATGAGGGAATTCAATTACCCATGAATGGATGAATGGTTGTTTTGTTGTTGTTGTTGTTGTTGTTGTTTTCCTTTTCTTTTCCTTTTTTTTTTTTTTTTTTTGGTCTCTTTGATCATCGTTTTGGATTTCTTTAACAAAACATGTCAAAATAAACAGAAACATCTTTGATGAACTGTGAGTCTGTATTTAAGTGACGTATCTACAGGAGTGTGCCTCTCTAGGATGTATTTAGTATAGCTCTGATTTTTTTTTAATGGTACATTATTGAATTTTTAGCAGAGTCAAACTAAAAAGAAGAAATTTCTATATAAGAATGAGTAAAACTCTAGCAGAACACCACATGTGGCTTTTATTTTTTTCTTACAAAAAACAGGAATATTTATTTCATTTAGAAGTCTTTAAATAAAGTTTGTGTCAGTTTTGGTTAAATTCTGTTGATTACAGGTGAATTTATATGGAAACTGTATATATTTGCTTGAGTACTTTTAATTTTTTTTTAATTTCAGTGACTAAATGACTATTAAATTTTAGTGGGTTTTTTTTAGAATGAAAACCATATTATAAAAGAAACTTCTGTATTCAGTATTTGCTAATAACTTTCAGTGATTGTTAATGATATTTGGAACATTTCAAATGCCAAATGTTAAAAAAAAAAGTAAAGGTAATTTTATTAATTATAAGCTGTGATGTTATTACCCATGCTATTTTTGCTAGATAGCTTTTGTGAATAAATGACCAAAAATTTAAAATAAAATTTGCTTGTTCAGTGTTCATTAAGCATTGAATTATTCTATAAGGTAATCCATATTTTGGTCCCTTCCCATTCAACAGAATATCTGGGTTAAACTGTATATTCTGCATATAACAGATAAAGAGGTTCAGTACATGTTTCAAATAGTGAAATAGTTTTCCTTCACATTTAACAAATTTACTTAAACCTTGTATGGAAGGTTTCATATAGAAAGAAAGGGCATTTGCATATAAATGTGATTAGCATGCCTTCTAAAGAAATTTTGCACCAGATATATTTAGGGTTTTTTTTTTCTTTTTTTCAGATATAGTCTTGTGAAATGCCTTTATTATCATTAGTTAAAAATATTCCAACTTTTTACTAATGTTTCTCAGATTTTCGTGGATGGGTTATGTTTTCTAAAGATGATGCATAATTTTCTCCCCAATAAAGAAGCAAAGAAACACTGTTTTCTTTGGCACTCAAGTAACCTTTTCCATTTTTAACTACATTTTGAAAAATTAGGTTTACATGCTCATTGAATTTTATTCCCTTTTTATATGTGGCTAGAAAAGTGAATATTTTAAAGTTAAACAGTATCCAATTCATTAAGTACAAAATATAAAAAATATTGTCAGAGTTTCATTGCATCTATAATTTATCATAAGGTTGTAGTAAGACCACTGACAATATTTACATTGAAAAAAGGGGTTCAAATTATTTTTCCACTGAATTTACTCATTTTTGAGTTGCCATGTTTAAAATTTATTCAACTAAAAGAATTAATAAATAGATTACTCAAGTGTGATAGAATGTGGAGTTATGTGGCTTATAGTAATTTTGAAACCATACAAAAGTGACATGATATTGATAATCTATCAGAATTTATTTTCAGAACTCTTGAAATGTAACAGTGCTCTTACTCTTTTAATTTAAATACATTCTGTAGCCTCAAGGTTCATAAAGGAACCAAGAAGTTCCTCATACCATTGTTTCATATTTTCCGCATTCATGCAATAAACATAAAGGGCTTAGACTGAATTGGCTCTTAATAAATTATAGCTATTATTAATTAATATCACAATGATGATTATAATTTATTATATTTTATTTGTGCGAAGAGGAACATGACAGTAATTGTCTTTGGACATGGGTTGTCAACTGAAAAAAAAGTAGTTTACATCTAGGAAGAATGGCTGTGACTATTACTTTTGGGAAATAACATTTCCATGGGTCTTAATGAAGGCTAGAAATGGAAAACTGTAATTCTGGTATCACCCTAATTTTCTTCCAATTGATGTGCTTTGTGCAGTTTATTTTCCACATTCTAACCCAAGAACCAATGCAGGAATATGAAGGATGCATTCATTTCTAAAGAACCAGGATACCTTCTCTGCAAATACAAGAAAGAGATCCCTAAAATCACTTTCACCTCAGGCAATTTTCTCCCCAACAACAGAATGTTTTGGCAATCAAATGTTTAGTGAAATAATAACAACAGGCAAGCCAGCTGATTTTCTTTGTTTAATTTAATTGAAACTATTTAGACATGAACGTAGGGACTTTCTTTGAGCATCTGTAGGCACACGCTTTGCTGATTTGGACGGTAAGGATGGATTCATACATACATATTCACACAACTGGAATATTCACAGTAGTATTTTAGTAATTCTAAAACTGAAATTAAATTTTTAACTCAACTAAGAGTCTTAGAAAATTCACATGTGATCAAGTTTTTAGGTAAGGATGAAATTTCTGAACTTGATGGAGACAATGTTCAAGTTCCTGATAATCAGCAAATATTAAGCAGGTGATTTGCAGTTATTCTCTCTCTCTCTCTCTCTCTTTCTTTCTCTCTTTCTTTCTTTTTTTAGGCACTTCAACACCAAATTGCTTTTGCATTTTCCTCACAAACCATGGAAAAAAAAGGAAGTAATAATAATAATAATAAAAGTGATGATGATCCGTTTTGACCATCTTATTACTTTCCCCTTATTCATTTGGAAGCTACAGTGGAGTTTTAACCATCCCATAAATACTTATTTAGTAAAAGGAAACAGAATATATTTTCCCTCAGACTCTGCATTGATATATTGAAATAGGAGGGAAGGAAAAAAAAAGGCCCATAATGCTTCATTAGTTAATTGTGCAGAGTACAGCTCTTTAGGGGTAAACAAGTGAAGGACATTTGCTGAATGGCCCATCCTCGTCACACATATTATGGCCTAATGATGCTGGTAATGGTAGGAGGCTCCTGGAGAGTCATCTGTCAAATTAGCACATTGAATTATTTATTGCCTCAGAGTAAAATTGTTGAAAGGTAGCAGCTGAGACATGGTTTTTATAAATCTAAAATTCAAGGGAAAAAAACTAAAAAACTCACACAGCTGCTTTGAGGGTGCATGTGCTTTTTAACACTTGGTATTTATGAACATAATGGTCCTTATTGGGTAAACAGATTATTTCTACCTTTAAATCTGATATCTACTGTGTGTATGTATATGCGTGTATGTGTGTGTGTGTGTGAAATCCTGAGTATTTCATGTGGTTAGTTATAATGGAAGGAACTAAAATTCAAATTAGTTGTTATTTTAACTCTTCATAACACATTTCCACTATATCACCTATGTCCATGTGAGACCCAATGCCAATTTTTACTAGGCCCTGTGCCCAGGAACTAACAGGAAGGGTATAGTTATTTACTTCCAGGTTGTGCAGCTGTTCATATTTCTGTCCTAGCACAAAGTTGTCCAAGATAAAAAGTCTGTCTTCCTGGGACTTAGAGAAGACAAACCTGTGCTCAATTCTTTGAAAAAAAGACAGTAAGTATGATAAGAAACAAAATTTGGAGCAAAGTAAGCATTTGAAAGTCCGAACAGGCAAGTAAATTCAGAAAAGTCTTTCAAAAAATTTTTATTATTCGTTCAGTATCCATGTAGTAGATGTGAGCAGAAATTTTTTTTTTCTATTACTAAATATGTAGAGAAATAGATTCACTTACCTGTTTCTTCACTGCAAATGAAGAGTCATTGTTCTGGAAAAAAGAAAAAAAGGAAGAGAACAGTTTACTGATTTTTCTGTGATAGTAGTAAAGATAGGAGGCTCCTAGTATCTTTATTTCTTCTTCTTCTTCTCCTTCTCCTTCTTCTTCTTCTTTTTCAAATTCCTGTCCTGAATTAGACAATGATTTGGAAAAGGTTGAAATTTTGATGATGAAATAGATCACGAATTTTAAATAAGCAAAGCTATACTACATGTTATTTGGTCTTAGTAGCAATCGGATGACCTTCCAAAGACATTACATCTGAATCACTATGTGCAGTTAAAGATACATGTATGTATACATCCTTTTGGTCAGAAATAGCTCCAATTTACTCTAGTGATATTCTGGTACCCTGAGAGATTGCTACCTGGCACCTCCCTGCTAAGCAGTCTCTCACTGGGCAAGGGGTCATAGGAAAATTCACATTAGGTCAAGGTCTTGAAGTATGAATGGGATAGTGATGGACACAGAAAAACAAACAAACAAACAAACAAACAAAAATAAAGAAACATGTACAGAGTCATCCTGGAGAAAAAGCAGTCAGGAAGGAGGTTTTGGAGAATATATAAATGAAAATTAGTCTAAGAACCTAAGTTGTGAAAGATCATGAAATATTTTAAATATTCCAGTTAGGAATATATACTTTAGTTTTAGGAAAAACTAATCATTTTCTTTTAAGTATTGACTGAAGACCCTTAAGCCATATCAGACACTGCATGTATATTCCAGGCAAGAAATAGGACGCACGTTTGCTAAGATAATGGTGGCAATACTTGAATTAGAGAGATCCATTCAGCAGAAGAAGCTTTAGGTAAAGATTGAGTAATGCTCTGCACAGGAAAACACTACAAAACTATGTGCATTCTGGTTTTCTTTATTATCACCACCATTCCTACCACAAACACAGCACTGTGGCATTGCAGAGGGTGGTTAACAGAGCGAGAGAACAAAATGTAGACATACTGAGCCAAGTAACTTCTGTTCTGGGAGAACAGTGAGGCAACTTTGGAGAGAAAAAAAGCTCATTGGGAGAGGATTGAGTTTGATAATGAAGATAGTAAGATTCTGTATGGAAGTCTTGACTTCGAGATGTGGGTAAGGTATTCAAATAGAAATGTCCAGAAAGTTGCTGCAAAGTGGAAGTGTAGCTCAAAGAGAGATGAGGGGGAAATTGACAGATTAAAAACTAGAACTAGCATTCATACAGGTGGGAGGGCTTGAGAAGAGCTAAATTGGTTATTTGGGGCCGTCTGATCAACACAAATGGTTTTTGCCTGCATATATTTTTTTAAGATTTTATTTATTTACCTGACAGAGATCACAAGTAGGCAGAGCAGCAGGCAGAGAGAGAAGGGGAAGCAGGCTCCCCACTGAGCAGAGAGCCGGATGTGGGGCTCTATCCCAGGACCCTGGGACAATGACCTGAGCCGAAGGCAGGGGCCTAACCCACTGAGCCACCCAGGCGCCCCTTGCCTGCATATTTTACTTTATTTTGAGAGTGTGGACATCATACTGAGTCCGCGCTGTTCTTATCATGGCAACAATTTTCTCATCAAAGTCTTGTTTTTCCTGCTACTGTTACCATTTCAATTCTTTTTATTCCAGCTCCCCTTTTCTAAAACATTTTTTTACCGCTTCTCTCTTTTTTCTTTCTCTTTTGCATGCTTTCTCTCTTTACAGCCAAAGGTCTTCATTGTTCAGCCATTTTTGTTTTAACCTCTTCAAAGGAACAGTAAAATGAGAAAATATTTATTGTTTCTTAAGCATTTTATATGCATTATCTAATTTAATTAGAAATTTATAGGGAAACTGTTATTCCCAGTTTGTAGGAGTTAAAACTGGTCCTTGGCAAAGTTGGAGAACCTGCCCCAAATCACACTGCTAATGACTCCAGGTCTGTTTAATCCCAAATTTTTGATTTTGCTCTTTTGTTATTTCTGTCTCATATTGTTTCCTGCATAGTCACCTCTCTACTATTTTTTTATCTACCATCTCAGCTTTTTACTCTCATTCCTAATAATTCTCCTTAATCCCTTAGGTGGACTCCACTTTTCCTTCTCTTTCATTAAACTCTCTTGTTCTAGATTTACTCCTTCAAAGTTGACAGCAGTCCTCATTCTGTTGCTTGGTGCATTTAAATCTTCTCTTTGTCTTTTCTTATACCGATCTACTAAAATACCACCAATTATAATGACTCACTAATATTTAAAACATTTTTTTCCTTTAAAATTGACCGTGGTGTTGCAAGTCGCCTCAAATCTGTCCTTCTCTCACCTATACAGAAGGCAGAGCCAGAATCTCTTGCTTATGTGTCAAAGGCTACACAGTGACAACAGAGCAGAGACGCATAATCTCACGTCCGTGCCATTTGTCCGGAGAAATCACCAACAGCTTTGCTGCTCATAAGAAGACATTATAAGTGGCTCTGTTATTCTTTATATCCACGTACTCGTCATATGTAGTCCACAGAATAGTTTAAAACTGAAAATTTTATAAAGATTAGAACTGCTTCAAGTAGTCAGGGACACACTTTACTATTTTTAAAAGAATAGTCGTCTATAGCAAATCCGACGTGAACGCTGGATTTGATTGAGGCAGGATATGCAGCTGACGTCTGTGGACATTCGGAAAATCAGAATTCTCTCTATCATACCAGAACAGCTGTAAGTGAGAAACAACTGTTAAAGCAGCTTACATTTAGCTCTTTCTGGAGGATGCCCAAAATAATTTCCCATCCAGGAGCTTCTGTTGAAATACATGTGGGAAGAATCTGTGGACAAACTAAGGTTTTATTTTTCAAGAATGTAATTTTAAAGGAACCATAGTTACACACTGTTAAGACCTGAGGGAGTGGTGTTGGCCATCCAGTAGGTGGCAATCTTCCCTCAGAATAAGTGTCAAGTCAGGGTCCCGGTTCAGGTTTGGGATGTGATACGCTTGTCTAAATGGACCCCAAGAGTCAAAACTCCAACAAAAGAGCAAAGTTTTCCTTACATGTTCGAATTCTTTTCACTGTCTTAGTGGACTAAATTCTAGTGACTCTTGCCTCGCTCACCAAACTAAATGAGGCATTCTTGGTTCTTTCTTTTTTCTTGTCATTAGTGATGAAGGTATAAGCCATACTAGTATCCATCTCCATCGTCCTTCTCAGAGGATGGATCCTTACTCATGTGCTGTATATTAGAAACTCTTCTTTGCCAAAGACCTATTTACAACACTTTCAAGAGAGTAAGGAGAATCTGTAAAATGTCATTTCCTTTGCAATGTTTTTAAGACAAAATTTAAATGATTTTGTGGATTACATCAGACTCTCCACTATACCGATTACACTCATTAAAGAATTTAGATTTTAAGGTTTTGAAAAGCCTTGTGCAAAACAACATAAGTATTTCCCAATCAGCAGTTTGGGGGGGGGGGAAAGTAGATTTTATGAGGAATGTCATCAGAACACCTTAACTTGGAAAGAAGATTTACAGATGCATTTTGCTATGCTGTAATACTGTGCTTTTGTTATAAACTTTTTGGTGATATGTGATGTAATTATTAGTGCTAGTATTTTAATGCTATTTTTCCTAGCAACTGCAGGATAGGCTAATTGCAGTCTTTAGTCTTCTTTATTCTTTTGTTATTGTTTTTAATAAATCCACTATTTTATTTTAAGTAATTATTTTTAATTTGGCACTTAGTCTCAGGAATACTACTGTCGTGGCATTACTACTATTCAGTAATATTCAGCTCTTCTCAGCTGCTGTGTAGAAGAGGGAATCATGCTTTCCTCGTCCCTTGATGCTACATGTGTGTGCAACTCACTTTAGCACAGAAACATGTGTGGAAGTGACATTCCTGAGCAGAAACACGGAACTGCCAACATGATAGTTTCCAGATCATGGCTTCTCTGTCAACCTTGGCCTTATTTAGTGAAGTGAAAGTGAAAGGAAGTTCCTAGTTTACCCCAACAGGTATGTAGCATGGCCATGGAATAAGGCTTTGTCGTAGGTCATTGAGATGCGGGATTTGTTTGATAGCTTGGTATAACTCAACCTATCCTAACTAATACCATAGAAATAAATTAAACTTAGTAGTGTGGGATAGATGATAAATTATGCTAAATCATATATTCTGCTTTACTCTCTCCTTCCGGGATGGGGGTGGAGGGTGGGAAACAGATACAGTGAATGCATAGGCAACATATATTATGGAAGTACACACATGGGCACTGAAATGATCTCAAACTGCCAAAATGTTTTCCTAATTTGGAGGAGGTAATTGCTTCTCTTTTCTCCCTCCCATGTGGGTGAAAGCCAGACCCCTTCACAATCAAGCAACAGTCTTATTTTCTCAGTAAGTTTGAGAATCTTCTGGCAGATGGTGTTCCAGTCCAAAACTAGAGAATAAGCGATCTATAAAAATACAGGTAAGTTGAACTTCAGGACTAAGACAAGAGATAATTATAGTCAGTACATGGCAATTATAAATGCTTGTTAGGTGTTTACCAAGGTATACATCTACTGCAGAACTTTTCAGAGACTTCAGTATTCATTGTGGGTTTACAAAAATAAAATATAGTGTTGCTGGCAACATCAAAAGGCTAATAATTTCTCTGAACTATCTCATTCTGACTTGTGTTTTAACAAAAATATTTCCTTATAAAAATAGTAATGAGTGTAACCATTATTGAAAAAATTTTCTTCAAAATCATTTCCTTTTAGGAGCATGCTTCTGAAGGAATCAGAGAAATTTGCAAATGATTTTCTTTTTTTTAAATAAATTCATGGTTGTGTCTTAATAATATTATAACACTCACTTGCATTCCAGTATGTTTCTTGATTGGGAAAAGAAAGGAGGAGTTACATTTAGTACCTTGGAAATTACACACCATTCTGGTATTACACCCTTGGTGAGTATTGAGTATTTAAATTCCATACTTCACTCATCAGGGCATTAATCAAGAGTTGAAACCTGCCTTCTTGGGGCACAACTTCATTGCCTGATTTTTCTATTTTGTTAATAGTTAATGGTTTAAACTTATATTTACTCACCAGTTGTTTATGGCATACCTGATACAGACCAGGCTCACTGTTAGCAATAGAGATACAAATTTGAAGGACACATGATACTTATTCCAAAGGGGTCATTATTTATCAGACAATATAAATGACTTGAATGTACTATAAATGTAAGAAAATAAGGTATCTTCAGATGCTTTGGATACTAAGGCAATAAAGGAGTTAATAGCATTTTAGAGAATGATCAGAAGCACCAAGTTTACAAAGTTCAGGTGATTATTTGGAAAACTATGTGTCATCTGCTGTGGTTCAAATGGTCCAGTGGGATTTGGCATATAGGATTTACATAGGAATATTTCTTGATTTTAAATAAATGCAACTTTACAACCTTGAAATGCACCATGTAATATGTCCTGTAATTACCTACCACAAATGGTCCAAATAAAAGATTGAAATAGTAAGGTGGATGGATGGGACTGCAGTGGAGATAAGGTAGACAAATAAACATTTATTGATCACATAGATAGATTTTCTAGACACTGGAGGTATTTTGCAATATCATTACATTTTCTATCCACACAAGCCAGTCAAGTAGGCATGAGAATTCTCATTTCACAGACACCCTCAAAAAGCTCTTAGACAAAAAGAAGGAAGATATTCATTTCCCTTAAACCGTGAACAAAAGCAATTTTTCAGAAAATAAATTTTATAACTGTTAAATAATATGTCATGTTTACTTATGATACACAATGATAATTTAGTTTCAGAAGTTTTGCATTTTTTGTAAACCTTGCTGTAAATACAGTATCAACGTATGTCAATGAAAATGTTATCAGTATATATTTCTTGAAAATAAACATTTTATATAAATGATTAAGAAATATGCCTTGTATTTATGCTTCATTTTAGTTAGCCATGTCTAAGGAAATACTTGTGGCTTGAAACTAACCTAAATAGACTTTGAACGGCAAGATAGTGATTATCTTTTTAGATATACTGCTTAATCAGAAATTCCTTTCTGCCATGAGAACAACTCATTCCTTTTTTTCTTCATCCCATTTTTTTTTTCCTAGCTAATGAGTCTTGCTATCGGTCAGTAAAGTAGAAAAAAATCACTGTTAGATATCTAACATTATTTTATGCAATGGTAGAAATGGGTCCCTAATAAATACCCATCCCCAAATTCTCTCCTATTTTTGCAGCAATATTTACAGATAAATAAGCTTCTGGCCATAAGAAAATCTCATGCTTTTTTTAAACCTTAAGACTGAGCAGTGATAATCTTCCACCACACCATTTCTTAGTCCCATTTCCTGCCCTTTTCATTCACTGACCCGATTCAGCCTATAGCATTAAAACCACCTCTAGGTGACACATTCCTCACATTCACCCAGACTTTCACCATCATTTGCAGTCCACCTATCCTGTACAGACATTTCTTACTTGCCTTTAGTGAACATGTCACTAGAGCTGTTCTACTACAACTTGCACACACTGATCATCATCTCATACATGATATGCACAAATATTAAGCAATATGGCTGGCTGACAGAGTGGCCTATAGAAGACATATATTAAGTAGTGGATAAGGCCATCCACTGCCTCCACATACAATATGACTTTGTAGCAGAGGCATGAACAGCAGCCAAGAGCACAGTAGCCAGAGCACCCTCCAAGTTTAGTTGTCATAATCCATACATTGCCAAAGTATCCCAGCTAAATTGCAATGATGGAATTATTCCTCAAGCATTCCCTTTGGGACAATGAGCTCCCCAAACAGTCAGTGAGCTCCAGAAGTCCAGATTTGGCCTGTCTTACTTCAGAGAAAATCAATATGGTATTCCACTTCAAGAACAAGAACTTATGACCAGGGCTTAAAGATCTGTCTGGCGTGTCTGGCAGGTTTTGCTGTGTCAGGACCTGTTTTTACACATAGGTGTCTGTGGTGCCTAATTAATCACTGGAGAATGATGTCAATCCATTTTGTGTGCAGGTATCTGGAAGGTGAACCTGCTGAATCCAGACATTAAAATCACACATTACAAATACAAATAAAAAACCTAGTATTTAAGCCATTTCCTCCGATTTATACCTCAACAAAAATTTTAACCCTGATAATTGCTGCACGAACTCCCTCCTTTCAAAATACTAAGCAAACAGCAACTAAAAAACCAAACCAAAACAACAAAAACATTTTATAATGAATTACATTTATTACACAAAAAAGTTAAATAATTCATTGCTAATAAATGCAGATTTGAATGCTTCATTCAAAATAATCTAAAACTAACTCAAGGAAGCTATTGAACATGGGCCTAGAGGAAGACTGTAGGGCCTAAAGCAAATTTTGTAATATTGTTCCAATATATCTTGGTTGAATAAGGGATACCGTGAGTTTCTTTGCCTTACTCCACTCTGCCAAATGAGAAACTAAGTTCTGGGGGAAAATATATATGCACAAACTTGTTCATTTATATGAAAGAAAAAGGTAGACAAACTAAAATTTGCTGATCTTAGAACATTTAATCATCACTAAAACTTGATAGAAATAGAAATTATCAATGCCATGAAGTTGGGAATTTCCAACCATCAACATACTGCAATAGCAAATGTATTTTCTCCTATTTTTAAAGACTCAAACTAGTTTCACAATGGTTTAGGAATGAGCATATCTATAGACACATTATAATAATCAACTATATTAACCTGATATATTACAAGAGCATAAAGAGGAAAGTGTGTTTTTACTTTGACAGGCAATTCTCAACATTTGTTCAACAAATACATATTGAGTTATCATATTCAGCCTCAATGAGACCAAAATAAACATATACCAGTCCCTTACTGGGGGGAGATCTTTTTTTCCTCCCACAGGAATTATAGTTTGGGTAGACATAATACAAGTTTAATGAACTTATAGCTGAATTTGCAAACTGGCTACCTGGAGGTTATAATGCAGACTACATACATATACCTTGGGGGTCTCACAGGGTTTTAAAACTATTTGAAGAGGAGGGACACCTGGGTGGCTCAGTGGGCTAAAAGCCTCTGCCTTCAGCTCGGGTCATGATCCCAGGATCCTGGGATCGAGCCCCGCATCGGGCTCTCTGCTCAGTGGGGAGCCTGCTTCCTCCTCTCTCTCTCTCTCTCTCTCTCTGCCTGCCTCTCTGCCTACTTGTGATCTCTGTCTGTCAAATAAATAAATAAAATCTTTAAATATATATACATATATATATGTATATATATTTGAAGAGGCATTTGAAAATAGATGAATTTCACATACTAATTTCTTGGCTTCTTGACTTTTTTTTGAAATTCCAGAAGATGGCTACAAATACATGGAAGTGAATAGCAGAGCACATTACTCTCCAGTTTTCAATAGTGACCACTCCTTGCCAATTCCCCCACCGGTTACACTCGTCTATATCACAGGCCTGGCCCCTGAGACGCTTGAGTTTTAGACCCTTGTCTTGGATAAATGATTTCACAAAAGATGGAATAAATTGTGTGTGTCTCCAGACATGTGTCACCCTCTCGGTCACTTACCTCAAGTAACTTTTTCTATTTCTGATCCCAATTCTTTGTTGTTGTTGTTTCAAGTTTTTGTTCAAATTCTAGTTAATTTATAGTGTAGTATTGGTTTTAGGTGTAGAATTGAGTGATTCATCACTACATACAATACCCAGTGCTCATTACAAGTGCCTTCCTTAAAACCCATCACCCATTTAGCCCATCCCTACCCACTTCCCCTCCAGCAACCCACAGTTTGTTCTGTAGTTAATAGTCTCTTATGGATTGATTCCCCCCCTCTCTCTTTTTTTTTTCTTCTTTCTCCTATGTTCATGTATTTTTTTTTTTAATTCCACATATGAATGAAATCATATGGTATTTGTCTTTCTCTGGCTGACTTATTTCACTGAGCATCATACACTCTAGTTTCATCCATGTCATTGCAAATGGCAAGATTTCATTCTTTTTGATAGCTGAGTAATAGTCAATTGTATGTATATACCATGTCTTTCTTAACTATTCATCAGCCCATGGACATTTGGGCTGTTTTCATAATTTGTCTATTATTGATAATGTTATAAACATGGGGGTGCATGTGTCCCTTCAAATCAGTACTTTTATATTCTTTGGGTAAATACCAGGTAATACAATTGCTGGGCCATAAGGTAGTTCTATTTTTAACATCCTGAGGAACCTCCATACTGTTTTCCAGAGTGGCTGCACCAGATTTCATTCCCATCAACACTGTAAGAGGGATTCCCTTTCTCTGCATCCTCGCCAACATCTGTTGTTTCCTATGTTGTTCATTTTAGCCCTTCTGACAGGTGTGAGGTGGTATCTCATTGTAGTTTTGATTTGTATTTCCCTCATGATGAATGATGTTGAGCATCTTTTCATGCATATGAAAAGACTTTTTAGACTTTTTTTGGAAAAAAAAAAGTCTATTTGTGTCTTCTGCCCATTTCTTAACTGGATTATTTGTTTTTCGGTATTGAGTTTGTTAAGTTCTTTATAGATTTTAGATACTAACCCTTTCTCAGATACGTCATTTGCAAATATCTTCTCCATTTTGAAAGGTATGCCTTTTAGTTTTGCTGATTGCTTCTTTCACTGTTTTTTTTAATCTTGATGAAGTCCCAATAGTTCATTTTTCATTTTTACTTTTGTTTTCCTTGCCTCAGGAGATCTGTCCAGTAAGAAGTTGCTATGGCCAGGGCACATGGGTGGCTCAGTGGGTTAAGCCTCTGCCTTCGGCTCAGGTCATGATCCCAGGGTCCTGGGATCGAGCCCCACATCGGGGTCCCTGCTTGGCAGGGAGCCTACTTCCTCCTTTCTCTGCCTGCTTCTCTGACTACTTGTGATCTCTGTCTGTCAAAAAAAAAAAAAAAAGAGGTTGCTATGGCTGAGATTACTGCATGTGTTCTTCTCTGGGATTTTGATGGTTTCCTCTCCCACATTCAGGTCTTTCATCCATTTGAAATATATGGTATAATAAAGTGGTCCAATTTCATTCTTCTGAATGTTGCTGTCCAGTTTTCCCAACACCATTTGCTAAGGAGACTCTTTTTTTTTCACTGGATATTCTTTCCTGCTTTGTTGAACATTAGTTGACCATATAGTTGCGGGTCCATAGTTTCTGGGTTTTTTATTCTGTTCTGTTGATCTGTGTGTCTGTTTTGTGCCAGTACCATACTGTCTTGGTCACTACAGCTTTGTAATATAGTTTGAAGTCCAGAACCATGATGCCTTTAGCTTTGCCTTCTTTTTCAGATTGCTTTGGCTATTCAGGGTCTTTCATGGTTCCATACAAATTTTAGGATTGTTTGTCCTATCTCTGTGAAAAATGCTGAAGGTATTTTAGAAGAGATTTAATTAATGTGTAGATTATTTGGGTAGTATAGACATTTTAACATTTATTTTTCCATTCCATGAACATGGGAAGTTTTTCAAACATTTCTTTGTGTCCTCTTCAATTTCTTTCATAAGTGCTCTTTAGTTTTCAGAGTAAAGATCTTTTGCCTCTTTGGTTAGGTTTATTCCTGGGTATCTTACAGTTCTGGGTGCAATTGTAAATGAGATCAATTCCTTGATTTCTCTTTCTTCGCTTTATTATTGGTGTGTATAAATGCATAGATTTCTGTATGCTGATTTTGTATCCTCCAACTTTGCTGAATTCATTTATCAGCTCTTGCAATTTTTTGGTGGAGTCTTTCAGGTTTTCTACATAGTGTATCATGTCGTCTGTGAATAGTGAAAGTCTGACTTCTTCCTTCCCAGTTTGGATGCATTTTATTTCTTTTTGTTGTCTAATTACTGAAACTAGAAATTCCAGTATTATGTTAAATCGCCATGGTGAGAGTGGGCATCCCTGTCTTGTTCCGGACCATAGAGGAAAAGCTCTCAGTTTTTTCCCATTAAGGATGATATTAGCTGTGGGTCTTTCATAGATGGCCTGTATGATTTTGAGGTATGTTCCCTTTATCTCTACTTTGTTGAGCGTTTTTAATCAAGAATGCTTTTTCTACATCAATTGAAAGGATCATGTCACCCTTAACCTATCTTTTATTAATGGTATATCAAATTGATTGATGTAAATATTGAACCCTCCCTTGCAGCCCAGAAATAAATCCCACATGATTGTGGTGAATGGTTCTTTTAATGCACTGTTGGGTTCAATCTGATATTATCTTGTTGAGAATTTTTGCATCCATGTTTATCAGAGATATTAGTCTGTAATTCTCCTTTTTAGTGGGGTTTTTCTCTGGTTTTGGAATCAAGGTAATGCTGGCCTCATAGAATGAGTTTGGAAGTTTTCTATCCCTTTATATTTTCTATAACAGAGAAGAACAGGTATTATCTCTTCTTTATATGTTTGATAGAATTATCCTGGCAAGCCTTCTGGCTCTGGACTTGTTTGTTGGGAGATTTTTTTTTTTTTTTTTTTTTTTTTTTTTTTTTTTTTTTTTTTAGATATTATTGATTTAGGGGCACCTGAGTGGCTCAGTGGGTTAAAGCCTCTGCCTTTGGCTCAGGTCATGATCCCAGGGTCCTGGGATCAAGCCCCTCATTGGGCTCTCTGCTCAGCGGGGAGCCTGCTTCCTCCTCTCTCTCTGCCTGCCTCTTTGCCTACTTGTGATCTCTGTCTGTCAAATAAATAAATAAAATCTTTAAGAAAATATTATTGATTTAATTTCTTTATTGGTTAAGGGTCTGTTCGAATTTTCTATTTCTTCCAGTTTCAGTTTTGGTATTTTATATGTTTCTAGGAATTTATCCATTTCTTCCAGATTGCCCAATTTTTTTGCATATAATTTTTTATATGTTCCCTTATAACTGTTTGTTTCTTCAGTGCTGGTTGCGATCTCTCCTCTTTCATTTTATTTATTTGGGTCCTTTCTCTTCTCTTTTGGTAAGTCTGTCTATCAATTTTGTTATTTCTTTCAAAGAACCAGCTCTTGGTTTCATTGTTGTGTTCTACTGGGTTTTTTGTTTGTTTCTATATCATTTATATCTACTGTAATTGTTATTATTTCTCTTCTGCTGGCATTAGGTGTCATTTGCTTTTCCTTTTCTAGTACCTTTAGGTGTAAGGTTAAGCTATATATTTAAGATTTTTCTGGCTTCTTGAAGTAGGCCTATATTTCTATATACTTCTACTTCCCTTTTATAACCACTTTTGCTGCATCCTGAAGGTTTTGAACCATTGTGTTTTCATTTTCATTTCTTCCATATACTTTTTTATTTCTTCTTTAATTTCCTGGTTAACCCATTCATTCTTTAGTAGCATGTTCTTTAAGTTCCATTTATTTATGGTCTTAAGAAATTTTTTCTTGTGGTTAACTTCAAGTTTCATAGTGTTGTGGTCAGAAAATATGCATGCTATGATCCCATTTTTTTGTATTTGTTGAGGCCTGATTCGTGACCCAGTATGTAATCTGTTCTAGAAAATTTCCATGTGAAGTCAAAAAGAATGTGTATTCTGCTGCTTTCGGATGAAATGGCTCTGAATATATCTGTTAAGTCCATCTGGTCTAGTGTGTCATTCACAGCCATTGTTTCTTTTTTGATCTTCTGCTTAGATGATCTGTCCATTGCTGTAACCAGGATGTTAAAGCCCCCTACTATTGCATTATTATCAATGAATTTCTTTACATTTGTTATTAATCGGTTTATATATTTGGGTACTCCCAAGTTGGGGGCATAAATATTTACAATTGTTAGATCTTCTTCTTTTTTTTTTTTTTTTTAAGATTTTATTTATTTATTTGACAGAGAGAAATCACAAGTAGGCAGAGAGGCAGGCAGAGAGAGAGGAGGAAGCAGGCTCCCTGCTGAGCAGAAAGCCCGATGCGGGGCTCGAACCCAGGACCTGGGATCATGACCTGAGCCGAAGGCAGCGGCTTAACCCACTGAGCCACCCAGGCGCCCCAACAATTGTTAGATCTTCTTGTTGGATAGACCCCTTTATTATGATATAGTGACCTTCTTCATCTCTTATTTCAGTCTTTGGTTTAAAATCTAGTTTGTTTGATCTAAGTATCACTACTTTGGCTTTCTTTTGACATCAATTAGCATGATAAATTGTTCTCCATCACATCACTTTCAATCTGAAGGTGCATATAGGTCTAAAATGTGTCTCTTGTAGGTAGCATATAGTTTAGTCTTTTTTTTTTAAGATTTTATTTATTTATTTGACAGAGAGAGAGATCACAAGTAGGCAGAGAGGCAGGCAGAGAGAGAGGGGGAAGCAGGCTCCCCACCGAGCAGAGAGCCTGATGCAGGGCCCAATCCCAGGACCCTGAGATCATGGCCCGAGTTGATGGCAGAGGCCCAACCTACTGAGCCACCCAGGTGCCCTTGTTTTTTTGTTTGTTTGTTTGTTTTGGTTTTTTTTTGTTTTCTTTGTTTTGTTTTGTTTTGTTTTTGTATCCATTCTGATACCCTATGTCTTTTGATTGGAGTATTTAGTCCATTTACATTCAGAGTGATTATTGATAGATATGAATTTAATGCCATTATATTACCTATGAATTGGTATTTCTGGAGATTTTCTCTGTTCCTTTCTAGTCTTTTTTGCTTTTGGTCTTTCTTTCCCACTCAAAAAATACTCTTTAATATTTCTTGCAGGGCTGGTTTGTGGTCATGAACTCCTTTAGTTTTTGTTTGTGTGGGAAATTCCTTATCTCTCCTTCTGTTCTGAATGACTGTTTTGCTGGGTAAGGTATTACTGGCTGCATATTTTTCCCATTCAGGATGTTGAATATATCATGCCAGTCTTCCATCTAGCCTGTCAAGTTTCTGTGGATAGATCTTCTACTAACCTTATTTGTTTTCCCTTGTTAGTTAGGAATTTCTTTTCCCTTGATGCTTTTAGGACTTTTTCCTTATCTCTATATTTTGCAAATTTTACTATATGTCTTGGTGTTGGCCTGCTTTTGTTGATTTTGATGGGGGTTCTCTGTGCCTAGTGGATTTGGGTGTCTGGTTCTTCCCATATTGGAGAAGTTTTCATCTTTAATTTGCTTGAATAAACCTTCTGCCTTTTTTTCCCTTCTCTTCTTCTTCTGGGACTCCTATGCTGTGAATGTTACCATGCTTTATACTTTATGTAGTCCCTGAGTTCCCTAAGTCTCCCTTTGTGATTCAGTATTTTTCTTCCCTTCTTTTCAGCTACCTTATTTTCCATAATTTTATCTTCTATATCACTTATTCATTTCTCTGCTTCTTCCAACTTTGTGGTAATTACATCCAATAGGTTTCATATCTCTGTTATAGCACTTTTTATTTCAGTCTGACTCATTTTTAGGTGACTTATTTTTTTGGTGAGTGACTCCCTGGTGTCTTCTATGCTCTTCTCAACCCCATCTAGTATCCCTATGATTGTTATTTTAAATTCTGGATCAAGGATATTATTTGTATCTGCTTCAATTAGTTCCTTGTTCTTGTTCTTTCTTCTGGGATGAATTCCTACATCTTAGCATTTTGTTTAGGTCTCTGTCTTCATCTGTGCATTAGGAAAGCCTGTTATGTTTGCTGCTGCTGAGAGTAAAAGCTTTATTAAGAAGAGGTCAGGGCGCCTGGGTGGCTCAGTTGGTTAAGCAACTGCCTTCAGCTCAGGTCATGATCCTGGAGTCCCGGGATCGAGTCCCACATCAGGCTCCCAGCTCCATGGGGAGTCTGCTTCTCCCTCTGACCTTTTCCCCTCTCATGCTCTCTCTCTCTCTCTCTCTCAAATAAATAAATAAATAATCTTAAAAAAAAAAAAAAAAAAAAAAAAGAAGAGGTCATACATTTTCCAGGACCCGTCATTTCAGGAAGTGTTTCTGGTATATGCTGTGTGCATTCCATTATTGTGTTTCAGGTGCTGTTTCTCTCAGGTCAGTCCTCTGCAGAGTTTCTCCTTGCCTACAGAGGGAAGTGCTTGGACCTTGTCCAGTGTGTGGTGAGTTTTAACTAGGCATGCCTTGGTCTGCTTGTTAAAAGGAGCCAGATCCTGTTTCCACTAGAGGTGAAGCTTTGAAGCTATGGTCAGTAGGCTTGAGGGGTGTGGGGGATTTGTGCTGGTCTTTTGGGGAAGAGGTCTACTGCTGCTCTGACTCCCTGGCACACTTACCCTAGTAAAAAAGCACATGCAGAGCACAGGGGGTGGGGCTTGTCTAAGTGGCTCAAGCCTCCACTGTATGTACTGTGCAGCTCACTGAAGTCCACTTGTGCTGATGGGCAGGGGATAAAAATGATGTCAGCCTGCTCTCTCGTCTCTGAAGTGGGGAGTTCATGCCTGCCACTATCAAAGAAACCCTCACCAAAAAATTAAAAATCTCCTCATGTGTATTCCAGGCATCCCTCAGATCTCTGACTTTACCATGTCTGTGCCCGAGCCATCTTCCCACGTAGTGGCAAGTGCTCCTCTGTTTATTCTCAGGCACCCAGGCTGGGTTTCAAAACTCCAAATTTTAGGGACCCAGTCTGTCTGGACTTGTACTGATCCTCTAGGGGAGGGTGTCACCATGTTGTAGCTGGTGCTGGTTTGTCCCAGAAGGGGAGTTGCATGAACACACAGAAGCTTGGACTTCATAGTGAAGTGCAGTAAAAAGTCTACGTCCCGGTTAGCTGCACTCAACATGGGTCTCTGCCCATATGCTAATGAATGGGACAGTGCAATGGTGCTCACTGGGTCTTTTGTCCCCTGAGAGGTAGTGCCAGGTCTCCCAAATGCACTCCAAGAAAGGGAACTGTCCCTCTCAAAGCAACCCAGGGGATCCTTAGACTGTCTGCTCCCAGGCTTCTGCCCTCCTCCTCTACAGGAGCATAGCTATGCCCACCAAGCTTCACCCTGCCCAGGGCTCAGACTTCTTAAACTTCGGTCTTTGAGTTCCACTACTTGTAAAAACTCACAATAATCAACCCTTCCCATTTTCCCAGTCAATGTTTTTGGGGAAGTGTTTTTCTTGTGCAATCCACTGTGTGCTGTACGTGCTCTCTCTCTCTCTCTCTCCCTCTCTCTGTGGTCCAAGCTACCTCTCCTCCACAGCAACTGTGACTCTTTTTTCCCCTAAACCACATCTCCACACATTCTACCTTCCACCACTTGGCCTCTTGTCAACCTCTAGTTGTGCAGTTTGTTCTCTCAGTCCTCAGATCAATTTCTTGGGTGTTTAGAATGATTTGATATTTACCTAGCTGTGTTGGAGGGTAGGAACAACCTACCCTCCTACTACTAGGATCCTCCTACTACTCTACTACAATGCCATCTTAACTCCTCCCTATTCCAATTCTTGTTCAAATATCCCCAGATCTGAAGAAATATATCTGTTAATAATATAATTAATCAAAAGTCTAATTGTATCTTATTTTATAATTAAAATGTATTGATAGTATTATCTATAATAAACTCAATATATGCTAGAAACAAAATTAATATTTAGTTAATTGAAATATTCCATGAATCAAAATTGCTTTGTTAATCAACTACTTGTGAATGACTTTATCTCCATAATTCCTTTAGTATAAAGATACAGAATTAGTTAGGCAGTATCTCTGGATCTGGGTGCATTGTTTGGTATATTACCTAAAACTTAATCATTGCTATCTTTCCTTCCTTGAGGGAAGGGACATTCCCAGGGGCATTGACTGCTATTTGTATCCTACAATGTCGAGGACAGTGGGGAGGTGCTATTTCTTTTAAAATGCTCATCCACCTCATCATTTTATACCTAAACATCTACAAATAAAACTTCATTTCTAGGATTTATGAGCACTGCCTTTTGTTATGCCAAAAGTTAAATGCATAATATGTTGTCAGAATGACTCTTGATCAACTGTAGACAGAGTCAGAAAGAAACAAAGTGGACTATGGTTTAGACACAAATTTAGTAGAGAAAACTTTTAGAAACACAGCAGTCCATATGCAGACAAATCTGAGCAGATGAGTAGGTAGAGCCATATATATGCAAGGTAACTAGATACAGGTTTATATACTCAACAACAAAGGAAGAAAAGGCAAATGTAATCACCTATGTTAAGCAAAAAACAAAATAAAAACCTGGACTGTTGGAACAAGTGAGGAGAGTGGTGTGCACCTGTGACAACAGAGAAAGAACAGTGAGAGTACCAACTAAAGAGACAGTTAAAACATGGAGTCCAGACAGATCATCCTTGCATGAAAGGTGAGGAACAAGCCAAATGGGATATCTGAAATGCAGTATTGGCTCCAGATGTTGAGGTCACAGGTAACACAATATAGAGGTTTACAAAATGTGGGTGTGAGTCCAAAGAAGCTGTGTAAGCAAAAGGGATTGTCAGATCAGAACACCATGTGGTGTGTGCTTTATTCTGACTAACTAAACAGGAAAGCCAGTGCCACATCCACTGAAGTCCCTTTTCTGGATTTTCAGACCAATCTAATGGGTGTAGTTGTTGTTCTAGAGCTTCAACAACTACTTTCATCTGAGGTTGATGGTTGATCTTCCAGACACCAGAGCAAGAATGACAGAGTCTTCATCTTATCAGAATGTAGTGATTGGAATGGATGCCTCGAGTACTAGGTTGACAGGACTGTTGTGATCAATCATTATGTCTATCATGAGTTTTGGACTATGTCCTGAGACACAAATGTCTGCTGTCCCAACACTAAAGGGTATTCCTTTCCAGTTGGAAATAGTGACTCCAATCTACAGAAAGCAAAATTTTAGTCTTTTAGGAGACAGGTAACAAAAACAACACTACCAACCTCACTAATTATTCTTGAACCATGGAGCTGTTGATCTGATCTAGGCTCCATCACTAGGAGCCTAGTGATGGCTTTTGCTGGCTGAGAAGATCTGAGTATCTGGAGACAACTGGGATCAAACTCTCTGAGTGGAGAATAGGCATGGACAGGGAAGGTTTGGTGCACAGAACTTGCCCTCCACTGCCTCCACCCCCACCACCCACAAAGTTCAGTCTTACCTCTCATTGGAAGGACAAGAAACAACATTGAATCTGTCACCATAGGTATCTAGTTTTTGAGACTTTACCAGTTGTAGGGGTTCTCTTTTGATATAGTGTAACCTTTTATCAGAAAAAATACTTACGGGAAAAACCTTTAAATTTAACATAAAACCTAATTCTTTTTGCTCCTATTGAAGCTTGGAAGACTGGATCCTTATTAGAGTGCATTTCTACAAAGAGATAAACATTTTAAAAAATAAGCATGAATGGAATCCAGGATAAAATGCATCCATTTGTGCAGGAAAATAGCTTTTACTGAAGAAAATGGCACAAATTCGTCATATGGAGAAAAATGTCATTTCAAAGCCTATTTCCAAGATCAAAATGTAGAACTTTTAATACAATATATTAGCTTTTTAGACACTCTAAATCTACAACTTTTTAAAGCCAAAGGGTTTTTTCAATCTTTCTGAGAACATCAGCAATTAATTACCCCTATCAATAGAGAAATTGTCAAAACTAGTTTAAAACCACCAGGGAAGGAACATCACATAAAAGGGGCTTTGCAAAATGTTGCATACCGGGGACAGTATGTTGAGCAACAGTTTTACTGAAATATTTTAATTAATCTTTTCTACAACTAAGTACTACATGCATATTACCAACTTTGTGAAATAAACTCTCACGTCAGGACTGCTAGTTTTTGTCTTGCTCATGTTAAATGCATTTCAACATGCCGTGACATAAAAGCTAATAAAAGGGCATCTGTCACAAGGGACTAAGTACCAAAATCAACAATTTGCATAGTGAACAAGGTTTACATTGTGGCGACTCATGTTGCCTTGTACAGAACAATGGGATGAACACTCCCTTATGGCCTCTACTAAGTACTAGACATGTGGCCTTAGAAAAAGAAATCCCCTCTCATCCCACTTTTTCCCAGTGGTGCTTTGTCAGTTCACAGCAAGGGTTTGACTTCATGCCCTGGTCTCTGTCTGAGAGGAAGTCCAGCTCAATTCAATTTGCTTCCCTCCGCCTTTTAGTAATGAAACAGCATCCATTTGGGCAGGCCCCATGATAATGCAGAGCAGATGGACAGAGTTTTGTCTAATTAGATTCTAGGCAGCCTGTTTGCTATAGTAAATGTGTGTGTATTTGCTTATTTCACGCTTATTTCGGTGACAACAGCTTAGTAGAGATAAGATAGAAATGAATGCGGGGGACAGTCTCGCTAAAGAGCTGCTTAATACAAATCAATAATTTTAATTCAATTACTATTTCCATCCCCTACCTAATGAGTTGCTTGCAGGCTCCTTGAGCTAAAAAAAATTAAAAATTCTCTTTTTTAAAAAATTATCATTTTTTTCTTTCTCCTTCCTTCTTTTCTTCCATTTTTCTTCCTCCCCTTTTCTTGTCTTCCTTTCCTCCCTTTTTTCCATCTTTATTTCCTTCCTTCATGGTTTGTCCAGATTATTGGTAAGGTATCGGCTTTGTGATACAGATTATTTTAAATGTCTAATTCAATAATCTACTTAAAAATTCAATAGCAAGAGAGCCGATCCATTCTTTCCGCACTTGGAGTTCTCAAAAGACACACATAAGATATCTGAAAACCCCAGAAGCTTCTATTTCATATATCCACCCAGTGATACTTGTCGCCTTCTTCATCTTTATCACTCACTGCAGTTCCTGTAGGTGTGGCTGTTCCCCATCTTCTTCAGTTCGAGACTTGCCAAAGAGCAGACACTCAGGTGGGGGCAGTTTCACTGGTTAGTTTCAGAAGCAGGATTGTTTGACTCTCAGTCTTGACCTCTTCCCACTAAGTTTGCAGCTTCTTTATTTTTCCTAAACTCTTCATACGTAAAAACACACACAAACTCTGGGGACCCAGACTGAGATACTGGAAATGCTGAAATAGAAAAAAAGCTTCTCTTTGGCTGGTCACCGTTGCATTTTTTTTTTTTTAAGATTTTATTTTTATTTTATTTGACAGACAGAGATTACAAGTAGGCAGAGAGGCAGGCAGAGAGAGAGAGGAGGAAGCACGCTCCCTGCTGAACAGAGAGTCTGATGCGGGGCTCGATGCCAGGACCCGGGGATCATGACTCGAGCTGAAGGCAGAGGCTTTAACCCACTGAGCCACCCAGGTGCCCCTCACCGTTGCATTCTTACTCCAGTGACCTCTCCTTGTCTCTCTGCCCCTGTAAGCACCCCAGGCCTGAGGACTTCTCCCTCTGACTTCTCAATCAAACACATGGTAGCGAAAATTTAAATCCATGTCTTAGATAATTAAAGACTGTATCTTCTTATCTCATAATACAAGTATCACAAAATAACTTCATGCTTCCAGTAAAAACGGTCACATCTAAAGGCTTTTGGAAGAGAGAGGAAGAAAATCTTCTGGATGAAATCTCACCACGTAGTAGACTACTTGTGCTTACAAAAAAATGGCACATAATCTTTGGAGATACACACTGGAAGAGCCAGATGTTTA
The DNA here is from genome assembly GCF_902655055.1 of Lutra lutra. Taxonomy (NCBI): domain Eukaryota; kingdom Metazoa; phylum Chordata; class Mammalia; order Carnivora; family Mustelidae; genus Lutra; species Lutra lutra. The sequence continues at coordinate 38,338,472 of NC_062282.1, read as the reverse complement.
ATTTGGATTATGGCTATTTCCTGAAAAGCCAGGGTCTGTCATACAAGCCTCATATTCTTTGGAGTTGCTTATCTGTAAATATTATTAGGCCCACAGAGCAGACATCATTAACCAGATACTGAATTTCAAATGCTCAGCTTGTCTCTCCTCCTTGTGGGCTCCTTCAACAGAGAACAGTAAATAACCAGCTTAGTTTCAAAAACAAGAGCAAAAGAATCACAACTCATAGCACAAAAACGTGCCAGGCTGGTTTGGGAATCCAAATAGTCCTTGTCTAAATCAAAAGCTGAGAGGCTCTAAAGCAATTAAATCATGCCGATAACCCCGGGTGGAACAAAATGAATCATATTCTCACCGTGGATGCAAGGAGATGTGTACGCTAATCGCCTTTTTCCCATCAAGCTGAAGAGGAAGAGAGACCACATCTCTGCTTTTTTTTTTCCTCCAAAGACTGTATTTCAACATACACCAACATGAATTTATTGTCTGCCCCTCCTCCTCTTGAGACCTGCTTCTCTTCTAGTCTTGCATATCTCAGTAAACGACACATCCATTTTATGTCACACAAACCAGAAACTTTGCAGTCTTGCTTGATAGCTCGCACTCCCTCTCACTTTCTCCCTCTATCACATCACTTACTTCTGACAGCCTCCTAAATAGCTCCTGAATCTGTTCTCTTTTCCTCATGTCCTCTACCAGCCCTAGAGGAGGTCCTCTTTATCTCTCATCTGGAAAAGAGCAAAATCCTAGCCAGCTTCCTTACCCCTTCACTTTCAAATCCTACCACAAAATTAATCTTTCTAGAATGTAAGTATGTTCCTGTTTGTTTTTTTTTTTCTCCTTGGTTTATAACCTTCACTGGCTCCCCCTTACCAATGTAATGAAATCTGAAGTCTATATTATCACTAACACCTTCTGACGCCTTCTCTTTCCTTGCCAAGGATCCAACCTCATCAAATTTCTCATCAACATCCAGAATGTTGCCTATTTTTGGTAGCCCAAATGGCTGCAAACATTATTCTCTGATCTTTAAAGTCCTTTTTGGATTCTTCTGGGCAGGTGCGCTCCCATTAATTTTTTTTTAAGATTTTATTTATTTATTTGACAGAGAGAGAGAGAGAGAGTGATGACAAGTAGGCCGAGATGGGTGGGAAGGAAGCAGGCTCCCCGCTGAGCAGAGAGCCCGATTGTGGGGCTCGATCCCAGGACCCTGAGATCATGACCTGAGCCGAAGGCAGAGGCTTAACCCACTGAGCCACCCAGGTGCCCCTCCCATTAATTTTTAATACACACCTCAAGTAGACCCCTTTCTGTCACAATTTCTCTGGCTCATCCTCCACTATGTTTTCACCACTCCCAGCTTTGTGCTTATCTCATTTTGTTGTAATTTTTTTTTTTTTTACAAGAACAGAGAATCTCCCAGAGAGTCTGAGTACCTGAACAGTGAAGACCTTACTGTTCTCTTCGCTGCAGTCTTGATGTAAATGCAAGGGATAGAGAAAAATCTGGGCAAGTGTTGGTTGCATCATGGATACATGGTATCAGTGCCTCCTTTCTAAACTTTCCTTTCCTTTATTAGTGTTGCCAACATTTTATTAGTCACCCAGGCAGAGAACTGTGCAGTTGCCTATGAGCAAACATTTCTTCCATGCCCCTCAACCTTGTTATCTCTCTTTATCACATCAAATAGCCTTCCTGGTATTCAACGTTGTCCATAATATATTTCCACACTTTGGAATCAACTACATTTCATGGCTTCTTTAAACTATCCACTCAATTCAACCCTTCTCCATTATTACTGTTCCTGAACTGGTAAAAGGGCATCATTGCCCCTTGCTAGGATCACTGGTGAGTCTGACACAGCAAATCAATCATCATATAAACTGGAACTTCACTGGTACTAAGGCTCTCAGGAATCTCGTTCATCTGTAGCACCCTGACTTCCTTCCTTGATATCCTAAATATCATTAAACTTGGTTCTTAACTTATTTCCCTGCTAAAATATCTTTAGTACCTTTTCTTCCATGGAATATATTTACCTATATGTTCTCTTTAATATTTAAGATGAATTTAGCTGCTCTAGGCAAACATCATTCACTGCTCCAGTCCTTTGTCTGCTCTGAAATATAAGCAGAAATAATTCAGAACTTAATTATCTACTGCTGTACATGCAAACTGTTATAAATCACAATACATTCAGGACCAGTGAAATCTTGGAAAATGTAAAGGACAGCATTAGATATCAGAGAATGATTTGCTGTTCAGGCCCACCATTGAGCCAGCAAGAGGAAAGGATGCCATTTGGCCAATTTTTCTTGGGTGTATCCTATGTATTTCCTCCATGAGATCTTGCATAGATAAAATTTTCTTGTGAGAGGAAGTTGACCACCTAATACAATGCCTGAAATACTTCTGTCCATAGACATTTTCCACTTCCTTCCAGATTTATTCTACCTTCCAGTTCCTTTACAAATTTAACTACATTTCTAACTCTGATTAACAGTACACTTTCTCACTGTTGATGAGTCACTTTGTTTTTCTATAAAGAATAAAAGGTTTTGTTAAAATTATTAGCAACATCTGAAGAAGAGATCATTATTTCCCATGCTTAACAACATTTCTGAAGTTAAATATAAAATTCCTCATCTATTTTCAAAGATACAGATTTCATTTCACTTGGTACATATGCTAGAAATCAGGAGTTTTTATTCTGTCATAGGAAAATTCTTGATTTGAGGAGACTGCTTCTCTATTATTCCTGACCCCTCTTCCCATACCACATGACTTCTCTCTTCACATCACCTAAGCCACCAAGGAAACTGATGTGCATTGTGGGTAGCTGATTTCCCCCTTCAAGCTTTTTCTCTTCCAAATTAGATAAAATAACTTGACTGCTAGATTAATTTGACTCCTTAATATCAACAAATAAATGCCAAACTCCTTAGCCAATGCTTTGAAGCCCTCCCTAATTTTTGCCTTATCCAACATTTCAGCTTCGTCTCCCACCTCTCACTATTTTACATATAAATGTAAACTGATATATGTCTCCATCTTAGACTACAATCAATAAGATGACTCATGTTCTTTCAAACACATCTAGTTCCTTCTCATCTTTTCCCTTTGCTGTTTATATCATCCACTCACTTTATCCAGAGGGACCTCCGCATCTTTTTTTTTTTAAGTGAGATATAATTCATGGACCATAAAATTCACCCTTTTAAGTGTATAAATTAGTGATTTTTAGTATATTCACAACACTTTGCAGTCATTCACTACTATCCAATTCCAGAATACTTTTATCGTCTCAAAATGAAACCCTGTACCCATTAGCAGTCACTCCCCACTCCCCTCTTCCTAGTCCCTACAAATCACAAATCTTCTTTCCATTTCTATGGATTTGCCTATTCTGGATATGATATGTCACAGAAATGGAATCATACAGTACATGGCCTTTTGTGCCTGGTTTCTTTCACTTAGCATGTTTTCAGAGTTCATCCACATTGTAGAGTATATCAGTACTTAATTCCTGTTTATGGCTGAATAATATCCCGTTGTATAAATATGCATCATTTTCTTTTTCCATTCATCATTTAATAGACATCGAGTTGTTTCCACTTTTTTGGCTATTGTGAATAATGTTAATATAAACATTTGTGTAAGAGTTTTTGTGTAAACATATTCAGTTCTCTTATATATATTCTTAGGAGTAGAATGCTGGGTCACAGTGTAACTCTATTTTTAACTTTTTGAGTAAATGACAACTGTTTTCCAAAGTGGCTACCCCATTTTATTGTCCACCAACAATTTTTCTATATCTTTGCCACCATATTATTGTTTGTCTTTTTTATTGTAACCACCCTAGCAGGTAAGAAGCGGCATCTCATTGTGGTTTTGATTTGCATTTCTCAAAGACTAAGATGTTGAGCATATTTTCATGTGCTTATTGGTCCTTTGTATATCTTCCGCAGAGATACTAGTCCATTAGTAGATAAATGATTTGTAAATATTTTCTCCCTTTCTTTCTGTGGGTTGTCTTTTCACTTTCTTGGTAGTGTCCTTGAAACACAAAACCTCCCTTGTATCTTATCTATTAAAATTCTACTCATCCTTCAAGACTATTTTTAAATTCTTTTTATTTTTTGATGGTCTTTTTAGCTCTTTCAAATTCATGCTATCTCTTTACTTTTTTCCATGGGCAGAGCATTAATATCTGCTAAATATTACATTTCCAGAAATGTTCATTCTCCTTACATTGGGATTCTCAAGATCACTGACTGTGTTTTATAGACTGCTTTTTTCCTGATATCTTTGCTTATATCAAGAGTATCAAAACACATTTTATTAATTTATTAAAAAAGCAAGAGGCAGTAGAACTAAGACAGATAGTCTACATATGTCGGTGTAAGTGTATGTGAATCTGGGAAGCATGTTTAAAGTGACTCCTTCACATGAATGAACTTTTATGGAAAATGCTCTCTCCTAGGGTGGGAATGTCAAGGTAAGACAATTATACTTGGATACTCCTAAACAAAAACACCAACAGGAATTATACTACCAGACGTTATTTAGTTTATTTCTCAGCTAGGCTTTTTTTAAGTAAACACAATCAAGAACATTCTATTTATCAGCACACAATGCAAACTCTTTTAGGCATGTTTTTAATCATATGCTCCTATAATTGCATTTTCTTCTACTGTTCACAACTAGAAATTTATTTTCTTTAAATGTGTGTTTTTCAAACCATGAGTTCTTGTGATTGCTCACTTCTCAGAGAGCTAAATGAGCATTGGTTCTCTTTCCCTTATGACTAATAATACTGTACTAATGAAAAACAGGGCCTCTTTATTTATAATGGCCTTGGGGTCAATTATCAATTTATCATCATGTCCTGCAGATTTAAAATAAAATATGCTGTGCAGTATAACCATTGTACAAAATTGACATTAAGTAGATTCTCTGAGTTTGGACTTAATAAAAAATACAAAGAGTGCTGCCTAAAAGGTTTCTCCAACTATAAATTCTATTAGGTAGCTTTTAATACAAGACAGTAGGAAACTGAACAACTGAATTAGAGAGAGTTTTTTCACTGCTGTTTTTTGTCTCATACATGTGAACAGTCATTGGAGGAGCATTTGCTATTTCACAGAAATAATATTTTGTATATCTTTAAGAATAATTCAAAAAATGCCTAATGTTTTACTTATGTCAATCCCTGTGTAGAGCTAAACCTATTTCCATCTAATGTCAACCTATTTGCATCAGACGTCCTGTTAACTCTAGGGGTTATATGCATGAAATATAAGGAGCAATGGTTTCTTGTGTCCAAAAAAACCTAAGTCCTTCACATTTACCAATTGATTCATATACACCAAACTCAGATAACCTTGTTACCACCCTCCTAGAAGTCTGTGAGATGACATAAAGTTTTATATTTTAGCTCTTATTGAAAATAACTCTAATTCCCACATTAAACCATTACTATCCATGCTGCCCCGTTCATGTGATATTAAGATCAGCATATCCTGCCCATGTATGCATTATGATATAATTATACACACACACACACATGTATATGTGTGTGTGTATGTATGTGTATATGTTTTTTTAAGCCCCAGATTCAATGAGCATGTAAAGGCAGAAACAGAGTTGAAGGTTAATTGCACATTTGAGAGTGTGAGGTTGTTTATCAACTTTTGAGGGCGTAGTCTGCCTGCTGAGTCCTACCCGATGAAGACGGAGGAAATTCTAGGTACTATGCTATCAGTCCCTCAGAAGCACCAGCCCTGCTGTAAGTGCCCAGTAGCCACATGTGGCCGCAGTGTTTACTGTATTAGACAGTATAGTTATAGACCATTTCCATCTTTATAGAAGGTTCTGTTGTACAGTGTTATTCTAGAAAGCAAGGGACCAATTCCTTATACTTTAGGTTCCATTACATTTTTAATGGCCCCACTTTTGAAGAGTGACTTAGTCTGGAACTTGAATTGTTGATTCTGTCAATTCTGTATCTTTGTCTACTCCTTACAATTAGTGATTTTTTGTGAGAAGAGTAGAAATAGAATGGAAAAAGGAAATAGAAGAACATAAATGAGTAAGATGTGAGGATCCAATGTGTTAGTGATGCCAAAGGATTTTGACCATTATTAGTTGAGGCTATTTTTTGTTTTGTTTTTTAAGGAGAAAAAAAATCTACAGAGCCTTTAAAAGATCCAGATAGAAGTAAAAGCTATATTAAGAAATTTTGTTTGTTAGTTTTAAAGGCTGCCAGAACAGACAGACATTATATTTTCTCAATAATCAGTCTTGTGTTTATAATTTTTCTTATAATTTAAATGACAAAAATTAAAGCATAAGAAAATTGGCATATATATCCTTGCCATGGGAATATAAATAAAATACCAGATTTCTGTACTGACTCTTCTTTTATTAAAGGCACTGAAAATATAACATAATTTGCTTTTAGATCCTTTCTAAAATACAATAGAGTAAAAAATGTCATTTCCAGAAAAAAAAAATTGCTTATTTCAGAGAACTACTACTTCTGGAAATACATGTATCACATTGAATGCCTTAAATTATTTGTGAATATCATCTAGAAAATTGGTTTAAGGTAAACTTTATTGTATATGAACTATGCAGGTAATGTTCTTTCCCTCACTTTACCAGGAGCAGCCTAGAAGGGAATTACATTTGGTTGCACATATCTATTTTTTTAAATATGTTTTTCACTATTTACTTTCAAAGTGATTTAAAAAAATAATCGTAACAATATCTGACTTCCCTGGGAAGAAATGCTGTATGTATTCATTAGGAAAGGGATAGCTTTCTTTGAAAGAAATAGATTCCTCATTAACCATTTACAGTCTGGGTCCAAACTTTGGGTGCCATTATGAGAAGGACACCAACAGGTTGGACAGACAAGGAGGGTTTTCAAGCAGCACCTTCTGCCAAGCCCTCCAAAGCACGGCACACCCCAGCTCCTGTCTGTGAAGTTGATGAATGTACTTCAGACAGGGCTAGGACACAGCTCGGTACAGTTCTCTAAACGGTGATAAATGACCACCTTTGTGTGAAATGGGTTAGGTGGGAGGGCCACCCTTTGACAAGGCAGAAAATGAAATGATTACTATTGCATTCTATTGACTTGTCTGGTTAGAACAGTTGTGCCTCTTCCTAGAGGTTAATTGGACTTGAACTCAAGAAATTAAGAGGTCAGCTGGGGTCACAGTGACAGCAGGCCCACTTTTAACTTGCTGCTAATAACATTTGGCAGAAGGAGGATGAATCTGGGAATTTTAGTCTAGGTGCAGTTCAATTTCTTTAAGAGTGATGGTTTGTACAGATTATTAAACATACCTTAACTTTGTATCACATACAAAAATTCAATGTGTTTTCAGTTCCTGCCAGGCACTCTAGTATAACTGAATTTTCTTAAAACAATAAACATTAGAATACATGTTATCTTATATATTTATTTATGCATATATATGTATGCATTCATGTTCTTAGAATAGTTATAGAATACTCTCTATTATGAAATGAAGAAGTTTCGATTAAAAAAAATTCAGAAGAGCTTGACAATAACATTCTAATGTATTTACAGGAGTCTTTTTTCCTACCCAAGACTGAATGCTACCCACGTAAGGAAAGCAGATTGGAGTTTTTTATTGTATGAATGGTAAGGCATAGCCTAATGTGTAAACTCTCTATTTCACATGTATGTTTGCAAGCTTCGTACATTTTGACTTAAGAGTATAGTAAAACAGTTAAATTATAACTGCCTCCTAAGAAGATATCCCACTTTTAGTCACACAGGACACATTTCAACTTCATTGTGCTTTTCTTGGTTATTTGACACTTCAGAGTCTCTTGTGTAAACCGACCCTGGCGCTGTCCTGTGTGGTACTTGCCACACTGCTGATCTCACAAGGAGTCCAAGTGAGGGGCAGAGTCCTCAAATGCTTTCGAGGGGGAGGAGCAGGGTATACAATGAGCCACAAGGGAACAGAGAGCCTCAAAGGAGACTTGGGAGGAATCTTGGCAGGGTTGTCCAGATGGTGGGGAAAAAGCCACATCACCTAATTAGCGGTGCTGCTCTGGCAGCTGTGTGACTGTGTGACAGGGGGCACCATGAGGGAGGCAGGCAACCCCAGAAGTGCTCAGTGCTGACGCTGCCCCCAGCCCTCTACATTACAGATGTCAGTTGGTGTCGGTCAGGTACTTGTACTGTGTTCCTAAGAAACCCGGGTATGGGGGCTTCTGGGTGGCTCAGATGTTAAGCATCTGCCTTCAGCTCGGGTCATGATCCCAGGGTCCTGGGATTGAACCCCACGTCGGGATCCCTGCTCAGAGGGAAGCCTGCTTCTCCCTCTGCCTCTCCTCCTACTTGTGCTCCCTCTCTCATTGTCTCTCTCTCTGTCAAATAAATAAATAAATCTTAAAAAAAAAGAAAAGAAAGAAAGAAACAAACAAACCTGGGTATGATGGAGAAATTCTTTTCCTTCTTTGTCTTAGGGAAAAACCCAAAAGAGTAACAAAACTTTGGAGAGCATGTACACAACACCTTTTTTATTTCAGTTTTATTGAGATATATTGGCATATAACATTGTGCAAGTGTAAGATGTACAATGTGTTGATTTGATACAGTTGTATTGCAAGATGATTACCACCATAGCCTTAGCTGATTCCTCCATCAGGTCACATAATTACCATTTCATGTGTGTGTGTGTGTGTGTGTGTGTGTGTGCATGTATGTTGAGAACATTTGAGATTTATTCTCTTAACAACTTTCAAGTATATAATATGCTATTTTTAACTATAGTCACCATGCTGTGCATTAGATACCCAGAACACATTCATGTTGTAAATGGAAGTTTGCATGTATCCTTTGATCATTATCTCTTTGTTTTCCCTCACTCCCACCCATGGTAGCCATCATTCTCTCTAATTATACAAGTTTAGGTTTTTTAGATTCCACATATAAGTAAGATCATATATTCTCTTTCTCTGTCTGACATTTAACTCAGGTTCATGCCTTCAAAGTCCATCTATGTTGTTGCAAATTAAAAAAAATTACAAACCATATATCTGATAAGGAATTAATATCCAAAATATATAAAGAGCCCATAGAACTCAATAACAGCAATGACAAAAATCAAACTCTCTGATTAAAAAATGAGCAGAGAAACTGAGTCGTCATTTTTCCAAAGAAAACATACAGAGTGCCAACAGTCACAGTTCCTTTTTCAAATAAAGTAACTTATTTTTCCTTATATGCCATGGCTTTCCAATAAGAGGCATACCACAATAAAACTCAAGGAATACTGTCATATCAAAGGACCATGGTATACCAACCAGACTCTTTTAGCCACCTTAATGCTAAATTTCATTACTGTTTAACTTAATAAATTGCAAAATCCCTAAAACGATCAGAAGAAATGTGCCAGGTTTTGATTTATTTTGTAGAGGACAAAGTGCTCTGGGCTAGAAATGAGGAGGCTTACATTTTTTGCCACTTATTAAAAATAATCCTAGACAAATCATTGAACTATATTGGTCCCCATCCCCATTTGTAAAATGAGAGCATTGGTTTTATTGATCACTAAAAGCCCTTATAGATTTGAAAATCGGAGCTTCTATGGCAGTAGGTCTCAACCTTGACTGTACATTAGAATTACCTGGGGAGCTTTAAATTAAATTAACCTCCAGGGGTGAATCTGGGCACTGGTGTGTCTTAAAAGTTCCCCAGGTGATTCTAATGTGCAGTCAGGGTTATGACCCGTAGCTCTATGGTATCACCAAATCCAGGCCATGCCTATAACTATGATACTACTCACATTTATCGAGCACTGTGCTTGCCATCAATATATAAATTATGCAATCATTGCAACCTGCTATGAGTTGGGTATAATTAGCCCAATTTTACCCCGTCTTCCAAATGAGGAAACTGAGGCTTATCCAGGTGAAGCAAATCAGCCAGGGACACCCGGCTAGGGAGCGCCAGAGCCTGCAGGATTTGAACCTGAATTGGATGCCAGAACCTGTGCTCCTAAGGACTGCAGTTTGCAGCCTAGGAACAGCTCTTCTATGCGCCACCAAAGAAGCTTCCATCAGGATCGCAAAGACATTGTATGGCAGCCTTCCATAGGCATCTCATGGAAGGAAAAAAAAAAATGCTGGGAAAGTCTCTTGCTGGCTGTTAACAATCATCAATCCTCCTCAGCTGTGTTGCTGCTCTTTGTGCCAGGAGGGTAACCGACCTGCTTTCCTAAATCCTGCCCTACTTGAGAGAGAACAGAGCGTCTGCCATCTACCCAGCCGGGATGCAATTTGGAGAGAAAAGCACCAACTCGTATTTGAAGTTGGGCCCAGGTGGGGCAAATGAATGTGGACACCCATGTATCCGTGCAGGGCTTCCACAAAGGAAAGTGAAGGTAAATTCCTCTCCTTTGAACCATAATGCCACTAATTTATACTGAGGCCTATCAACAAAGCATTAACATGCATTTTACCAAAGGCCCGATTGAAGGGAAGGTAGAGAACAGGCTATAGCTGACATATACGTGTGTATATATATAATCAGCCTTTTAGAATACGCTGTGCCAAAATAAAACTAGTAACTTTAGGGCATAGAATCATGCTTTTGGTGATAAAACTAGTTCATTCATTTCACATATCTTGTTTAATTACCTTCTATGTGTGCCTACCCTATACTAGGCACGGAGGTAACTGCAAAATTAGGATGTAGGGGCACCTGGGTGGCTCAGAGCATTAAAGCCTCTGCCTTCAGCTCAGGTCATGGTCCCGGGGTCCTGGGATCGAGCCCCGCATCGGGCTCCCTGCTCAGCGGGGTGCCTGCTTCCTCCTCTCTCTATCTGCCTGTCTCTCTGCCTACTTGTGATCTCTCTGTCAAATAAATAAATTAAAAAAAAAATTAGGATGTACTCCAGGTTGTAAAAATTCTATCTGGTTAACTGAAACACGTACGCTTTGTACATTTATAGTTCTGTTCTTCTCCGAGAATTCACAAGGCTTTATACTCTTTCACTGTGTCATTAAAACTTTACAAAATGACGTTCGGGTAATAGTACTTGTGTATTTAAATTGGGAAATTGAATTATCTTGTTTCCTTGTACTTTGAAGAGTCAGTGCAAGAGAGAAAATGCCGTTTGTATGTGACTGTTTCGAGAAGGTGGGACCTAACAAAAAGGCTGTCTTTCTTTCCTTCTGTTTTCTTCACTTTCTCCCCGCCCACCACCCCCAGCCAACTGAGTACATAGAATTAGGACTCAGAGGGCTTTTGGAGACGGAAGAATTTGGATGTTTCAGGGCATTAGCAGAGTGGGTATGAGAGCATAAAGAAAAAAGAAGGAAGAAGAGGGTGACACTGGAATAACTGGACTGTTGTGAACTGAATTGTATTTCCCCCACCAAAAAAATTCATGTTAAAGCCAGAACCCCTCATGTTATTCTCTTTGGAGATAGGGTCTTTAAGGAGGTAATTAAGGTTAAATGCGGTCGTAAGGGTGGGACCCTAATCCAATGAGACAGGCGTCCTTATAAGAAGGGGAAGGGCCATCAGACAGCACTCTGTATTTGCACAAAGGTGGTGTGAGAATATTGCCGCTGCCTCAAGCCAGGTGGAGAGCTGTCTTCAGAAACTGGCCCTGCCAGCACTTTGATCTCCTAGCCTTCGGAACTGTGAAAAAAATTTCTGTCATTTAAGCCACCCAGTTTGTAGAATCTTATCATGGGAGCTTGAGCAGACTAATACATGGAGGAAGGCTAGGTGTGGGTGGATGAATGACAAATTGCCCTTGGCAGGGTGCCCAATATGACTGTCATGGAAAGGAATGTCTAATGTGAAATTGAAAGTTTTGTGTATTTATGCACCGTGGGATTCCTCCTGTGACCTCCACGTCTTCAGCAGGACCTGTTACACTTCTGTGTGGTCATGGTTTACCTCTTGTTTTGTTCCTGGAAGCCAAGAGGCAGAATCTCACACCTGGGAAGATACAATGCAAACCAGGAACAGCATACACAGAGAGGTGCCTGCAGACAGCTGGTGCCCAAGGGAATACAGGCCAGGGAGAGGAGTGATTTTCCAGAAATTGGGAGGCAGCATTCTCTAGACCTAGAGATATCTATGCTAAAATAGAGGCTGAGTGCCATTAGGAACCTTGGGAATCATTTCTAATTATTCTTTTATTTTAAAGATGAAGGAAATGGGGACTTGAGTCATGAGGGCTAAGGTATTTTTACTCTTCATTCTTGTCCAGCTGGAAAACGACAAAGTTTTAGAACTCCAAATTTGGTGCTTTATTGTTTGTTTACTAAAACAGTCCTTATAATTTGCTTTAAACCATAATATATATATATATATATATATATATATATATATATATATATTTCCCCTCAGTCTCTAGCCCTGTACTGCCTCTTGAAGTTTCCCAGTCTTACTCTGATTTGAAAATTCATACAATAATTATACTCAGTGTTGTTTGAAAGACAAGATGAGGTTATTGAATAAGAAAGTGGCTTACACATTGTAAAGTTGTGTAAAATGTAAGGTGTTATTATTTTTTATTCAACTATGTAGTAAATTCACATAAATATGTTCATTTTTGTCTAATGAGAGAAATTAGATTGTATTTTAAAATCAGAAACTGTTCAGACTGGAAAAATACATTCTCTTAACTAGTACTTGACACATTATCATTGCTTTTTGTCAGAACACACACATACATGCACACGCTTCTAGTAGAAACATCCAACAGATGAGGTATAGAAATGGAAAGGTGCTGACTTTGCATTTAAATATGGCTAAGCTAAAAGCTAAGGCCTAGTTATTTCATTTAGTAATGGAATACATTCCTGAAAATCTCTGTGCCTCAGTTTCCTTCTCTGTGAAATTGGACCAATTACTGGGTTATTGCAGAAAGCAAAGGAGAGATAAAGTATGGTTTCACAAGTGCCACTTATAAAAATACATATTTGTGTAATCCTTGAAGAAATGACTTACCAATGAAATGGGAAAGGCAGAGTATTGCCATCACAGGGTTGCCCAGTAGATGAAGGAGAGGACACACATAGCAAAATAGTTCACCTTGGGGAATATTACTTAGCCATCAAAAAGAATGAAATTTTGTCATTTACAATGATGTGGGTGGAGCTTGAGTGTATTATGCTAAGCAAAGTAAGTCAGTCAGAGAAAGAAAAATATGGTATGATTTCACTCATACGTGGGATTTAGGAAACAAAACAGGTGAATATATGGGAGGAGAAAAATAAGAGAGAGAGGAGAACAAAGCATAAGAGACTTCTAACAATAGAAAACAGAAGGTTGATGGAGGGAGGTTGGCAGGGGATGACCTAGATGTGTGATGGGGATTAAGAAGGGCACTTGTGATGAGCACTGGGTGTTGTATGTAAGTGATGAATCACTGAATTCTACTCCTGAAACCAATATTGCTCTGTGTGTTAACTAACTGGGATTTAAATAAATATTAAAAGAAAACATTAGTTCCCTTTTGTCTTTTTGAAATCCAGTCTTAAGTAGATTTAATTTTGTGAAGTGAGAGACCGCTTTTTTTTTTAAATTACATTCACAATTATATTAAGAGTTTGTTTCCTTTATATTATTAAAAAAACAGGTATGAGAAATAAACAAGGCTAAGGTAACAAATATATATTTGTTAAAGTGGGTTTCCAGTCAGTCCTTAAAGCTGTTTACTTCAGTAAAGAACTGGCTTACAATTGATCTGATTTTCTGTCAGGGGGATTGTGCTAATGTTAACACAGCTCCGCTGGGTCTGGCACATGAAAAGTGTGGCCCCGGAGGGTGAAGGCAGTTCCTGAAAGGGAGAGAATAGAAGGGCTTTTAAACTCTCCAGTTTCTAGTACACGTGAGATCATATTGGATGTGGTACAGACATTGCTTTGCCCTGAACAGTGGAGCAATTCAAAGACTTTTATATTTTTGCATCACAAGTACCAAAGAAAATATTTACATTTTAATCCATTGCATTTTTAAGCTTTTTAGTGGACATTAAGAATATAGCAATTTTGTCTCAACCTGAGTTAATGTAAAGACAAAAAATTGTAAAGGTAAACATTTATTTCATTAAATGTTTTTATTTCATCGGAGATTTAAACAAGAATATCCACAAGTGAGTGGAAAGGTAAACCAACTTTTAAACACTGAAATAGTAAAAAAAAAGAATTAGAACAAAGGTATTTTGTTCTGTATATTAATTGATGGTTGGGAGCGATTTAATTCTTGACTGGCTTTTAGATTCTCAGAAATTCCTTTCCTTGTACACTATTTAGCATTTGATAAGGATTTTGACATTTTGGACATGGTTTTTAATTGAGAGTGATAAAGAGATTTTTTAAGTACACTAAATATTTTACCTAAAAAGAAATATTCATTTTTGGCAATGTAAATATAAAACTAGAATAAATTCTAGGACACAAAAGATCTATAGCAATCTAAAATACATAATATTCTCATACATTATTTCTTTTTCTCAGTATAAGAATGACTCCCTAAGGTAACATTTCAGAAAATAATGTTGCTATACTTATTCCAATTTGACTGTGATCAAAAGCCATTACTAAAAACTAAAATGTGTGAGCTATTAATGTTAGAAGATATATATCTTGTTTCCTCAATCATTCTAGCTTTTTAACCAAGAAATTAATTAATGACTTCTTTCTCAGGAAAGGGGTGCCTGGCTGGTTCAGTCGGTGAAGCGTACGACTCGATCTCAGGGTCAGGAGTTCAGGCTACACATTGGGTGTAGAGATTGCTTAAAAAAAAATCTTAAAAAAAATTTAGGAAAATGTTAAATACACTACTGTTTTAGGTACTTTAAGGAATAAAAAAATCAAAGAGCAAAATGGTAAAATGAGGAATTGTCTTGAGTCCAATATATTCCAAGAAATGATAGAGACAGATAGAGGTAAGACTTAGAAAATAAAGTAGTTCTCAATTATTTCCAAAGCCACTAAAAACTCCCTTGTTACTCCAATGGATACGGTATTCCCAATAAGTAAGTAAGTAAATAAATAAATGTAGGTTAGACTAAATAACAGTATATGGAAAAAGGCAAAAAAATCAATTTTGTAATATTTTCCCAAAAGTGAGCATTAATTCCTTCATTGAATGTCTTAGAAGTTAGATAAGTCTAGGCTGTTCAGATAGAAAAGAAGTTTTCATTCCATAAATATAAACTCTAAAGGATCCAATCTGTTCAGTGGAAGAATTTATCTGGAAAAAACAAATAGAATCTTTATTGAGAGTACTACTTATGTTGACAGCAATTATGTTTGTTGAAGTTCCGAAGAGAATCTCTCCATTAGATCATCTGAATCAGGATTTGAAGCAGTTTTTCACTAGTAAAAGGTCACCACAGTAGCTACATGTTGCTTTCAGGCTCCTTGCAACCAGTAAGTCCTTTCAAACACCCCACAGTTTTCATGTAAGAAATTACTTCTCTTCCACTGTGTTCAATTTTGGAAGGTTGCCAAATCAAGTTGCTGGGTCCTCTCTCCGGGGAAATCTGGTTTTTGAAGACTTCTTTTAGAATCTCTCATCACCTATATAGCCACATGGATTTTTTTCACTCAAGGGCTGAGGAATACACAGAGGAAAAAATGGTCAACATTTGTTTCTTCATTTCAGCTATGCTTTTTAACCCTAGACAGTTGCCTGCTTTCTCATATATATATACACATATGAATATATATGAGAAATATATATAATATATAATAATATTATAATATATATTATACTATAATATAAAATTATAAAATATAATTATATAATTATAAAATTATAAAATATAATATAAAATGTGTATATAATATATATACAAATATATAATATAAAATGTGTATATAATATATATTTGTATATATATTATATACACATTTTATATTATATATAAAATTATATATTAAAAATATATGAAATATATATATTTTATATATATATATTTTAAAAGATTTTATTTATTTATTTGACAGCACAAGCAGCAGGAGCAGTAGACAGAGGGAAAGGGAGAAGCAGACTCCTGAGGAGCAGGCAGCCTGATGTGGGGCCTCCATCCCAGTACTCTGGGGTCATGACCTGAGCCAAAGGCAGACACTTACCTAACTGAACCACTTAGGTGCCTCAACAGTTGCCTTCTTCAATATTCCTTTGATATTCTAAGTGACTCCTATTCTTACAGTAATTTTTCTTTTGGCCAAGAGTGAGATTTGTTTTTTTGCTAGAAATTAAGAGCCATAAATTCTAAGAGTCAACAATGCAGTTAGCCTAATTCTTAATTCTGAAACCTCCTAGGCCCACCGTACATATTGATAAGTTGAGACACAGTTTGGCCAAGAGTTCAATCTGGCATGGAAGTGATCAAAGCCATCCAGTTTCTGCTACCTGTGATATCATCTGGCAAATGATACAGGCATTGCTTTCCCCTATTATTTATTGAATGCTTGTCATGTGTCCGGCAGTATGATGAGGACTGGGTATGAATTACATCATTTAATCCTTATAACAAACTTATAAAGTAGGTCCTAGTATAATAGCCATTTTGCTTAAAAGAAATTGATACTTAGAGGAGGTACACTTAGAGAGTTTCCCCAAGTCTCACAACCAGCAAGTGGCAGAGCTAGAAGATCTAAGTCCTTCAGAGATTAGCTAAAGAAAGTACAATCAATTTGGAAAGACATATAGGTAAGGTTTTCTCCAGAATATTTTCTTCCACTGTTAGAAGTGCTTTTCTCCAATTAATTCCTTTCCTTCCTTCCTTCCTTCCTTCCTTCCTTCCTTCCTTCCCTCCTTCCTTCCTTCTTCCTTGCTTGCTTCCTTTCTTGCTTTCTCTGAAGATAGATCTCTTTTCACTTATCTTCCAGATTATCTGACTGGTCAATGACTGCCACTGACTCAAACTTCTCAACTGAGTGAATCTAATCCATCAAAAATTCTGACTTGGGGGATTTCGTTTTTTTATTCCTTCACCCTTTCTTGGGTAATCATCTGCTCAAAAGAGAAGATTTTTCAATTCCTAGACCTGGGGAGAAAAAGATGATAAGTGCCTTTGGTGCTTGTCCTAAGCCATGGAGTTCATTCCAATTTTTATCAGTACTTAAGAAATTATTTTGATGTTCTAATCTGCAGATTCACTAGAATTAATCTTTATTTGGTTTTGAACACAGATGTGAAAGAAGTACAATTTGGTGTATTCTCTCAAAATCCTACATTTTACCATCTTTCAAAACCTCCATTCTTTTATTTTTATTTTATTTATTTAGTTAGTTTTAAAGATTTTATTTATTTATTTGACAGAGAGAGAGATCACAAGTAGGCAGAGAGGCAGGCAGAGAGAAAGAGGGGGAAGCAGGCTCCTTGCTGAGCAGAGAGCCCGATGTGGGGCTCGATCCCAGGACCCTGAGATCATGACCTGAGCCGAAGGCAGAGGCTTAACCCGCTGAGATGGTTAAGCCCATTCTTGACATGAGTCTATAGAAGAATTTACCATTTAAATGAATATTAACTGTGACTAGAAGAATAACTTATAGAAGAAAGAGGAGCAGTTAGAAAATTATCTAAGAGGAAACATGGTTTTAAGAATCCCTGGGGTGCCTGGGTGGCTCAGTGGGTTAAAGCCTCTGCCTTCAGCTCAGGTCATGATTCCCAAGATCCTGGGATCAAGCCCCATGTCAGGCTCTCTGCTCCGAGGAGAGCCGGCTCCCTCCTCTCTCCCTGCCTGCCTCTCTGCCTACTTGTGATCTCTCTCTGTCAAATAAATAAATAAAATCTTAAAAAAAATAAAAAGAAGAATCCCTGAAGTTGAGGTTAATTAGTGTAGGTATATTTTAACCCCTGAATGCTTATGCATATGTTAAATGATTCTGAAATGTAAATATCTTATGAACATGTAATATTAAATGTATCAGAAAAAGTGAACCCTCTCAAGATCCCTTAGGGGCTCATTGAAGAATAGACCAATTGATCTTAATGACTGAAAGAATCTTTCAATTCATTAGAGAAAGCAAAAAAAATGCTTTTTAACCCATAGCTTTTTTTTTTTTTAAAGATTTTATTTATTTATTTGACAGAGAGAGATCACAAGTATATGGAGAGGCAGGCAGAGAGAGAGAGAGAGGGAAGCAGGATCTCTGCCGAGCAGAGAACCCGATGCGGGACTCCATCCCAGGACCCTGAGATCATGACCTGAGCCAAAGGCAGCGGCTTAACCCACTGAGCCACCCAGGCGCCCTAACCCATAGCTTTATGTATGGTTATTATAAGGTACTGTTCCTACAACCTATAAACTAAATCAATTGTTCCAAGTAGATTGCATCTAAATGGTTCTTAGAGGGGCGCCTGGGTGGCTCAGTGGGTTAAGCCGCTGCCTTCGGCTCAGGTCATGATCCCAGGTCCTGGGTTCGAGCCCCACATCGGGCTTTCTGCTCAGCGGGGAGCCTGCTTCCTCCTCTCTCTCTGCCTGCCTCTCTGCCTACTTGTGATTTCTCTCTGTCAAATAAATAAATAAAATCTTTAAAAAAATAAATAAATAAATGGTTCTTAGGGCTAAAGAAATCTATGGGTTTTCCGAGCCAGTCCACTTATATTGGAAAAGGGATTGTTTGATAGAGTATTCTCAAGGATTATCACCAAGAAAGACTGGGTAGAGCTCTTCAAACTTCCCAGTCAGGAAATTGTGGTTAGTATTCTGTTCCTTGTTGGGAATGAGGAAAGCTTCAGCAAAGATCAACATCAGCTGAATGACATCACCTGAGGACTTTCCCAGATGGGACCAAGGTTACCTCAGGTTAAGATGGCTTTCCTTTCTCCTTATGTTCTTAATAACCAGATGAGCCTTGATAAGCAGTACAGAATACAAAATATTAAGAGATGTCAAGACAATGTCAGGACAAATTGACAGCCTTGTTTGTTTTTAAAGTATTGTTCAAACAGCTTTCACTCTAGCCAATTAATCCATAACTGTATAATATGGTAATGGACCACCATAAAATGCTCATTGATTTTTTTGTTTTGTTTTTGTAGAAATGTAAACTAACTTGAAAATCAGTAAAGTAAAACCAGGCTGCTGTAAAAGTGATGGTGTGACTCATTATTCAGGGGAAATGCCTGTGGTCATGTCAATCCATCAGAACATTTAGCATCACCTAATTTATCACCATGGTTAAGGGCAGAAAATGGAATTTTTCCAGAAGTATAACCTCTTAGATACTTTCTCTTGACTGTTTGATTTTATTAATATGGTCTCCAAAATTTGGTGATATTAATGATAGAATGGTTTATTATGTGGGCTGTAATGTTCCATGGACTTTCCTGATAATCTTCCTCTGTACTTGCTAGTTAAGAACTTTAATATTAACTTGTTCCTTCATCAATACAAGAGGGGTACAATACCTACTTAATATCGTGGTTATAAGGCTTAAATTAGATATTGAATGAAAGCACTCAATATATACCAGATATTTACTAAATTACAGGTAGTTTTATATGATCATTGTTAATATCAGAGACCATGAGTTTTGGAGCACTTGTATAAGAACTATGAGTTTTCAGTAGTGCTGCAGAGATTTCCGTTGTTGGGAGGGTTAAGCTATGTGTCTCTTGTGTATCCCAATCACAGGATTTCTTAGAAGAGTCAGGGTTGGAATTGCCAAGAGATCCACTGGAGGAGCTGAAGGCCAGGATGCAGCTTTAGGGCAGTGTGAAGTAGTCCTATCAATACTTGATTTGGATAGGCGAAGAGGTGGAGGCGTCCACCATCCCCACCCCAGTCAATCACAATAGTCAACAGCATAGATTAATAAAAATAATTTAAGTAATAAAATTTAACAATAATAGAAGAAGAGAAATGGAGATATTGAAATCAGTGAAAGAAATATATGCACTTAATAAATCCAGGCATTATGCTAGTGAGAAAGTCAATCAAAATGTTATGTTATGCATGATTCCATTTATATACTATTCTCTAAGTGGCAAAACTATAGAAGGATAACAGGTTAGTGGTTACCAGGGAGTAGGCATGGCAGCATCGGGATTGGTGTAGCATAGGAGAGTCCCATTGTGGTGATGAACAGTTCTGTGTCTTGACTGTGGTAATGGTGTCATACATGTGATGAAATTTCTTAGAATTACACACACATGCACACACAAGTGCATATAAAAACTGCTAAAATCTGAATGTATGTGGTTACCAGTACTGTGTAAATGTCAGTTTCCTGGCTTAATATTGTATTGTAGCTATATAAGATATAACCATTGAAGAAAGGTTTTTGAAAAGTGCATGGGGCTTTCTGTACAAAGCTTTGCAGGTTCTGTGAGAATATATCTATTTCAAAATACAGAGTTAACATTTTAAACACAAAAAAGAGGATTGAGGGAGTGATCACAAAAGGCCTAAAATAAAATGTAGAACTCTTAATAATTACACAGAAAATCTATTTAAGCATAAAAATCCATGAAATACAGATTTGATTATATGATTTTTAAACATCTACATTCCCAAATATACCATGAATATATTAAAAAATCAAATATAAACTGTCAAAGTTATTTATGGCAAGATTTACAGATGAAATGTTGTCCCCAATAATATACAAAGACCTCTTATTGTTAAAAAAAGAAAAAGCAAAACTCCCAGAAAAAATGGGTTACACTATGATAGTATAACTAACAAGAAACAAGGAATGTCAAATAAATTAGGTGGTGGGTATTAAAAAGGGCACATATTGCATGGAGCACTGGGTGTGGTACGTGAACAATGAATTTTGGAATGCTGAAAAAAATTAAATAAAATTTTAAAAAATCATTAAAAAATTAAAAATTAAAAAAAGTATATCACCATGAAAATAAAATTGTCATTCTTTACCACAGATCCATTAAAATTGACATTGTACAAGTATCTTTATTAATATAGAAAAATATTTATGATTTACTAATAAGTGAAAACAGTAGGTAATATAGAAATAATTTTAATAGAAATTTCTTATTTTCTCTTCAATCTTTATCATTTAAAGTTAGCAGCTCCAGTATTTAAATTATATATTGAGTTACATGAGTTTTATAGTTTATTTTTAAAAGTTTAATTATATAATCATGTTTTACTTTAATTTTTTTAAAATTCTTATTATAAGTGAAAAATTATAGTCATGCACATTCAGCATCGTGGAAATACATAGTATAGAAAGTAACCCATCACCCAATAAAAACTACTCTCAAAAAAATAAAAACAAAAAAACAAAAAAAAAACAACTGTGGAGTTTTATCACAAAAATAAAATACATTAATCTCAATTAATACTGATTACAAAAAAAAAAGTAGGGGTGCCTAGGTGACTCGGTCAGTTAAGCATCTGCCTTCAGCTCAGGTCATGGTCCCAGGGTCATGGGTTCTAGCCCAAAGTCAGTCTCCCTGCTCAGCGTGGAATCTGCTTCTCCCTCTCCTCCCAGTTCCTGTACTCTCTCACTGTCTCTGTCTCTGTCTCTCTCAAGTAAATAAACAAAAGAATTTTAAAAATAATAAATAAATAAAAAAGAAAGTAAAATTCACTTGGTCTTTTTTCCTATCAAGCATGAATATCAACCCGAAATATTTGCTGTGTTCAGTTAAAGTAATACTCTATACATTTCTTTAGATCTTCTAAATGCAAAGCACTGAATAAATTCCAAAGGAATAAACTCAGTACCTCCACAAAATAATGATACTACAATATAATTGCAATCATTACAATAGAAAAAATAATGAAAGTATTAAATGCCTTCTAGTACCATAAATTCTTATTATAGTTTCTCTTGATTGAATAATAAAAAGCTGGTCTAAAAGAAAAGTTCACAATCATGGATATTCTTGTTCCCCATCATAATTGTCTTATTTTTTTAAACAATAAAAGATCATATGCTGTGGGGACCATGATATAGTGATGAGTATGAAATAATATGAGAATTTTGAAAAGTAATATTATAATAGGATATTTTTCATTAGTTTCATGATGCTGATAAATATTCATAAAACAAAAGGTTTAATTTAAAATACAGCATCATTAATAAAAGGTTAACTTGGTGATTAACTCTATTAGCCAAATATTTGTGGGCAATAAAAATCTTCTCTACCTTTATAAAAAGAGTCTGTAACCTTTAAGTTTAAAGTAGCTATAGCTGGCTAAAGTTTGGATGCTTTTAATAACAGAAAAAAATATGATACTTAAATATCATCAATTTTCTTATCTTTCAATAGCCAAAAATACATTATTTGTGATTTTAATACTAAATATTTTGGTTGTGATATTCATTAAAAGAAGCTAATCCTTATTGATTAGAGAAGTGTAGTATTGGAGATTTGGAAACATTAACAAGGAAACAAGAGAAACTATAGATTTTATGGTTATTATTACTGAATATTTAAATTTTCTGATAATAAACATTTAATTCTTTAAATGTATGTCTCATGCTTTTTCACGTGATTTTTCTCAAGAGAGAGATTTGCACATGCAAGGAGGAGAGGGAGAGAATCTTAAGCAGACTCCATGCCCTGCATGGAGCCCGATGAGGGGCTGAAGGCAGGGCTCCACTTGGAGCACCAAAGCAGGCACCATGTCATGACCCTGACATCTTGACCTGAGCCAAAATCAAGAGTCAGATGCTTAATTGACTGAGGCTCCCAGGTGCCCCTCACATGATTCTTTTTTCTGTGGTTCTATTATCACAACATAATGAATGCTCAGGAAATATTTCTACAAAACCTAAAAAACCCCTGAATAGAATGAATGTGAATCTTGTGTCTATTATCTCACTGAAATATTCACATCTCAAAACAGTTGCAATAATAGATCCTACACTGGTATGAAAAGATGTGCCCTCTGTTACTTGTGAATATTTGCAAATGAAGCTAATAATGATATTGTACTGAAGGGTTTTTCCAGAGAGCTGAATCTGATGCCTCCCTTTTTTTTTTTTTTTTTTTGTAGGTAGGTTGTGTTAAGGGAAATTTTTTTGTGCTTTTTATTTTGTTTTGTTTCTTTACCATCATTCTACTCTATTTTTAAAAATAAAAGAAAAACTGTTACTGTTTAAGATGACTAAGGAAGTCTGTTTTGGTCGTGGGAGAAATGTGACCCTGTGGTTCTAGAACAAAAGTAGAGGCAAGGAATGCCCTATACAAACAAGATCTATTGTTTTGTCAGTGGAGAGTCAACTGACATGGTTAAGGTGGGTTAGTTTTTATCCCTTTAATAAATACACAGCCAATACATGGGCTATTTGGAAGCTTTCTTCTTCTAGGAAATCATTAAATAATTCATATAACAAACTTATTAGTTGTTAATCACTTTGCTAAATACTGAAAATACAAATATAATTGGGATATGATCCCCATCTTTGTAGAATGTCACAAAGAGGCAGAGAGCTAAGCAATTTGTGCAGTATATTATAAGTGATAAGAAAAAAAAAAGATACAAAAGAGAAGCAAAGGATTATGATGCTTTTTTTTTAAAGATAAAATTTCAGTAAAATCTGGTCAAAAAGGGTTATAGAAGTTTATTTTGCGGGGTAAGTGAGATTTTGCCTATCAGTAAGTATGGAAATGATAATCCAAATAAAGAGGAAAGTATATATGTGGGGCTATTTCTCAATTCCCAGTTCTGTTCCATTAAAGTCACTACTTTCCAAAAAAGGAGAAGAGTATATACAAGTACAACATATAAAGCAATACAGACCCATTAGTATCCAGTACAGAAGGAGCTTAAGCATAGTGTTGCAGACAGACTCTGAGCTACCCCTGTCCATGTCCTCATGTCCTCATGATCCCCTACTTCCTGGTCTTCACACCTTTGTGGAATTACCTCCCCTTAATGGTGGGTTGGACCTGGGATTTTCTTTTAACCAATAAAATGTAGCAAAGGTGATAGATTGCTACTGCTGCGTTTTCATTACGTTGTATAAGACATGTTTTTTGGTATCAGATATGCTAGGAGAATTGTTGGCAACATCTGGAAGTTGTGGGTAGCCTCCAGCCAGCAGCCAGCCAGAAGCTGAATGCCTCAGTCCTATAGCCCTAAGGACATGGAATCCATGACCAACCTAAGTGGCCTTAGAAATGAATCCCTTCCCTGGTGGAGCCACCAGGTGAGACCCTATCCCTGGCAAATGATTTGATTGCAGCCTTGTGCAGTCCTAAGCCCAGAATGCAACAGATGTGCCAGACTCTTTCCCCAGAGAAACTGTGGGATGATAAATTGTGTTGTTTTAAGCTACTAGGCTTGTGGTAATTTGTTATGCCAGGATAGATAACTAATACAAATGATGAAGAGAAATAGAGTGGAAGACAAGGAGAGAGATCACGGAGAGTCTTCGGTTAGAGAACGTACCAGTAAAATAAAAAACAGCAGTTCAGTTGCCGTTCCAATGGGCTAGTGAAGAGACAATAAAGACTGTAAGGTAGTAACAGAGTAAATGAAGAAACATTCCCCTAGTTGATAGTTGAGGAGCAAAACGATTCTAGGCAAAGGATACAACAAGCAAAACCTAATACCCATTCCTACTCTCCAACCCCCACATACTCACAGGATACCTGTCTTTATTAAAAATACAAAACAATGTAAAAATTATTCATTTGTGGGGTGCCTGGGTGGCTCCGTGGGTTAAAGCCTCTGCCTTCGGCTCAGGTCATGTTCCCAGGGTCCTGGGATCGAGCCCCCCATCGGGCTCTCTGCTCAGCAGGGAGCCTGCTTCCCCCCCTCACTCTCTGCCTGCCTCTCTGCCTACTTGTGATCTCTGTCTGTCAAATAAATAAATAAATCTTTTAAAAAAATTTAAAAAAATTATTCATTTAACCTACATTTGTTTGATACTTATCATATTTTAGGAATTATTTTTTTTTACTGCCTAGAAGTAACAAGTGATAAGGAAAAGCATACACATGCATTTCTACAAGATTTAATTTAATGAAAATTTTAAAAATGTCACCATGCAATTGATCCAGTCTACTGTCTCTGACATTGGCTCCAAGGGCATGATGTGGCAGTTATTTGGAGCTTGAAGTTCTGGGACTATCTCTGATACCCACTAGGTTTCTTCAGTCATCTTCAGGATTATCAGAAAGCTCAACAAAGCTGGTCTGGAAAAATATTAATTTGACCCTGCAATAGAGTCATTATGTTAAACACGATAAAGAATAGTTCCTATCTGGGAGTTTTAAGGAAAAAGACATTAATTAGAACCTAAAAGTATATCCATACTGAGGAGTAAACATGGTAAATACACCTAAAGTACCCAGAAATGCTATTTCTTACTTTTCCTTCTAGATCCCAAAGGAATTCCTCTGTGTGCAGTCACCTTGATTCCCTTCTTTGTCATGATAGTTAATTAAATTGTCCAATTTTATTTGGAAGATAGCTATATTTTTACTCTATAGCTTATCTTTTTGAGATAAGCTTTGTGATTATATTCCCTACTGGAAAAGCAAAAATAATTATCAGATTTTAACAATAATTTTAATCATTCAGTTGTCAGTTTTATCAAATTTAGCAGATGGAAGCAAGTGGTGAAGAAATTTAAGAAAACAATTGTCTCAATATATGGCCCATATAAAAAGGAATATTTTTCTCCTTTGTACAACATTGGAGACCAAATTTATTTAATCATAAAGACTTCCACATTGTTGAGTATTACTAGAGATTGTCCTGTCTTTGGCAACTTAACTCAATAATCTCAGTTCTCTTTCATATGGATACTTACCAAGGTTTTCTTCAAAACAGACCAGTTTTAATATGTATGGAACGTGTGTTACCAGCCATAATCCCTCTTCTCTATGAGCTTCTTAAAATTTTAAGACAAGTTTTATTGTGATAACCAATCTTCAAAGATGTCTGCACAACTGACCATGCTGCCAGTATTTGTGTTCTGCAGTGCCTCTCCTTTAAGCTGGCTGATGCAGTAACAAGCTTAGAGCTAATGCAATGCAACCAAAACGACTCTGTGTGACTGTCAAAGTCATAGTAGAAGTTTTTGCTTTGAAGTCTTGGAGGGCTTGCTCAGGAAGCCAGCCCTCATGTAAGATGTTGCCCTACCATGATACTGCCAGGTTACAAGGAAACGTAAGGTGACCACGTGGAGAGGCCTTGCAAAGAGTGAGATCCTCAACCACCCCTCACTCCTCCAGCCATCCCAGCCTACATGCCTGATGTGAGTGACGAAGCCTCTTGGTCATCTAGACACCCAGCTGGGCCATTGCTCAATTTCAAACTCCTGAGAGACTCTAAGAACTGACCAGCTGAGGCCAGCCAACCTGCAAAATTGTGAGAGATAAGATTATGCTGCTAAGTTTGGGGATGCTTTATTGGATGGCAATAGATAAC
Source organism: Lutra lutra (assembly GCF_902655055.1). Classification (NCBI taxonomy): domain Eukaryota; kingdom Metazoa; phylum Chordata; class Mammalia; order Carnivora; family Mustelidae; genus Lutra; species Lutra lutra. The sequence goes on along the minus strand of NC_062282.1, from coordinate 38,312,076 downwards.
CAAAATATTTAGTCCCTGGAAAAATTGGTTGGTTTCCTTTACTGATATATCCATCACTGGTTACTTCATGAAGAGTTTATGTACAGAGAGGTTGAATTTTACATGAATCATGATTTTAAGGGTAAAATTTGTATGCCCATGTTTAAGCAAGAACTTACCCACCTTTTTGACTTTCAAATAATTTTATTTCTCACTTGAATATTTTGGCACTAGCAGAAACACCAGGAAAAGGATTTCAAAAATTGTTTCTCTTATTTCTGAAAAGATCAAAATGTGGAGTCATTTACATAATAAATGCAGGGCTCTGGCAAAATTGATTTTCCACTTAAAATTTATCCAAACCTTCAGTTTTTACTAAGGAACATATCTTTCTTGGAACGCTTAGTTTCCCTCACTTTCCATGCCTTCAGTAGTAGTTGGCTTACTTATCAGGACCATTTACGTCACTTGATTACTGAATAAAAGAATTCAACACGTATATTTTATTGGTAATGATATGCCAGGCACTACTGTAAGCACTGGGAATGGAACAGTAAAGAAATAGTCCCTAACTATTTGGAGTTTACAGATTAGTAGAAATGACCATCACCCGAAGTTTCCAAGTTCTCTCTGTTCATGGACCTTGTATTTCCTAAATGAGTTTTTTCATGGTGCTCCTAGACAAAAAGAAGAACACAACATTCCATTTAATAAGTAGTGAAGTCCAAAGCACTTAATGGGTAATTTTTTTGTTCTAACAATTTATTGCATGTAAACAATACACATAAACAAAGAAAAAATTCATTCTTGCATAACTACAATTACTTAGGACTTAGGCATCATGCAGGTTCTCAAGTGTTGGAATCAGATTGGACACCACTGCCCTCATTTGCTATATTACATTTATATGTAGTCCTTTTTTTCATATTACAGGAACCACTGAGAACTCAGCTTCCTAAAGATATGATGACTTTGTATCTTCTAGCATCATCTAATAGAGGAACTATGAACGAACTTGGACTTTTAGTTTATATAGTTCCAGTAGATACAAAGGATCACTGTGTTTCTTTTAAACTTTTAAAATTAAAAACAAAAAATTAATATCCTGGAACACCATCGTGAGTTTACTTCAGTGCCTCAGTGTGCCATTTGGGAACCGAAGAAAAGACAAAGAATGCAGAATAATATAGCCTGGCTGTAATGCCAGAGTTGGATGCTTATGGGGATTCCCCTCCCAAATTCAGCACAGGTCAGCTACCAGATTAAAATTTGATGTAAATTGGCTTCATCAAAATAACAACCCAGGAAAGATCATCAATACTCTGATGTATTTGTGAGTGGGGAAAATCCTATCTACCGAATTCATGAGACCTGAAGGTCAATTATATCTGAGTTTAAAATTAAATAATTAATTGGTCATGACAGGAGCTATAAATGCAGGAACAAGTCTAAATAATTCATTTGGAATATACATTTGTCCTCTGTATGTAGCATGTTTTGTCTTTCAACATGAAGAGTGAAATAATCTTTCTTATATTTCAGAAATTCAGCGTGGTTGTGGAGATGGAAGTCCTGTCTGACCAGATATAGTACAAAGAGAAAAAAAATCTCAGAACTTTTATAACCTACCTATTAAATATATAATATTATATGTAATAAAATAAATATACAGATTATAAAATACCCTATACCTACTTGGAAAAAACTAGTTTTTGTTATCCAAAAGAGAACTCAGACTTTATCTATAAAATAAGATATAAGGATTTTGTCATTATACTAAAGATAATTAGAGGTACAAAAATCTCAGACAAGGTCCTTTAGGTATCTTTGTATTATATCATTTAATAAAGAGATTGTGAAAAAAGAGGGAATAACTCTATGAAATATCAAATTTAATTTACTTATATTTCAAGAGCACTTATTATGTATCGGTCTTTTAACATGTATTCACAGCCAACATTAGAACATTTACTATTTTTAACCAATTGAATTGTTGTGGGGAAGAAATTGCACACGGCCAGCCCATTGGTCTTCTTCACTTAGTGATGTTTCCTGGCCTATACCCCTTAGAAATTTTTCAATGTAAAATTAACATTTAAAATTCTGTTGTTCCAAAAGGGAGTCTGAATTATGATTTTCTTATGTATAATGGAAGATCTGCTAAATGTGGCCTTGAGGGAAGCATCTGATGCTATGTGGGAATGTGTCTTTAAAGGGTAGCTCACTCACCAGTTCTATTCTCTGTTTATATCCTAATTATGTAACTTATTTGTAATTTATGCCTAGGCCAGTAAGCATTTGAATTTGTGAATCCCATTAGAAGATAGTTGATTTATCCAGATAATGCCTAAATCATAAGAGTAGTCACAGAATGATGATAAATATTTTAATGGAGGGCATGTAAAAGTCTCTTAAATTTACAAACCACACCCATAAGTCAGCTTTCTTCCCCCACCCCTTTGGAAGAAGTGCAAAGATAAAGCAATATTTAATGTGTCTCCTCAATAACAGCCAAGTTTTACAAACTCAACTTGTGATGTAAACTTCTGGTGAGGGAGACTTTCAGGAAAGCAATTAATGAGAAATAGTAATCATGCAGAAAATGTAATAAAATATGTAGATTCACTATGGAAATCTAAAGACAGCTAAAGGTAAATCTTTTATAGTAAAAATTTATTTAAATTACAGATTAAAAATACATAAGGATAGAAAATTGCCAATGACTAGAAGGAAATAAATATGCCTCACCTTCTCTCTTTATTTTAAATATAGCATGTTTTAAATCACTTATTTTTGTATTGTTATTTCTTTTAAAAGCAATTTGAGGTGATTCATAAAACTTAGTATAATGTAGAATAGGGTCATTAAAATGCGAAAAGACATAGAACATAAGGGGTTGGATAATCATCGTAGTTGATTTAGAATACTGTATTTGTGCACTAAATTTAGAAACAAACGTCTTGATATCTAAAACAAAAATTCAAGAGGAAAGAAGAAAGGAAGAAAGAAACTTGGTAAATTATTCTTTCTGTGGTAGGAAGGATACACATTTATCTAAAGAAACATTCCTGCATAAACTTAAAAGGTAAATGTTACATGTGATGCCTTATTTATAAAGAGGTTTGCTGTATATTAAAAAACAAATAATGATAGCTTAAACAAGTGTAGGTAACATTTTCAAATGATCTCCAAGATTCCCATTCCCTGATGTATGTTCTCTATATAATTCTATCCGCTTGAGTGTGGGTCTGGGAATATAATGGCTTTCAATTCCATGATTAAGTTGTACAATATAACCAAGGTGATTGGATTTTGCAAATGCCATTAAAGTACCAAATCAATTGACTTTGAATTCATCAAAAGGAGATAATTCTGAGCAGGACTGATCCACTTAGGGGAACCCTTAAAAAGAACTGGACTTGGGGTGCCTCAGCAGAGAACCTCCTGCTGGGATGGTCCCCCAAAGCTGAGAACCATCCCTGGCTGATGACTGGCAAGAAAATGTAACTTGAGTGCTACAACCACCATGACCTGAATGCTGCCAACCGGGGAGCTGGGAAGAGGCTTCAGAGCGTTATGTGAGATTGCAATCCCAGCCAATGCCTTCCTTCAGCCTTGTGATACTCTGAGCAGATGACACAGCTTACCCATACCTACATTACTGCATTTACTCATAGTAAATGGGTTCTCTTTTAAACGACCAAGTTTGTGGTAAATCCATTATGCAGCAACAAAAAACTAATGCAAAAACACATAATTTCATTTCTTTTTCACCTAAAAGTATCCTGAAGATGAATGGCTCAGGACCAATGTTAATCTGACTCAACAGGAGACAGGCAGCTCTACGACTTTGCCATTCTTCCTGTCACTTCATGCTACAAAATGGTGGCTCGAAATCCAGCAATCACATCTCCTTGTAAGTATAAGGAAGAAAGAGCAGAAGAAAGGGCACATCCATTCCTCTTTAAGAAGTCTTTGTGCTTTTATTTTCCTGGCCATTATTTTTCTGCCAGCCATGTTATCTACATGTGTGGTTGAGAAAAGGAAGGATTTTGATAAGCTAGAGAAACAGAAAGCTAACATGCTACTAGATTGTTTCTCTTAAATGAAAGCTATATTAAGGGGCTAGATTAAACAAACTGGTGTCTATGCTAGGATATTTTTGGAAGAGGGATCTATATGCTGTCAAATTATGGAAAAGATCAAACTTTGCATCCAATTATAGTCCCACAATTTGCTATGTAGATTGAAAGACTGGAGTAATTTCTCTGAGCATCAGTTTGTTTTTGTAATCTGTAAAATATAGGCAATTATTCTAAAGTGTAGGCATTGTTGGGGGAGATTAAGTAACAACACAAAGAGGCATGTGAGATGAGGTGCCAGTTATGAAATGTTACACTACAGTGTAGTAGCCGCCTTCTCTTACTAAGGAGTGTAGATCATGAGGTTGTGTTAGTTAGGAATATTGTAATTTTTTTTTCTTTATCAGATAAGGACTTTTACATCAGCTTCAGCATTTGGGTAAATATGTAATTGAAACCACAGATTACTGCAATAAATATCATGGATAGAAAAATAAATGAATGTGTTTTTAATCTACCAGCTTGTTCACAATTTATCTAAACACTATAGGAAAACGAAATGGAATTCCAATAGACTTGTCAGGAATGAATTGGTTCCCAGAAGTATGGCCATGTAACTGAGTAAAACAATCTATTAGATAAGGCCACTTAGAATAGCCAAATTAAATATCAAAGAATATCTTTTAAGAAAAATGAATTATGTTAAATTGACATTTACTTACTTTGTTGATGATTAACCAACAATTTTAGCTGCTGCTTAAGTTGCTCGTTTGGATGTAGTAAACCAGTTCTGCTAATGTGGAAGAGGTATAAATTTCTTTTTTGCTAGAGCTGGTAAATATTTATCTATTTCCTTATTAGATAATATACATTTTGTTTACCAAGAAGTCAAAATGAAATCAGAGTGAGGGGATTAAGACAGAGCCCTACTTTCTTTATCCAAGATATTTAAATTGTCTGTTTTGTTTTTCAAAGAAGTCTTTTCTCTGCACTCTGACTTTAGCTGTAGGACCAGAAAATAGGCTTTGGAAATGTATTAATAGACTTAAAATTATGGTAGGCTTTATGATTCAGACTTGGGATGGCTCCTGCAAGTCGAATTAAAATCTGACAAGAGATTTATACATGCTACACACACAACACTCCTACGTAACTATTTTATTATTCTCAATCACTTGGTCTATAAGCTAAAATAATGTATAGCATAATGATCACAGTTGGAGTGGCTATAAACCAAACTTGATTCTCTCATACATAAGATAGAAGATTAAATGATCTAGTCTTGTAGCGTTGTTTAGAAGAAAGAAAATATGTTTTGGGGATACATGCAGAACATTAATTGGTCCCATATATTTTGGATTAATGTGTATATGAATTCAGAGTGTTGTTTTGTTATATATAAAATAACAAAAATATAAAAATAATATATTTCTCTGTGTATATATATCCATATATGTGTGTGTATATATACACATGTATATATATATACATATATATATGCACACATATATGCCTCATAGATGTACATTTGCATTTTGTGGTTGATACATTTGCATGTCAAGAATCCTAGCAGTAGCAAAGTCCTTTATACCAAAGGCAGATAAAAATTTCAGGAAATTTATATTGATTCATGTTCTCATTCCATTATTTTTCTCAATTTGTGTTTGTGTGTAAGATATCTGGAAATTAAAGACTTACAGACAAAAAAAAAAGCAAATATCAGTGAAAAATGACAGCAAATTCATCAATAAAAGAAATGTTCACCAAATAATATAAAGTAAGTAAATATAAGTATGTGGAAGAGTATATTGCTTGATATTGACAAATCCATCAAGATCATTTTAAAAATCTACCAAATTTACCTCAAAATATCAGGTTAATTATGGAAAATTAAGAATGAAGTATCACACATTTTTCCTTTTTAAAAAGTCATCTTTGTTACATTGGTCATAACAGAAACTACAAGAATTAAAATTGTAAATTTCCTGACTATAATTTGTTACTAACTTGCTTCCTTAATGATTATATTTGTAAGCCATTCAAACACCAGTTTTACAGAAAATCCTTTTTTTAACAAAAAAAATATTCCTGAATTATGAATAATTGAGCCCTATTATTGTCTGCGCGTGGGCCAGGGAGTAGGAGAAAGTGGAGTAGTTAGCCTTAATTATCTGGATAATTTATTTCTGTCAACCCAGCCTTGGTGCCCTTTCCTTTCAAAACTGAAAAGTTATATTAGAAATTATAGTTCGTCTTAAAGGAACTATAACATTAGAGATGACATTTCAGCACATTTGCGGATAAGTTATTTTCACTATGTCACCTTTCCCTGTGATAGTTGTGCAGTGTTCCTATCCTAGGATAGAGACTGAGCGAGTAGATGACAGAAGGGCCAGGGGACTCTTCTCTCTCACTTGAAGGCTCCTACCATTGCCATAGGAAATCAGATTGTTAGCATGTCAGCTCAGTCTGTCAGATTCCCCTGAGTGCTGCTCGGCCAGCTAAGAGAAAATACCTTGTGTATTGGCTGTGGATGTCCCTTAACAACACCCAGTCACTCAGTCATGCAGCCTAAATGGGGCAGCACACAACACCTTCACACTAGTGTACGATAACTGAGCTTTCCATCGATGTGTCTTGACCTTATAAGAAGGCACAGCGAAGGGCCAGGGTGAAGAGCCCAGTAGCTTGATTGCTACTAACCTTCTCTTGTCTGTTAAAAATGGCAGCTCCTTTTACTCCAGTCAGTCAGAAACAAATGTAATAAAACAATCTTTACTCAGAAAACCAGTCAGGTATTTCTTTTATGCAGTGATGAAATACAGCCACTAGATGACACCAAGAGATAGTTTCTATATGTCTGATTAATATCTTACACTCAGTTGCCTGTTCAAAGGTGACATTCTTGAGATTTTCATTGAGATCACAGATGTAAGTCAATTAAGTGATCTAAATTTTTCAAATTGTCTTGCTTCAATATTGTCAATTTCCATCTATGCAGGAAAACAAAGTTAAAATCCAATAGAAACAGAAATAAAACAAAATCGTTGGGTATGGGTCATTTGGATACCTAACCTCAAACATTTCCACTTTTGTTTCCTGTTGTACATACACTATCAATGAGCTGTTCTAGGAGAGTCCTTACTGCTACTATCATTTTGGAAAGTTTCTGCCAGTACTCTGTCATAAAACCTCTTCAAGGACCTGAAATTCAAAGGTAATACTTCTCTCCAGTCTACATTTTATAATCCAAGTCCTAGCAATATTCATTTTTGCATGGTTGCAAACAATTGGCCTGCTCCGATGTCTGTGTCAGCAAGAGGGGAAAAAAAAAACCAAAAAACTGTAACTATTAGTAAGTTTCAAATCTCAAATGATTATCAGTATTTTCTTCAAAAAACAACTGATATTTTATTTTGGATTTAGTATGCTGATGGTTCATCGCCAAATTAATGTAATTTATATCCTGGGAATAGTCTTTATAATAGTAGTTCCCCCATATTATACAATACTATTTCAGTAGCAGGGTATCTGTATGATAATAGTTGCACACAAGTTTCAAAACTCACTGTCTGAACCAATAAAAAAATCTCCAGAAGTTCAAGATCATGAAGAAACAGTTAATATTAAATACAGTTTAATAATACAGTTTCAGGGGCGCCTGGGTGGCTCAGTTGGTTAAGCAACTGCCTTAGGCTCAGGTCATGATCCTGGAGTCCTGGGATCGAGTCCCACATCGGACTCCCTGCTCGGCAGGGAGTCTGCTTCTCCCGCTGATCTCTCTCTCCTCTCATGCTCTCTCTCTCTCTCTCAAATAAATAAATAAAATCATTAAAAAATAATAATAATACAGTTTCTAATACAGTTAATTAAGTTCTAGTAAATGTTACTTAAACAACTTTGTAAGCTTCTATGTGTAGCTTCAAAAATATAATAATGATTTTGTCTTTTAATTAGATTACCACTTGGTCAATTAAATTGCATTTTTTTCATCAAAGATATTTGTTATTAGAAAAAGACTGTATATTGATTATATCATGGAGAAAAAAATTGTTCTTGATCGTAAAAACAACATTTGAAACATACAGTCATGTCTAAGAAGCAAATGTGTAGAAATTAAGAGAACACAAGGTCATACCCAGGTATTGAATATTAATTCAGTAAAACATATGCACATCCATTAACTTACACCTGTAAAATGACAAAGAAAAACAAATTCAACTTCATTCTGGAATAGCAATTTTTTTGAAATTAAACACTCTATTCTAGTTTATTCAGTACATCCTTTCTGTTCCCTTTATGGATTTTGGACCATTACATATCTGATTTTACTAAGGTTTTTGGGTTTCTTGAAATTATAGCAGGCTTTTCTTATTTAAATAGCGCTCATTTAAAATCAATATACAGAGACAAATTTCACGTTGAGTATCTTCATTAAAAAAGATTGGCTAATTTGCATAAAAACACTGGTACCTATATAGACTTCCTTATTCATTTGTTTTTTATTTCTTAAGTGAAAAATCTTAGGATGGACCCACTTAAAAACTCGGTTTGTTCGTGGGGCACCTGGGTGGCTCAACTGGTTAAGCATTTGACTCTTGGTTTCTGCTCAGGTCATGACCTCAGGATCCTGGGATCCAGCCCCACATAGGGTTCTGCACTCAATGGGGAGTCTGTTTGTGATTCTCTCTCCCTCCCCTTGTGCCCCCAGTTCACTCTCTCTCTCTTAAGTAAATCAGTCTTCAAAATAAAACAAACAAACAAAAAAACTTGGTTTGTTCTGAATGCCAAGAGTGTTAAATTTATTACAAATTTTATGTGTATAATTTTCATATTTTTTAAGATTTCCTAAGAATATGGGAAATGAGTACTCAAAAATATTTTACTTTCAGAAGAACTTTTTTATTTTAAGAAATTAGCCATTTATTTTATTGGAATATATTGTTTATTGGATATATTGGAATATAAAGTTTTAGACCAACTACTTATTCTCTCCATGGTTCTGTTGATTTATATCTTATATCTTGACTTATATCTTCTCAATTATATTGACTAGTATTAACTTTCCATTCCTGAGAAAAATACGGATTTCAAGTCCATAAAATGAAAAATACACTCATGTATATACACATGCACACACCACCCCCATCATTCTAAAATGTATTAAATATATTATAAATAGCATGCAGGAAAACACTGTTGTGTAATGCCATGACGTGTTAACTCTTCCTTTGTGTTGGAAATCATGGAGTAGTTAGTAGGTGTTATCTTCCCAATCCCATTAACAATAGTTATATAGAGATGTGGCAATGGGAAAAAAAAAAAAGTCGCCTGGGATTCTATAATGCACAATTGAAAGGGGTACATGAAAGGTAAAATACTAAGCTTCACTGGGAGTTTCTGTTTTTCATCATTTATTTTCCTATGTCCTAATTTTCTGTAACCTCTTAAGCAGAGATACTTTATCATCTGATTATGTTTATTGAACACTTTGAATTATTAACCATCTGAGTTTTAGAGGGAGACCTCCCAAAGCAGCTTACACATAATTTGGCTGTCTAGTTTATTTTTCCTTTTATTATTTTTTATAGAGATATTTTCTTTATTTTTTCCTCCATTTACAGGTGCAGAATTAAAGAACACGTTCTCTCACTATATTATTGATGCACTTAAGTGGAGTGTTCCAAAGCATGTAATTACCGTGTAGGCTTATGGCCCTGAAGTAGCCGGGGATGGTGGTGCTGCATATCCATGATTTGAAGGACATACAGTGATGATTATAGAGGCAGTACTCTGCCTCCATTCTAGCCCTTTTGTGTTTAGCTGGTTGTCATGGCAAATAATTGGATAGAATTTAAGCCACTTTCTTCCAAGTGGGAAATTCATAATTTTACCCTTCACCTAATTTTGTAGATACTTTTAAAGAATCTTAAAGTTTCTACAGGAATGACGTCGAGCAGTGTGGGAAAAATTTTTCACAGAGAGTGGACACTTCAGATTATTAGACATCTTCTGTTTCAGGGGGTAACGAAGTCAATTTTCATTTGCATCAGTTTGCTTTATTTTCTTATAACTAAGCCAAAGACTTGGAGCTTCTTTGATAAAATGAGCCTGATGGAGTTGACATTGACAGCTTCTGAGAGAAATGGAAAAACAGTTAAAAAAAATTCTCACTAAATTTTAGCTAAAAGGACATTTTACCTAGAGTGGGATCTGGGAAAGGCATAGAGTCATTTCAAAACACAGCTGGTAGAGATTGTAAATAGAAATTTTAAGTTAATAGTGTGATAGTATTGCCATGAGATGGAAAGTCAGGATTAATTGACCCAAAGGACATGTAAGTCAAGTAATAATGTTGTATTTCTTTCATTTCATTACTTCCTGTGTTACTTCTATAATATGGAAATGTATACTTATTATATCCCTTTAATTGTAAAATATAGTTATAAAACCATAGAAAATTTAGAATTGAAAATTTAGAATTAAATACTATTTGTGATTAGTTCAGTTATTCCCTGAGAGGTACTAATTTTTCAGTCAGTCTTTATTTAATGGTGCCCTCTGTCAGCCATTGAGAATAATGTAATAAATCGATTTCTAAAAGGAGCAAACAAATAAAAACACTCTTGCCTTTAAGATGTTTACATGCTAGGGCATCTGGGTGGCTCAGTTGGTTAAGCATCTGCCTTCAGCTCAGGTCATGATCCCAGGGTCCTGGGATCGAGTCCCATATTGGGCTCTCTGCTCTTCGGGGAGCCTTCTTCTCCCTCTCCCTCTGCTGCTCTCCCTGTTTGTGCTCTCTTTCTCTCTGTCAAATAAATAAATAAATATATATTTTTAAAAGATGTTTACATTGTAGAAAGGATTTCAAAATATGAAAGATGATGCCTAAGAGATCTGTGGCCACTTCATACTGATGATTATTCGTATACCACACTGGGATCCAAGTCTAAGTTTACAACACTGTCATTCTTTGGACAAAAAGGCCTCTAGGTCAAAGTTATTTACTGTTTAACTGTAGTGTTGCTTAAGCTGTTTTATACTTAGCAGTACAGAAACGGCAAATTGCTTAGTGGAGTGCACACATAGAAGTAGTATAGAATCCTGGAGGATAGGAGGTGCTCCTTTAAGACTAAAGTTCCTGTTTGAGCTCAGAATCATTTACTTCTTAGTCAAGCTAAGAGGAATTTAATGAGGAATTGAGAAAATGTATAAACAAAGTGGAAGAAAGGTATAACAGTGGGGAAAGATGAGAGTGTGGTGAAGAAAAGAGATGACTTTGCAGTACAGACATCCTTGGAGATATTTCAGGCTTGCTTTCAGACCACTGCAATAAAGGGAATACCACAATAAAGCGAGTCAAATGAGTTTTTAGGTTTACCAGTTATAATTTAAAGTTGTCTTTATACTACAGTTTTTATACAAAAGTTATACTATCATTTTTAAGTGTGTAAAAGCATTATATCTTAAAAAAATACATGCCTTAATTTAAAAATACTTTGTTGCTAAAACACATTAAGTATCATCTGAATTTTCAGTGAGTCATGATCATTTTGTTGGCAGAGGGTCTTGCCTCAATGCCCATGGCTGCTGACTGATCAAGGTGGTGGGTCCTGAACATTGGGGTGGCTGTGGCAATTGTTTAAAATAAGACAACCATGAAGTTCACCACTTTGATTCTTCCTTTTGTGAACACTCTCTCTGAAGTGTGGGATGGTGTTTGACAGCATTTACCCACAGTAGAACCTCTTTCAAAATTGGATTCAATTTTTCTCAAATCCTGCTGCTGATTTACCAACTAAGTATATGCAGTATTCTACATGCTTTGGCATCACTTCAGGAATCTTCACAACATCTGTAACAGGAGTAGATTCCATCTCAAGAAACCATTTTCTTTGCTCATTCATGAGAAGCACCTCTTCATCTGTGAAAGTTTTATCATGAGATTGTGACAATTCACTAACATCGTTAAGCTCAACTTCTAATTCTAGTTCTCCTACTATTTTGATATTTCTAATCTGCAGTTGCTTTTTCCATTGAAGTCTTGAACCCCTTGACGTCATCTAGGAGAGCTGGAATGAAATTCTTCCGAACTATTTATGTTGATATTTTGACCGCTTCCCATGAATGATGAATGTTCTTAATAGCACCTACACTGGCCGAACCTTTCCAGAAGGTTTTCAGTTGAGTTTGCTCAGATCCATCAAAGGAATCACTGTGACTGCTGTAGACTTATAGAATATATTTCTTAAATAATAAGACTTGAGGGTTAAAATTACTCCTTGATCCATGGGCTAAAGAATAGATGTTGTGTTAGCAGTCATGAAGACAACCTTCATCTTGTACATCTCCATCAGAACTCCTGGGTGACCAGGTGCACTGTAAGTGAGCAGTGATATTTTGAAAAGAATCTTTGTTTTCTGCGGAGTAATTCTCAACAGGGGCTTAAAATACCCAGTAAACCATGTAAACAGATGTGCTGTCATCCAGGCTTTGTTGTTCCATTTATAACCACAGGCAGAGTAAATTTAGCATAATTCTTAAGGGCCCTAGGATTTTCAGATGGTAAATGTGTGTTGGCTTCAACCTGAAGTCACCAGCTGCTTCAGCCCCTAACAAGAGGGTCAGCTTGTCCTCTGAAGCTTTGAAGCCAGATATTGACTTCCCCTCTCCAGATAGGAAAGTCCTAGAAGGCATCTTCTTGAAATAGAAGATTGTTTCCTCTACACGGAAAATCTGCTGTTGAGTGGAGCCACCTTTGTTAATGAACTTCTCTAAATCTTCTGGCAAACTTGCTGCGGCTTCCACATCAGCATTTGCTGCTGCACCTTGCACTTTGATGTTCTGGAGATGGCTTCTTCCCTTAAACCTCATGAACCAACCTCTGCTGGCTTCAGACTCTTCTGCAGCTTCCTTGCCTTTCTCAGGCCTCATTCAATTGAAAAGAGTCAGGGCTTTGGTCTGGATTAGGCTTTAGCTTAAGGGAATGTTGTAGCTTGAACTCTCTCCAGAACACTAAAACTTTCTCCATATCAGCAATAAGACTGTTTTGCTTTCTTATCATTTGTGTGTTTACTGTAGTAGCACTTTTAATTTCCTTCAAAAACTTCACTTTGCATTTACAACTTGACTGTTTGGCTATCGTAAGGGGCCTCTTAGATTTCAGCCTATCTCAGCTTTCTCTGTGCCTGCCTGACTAAGCTTAACTGTTTCTAGCTTTTGATTTAAAGTGAAAAACATGTGACTCTTTCTTTCACTTGAACACTTAAAGGCCATTGTAGGTTATGAACAGGTCTAATTTCAATATTGTTTTGTCTTAGAGAACAGCAAGGCTGAAGAGAGGGAAAGAGACAGAATAGTTAGTAGGTAAAGCAATCAGAACACAAACATTATCAATTAAAACTTACATGGACACAGTCCATGGCACCTCAGAACAATTGTAATCATAACCTCAAAGCTCACTGATCCCAGATCATCGTGGCAGACATAATAATAATAATGAGAATGTTTGAAATATTGTGAGAATTACCAAAATGTGACAGAGACATGAAGTGAGCAAATATTTTTGGAGAAAATATTTTTGGTAGTGACCATTTCACTCAACATAGGTTACCACAAACCTTCAATGTGTAAAAAAAACACAATGTTTGTGAAGGGCAATATACCAAGGTATGCCTGCTCTCAGTACATCTACCTTGTATCTGTAAATTTGAATTAAAGTTTTGACTTCTCCCCTGTCTCACAAAAACCATTCATTCAACTTCAGAATACCAATGTGGAGTAGTAACTATATACATTTCACAAATGTCCAATCTCAATCATGCAATGATGTATGGAGGGAAAACCAAAACAAAACAAAAACAACTAACACCATTCAAAGCAGAACTAAAATTAGATACCAGAAGTCTGGTGTTAGCCTAAAGATAACAACCAAATCATTACTACAAAGGAAGTTTTATTTTACAGTGACTAGAAGTCAGACTTACTCTTCAATTACTAAAGAGAACATATACCAGTGTGTACTTTGTGCAGCATGGCATAGTAGAAGCAAGTTCCACAAGCTAGGAAATCTCTCCCTTCACCAAATTCTTAGTTATTTTTAGTGATTGGCACATAAGGTGTTCCTTATTTCATTATCAGTGTTTTGGATTTCTTTTTTCTTTTTCTTTTCTTTTTTTTTTTTTTTTTTTTGGTTAAAAGGCTTTTTATTTTTTTTTATTTATTTTTTTTTAATTTTTTTATTTTTTTCAGCATAACAGTATTCATTATTTTTGCACCACACCCAGTGCTCCATGCAATCCGTGCCCTCTACAATACCCACCACCTGGTGCCCCCAACCTCCCACCCCCCACCCCTTCAAAATTCTCAGATCGTTTTTCAGAGTCCATAGTCTCTCATGGTTCACCTCCCCTTCCAATTTCCCTCAACTCCCTTCTCCTCTCCATCTCCCCTTGTCCTCCATGCTATTTGTTATGCTCCACAAATAAGTGAAACCATATGATAATTGACTCTCTCTGCTTGACTTATTTCACTCAGCATAATCTCTTCCAGTCCCGTCCCTGTTGCTACAAAACTTGGGGATTCATCCTTTCTTTCTTTTTTTTGAGATTTTATTTATTTATTTTTTTGACAGTGAGAGAGCATAAGCAGGGGGAACTGCAGAGGGAAAAGGAGAAGCAGGATCCTCACCGAGCCAGGAGCGCAATGTGGGGCTCCATCCCAGGACCCTGGGATCATGACCTGAGCTGAAGGCGGATGCTTAACCAACTAAGCCACCCAGGTAGGTGTCCCAGTGTTCTGGATTTCTATTTGCTCTCACTGAGTTATTATGAAGCATAAAAATGCAACATATCAGCTGTGGGGCTCTTTGGGATCCACTAAAATAAAAGCAAAATATAATCAATAATTATAGTACTACAATTAAACATTATAAGAAAGAACAGAACTGTGAAGCAGCTCACAAAAAAAGTTGAGAAAATTTAAAAAGTCCCCGAGAAAAAACACATGAAGTATATTTCCAACAGGATGAAATTGGAAAACCTATTCAAAATCTTTTCTTTGCAAAGGTCTCCAGATTTTCTAATGGAGAGGATTCTTCCCAGGCAAATAAAGGTAAATGTGGAAAATTAAATGGCACAAACAGGAGTTTTAAACTATTGCTTTGTTCAGTTGTCTTTTAAATCAGGAGGGGAAAAGTCCAGTTACAAGAAAAGCAGTATATTTATACTATTTTTTATATTTATATACTATTTATATTTACTATTTTATATATGTATATATACGTGTGTGTGTGTGTGTGTGTAGTTCCCTTTGCTAGTGCTTATTATTTTTTTAGTGGTTTCAGATTATTGTCTAATGTTCTTTCACTTGAGCCTGAACAACTCCCTTTAATATTTCTAGTAGGACAGGTTTGCTAGCAAAGAATTCTCTATTTTTCTGTTTTGTTTATTTTATTTTATTTTTTAATTTCAGTGCCTTATTTTTTCCTTCCTCTGTGGAGAATAGTTT
Organism: Lutra lutra; assembly: GCF_902655055.1. Classification (NCBI taxonomy): domain Eukaryota; kingdom Metazoa; phylum Chordata; class Mammalia; order Carnivora; family Mustelidae; genus Lutra; species Lutra lutra. The sequence goes on along the minus strand of NC_062282.1, from coordinate 38,296,507 downwards.
GCTGGTATCGAATTCTTGTTTGGCAATTTTGTCTTTTAACACTTTGATTATGTCATGTCCCTGTCTTCTCATTTCCATGGTTTCTGATGAGAAATTAGCTATTAATCTTATTGAGGATTCCTTGTAAATTCTAAATTCCTTCTCACTTGCAGCTTCAAGATTGTCTCTTTGGCTTTCAACCATTTTATTATGATGTGTCTAGGTGTCAATCTTTTTGAGTATGTTATACTGAGTATTCATCAAAATTCTTAGATGTGTAGATTAATGTTTTCTATCAAATTTAGGAAGACTTCAAAAATTATTTCTTAAAATACTGTTTTCCTTTTCTCTGTTTCTGAGGTCTCACATTATGTGTTTGTAGATACACTTGATGGTGTAGCCCATGTCTTTGAGACAATGTTAATTTTTCCTTTCTTTTGGAAACACATTGCACAGAACTCCTATGTCCAGGAGTCCCTGAAATGTTTTCTTTCCAGGCTCTGACCATTTTATTCATTCATGTTTCTGTAGGCTTTGATTGACAGTTGGGAGTCAGGCCAAGGGACACAGACCCTTTGATCAGTCATTGTTTTAAATACATTGTATAACCATTGTTCCAAGTCATGCTTCAATGTTAACTCTTTGGTGTTCAAATGTCAGGTCAGGGACTTCCACTGATCCACCCAACTCTGAGGTGCGCTGGATTAAGACCTTTCTTTGGAACCCATCAATGTCTGCTTTATTTACTTTATTTCTTCATAACTATTTAAAGATTTGCACCTTGTTAGGATGAATCCTTTGACTCTCTTCTTTTTCTTTCCTTTGTTTTGCTGATTCTCATGAATCATTCTAACCTTCTTTGCTATCTATTTTTTCAGGATAATTTTTTCCCTTGGGAAGTAGTTTTGAACTACCTAATTAAGATCTACCCAAGTATTTGCTTTGCTTTTATTTTAACTTTACCCTGAGGCTAGAGACTATAACAGTCTGGTCAGGATCCAGAGTCAGAATTTGCCTTCACACATTTTAATTTTTATTTTAACTTTATCTATTGATATGGGACCTGAGGTTAGAGGCTATAAATTGGATGTGCCAGAATCCACATTTGGCCCAGCATTCTCCCTTGCGCTCACTTTAGCTGTTACAGATAGCTGAATGATTGTATATTTAGCTCATATCTTCTTGCCTTACATTTCTTTATGTATCTGGTGAACCAACTTTTCAGAAGATGGATCCATCATTTCTGAATTCCATTGATAAGTTTTACTTCCATTAGCTAATCAAAACACAGCTGCAGTTCCATATCACGAGTGACCAGATGACCATTCAAAGTTTCCTCATCTCCTACCCTATTATGCATTCTCTTTCTAAACGGCATGTATTGGTAAATCAATATCATTCTAGGGAACTTCCAATCCTGTTACCAAATACCCAAAGTCAAACTGCAAATTTTTAGAGAATAGTTTCCCAGACTTCCAAATCTTCCCAAGACTTCTGACACCAAATGACAGTTTGGGGGTCCCCAAAATCACCTTACATTTTGATGATTGCTAGAAAACTTCACAGAACTGTTTAAAAGCTATTTTACACACAGTTATATTTTATTATAAGGAAAGGATACAAATTAAAATCAACCAAGGGAAAAGATGTACAGGACAGAGGCTAGGGGGAGTCCAAACATGAAATTATGTTCCAGACACATCGTCTTCCTGGCATTCATGTGTGACAATATATATGAACTATTGCCAGCCAAGGAAGTTTACCAAAGATTTACTGTCCAGAATTTTTATTGGGACTTCATTATACATACATGACTGATTGATTGATTGCTCACTTGGTTGAACTCAGTCTCCAGGTCAACTGATGTCATGTGACCTAACCCTTCCTCCCTTAATCACATGGTTGATTTTCTGCTGTGGGCAGCCTCACCCTAAGATTTGGTATGGCCAGCCTCTGCTCTAAACAAAGACACTCCTATCAGGTGTGACATTGATTACCTCCCAGAAGCTGAGGGCAAATGCCAAACCTCTCTTTGGACAAGGTCAAATTCTTTACTACACATACTTGACAGGTCAAATAATGACAATTCTCTGGAAATGAAGTTTAAAGATGCTCCACCCTTATTCTGTACTCTCTGGTGGCTGCCATGCTGCTGGTTTTCACTATGATTGCCGGATATTAATTTCTAAGACCACAGTCCAGAACTGAAGCGAGGAATGGGAACAGGTCAAGTTATAATTTGCCATAAAGGTCACTGTTCTTACCAAGATTCAACCATTTATTTTTAATATGTAATCTCTGGATTGCTGCAAGCCTTTAATTTTCAGAGTAGTGAAAAAGTTGATTCTGACAATTTTACCAGTTTTTGTTGCTTTTATGGAGGAGGGAATTCTTGGAGGTCCTTCCTCTACCATTCACTGATGTTACTCCCCCAGCCTACTTTCCTGAATAAAATGTTGTTGGAATACAGCCATTCTCATCTGTTTACATATCATCTATGGCTGCTTTCCCACTGCAACAACAGGACTGAATAGTTGTAATAGAGACCTCTGGCCCACAAAGCCTACAAAAACCTAAAATATTTACTATATGGCCTTTTATAGAACATTTTTGCCAACCTCTGCTCTAAGTATAAACATATCTCTTACTCTTCCTGTCTCTCTCTCTCTCCATCTTTCTCTCATCCCCCCCCCTTCTGTGTGTGTGTGTGTGTGTGTGTGTGTATACCTAAACCCTGGGGTAAAAGCGGTATATTACAAAATTTTATTAAAAGAAGACCATCTGGACTATACAGTTTTTGTCTATGCTGTTACTCACTGTTTTTGAAAACAAAATGGTTTATGACATCGATAGGAAAGGGAAGAAATAGTTAAAATAAAACCTATATCAAATTTTATACTACAAAGCCTCATTAAAAATCTGAGCATTGATTCTCTCCCTCTGGGGCACCTGGGTGGCTCAGTGGGTTAAAGCTTCTGCCTTCGGCTCAGGTCATGATCCCAGGGTCCTGGGATCGAGTCCTACATCGGGCTCTCTGCTCGGTGGCAAGCCTGCCTCCGCTTCTCTCTCTGCCTACTTGTGATTTCTCTCTCTGTCAAATAAATAAAGAAATTTAAAAAAAAATCCCATATCCTAATACCGTCACATTTAGGGGTAGGGTTTAAAAAAAAAAGATTCTCTGCCTCTTCTTTCTCTTCTCTTTCTCTCTCTCTCTCCCTCCCTCCCTCTCCGGAAAACATTTTAAAAAGAATAGTAAATTAGAAATTTTTAAAAGGTAAAAATAAACTCAGGTAGGATGGTTCTGAATTACTGGACAAGATATCTTGTATTAAAAACAGGCTTTGAGTTTGCTTCTAAATTAAAAGGATCTGCCACTTGCTGTATGATTGAGTCTTATTACTTATTGAACAGAGAGCAGACATTGCCTTTGAAATTCTATTACAATAAATTTAATTATCGGGGCGCCTGGGTGGCTCAGTGGGTTAAAGCCTCTGCCTTCAGCTCAGGTCATGATCTCAGGGTCCTGGGATCAAGCCCCACATTGGGCTCTCTGCTCAGCGGGGAGCCTGCTTCCTCCTCTCTCTCTCTCTCTGCCTACTTGTGATCTCTGTCTGTCAAATAAATAAAATCTTAAAAAAGAATTTAATTATCAAACAATAATATGAACCAAGACTTATATACACAAATTATATATCTCTGTCTACATCTCTGTTGACGGCTCTATATTAAATGTGTTGTTTCTTACTGTAGAAAAAATAGGTACTTTTAAAATATGGCAGCAAGTAAAGGAAATTACTTACTCCTTTCTAAACTCTTCTATCAGAGTAATAGCAAAGTTTGAAAGTTTAGACAACGCAATTTTACCGAAAAAAAAAGAAATACAAGAAATGAGAAGAGTCAGGGGGGCAGGGATCATAAGGTATCAAGGAGACTGCTAGTACGAATAATTACTTATATTGATGTACATTTCTACATGTGTTTATTACCTACCCTATCTTCCTACAGCCAAAACCTTCAGGTCCACTTTGCACGGGGTTTCTCTAATGAGATGCAGGCAGGGACGACCAGATACACCTTTTGCCCGGAGGGGTGAGGAACTGTTTCAACAAAATTTTATCCACTGTTGCTTTTCATCACCCCTTACCGTAATTTAGACACACACACACACACATACACACACACACACACAGTCAAACTCTGTGATTTCAGAGCAAACCAAAATGAAGTTTGATTAGCTGGCACTCCCTTCCTCTGCGCTCTCCCTTCCTTTGCTCGCCTCCAACGGCTGAGGTAATTATAAGTTTACTCTATTTTATCACTTGACTGTATCTGTCAAAATGTTGTTTTAAAAAGTATCCGCCTGCTGTTTTTAAGTCTTTCCGCATCCCAGTGAAGGCCTTTGTGCAGAAAATGTTACAGTTGTGCCTTTTTTTTTTTTTTTTCCCCTTGCTGCCTGGGACCGAAAGAAAGGGTCGGTAACTGTCTGCGAGCTGAGGGAGAACTTCAATAACTCCCACAGGAGGAGCCAGTGGGGAGTTTGTATTTTTGGCCATGAATCCAGGGCTTTCATTTTAAGTTTCAGGGTGCGTCATGCAGTTGAACGCTGATTGAATGGGGGTTACTGGAGGCTCTGGGGATCAAGCTGTGACATTTTTCTGAGCCTGAAGGCTGCTCACAGTTATTACCGCACGGGCCTCACCGACTGCTACTACAGGGGACACGGGGAGAAGGAGGTTGTGCTTCTGAGTGTGGGTGGCCGAATAAACTCTTTTAGCAACAGCAGTTGGTCTATTTAGCCTGAAAAAGAGACCACCAGCAGCCCCCAAAGTGCTAAAAAAAATTACAATCAATTTTAAAAATATATATTATATTACATAAAAGACTGTTAAGAGTGAGCGCTGAGCATTGCTGCACAGAATTACCAGCTGCTAAATGAGGCAGCCAAGCAGGATTTATCCTGTAACCCAGAGATTTCCACATCTCCCACCACTCTACCTTTTTCTCAGGGGGAAGGGGAAAAAAATCGAAACAAAACAAAAAATAGTAGCAGAAAGCAAAAATAAAACAACAAAAAACCAACAACCAAAACAAAACACAAGCACGTTTAGAGCAAATATACCAGATGGAACTACTGAGGTAGTTGTCTTGGTGTTTGTCTTTGTTGTTCATGTTGGTATATACATGTAGATGGTGATTAGGGACCAACTTACTTCTTCAAATTCATTAAGGATGTTGGTTGTCAGTACTTTTTAAAATATTGGTGTTAACCCAGTTTCAAAGATTGTCTCAAAGCTTTAAAAGCTATAAACTATGTCCCTTTACTTAATTCTGTGTTTAGTTTAAGAAATTCTTGACTCCTGGAACTTTTCTAATTGCTAATTTATATTCTTATGTAATGCATAAAAGGCACTTCAACCATCATATTAAGTTAAGCAATTGCTTTTTAGTCCAACAGTCAGAAGTTCAAGGGCCAGGTTAATTTGCATGCAATATATACATCTGTGGATTGGCTATTGATATCTTAACTCCAAACATACAAAATAAAGTTCATTCCACACTTTGTGGTTCTCATCAGACCTCAACTTTCAAGTGTAATGTATGAGATAAATAACTTTTCTAGGATAATAATTAAGAAAAATTCCTACATCTTGAAAAACTCAGGGATATACCCTGCCTCAGAATTTGTTCAGTCATGGGAAATAGGGGATCTTATTGTACTTTTAAACAACTTTCCCTCTTAGAACATATATACTTAAACTGAGTTATGTTTTAGTTTCTCTCAGAAGGATGTTCCTTTAGGAACCCATACCTGATGCACAGAAGGAGTAAGAACCCCATATAAAGGAGTGCCATCATTAGAAAATGACAGCCACATGATTTCTCTCACCTGGCTTCTCTCTCCATTCAAAACTCGTGCCTTCTCAACCTGTTCCAACTGTGACCCATTTCTACCAGACCTCCCAATTATTTGTGGTCAAATTATTCTGATTTTAGCTCTTTTGTGTCCTACTTCCCAGGTTTCTGATCCATAGCTTTATCTCTGTTCATAATTTTCTCATCCTTTTTGATAAGAGGTACTGAGACTCTCAGATCTCATAGGGTAAAGATATCTCCAATTCTTCAGGTCTTCCCTTCCCTCATAGGCCTCCTAAGTAAGGTGTGACCTGCCATTTTTAGAGCCTCTTTTCTTGATTCTGATCCTAGGAACCAAGAGACTAGAAAGATGCTTACCTTAGGATCTGATCTTCCTAGAATTCTCATCCTTGGAGCCTGGTGTCTAATTCTTTATGATTCTTCCATTTGGAGCCATACAGAAGGTATGTACTTCATCTTCCATTTGACATTCCTTTGTGTTTTTAAAGCTGGCTCTCTTCACCAAGAGAACTGACACTAACTCCTTCAGCATTCCCTTGAGTTTCTCTCACAATGTGAATCTTAGAATGAAAAACTTAGCTTTGATTATACTGTGGCAAATGAGATTGCCCTTTCCTTTCATTGGAACACTATTGTTCTACCCAAAATTTTATTTACTATTTCAGAAGTCAAATTATACCAAGGAACTGAAGATAAACTAAACTGTTAAGCTATTTTCATAGACACTTCCATTAAGGGTTATATCTACCTCACCTGATAGCTCTACATTACCTTGAGGTTTGTTTTTGTTTTAAACACATCTCTACAAATTTAATCATATTCATTGTGACTCCAGATTGAAAAATCCAGATTTTTAAAATCATTTAAACTTCTGGTAACTTATTCAATATATTGAGTATATCTCCAGTGGGATTCAAAATTTGGAAAGTGTGATATATATTCCTTATAAATTTTCAATCAGAATTCATAAATACTTACTAAGCACATATTATATGTATTTATAATACAATTAAATGAGTAAGACATATTTCCTGCCTTGAAAGATCTTTTTATTTTTTTTTAAGATTTTATTATTTATTTGTTTGTTTATTTATTTATCAGAGAGAGAAAGAGCATAAGCAGGGGCACTGGCAGGCAGAGCGAGAAGCAGGCTCCCCATTGAGCAAGGAGGCCTGATGCAGGACTTGATCACTAGACCCTGGGTTCCTGACTTGAGCTGAAGGCAGACGCTTAACTGAGCCACCCAGACATCTCCTGCCTTGAAAGATCTTTTAAGTCTATAAACTCTATGAGAGAGAGGCCAAGTCTGGCCAATTTACCACTTTGACACTCAGCATCAGCCTTGGGCCTGATGCATATCAAATCCATGATGTCTGGAAAATCAATGAATGGAGTAAGGGAGGAAGCAGGAATAGGAAGAACTAATGCAGTCTAATTTCTACCAAAAATCGTGACCAAGGGTGCAATTACCAAGTCTATAGCTTGTTACTAAAACTTTCCCTCTACATTTAATTTACTTTAATCGAACTTCTAGCAAATTACATTTAATTTGGAAGACCCACCAAAATGTCAAGCACCTTGGTGAGCTCAAGATGTACTGTGTCCAAAACACTGTTTAAAACAATTTCTTGATATTTGAGTTTAAACTACTTTTAAAAATGAAACTTTGATTTCTTAAACATTACCTAAATATCCTCCTTTTATAGCCTAGCCAATGAAGTTTTTGTAGAATAAAAGTGGTGAGGAGAGAATTTCTTTAATCATAATTATGAGCACCAGTGAACTCAAGAATAAATGCAGTATGGAAGTGCTGAATCACTATATTGTACACCCAAAACTCATATTACACGTATGATAACAAATGGGAATTTAAATAAAAACTTAAAAAAAAAAAAAAAGAATGAAAGCAGAGCTGTATTGATTACAAAGCCAAAGGAAGAAGTTAGATTGAGAAAGAGGCCAGAAGTAGTTTTAAGAATCTGACGTCCATATGGGACTCTTCATACTTAAATAGCTCTATCAAGGCATGCTAGAAAAAAATGTGAGACACTCTATGGAAACTGTGCTGGCTTCTAAGTGATCACTGATTTGATTTATAAACTCTTGCAATTCAAGATTTTTATTGGAGATTAATTGCAAGTCATTCTTTATAAGTCTTGCAATCAATCTACCTACCTTTTTGATAAAACAGGGCAACATTTGCTATCTACAGATTTTATAATGAAATATTGCTTCAGAATTTTCTATATTTTCTTTAGTATCTTTGGGTCACAATACACACTTCTCTGGGTTTATAATATACACTTTTTTCCTTAATTATAGTATTGAGTTATTTTACAAAAATTTTAAATTTAACAATTACAGCTTTTTAAAACACAGTAACATATCTAATTCTGAATTTACCATACTCTGCCTAATTTTTAAAACAAACTTTTGAAGACATAGTTTATTTATAGAGTTATCTTGTGTCAAACCATCTTGTAATTTAAAAAACTGAATTAGTATATAACTGTTAAATTTTGAGACAGTCTCAGGAACTGATTTATTTCTTCATCGCAGGGGTTTTCTAATCTCCTTTTAAATAGTTGTCCCCTTTCCTCAATGGAGATCTGACATACTTTAAACATTTTAAACAACAGCAGCAATAATAATAAAACTAAGGAACGTATTAAAATAACTGTGTTTGAATCAGGATGGGATTTGGAATAAAAAAATTCCCAGCCATCCAAAGGTGTCAAGTTCACATTGTCTCCATAGTTCCAAAACAGATCTTACAATACTCCTGTAGAAGACTCTGGTTAAATACAAAGCTTTGGTCAAGGGAGAGCTGCTTAAAACTATTTACTGTCTCTGGATTTGTTAAGCATTGTTTGTGTCTTCTTGACCATGAGATTTCATAGGTCACTCAGGTGAAAGTGACCTCTCCACAGATTAGTGTCAGAATACCTAGACAGCATTTTGGTAGTATTCTCCAAAACCACTCGATGATTCAATGACAGTCATTTTATTGTGTTGACCCTCACTACATAGAGAATAGACTCATTCAGATGTCAAGTGCATGCTGACAAAGGCCAGCTTAGTTGTGAGTGGTTGTGCTTAAACCCTTTTAAACAGATTTATCCCTCCATCAGAAGTGAATGTTTTAGCATTTTCAAATGAGTTGTTATAAAAACAGTTATTGTAACAAAATTTTAATCCAATAAAAATTATTTTTGTTTCAAGGTTGATCTAAGTAGCCACTATGTTTTATTAAATGTAAAAAGTAATGTTTTGAATTGATAGTAATTCTCATTTTTAAGATGACTATGCAATCATATAGAATAAAATAATATGGCACTACCCATATCACACAATAGGAGTTCATTTCCTTTCAGAGTTTAAAGAGGAAACATTTTTTTGTCACTCTCCATTTACTATGTTACATAATTTTCTGGAAAAAAAAGTAGTTGTGTTATTTTATTTTTGTGAATCAAAGACTGAGTAAGAGAATATTCTCAGACAATGAATTATGAAGACAGGCTCATAAATCAAATATAATTATGTGAGTTTAAAGGTGAGGTAATTTTTTGTGTTTGAATAGCTTGGGTATATTCTTTATAAAAGAAAGAAAACTTGATGAACTAGAGAATTCTCAAGATATCCTACTGACATTTAGATCTCACATATTTTTTCTCACCTATTTTACTTAGAGTAATTAATGCTTGGTTTGAAATTAGAGTCATTTTCCCAAAGCTATCTTTCCCTTTTTCATTTATTGTACTATTAGTAATAATAATGTATTTCCTGAACAATGTATTTCTCTCTAATTTGTAGGGATTTTTTTTCAGTGATGGTTTATTTCATCAGTGATGAAATAAAAAGTTTATAAATAATAAACTGAAAGTTTATTTTCAATGGTCGTTTATTTGCTGGGCAAATTTGTTCTTTCTAATTTGATTTGGTGGACACCATCCAGGTAAATTTGTGTCTGTTATTTATTTCTATATGCTCACTTATTTTTCTGTGCTTCATCTGTGTCTTCATATAAAAATTCCATTCATAGTAAAATTATTTTATTTCTAACATCTACTAGTAAGATTTGTGATGGAAAAACTGGACATGCCCCATCTCTTTCTCATAAAGAAATTCTACATTATTTTGAAAATATTTAATCTCATTTTTACTTTCAGTTCAATGTCACATAAAGCTCAAAGTAGCACCACTCTTCCCCTTCTTCTCTTCTGTTAGGGGCTATTTTAATGTTTCCTGAGCACCACTAAGCACTGGAGAGTTAGAGACATGGGATATATATATATATATATATATATATATATATATATATAAATTTTATTTATTTATCTGACAGACAGAGATCACAAGCAGGCAGAAAGGCAGGCAAAGAGACAGAGAGGAGGAAGTAGACTCCCCGCCAAGCAGAGAGCCCGACACGGGACTCGATCTCAGGACCCCGAGATCATGACCTGAGCTGAAGGCAGAGGCTTAATCTACTGAGCCACCCAGGTGTCCCGGGATACCTCTATATATTAAATGAAAACCTTAAATTGTTATTGTATCACCTGGCTTACATTAGAGTCTTATGATAATGTATAAGAACAAGAGAATGATCTTTTGGAGGGTAAGGATGTTGATTAAAATATAAAGCACTTTAAGTGGCCAACAGATATACACTGAAGCCACAGAGTTTAGTCATTATCCAGTTGTCCTGGAATCTAATTCCATTTCTGCCTTCCGCTTAGCTATGTTACTTTAGGTAAATTACTTACACGCTCTGTACCAAAATTTCTTTATTCTCCAAAAGGGGATAAGGATGACACTTCTCTCCAAGTTGTTGTGGTGAGGATTAAATAAATTAATATAAGCTATATATTCAGAAGCATGATCAGAACTTAGTGCTGTATCCATATTTGCTATTATTATTTTAAATTATTATTTAAAATGAATTGGTCTTGGAGTGTTTCAGTTATCTCTGAAAGTCATTCAAACTGAATTATTTTAGACTTTTTAAAAAATGTCTCTCACATGAAAACTTGAAGCCCGTGTAGCCAATCAATGAGTAGTAAGAAGGGGGTAAGATCTGTGTATTTTCTAATGAGGAGGGAAAGAAGAAAAGAGATTGGGGGTAAGAGGGCAATAGGGTTCAAAACTATTTAGCTACTTTATTATAATAACTCAGAGGTCAGGAAACTTTTTATGTAAAGGGCCAGGTAGAAAATATTTTAGGTTTTGCAAACTATAAGATCTCTGCCCCACATACACAATTCTGCCCTTAAAGTGAGAGAGCGGCCACTGACAATATATAAATGAATGAACAAGGCTGTATTTCCATAAAACTTTATTTGCAAAAACATTAGATGACACCGAGTACTCAGAAACAGGAGTGGAGCCTTTACTTTAATCATTGTTCTATATCACAGTATTTTGAATACCAGCAGGGAAGGGTTCTTGGGCATTTCCAATTAGAAAATTCAAGCAAGTAATCAGAAGTGACAAGGAATCCTGAAAAGGAAATCAAATAGATAAAAATATAACCAATAAGAATGTATCAGGTCCTTGAAAAAAAATCAGACATACACATAGATTATATTCTATAACTCATTAGAGGTTAGTAATGATAGTAATGGTAATTTAAGATAAAATTCTCTTACGAAACTGTCAAAGAATCTGACCCTATTTCACTAAATGTTCAAATAATATGATTCAGTAATTACACATGTTAATTTAGTAGACCCTTAAATATCGTATAATGTTATATACTTATTGTATAACCAATTTGTTTGTATGTATGTAAGTTTCAAATGTAGTTTGCAAAAGTGTAAACTTCCTCTTGTATTCCTTTTTTTCTCCTGTTACTGTTTCTTTTTTACATATAATGCGTTCAGCTTCTGAGATGCCTATTTGGCAACAATTAGAGTACTTTTATACAGATTGTGGCTTAAATATAACATATGTTCATTAAAATAATAATCCTACCCCATAACAATTTGTTCTCTTCTGTCTATCTCTTACAATCTGAAATTAACCACATGATTCAGGATAACAAATACTCCATCCAGCATCAAAGATTTTAGAGAAAGTCAATGCAACTGAACTAGCTACATTAGATATGATGAGTAAAATGTTTTGAGAACCTATAGCATTTCTTTCCATGAGCACAACTCAAGTGATTATGCTCTGGCCTACTTTTATCTTCCTGAGTGCAGCAGAAGCATTCATCAAAGTAGAGCTACCCTCACATTAATGGGAAAATGTTCACATCACATCACATGAAAAAGGGCCAGGGAAGACATTTTATTCTTTGAGGAAGAGACAAATATGTGATGGCCAATTTTATTTCTTAAACTACGTGTTATCTGTGGTATTATTACTACTATTAAGCATTTATTGAATGCCAACAACATGGGTACTCAGAGCACCTCATCAGTGCTGATGGAAGCATTTTGTTATGGGAAATAACCTCTGCTTAATGCATGTGATGTATAGTGTCTACCTGACAAAAAGGTGTAGCTGAAGAAGGTCTCCCATAGCATATGTGTTGCTAATGAATGTCTTACAGGCTAAAACCAAACCAAGTGCAATACCAATAAAAATACTTTCAATGGCTGCATCTTTCATATTGTTTTCTTTCTTAGCATATCTCAGTTCCTTCAATCATTTTTTTCTCTTGTGCACACACACTCCATTTCTCTGGGTCTGTCTCTGTCTCTCTCTCTCACACTTTCCGTCTCTCTCCTTTATTCTCCATTTTTCATGTATTATTTTTTATTTGCTCCAAAGGAACACTTAAGCCTTATGCTCACATACACTAACTTTTCTCCTGCTCTTCTTTTAGGTCACAAATTTGGCAATACTGAAAAAAAAATGTGATTAATGTGGCATTAGCTGTCCAAAAGGTATATGCCTGTTGACTTAATCCCAAATCAATAACCATCCTTTGAAATGAGTAAGCAGTAGGGAGAGTCATTGAAAATAGAATAGAATTTATAATATATGGTTTTAGAACCTTGTATTTTTATAATATTGTTCCTCACACTATGTAGAACTACAAATATTTCTGACATAGCACAGAGAATCCTTGGTTGTAATTTTTAGGTTAGATTAATAAATGTATTGCTCAAAGTAGTGATTGCTCACATTAGAAACTAAGACTGAGATCTACTTAACTTACACATGCCACCATACCCCGAGTGATCAGATTGTGTGCCGTTGTTTTTCTTCCAACACACATTGCAAGAATTATTTTTACATTAGTATCCTCTAATGTAACAATCTTAGAAGAAATTTACTTTCATTTTTCCCTTTTGATCTGGAAACTGTATTTTAAAATCCTCATCTGTGTGAACTTGATCAGCCCCTCAGTCAGTGACAGAACTGTCACAGAATTCACCAAAGCTGATCTCTTTTTCTCTCAGGAGACAGCTGCTCACTTCTTACAATCTTTGCCCCAAGCACTGACAACTAGAAAACTTGCTTCTAATGTGGTTACAAATCTTGATCCAGCTGGTGACTCCTCAACAATGGAGGTTACTATGAGCCCCATGGTAGCACTTAGAATTGAAACAGGCTCTCCAGGACTTCAGGCTCCATATGCTGGCCCTTTAACCCTTATTCTGGGCCCAGCCCTGGCCCTCAAGCATATGCCTGTGACCAAGTGTTGTACACTGCCCTATGTACATTTCTCTCTTTGTCTTGGTCTCTCAATCTGTCTCATATATAACAAAGCATACAAGAAAAAGCTATTTCATTTATGTTATTATTTTGAAAATGTTTTGAACATTTCTAAGTTACTCAGCTGCAGTTAGGATGCACGGAGTTCATGCTAGGCTTCAGTTTACCCTGCTTCATGCTGGAAATAGCATTTCATCCAATCCCAATTCTCTTATTGCATTTTAAGGAATTTGTTGGCTCTAACATTCAGCATATATGTACTCACTCCTAAGAAAATGAATGAATGGCAACAGAAAGCATCACAATGTAATTAAAGTTTTCGCAAGTCGCACAATAAAAGTTGTTTGTTTTTTATAAGATATGAATAAAAGGTAACCAGCTTAAACCAGCTTTATCAATTTAACCCTCATTTAAAAAGTGATTCATTTTCATATATATATTTACCATCTTCCATTTTTTTATTCCATAATTCACCAAAATTACAACATTTCATAATTTGTTATAAAACAAAGTATTTTCCTAGCTGAATTTTTTAGTGTAAGTGGAAGAATTATGTAACTGATTGGAATGGATTTTATTTTATGTTCATCTGGAAATTATGACTACTAGACTTAAGAGCTAGCAAAGGACACTAAAGATGTGCCATATGTTCCCTGGAATTAAAAATGAGGGTTTTTCTTTCATACAACATTTGAGATTGAAATAAGAGTTATTTAAAGATTTGTCTTACATTTCAAAATAATGCAGAAAGAAAATGAACTATATGAGTGAATAATGTTTTTGGTTCATAGACAAATAATTTTGGGGGTCAGAAATATTATCAAAGCTTAGCCATAATTATGCATTTTTCTTTAAGATGATTCATAAGTATTATTATCTTACACATAAGAATCTAGAATATATATATGCACACATATAAAAAGAAATGCCATATTAATTTAATTTTCACTTTCAATGTATATATTGAGGAAAAGAATGAAAATGAGTTCAATTACAAGTCTCAAAGCATTTGAAAAGAACAAATGAATTGAAATTTCTACATATATAAGTAATGGAAATGAGGAAAAGCAGTGGATGAGAAAAAGAAATTGGTTTTAATGTTATGATAACTGACTGGGCTTCAGCAAAAACAATTTAATTTTTATTATTGTTATAAATTTTCAGCTTGTGCTTTTCTCCCTTTTACATTCCTATACCAAGAAATTCTGTGTGTGTTCTACTGTAGCTGAAAAAAAAATAATACATTAGGTATAAAACAGGTGCTCTTTGCAGCATTTATATCAACACATTAGCACGTCTTTCACACAGCATGACCTGGACAAGTTGTTCATCCTACTGGTAGTAGGGAAATAATAAGGGATGTGTCAGAGCCAAGTTCATTCAGACATTGCAAAATTAAGAACAGATTATGAAAACGCTTGCCACTGGTAATTAATCCTGAAAATTGCTGGAGGAGTTGCCCTACTGGGAAAGATATTGGCAGAATTATTTACTGCTAATAGACCTTGTTTAAGTTTTTACCCCTTGTTGGAGATAAAACTCAATAGATTACTAGCTAATTGGTATAGAACTTTATACTTTCCTAAGGTTTGATGACATCAGACTGTTCTGGTTTTCTGACTTCAACTCTACTACTGAGCCTTGCTTATACGTTGTTTCAAGAGAAAAGTTAAGAACTACACACTGGTTTCCTGAAATAACACTTCCGTTTTATTTATCAACTTTTTAAAAAACTGAAATACAGTTGACCTTTTGCTGGCTTCATATGTGTTGGTTTGTTTTGTTTTGTTTTGTTTCCATTTATCTGGCTGGAATTTACAAATCCTTGGTGTGTCCATGAAGTTTGAAATTAGATTTCATTGAATGAAGTTTTGAAATACAAATGATAGAATAACCACTTTTAATTATTAAGATACTGATTTCACAATATTTTGACATTTGCCACCAATGTAAATATGTGTGTATATATTTATGCATATAGATGTTTGTGCATATATATACATGCATATATGTATACATGTGAAATACATGTCTACACATATATGGAATTTTATATGTAATATAGGTAACTATGTCTTTTAAATATTAAAGTGTAAATCAGGCTGACAAAAGCATGAAATTTTGAGGAAATATATTTGCAGTATTCATCTAATATGCCTAATTAACATATAGAGAGATGGAGTTTTGTAGTTTTTTTTCTCATTTCTATAATTAAAGAGGTTAATACATGACATGCTTAGAAAGTTTAGGAAATTCAGAAAAGTGTGAGTAAAAAATTTAAATCACCAATAATCTGAAAAACAACACAAAAATCACCTTTTTCTATTTTTTAGTATCATTCTTTATAGTTCAAAACTACATAAGTTCAGATAGAGGCATGGCTTTCCTTCATGTGATGATTTGGTAACTAAAGCATCTTGACGGCTCAGCGGATTCTATGGGCAAGAAACAAGTTTCTATTATATTAAACCACTAAAATACTGGGAGACAAAGAGGAAAAAAGACAGAGAGAGACAAATCAAGAAACATATTCTTAACTCTAGAGAACAAACTGATGGTTACCAGAGATGAAATGGAGGGGGTGGATGACATAAGGGATGGGGATTGAGGAGGGCACTCGTGATGAGCACTGGGTGTCATATGGAACTGTTCAATAACTGTATCATACACCTGAAGCTAATATTATACTGGATATTAATGAACTAGAATTAAAATAAGAATTTAAAAATAATATATTACCAATTTTTTAAAAATTAAAAATAAAACTACTTAAGGTATTTTTGAAAATTTGAGATATTGTAATACATAGTTTTGTCTCTTAATTTTTTCTTAAAGTTTTTATTGTCCTTTGTATTTAAATATTTCAAAAACATCTTTACTTTTTCTATTTTAGAGT
Source organism: Lutra lutra (assembly GCF_902655055.1). Classification (NCBI taxonomy): domain Eukaryota; kingdom Metazoa; phylum Chordata; class Mammalia; order Carnivora; family Mustelidae; genus Lutra; species Lutra lutra. Next base: position 38,280,093 of record NC_062282.1, on the reverse strand, counting down.
GGATAATTCTAACAATATCATTTTTCTGTATTTATTTTCTTTGGATAAATTCTTAAAAGTGGTTTTACCAGATTATAGAGACAAGAGATATCTTTTGTGGCTTCTAATGCATATACTTGAATTGAGAGAGCTTGTCTCCTTCAATGCTTGGGCCTTTTGTAAGTAGAAAATGGTTCACTTATGTTGTATTTCACATTTATTGGTTAATAGTAAGAATGAATGTAGGTTTATACGCTATTACCATTTGTATTTCTCTTTTGTTATGTGTTCTTTACTCTGTGTGGGGGTTAGAGATTTCTATCCAATTTGTAGGAACTTGTTTTATATTAAGGTATTGACCTCATTAAATATCATGTTCTATTCCTTTTCTTTTGTACTTAAGAATGTTCTCCCCCAAATCAAGAAAAAATGTATACTCAATTGTTTCCTTTCAGACTTGGGGAAGTGTGTGTATTGAATATAGATGGATCTAAGGGACATTATTTATATTACCTTTTTGCATTATAGGTCAGGTTTTTTCACATGGTTAATGGGATAGTTTTTGAAAAATATCATTTATATCAAATTTTCTTTCTTTAAATTTTATTATAAACATATATTTGTTTATAAAGTTGTCTTAAAATTTTAAAATGAACATTCAATTTTTTATTTTATTTATAAGTTTGCTTTTTAATGCATAGATATGAAATTAATATTATAGACAAATCAAAATTTGATATTTTAATAATTCATAGGTAAAGTACAAAATCTAATAATGTCTCAGATATTATTCTTCTGAAAAAAAGTCATAAAAATATGTGTTTTAAGCTATGTTTATCTCTCTCATCCTACTAGATTGTTTCCTTTCTTGGGTATATTTGACAGAGAACATAAGGCAATAGCTAACATTGGACATCAGTAGCTGCCATACTCTTCTGACACTCTAAACAGCCCTATGGTTAAATTCTGTCCACTTTCATTTAGGCAGCTTTAAATTAATCACTTGTAAACCAATGATAGCAAAGTTAAACGATCACATGATTAATACATTTTTATGTTTGATAAACTAATAAAATGCATTTAATTCCATTGTTAAAAAAGTACAGAAGCTCCATTCAAGAATTACCTTGGGATCTTATAAAAGCAATCGCTGTCACTTGAATGAGTCTATTTCCTCTTGCTTCTCAATCTAGTCCACTTTGACAAGAGTAGAGCATGCAGGAGGCCATTGACATCCCTCCTTGGATGGGAGGCACTGAGCCACTGAATCAGTCCTACTCATTTCTTTATACTGAGCATCATCGAAGCCCCATTCACACTTTTAATTTCTCATGCTGAAAATTTAGATTTATTTGTTTCAGGGCTTTCCTGGATGAGATGACTCTTGGGATCTAGTGTGTTTTCATTTTTTTCCCTCTCATTTATTCTTATCATTTGGATACAGTAATCATCAGTTTTTATGTAACTCTCTGTCATTGGGTTATACATAGAGGAGAATTATAGTTAAGAAAGAAAGAAAGAAAGAAAGAAAGAAAGAAAGAAAGAGAAGACAAGACTGACTAAATATTTGAAACTCTTACAGGATTTTACTAAGGGTCATAAAGAAATTCAGTGATCTACATGAGGAACTTAAGACACAAAATAATTTACCTATGTGGCATCTTAGAAATGAAAGGATTCTAAGACTTGAAATACTCTGTGGCCAGCTATATTGTGATTTATAGAAAAAGGCTTTTAAAATCCAGAAAAATTCTAAAATTGCTACTTTGATAAAAGAAATACCTACATGGAAGAACTAAAATTTAAACTTGAACTGACCCCTCTGGCAAATACAATTCTAAAATGAACACTTCCCTGGCCTCCACCTTTACTGGTGACCCCCACACCTGCCCACCCCTTGCTATATTCCTTCTATACTCTTCCTTTTTGTCCACTAAGCTTTCCTACTTCTGTTGGTCAATAACCACTTACAATATCTCATAGTTTCAGATGATGACTACACTTGCTGGCTTTAGGGTTTTAAGCTTTAGTTAAGGTTAGATTTGCATTATCTAGTTAAAGACATCTCTAACCCTCTCAAGTAGGATTTAGTATGTCCCGTTGTGAAATTTAGTCCAGGAGTTATCTCTTGGGAACAGAGAATGTTAAAATGGGGAAATATCAGAGTGAATTGATTACCAAAGTGATATCAAGTTTATGAATCAAAATTTGGCCAAACATGTATATAAAAAAGTATAAGAATTGCATAAGATCTGTTGAAAATATCCCTGAGATCTTTCCTGTAAAAATTGGTCAAAAATTCAGTTCTGAATAAAATAAAATAAAATAAATACATCACAGGTATTAGAAACCATCTCATTAACACTTTTAGAAAGTATTCTGGTTTCAGTCAGGGAGAAGATACTACCACTGTTACTACCACTGTCTTATTCATCTTTGTTGTTGACTGTCTTAAATCTGCAATGGTAGATTTCATAAGAACGTGGATGGAACTAGAGGGTATTATGCTAAGCGAAATAAGTCAATCAGAGAATGACAATTATCATATGATTTTTCTGATATGAAGTATTGAGAGTCGGGGTGGGGGATCATGGGGGAAAGGGAGAGAAAAATGAAACAAGATGGGGCTGGGGAGGGAGACAAACCATAAGAGATTCTTAATCTCAGGAAACAAACCGGGGTTGCTGGAGGGGAAGGGGAGTGGGAAGGATGGAGTGGCTGGGTGATGGACACTGGGGAGGGTATGTGCTATGGTGAGTGCTGCGAATTGTGTAAGGCTGATGAATGACAGAACAGTACCCCTGAAACAAATAATACATTATATGTTAAAGAGGAAAAAAAAAAAAAAAAGAATACAAATAGACTTCTTCTTCCCTGATCTGTAAGACCTAGCTGGGCATTTTGAAGATAATTTGACTCAAACAAAAAAGCCTAGACCTCCATAATAACTCTTTAAATTTAACGATTAAGTAATCTTAAAACAGGGCATCTCTGGGACTACTCAGAAAACAAAACAAATCAACAAGAGCAACAATAAAACCTCACATACCTGTCAGTATAGGAAAGGCAGGGACATTTAAAGAACAATTACTGTGTCTTATCTTACAAGATAAAATCTAAAGAGATAAAGAACAAACTTTGTTTGATTGAATGATGACTCCTGTTTGACCAAAATTTACCCTTCACAAAAGAGGGAAAAATTCTCACACAATGGCAAGAACAAAATATTTCATTTCTAGTTGATGCTGGGGTTACTGAGCCCTGTCAACTATGTACAGATGGGAAAGAAATGTCTATACAGATAGCAGTTATCTTTTTGAGTCCTTAATGATTTTGGTGCTTTGGAAGCAACAAGAGTTCTTATCTGGAGGTGGAACTGCAATTAAATATGCCAACCATATCAAAACCCAATTAATTGACTTGCTTCTTACAGAGCAATTGGTAATAATTAAGATTAAAGCACAGTTTAAAAGCAGGTTCAAAAAGCAAAAAGCAATGCTTTAGCAGATTATAATGCTAAATGAACTGTTTTAAAACACATCTAGACTATACAACGAGTTTAAAAATCAAAGCCAAAACAAAATCCTGATTGATGTCATCAAGTCTTGATTTAATGCCAGTTTTAGGCACCTATTTTGGAAAAAAGAAAAAGAAAAAAGGCACTTTAGTAAAGATTAGATTATTTGTTCCACTCAGTCTCTAGTGGCACTAAGATAGTCGGCCCAAATAAGTTGAAACGGAGTCTTATCAAAAATGCTGTAGTTATACACCACAACAGATAGAAAAACTTAACAACCATCCTGAATGCCCTTTGTTGTGAAACTGCGATGGAATTGTCCAGAATGTCTCTTTTTTTCTATTGTTCAAGCCTACAATACTAAGAAAACTTACAAGTGGAAAAAGTACTGGCTAAGAATACAGGCTAAAAATTTAAGCATGTTTGAATATCTTCAAATAATGTTGGTTCCAGCCCCTTCTGGAATGTTTATGAGTATGTTTAATATTGTCTGTTTCATGGGTGGCTAGAAGCCTCTTCATGCTCCTATATTTCTTTCTATAGACTCTCTAACAATAAAACAACTGCTCTGATAGGCCAAGAAATTTTAGACTTTACCTTTCCCACTTGGGGAAAACTCTCATATATATCTAGTATAGTGGTACTCATTTGACGGAGAGGAGTAGCTGTTCCCAAAGGTAAACCATGGGAACAACTGCATGGCCTTTGGCTTAGAGAACTGACTTACAGAAAATGATGCCAATATAAAATTACCCTTGCTCCTCACTGTATAGTAAAACTCATTACCCCAAAAGAAAATTATGGGTGTTGCTAACCACAAACACTGTAGGAAAAAAAAAAAATTAAGGAAATTGACAAGTCCCAATATATTTTTTATTTCAAAGAATTAAAAGGAAATTTTGAGTTATAACAAAATGAATTAACCTAAACTTTAAAATTTTGTACTTGTGGTAAAAACAAAAACAAAAACAAACCAACCACATAAAATTTACCTTAGCCATTTTATTCATTTACTTTTTAAGGATTTATTTATTTATTTTAATGAAGGGGAAGAGGGGCCGAGGGAGAGGGAGACGCCCAAGCAGACTGCTCTGAGCATGAAGCCTGACAAAGAGCTTGATATCAAGACCCTGAGATCACAACCTTAGCCAAAAACCAAGAGTTGGATGTGTAATGGACTGAGCCACCCAGGCGCCCCTCATCTTAACCATTTTAAAGTGTATTGTTCAGAAGTGCTACGTATATTCTTATTGTTGTACAGGCCCATTTCAAAACCCTTTCATCATGCGAAACTGAAACTCCGTATCCATTAAACAGTAAGTCCCCATTTTTTCCTTCCCCCATCCCCTGGCAACTGCCATTCTACTCTTTGTCTTTATGAGTTTGACGGCCTTAGATAAGTGGAATCATACAGTATTTTCTTTTTATGACTGGCTTAGTTCACTTAGCATAATATCTTCAAGGTTCATCTCTGTTGTAGCACCTGTCAGAACCTCCTTTCTATTTAAGGCTGAATAATATTACATTTTAGATATACACCACATGTGTTTGTCCATTTGCCTGTTGATGGATGAGTATAGCAAAGGTCAGCCAAGACTTTTCCAAGCAAACCAGGGCATATTTACCTACTGATAAACATCCTGGTATCCTTAGTACCCGATATAATGCCTGATTCATAATGACTACTCTTTTGTTGAATAAATTGATAAGTGAATTATTTAGTCAAAGCTATGTATCCTTGAATAGTTTTTCTTCTATATGCCAAAGGTATCAAACTAAAAATTATTCCCACCTAACCCTCTCATTCCCACACTGACTCCCAGATGGACACATTTTACCTCATAAATATCTCTTGGCATTGTTCTCCTTACCTATTGCCACTAAAGCTTAGTTTGGATCCTTATTATCTCAAATGGTCTGACTGGATATAGATCTACAAGCTCTTCATGCTTCCAATATCCCCTCCAAAATCCATCATCCACATTGTTTTCAGTGTGATTTTCCCAAAACAAAATCACACCATTCCTCTTTTAAATACCCTTTAAATCTTCACACTTAAGAGATAAAGACTAGCATCATCATGAATCTAAAACACACACATGGTTTCATGTCACCCAGTTTTTCCAGTAGCTTCCATCTCCTACCATCCTCTCCATGCATGCTGTTTCAACAACCCCCAAGTTACACCCCATTGCATTCTCACTTTTGTGCCTTTGAATTGCTTTTCTCTCAGCTTGGAATGCCATTCTCCCAACTGCTCCATTTCCCTCCTTTCCACACCCCACCTCTGTCCCTTTTGCCCAGACTCACCTTGGTACAAATCACCTCAATTTCCTTCTCACTCCCACAGTCCTAAAACAAATGAGTGAGAGACAAGGCTAGAAGCATGGCAGTGATTTAGTGGACTATTAATACTTAACTTTGGATTTCGGTGAAATTTAAGACTCTGAAGAACCCTGCTGGGTCATCTAGGCCATTTCTCTTCTTCATCAAAGACGCACCTTCACAGCTAACTAAAATAAATATGTAAATAAATTATACAACTTAAAGGGGCATATACATTTTGTAAACCACTCTCAGGAATCCTTAATGATGTGTAATGAATCTGTTTGCTAAATTGTTGTATAAATTCCATAAATTTTCCATCCTGAGATTTAAACTGATTTTTTCCTTTTAATTCATGGAGAAACTTGAGATAGGCATCGTATATTTTTAACTTGAGGATTTAAATAACTTCTAAGTTCTCGCCTCCAAGTTGAATAATTCCAGATCTTTTAACCTTTTCTTGTAGGTCTTACTTTACAACCAATTCATTATCTTTGTGGCTGTCCTCTGAACCCTCTCCAAGTTTTTGCATTCCTTTTAAGATTGGGAGTCTTCTACATGATACAGAATCCCAGGAAGGGTTTGACAAGTTGTCCATTCATTAGGAGGATTACCTCATAGTTCTTACATACTATGTCCTTCATTTTGTATCAACATTAACTTTGCCTTTCCAACTGTGAAGCTGACACTGTTGACTGACTGTACTTGGTTTCTTCTTCATACACTCACTTTTTTTCCTTTGTTCCCAAATACGATCAATCAGTTCTTCCTCCCTCTTCCACTGCCATCTTCCTCAACTGTTCTAATTTAACCTTGTCTTGATGAAGCTGTGATCTGTCTACATCTGAGTGTCTTTCAAATTTACTGAAGTAATGAATTAGAAATCCCTTTTTCAAAGCTGCCATTTGTAAATTGATAATTACTCTTTAACCAGGATAACGAGCTAATATATAATAACAACAAAAATAACAATAACCATATCAGATATTTTATATAGATTATCTCAGTTAATGTAATAGTAGTAGTAGCAATAACAAACATACCATTATGTCATGCTCATATTAATTCATTATCTTTGCAATTATTTTGTGAATTATTAGTTTTCATCACCAGATTACAGAAAAGGGAGCTGAGGTACTGACTGTTAGTTTTACCACTGGCTTGGACAAAAGTGCCAGAAATATGGTTATGCCTGATTTAAGCATGATTCAGTTATTATTCATGACTTACCCCAGAATCCCCAGAATCTACATTCTTACAGAAACATTTAGACATCCAGAAAACCAAAATTTACTTAGAATTGAGGTTTTCAGGATAAAAAAAGTACTTTATATTCTGTAGAATCTTTAAATTCAAGCAATGGACGAAAGTGGATTTGGATCTCTAGTTTCTCTGTGGGGGAGCAATACTGAAGAGGAGAGATAAATGGAGGGAGAGCCAGCAGACTGAGCACTTCTGTCTACAAAAGGAATTAGTGAACTGCTAGAGAAAAGCTCTGTTCCAGACCTTATTAGCAGAAGGAAGCAAAAGTGATGCCTTACTTTGATAAGATAAACTGAAGCTTACAAGGATAAGCTGTTAACAAGGACAGTTTTAAAATTCCCTGAAGCTTCTGGTGGTTTTTGTTTTGTTTTGCTTTGGTTTGGGTTGTTTTTTTTTTTGTTTTTTTTTTTGTTGTTTTTTTTTTTGTTTTTTTTTTTTTGAAGCTAGGTATTGCATTAAGATTGTATTAAAATAAGCATTTTATAAAGCTTGCTAATTAATTAAGTGGGTAATTCATATGTTCCTCAGTCATTTTTCTATTGTTAACATAGAGATGGTGGCAATTATTATTTGACTCTTTTTTTTTTAAGTTTTTATTTATTGATTTGACAGAGAGAGATCACAAGTAGACAGAGAGGCAGGCAGAGAGAGAGAGAGGGAAGCAGGCTCCCTGCCGAGCAGAGAGCCCGATGCGGGACTCGATCCCAGGACCCTGAGATCATGACCTGAGCCGAAGGCAGCGGCTTAACCTACTGAGCCACCCAGGCGCCCCATATTTGACTCTTTTTTTTAAAAGTTATCTTTTCTATAAAGATTTAATAGAGTAGAACAATCATATCTCTGTAATACTAATGGTATATCCTAGGGTTCATCTAAATGCTGGGAATATGCAACCAAACTGGCCCTGAATTTCCCCAGTTACAGTAGAAAATACAAGCTTGGACTTTCAGAACAAAATAAAAAGCCTTTAAATTCAGTCCGTTTCAAGAACATTTTCTGAACCGCTATTAATGAAAGACAGTCTGTTAAAATCTAGCCTTGTTCAGGGGCAGAAATTATAAAAAATTCTTCTTTAATTCTATCAATTCAAAGTTTGATGGCAGGAACCACAAAAGGAATGGAATGCTGCTCCTTTGTTCTGTTGATAAATACAAATTAATTAAGTGCATAACTTTAGAAGGCTTGTAGATGTGAAAATTACTCTAAGCATACTGTAATTCCCTAGTACATCCTTATTTGCTATTAATAAATGACACATTCAACATTTTAAAATTAATCTAACATCTTTAGGCCTAACCTTAAATAGTAGCTATAATGACACAGTGACTGCCCACAAATTCCTTAAGAGCTTAAATTTTACTTTCTTTATTTCCTCTGTGTTTGAAATTTAAATATTGTTATCAATTTTCTACAAACTGATTGACCAAATGCAGACAATTGTGTTAATTTCTCAACACAATTTATGATTGAAATTCAATTTTTGAACCAATGCATATATTTTGAACAGTGTGTACAAGTTTGATTCAATCCTAAATTTGTATTTCTAAAATTTAGAAATAGGTTTAAAGCCTCTGCCTTCAGCGCGGGTCATGATCCCAGGGTCCTGGGATCGAGCTCATCAAGCCCGACCACATTGAGCTCTCTGCTCAGTGGGGAGCCTGCTTCCTGCCCTCACCCCCACCTACTTGTGATCTGTCTGTCAAATAAATAAATAAAATCTTTTAAAAAACTAAGCAATGAAAATGACACAGCCTTTCCTTTGGGCAGCTTTGAACATATAAAGAGACTTAAAAATGACATTATCCATTGATGTAGAATTTAAAGTATCAGAGATGTTTTCAATGATGCTTACCATATTATTATGAATAATTTTAAAATATCAAAATGAATTTCATTGCACTGTCAGTAGGAATTGCTTAAATACTTTAAATTTCAACAACATGATGTCTTTTGTAGCTATGAACCAAATATATGTGGAAACAACCAAATTAGAAACAATGATTATTTCTCTATGATTAGATTGCTGAAGATTTCTATTTTCTTCATTTAACTTACTTTAATGAATGTTTCCATATTCCCTAGTAAACCCATTTTTTTGTATGTATATGTACATATGCATTTTACAAACAAAGAAAAAAGAGACAAAAAAACAGGCTTCTTTTTCTTTTTAGAGAGAGAGAGAGAAGGCCCTCCAGTGGGGGTTGGGAGAGGTACAGAGGGAAAGGGAGAGAGAGAATCTCAAGCAGGCTCCATGCCCAGGAATGCCCCATGATCTCATGACCCTGAGACCATAACCTGAGCCGAAATCAAGAAACAGATGCTTAACTAGCCGAACCACCCAGATGCCCCCAAAACACTCTTAAATACAGAGACCAAACTGATGGTTGCTAGAGAGGAGGTGGTGGGAGGAGGATGTGTGAAACAGGTGAAGGGGGTTAAGAGTGTACTTACGATGAACACTGAGTAATGTATTGACTTGTGGAATCACTATATTATACACCTGAAACTAATATATATAACACTGTATATTACTTATACTGGAATTAAAAAAATAATAAAAAAATAACACTTTCATAATTGGAAACATATCTGCCAATTACAGTGTAAGGAGCTAAAGAATGGTTAGTTGAGAAAATTATGTTAAGTACTTACAATTTGACTGCTTAACCTGAAAAACCATAGATTGTTTCAAACATTGGTGATATTTTTGTTCTAATTGTAAAGAAATGTTGAATGGCAGAGAGAATAATGATATTAAATAGTGATTTTGGCAAATTGAGATGAAATACCTTTTCTCTCCTGATGTTTCACTCTATAATCTCTAAAAGTGTCTTTGTTGTGCCTTACCTAAATCTAGGCCCTTTGCTTATATTCTGAAGCTTATATCCTTAGCGTTTGTCTTTTTTCCTCCAAACCACAATTTATTTATTTGTTTGTTTATTTTTAGTGAAAATTTGAGCATCCTATTCCTTGGCTAACTCATCATTGATTCTTCATCACCTTTAAGGAAAAGAAAGCATCTCAAATTCTTAGCATGGCAAATCTGGCCCTATGTTTCTTCTCAGTCATATTTGTCCAGCATCTTTATTCTTATTAAATATTACAATACCATTGTCAGGGCCATTCCTCAAAATTCCAAATAACTTCACAGATTTTTGGCTTCTGATATGAAAAGCTTTCTTACTATAAACTCTCACACTGGGTTGCCTGCCATTTCATTTCTATTTTTTTAACTTTTCTCAAGTATTACCTTCTCTTTGAAGACCCACTTTACAAATGGTGCCCCTTGTACTTGACAAATATCTTTGATATTTCCGTAATTCTGACATTTTCTATAATAATGACTCATAAGCATAGTCATTTCTTTAAATAGACTTCACTGTAGCTTTCTTAAAGACTTTTCGCCTTTGTGTCTCTATCATTTTGTGTGGTGTCTGATGCAGTGTGTCTTGACAATGAATATGACTTGGCATAGCATTATCTTCAATGAGGATAAATTGTCATAAATAAGGGAAATATTGTCAAAATGGATTTAAGAAGAATGTGAAGTAATTTAAAGATATTTGTCTATAAATAAATCCTTTTAAAATAATTCTATTAATTTAGGATATTAAAAAAGATGATTTTACACTCACCTATAGTATTACTTACACACCCTTACTAATGACTATTGCTTTTACTTCTTTTGTTATATTTTGAAAACTTACTGTATGTTGACTCCCTTGATCATTTCTTTACACATATCATCTTTGAATCTTAAAGGAATCTTCCAAAATTGTTGCTATTCTTTTTCTTTTCTTTTTTAAAAGATTTTATTTGACAGAGAGAGAGAGGGAGAGACAGAGCACACAAGCAGGGGGAGGGGCAGGTAGAGGAGAAGCTGGTTCTCCGTTGAGCAGGGAGACCCATGTGGGGCTTGATCCCAGGATGTTGGGATCTTGACCTGAGCTGAAGGCAGATGCTTAACAAACTGAGCCACCCAAGTGCCCCATTATTCTTTTCTTTCTTTTTTTTTAAAAGATTTATTTTTTTTATTTATTTGACAGAGAGAGAGATCAGAAGCAGGCAGAGAGGCAGGCAGAGAGAGAGAGAGAGAGAGGTGGAAGCAGGCTCCCCGCTCAGCAGAAAGCCCGATGCGGGGCTCGATCCCAGGACCCTGAGACCTGGGTTAAGCAGAGGCTTAACCCACTGAGCCACTCAGGCGCCCCACTATTCTTTTTCTTATTATTAGTTTCATTTTGTATTTGAGGATGTGAAATTGAATGAGCAAAAATGTCATTTGGAATGGTGTCAGGGAGTCTTAAAGGGGGAGTTCTCACTTATGTACCATTTGTTGCATCTTAATTTGCATCTCCTGATAAGAAGCTTACTTGACTACCCCAGCAGAAGGAAGGGAAAATTTCTTCTTGGGCAGAATAACCCAACCAATGAGATTCACCACAACTCAACCAATGAGAAGTCACCACAACCCTGAACTCTTATTTTCCTGCAATGAACTTTCATTCCAAACAGCCCACCATCCTCCTTCCTCTATAGCATAGTATTCCACTCCTTTGTTCTCTGGTCTTATCTATGGTTTGCCATAGTTTCCATGTCCCAGATTCTAATTCCTCTACTATTCCCAAATAAACTCATTTTGCCAGTACACAAATTAGCTATTTTATTTTTAAGGTTGACATTACACATTATTGGAAGTGGGATCCAAAGGAGACAAACCAGGAGGAACAAAAGAACCCTAGAATCATGTGCACTACTCACTTGAGCCCCGCACACTCTCCATTTCTGAGTTGTCTTTCTCTTTTCTTATTCGGTAAGTCTCTTCTTGGATTTGCGCTCCCTGCTTTTGGTCAAACTTTCTGACTTCATTCAGGATCTGCTTTTATGAAGGCATTGCCATTCCTGGTGAGTACTCTTGTTTTCTAAACTTCTGGTTCTTCACTCTATGCTCTGAGTTGTCAAACTTTATTGTGACGCTTGTTTTCTACTTCTGTTTGTTTAGTCTCTTCTCTTCTGTTGAAGCTTTTTGGTAAGCCACCCATCCAAGTTGTAAAATGTGTGACTCCCAGTGTTTCCCAACAGCTATTGGAAAACAAAGCCCCTCATAATTAGAGGCTTTATGGAGTCCAAAGGCAAGATGAGTTTCATCTGGTCCTTGAACGAGGATTTTGTGCCTTTCTGGAAATATGTGAACTCTAGGTAATTGGGAATTGTAATGCCATTCTGAGGAGGACTTGTTTTAGATAAATTTAAAATAAATTAAGACAGATTCTTAAAAGAGATGATTTCAGGCCTTTCAATGGCATGCATTCTTTGATTGGTATGCAGAAGCTTCTAAAAGACAAAGGGCTCCAAAAACAACTCTAATGTTTTGCATACATACAATGGTATGCAAAACTAAACAAAACAATAACAAAAACTTAAGTAAAAACAAAAAACAAAAAACTTTGCTAAAAAACTTGAGCAGAGAACATTAAATTAGTCCATCTGCTATAAATACAATTTGGATCCAACTGTTCTTTTGAATTTGTACCTTGAGACTTGTCTAAAATTTTTAAAACAAAAGCTCTAAGATCTCCATGTTTGTCTGTATGTTATATATGTGTTTTATAATATGTGTTTTTTTTCTATCTTCAGATGGCATAGCCAAAATTAATTTGTAAAGAGCTTTATTTAATCGGTTTAAAGAAAAATAAGAGCTTATAAAAATTAAGTAAACTGGGGACGCCTGGGTGGCTCAGTTGGTTAAGCAGCTGCCTTCGGCTCAGGTCATGATCCCGGCGTCCTGGGATCGGGTCCCACATCCGGCTCCTTGCTCATCAGGGAGCCTGCTTCTCCCTCTGCCTCTGCCTGCCGTTCTGTCTGCCTGTGCTTGCTCTCTCTCCCTCTCTCTCTCTGACAAATAAATAAATAAAAATAAAAAATCTTTAAAAAAAATTAAGTAAACTGACACAAATATTTTTCAAGTTTACATTATTTGAGATAATCTTTGATAAATCTAGTTTCATTTGTTGGTTTAATAAAAACAGGTATGTCTTCAAAATTTGTTAGCAGGGAAAGGTCTCATGAAGTTTTTATGAATAATATAAACATAATTTTTGGAAACAAGTAACTTAGATAGATGTAAATAGGTTAAGAGTTTTTAGGTACAATAGTTATGTTTTATAGTATGTATATATACTATATATATATATATTGTATATATATGTATGTTTTATAGTATGTATGCTAAAAAAATAGATTCCCTAATTCTTTTTGGTAATTAGAAATGTTAGAGGTTTGTTAAGTTAAATTAAATGATAGATTTTCATTGAGATCATTTTCCAAACAAGATAAAATACTGAAGCATTTATTACTGAAAATAGGTTGATCTACTTCTGATTTCCAGTTGCAGAGAAAGATATATTTAGGTCTGTTAGTAACCATGTCTGGTGCCACATTGAAGGATTGCATTAGGTAAAAAAACATTATGTTTCTAGAAATTATGAAATGTATTTATAAGTTTGCCAGTCCACAATTACTTCCTTCTTAGTTTTCACTAAGAATTAAGAATCCTAAGGGTAAGATTTCTAATTAATATATGTAAAAATAGGAGCTTCTGGCTGATTCAGTGAGTGGAGTGTACAATACTCGATCACTGGGTTATGAGTTCAAGCCCCACATTGGGTATAGAGATTACTTAAAAATAAAAAAAAAATTAAATACATATATATACATAACATACATGTATATATGAAGCAATAGGATGAAAGAAAATGATTGAATATGAAGGAAGGCAAGGGAAGCAGGATATGTGTTTTCAATAAAAAAAGGTGTGAAGAATGGAAAAATAACTTCGTTGAGGAAAGAAAAAGTAGTTTTGTCCTAAAGAAAAATTATTGCCAGCATAAGAAAGGAAAAAGATGGAACAGAAGCTGAAATGATATATCAAATTACAGAAGGTCTATGTAAAAGAAATCTTGAGAAAGGATTTCTATGTCTGGTCAAGCCAAGATCAGAATGGCTTTATTTAAATTTAAAAAAGCATTTTAACATTAAAAGTATACTGGTGGAAAATTAAAGTTTGTTTTTTATCTCTGTGAAGGATAAAGTTTTATATTTGTAAAGGATAAAGCTTTTTTTTTTTTTTAGATTATTGGTCTGCTCTTAATAAGAAATTATAAACAAATTTACCTTTAATGTAATCTGCCCAGGAAATAAAGATTTTATTCTGTGTTCTGTCTTTATCAAGTTTTTGATTACTTAGAGAAACTGTCTTTATTAAAAATAAACCAAGGCTTGGGGCGCCTGGGTGGCTCAGTGGGTTAAAGCCTCTGCCTTCAGCTCGGGTCATGATCCCAGGGTCCTGGGATCGAGCCCCGCATCGGGCTCTCTGCTCAGTGGGGAGCCTGCTTCCACCTCTCTTTCTCTGCCTGCCTCTCAGCCTACTTGTGATCTCTGTCTGTCAAATAAATAAATAAAAATCTTAAAAAAAAATAAACCAAGGCTTTCTGCAACTACATAAATTTCTATATTTGCCTTTAAAATGTTTTTCTCATTTTAGGTTGAAAAACCATTTACCATGCTAACAGACATAAAAAGAAAGCTGGAGTGGCTATCCTTATATCAGACAAATTAGATTTTTTTTTTAAAGATTTTATTTATTTATTTGACAGAGAGAGATCACAAGTAGATGGAGAGGCAGGCAGAGAGAGAGAGAGGGAAGAGGATCTCCGCTGAGCAGAGAACCCGATGTGGGACTCGATCCCAGGACCCTGAGATCACGACCCGAGCCGAAGGCAGCGGCCTAACCCACTGAGCCACCCAGGTGCCCGACAAATTAGATTTTAAACCAGATTATAATAAAAGATGAGGAAGGACACTATATCATATATAAAGGTTCTACTCTGCAAGAAGATATAACAATTGTAAATAATTATGCCCCTAATATGGGAGCAGCCAATTATATAAGCCAATTAATAACAAAATCAAAGAAATACATCAACAGTAATATAATAATAGTAGGGGACTTTAACACCTTCCTCTCTGAAATGGACAGATTATCTATGCAAAAGACCAACAAAGAAATAAGGGCTTTAAATGACACACTGGACCAGATGGACTTCACAGATATATTCAGAACTGGAATTCTATCTCAAAGCAACAAAATACACATTCTTCTCTAGTGCACATAGAACATTCTCCAGAATAGTTCATATCCTGGGTCACAAATCAGGTCTCAACTGGTACCAAAAGATCGGGATCATTACCTGCATATTTTCAGATCACAATGCCTTGAAACTCAAACTCAATCATATGAGGAAAATTGGAAAGAACTAAAATACATGGAGGCTAAAGAACACCATACTAAAGAATGAATGGGTCAACCAGGAAATTAAAGAAAAATTTAAAAAATTCATGGAAACAAATGAAAATGAAGACCCAACTGTTCAAAATTGTTGGGATGCAGCAAAGATGGTCCTAACTAGGAAAGTATATAGCAATGCAAGCCTTTCTCAGAAAACAAAAATTTCCCAAATATACAACCTAACCATACACCTAAAGGAACTGGAGGAAAAATAGCAAATAAAGCCTAAACCCAGCAGGAGGAGAGAAATAATAAAGATCAGAGCAGAAATCAATGAAATAGAAACCAAAAGAACAGTGGAAAAGATCAATGAAACTAGGAGCTTGTTCTTTGAAAGAATTAATAAGATTGATAAACTGCTGGCCAGACTTACCAAAAAGTAAAGAGAAAGTACCCAAATAAATAAAAATCATGAATGAAAAAGAGAGATCACAACCAACACCAAATAAATACAAACAATCATAAGAACATATTTTGCACAACTATATGGCAACAAATTAAACAATCTGGAAGAAACGAATGCATTCTTAGAGCTGTATAAACTACCAAAACTGAACCAGAATAAATAGAAAACCTGAACAGACCCAAAACTAGCAAGGAAATTGATACAAAATCAAACATCTCTCAACAAACAAAAGCCCAGGGCCAGATGGCTTTCCAAGGGAATTCTACCAAACATTTAAAGAAGAATTAATACTTATTCTTCTGAAACTGTTCCAAAAGTAGAAATGGAGGGGAAATTTCCAAACTCATTTTATGAGGCCAGCATTATCTTGATCCCAAAACCAAAGACCCCATCAAAAAGGAGAATTACAGACCAATATCCTTGACAAACACAGATGCGAAAATTCTCACCAAAATACTAGCCAATAGGATCCAACAATACATTAAAAGGATTATTCACTATGACCAAGTGGGATTTATTCCTGGGCTGCAAGTTTGGTATAACATCCACAAATCAATGTGATACACTACATTAATAAAAGAATAAGAATCATATGATACTATCAATAGATACAGAAAAAGCATTTGACAAAGTACAGGATCCTTTCTTGATTAAAACTCTTCACAGTGTAGGGATAGAGGGTATACACCTCAATATCATAAAAGCCATCTATGAAAAACCCACAGTAAATATCATTCTTAATGGGGAAAAACTGAAAGCTTTTCCCTAAGGTCAGGAACATGGCAGGGATGTCCCCTGTCACCACTGCTATTCAACATAGTATTAGAAGTCCTGGCCTCAGAAATCAAACAATAAAAAGAAATAGAAGGCATCTGAATTGGCAAAGAAGAAGTCAAACTCTCACTCTTTGCAGATGATATGATACTTTATATGGAAAACCCAAAAGATTCCATCCCAAAATTGCTAGAACGGGAATTCAGCAAAGTGGCAAGATATAAAATAAATGCACAGAAATCAGTTGCATATCTATACATCAACAAGACAGAAGAAAGAGAAATTAAGGAACCAATCCCATTTATATTGCCCCCCCAAACCATAAGAATAAATCTAGGAATAAATCTAACCAAAGAGGAAAAGAATCTGTACTCAGAAAACTATAGAACATTCATGAAAGAAATTGAGGAAGAAACAAAGAAATGGAAAAACGTTCCATGCTCATGGACTGGAAGAACAAATACTGTGAAAATGTCTATGCTACCTAGAGCAATCTACAATCTACACATTTAATGTAATTCCTATCAAAATACCATCACCTTTTTTTCACAGAAATGGAACAAATAATCCTAAAATTTGTATGAAACCAGAAAAGACCTGAATAGTAAGAGGAATGTTGAAAAAGAAAAGCAAAGCTGGTGGCATCACAATTCCGGACTTCAAGCTCTATTACAGAGCTGTCAACATAAAGACAGTATGGTAATGGTACAAAAACAGATACATAGATCAGTGGAACAGAATAGAGTGCCCAGAAATGGATCCTCAACTCTATGGTCAACTAATCTTTGACAAAGTAGGAAAGAGTGTCCAATGAAAAAAGACAGTCTCTTTAACAAATGATGTTGGGAAAATTGGACAACCACGTGCAGAAGAATGAAACAGGACCATTTCCTTACACCATACACAAAAGTAGACTCAAAATGGAGGAAAGACCTCAATGTGAGACAACACTCTATCAAAATCCTTGGGGAGAACATAAGTAGCAATCTCCTCAACCTCAGCTGCAGCAACTTCTTCCTAGACATATCACTAAAGGCAAGGGAAGCAAGGGCAAAGATGAACTATTGGGACTTCATGAAAATCAAAAGCTTTTGCACAGCAAAGGAAATAGTCAACAAAACCAAAAGACAACTGACAGAATGGGAGAAGATATTTGCAAATAAAATAACAGATAAAGGGCTAGTATCCAAAATCTATAAAGAACTTAGCAAACTCAACACCCAAAGAACAAATAATCCAATCAAGAAATGAGCAGAAGACATGAACAGACATTTCTGCAAAGAAGACATCCAAATGGCCAAAAGACACATGAAAAAGTGTTCAACATCACTCAGCATCAAGGAAATACAAATCAAAACTGTAGTGAGCTACACCTCACACCAGTCAGAATGGCTAAAATCAACAAGTCAGGAAATGACAAATGCTGGTGAGGATGTGGAGAAAGGGGAACTCTTCTACACTGTTGGTGGGAATGCAAGCTGGTGCAGCCACTCTAAAAAAGAGTATAGAGGTTCTTCAAAAAGTTGAAAATAGAGCTATCCTACAACCCAGCAATTGCACTACTGGATATTTATCCCAAAGATACAAATGTAATGCTCTGAAGGGGCACATGCATCCACAATAGCCAAACTATGGAAAGAGCCTAGATGTCCATTGTCAGATGAATGGATAAAGAAGATGTGGTATATACATACAATAGAATATTATACAGCCATCAAAAATGAAAACTTGCCATTTGCAATGACATGGATGGAACTAGAGGGTATTGTGTTAAGCAAAATAAGTCAATCAGAGAAAGGCAGTTATCATATGATCTCACTGGTATGTGGAATTTGAGAAACAAGGCAGAGGATCATAGGGGAAGAGAGAAAAAAATGAAACAAGATGAAACCAATGAGGAAGACAAACCATAAAAGACTCTTAATCTCAGGAAACAAATGGAGAGTTGCTCAGTGGAGAGGGTGGGAGGGATGGGGTGGCTGGGGGATGGACATTGGAGAGGGTATGTGTTATGGTGAGTGCTGTGAATCACAGAACTGTACCCCTGAAACAAATAATACATTATATGTTAATTTAAAAATTAAAAAATAAATAAAAATAAAAATTTTTTGTCACTTTGGTTAAATGTTTAATTAAATCTTATTTCATAATTATCTGTGATCCTATTTGGTCAAGTATCCAAAAACTTTTGTTCTTTTTTGACAACCTTCTCCAAAATCAAATTCTGGGTGAAGTCTTTTAAACTTTGAACTAACTTTAGGTTTTTCTAAAAGATATCTAGAACATCTCAAAGGATTCATTCTTTCTTTATAAAAAAGGAAATGTTAGACAAAATTAGGTTTAAATGGTACATTAAATTACATGGGAATCATGTCAAATAAAAGTTATACTAAACCTTCTTCACCTTATATTTGTATAGGTATAAGTTAATATAAGTGTTCCAAGACCTATATGAAATTTCTGAAATCTATTGCATCCTGATATAATGTTATCAGTCATAATTTTAAAATGTATGTCACAGAAATAAGCAAATCCCCTAGTTAATTCCATTATAATTAACTTTAATCAGATCCTTAATAATGAACATTTTTAAGACTGTTGTCATTTACAGACAGTAATTGTTTTATTCTGATGTTTTTGCAAACGTGTTTCATCTTCAGAGAAATTCATGAAAAGCACTCACGACAAGTACTGTAGAATATAGGTCTCTGATGGATTTAAGATCATACCACTGAATTGGATTTAGGGAAATGTCTTCTCTTAAACTCTCTATGATTTAAAGTAATTTGGTAAAATCTTTGTAAACAAAGATGAAACAATTACTTTTTTCCCCATCCTGATCCTACCAGAATTTAAAAACTTTTGAGTACTTTATTCTCATGGCAATGTCATTAGTTGTTTGCATAAATTAAGTAAGAAGACTGGCTACTGCTTCCTCTGTGGCTAACATCTCATCAGAAAGGATCACTTCTACCTGGTGATAGCCCTCCTGCTTTGAACTTCATAGTACCAGGAATTCACTTTACTGGTCAGGCACTTTGGCAAGTTTGTGTTATTTGGCTGGTTTCACTGTGCTTATCACCTTCAATTCTCAGGGCTAGTTGAATGCACTAATGGCATCAGTAAAACTCAACTGACAAAATTTATAGAGACCCTTCAAAAACTCTACCCAAAAGGATTGCCTTCAGTCCTTCTAAACCTCAGGTTTATCTTTTTGTGGCCCATAAACATTTACTTTTCAAAATAATTACCAAGTGCCTGATGTATTTAGTCCCTGCTTCTTTTGATCCACAACTGATAAAAGGAAAAACACTTTAATGTTGCAAAAGTCTAACAAAATCTACTGAAAATAGTCATGCTTTAGTAGGGAGAATTTTCACAGCCTGGTGTCAGGAGATGAAGACCTCAACCATCACTCATAACCCAGAGATTTCATGTATTGGAAAAGACATCTCCAGAAAGACTCTTCAATGTCATTGGAAAGGTGCCTATCAGGTTCTGTTAGTGAATTCTTTGTGCCACCAAACTCCAGGGAATAGACTCTTGGATCCACATGTCATACCTGAAAGAAAGCATCAAACATTGGACATTCGTACTAACTGGTGATTTGAAAATAAGCATTTATAGGAATTGACATAGACAACAGCTGAAGGAAACAGCCTTCCCAAGACATTGGGATCAGACCTGTATATCTTTTCTTGCCGTTGCTTCTTGTCCTACTTTCCCCTTTTCTTGGAAAGGCAATGCTTTTATCTGCATTTCCCAATATATTGCAAAACAAGAAAAATCTTTCTAACTGATGGATTTATCAACAGAAACTCCAAACATGATGTCAGATAATGCTGTGATGTCAGATACTCTAATAATCTTATCTATAACTAATGTCTCCTTTATCCCCAATGCCACTGTTGAGTAGGCTGGCGCGTGTATGGATGTTACCTACTGGGATAGGCTGTTATACCCAGGCATTCTCATCCCTTGTTTCAAACTTTCCCTAGTCATAACTGTACTAGATCAGCTAGATACCTCCATTTTTGCCAATTGTATGATCACCCCCACCATGTTTTTCTTATTTAAATATGATCTATCCCCTGCAACCAAGGGAAATAAAAATAGTGTAACTCCTTTTCCCAAGGCTTTTAGAGAAGAACTCTTTAGGGTGGGGTGGTACTTCACAGAATGGCAATCCAATTCCTCTGATCTCTGGCTTGAAAGTATCAAGAAATTCTAGTGGATCTATCAATAACCAGACTAACTGGAGACCTTGGCGCCCCACCCTGTTTCCTTTTTGTCTCTAAGGGATGGCATTTCCCATGGGCATATTCATGTTTAGATAGCTGGTGAACTGAAGGCTAATGCTCATTGGGACATTCAGTTATCCCTGTCAATATTCATAACAAATCAGAAGCCTCCCATAGATCTTTCCTTTGGTTCACCCCATTGAGTCTCCATGGCCTTCTTAAAAGGGAACTTCCAGAAGGCACACATTACTCTGAGCTTTCCTCCATGGAGATATACTTAGTGTCAATGAAGCATGATCAGAAATCTCTTCATTAGGGGAGCTAGTCATTTCCACGCCCAAGGCAGCTGCAGCTCAACAATGAGCACTTGACTTGCTGGCTAATATAGTTTTGGACAATTACATGGCCGTTGCTTACCTACTTGCTGAGCAAGGAGGTATTTGTGTACATGGACACCCCTTCTGTGCATAGATAAATTCCTCTGGAGAAGTGGAAACCCAATTACATATGATTAGGGAAGAAAAACATTGGCGATAAAAAATTTCACCTAATGATCCATGATCCCTTTATCTGCTTAAATGGTTACCTTCAGGTCTAGGCTCCTGGTTTAGAATTATTATAGAAATTGGGGTCATTATTCTGCTCCTCTTATTACTTTGTATAATCATGTTTAAGCTTCCTACCTGTGGCTTATCTAACCTTTACAGAGACATTGTGACCATTAGGCTGATGCTAACCCAGTTCATTGAGATGCTCTCCAATACTTATGACCCTGATAAGATAAAGATTTTGGTGGGAAATGCCTGAGAATTCTTCTTCCTAACCTTCCTTGTTCCTCAAATGGGGTCTCAGTTTCCAATCTGTACACTTTCCCTCTAACATGGCACATGACATCCAAGAAAGTTCCTTCCTGGCACTGGCATTAAATATAGAAAACCTGACCCTTGATCAGTGTTGCTTTTGAGGAGAGATCTTGATCAAAACTGGGAAATGTCTGGCCCCTCTGGTGGCCACAGGACTTGGAGAAGAAAGCACAATCAGAGGAGAAAACAGACCCAGACCCAGCAGCAGCGCTGGACGTGGCCTGGTCCTGGGCGACCTCTAGCTGCCCAGCCAGGCTTCCTGGAAGACTGCTTTCTCTTTTTTTTTTTTTTTTTTTTTTTACGGTTGCACAGCTCTGCCCCATGGGGGGCCTTTTTTACACACTGCGAGGCCCAGCTTTCTGGGGGGACTTTTGCACATACCATGCGGCTCTGCTGGGAGTCGCTTTCGTGGAAAACTCCAAATAAAGTGTGGCCTGTCGCGGAAAAAAAAAACAAAAACTGGGAAATGTGAAAATGAGTGAAGGAAAACCTCATCCAAAAAGAGTCAGTAAGTCCTGAGTATGTACCACTCATCACAGATTTTCTCCTTGCCCAGCAACAACCCAACCAATGAGCACTACCACAACTCAGCTGATGAGAAGTCTGTACAACCCTGAACTCTTGCTCTCCTCCAATGAACTTTGATTCCACATAGCTCCTTTCAACTGCCTCTTTTCCTGCACAAAATAATGCTCTACTCTTTTGTTCTAGGGAACAAAATTGTTCTTGCTTATGGCTTCCATGTCCTGAATTGCAATTCCTCCTCTATTCCTGAATAAACTAATTTTGCTGGCTAACTAACTGGCTATTTTATTTTTAAAGTTGACAAGGAAAATGAGATTAATTAAATTTTTTTATTTATTTGAATATTAATTAATTTTCCCAGAGCAAAAAGCTATGGTAGTAGAACTTAGATACAATCTCAAGTCTTTCTTGCTCTTTCAAGTATACTGCACAATTTTTCCTAGATCAGTACAAATAGTAGAATAGTAGAATAGAATAGTAGCAGGAAAAATCATTGCTCTAAGTTTTTATAAATTAAGTATGACTTTTTCTCAGTTCTGGCTTTGCTTTCAGGGAAAAGATATATATAAAAATTCATGATATGAAAAGGGAAATGGTGTATGTAATATCATGATATTAAATTATCTAATCAATTTATGTAATAATAACAATGTGAAAATTATGTAGAGAATATTTTTTTAAAGATTTTATTTATTCATTTGACAGACAGACATCACAAGTATGCAGAGAGGCAGGCAGAGAGAGAGAGGGGGTAGCAGGCTCCCCGCTGAGCAGAGACCCCGATGTGGGGCTTGATCCCAGGACCATGGGAGCACGACCCGAGCCGAAGGCAGAGGCTTTAACCCACTGAGTCACCTGGGTGCCCCAGTAGAGAATATTTTAAATTAAAAAAGAAACTCAGGGCGCCTGGGTGGTGCAGTTGGTTAAGAGTTTGACTTTTGGTTTAGGCTCAGGTCATGATCTCAGGGTCCTGTGATCAAGCCCTGAGTTGGGTTCCATGCTCAGTGTGGAATCTGATTAAGTTTCTCTCTCCCTCTCCCTCTGCCCCTCCTGCTCATGCTCTCTCTCTCTCCAATTAGTAAATAAGTAAATCCTAAAAAAAGGAAATTCAAATAACATTTAATATATTATAATATTTTGTTATAGATTTATTAGTCTTATATTTACAAATGTCCAAGAACAAATGCAAGTCCCTTAATAATTAGAAACTGTGCCTTTACAACCAATATAAGGCAGAAAATATGAGGTAAAACAGATGATTCATGATGATAAAAGACAAACTATGTCTCTGAATATCTAAAATTCAACCCACATAGTTGTCCAACTCCTGTTCATCTTATTCATATTGTGTACATAAAATTGTAAACTATATGGATAATTCCACTTACTTTTGATTATTAGAAGGGAAAAACTTTTTCTCAATATCAAATTTTAGAAAATGAGTTTTGTTCTCCAGCCAAAAACCCCCTCCACAATTTTAAGACAAATGCCATTCAACTTTTTCATAGAAACTAACATGCTGTAACAGTGAAGAACACTTTCCCTTAGTAAATGTTCATAAGTCATTTAAGTTTTTTCTTTTATAATTTTTAAATAAGGGGGGACATTTTAAAGATGTCTCTGTGTACAGTTCCACAGATAACTTGGTTTCAAGGTATTGGTCAAATACTTTGCTTTTGGAAATGTAAGTAATTTCTATCTCAAGTCATCAAATATTTGACCCATCATAATTAAATATACTGGTGGTGGTGGTGCTGCTGCTGTTGTTCTTTCTCCCTTCCTGGCTTGTGGGTTTCCACAGGAAAGCAATGCGTCAAAGACGTATTGCTGTTGTAGCTAATGATTATAGTCTTTAGTTACTATTTTCTACTGTAGAGAATGAATTTCGATTCAGATTTACTTATAAGTATTTACTTCTACTGTACTTTGCATTAGGCTTGTTTTGGAATGGGAACATATTTAAAATCTAAAGTGCCTCTGTGATAGAATTTTCCAAACATTCACTTATATTCCTATGTAAAATAATAATTATCTTCTCCCTCCACATCAATGTTTTTATAGACCAGATAAAACACGGTAAAGAGGACTTTTTTCCTGTTAATAGATATTACTTGACATTTTAGCTTCAATGCTAGAAAATAAAAGCAGTTTGTAATGTGTCCTGAATTGCCTTTTCTTTTCGCTTACAGAGCACTTAAGTGTCATGTTAAGCCTGAGGCAGATCTGTCCGGAATTCTGTTTACTGTATTCCTTTCCAAATGCAGCACAGAATCTTATCGCTTATCAGTGCATAAAGTCTAACAGATTGCAGACTCAAATTTCCCCTTCCAGGCAATGTTGGGTTTCACTATTGTTTGCCATGACAAAGGTTTTCATGAATTCTAGGGCTTGGATTTCTGTCTTGTTTTCCTTAGCATAACCCTCTAGGCAACTAATCAGCATTTTTCAACTTCTAGAAATTGTTCAAACTGTTACTACAAAAGCTGCACTTTAAAACTCCATCTTTATGCTTTTGGCTCTTTCTTTGGAAAAAAAGAAAAGTTATGCTGGGTAGTTTTGGTTACATTGAAAAGAAGAAGCAATTATACATTGTCTGCAGATGCTGCTGCTATAATTGAGGTTGCCTGAATTTGGTGAAAGCAGATGTGTTCACAATTCATATTTGGGCTGCAATTTTAAAACTACAGGAGGAAGGAAGTATTTTGCTGAGGGACAAATTTAGCTATGCAGACTTTTTTTTTTTTTTTTTTTTTGTCAGAGTCATCCCTGTACGACCACTTTTGGATAATTTAGAGACAGTTTTGACAAATGTATTAGCTATGAACCCAAAGAGCTTCTTGGACAAATAATGTCTGTCCTTCGTGTCAGAAAATCAATCCAAATTTTTAGATGCCATTCAAATTGAATAATAGTTTACATGGGCTGAATACTTCTAGTGGATTGAAGTCTATTTTCCAGCCCATTCACATATTCCAGGTTTTACTAAGCCTTGTGGATTTGAACACCTAGTTATTTCTCTATCTCATTCTTCTACTACCTTAGGTGAGAGCCTTATAATTTCTTACCAAGCACTTAACTAGTGGTCTTCATTTCCAAATCGTCTCCACACTGCTCTAAGCGGTGCCTTATAAATCCCTACTCTGAGGAGTATCTAGGTGCCTCAGTCCGCTGAGCGACCAACTGGGTTTTGGCTTGGGTCTTGATCTCACAGGTCATGAGGTCCAGCTTCAAGTCAAGCCCAGGCTGTACTTCACACTAAGCAGGGAGTCTGCTTGAAAATTCCTTCCCTCCGCCCCTCCCCACCACTCATGCTCATGAACGTGCATGCGCAAACGCATGCTTGTTTTCTCTCTCTAAAATAATTACAATAAATCTTTAAATAGATAAATAAATCCCTAATTTGATCATATAATTTTCCT
This sequence comes from Lutra lutra, assembly GCF_902655055.1. Lineage (NCBI taxonomy): Eukaryota > Metazoa > Chordata > Mammalia > Carnivora > Mustelidae > Lutra > Lutra lutra. The sequence goes on along the minus strand of NC_062282.1, from coordinate 38,254,437 downwards.
CTTAAAATCCCTCAGTGACACAAGGTTTCCTGCACTATAAAATTCACAGCTCTTAAAATGGCATAGCAAGACTTTTCATGATCTCACTCTGCCAATGTTTCTAAATTTAACTCTCATGCCTTCTTAGCCCCTGTGCCACCCCAATTCAAATATGCATTTCTCCAATCATATTAGGAGAGGATAAGTTCTCTTATCCTCATCATATCCTCATTCAATTATTGATGCCTTTGCATTTGCTATTATTCACTGAGCTGAGGATGGCCTTCCTTATTGCCTATATTCCTTATTGCCTGTCCTATATCCTTTCTATTCATCTATTAAGTCTCAGTTCAAATGCAGTTGCCTATGGGAAGCCTTCACTAATGTTCTCTGACAGGGTCAGGGATATTTTTATTGTTTCCATAATGATGCTACATCCCTGGGTTTTAGCATGCATGCGTCATTTGGTAGAACAATTGGCCAACAAACATAAAAAACTTTGGAAGTTAGTGATATTTTGGCAAATATAAAGGATTAAATGTATCTGTTAGATAAATAATTAATTATTTGCCATAAACAAAGGTTGAGAAACTTTTGAGAAGACCCCTGCTTTACATATCCATGTATAATGTCCTAGACATTTTTCATTCACAGTCATTCATTAAACAATGATACACTAAGCACCTCCTAGCATAAGTTCTTATATAACTGTAAGAACATAGTGTTTATATGTGTGGATAGTGGCAATGGGAAATAAAATGAAATATATGATCTTATCCTATCCTTTGTGGATCTACAGACAACTTTTTTTTCTAAGGTTATTCTCAGTCTTTAGTAAGTGAGATGCCCTCTATCACGATAGGATGAGCTAAAATAGATATGCCATCAAAGCCTCTTTTTCCAGCACACACACTCATACACACATGGGCATATAGAAAGATTGGATCTGGGATGTCTGGCTGGCTCAGTCAGTTAAGTGTCTCCCTTTGGCTCAGGTCATGATCCCGGGGTCCTAGGATTGAGCCCTGCATCAGGCTCCCTGCTTTGTAGGGAGCCTCCCTCTGCCTCTATGTGTGCTCTCTCATTTCTTTCTCTCTCTAATGACTAAATAAAAACTCTAAAAAAAGAAAGAAAGAAAGAAAGAAAGAAAGAAAGAAAGAAAGAAACATTGAATCAAGTCAAATAAAAAGTTATAAATTACTAGGTTCTAAGTAATGAATAAAAATATACAGATCTTGAAAATGGAGAGATATCAAAGCCAGAGTAGTAAAGAGAAGGTTGAAACTTTAATAGCCCATTGAAATTGGTCTAGACAGAGGCCCAGAGTCTAGCCACTAAAACTTCAGGTTCCAATGACCATACACAATGAGTAAACAGAGCCACAGTTTGAATATTGAAATAGTTCTAAGTGGGCTCCTACATAGACTCTGAAGCCTTGAAGTGCTCCTTAGTCCCAGCTACTAGAAGAGTCTATGCATTAGTGGTAAAAAGAAATGGGAAAGCTTACAGTCTTTCAAAGGATTTGGGGCCTAAAAATAAGTTGTGGGAATTAAAAAAAAAAAAATCTTTTAAAGGAAAGAAAAACAAAAGAAGAATGTGGGAGAGGAACAGTTGGAAGAGATAATGTCTAAAAATTTTTTCCTAATTAGAGAAAGAGATGCATTTTTAACTTGAGGAATATAATCTTTTTTTTTTAAGATTTTAATTATTTATTTGACTGAGAGAGAAAGATAGCACAAGCAGGAAGAACAGCAGGGGAGAGGGAGAAGCAGGCTCCCCACTGAGCAGGGAGCCAGATGCGGGGCTCGATCCCAGAACCCCGGAATCATGATCTGAGCCAAAGGCAGATGCTTAACTGAGACACCCAGGTGCCCCCAAGGAATTGAATCTTATTTTGTCCACTTATGCCCCTCCTTCAGCAAATGTCCCTACATCCCTCCTCACTGAGGAGCCAGAATATATGCAGAAAATATAAAAATATTTGCAGAAAATATGACTCTCAATGAAAATGGAAGAAATGAGCTTTATTAGTATTTCTTTGATCCCTTAATGTTTTTCTTTGGGAGAGGGGCATTTAAATTTTATTTTTAAATAAAGTAAAATTGACTTAATTCTGGTGTGTGATTTTATGAATTTTAATACATATGTAGACTCATAACAACCACCACAATCAAGATACAGAATATTTCCATCACCCAAAAAACTCCCTGATCCATCTTTTTATGGGTGACGTTCCCCAACCATTCATAAAGCCTGGAAAACATGAATCTGTTCTCTATCATTTCATTGGTTTCCCCCCACCCCTAGGTATGTCATGTACTAGAAATCATACAACAAACAATCTTTTGTAACAGACTTATTTTATTTACTCAGCTTTGTCCAAGTTGCTGCATATATCAGTTGTTCATTCTTTTTACTGCTAAGTAGTTTTCCATTGTATGCGAGTCTCACAGTTTGTTTTTCCATTCACCTATTAAAGAACAGTCGGGGTTGTTTCTAGTTTTTGACTATTCTAAATAAAGCTGCTATAAGCATTTGTATACAAATTGTAGTGTGAACGTTAAGTTTTCCTTTTCATAGGATAAATGCCCAGAAGTTGAAGTTCTGGGTTGTATGGTAAGTGTATGTTTAACTTTATAAGAAACTGCCAAACTGTTCTCCAGAGGGACTATAAAACTTCCTGCTCCCACCAGCAGTGTATGAGAATTTCAGTTGGAATTCTCGGTATTTTTTAATGTTAACCATTCTAATGGGTAGTACTATGACATGATTGTTCTAATGTACAGCTCCCTTGGATTTAATTCTTTATTTTCCAGTTTTAATTTTATTTTCATTTTATGAGAAGACCAATCCCCCAGGGGCTTATAATTTGTTGGTAGTCAAACATGAAAAAATAATAATGCTTCAAAGTAGAGAAAAATACTTAAAAATATTTATAACTTATAATAAAAGAATTAGAAAAGTCCATACAAATGAAGGTAGCATTTGAATTGACCTATGGGAGAAGACAGCCATCCCTAGTCCCTGTAAATCATATCACAAGACACTTATGCAATGGACTCCCTTGATGGGGAAGGAAGCTCTAAGCGCTAAGACTGGTAAATGATAGCCTGCCCTTAGTAGCCTCTTCCCTATAAAGTTATGTAATATGAGAAAGTAGGTTTAATTTTTTTGCTGTTTAACTGTCTACCAAATGTAGCATACTTTACATAAGAAGACAGTGCTCTGTTGAAGACCAAATGCTTTGGAATTATGCATTCACATGTTTGAAACCCCAGCTTCTTTACTCATTTACTAAGGCACCTTTGACAAGTATTATGGGTTGAATTGTGACCACCTAAAACTTGCATGTTAAAGTCCTAACCCCATACCTCAGAATGGCACTTTATTGGAGATAAGATCTTTACAGAGGTAATGAAGTTAAAATGAAGTCATTAGCATTGGTCCTGATCCATTATGACTGGTGTCTTCATAGGAAGAAGAAATTAGGAGACAGATATGGATAGAGAAATACAATGTGAGGACGCAGAGAGAAGATCATCATGTATAATCCAAGGAGCGAGACATCCAGAGCAGATATGTTCTGACAGCCCTCAGAAAGAGCCCACCCTGCCAACATCTTGATTTTGAACTTCTAGCCTCCAGGACTGAGACAAGAAATTTCTGTTATTTAATTCACCCCATTTGTGGCACTAGGTTATAGCAGCCCTAACAAACTAATACAGCAAATTACTAACTTTTCCAAACTGGCAGTTTTCTTATCTATAAAATGGGAATAGTGACTTAGTTCACTGGTTTGCCAGGAGTAATGAAACAAAAAAATGTATAAGAAATTATGTCTGCAAAAAAAGGGTATTCATTTAGCCCTCAGTAGGGCTGGAGAATGTCCCTGGAGAATTCAGTGTACTTTCCTGGACTTGAAGTCTCCAGTGTTTGAGTCTTTGCCTGAGGGCTCTTCCTTCCTCTGCCCACCACCCTCTAACTACAGCGTGGAAAGCCACATTGCCCAAACAGAGCTAAATAAAAGTGAAGAGGGGGTGGGAACTTTTCCAGTCTGTTCTACAGTTTCACATGTGTGGTTTTTTTCAGAGGAAATGCTCACCCCAGCCTTCTCCAACACAGAAGAAAAAGGGAAATAGGAACACAAGTTCTCTACTTGCCAGAGTGTCACTCTGTCTAATTGTGTCTTTAGAAAAGAGAAAAAGCCAATACCAAGCCATGTAAACAAGGGGCAATATAATAGGTATGACCTTCTCTGTTCTTTACACCAATTGTTTCAATTCTTAGAAATTCAGAGTTTCTTTGAGAATGCAATTAAAATAGCCTCTTCCAAGAATATAAAATCTTGCAGGTCTCCATTTTTGTTTGTATTCAAAGAAGTATTGGCCAGACTTGCCAGATTTTCAGAACTGCCAAGGAGAAGAAAAAAGTTTTCAAATAAAGATTAAAGTTTAGAATGAAAAACAGACTATTTGATCTTCCTCACCTCTCTCTTTCATTTGTTACTTGAAAGCCCAATGTAATCCCTTTTTTATAGTAGATTCTTGGTTTACAGAGGACTTTCAGATGCTATTAAGAGTCAGAGGTTAAAAAGAAGTCTTAAATCATTAGACATACAAGCCTAGATTTCTGAGGTTGAACAAATATACAAATGTTTACATGCTGGTCCAGGTCTGAATGATTACATAGCCTCCAGGCTATGTAATATTTTAAAATATTTCAAGGAGAGTAAATAAAAGTGAAAATCAGTGTGAGCATTTTTTCCCCATCAAACTATTTGAAATATAAATATTTGAAAATAAATATTTCAATCGCTTTTATTTTGTGTTTTAGAAGTGGAATTGTATTAATATTTAGTAAACATTTTTTGTGTATAAGTTATTACTTCTAAAATATAATTTATATAGAAAAAAGTGTGGAGGTGAAAAGATTTATTAAAAAAAGAAATTTTTTCATACAATATATGGGTCTTTGTAAAGAAAGAAAGACATGTATTTTAACTTTTGCAACTTTTAGTATATCTACCAGTAAGTTTAAAATCATTGCAGTAGCTCATTGTATTAGAACTTCCTTCCAACCTATGATTTGCTCTCTCACCTTCTCCCAGGTTTCATTCATGTGTTACCTTTCAGGGAGGCCTTCCCTGACCATCATGGTTGAAATTGGTCCCTCCACCCAGCTCCATCATTAGACTGTAATAGTATTAATTACCTGAATAAAATATCATCATCCTTCCTACATAGATTATTTTAGATAGATATTATACCAGTAAACAGCTATGATAATGAATTTGTAGCCATATTACTCAAAACCATTATTTTAAAAACATTTATTTAGGAAGCCTAACACATATTGAGACATATTTATATTATATTATGTATTATAATATATGATATATATTATATTTCTCTTATAGTATCAATTATAGATGGAATCTATTCCTAAAGACATGGGGTCTTACATGGTTGTTGGATTTTTGTTTCAAATCAGAGATTGTACCATTAACAACCCTCAAAATTTTGTCTTCAGTACCTCAAGGGCTGAAGCGACTCTCTCATAATTTTTTTCTGTAATAACATCTAATATTTTGATTAATAATTTTATAAGTTGATTCAGCAAGATAACTGATATGAACTGGAGTTCACATAAAGGTAGTAAAAGTAGTTTTCAATTTAGTCTTGTTTCCTCAGGGTGAGATCTACAATTGCTTAGCAATAGGAAACTTTTTCTAGACTCAAAGATCAGAGATCCTTTCTTTTTTAGGATTTAAAAGATGATAGTACTGGCCAACTGGGAAAAAAAAAAGTGCATTTTATGTTAAAACAAAAGATAGATGTGTGAGATTTTTGAAGGCTTTTGCATTTTAACATTTCCTAACTAATTGAGCTTTCTTTCTTTCTTTCTTTCTTTTCTTTTTTTTTTTAAGATTTTATTTATTTGAGAGAGAAAGATATAGCAAGAGAGGGAACACAAGAAGGCGGAGTGGGACAGGGAGAAAGCAGGCTTCCCGCCAAGCAGGGAGCCAGGCAGGGAACCTGGCAAGGCTGGCAGGGAGCCCGATGGAGGACTCCATCCCAAGACCCTAGGATCATGACCTGAGCCGAAGGCAGACGCTGAATGTCTGAGCCACCCAGGCACCCTGTGTTTTCTTTCTCTGTGAAACAATGGTATAAGCACACAGTAAACAAATAGACAAAAAAGCAGTTGTGTTCTAGCTGTGTTTAAACTTAGGATTCAGTCCCCACCATCTGTCAGGCTGGAAATTGACAAGCATTCCTCTTATCCTTACACTGAGTTTTAGTAACTTAGTAAAATAATTTAGATAATTTAGTAAAATAACTTAGTAAATAATTTAACTCTGGATCACAAACTATATCTAGCTTTGTCATATCATGACAACACAAAATAGCAAACTCTTGTAACCTGAGTATGTTGGTAAGCATTTTAGCTTTTGAGATATCTTTGTCAGAAAGAGTTTAATGTGTGAAATGAGCACAGACTATGAAGTCAGACCTTAGTTCGAATTTTGACTCTGTTACCTTCTAGCTACCTGACTTGGGCAAGTGTCTGTGCATTGGACCTCAGTTTCCAGATCGTTAAAATGGAAGTCATAACAGCTATACTGCGAAGTAACTTGATTAAAAACTGAAATATATTTAGTATAGCTCTAGGCCTACTTTTAGGACCCAATAATTAAGAGCTCTCGTTATAGTAGAAAAAGACTTGTATCAGTGTTTCAGTATAAGTAGTAGCATTACATGGATCTGCTCTTCATCAGCAAATGACTCCATCTGTAGGGTTTCATGACGTTCCACTTAGAGCTTTTGTAAGGTCTGGCCCAGGTGTCCCTTTAACTCGTAGAGACAGAGGTTTTCACAGACACAACAAATTCAGGATTGGGCCTGTCTTAGCCATGTGGCCCCATAATAGTTTAAGGTAGGGAGATGTCAGCAGCTAGTTGACCAAACCTGCCACCACCATCACCAAGAACAAAACAAAACAAAACAACAAACAGCCCTTTAAGCTTCTCTTACTTTCTGGATTTTTCTTTTTAATTTTATCTAAATTCCTCTTTCTTTACCTATTTTCTCAGTGCTGCAGTTCCTATGCATTTCTACCATTGTTTTCCATCTTCCCGCACTTTCCTCATCTCTGCTCTCTACTTGGCTTCTCTCGTGTTTCTTGGTTCAGTCAGTCAGTCGCTCATTCAGTCAGTTAAGCCTCTGACTCTTGATTTCAGCTCTGGCCATGACCAGCTCTGGTCATGGATCAAGCCCCACATGGGGCTCCATGCTGGGTGTGGAACCTGTTTATCCCTCTCCCACTGCTCCTTCTCCTACTCACTCTCTCTCACTCTCGAAAATGAATAAATAAGATCCTCTATAAAAAGAGAGAGAAAAAGATGGGGCGCCTGGGTGGCTCAGTGGGTTAAGCCGCTGCCTTCGGCTCAGGTCATGATCCCAGGTCCTGGGTTCAAGCCCCGCATCGGGCTTTCTGCTCAGCGGGGAGCTTCCTCCTCTCTCTCTGCCTGCCTCTCTGCCTACTTGTGATTTCTCTCTGTCAAATAAATAAATAAAATCTTTAAAAAAAAAAAAGAGAGAGAGAGAAAAAGAAAAACACTATTTTTAAATGTGAAATGAATCTTTTATATTATAAACCACAGAAATTATTGTTTCACCCTTCTGTGAAGGAAAACAGGACAATTTAATCAATTATTTGTATTACGGTTTTTAAAAATCTATAATTATACAATATATTTTCATCCATGTAGTCCCAGATTATGCGTGAGAGTGATTTTTAAGAAATATAAAATAAGGGTAGAAATATCCTTTTATAAGATTACAACAAAGTTCTTCTTTTTGCAATTTAAAATGTGAGGTTCCCATTTCTCATGTTTATCACAGGTGGTTGTGCAGCAGTTAGACCACCTTTGTTTTCTCTTTTCCTTATTGCTCCATTATACATGTCAGCTTCTAGGATGATTGAGCATCTTAGCCTATTAGAGTCAGGATGGGTTTGGAAGTGTGAGATGGGATGAGTGATAAGAGGGCAAACACATGGGAAGGAAAAACAATTTCCTGCCATAATAAAATTTGAAGTAACCCACCAGCAAAGCGAGGCAGGTGTCTCTGAGGTTCTAAATAATGACACTTTTCTAACAGCACATTAGATGTGAAACAGCTCCTTATAGTAACAGTGAAAGATTAATAGGAACAGAAAATAAACATTAAATTGTGTTAAGAATGCCATAGGTTTGTATGTGTTTGCGAATTTTATATACATATATATGTATATATATAATATATACTATTTTATATTTTATTATATGTGTTACATAGTATACATTGTATTACATATTATAGAGTAATATATTTTTTATATATTACTCCATAAGATACTCGGTCTGATAAGATACTATGCTTTAATCATCACAAGAAGAAACTCTTGATGATCTTCTTATAAGGTAGAAAAGTAATGTGAAGATGCATTTAAATCTTAAAATAAATTCATTCCAAGTTTCATTTGAACCACATTGACTAAACACAAGCAAAACTTGGGTGATATATGCCCTTAGGGAAGTCACTTAATTGGATAATTAAGGATTTACATCATCCTCAAGTGGGTATCATATTCAGCAATGACCCTTGAATGTGATCTAATGTTTATGAGGAAAACCGAAGAAATTTAGTTCCAAAAGAGACTGGGAAAGGGGCTTCTATTGGGGGAGATTAATAAAAATGGGAGAATCAACCCTCATGCAATGTCATCACAGAGATGGGTCTGTGAAAGATGGAATTGAGGGCTGGGCTTAGAGGTTCACTTAAAATAAGTTAAAAAAAAAATGAAACTCATTCTAAGTTCAACTCAAAAATAACCTACTGGACCACCATGTCGTGATTTAGTTTTCTGCCTTCAGTTTTATTCTAAGTTCACTGAGTTGTAATTTACACAAATGAAATCCACCCATGTTAAAAGCACAGTTTGATAAGTTACTCATCTTGTATCACTGAGTAATGACTATCACAATCGAAATATAGATCATCTTCCAAAAAGTTCCTTTAAGTTGCTGTCCTTTTATAAGCGAGCAAACTGAAATGTAAAGAAAGTAACCATCTGGTCCTGGGTTTCAAAACAAACTTGCAGGAAAGTCTGTTTAACATTTAATTTAATTCACAAAGCTCACTGGAGAGTCTGCTATGCTCCAGTCATCAAGGCTAAAATAAAAGACAGAAAGAAATGGCCTGGAGAAAGCAAGAGAGAGAGATGCCATCCCTAACCTCAAGGAGAAGCAGAAAAGCAAGGGGATTTGACAACTAGTCAAAATATAAATCAAAGGAAATGTCAGAGCAGGGAATGCAAAAGGGCAGAGAAAAAGAGGCACATGGCATCCTGAATAAGAGGAGGAAACCAGAAGAGTCTTCAGTCATAAAGTGATCATTGAGTTTAGGTTTGATCCTCAAATTAGTGAGGAAGCACTTTGGGGAGGATTTTAGTCATTGATGCATTTATTCATTCTTCCAAGTAATATTTACTTCAATCTCAGTATGTATCAAGCACCATGATAGGATCTGAGGATTCAAGTGTTTCTTATGATTAGAAATAGTAATGGTGTGAGGATTGAAGGATTTAAGAATCCCCAAAACATGTATTGATAAAAAGCATAAGGAAATATTAAAATATAAAATAAGGAAGAGCATAGTTTGATGGTGCAGGAAGACTTCCTCAAAGAAGTAGCATTTAAATTGTGTAAGATTTAGTAGAACAAAAGGAGGGAAGAAATATTCCAAGCAAAAGGAAAGGGTGTTGAAAGGAATGTGTAGCCAAAAAAAAAAAAAAAGCCAGTGTGGGATACAGTGATCAAAAAGATAGGGAGACTAGAAGAACATGGATAGAAAGACTGGGTTTTCCACTCCTCCTCCAAGCTCCTGTTTGGTGCTTCTCATACTTCAGCATCAATTCTGATTCAGTAAGTATGGGATAGAGCCTGAGAATATGCATTTCTAATAAGGTCACAGGTGGTGAAGATGTGCGATACTGCCCCTCTTTATACAACACTTTACAATAGCACTGCTAAAAGCCATCTTAAAATTTGCAAATGAGAGTTATTAAAAGAATTAAACAAAATCATATGGTGGTTTTTAAAGATCACTCTGTTAACTACAGGAAACAAACTGAGGGTTGCCAGAGGGGAGGTGGATGGGGGGATGGGGTAACTGGGTGAAGGACATTCAGGAGGGCATGTGATGGAATGAGAACAGGGTGTTATATGAAATTGATGAATCACTAAATTCTATCTCTGAAACTAATAATACACTATGTGTTACTTAAATTGAATTTAAATAAAAAATTTAAAAATATAAAATAAGGGCGCCTGGGTGGCTCAGTGGGTTAAAGCCTCTGCCTTCAGCTCAGGTCATGATCTCAGGGACCTGGGTTCGAGGCCCGCATCGGGCTCTCTGCTCAGTGGGGAGCCTGCTTCCCCCTCTCTCTCTGCCTGCCTCTCTGCCTGCTTGTGATCTCTCTCTCTGTCAAATAAATAAATAAAAGCTTTAAAAATATATATATATAAAATAGAAGATTTCTCTGACTGCAGTATGCTAATTTTCTTTTAAAGCAGAGAGAAACCAAGTGCTTAAAATAGAAGATAAAGTATCACTTTTATGGAACCTAAACATAGAAATTTAAGTAAACCTAAATAAAAGTGCCAATAATGTAAATTAGACTATCATGGATCTTTAGATCTTCCATGATGTACAGGAGAGTTTTCATCTTTGCAAAAGTGATCATGACATTTGGATTTTCTAAAAGAGACCAAGTAAATGATGAATTATTTCTATAAAAATTTTTTTGAATGAGCAACCATAAGTTTTTAATTATATGCAAATCTGCGTATATGGACCATTTCAAAATTAAGGGCCTCAAATTTATTTCTATTGATTAAAAATTATTAGGGGAAGCAATAACTGAGATTATTGCCAAGATTGCTTATATTTTCTGATACAAAGAATGGTTAATGCATTTAACATGTAAAGAGCTTTAATGAATAAGAATACAAAGATTGAAGTGCTCACTTCAGCAGCACATATACTAAAATTAGAGAGATACAGAAATGCTTAGCAAGGCCCTGTGTAAGGATGACACACGAATTTGTCAAATTTGTGAAGCATTCTATATTTTTTCTAGAAAGTTAAAAAAAATATGAAGATGAAAATCTTGGGAGGATGGTACAAAGGATTTGAATGGATTACAGAAAAAAACTAGGCAAATACCTTCTTTATTCTATTAAGTTCATGAACACATATCTGACATAAATAAGAGTGAAATAGATATGGAAGTCATTATCTCATTCAATTTCATCAAACTTGTGAAGATTAAAATTATTGATACTAGTTAGTGTTGTAAATAGTGTGATAAAATAGGTATTTTACATAGTTCATGGTATTCTGACACATTGTCTTTTTGAAAGGATGGTTTGAGACTATCTACCAAAATTGTTAATGCATACATTGCTTAATCTCCAATTTTAATTCTAGGAAATCATTTATGACACTTTCATTTCAGTACACAAAGAATTATCCTTAAGTTCATTTAATATACTTTATATATAACAAAAAATTAAAGATAATTTGAAAGTCAATAGGAAATTGGTTAAATAAACATGGCATATTCAATAATATGCAGCTTAAAAATGATAGAGATTATATATGCCAATATGAAATAGTAATAATAGCTAACATTACTGGGTACATAGAAAGTTTGCAACTATCTGAGGATAATTATCATTATAATTCTACTTGAATATTGTGTAAACTGAGACACAGGTTGAATAACCTAATTAAAATTGCAAAGCAGAAACTGGATTTTGGCCCAAGCTATTAGTTTCTAATGAACTGCCCAGAACATGGTAAAGTCCATTATACATACCCATATATGCATATACATACCTACACACATGTATAAGCTCCTAATTTTGTTTAAAATATGTAAGGATATATTTTTGTATGTACCTAAATCTCTAAAGAGATAAACAGTAAATAAGTATCTTATAATGCTTATCCCAGGAAAATAGGATCATTGGTTATAGGACACTCATTTCTTATTTTCTGCCTTCTGTGGTTTCTTTATCCAATTACCCTGTGTGTTGCTTCTGTTTCTAAAAATACAAAACTAGACAAAAAGTAAAAAAGTCTTTTGTTTGTTTGTTATATCTAGTAGAGTTATATATCAAATGGGGTTTGGAAAACCTCTTATAGGAAGTAACTTTTTTTAAACGAATAAACTTTTTAAAAAATGTGCATTCTTGGGGCGCCTGGGTGGCTTAGTGGGTTAAGCCGCTGCCTTCGGCTCAGGTCATGATCTCAGGGTCCTGGGATGGAGTCCCGCATCAGGCTCTCTGCTCAGCAGGGAGCCTGCTTCCCTCTCTCTCTCTCTCTCTGCCTGCCTCTCCGTCTACTTGTGATCTCTCTCTGTCAAATAAATAAATAAAATCTTAAAAAAAAATGTGCATTCTTATAGGTCTTTTAAAAGAATCAGGACATGGTTGATCTATTTTGGTTGTCACAAGATGATACATACTGTCACAATATGTCACATGATACATACTGACTGTCACTGCTGACCTGTATTTGCAGTAGTCTGCACTGATTTTTAAAATTTTTTTTGAAGATCTTATTTATTAGAGAGAAGAAGAGAGTCCACCAAGCAGGGAGCTCCATGTGGGACTCGATTTCAGAACCTAAGATTAGGACCTGAGCCAAAGTTCAGATAGTTAACCTACTGAGTTACCCAGACGCCCCTGCACTGAGTGTTAACACGTTAAGACGAATGAAGGGACAGGCAAGGTGGTTTATTCAGTCCGTGTGGACATGGACACACTACCTGCTATCATGGCAACAAGAGGGAATTTCTATTGCTTGCTGCCCAATTTAAGTTATTATAACTAATTTTCTAATTTACAAATGACATGAATTTAAGATTACGTTTACTCGGAATTTACCTACAAAATAGACCACTGCAGAGCAAATGGGATTATAAAATTTAGAAAACAATCACTGAGTTTTGACTTGCAGTCTTTATAGCTATTTTTCTTAAAGCCATCTTTATGAGTTTTTTATATGGAAAAAATCCCCGCAAAGATTTATCTAATATATGTCATATGTTTTTATCTATATTAAAAATTTGATTCTTTACAACAAAGTTGCGTGGTACAAGTTATTCCCCATAAAGCCTCTGTCCCAATTTACCACCTAATGGGGAATATTCATTCAGAGATTTAATCACTTCTCCAAGGCCACATTCAATAAGAAACAGTGGTAGTGTTTATATGAAGGTCTATTTGGTTGCCCACTAAAGCTTTATAATATGTTTCTCCATTGACTTATTATTATCCTCATTTTTATATAATTTGGCTTAATTTGCTTTATTTAAAATATGGCTTCTAGATCAAAAATATACTAAAACACTTTCTCTTCATATTTTAATGGGCTAATTCATGGGAAAGTTGAAAATTAATAGTACTTAAGGGCCGAATTAACTTTTTTGGATAATTTTATTGTATGACATATTTTAGTGTCTGGTTTTTAATGTTATCATTAAAATCATATTTCTCTTGTCATAATTTTCCATTACAATCATATAAAATAATTATATACGTTTGGTGCTAATGGGTTATCTTATTTTGCTATAACTGTACAATCTGAAATCCCCTACCATGAGTAATATTTACTTCTACTTTAAAGTATGACATTTAACATAAAAATGTGTAGATATTTTCATTTTGCATTTAAACATAAATACAAGATTCCTTTGGGGAACAAACTATTAACCTATTTATAATGTTTCACAGTGTACAAGTTAGTGTACAAATTTAAATTTGAGTCTATTATTTATAATGAAATGTTTTTCTATTAGAAGTTACTTTTAAAATTGTATCTTCAATTTTCATATTTAAATAGATTTTTTTTAAATTTTTTTTAAAAGATTTTATTTATTTATTTGACAGACAGAGATCACAAGTAGGCAGAGAGGCAGGCAGAGAGAGAGGAAGGGAAGCAGGCTCCCTGCTGAGCAGAGAGCCCGATTCGGGACTCCGATCCCAGGACCCTGAGATCATGACCTGAGCCGAAGGCAGCGGCTTAACCCACTGAGCCACCCAGGCGCCCTAAATAGATATTTTCATTGAGGAATTGATTCATGTAATCTTACTGCTTTTGAAGTATCTAATAAATTAATTATTTTAAATATTTTGTTTCCTAGATTAAGTTCTAAATAAATATGTTCTAAACAAATATGGTCAAATATGCTACTTGAGTTCACTGTAGCCTTTTAGTATTAGTCGTGACTATGTCTGTTTACACAAACAGCATCTCTGAGGAGTGAAGTTCTTTGTTCTGGCTGAGACTAGGTCTGCTTACTGGCAAAGCCAGTACCTTCTTGCCCTATTATTGACCTCGACTTTGACCTGGCTGGACCACCCTCACAGGAATGGAGGGTAATAAAGTCTTCTGGCTGACTCAAGCCTGAGTTTAAGCTAAGCAGATATAATCAATCACCTAAAATTAAGTGATGTGGTTTTGTGATGTGGACATTTACTGGGGACTGAACTGAGATCACCAAATACCATTCATTTAAGTCTTCAGGGCTGTTTCAGAGTGGGATCAAGGGTATTTTAACTAGTACTTCAGGAACTATTTACCAGATTCAGAGTGCAGAGATACGATCTTACGGCAAGAAAGAAAGAAGGAAAGGAAGAAGGAAAAAAAAAAGAAGGAAAGAAGGGAAGAGGAAAAGAAAAGAGAATGAGAATTTCAAGTAACAAGGATAGACATTACAAACAAGGAGTTAAACAGAAGAACTAAAAACTCCTTCAGGAAATATTAACCTTCTTAATTCATCTCAAACTTTGGATCAAACTCAGTAACAGCTCACATTTCTCAATTGATAAGCAGTATGTCTTTGCTAGCTAAAATACTTTGTTTTGTAAAATTAATTTTGGAATATTAGGCAATAATCATGCTGTGTTTAGATCTACTTTTCAGGATGTTATTTCAAAAGTCTTGCCTCTTCTCCGCTTTGCCCCCATCTTTCTGAAGATCAAGATTCTCTTGGACTGTTTTAAATGACCCTAAATTCCAATCCCACTCTGACCTTTCCCTTTTTAACTTTATCCCTGGAACCCACACATTTTTTTAAAAGAAAAGAAAATAAAAGAAAGACAGATAGAATTCCCTTACCCAGGCAAAGCGTGAAGCTCCATGAAGCACTCCAATCCAGCCAGCAGGAATCAGAGTTGTTTTGTGTGTACTGAGGTTGGAACATCCCATCAGATGGTTGTCACCGACGAATGTGCAGTGTGGCTTAGAGAATAGAATTGAAACAACATTAACCTGTTTCTCTCTGACCAAATTCCACATGCTTCACTAGCACATGAGTTAGCTGGAGACCACATGTTAAGATACTTAGATTACATTAGTGTATACATGTTACTGGGATTGCATGTCCTTTTGTCTAAACTAGATTGTGAGAGTCTTTAGAGAGTATATCTTAGATGCTTTATAACACTTCCCACAAAACCTATAGTACTGGCATATACCATGTAGTAATCACTTGGTATTTATGAATGAGTTGATGAAGTTTATTAATTTTGGACTATTACTCTCAATATCCTAAATAAAGTCTGAAGTCTGAGTTCCTATCTATACTCTTTGGGAGTCCTTTTAAAGCTACATGACATGACGGATGTTTAAATCAAATACTATGCCATCTTGAAGGGAATAAATAATTTCTGGATGCTAGTGATAGAAAATCAGGATAGATTTCTCTAGGTAACACCCTTGAATGGTGTATACTAGACAATACAAATCCCGATTCAGTAAAATCAGGAATTCAAAGTGGCAGAAGTAATTATCTCTTGGTTACAAATTGGTCAGAATTTTTAAGTGAGCCTTATCATATCGCTTCATGAAAAATATTATTTCTCTGAGAAGCCTCCCAGCACGTTGCTTCCCAAGGTTGGTGGACTTTATGGAGGGCTTTCCTCTGGAGGCCAAGCAAAATCATCTCAGCTACCTGCTCATGACGTTTCTGAATTAAATACAGCTGTAAACAACCTCTCCCAAACCCTGAGACTTGCCTTTGCGTGTCACTTTCAAGTACCCAACTGGGGTGCACTATTCGATTCTGCTCCCACGGGGAAGATAACTCTTTACCTTAAATGATCCTTCCCTTCCAATCTTCTAGTTCACTTTCCACACTGTCCCTCCCCAAAGGAGATTAGGTTCTCGGCTAAATAAATAAGTAAATAAATAAGATTTTCCTTCACGTAGAGATTGCAGATTGGTTTATGTTTTTTAGGGTTCCTGTAATGAAATCGAGGAGGTTATCAATATGATTAGAGTATTTAAAGGAGGATTTTTTTCAGCAAATGGACTTTTCCCAGAGCCCTTTTGCTATTCTAGATCCGTGTCTTCTTCTCTTCCCTCTATTGCCATAGAATAAACAATTATTTTAATGAATCTACTGAAAAGAGGTCAACCACTTATGGTAGAGATCATTTTATTCAGATCTGGCATGTTGAAAGAAAAATATTTCAAGTATTTATTGATTTATCATTTTTGTTCATCAGCAAATCCATTTTGTATGTTTTAATATGTATTTAGACTTGTTTATTTTAAAATAATATTTTGACTTTAGGATATATATATGTATAGGTATATATTTATATAGGAATATACATATATTCATGATATAATTTAATATAAACTGAAAATGCTGAATAAAATCAGAAGATCCTAACTAACATTGTTACTTTGACATGTTACATGAACTCTGGGCTTAAGTAATCTCATTTAAAAAAGTATTTTAAGGGTAAAGCTAAGTCATCTCAAAAGTCCTTTCAAAGCTTCTCATTTCCTTGATCTAGATGAGACTCATAAAATGGGACCATGGTGGTGAAATGTAAAGTATAGGCTATAGTAATTTCAGTTTTATCTTGGCTGCTTTATCATGTCCTGCTGTTAATTCCCCTTTGATTTATAGGAGTTAGGCTGAGCAAAATTTTGAAAAATACACAAACCCTTCCTGTAAATGTTAACATTTTAGTGATGAAATAAATATACCTACATATTAAATGTGATGATTTTTCTTCCATGCAACTATTGAGTCCATTTTTTTCTCTTCTGGTTTTTCCTCTTTAATATTTAAATAGTATGTGTTGCTTTCAAGAGAATACACAGCTAAATCAGTGTCATTTCTGGAAAATGATGTAATATAAATTTTCCCTGACTTTGTAATTGAAAATGATTTTTATTAAAGTCCCTCAGTTTCATTTATTTATACACATACACACACATACACATAATGCATATGCATATCTTCATGATTTGGAAGTTACTGAAATGCCATTAAGGGATAAACAATTCTACTTTCTAAATATTAATACAGGAATACTATCTAATGTAATCTAGACTAAAACAGCAGATACTAAAGGAATTGAGATACTTTCTAATTGTCCCAATAAAACAAAGTTATCAAAATATGTTTACCACTTACTATCAGGTTTGTAAAACATAAAAAGTATGGATTTCCTCTACTTGATGTTCTTATTCCTGTTTTCAACAAAGCAATTCTCAGAATGGCACTTAAGTTTTGAGTTATTATTACTCTTTTCAAAAAACCCCTTCAGAAATAAAAATTTAAAAACAAATAAAGTATGTCTATGAAAATTGAGAAATATCTTCATGCATTTGCACATGCATTCACTATTTACTGAATACCTACTAAGTGCCAGACAGTGGTCAAGGTACTGAAAACCTAGCAGCTGACGGAACATATGGAGTCAGTTCTCATGGAGTTTACATTTAAGGAAAGGGATAAAACATATACAACTCTGTGAATAGGATCTTTGACCGTCGAATATAAAAATATGCTATTATCAGAATGAAATCATTCAGGCGAACTTATTGGCAATTTACCCACAAATGAGGCAAATGCTGGAGAGATTGCCTTGATATTTGCTCAAAAATGACTTGATATTTACTGTTTCAACATGTAGAAGACTAATTTTATTTTATTTTTTAAAAGATTTTATTTATTTATTTGAGAGAGAGGGAAGGGGCATAAGCAGAAGGAGGAGCGGAGGGAGAGGGACAAGCAGACTGTGCTGAATCCCATAATTCTTGGCATAACTCTTTTCTGGAGATGATGGGAAAAAAGTCCCTAAGTAGTTTTATAGAGAAATAAATGAATATACTGAATTTTGAGAAAATCCCACAGTTAAGTCTGATTCAGAAATGATTGTATTCTATCACCCCCTTTGAAATAGAGATGAGTCTTCTATCTTCTCAGGACGGATTTGAAATTAATTCATTAAAGCCCTTAAAGTGTCCTTAAAATTAAAATTGCTACATTGATCTAACCAAAGCATTATTATAAACTAAAACCTGCCACTTGCATTAGCCTTTATAAGCTTGAAATGAAACTCCATTTCACTATTGAAATAAAATATTTTCATTTTTCTCTTAATTTCTGCCATCTGTTTTGCCACAACTGCACATTTGTTATTCTAGTAATTACAGGAGACAGACTGCTTGTAGGGGATTAAGATGCACAATATAGGGGCGCCTGGGTGGCTCAGCTGGTTGAGCATCCAACTCCTGATTTCAGCTCAGGTCATGATCTCAGGGTCCTGGGATCGAGCCCCATGTCGGGCTCCCTGCTCATCTTGTCATCCTTGTCTCCCTTTTCCTCTGTTCCTCCTCCCTCTCAGTATGCTCTCTCTCTCATAAATAAATAAATCTTTAAGAAAAAAGATACACAATATTTGCTTTAAAAAGCATGAAAGCCAATTAATTTTGTGACTTGTAAGTGCTTTGTCAAGTTTCAGAAACACTGGAAGTGTTTTAGGATTGATTAATAAAAGTAACTAGACCTAGCGTTGCCACACACTTTTATTGGTGATCCAATAGTGGCAGAAGAAACAAAGAATAATTTGTGCATTCAACTGTTGGGAAGGTTTTCCTTTACACGGTGGATACCCAGATAAGTCACTTTCAGTAATCTTACCCCTGAGATACGTAAAACTTTATTGACCATTTTAATGTATGGTTTTGCTATGAGAATAAATGAGTGGGTAAATCATAAAATAAATACCTGATAAGTGTATTAATCTACTAATCCATTAATATTTTATCTATCCTTTTACGGCCTCAGACTTCAGTAAGATGTTCTACAGTTGGAAGGCCATTGTCACATCACCATCCCCTTACAGCATAACCTAAAACACAGGTTTATTGGCTTGCAAAATATACAAAATTGTAAAATGAGTGAACTTACTCATTTGTATACACACTGCTTTTCTAGGTTTTTTTTTTTCACTTACTAGGTATAAAAGTCTCTTTCCTCTGTATATTTCATAGGCATGTAACGTGTGTAACAAACTTCTATATATCATTTTCTTAACCTCTCCAAAATTTACCTATCTTCTTTCCCATTCTTTCAAGTTTCTGCTCCCTACCTTATAAGACTGCAGTTATTAATTACCCAATACAGGTCAAGATGATAGTGTATGATAATGTTGCTATTATTCTAGCTCATGTAATTTTATTGTTTATAATAGGAAAAAATGCAGAATGTATCCTAAAATAAAGGAATGACTCAAATACTGAAGAGTATAAGTAAGTCAAGAAAATGTTTTTAGATGTTTGAAAATCTAAAACAAATACTGTGATTTAAAAACAAAAGGCTAATAATATTTCTTACAAGGGGGGAAATGCACTAAGCACAGCAGATGGGTTGATTCTTTCTAGTGTGTTGTCCTTTCAGAAGTGGTAAAGTCACAGACAACAATGTTTTCACTACTGGAAAAAGAGAAAATAATGAACTGAAGTATTGAACTTAAGCTGTTAGAAAAAGAACAAAGGAATTATAAAGAAAAAAGACATATCTACAGAGAAAAAAAAAGAGTGGAAAAGTAGGGAGGGGAATTCTAGCAGAATAAATGAATATAAACTTAAACCAATAAATACATAGAATGATAGGCAAGTAACATAAAAATATCTGAAATATCTGTAGATACAAATTTACACACATAGAATTAGAGAAACCTGTAACTAACTTAAATTTTAAAATAAATTAGATATGAGAGAAAATGTAATATTTATAATGCAGTGATAAATATTAGAAAATTCTCTAGTCTTGGAAAATATATGCTGATAAATTTTAAAACTTCAATAACTGTGGACCACATCTTCTTTATCCACTCATCTGTCGAAGGGCACCTTGGCTCCTTCCACGGTTTGGCTATTGTGGCCATTGCTGCTTTGAACATTGAAGTACATATGGCCCTTCTTTTCACTATATCTGTATCTTTGAGGTAAATACCCATTAATGCAATTGCTATGTCACAGGGTAGCTCTATTTTTAATTTTTTGAGGAAACTTCACACTGCTTTCCAAAGTGGCCGTGGCATACAATGGAATATTATTCAGCTGTCAGAAAGGATGAATACCCAACATTTGCATAAACATGGATGGAACTGGAAGGTATTATGCTAAATGCAATAAGTCAAACAGAGAAAAACAATTATCATATGGTTTCACTTATTTGTGGAACATAAGGACTAGCATGGAGGACATTAGGAGAAGGAAGGGGAAAATGAGGGGAGCAAATCAGAAAGGGAGATGAACCATGAGAGACTATGGACTCCGGGAATCAAACTAAGGGTTTTACAGGGGAGAGGATGGGGGATGGATGAGCCTAGTGATGGGTATTAAGGAGGGCAGGTGTTGCATAGAGCATATGTAAACAATGAATCATGGAACACTATGTCAAAAACTAATGATGTACTGTATGGTGACTAACATAACATAATAAAAAAGTAAAAAACTTTATTAAAAAACTTCAATAATTGTATAAAAATAAATGCATTCCATCGTTGCCATAGATAGAACAATTGGAAAAATTCATCTGCAATTTTTTCTAAATGGTGTCACTTGTGAAGTGAAAAAAAAAAAAAAACAAAAAAACCCCCAGATAATTGCAATGCTTAAAAATTTTTCCAGCCAGTAGGAAATGAAGAAAAACTGATTCATTTCACTGAGCAAATATTGCCTGAGCATATAAAAGTGTTAAGATAGCTATATACGTATCTGTATGTATATGTGCATATTCATATATACACACACATGCCTACATAGGTACACTTATATACATATGTGTATGTTTCTAACTTGAAATTATCATATAGGAAAATAATTAAAATATTTCTAATGTTATCTGAATATTTCAAAACATATTTTGCCATAAGTCAGGAAATCCAATTCCAGATTTTTAAGCATGGTTGGCTACTTGGAAATATAGTAATTTAAAAAAAAAACATAATATATGAGATACTATATTATCCTCTTACAAGATTTCTAAAGGACAACTGATATTAAATTCAATTACCCCTGATTTTTTATGATAGGAAGTATTTTAAATTTACTATTAACATTTTATTTAATAGTAAGTCTTGAGTATAGGTTTATTAACTGTGACCAATGGCTGAATGTCATGGCATCTATGAACTGGCTGTTAAAAATAAAAAGTGAAGGGAGAATCCTTTTTTTCTTAAATGCACTTCTTATTTACTTAGAAAATTATCTTTTAAAAACAATTCATGTCACATTATACAAAAAAAAGTTTTACTGTTTTCTTTCAAAGAAATGTAAGGTGGCATGAGACACATCATATATATCATGCAACCGACTGCTGTCTCTGCTTTGATATTTTAGAATACTTTTCTATTATAAGAATAAAAGAAGATCTAACTTATCGATAATTATCAACCTCTAGTATTTGCTTAAAGTCACCTAACTTAAGTCGGAAAATGTCAAAGAAAAGATAAGACTAAATTCTTATGTCCTTAACTTGCATTGCTAGACACAAAAGAACCAAAATTCTCAATGATGCTTTGTAAGGCAAGTAACATTTGGAAATTCAGAAGAAAGAGTGATTAAGTTCTGCCCATGAGAAAGTGTGGATTATTTATGTGGCCAAGAAGACTTTTCTAATGGAGACTGAAATGAAATTTATTCCATTAAAAGGCTCTTGTCCTAGAGTTTTGTTGCAAGGTGGCTTATTCAGTAATTGAGCAAAAGTAGTTCATGATTGAAAAAAATCATCCCATTTCCCCTTGAAACAATCTCTCTGGTTTGCTACTTAAAACAAGGTGAGTTCTATCAGTTATCTAAATAGTGCATAAAAACAATCATTCATAACTTAGTGACCTGAAACTTCTAACATTTGTTGCTTGTGCATCTGTAAGATAACTGGGTGATTGTGCTGATCAGGGCTGTACTAAGCTCATCTCAGCTGGGCTCTCTCATGTGTCTACTGTCTGCTGGCAGCTCAGCTAGTACTTGGGTAGTCCAAGATGGCCTTACTTACTTACACATGTCTGGAAGCAGTCCAGCTGCTGGCTTGGGTGATAGGCGTAACTGGGCCACATATCTCTCATGCTCCAGCAGGCTAGCCAGAACTCATGCACATAGCGGCAGCAGGGTTTGAAGAGCAAAAGCAAAGGTCCCAATGGACAGATGCTTTTCAAACCTCTGTTTGCTTAGCTAATCCCTTTGGCCAAAACGAGTCTCATGGAGAATCCAGATTCAGGGAATGGAAAAATGGATTTTGTTTCTTTATGGAAGTAGTGAGAATTATGGATTATTTTTACAATCAGCAATAATACCAAAGAAATACCTCTGTCAAATGGCACCATCTACTTCTAGCATTTCCAACACCTTCCATATTTTAAAGCAGGAAGGTGGGGCGCCTGGGTGGCTCAGTGGGTTAAGCCGCTGCCTTCGGCTCAGGTCATGATCTCAGGGTCCTGGGATCGAGTCCCACATCGGGCTCTCTGCTCAGCAAGAAGCCTGCTTCCCTCTCTCTCTCTCTCTCTCTCTGCCTGCCTCTCCGTCTACTTGTGATCTCTCTCTGTCAAATAAACAAATAAAATCTTTAAAAAAAAATAAATAAAAAAAAATAAAGCAGGAAGGTTATGGGGTAATTGACTGCAATTCCATTTCTCATCAACAAGTGCTATTCTTCTGTTTGACCAGCTCCCCATTTTCCTTGGTTATATATATGCTAGGTTAACCAAATAAGAATTTCAATTTTTACAATTATTTTATATTAATAGCAGATCATTTTCTTCACAAAAAATAAGTATAAAATTATTTTGATTAACTGTGAAGTTTTTTTTTTTTTTTCAGAACAAAGAAGTCTTTCTTCAATAGGGAGAAATTATTTAGGTTAGCTTACTTTGCAGATATTTTTGAATATAAAAAGGGCTACATTTCAAGATCTTATGACCCTATACGTAACATCATAGACATTACTGAGAAACTACAAGTTATTCAGCAGAAGCTTCTTCTCTTGAACTTCCTATGCAGAATAAAGTATTTCTGACATAGTAAAGCTCTACCAGTTTATTGGCAAGCAGAAATGTCCTATAAGTAGAAACACCACAAAATTTTGAAGTTGACTTCTGTTCAATCTTAAAATTGACTCTTGAATTTTTTTTTAAGACTTTATTTATTTATTTGACAGATATCACAAGCAGGTAGAGAGGCAGGCAGAGAGAGGGGGGGGGAAGCAGGCTCCCTGCTGAACAGAGAGCCTGATGCGGGGCTCAATCCCAGGACCCTGAGATCATGACCTGAGCCAAAGGCAGAAGCTTAACCCAATTAGCCACCCAGGCACCCCTGAATCTTGAATTTGAATTTTATTTCCTGTGATACATCAGTGTGGTAGAACTTATCCAATGATTTTGTCACCAACCTGAGACAAAAAAAAAATATTTACCTCAAAGACTCTTGTAGAAATGCCATTGGATAGAAGCAGACATTCTTCATTTTGTGGATTCTATATCTCTTCCTTATTGGAACTGCCCCACCCCTATGAGGCTAGGATTGGGTGATCTGTCTTCTGTAGCACAGGGGTAGGCACTTCTACTCAGGATTCCCAGTAGGAGCACTACTTCCTCTTGAGCTAATCATCAGTGTAGAGTGACTATGTGGCTTGGGAATATAGCAAGAGGATATCAGAGCCCAGAGGTCCTGCAAAAGCTAGACATTAACCTTATTTAAATGTTGGATTCAGCTATGGGTCCAAGTTCATTCCTTTAGACTGTTTAGCTATGTGAGCTATAAACTAATTTTTAAAAATTTTAAGCTACACTGAGTTGGATATAACATAGTTTTTAAGTAAAACTATTGTTTTCCTGAATTAGAGTTCTCAGGACTTGTTGCCATCAAACTAATAACAAAGATTAAATAAAATTATTATTTTCATATCAAAGAACTTGTAAAATTTTAAAACTTAGTCATCAAAAATTTGTTTCAGAACTGACTCTTATTTTTAACAGCAGTAAAAATATTTTAAAATAAAAATCCACGCTATAAAATATAGGTAGAAAACAAAAGTACGTATCTATCAAACCTTTTTTGGCAGATATGACATAGTCCATTCAAAAGAATGGTGAATACATTTGGCATTGCAAAAATGAACACATCTATATGAATAATCAAGATAAGAAAAATATATACAATACTTATTACAATCCAAACTAGTAGCTAACTTATATAAATAATTACATAAAATATATAATTAAAAAGACATAAAAAATAAAAATCTCTAAGAGCTTGGGTACCTGGGTGGTTCAGTCAGTTAAGTGTCTGCCTTGGGTTCAGGTCATGAACTGAGCGTCCTGGGATCAAGCCCCACATTAGGTTCCCTACTCTGTGGGGATTCTGCTTCTCCTTTTCCCCCTGCTCATGCTCTCCCTCTTTCTCAAATATGGAAATAAAATCTTTAAAAAATTTAAACAAAGATGGTTTTGAAGACCATAAGTAATGGAAATTATATTATGTAATAATAAATAGAAAATTGATGTACAAATGATATGTTGACCATAGTTATAACTAAGTTGCTGTTAACACTCTTATTTAATAAATAGAACCAGGAAATTAGTCAGCTCTTTGAATATCCAAAGTAGTTTGAATGCATACTTCATACAATATAACAAAATAAACTGGAGTCACAGATAACTTAAGGGGGAAAAACAAAGCATAAAATCTAGAAAAATATAACATCCATTGCTTTTAGGATGTAAAAGCACTTGCTGAGCTTAAATGTTAAAACAAAAGGAAATATCATATTGTTCATTACAAATATGGATATTTAAACTTCTGGTCATCAAGTATAAACATGACAAATTAATGGCAAGCATAAAAATGTAAAACATAATTGAAATATATTAGAGAATACATTAAAATTTTTTTTTCAAAGATTTTATTTATTTATTTGACAGAGAGCCGGAAAGAGAGAGAGCGAGAAAGCACAAGCAACAAGAGCATCAGAGGGAGAGGGAGAAGCAGGCTCCCTACTGAGCAGGGAGCTTGATGCACGGCTGTATGCCAGGACCCTGGGAATATGATCTGAGCCAAAAGCAGATGTTTAACCGACTTAGCCACACAGGTGCCCCTACAACAAAAATTCTTAAAATAAATGTAACTACAAAAGTTGTTATGACACTGAGATTTTAGTAGATAACAAAAAAATTCCCACACAAAAATAAAAGTAACTAATGAGCATATGAAAAATATTCAGCTTGATATTAATGAAAAAATGTGAACTTGAAAATAAATTACTTCCCTCTGTTTATCAGGTCAAGAGAGGCTTAATCAATTATGTGGAATACTGGGAAGGTAGATTCAGGTGGGCAAAAGACTAAAGACTAAAGACTAACATCACTTTTCTAAAAAGCAATTTGGTAAAATGTATCAAAATGTGCATACTTGTATATGCTTTTCAGTACGGTAATTTCATTTAAAAAATCTGAGCTAAGGTAAAAAAAAAACTTGAAGGAAAGTTAGGGTTGGCACAATAATGTTTATAACAGTATTTCTCTAGAAACAAAAGATAATGGTCAACATTAAGTAAGCAATAAAGTAAATTATAGTGTCTGTATGATAGGATATCATAAAGCCTTAAATGCATGTCTAAAGAAGTAAATATTAAACTGAAAAACTGAAACAATTTTTAACATTTTACTAATTTAATAATTTTAATTTTAAAAATCTGTAGGAAATTAACAGAAATTGAAACATTAAATTTCTAAAGGTGATTTTCTCAGAATTTTGGAATTGTGGTAGAAGTTATACTCTTTTCGGCAATTTTTTGTGTATTCTATATACCATGTAATAACAGGTACCACTTTATGATGGTGTAATATATTTGTTAATACAGTATTATAATTTTTTAGAGTATACTCATAAATAGGGTCATAAAATGCTATTCAAATAAGTCTTTGTTTTAATTATTAAAGTCCACCATATCTTCAAACTACCATTATTTCTGCTCCCATATTCTAAATTCTTAGTTCCAGCTCTAACATAAAGTGTCCTTTAGAGTGCAAATGACAATCTGTCAATAATAGTTCATTGATCTTCAACATTTGCATCACCTTCTTCCAGTTTTTGATAAGCTATCACTTGGAACAGCAGCAATATTACAGGGACAACTGAAGGTAGTCAATTTATATTATTGGCTTTTTGTTCCCTTGAGCCTGTTTTTAAAAATCAAACATTACAAAGGCAACCCAACATAGACCTCATCGCTGTTGCTCTTGATATTACATTAAAAGGAAAGAAAAACCAGGGAATGCAGACAGTGCTCAATCAGAATAAATAATTCATTCAGAAAGGATGCTATGTTATGCACCAAAAGTCAGTATAAATGTAGGTACCTGGACAAGCAATATAGTCTATGTCAGTAGAAAATACACCACATTGCTTCCAAATGGGTGGTAACCGTGCTCTCCAGTAAAATAAATATCTGTGGCAAATGACACATACCTATTTAATGACATTTGGAGTTCACGTGAAGTTTGGCAGTGTAATAAAAGTCTTATCTCTTGCTTTCACTGTTATTGCACAGATTTAAACTGCTGTCTCAGAGGCAGTTTTACTATCTTTTTCAATCTACCCCATAAAAGTGAGACTTGATTTGCTTAGCATGAGAACAGATCAATAAAAACTAAGTTATACAGCGGATTAGATCACTAACTTGGAGATCAAAGATGTTAAATACAACTTGTATAGAAAAAGTAGATCAAAAGTTGAGCTCAGACACACGGTACATATTTGCAGAACTCAAAATAGCCTTTACTCCAGACCAACAATTTACCTTAAGTTTTGTCATGGTCATTTTATGTTGCAGTGGTTTACACAGAGCTGACAACATTTTAAATATACATAATATGTGCACATTTTACAGTATTTTTTTGCACTAATTTCTCAATTATTCCTCTAAAACCAAAGATGGAAGAAAAGAATTTTCATCAGAGCATAAAGAGTTCATTTTATAAATACCTTACAGATACTATTAACTTCTTAAGTTAGATTTTGTTATGGAAAACAAAATAACATGTTATAGAAATATGGGACATTACTATTATTTTTTCACCTTCTAATTTTTATTTTATAGAAAATCTCTATAAAATTTTTGTCAAAATTAAGAAACTTGGTCTGTAATTCATAGCTGTGATTTTGTGGAATTGCTCTATTAAATATTCATTTAAGTAATTTAAGAAACCAAAAAGTGTATTTCACCTTGCCATTCTTGACCCATCACATTTAACCCCATTAAGAATATGTATAGGTTCAAGTGTGATACATTCCTGTACAGGCTTTTGACCACACACAGGGGGAAACAGATAAATAATATCCATAAAAGAGGACGAAACAATCATTATCCCAACTACAATAAAAATCCTCAAGTTATAGCCTCCCAAGGTGAAAGTACAATGTTATTAAATATTTCCACCATGGTATATTATTCATAGCCCTTTAGACCAAACCCTGTTACCTCATAAGTTATCCATGTAAAACCTCATAGTTTATCTCAAGGGAGCCCATTCCCAACTGCTGCTTTCTCACTAAAAATGTGCCCTGATTCTATCTTCTCTTTAGCATCCTGCCCAGCTTACTTCCTGCAGTTCATGGGCAAAAAGGCCTGATTGCCCTGGAAAAGTCACCTGCTTCTCACCCATATGTTGTCAAATTATTACTCATCACCTTTTAAACACTCTTTCAGCATCCTGATGTGCTGTGTTTAATGTTTCTCCAGGACCTGTTCTCAAAATACAAGAAACATTGACACTGAAATACAAAGAAGCAAAGATGAAAACAAGTATTTTCCACAATCACATGGCCCCCATCTAATGACTCTCAACATGGCACATATCGTTTTGTAGCTTGTTTTCATGCAGTTTCTTTTCAAAGTCACAATGCACTTTTTTTTTCACATTTAACTGAAATGGCAAGATATTTAATATGGAGCATATATGTTACACATATATATAAAAAGTTGTTTACACACGTTAAACATACACGGGTATTTTGACACTGTCAAATGTATACTTCTTTTTAAAAAAATTGTACAGAAGAAAAATAGCTAGTAAAATGTCACAAATATTCATTACTCACCTGATAACCTTTTTTTTTTTTTTTTTGCAAAAATTGCCAAGTTAGGGGCGCCTGGGTGGCTCAGTCCTTAAGTGTCTGCCTTCAGCTCAGGTCACGGTCCCAGTGTCCTGGGATCCAGTCTCACATGGGGCTGCTTGCTCCGCGGGAAGCCTGCTTCTCCCTCTTCTCACTCCCCCTGCTTGTGTTCCCTCTCTTGCTGTGACTGTCTCTCTGACAAATGAATAAATAAAATCTTTAAAAAAAAATTGCCAAATAGTTCCTAGCAAAATAATTATTTGCTAGTTCCTAGCAAAATGAATATTAATAAATAAAATTATTCTCCTTTTGAAATGTGAAAGTTTTAATTATACACTGTTTTCCGAAAAATGTAAGAATGCCAATATTTTAAAAATAAATAAAACAAAGTTTTAAAAAAAGTGAAACTTTAAATTGCAATGAGTCAATTAATTTGCAGCCCTTTAATCCTATGTGGTCTTTGGAAGTTGAAAATTTGGTAGTTAGTCATGCTCATCTAGTAGAGAATATAATAAAAATGTCTGATACCAGTGCATTAGGACTTGGTTATTTTTATTATGTATTAACCAACTATCAGTAATTTGCACTAGCATTACCTTTTTAAGAAACACTTTAGGTATTTTTATGTGCATTATGTAGGTATTTTTATGTAAACCATAGTCTAACTTGTGTTGTTGCCTTTTGCACATAGATTTCATAAAGTTCTTGAAAAAAGTCATCCAGACATGTGAGGAAATTATTATTGTGATAATTATTAAAAATGAAAGAGCTGTATGTTTTTGTTTAGTTCTCTCTTAAAGAAATTTGATCTTAAAATCATCAGATGATTTTAGTTGTTTGTAATACACGTTTTGACTTTCAATGCTTGTATGAAAATCTAAGGTCCACTGAATACTCATTGTTTCAATAAAGTCAATCTACTTACTGAGTTGGAGATCCATCTTTAAGAAAAGGAAACACAACACCAGTGGGAAGAAACACCCAAGATTGATCTATTTTCTCTTATGTGAACCAGGTGTAAGTGATTGGTCTTGGAATAGACTCTGACAAGCAGTGGTCATGATGCCAAATTGCGGTAGTTTCACACAAAATTTTAGAGTAAATGTTACTATAAAGATGATTTGTATGAAATTCTAAGAACTGTTATTTTCTTATTTTTTAAAAATCCCAAATTTCTGGTAAAGCAAATGCTGTTAATTTAAATAATCAAAATTTTTTTCCTTTTTCAATCACGTTTATTTTTTCCTCTTTTTTACAACTGTAATTTGGTTTGTTATTGTCCATAAAAAAGTCAATTTGAGAATATAACTCATTTCTTTGAATGTTTACTAAATAATCCTGACTTTATTTATTTAGTAATTTGGGGGGAAAATATAACTATATATGTGTTATTTTTATGATAAAAACTTTACTTTCTGAGTTAGAGATGTTCATCCTTTCGTTGTACTAATGATTGGCATGGACATGATGAATATATTTCCTGGGCATAATCTATCATTCTGAATCTAAAGATGTCTCAGAGCGGTATAGAGGGTGGTCATCCTGAAGTGATTGCCGAAGGGAGCCAGTTTCACAAAAGGATTGATTATTAAGAATGAAGTCCTCAGGAACAAAGGCAGTATGCAAAGGTTACCAAAGACATTGCTTTATCAGAAAAAGCAGAGTTAAATTCTGGTTTTGACTTTATGCATCTTCATTGCAAAACAATGCATGCCAAAGAATTTTGAAAATTTCCTTCAGTTTGGAATTGGATTAAGAAAAATAAATGACATAAATTTCCATTATATTAAGAATATTTCTATATTTACTTTAAGGACAAGTGAAAGATGAGAGTTAAATAGCTAAAGTAATTCAGGAGGAAAAACATCTTTGCTTTATCTAGTGTTTTATTACATCATCTGGCTTTGTATTATATTTACTTTCTCTTTTCTCTCATTTTAATCTAATTTTGGTTACATATTAATTTTAGTTATTTTGATATTATAGAATGAGGACTACAAGAGTATATAAAACTTCTTCCTCTGGAGACTTTCAATCTTAACCTTGAAAGAAAACTTTACTATACTCTTTCCCCTTAAACAGATTAAATATGGATACTATGCAATCTGAAATCGAAGGACTCATATTTAAAATCCTTAAACAAAATTACTGCTTAATTTATAAGCTATGCATTACAACACATGTTGCAGATCTTATCCATTCTTAATTATATCTCCATACCAATATGGGATAGGCAAACACTTGTTTCTGTAGGTAGATAAGTGACAGGGAAGCAAAGATGGAAAAATTAAGCGATTACATTTTTAATTTTTTAAAGTCTATGGTAAGTAGGAATAATGTTTTCAGATCACATAATAAAATAGTGGCCAGGAAGAATACTCTGATTTGGTTTGGTTTTGCTTTTTGACATGGCTTGCTATTTCGCACTATGATAGGTCCAGTTATTTCAATGTTATCTTTGTTCACAATTGGCCAATAGAACATTCTACCATATTTTATTCTGACAGCTTTGACTGCTGGGTACAAACACAATGTTAGGTAAAAATTTCCTGCTCCCATTTAAAGGTATATTTACATTTGGTGGGAGATTCCTAACAAAAAGTAAATGTCAAAGAGACTCACTGATATTTTATTAATTGTTCATAATTTTTGTAAGAAAAATCTTTAACGAATGTGTAATTTATCTTAAATTATGACAAATTATCTTTGTAATAAAAAAACCATGAAAGAATAAAAAGGCATAAACATATTAATTTAGCGTGTCTTAATTTAAAATATTTACTTAGTGTACAATCATTACCCCTCCAGATATTGTGTGCTCTCATAGATACTAACACAACTCAACCTCATATATGTTTTTATTCTTTAATCAGTATTAAGTTTTTCATTTTCAGTTATGAGGGTTAAGAGTGTAGAGCTTAAGTCTAGAGTCCAAGAGAAACCTTAAGTAAAGCAAATATCCTCAAAATGCATAAAGAAAGATGGAGGAAAGAAAGTCTAGACTTTCAATATGTTTTTGGGCATTCTGTAAGAAGGAAGGGAGGTGCAAATTTATTATAGGCAAGTTAAAACCATGTGTTTGATGAAATGGGGTTTAGAAATGAAGACTACCCAGGATGGTGTCTGCCTCTATAGCACTCCATCTCAAAAATTTGAGTTATCTGCATACGAGGACACTGGGTGGAAATGGGAAGCAGGAGGAAATGTGTCAGATCATGAGAAAGACACTGATGATTTTTACAGAAAACCATACAGGGAAAAAGGGGACAAAGAGTATTAACTAAAATAAAACCAACACATCCAGAGGGTCTTGTTGAAGCATGGAACTGAAGATCCTGAAGAGGACACAGAGGTGAAATTCCTACTGCACTGGTTAGTCCTAATATCAGACGTGCAGGTATACTGGAGGCATACCCAAAATGTGACCTGATTTATTTATATGAGCATAAAGATATGGCTTAAAATTTTTCCTCCTCTTCCTGTTCCCACGATTCTATTTTTCTCATAATGTTGCAGGATTTTCCACCATAAAATTTTTTCATTACTAATTTTATCTGGGAAATTGATGAAGGAAAGAGATGGCATTAAGCTGGTGAGTAGCAAAGAAGGTGTTTTTTACTGTAATCTGAACTTAAATGTACCCATTTATTTTGGGCTCTGTAGCATTAGTATACACTTGTTAGGAATAGTAAAAAAGGAAGGCCTGTGGAATTTACATGTCTTCCTTCATGTGAGATCCTTAAATGTGTAACTTTTACAGTGGATTTGGCGTAATTGATTTTAGCTTTTGACATCATCTCTAAGACACTATCTGCAGGTGTCTTTCAAGAGACAGCATACACTGGTGACATGGTTTATAGTTTCTCATTGTGATGTTTACTTCAGGTCTTTGTTTCGTTTCGTTTTTTTCACTTTTCTGGAGAGTTGCTTCATTTAACCTGAGGGGTCGATATGGTCTGTTTGTTACCGACTGGTCTTTGCAATATTCTTCCTATAAATTTGCTATTGTAACTCAGAATCGGCTAACAGCTCCAATAAGTCAATCTCACACTTAAATAAAGGTGGATTTCTCCCTCCTATCACAATCAATGAAGTCAGTGGGAGTGGGACCATGGAAGTGGCAGGGGGTTCATTTTTCACATAAGAAAGTCATACAGAAATTCACCTCTTGCCATTTTCTGAACTGTCATGGCTCTTTCTGAATCTTCTGCATCAGGAGGAGAGCGAGAACTAGGAGAATGGATGTTAACCATGTCAGGCAGGAAGTGATACAAGTCACTGCCGCCACCTAAACCCATTCAGGAGGACTGGCTACTTGGCTCCTCTTAGATGCCAGGGAGTTTGGGAAATGTAGTCTGGCCACACGCCTAGAGAAGTAGTAAATGCAGAATCTGCTGAAGCAGTCACCTTAATGTTTTATTTTTCCTGTGGTCTTTGAATATTCCTTAATATGTACAGCATGTACTGTGAAATTGCCCAACGTGTGTGCCTTTAGGAAACCATAAATAAATACAATTGTTCAAGTTCGTTTAAACTTTAAATATATATATATATTTTTTTAACAGATTTTTTATTTATTTGTCAGAGAGAGAGAGAAAGCGAGAGAGAGTACACAGGCAGGGGGAGCAGCAGGCAGAGGGAGAAGCAGGCTCCCTGCTGAGCAAGGATCCTGATGTGGGGCTGGATTCCAGGACCCAGAGATCATGACCTGAGCTGAAGGCAGACCTTTAATGACTGAGCCACCTGGGCATCCCTTTTCCCAATTTCCTAGTATGAGCTGCTTTTAACCTAATGTAGCTCTTTTACATTTAGACCTAGAATGTGGGCTACATTCATCTCTGCAGTCTTTTTTGCACTTCTTACAAAAAAAAAAAAAAAGAGATTTTTATAAGATTTTTGATTACATGATAAACAAAACCAAAAAACAAAAACAAAAACAAAAGAAACTTAATCACTAACAATCAATTTTATTTCATTTTTAAAATAATCACATCAAAAGATTATTTTGAATAAGCTATAAATGGACAGAGAAAGATGAAAGTAATCACATCACATGTGTTGAAATTAAAATATGAGTGAAACAAATGTAAAGCCAAGTTTTCATAAGTGAATCCATAAACGTAGCCATGGGATATTAAACTAATGCCTGTCAGTGTTAAGTTTATACTAAATGTGATATTTTCTAAATGTAAGAAATTTAGTTATCTAATTAGGAATGACAGCTAGAGACTGAACTAATTAAGCAGCAACTCCGTAAGCAATTTACCTCATTAAAGGTTTGCGGTTTTATATCTGCAACAAAATTATTCGGTACCTATTTTAAATAATAAAGGATAAAAATCAAGTCTAATTGGCATTTTAATAGAAAGCATATCAATTAAAATTATCTACAAAGAAAGACTCCTCCTAAAACAATTACTGTTTGAAGTTGAGCAGATCTATTTGTTGTCAACCTGAAAGAACAAAATGGAGCTGAGTTTGATAGCAACATAAGGTGTGGGAAATTCAGCATAGGTCCTCAATCTTCATCAGCTAATTACACAGAACATTTGGATTAATTAACTGGTATTGTTATCAATGTTATGACTAATTTATTTCATTAATTTTATAAGCTAATGCTTTTGCCATGTACCATGCTTTCCCCAAACCTATTCTATTGGCTCATTCCATGCAATGAGAAAATGCATTATATTTAGAATTAAATAATCTAGTTCGAAATCATGGTTCTGCTTATTACTTGCGTGACTTTAAGAAATTCCTTCTCTGATCCTCAGTTGTGCTCATACATAAGGCAAGGATATTAATAAGTTTTATAGGTTTATGAAAATTCAAAGAGACAATATATTTGGGAGAATTTGCACAGCATTTGGTCCACAGTAAATTATCTGTAAAGATAAATGATTGTAGCTTTTTCTTTTCATTGTTATTATTATTCTTATTATTGCTCTGGTCTCAGGTCCCTCAGTTGTTTGAAAGTATAAAGTTAGTATGCGAGATTAGTATTCAATTTAGTGTGCAATGAAGCCAGATTGTGAATACAAAATAAAAATGCTAAAATATTATTAGGTGTAAGCTAGAGCTGAAACACTGGCTTCAAATCTCACCTTTCTGAATGATTTCATAATAGAACAAAACTCAGTTTCAGTGTGTGAGCTATTACTTAAGACATGTGTGAAAGATGCATTATAGAATCTTTAATATCTTTTCATCTTTGCTACCCCCAGGATATTGTCTTAACTCCAGTTTTCTATTTCTCGTGCCCTGAGTTGCCAAGATTGTGGTGAAAGGCCACCCTTTTTTGATGAGTCTTATTAAATTTTAATCGGATCATTAAAATCGAGATGTTCATTTTCATATAGTTTATTTCCCCTGGCTTGTGCATTTTTCTTTTCTTTTTCAATCTGGCATAATTTAACAACAATTTCAATACTGTATAGTCCACTGTGTGTTCACAGTGGCTCCTCCCCAAATGTCATAGACTGTCAACCAACTCTGCAGTTTAAGTTGAAAGACTCCTCTACAGGTTTCCTATAATACTGAAATCCTACCATTAGACTTTCCATTGCTAGATAATGTGACATAATTCTGGGAGACTTCTGTAATATATGCAGCTGAGAGAGTAAGACATTAGTTTCTTACTACCTACTTCTCTGCTTGAATGAATTCAGAGGAAAATTTTTTTTTTAATTTTTTATTTTTTTAATTTCTTTTCAGTGTACCAGAATTCATTGTTTATGCACCACACCCAGTGTTCCATGCAATACGTGCCCTCCATAATACCCACCACCAGGCTCACCCAACTTCCCATCCCCCGCCCCTTCAAAACCCTCAGATTGTTTTTCAGAGTCCATAGTCTCTCATGGCTCATCTCTCTCTCTCCAATTTCCCTCAACTCCCTTCTCCTCTCCATCTCCCCATGTCCTCCATGTTATTTCTTCTGTTCCACAAATAAGTGAAACCATATGATGATTGACTCTCTCTGCTTGACTTATTTCACTCGGCATAATCTCAGAGGAAAATTTTAAAATCATATTAGGAATTGAAAAGAGTATAATAGAGAATTGGTTGTACATACTTTTGTGATGGCAATATAGAGAAATGATAAAATTGAAACAGTAACTATGAGTGGAGATAGAATAAAAAATCTAAGTTAAGTCACTCATACTGCAAAGGAGAAATTTTTTTTTTTCAGGACATGGGATCATGTTTTAGTAATCGTTGAAAATGGGCACCATATACTCTTAAAAGTGTCTTCCATTCTGATTATTTCAGAGCTTCTTGATAGAGGAAACAATTATTTATTAGTTCTTCAAATAGCTATTGAGTACGTAACACATATCAGTTATAGTTTTTCAACCTCCAGCAAAGACTTCAGTCAGGCTCCTGGGAGGTGTAGGGACTTAATCAACTCCTGAAATATGTTTTAGGCAATGAAGGAAGCAATGGGATCTGGGTGGGGTGGGGGAGGGGGTTTTATCAAACATAGTGGTCTCTGCTTTAACTAAATTCAGACAGGATATTTGGACCTTTGCTTCACTACCTCTAAAAATAGAAATAAGCTTACCTCAGACCATATATCTAAATATGATTATTAGTGATCATGGTTTGAGTAAGTACTTTATGAATCTGTAACATAGAAACTGAAAGTTCAGGGAAGTTCTAGAAAGAAATGTGTTCCGCGTTCAATAGAGACCAGTGGTACAAGGTTCTACCACATGGCTCATTCTCCTCTATTATCCTCAGGGGATCAGAGGAAATGTTTGCTCATTTATAGCTGTCACACTCATTCCACACCTGGAATTGGAGACTATATTAGTTTGCTAGGGCTGTCATAACATACCATAGACTCAGTGGCTTA
This sequence comes from Lutra lutra, assembly GCF_902655055.1. Lineage (NCBI taxonomy): Eukaryota > Metazoa > Chordata > Mammalia > Carnivora > Mustelidae > Lutra > Lutra lutra. The sequence continues at coordinate 38,218,062 of NC_062282.1, read as the reverse complement.
AACAATAGAAACATATTTTCTCACAAATGTGGAGACTAGAAATCTGAAAACAACATGTCAGCAGGGTTGGTTTTTTTCTGAGACCTTTATCCTTGGCTTGAGGATAGCTGTCTTCTGCCCCTATCTTCAAATCATCTTCCTTCTGTGTGTGTGTCTGTGTCCTAAGCTCTTCTTATAAGGACATGATTATACTGGATTAGGGTCCACTCATATGACCCCATTTTAACTTAACCACCTCTTTAGAGGCCCTATCTCCAAATACAGTCACATTCTGAGGTCCTGGGGTTAGGGCTTCAACATATGAATTTGGAAGGATCCAATTCAGCCTACAATAGAGAGAAATCTTTCCATTTTTCTCTTATATATTTTTTCGAATGTCCAAAAGAAATATTTCTCTTGTCTTGAACCTTTTACCTTTGTGTGCAGTATAAAATAATAAAACACTAAAAACCAACCTTTAAAAAAATCTATATGTCATGCCCCTCTTCCTCAGTCATTGGGGGTGATTATTAGGTAATGTGGTAAGAGAAGTGACATATTACCTAGAGTTAGAAAGAGAGTTATTCCTTTCTTCATCTGGAGCAACCTAATTCTGTCAACGGAGCCATATAGATTGGCAAAATATGAGAGTGCATGTGAATCAAATAAGAAAATCAATGCAATTTTTTTTATCCTGAGTATGGCTTTGACTATTAATGTTTCAGAAATATATTATTTGCCTTTTCATCAATTCACACTTGTCTTTGTCCCTGAATAATTTATACATATAAAAGGATAAGAGTGTAGCTATTTTCTTAAAGCTGTGTTGTCCAAGTGTGTACCACAGGTACAAAATGTTTCCTTTTTTCTCCTCCTGTTGTTTCAACGCTACTTAATGACTAAAAACTGAATACCAAGGACAATCATGAGCACTTAAGGCCCAATTCATAAAAAAATGATGCAAGCCATTTATGCACAAATGTTGCTACTTTCATATGGAAACAAGGTACATAAAGAATTCTCTTTTGTGATTCATAAACCCTCTTTAAGGTAATTTTGTTGCTCAGTTTTGTACCTCAGGAGAGCAAAACTCCAAAAGAGAGAAGTAGGAAAGGAAAGAAAATCTACAGATATACTTATGGTCCTATTTGCATAAAAAACCACAGCAAGCCTTTTATGCAATATTAATTAAACATATATTAGACAGTGGTGTGTGGATTGAATAGTCATTACCCACTTTAGTCAAGAATATAAAATATCCTTGAATATATCCAAGAATAGGAAATAAAAAACATTTTAAAACACACACAAGTCTCTCTCTCTCTCTCTGTCATTCAGGCAGGCCCAGAACCTTTATAGTTCTGGGTCAATTTGCCTACATATATTCCAAAAGAATAAAGTCGTGGTATAAATACTCAGTCTATGTCCAGTCCTTTTATTGTCTATCCTGGAAAGTTAGAAGCAGAAAAAATAAGAATATGTCTAAGCACAAAGGTTACTGAATCTGATGTTGGCTTTCTATGCATGCTAACACTTTAGATGCATTCAAGGAGATTAGACACTGAAGTGATATGACTTACAGAAAGGATTTTCTATGTCAGACATGAATACATTATTACTACCATGACTAGATTCAAAATTATTATTTAGGAGCTTGAAAAACAAGGTCAACAAAATTCCAGGCACCTCAAATTTGAAATAAATGAGAACTTTTATGAGTCCACTCATTGTGGCCAGTGACACAGTTTACTGACATTTCACCTTAACTCCACTGCTCTAGAATAACAACATACACACCATGCCCTGTGACAATTATATAAATGAGAGTTATGAGGAAAACTTAAAACCCATAGAGGATATACAATATATATTAGGCATCATGTGGCTTCTCCACCCATGTTCCAGCTACCCACATACATACTCCCAGATCCATTTTCCACCGGCTATCGTCCTGTTCTATGCCCAAGGAGGCTAATCTTGATAGTTTCTAGTTAGTTTCAGCCAATGGGAAATACTGACCAATAATGATAATTCTTAATGGCTCAACTCTCACTGGGATCTGGGAACCTCCCTTGTCTCCTTAGCTCTAAAGAGAGGGTAGCTTCTTTCTCCTGTCAACCTAGCAGTGCCTCCTTATCTCTTCTCTACTCCTTCAATGTTGGCACATTTGTAGGTGCTCCTTTCTTAAATTTGTTTGTGGGAGTAAATTCTGGAGGGGTTCTGTTTTTTGGGGATTTAACTAATAGACAGCCAGGATGTTACATTTCTAATTGACTCCTATTTCTGTATGGCTGTTATGTGATTGGTGTATAATTGCCCTATTGTTTTAACTTTGTATGACTTCTGCTATCAGTTTCAGAGGCCCTCACTCTACTGCACTTTGGCCACAATTACACATAGCTTAGGTTAGAGTCCATCCATCTCTGAGTAAGCAATGAATAGAGTTTGATTATGATGTTGTTTAATGTACTGTACTTGACAATTTAAACATCAATTTATTCAGTTAACAAAACTTTACTGTTGACTACATCTGTAAACATTTTATAAAACAGTAGATGAATAAGATACTTAGAGATCTAGTATTGATACTATTATTAGTAATAGTAATGATAACATCAACAACTACCATAATAAGAACCAGAACCTTTATCTTATTTAAACTTAGCATATCCATATGAGTTAAATAGTACTGAATTATTTTCACCCCTTTACAATGAAGCAATTGGAGCTTAAGGAAGTTGTAAGTTTCCCAAAGTCACTAAGCAGGTAACTAGCAAAATTGGTACTTGTTCCCATAAGAGTTTTGATTCCAAAATCAAGCTCTCAGCCGCCATGCCATCACGTCTCTACTTAAAAAATAAAAACAAAAACTTAATTGTCTTTGGAAAATTATTTGAATTTTATGTGTATTATTTTCTTTTTTTTTTCCTAAAGATTTTATTTATTTATTTGACAGACAGAGTTCACAAGTAGGCAGAGAGGCAGGCAGAGAGAGAGGAAGGGAAGCAGGCTCCCTGCTGAGCAGAGAGCCCGATGCGGAACTCGATCCCAGGACCCCGAGATCATGACCTGAGCCGAAGGCAGCGGCTTAACCCACTGAGCCACCCAGGCGCCCCTGTATATTATTTTCAATGAGAGTTTTTCCTTAATAACTTATGAGAGTTACATATTTTATATGTAATGTAAAAATGTATATTTATAGATATATGCATATATATATATATATATATATATATATATATATAGCGCTATTAAGCTATTGCTATATGAATGGTAAATATTGGTTCCAGGTTTTTTAGTATAAGTATATAATGAATTTTTTTCATAAGGTTATTTCCTTGTTTTTGTGCTAGAAAAGTTCTTACCCATTCAAAAATTCCTTACACATTTACCCATATTTATGTATTTTGGGTTTTTTTCATTCAACTATTTTGTTCCTGTAGAATTGATTTGCCTGTTTAGTAAAAGTACATTTTTTTTTTAATTTCTTTATTTGACAGACAAAGATCACAAGGAGGCAGAGAGGCAGGCAGAGAGAGAGGAGGAAGCAGGCTCCCTGCCGAGCAGAGAGCCCGATGCGGGGCTCGATCCCAGGACCCTGGGATCATGACCTGAGCTGAAGGCAGAGGCTTTAACCCACTGAGCCACCCAGGCGCCCCAAAAATAGATATTTAACTAAATTTTTTCCCAAGTTGTCAAAGTTTCTAAATTTGTCATTAAATAACCATTCAGCTTCTTTCATAAAAGACTTTTGACCATTTTGCTCTAAAATAAATGTGTTGTCCCCTGAAGATACTGCCAAAACCTGTCAAGAGTGAATGTCTTCTTCTCAAACATCTCAGATGTATAGCTCTTCTTGATCCTTAATACTGCTTTCAGATCATTCTCTTCTCTCTGTGAAGACTTCCAACCTGAATTTTATTTATGTCATTAGTCTGCCTTACCCATAATCCTCTTTTTTTTTCCAAACACCTGTAGAACTCTGAGTTACTCCCTTTAACTGCTTCAAGGTTTAACAGTTGGCTCATTATCAAACTTTCCAATACTAGGCCTGTTGGAATTCTTGTTGATTCTAGAATTCATATTCTAATGTCATAGTTTTTCAGTCCCTAATCTCTACTTGTCCATCAGTTTCGTCCTCAGTCTTACCTCAGCTACCTGTTCCCATGATCCTTTTCTAATACTTATTGCCAATGATTACAATCCCTGTGTAAAATCTCAATTTTAAGGATCTTACTGTGCCAGTATCTTTATAGCTCATATCTTTAATTATTCTGCCTCTGAAAGCACTTTGAGTCTAACAAGACCTACAATCCATGGATCCCATTGTCAGACACCTCCCCCATGTCTCAACTACATTCTAATCCAGTTCAAATTGCAAGGTCAATCTATAAAATTACTTCCTTGCCCTCATCCCCAACTCTTGCCTTTTTTTTTTTCTTTTTTCTTTTCACTCAGCTAAACCACAGTCTTGTACTTGTTGCATTCACACATCCCCTACTTGAACATGGCTGGAGATAAAAGCACACAAATATGCTGATGGCTCTTATTTTGAACTCACGATAACCAAACTTAAAGTAGCCATCATGCTGTTTGGAAATCAATTGGTATTTCTCAGTCAATGTGCCTAGCCAATAATTTCTACCTGTTCTTCCTTCTTTCAATAACTTCTCCCCCATTCTCATGCTCAGCTCTTTACCTTGCTTCTCAATTCACTTAGAAAATGGAATTAATTAGAAGTTAATTTTTATTTGCTTCCATTACTGTTCCTCCACTCACTTGAATCTGTACCTTCTTTTCTACTATCAAGGATGAATTATGCATGAGCCTAGCAAAACCCAAATCTGCCATCAAATCTTATCCCTTCTTGCTTCCCCAGAACCTTGCTCTGGAAATTCTCCTTTCTGTTTCTTGCATAATCATTTCCCCCTTTTTATTAAAAATTCTCACATAAATCTACAAAGTTGTTGTGACTTATCTCATAAAAAAACCTGAAAACTAAAAGACATCATCTCATGACTAATTTCTTTCTCCAGTTACTGAATGTTCTTGCCTTCCCTTTACAACAAATCTTCTTGTACAAAGGCTATATTTGGGGCACCTGGGTGGCTCAGTGGGTTAAGCCTCTACTTTTGGCTCAGGTCATGGTCTCAGGGTCTTGGGGTCAAACCCTAAGTTGGGCTCTCTGCTTGGTGGGGAGCCTGCTTCTCCCTCTCTCTGTGCCTGCCTCTCTGCCTACTTGTGATCGCTCTCTGTCAAATAAATAAATAAATAATTTTTTAAAGTCCATATTCAACCTCTTCGATTTCTCTATGCCTATTCTCTTTTGAGCCTACTCCACTCATACTTTTGCCCCAGAACAATATTTCAGTAGCTTTTATCAATAACATCAATGATTCATGCATTGCTAAATCCAGTGGAAGTTTTTTTGTCCTTTTCTTCCTAGAATATCAATAGTATTTAATTTAGTAGACCCCACAGAGCACCACACCTTCCTGGATGTTCTTTTGTGCCTCCATGAGCTCCCTTGCCATTTCTTCCTCATCTTTTAGTCCTCTAAATTTTAAGATACCCTCAGATCTTCGTCTAGTGACGCAGGTTTTTCTTTCTGTACATTCAACTTAAAATGCCATCTCTACATTGAGGTGTTACAAATTAAATTTCTAGTTTGGGTATTTCCCTTGTATTCTAAGTCTCAATAGTTGTGTTTCTAACTGCCTTCAAGACATTTCTACGAACATGTCCAGTAGTGAATCAACTTAAGGTATGCGAAATTTATCTTCTAATCATTCCTCAGTATAATCCTTCCAGATGCAACCTCTGTTGTCCTTGTATGCCAAACCCTGATCAAAGTATTTTGAAAACATCATAACAACTCTGTGAGAGAAGTATAATTATGTCCCCATTTCACAGATGAAGAAACTGAGGCATTAAGAAAAAAAATTACTTGCCCAAGGCCATACTGGTGATTGAGCTAGAAATACAAATGTTGACAGTTCACCTTCTGGGATAATGAACCTCTGTGTTTCTGGCCTCTAAACCCAGGAATACTCTTTTACTCACCCTAACCCTTAATATGAAATCTTGCAACAAATATTGCTAGCTCTGCTTTGAAATTTCCACATATACCCAGAATCTGACTATTTTGTCAACACTTGCCCTCTTACCAGCAACAAAATAACATAATTACAATGGTCTGATGCAGCTCTGCTTAATCTGTGTCTACCTAAACCACTCATTCTCAACTCTGACCTCATGTGGTACATGCTCCCTTTGCTCACTCTGTTCCAGCTATATTGATCTTCTTATTTTCTTCAAACACTCTGGACATGTTGACATACCAGGATACTTTTTTTTTCACCATTCTCAAATACTCCCGTGGCTCGTTCGTGCAATAATTTTAGGTATTTCTCAAAATTCACCTTTTCAAAAGTTTTCTCTGGCTATTTATTCAACATCTCCACTCCCCCAGTACTCTTCATCTTTCATTCCTGCTTTATTTTTCTCCATAGCCTAACAAATGATAGTCTTAGTCATTTAGTACTTAATAGTCTTGTTTGTAGGATGTCTTTTCTACTAAAATGTAAACTACAAGACAGCATTTTCAACTTGGTTCAGTAGGGTATTCTCAGTTCTTAGAAGGGTGTCTAGGGACGCCTGGGTGGCTCAGTTGGTTAAGTGGCTGCCTTCGTCTCAGGTCATGATCCCAGCGTCCTGGGATCAAGTCCCACATCGGGCTCCCTTCTCCGCAAGGAACCTGCTTCTCCCTCTGCCACTCTGTCTGTGCTCTCTCTCTCTCTCTCTCTCTGACAAATAAATAAATAAAATCTTAAAAAAAAAAAGAAGGGTGTCTAGCCCACAGTAGGTTATAAATCAATATTTCTTGAAAATATGACACCTAGACTTTCCCATTGGTATTTATTTTCTTCTAGAATATTTTAAATTCTTTCATGTAATAAGGTATGTTTCAAGAAAAACTTGCATCTTGGGTTTGTGTCACAGAATTTTAATTGTAAATTTATAATGTATTTCAATATATTGTAAGTTCTCTTTGTGATACTCAACATAACTAAAGCTTTTTCTTCTGAGACTCCAGATGTTACTGCTTTTATTGCAACCATAAATGCTCCATTATCTCTTCTCTTTTGGCTCACAATATCTTTTAAATTCTATTTAAAAATGCCCCCCTATTGTCTCAAGAATTCTCTACCCATTTTCATACTACCTACTTATACCTCAAACCACTTAAACTTGGTATTTATTCCTACCATTCTACCCAAACTGCCCTTTTTGATAATCAATGATTACCAGACTGCACTATGTAACAGACTGTTTAAATTTCTAATCTAACTTGATAACTCAACAATATTACTCAGAATTGGTCCCTGTCTTCTTTCTGAAACATTCTCAACCCTTGGCTTCTGTCAGGCCATCCATGTGTTTCTGGTTTTCCTCCTGTTTCATTGGTTCTCCATTCCTGGGCTCTTGTCCTGGCTTATCTTCCTGTCTTCCATACAGTGGTGTTCAGGATTGGACAATTGGTATTCCTTCTTTTTAATTGTATTATGCCTGTAGGAAAGAAAGACTACTCCTGTGAATCCAAATATTATCTATTCTTGTTAATTCAGAAATTTGTATTTCAGACCAGATTGCCAAAATATATCTAATTGCTTACTCAACTCTTCAATCACCTTTTCCAAATATCCTAAGAATAGCATATCCAAATGGAACAGCTTTTTTAAACTCTCCTCAAAAATTTTCTTCCAGCATTCCTCATTTCATTCCACAAAGCCACTTCCAAATAGTCAAGGCACAATAATGGGAGTCATTCTCATGATTCCTTTTCTTTCACCAGGCAACTACCAATTCCTATAGATTTTATCACCAAAATATTTTCTAAATGTCCACTTTCCTCAGTTTCCACTGTCAGTCTGGAATCAAAATCCTTATCATTTTTCTCTTTAACAATTGGAAGAACATCATAATTGATCTCTGCCTCCAGCTGTGTACTTCTCAATGAATTCTTCATACAGCGTTCAGAGTAATCATTTTAAGAATTAAAAATCTATCCATGCCAATTCTGTTTCAAATTCTTCAATGAGACCCCTTGCTTTACATCTGCTTTTCACGCTCTCTAGAATACCTATACTGCTGCTTTAAGATCTCTCTCCACTTAGTCTAATATACATTTCTAACTAACATTTTAATTTTGTGATTTTACATACAGGTTTCACATATTTCTTTTTAGAACCATATCTAATATTTTGTTTTGTTACTTTCAAAGTATAAGATTTTTCTCAATACATTTATAAACTGATTATTACTGTTACATAAGAAACCCTATCAAATTTAATGCATCTAATATTCAATCAGTTTTCCAAATTTTAAGGATACTTTTATTGATTTTCTAGATTTCACTCTCTATATAATCATTATTATTTAGGAAACAATTTAAAAATTAATTTGTGTGAAACTTTGAATGCTTTGGTCTTTGAATACTTGCTTTTCAATGCAATATTCAGGCCAATATGATTTTTACAAAGCAAAAATGAGCAAAATAGCACATAAATAATTAATATCAATTTAACAAATTCTTAATCACAATTTAAAACTTTAGATAGTAGAAGGGGAGTACACACAGACCAAACAAATAAGTTTTGGTCCTCTAAATCTTACAAGTTAATAGTAATATATTACTTTATATTTTGTCCACTGCTTGAGGTAAATAGACTCATACGTAATCAGGAATATTAAAAGGGGTATATGGCCATCTGGCAGTCCTGAGTACCCTGCATTCCTTCATTTTTAATCCTCCTACTTGTTTACATCTTTTAGATCAGATTATAACATTGATTTTACCCTCATGACAGTATTAAATAATAATAATGTTAAGTATTATTGTGGTCCAACTCTTTATCTCACTATGGTAAGCTGAAGTTGATCAAAATAAAAATGACCTTGATTGTTAGTTTCAAAAGATATTTCAAACATATACACGATGTGTAGAGGTTTTGCATTGTATTATTCTGCATTTTAAAATCAGAGATGTTAATAAATTTATCAAATGCCTTTCAGGCAGCTTGAGGTGATTTTACTTTTCTACTTACTCTCTTACTACTAGTAAAAGTAGTAATGTGTTTCCCACCATCACACTACCCTTAAATTCCAGGGGAAACACTGCATGCTTATCCTTTGTTTGCTGATCACATACTTCAGGTTTTGCATCTGTTTATAAGTAAAATAGGTCTTTAATTTTCTTTTTTGGTATTGCTGTTATTAGGTTTTAGCCCATGGATTTTAGTAACTTTATAAACTGGATCATTATTTCTTTCCATATCTATTTAAGTTCTGAAATATTTATTTATAACAAATTTAAAAAATTTGTAACAAATTTATAACTCATTTAATAAATAACGTCTGAGAACTTATTATGTTTCCAACATAGTAGACAGTGATGAATATAGTATCCATATATGAGTTAGCAGAAATAAGTATTTCCTTGAAAATTTTTAAAAATGCACCAAAAACCTATCTGGATGAGGAAATTATTTTAAATTATTCTTTTTTCTTAGCACTGTATATATTTTTCAATGTATATCATAGTTTCAGAGACTACTAAATCTCTCTACAATTTCTTTTTTCTTTAAGATTTTATTTATTTATTTATTTATTTGAGAGAGAGAGCAAGTAAGAGAGAGCATGAGAGGGGAGAAGGTCAGAGGGAGAAAGAGACCCAGCAGGACTCAATCCCAGGACTCCTGGATCATGACCTGAGCCAAAGGCAGTTGCTTAACCAACAGAGCCACCCAGGCGGTGCCCCTCTACAATTACTGATTCAATTGTACAGATCTCAAGATTTCTTAAATATTTGTAAGGTAATTCAAATTTGTTCTAAATAGTGTTTAATAAGTTAATAATTTTTAAATGTATTGTTATATTCTTTTGTGTTTTCTAATATTTTAAATTCGTGTGTTCTCTCGACATTAATCTATTTAATTTAAAATTATTAATTCTTAAATTTGCTAACCTTTTGTCAATTTAAACTTTTTTAATCTTTAAAATCATTTTTGAATAAACTCGTGAAAGCACATATCAGGTCCACTGCTTTTCTGTGTTGTAATCATTACTTGCTGTTTTCATCCATACCACATTCTTCCTTTTTTTTTTTTTTTAAGATTTTATTTATTCATTTGACAGAGAGAGTGAGAGAGGGAACACAAGTATGGGGAGTGGGAGAGGGAGAAGCAGGCTTTCCGCTGAGCAGGGAGCCCTATGCGGGGCTCGATCCTAGGACCCTGGGAGCGTGACCTGAGCCAAAGGCAGCACTTAACCAGCTGAGCCACCCAGGTGTCCCCCGGCCCTTTTTTAAAAAAAGATTTTATTTACATATCCTTCCTTTTATTTTATTTAATTTTGATTTCTTTTTACAGAGAGAGAGATTGTAATAAAAACCATGAAGGTTGATTGATTCTATGGGTTATTTTTACAAGATTTTTTTTTTTAAAGATTTTATTTATTTATTTGACAGAGAGAAATCACAAGCAAGCAGAGAGGCAGGCAGAGAGAGAGGAGGAAGCAGGCTCCCTGCTGAGCAGTAAGCCCAATGTGGGGCTCGAACCCAGGACCTGGGATCATGACCTGAGCCGAAGGCAGCGGCTTAACCCACTGAGCCACCCAGGCGCCCCTATTTTTACAAGATTAACATCTAACAACTAAAATGACTAAATTAAACATTTTTTAAATGTGTGAATAGTTAGGGGCACCTGGATGGCTCAGTCAGTTAAGCATCTGCCTTCTGCTCAGGTCATGATCATGGAGTCTGGGGACTGAGCCTCACATCAGGCTCCCTGCTTAGCAGGGAGTCTACTTCTCTTTCTGTCCCTCACCTTGCTCATACTCTCTCTAAACAAACAAACAAACAAACAAACAAATAAATAAATAATAAAATCTTTAAACATTTTAAAAAATAAATATGTGATTAGTTAGAAAAGTTTACAAAAATTATCTCTTCCTATTAACCACATTAAAATATGATTCTATGGTTATTTTGTCACTAAGCAAAGATTACCTGACATAAAGCTTATGACATAACATAAAGCATTTAGGTTTTAAATTTCTCAATATACAGGGTTCAAACTGTACATTCAATTAATATACTATAGAGTGTGTTTTCCAGCTCTTATATTTTCCATCCACACATTGAAGCCATGACAAATTAGAAAGACATCAATTACTCAACTTTGTGCTACTGAGTATACCTGAATTTTCTACAACTGACTTTGAACATTGAAAGTTGAATTTTGTGCTAATCATTGGTATTGTGATGAATATCCCACAGATCAATTTTCTTAACTACGAAAACTCTGAAACTGGAAAATGGTAATGAATATAGCACACATCTAATTGCTCCTCCACCAACTGTAGGAATCTTTTATTTAAAGCAATTAAGAAATTGTGCTTTGACAGGTTTCAAATTTCATCCATCTGCTTACATATGATTTTCTAGATAACATATGAATATTAATAGCAACTCTGTAAACAGGTGCTTCAACTCTTCTCTTTGTGAAACAATTTTGTCACATGTGCATAGCCCTGGTCAGTAATGACCTAATTTTGTCTCTGTTTACTACCTAGTAGCTCAAATGGCAATGACATCATTTATCCTATGGGTGGCATCTGCTCCCCATGTCATTAATATGCACATTGATGTGTATGTATGTGTGTATATAAGAATATATATATATTCTTAGCAACCATTTTTGTAACAAACAGCAACTGGAGTCCAGGGTGGGGAAGTCAGAATCTGAGAAATGGTAATTATCTTTCTATTTGTGACACAAATAAGAATATAATAAAACATATTTATATTTTTATACATGTTACACATTGGTTTAATTATCACTATTTAATGAATTGTTTATTATAAACAGGCTTAGTGATATTCTTCTTGAAATATTAAAGCACTCACAGATGAGATCAGGTTTCAGAAATTTCATGCATTCTATTCTCGAAAAGAATGTTTTAAATGGATAAATTTGACATCCCCGACCTACATTTTTTCCTACTTTTATTTTTACATTTAACACAAAATATTTTTAGATGTTCATCTCAATCTTAATATCACTGTGAACTTAATCTATTTCATTAACTATACCATTTGGAACTATGTTCTAGCTATTTGCATGTGGTTTCCTAGATCATTATGTATCATTTCGATTGGGCATAAAAGAGAATATAAGAAAAAAAAAACTGTTTTGTAACGATCCTATAATACACTGACAGAATTGTTGAACTATAAGTAATATAGAATATTTAATTATATGGGGGCTGAAATGTGAATGAAAGTCATAATTCATTGACACTGCCAGAAGACCAGAGGAGTAGTATTTGAATGATTTTACTACAACATTAGGACCAGAGTTCTTTAATGTGTAAGTACTAATTTGCTCCAGCCAGTGTCCTCACATCATTTGACATTTAAGGAACTGACTGACACCACTAAGCTGTAAGAAATGAAACACAAACATTATGAACAATAAATTCAATATCTTCAGAAGTAGGAAGAAATAAAGGAGATGCTTAATTAACATAAAAGGCTTAATCTTCCACTCTGTAGGATAGTGCCAGAATATCTGGCATATTTAGAATTGTGATTACAAAGAACATAAAATTCAGATCCCTACCTCTAGGAGGCTTGCAATCTATTCATTCAAAAAACCTAAGGAATTTATAGTAGGAGAATACAGATTTTTCATGAATAAATTCTTAGAGAAATTACATACTTAATTGTTCTTAGCTTTGTATCCATACATTGTGTATATATATATATATGTATATATATATATGTAGAAATTTAATAGAAATAAAGCTGAACTTCAAGATACCTTTATAAGTCACACAATTTTATGATGTAGCATAAGTTTCATATGGTACTTTAAAAGAGTAGATAAAATATAACAAATTAAAGTAAAATTGGTTTTCAGTGTAAATAGCATTTGTCAAAATATTAAGTGCCAAGTAGAAAAAAAAACATATTTGCAGTCTTTAAAAATCAAACTAGCAAATCATTTGAAAAACCTATGATTTCGACGATGACTTTCTAAAACTTGGAATATATATGACAATATCCATTGGAATCTATAAATTCTGAGGAAAGAGAAAGAAGGAAGTACAGATGTAGGATGATTGACAACTTTGGATCAATGTGATGATTGTATCAATTTCAGATTCTCTGCTAACAATAGGTGTCTGATTGGACACCACTGACTTTATTGGGAAGTGGATGGAATATAATATACTTTGCAGTGCATTAGTTGTTTGCGTTGATTGGATGAAAGACAAATTTCACATGGAGGAAAGTATGAATCCCATCACCCTGGCAATTACATCGAACACCAGTGAAAAAATGCCCTGTTGCTCCTGCAGGCTGCAGCAAATTAATAGAATTTTTTCAAGCCACTGGCTTCCAGAATGCCACATGACTTCTTTTTCAATAAACTGAAACTTGTTTAGATAGGTATACTTAATAGTAAGTTAAATAATTGAGTCTATAAAGCATTGGCTGTTTCTATGTAGACATCTCTTCCCCACCTCCACCACTCTTAAGTGTTAGTAGTGTGTATCCACTGATAGACTTGCTGGCACTGAGTACATGAATGGTCTATGATTTTATGACTTGTTTTTCCTTGTATGTTAAGGGATGACATAAATGAAAAATATGGCAGTAAAACAAATCATTAGTACTTCTTGCTGGGAGTAAAATGAAAATTTTGGAGCTGATGAGAGTTGTAACCCATATCCTCTTTGTGGACAATTTATAACATCTCTACCCTAGTGTTCCCCGTAAGTGCTCTAAGAATAAATATACCGTTTATTGGATTAATTTACCATAGTATGCAGAAAAACACCTTGTAAACAAAGCAAAACAAAGATTTTTTTTTAAGCTTTTGTTTTGTTTATCAGGTTGGTGCCATCAATGTTTACTTACTAGATGTTTGAGGACTATCGGGATGCTGGAAAAAAGAGAGAGGGGGGGAAGAATAATCTGACTGAAGTGGCTTTCTAAGTAACATATTTTTAACCATTTCCCAAACCTCCTTGCTCTGTTAGGCTTCACAAAATGACAAGGCTATTTAGAGCCGTAAACCTCAATGCCCCGTGCAGTTATGGCATGCGACCAAAGACGGCGGGAGAGAAAATGAAGCCGTAATTGACCACAGCTGCTGAAGCCTAACATTTCCCAACAGCGTCCCAAGATTCTCAGATGGATGCTTCCCTCTCCCTAAACACAGATCAGTGTGAACCTCCTGTGATTTATCCACCGGGTAAACTGAGGGAGCCCCAAGGTGATCTCAGGGTCTCCACGCGACCCGCGACGTGAACGGTTCTGACCCCAAAAGCCCAAAGACTAGTATGTGCTTGACTGCTATTCACGTGTTACAGTCAGTGCTTAGGATGTAAGTAAAATGACATCAATTTTCTTTGCGCCTGTCTCATTTTTAACTTGGTATAAAGCTTTGCCTCCAAATCTCAGAGAAGGGTTCTGTCCTTTGGAGGTTGCTATTAAAATATAGACTGGGACCATTACATTTTATTGGCTTAGCCTTTCCTTGCACTGCCTATAAAAACAGACACTGCTTTAAAAAAACCTCCCACGAATGTCCACTTTCTTGAGGGTAGAGCTGACCTCAAGCAGTTTACTACTTGTCTGCTAGTTAAGACTAATTAGCTTTGACTTTGCTGTTAGGGCTGCCTAATCCAGGGTTTCATCTTAAATAAATTGGAGAAATAACTGGGTTCATCCCTGCACTGGACAGTGATTGTTTATGCCTGCATATTGAGATTCTTCTATTTGTCTTTACTTCACAGATCTTACTTAAAAGAACATTTTGTAAATGTACAATCAGCTCATCATTCTTTGCTAATTAAATACTCTTTACTGCTGGACATTTTTTTTTAAATGAGACTCTATTGCTTGCTTCTTTTCAATTAAAAAACATAATTCTAATTAAAGACACCATGAAATACAGGAAATAACATTTTGATTGATTATTGTATTGTTTTTAAATATCACTTGCACTGACCTTTGCCTGAAATAATTTGTACACATTGATTTTTGATTATAATAACAATTTATAGTCATTGGTGGGCTCTTCAGAAGATATAAGTCGCTTGGTTTTTCAGCTATAGAGAGGAACTTGGGTTATATTTAATAATTCATATGCAAAATAAAAATATAGTAAATATTTTGTTATACTCATTGAAATTATCATAGTGAATGTATACTAATTTTTATAGAAAACTTACTTGCATTGTATAAGAACTTCAGAGTAAAACATTTTCCTATAAATCCAGCCTTTGAATAAAAGCAATTAATGTGGTATTTAATCTTTAACATATCAAATAAGTCAAATGACTGGTTAGCATTTTAACTGAAGTAATCATCAAGATAAACGTTATAAAACCAAGATTTTTAAAATCTTAATTTTTTCATTGTTTTTTTATTTAGATCTACTTGTATAAAAAGTATTTAACATAAGAATTTACCTAAAGTTTTCCTCAGCATCCCAGAAAAAATTCCCAGAAATACGTCTTTGATAAAAGAAAGTGTTTCCTTCCCCAAATGTTATAGATCACAAACCTGAGTCCTGTGGATCAGTGGCCAAATCAAAATGTACTGTTTGTAAAATAGGGTCAGTGGTCTGAAAATAACATGTTACATTTTTTTTTGATTAATTTTTTATTTTTCCAGCATAACAGTATTCATTATTTTTGCACCACACCCAGTGCTCCATACAATCCGTGCCCTCTACAATACCCACCACCTGGTGCCCCCAACCTCCCACCCCCCACCCCTTCAAAATTCTCAGATCGTTTTTCAGAGTCCATAGTCTCTCATGGTTCACCTCCCCTTCCAATTTCCCTCAACTCCCTTCTCCTCTCCATCTCCCCTTGTCCTCCATGCTATTTGGAGAGCCACATGCAGAAAAATGAAATTGGATCATTTTCTTACACCACACACGAAAATAGACTCAAAATGGATGAAGGATCTCAATGTGAGAAAGGAATCCATCAAAATCCTTGAGGAGAACACAGGCAGCAACCTCTTCGACCTCAGCCGCAGCAACATCTTCCTAGGAACATCCTCAAAGGCAAGGGAAGCAAGGGCAAAAATGAACTTTTGGGATTTTATCAAGATCAAAAGCTTTTGCACAGCAAAGGAAACATTGAACAAAACCAAAAGACAACTGACAGAATGGGAGAAGATATTTGCAAATGACATATCAGATAAAGGGCTAGTGTCCAAAATCTATAAAGAACTTAGCAAACTCAACACCCAAAGAACAAATAATCCAATCAAGAAATGGGCAGAGGACATGAACAGACATTTCTGCAAAGAAGACATCCAGATGGCCAACAGACACATGAAAAAGTGCTCCATATCACTCGGCATCAGGGAAATACAAATCAAAACCACCATGAGATATCACCTCACACCAGTCAGAATGGCTAAAATTAACAAGTCAGGAAATGACAGATGCTGGCGAGGATGCGGAGAAAGGGGAACCCTCCTACACTGTTGGTGGGAATGCAAGCTGGTGCAACCACTCTGGAAAACAGCATGGAGGTTCCTCAAAATGTTGAAAATAGAACTACCCTATGACCCTGCAATTGCACTGCTGGGTATTTACCCTAAAGATACAAACGTAGTGATCCAAAGGGGCACGTGCACCCGAATGTTTATAGCAGCAATGTCTACAATAGCCAAACTATGGAAAGAACCTAGATGTCCATCCACAGATGAATGGATAAAGAAGATGTGGTATATATACACAATGGAATACTATGCAGCCATCAAAAGAAATGAAATCTTGCCATTTGCGATGACGTGGATGGAACTAGAGGGTATCATGCTTAGCGAAATAAGTCAATCGGAGAAAGACAACTATCATATGATATCCCTGATATAAGGGAGAGGAGATGCAACATGGGGGGTTGAGGGGGTAGGAGAAGAGTAAATGAAACAAGATGGATTGGGAGGGAGACAAACCATAAGTGACTCTTAATTCACAAAACAAACTGAGGGTTGATGGGGGGAGGGGGTTGGGAGAGGGGGGTGGGGTTATGGATATTGGGGAGGGTATGTGCTATGGTGAGTGCTGTGAAGTGTGTAAACCTGGCGATTCACAGACCTGTACCCCTGGGGATAAAAATATATGTTTATAAAGCTGTAAAAAAAAAAAAAAAGAAAAAGAAAAAAGAAAGGATGAATACCCAAGTTTTGTAGCAACATGGACGGGACTGGAAGAGATGATGCTGAGTGAAATCAGTCAAGCAGAGAGAGTCAACATGTTACATTTTTTCAAAGATTTTATTTGAGAGAGAGAGAGAAAGAGAGAGAGAATGCAGGAGAGGGAGAGAGAATCTGAAGCAGACTCCAAGCTGAGAACAGAGCACCATGCGGGGGGTGGGGGTGGGGTCTCCATCCCAGGACTGCAAGATCAGGAGCTGAGCTGAAACCAAAAGTCAGGGGCTGAACCAACTGCGCCACCCAGGCACCCCCATAAGTTACATTTTTTAACAGAATCTCTGAATCCAAGCATTGGATGATATTTGTGGACGATGGCAGATGCTGTGAGATAGACCTATCTGTGGTTGGCCTTGTCCTCTCAGCTCTATTACAGATGACTATTACAGGCATCATAGTTTAGCAAGGTTGAAATAAACACTTGTATCACTCGGGGTTCTCTAGAGAAAAAGAATATGTATTTTATAAGTTATAAAACTGGTCTTTTATATGATTTATTTTAAGGAGTTGTCTCACACAGTTGTCGAGGCTGATAGTCTGTAGGCTGGACGCTCAGACAGAAGTTGATACTGGAATCTTCAAACTGAATTTCTTCTTCTACAGGGAACTAGAATTTGTTCTCATAAGGCTTACAACTGATTGTATACTCTGTACTCATACTATAGAGTATAATCTCCTTTATTTAAAGTCAACTGATTGGGGGCGCCTGGGTGGCTCAGTGGGTTAAGCCGCTCCCTTCGGCTCAGGTCATGATCTCAGGGTCCTGGGATCGAGTCCCACATCGGGCTCTCTGCTCAGCAGGGAGCCTGCTTCCCTCTCTCTCTCTCTCTCTGCCTGCCTCTCCGTCTACTTGTAATCTCTCTCTGTCAAATAAATTAAAAAAAAAAAAAAGTCAACTGATTGTAGGGGTTAACTACACCTACAAAATACCTGAACAGCAACACCGAGAAGAGTGTTTGATTAAATGACCGGATATTGTAGCCTAGCCAAATTGATAAATAAAATTAACCATCAAAACACTTTTTGCTTTGCTTCCCAGGGTACTTGCTGCAGAGATTTTGTGTAAATGCACTTCTTTTTATTTATTTCTGTTTCTCCACTTCTCCTGATATCTAAGAATTAGTACACTAAAGAATCTGTGGGTTAAAAACCTTTTCAGGAAAAAAAATCTTTTCAGATCTCTCCCTCTCCTCTCCTCCTTGTTCTGTGAGTTCAGGGTTTTTTTGTTTTTGTTTTTGTTTTTGTTTTTAACCTTTAAGGTAGCACTTAAGCAAAAACAGAACACCATCATTTGGGCCAAAAGATTGTTTCTGACTTGAGTTCTGTGTAATTTTATTGATCGTAAATGAACGACAAGATTTCAATAGAGATTACACTGTTTTTTGTTACTCTCTGGACAGGGGAAGTGTAGCAGAACAGTGAATCAGCTACCTAGCATAACATAACATACCTTACATAGGCATAACATACCTTACATAGCTGTAAAACAAATAAAATTTACTTAATAATCATCAGACCTTCTTTCTTATGTGTTCATACCCAGAGTTTTCACTTCACTTACTGTATCCTGTGGGCTCTAGCTTCTATCTGCCTTGGACCTAATCACAACTGTAGCACTTTCTAGCCATGTGAGATTAGGATGAGTGACCTAACCATCACTTTGTGTCTCGGTATGGGGTTTTTGTTTTTTTGTTTTTTTTTTTTTGTCTTATGGTGAAAATAATATCATTGAGAGGAGTAAACAATGCATTAGAAAAATATTTTTGTTAAGTCTCTGGCACACAATACACAATTACAATAGCAATAATTCCTTTCCATTATTGCTGCATGTTTATCTTGACATTGAGTTAATTTCAGTATGAGACAGTGGAATAAATAGAGATTTGTAAACCCATATTTTTACTAGTTTTATGACCTTAAACAGCTTATGTAACCTATCTGGTCCTCAAGTTCACTATGTGTAAATTGAGAAAAATAAATCATTTAAGGTGATTGGCAGAATTAAATAAGATAATGTCAAACTACCAGTCCTAGCTGACACGCAATAGGTATGTAAGAACAGGCTGCATGATTGTTACTATTTTCATTAAGAATTAAGTGACTGAATAAACAAAAGACACAATTTGGATTTCGTATTATACATTTATTACACTCATGTTTATTACATTGTGTATTTATACACACTCACATTTTAAAAATATATTAAATTAGATGGTGGCTTACCAAAAAAAAAAGTGGTTCACATGAATTTTTGTCTGAGTATTCAAATGCAACTCGCCCTTCCTAGAAAAGACTCCATCACTTGTTCTCAATAAGGCAGTGGGTTTTTTGCTAAACTCCCAAGAGGGGGAGATAAGAAATATCGTAGGTAGAGATACTTATCCTGTTGGTACATCATTTTTCTCCTACCCTAAATGGCCATACTTACTTATGACTTGTCTTTCCACTAGTGTCTTTAGGAAAACTTCTCCTTCCTGAGACATGACTTTTGACATCAGGTGATGTTTTAAGACAAACTCTTGACCGTTGGAAGAATTAATTTTTAAGCCTGCGTCTTTCATTTCATTGGAGAGCACTGAACTGTACTGCCAAGGAAAATATTTTTGGAGAGAGCGATCAAGTATTTTGGGCACTATTAAAGCTGCCTCATTGGTAGTAGTTTTCCACATGAAATATTTTATAAGAATGGTAAAAGCATCCTATTTGAATCTCTCTTTTTTCTTCTTCTTCTTTTTTTTTTTCTTTTTCACTTTTGTGACGTAGGGTATGGTGTGTATGGATGGTGCCTTCTCTCCCTGTGCAGGAATGGGGGCTTAAACCCTTCATTAGCTTGAATGATGCATGTCATTCTAACACAGAAGTTATATCTTCATTGATCAAAAATGAAAATCCGAAGAGCTGCCCTCACTGGGCTTACGCACCTGCTGGAATTAGACGGTGCTCTTCGTCGGTGAACATGACCAGCTCTCCAAAATTGCCAACAAGGTTTTCATTCTTTTTTTTTTTTTTTTATTTTTTTTAAAAGATTTTATTTATTTATTTGACAGAGAGAGAGAGATCACAGGTAGGCAGAGAGGCAGGCAGACAGAGAGGGGGAAGCAGGATCCCGCTGAGCAGAGAGCCCCATGTGGGGCTTGATCCCAGGACCCTGAGATCATGACCCCTAGCCAAAGGCAGAGGCTTAACCCACTGAGCCACCCAGGCGCCCCAAGGTTTTCATTCTTATTTGGCATTGTTTCTTGAGATTCTAAAAGTACTGTGCTGGAATAGAGGCCCATATCTTTACAAAACTTTATTTTTTTAATCCTACAAAATACTTTTCAAATGATTAATATATAAGAAAATAAAAGCCTCTTTATACCCTGAGTTCCCCTCTATATTTCTGTGTTTCTTTTGAGTAAGAAATATGAAGTATTACAAAGTAAACAGCCAAAAATACCCTGTAATTGGGCTTGCATATCTGTTTGAATAATGTAAAAATAACGTATATATGTAACTATATGTCAATGTTAGTTAATGCTTTACTAATGGTAAATGGTGAATGAAATTATACATTTTGTATGCTTTTAATATTTCTCTAGATAATAAGAAATGATAAACTTGCAATTTAAAACTTTTCAGTTATGTTTGCATCATCTAAGTCACAGAGGAGCAATGATTAATAAAGATTGATTTTACTATACCATTACACAGTATGTACCAAGATACTGAATATTTCAAGAAATCATGTTATAAACAAATAAGTTCTCAGAAAGTCATCTTGAATTTTTTTTCCCATAAAACCTACATCATCTTTTCATTTCCTTCTTCGAAGATAAAGTTTTATCTGAAATGTGAAAGAAATTTATTTTAAAATACATAAGTAACAGTGATTAGCATTTAATTATATAGTTTCCTGTTCTTAAATGATTTCAGATATTGATCTTATCTTCTTGGAATTGTATTTTCAGTAGGACTTTTCAAGGCACCATCCATACACCAGATTTAATGTACATGGCAACTTACCTAGTTCCCAGAACCAAAATAATATTTATTTGGCCTGACCATAATTTGGCATAATTTTAACATAGGCACTCCATTAAACCTGTGAAAATAGAAGCAAAACAAATATTTGTAAAATAATCTAACATTTATATGAAACTTGAATAGCTCAAAATGGTAAAATTATAACCTCAGAGTGTGAAAGTTAAGTAGTGTTTCTGTAAACTATAGTATGTAAACTATTTTGTTTACTAGATGCAATTCTAAAAACTTGTATTAAGGTTTTCTTGATAATTACATTTCCTTGTTTATATTTTTCATATATCTCAAAGTAAAAATAATACAAATTATAAGAGAAAATCATACAATGAGAAAAAAGAGAAATGCTATATATATTGGCCCTAATTATGAATAGCATTATCTTCCTAAATTGAGAACAATTTTTACAAAACACATTAAAGTTCCCTGAAAATCCTGTTCCATTATATAAGAAAGTTTTATTTTAATCATAAAATAAGCATTTTTCAATATTATTAAATACAGAAGTGCATCACTTGTTTTGTATAAAGTCTTTCCTGTAGTATCAAAGTATAATTTATGTAATATAATCTTATTTTTGTAAAATTCTGTAAATTAATGAGAGCAGTAAAATCTCATTTTGATTGTAAAAATGTCCTATACATATAAAAGTATTTATTTTCACATTTTTTTCATCAGTGAGACCCAAAATTTGGAAAGATATGCACCCGATTAATTATATGAAGCCTGAAATTGGAGGTAAAGTTATACCTGAGTTAGGTTAAGTTATGCTGGGATAAGGAGTAATTCCCTTATCCTAGGGTTTTAAATCTCAAAGACTTATTTCTCACTCCTATGATTCTCTCATTTTGGCAAAGAAGTTGTGTTCATTAGGACAAGCTGGACTGATGGAGCTCCCCCCATCCCATGTGCTGCTCGTGAGTGAGCCAGAGGGAAAGAGAAGTTCTCTTCTACCTACAAGTAAATGCCTTTGCCAGGAAGTGACAACTTCATGCACAATGTACAGGACAGAGTTACCATCCTTCCCAACCCGAAGATGGTCAGAAAATGTAATACTACCACATTCCTGGAAGGAATAGAGCCATCAGTAACAGTGACCAGCACTAATAACTATCATAGGGAGCGATTGCTAATTTGTTTTTCATTCTTGATATTGATTGTATTTTTTATTGAAAATATAGAAGTCATCCTGAAAATTGGTAAAACAGAGACAAGTCTACTATCATCATTCTTTCCTCTTCATCACCGTTGCTTTAATTAGAGAGCAAGAGATGCAGATATGGACAAAGAAAATCCACACTTCATTAAGCACCTTCTCTGTTTTCACATTCTGTTGGGAAGGTGCTGTGACACAAAATATATGACATAGATCCCCTCTCAAGCAGCTCTCATTCCCAAGAGTGAAAGAAGGTGATGTAAGAACATAACTTATACATGTCACAAATATAAAGCAGGCTGGGAGGCTTTGCTAATAGAGGAATATTGAAGTAAGTGTAGGATTTAATTAACACCCCAGATCCTGACCCATACTCCTCCCACCCCCAAGGGTAGTTTTAGCAAAAATTAGAAGTGATGTGCCTTGTTCTACTGGAAAGTGGTGGTGTAAGAAGATCAGTTTAAGTGAAGCAGAGGACTCGGAAAATCTGTTAATGATAAATAAATTTAGAAAGATTGAGGGGCCACCAAAATGTCAAAATTAAGCTAAGGAATGTAGACTTCATTGGTCTAGAAAGTATAAAGGAAAGAAACTCACAGGCATATGGAATTAAAACTGAGATACATTGCTATATGAGACTACATTCCCTAATTATGAAATGGGTAATAAGAAGTGGGCATTACATCAATTTTCCTCCCTAAACTGTGATTCCAAGTAGTGATTTCATGGTCTCAGTGATCTAAGAGATCAGAACTAAGGCATTATGGGAAGAAAAGCTTCCTTGCACTTACCTCAAACCACCATGGTGCCTATGTACAAATGAGTGAGTTCAATTCATTACATACTCTAAGACTATTTCAGGGAGCCAAATAGCAATTAATTTTCCCAATGTAAGAAAAACACTGTGTTCAAAGCTTGTTTATTTAGGAACCAATTAACTACTTGAGAAAATTCAAGAAATAAATAATGAGACTATTAAACTAATAGCCCATGATTAGCCTTTTTTTTCTGGATAGAAACTTATTTTATCAGAAAATTTCTTAAAATGCACTAAAAACAAGTTTATATATGTTTTTGACCCTTTTAGAATGCTCAAATTCAAACAAATTATTTTATTCTTATTTTATGGAAGTTTTGGTTTATTTGCTTATTTGTTTTACCAGTTTGGGAAGGAATTATTTAACATAAGAAGGGCTTGCATATTTTATAAATGGGTTTTTATTGTGGTCTATATAACACACATGATTTAAATTGGCACACTTGCTATATTTTTGTCCCGCACTACAAGGGATTTGCATATACTCTAATTTCTACCATGAGCAAATGTTATTAAAAGTATTTCATAAAAGATATTGTCCACATTCCACCTGATTTAAAGCATTTAAATAGAAATCAAAAAAGATAATTTTACTCAATTAGCTTTAACTTTCTTCAGCTGCAAAATGTCACAATGCAAGTCTATCACTGAGGGCAAAAATCAAAAACTCAACCAAACTAATAAGTAGGTAACTTTTGAAATCTCTGAGTTAAGATCCTTTTTAGATATCCATGGATTCTTCCTCATGAATCTGTGATCATATAAGAAGCTTCTTGGGGGCGCCTGGGTGGCTCAGTGGGTTAAGGCCTCTGCCTTCAGCTCAGGTCATGATCCCAGGTCCTAGGATCGAGCCCCGCATCGGGCTCTCTGCTCAGCAGGGAGCCTGCTTCCTCCCCTCTCTCTCTCTGCCTGCCTCTCTGCCTACTTGTGATCTCTCTCTCTCTCTGTGTCAAATAAAAAAAAAAAAAAAAGAAGCTTCTTGGGTGCAGTTATGATTTTAAAAATTTAAGAAAAATTAATTTTCTACTTCCGATTATGGTAGAATGTGAATTCTCTCTTCATGTGTGACATTTGAAGCAGTTAGTGAAAAGTTAAGACACTGCAAGTTAAGAAAAACAAAGTGAAGTATTAGCTTGCTGTCTCTTTTTATGAAATTAACTCTCAACTCTCATTAAAAACTTTTGTGCTTAGAATCTCATTCTAACTTTATTCTGATTTGATTTTTTGGTAAAATGTTAAGATCACATTGTAAGACATTCATTGGCCTTTGGCCAAAAATAATAAAATTCTGACCTGACCTGCCTCCCTTTTGAAAAGTAGAAAAGATCCCAAGAGATTGCAATTTTAGATCTCACACATAATTTCCCATTCCCCTCCTATAAATCAAGCTTCTGTAAAATAGTGAGTTATACCATTCACATTTCTGCAGATACTAAAATTCCCCATTCATTTTCCAGTCTGCATTCTTCAAGAAAAGGGATGTTAGCAGAGATTGTTAAGGGTTGTGGTAGTCAAAAAGAATTGGCAGGATTTCAATTTGTAGAACTTGTTGACATTCTGCCAATTCTTCTATTAATACATGTTGCTAAGCAGAGCTGAAATTCAGCCAGTACGTTCAAACATAGCCATACTGCTTGTTAAGATTTTGAAGTATTTCCATTCCACTGAGTAAATAGCCACTACTCAATGCTTTCTAGTATCCCTCCCCCATTCTGGTTTACTATTTGACTTCTTCCCCCAGAAACCCCTCCAGCCCAACTGACTATTCTGCAACTTCAAAATAATGTTTAGCACTGTAAGAGGTCTTTAGGGCCTTGCTCTAACTAGCATGTGGATGACTTCTAGTTTGATTAGTCACTCCCTAGCAGTTGCTGGATATTTTAAATAAAACTCTTGCCCCTGAGTATGTTTCTAGGCATGTGTAACAGAAATGGAAATATTGGAATGATGTCTGTAATGATTCAACGCAGAAGCAGCAGAGATATCTCAGAATCAGAGTTGGAATATTCCCTGAAGCTTATTTTGTTAACATCAACAATTCTCCTCCCTGCAATTATGAGGTTCACTGCTTTGTCATTTACAGAAAACTTCTTGATGGCTACTGTCTCCCACACACTGTGGGTGAAAGAACGATATGATGAATTTTTTGTTCAAAAAGCTGAATCAAGAAAAATAAAGCTGACAATAAAACAAAACAAAACAAAACAAAAAACCTACAGTGAGAAGCAAGTGTATATTAAGCCCAGTTAGGGTGGTGATAAGGGAGAGGGTGGAAATGGGTTGCCAGTGCATCTCTGAGCCAAACTCTTATGTGGCCTGTTCAATTAACTTATTTATTCATCCAAAGTATAATTATAGAACTTGTATTCATATAGAACTCAATGTATAGAATAAATAAGAGGGATATTTTCCTCCCCTAATTTTACTTACAAACCAACAAGAGAGACTGAAGTGACTTACATAGTTATAAAATGTATAACAATACTTATAGAACTAACTCACTTAAAATTTAATGTGCTTGCTTAATTTTTCCTATAAAAACAAGGACCTTAATCATTAAAACTCATTGCTGTTTAGAAGAAATACAGTCTTTCATAGACAATGATTTTCTATTTATTTTCACTGTCTTTCTCTAAGTTACTGGCAAATAATAAACTTAACCATTTTTAAATGAAATGTAAAATTTATTGAGTAAAAGCATGTCGGTATATTGTACCATTCATATTTTTCTGTGTTTGTTCTTCTATTTGCTCAAGAGCATCTTCATCCTTTGCCCTGTATAGAGAGGTAAGGATCCAATGACTTGCTTAAGGTGGTAGAATCAATGATAGACTCGCATCAAACCTTATTGCCTGATTCTTTACCCCAATCTTTTTTTATATTCCACTTATGATTCGTAGTTTCAAACAACTGTGAGCATTTTCTCAAATCTCATTTGGCTACTATATTACTACTGCATTCTCATCTCCATTTTGAAAAAGAGAAAACAAGTGATTATAATTGTTATTTCTCCGGGGAATAACAAGGGAGATATGATTTTTTACTGAGTGACTGAAATGTGCTAGATTATACACCAAGGGCAGGATAATCACTCTCAATAACTCTGAGAAGATATTACCTCCAATTTACTCTTACTGAAGTTAAGAGAGATTGAGAATTTGCCAGGAGTTCAAGTTGGTGCAGCCACTTTGGAAAACAGAATCCTTAAGAAATTAAAAATAGAGCTACCTTATAACCCTGCGATTGCACTACTGGGTATTTGCTCCAAAGATACAGATGTAGTGAAAAGAAAGGCCATCTGTACCCCAATGTTCATAGAAGCAATGGCCACAGTTCCCAAACTGTGGAAAGAACCAAGATGCCCTTCAACGGACAAATGGATATATACATATATACACACACAGACACACACACACCCATACACACACACACACACACACACACATATATACAATGGAGTATTATCCCTCCATCAGAAAGGATGAATACCCAACTTTTGTATCAACATGGATGAGACTGGAAGAGATTATGCTGAGTGAAATAAGTCAAGCAGAGAGAGTCAATTATCATAGGGTTTCACTTGTAGAGCATAAGGAATAACACAGAGGACATTGGGAGTTGGAGAGAAGTGGGTTGGGGAAAATCGGAGGGGGAGACAAACCATGAGAGACTGTGGACTCTGAGAGACAAACTGAGGGTTTTGGGGGTGAGATGGGGGGTAGCCTGGTGGTGGGTATAGTGGAGGGCCCATATTGCATGGAGCACTGGGTGTGGTGCATAAACAATGAATTTTGGAACACTAAAAAAAAATTAAATTAAATTAAAAACAACAAAAAAAAGAGTTCAAGGCTGCTAAATGACAGAGCTAAGATTCAAGCCTGCCTAGTCTCTTAAGACCTTTACTGATACATGAAAGTTGATTTTACCTCTATATTCAGGAATATCTATATTTGCTATAAGAGTATTTATTTGGAAACATTCTGTGTCTTTACTGGGTTCGCTTTGTATTACATGTTCCTAGAATAGTCTCCATGGCAGTGATAGAGACTAAAGTAGGTATTATAATTATGGCATTGAAAGGGACCTTGCAAAATTGATGATGGGTAGCCATTTAGCCATTGAAGTTCTTCCGGTGATACTGAGAAGTAAGTTGATTCCATGTTTGAACAATTTAATTGTTTTGAGTTTTGCTGTAACTCCATTGCGTACCATGTAGTGCAGTTATGATATATAGAAAACCTAGTATGTGACATAGGTTTAACCAATAGTATTTTTACCCATCACAACAACCATATAATGTAAGATTTACTATTTTTTTTTTGTGATACTAGAAAACTGAGGGTGCAAGCAACCAAAATAATAGGTAGTTCATGTCTGTGTTGAAACTGAAATCAGCTCCATTTGACTATTATGCCAAACCACTACTCAATTATTAGAACAAATGTAAACTCTTAGGGAAAATGGTCCATCAAATATTTGAAAGCAGCAATCATATTTTTCTCTAAATCTTTTCTCTTTCAGACCAAACACACTTCCTATGCTCAGTATTTATATGATCTGGTCTCCAAGACAATCAGAGCAATTGTCAATTTTTGATCTCAAAAGTCAGCACAATTCCTCAGTTGGGTTGACTCACTGGTACATAATAGAGTGGGGATGTTAAATCCTAGTTCTTCACTAGCACACTGAAAACATACCTTTCTCTTAGCTTAGTTCGGCAAGTCTCTTGCTCATTGTATCTTTGTGATGAGCTAAATATCTTACCTCTTGTTTTCAGTTAATTGCTATTAAGCAAAGTCTCTCTGGTCTTACATATTTCTAGTTTGACCATGAATGTAAGAAATACAAGTTACTTCCTTTCAATTCCATTTTTTTTAGACCTAGCTTCCATATTCAGTGATTGAGCTATTTATTCTCTTCAGATCTATGACCTCTGAGAAACTAATATGTATATGTACTATATTTCTTTATCTCTAGCTCTAGAGAAGTTACATGTTAAGTCCTATCTTCTAGAACAATAAAAGAGCTTAAAGGAGGAAACTGTTTGGTCATTCAATGTAAATGATATGAATTAGGGAGCACTGGTAAGCCATTCCTTCTCCAATTATTTCCTGTGAACTTACAATGTGCCAAGCAGTGTTTTCGATATCCATGTGGCAGCAGTAAACTAAATGACAGAAATCTCTTTCTCCCATAATCTTATATTCTGGTAGGAATTCACAGACAATAAACAGATGAGGGAAATATGTAGAATGGTAATAATGACATTTGAAAAGAAATAATTGAAGATGCTGGATAGGGAATGTAGAGTGTATGTGTGGGGTTGGTATGGAGAGGTTTCTCCTTAAGTTCTTTTCATAAACCTCTATCATAGTTATTATGCTGCAGTGCAATTATTTGTGCTTTATATGACTCCTCCTTTAGACGAGTTATCTTCTCAGGAAATGTTCTATGCCTTATTTCATCTAGATATTGCCAGCACCAAGCACCACGCTTAGCAAACAGTAAGTTTCAATAAAAGTTTAATGTATTAGTAAAAGTCCTTAAAGTCTGAATGATGATAAAATAATAGCCAGAGTGTTCACTATGTGGTATGTATTGTACTACTGTTTCATTTACATTTCATGGCTTTATAAAGACTTTTTCACTTTTTAAAATGACGATTATCTCTTCCAGTTTACAAGTGAGGGAATTGAATGTCAAAAATGTTAAATAATTTGAATAAAATCACATAGCAAACAGTCAGTGGAAAAAGTAATTCTAACGTAAACTCTCTGTTTCCAAATCCCATGTCTTACAAGTTTCTGCCATGTAGCACCGATATAGACACCTTGTCAACCTCCATATGGCTAGAAATGTTACAAGGTACTAGCAGAAATTATGATCTCTGTTACAGTAGAGAAAGAATTTAGTGAAAGTAGAAGCTGAAATAAGGCAAGTCAAAGTCTATCAAGCCAACAAATTCAATTCATTTATTCAAAATAACATGATATCGGGCACCTGGGAGGCTCAGTGGTTTAAAGCCTCTGCCTTCGGCTCAGGTCATGATCCCAGGGTCCTGAGATCGAGCCCCGCATCGGGCTCTTTGCTCAGCAGGGAGCCTGCTTCCTCCTCTCTCTATGCCTGCTTCTCTGCCTACTTGTGATCTCCGTCTGTCAAATAAATAAAATCTTTTAAAAAAATAACATAATATCCAAATAATTGTTTCTAAATTATATATCCTACTGTGGTTTATTTGAGAGCAGAAAAAAAGAAAAGAAAAGAAAGAAAGAGAGAGAGAGAAAGAGAAAGAAAGAAAGAAGAAAGAAAGAAAGAAAGAAAGAAAGAAAGAAAGAAAGAAAGAAAGAAAGAAAGAAACAGGAGGGACAGAATGACAGAGCATTTCCATCCTATACTAGAACTTGAAGTATCTGCTTTTCTTTTTCTAAAGATGTGTAATGGTGGGGGATGGGGAACATCAGGCAGAGGTCACATTAACAATTGATAAAATGTACAAATCCAAACAGGGATCAAGGAATCATCAGGCTCTTATTCATTGGTCAAGCAGCAATGGGGTTGATTTTAGTGATAATTCTACTACCCTGGCCAAGCTGCACGCACATTCCTAAGGGAAATAAAATGAAGTGAGGGCAGTAATAAGCAAAAGCAGCGGGAGACAGATTACACTATAGAAATGAATAGCACCTTGTCCCAGGCTTATCTTTGCTCATTGCTCAATTCTTTTGCCCCTGAATGAAGCAAAATGGTGGATTATGAGGACCATTGCCTCAACTGTGACACTGAGAAAATGGTTGAATGGTATCGCTACATCTTAGATTTAAAATTAGAAACTTTGAGAAGTCCACTTGGGCATATGGATATTTGTAGAAATACTCCATAATCACATACTTTGTATATCCCTTTGCTTTTAAGATTAACACTGCTTTTCTTGGAGACATTTAAACTGCTTTATAGCAACATTTACAACTCATTCCCCTATATTTTGAATGAAAACCTTAGTGCTTCCAGAATAAAGCCATTTGAAATTATAATGGGAGCATTGCAATTCATATGACTGATGAAGTTACAAATTAGAATTTTTATTATAAATGGTATCAGCATCAGCACATTGAAAAAGATTTAATTTCTTCATATAAGAGAAAAAGGTAAAATCTACTAAACTTTAAGAATCATTCTTGGTTACGTTTTATACATACTCTTCCATAAGAGTGTATATGATTCAAAGATAGGCCTGTAACCAAATTTTGCATTGTTTGTATTTTTTAAATAATACCATGATATGTTTAAAAACGTAGAGAAAAGTCATTTCAGAACATTAGATAAGAATTCATTGCAAATTACTTCTTGTATTAGTTTACTACGACCATCATAACAAAGTACCACAGACTGGGTGTCTTAAACAACAGAAATGTATTTTCTTATAATTCTGGAGCCTAGTAATCTGAGAAGAAGGTATCAGCAAGACCTCTCTCCCTGCATTGTGGAAGGCTGTCTTCTCCTGTGTCTTTACATGGTCCTCTTTCTGTGTGTGTTTGTGTCCTAATCATCTCTTTTTATGAATACACCAGACATATTACATCAGGACCCACCCCAGTGACCTTATTTAATCTGAATTACCTCTTTAAAGACCCTATCTTCAAATACAGTCACCTTCCGGGGTACTGAAGATAGGCTTACACCGTATGTATTTTGAAGAAACACAATTTAGCCCATAACACTTATTAATGAAATTCTCCTATGAGAAAATTGTTGGTGATGATGTGGTGAAAGGAATATTCTCATGAACTTTGGAAAGTAACTTGGCAGTAAAGTTGAGGTTACTCATACTCTTCAAATGATCATTTGTATTTCAGAAGATAGCTATTAAAGAATTCTCACAGCTACTTTGAATGCTGAGACATGCTCAGATATATTCACTGTTGCCTTATTTGTAGTAACAAAAACTTGGAGCAACTCAAATGTCCATAATCATGGAAATGAATTATTTCACTTACTACCCAAATTTTTGTTCAATGCCTATAATTTGCCAAACTCTGTTATAGATATTCATATATCATCAAACAAAACAAAAAGTTCAGGACCTCAGTAAATAAATTGTCCTACTTTCATAGAGTATTATCCTATAAAATATTATGCATGAATTATATCAATATATAATAACATGATTAGAATTTTAAAAATATAATGAATGAAAAAGTAAGTTGTATATGTAAAGTTACATATTATGTAGAACATTAAAGGAAAATTTAGAAGTATACACAATGTGACATTCTACATAGTTTAAGGAAATATTAATATTTAATAACAATATAAATTATATTCTTGATAAAACATATTTTATAACAAGGTTAACTTTCTGAGAGGAGGCATATGAGATTGATGAAGGACATATGGGACACATCAATTTTAAGTTATTGGTTCTCCTTTTGTGCCAAGATAAGTACTTCAAGGGGCACCTGGGTGGCTCAGTTGGTTAAGCATCTGCCTTGGGCTCAGGTCAAGATCCCGGGCTCCTGGGATCAAGCCTCCCATTGGGTTCTCTGATCAGTGAGCAGTCTGCTTCTCCTTCTGCCCCTCCCCTACTCCTTCCCTTGCTCTTGCTCACTCTTTCTCTGAAATAAATAAATATAACCTTAAAAAATAAAAGAACACAGTCCAGAAACCATACACACCACTTCTTTTTGCATCTTGTTCACTAGAACCTAGCTATAAGAGATATTGAGAACAGTTGTCTTTACATGGATTATTATAGGTCCAATCTAATTTCATTATCATGTAAGAAGTGGAGAACAGATATTAAAGCACAACTCTCAGTTTCTGCTATAAGTATTTATAGGAAGAATTTTTTTCTATTACTCTATGTGATTTTTCTATACAGAAAATCATATTATTTGAAAATAAGTGGCATCTTCCTTCCAAGTTTTTACATATATGTTCCCTTTTCCAGTTTTACTGCATTGCTGATGACTCCATTACAATGCTGAAATAGGAACAGTGGTGGTGTACAATTTTGTTATTCAACTTCATTTATGGAAACACAAAATGTTAATAAATGTTATTAAAATTGTTTTTAGTATGATTTTTAGAGATTGGAATAAGTCTCAGAAAGATGGGATAGATGTATAAGCAGGAGATCAGTGAAGAGGTTACTGTAAAATTCCAGACAAAAGGCAGTACCAGTTTAGACCAGAGAATGGTTTGCAGTGTGAATGGAGAACATTGCTTGGATTCCAAATGAATTTCTATGAGGGTGGAAGGAAGTGCTTGGATCCAAGATTTATTCTGCAGATAAAACCAATAGTATTTGCGGGTAAGTTACACTATAGTAGATAGACAGATAAACAGAAGAAAAAATAGATGTAGAAAATATAATGATTTTTTTGGTTTGTTGTTTAAGCAACTGAGTAAATTGTGATACTATTATTTGATATTGGAAGGACATGGGAAGACTCAGAAGGTGGGGAGGGAGGCATGGATTAAGAATTATGTTATGGTCTAGCTAGGCTTAGGATACTGTTAGAAATTAAAATAGAGATGTCAAATCAGCCTGTGGAAATTACAGTCTGGTATTTAGGGGTAAGGGCTTGGTTATATATATAAATTTTTGAGTTTTCATTGTATAGATGTATTTAAAGTTAGAAATTTGTATATAAGCATTATTGGAATGAGTAGAGAGAAAGAGAGAACTTGAAACACTGAGGACCACAGAGTAGAGATCCAGATGAAAGAGATAAAAAGTAGTGTGAGAATATTATATGTAGCTACAGGGAGGGGTGGGAAAAAACAGAAGAGGCCATGTCCTGCAAACTTGATCAAACCATGTCAAATGCTGCTGAGAAGTTGAACAAATAAAAACTGGGAGTAGACCTTTGGATTTGGCCTCAAGAGGGTTACTCACTAGTTTGGAAAATCGTTTTTAGTGGAACACAGGAAATGGAGGTTTAATTGGATTGAGGGGAGGAGAAAACAGAGTTAGAAGGTGGAAGCAGTGAGAATAAGGTCCCTCTCTCGGTAATTTTTACAATAGATAGACATGGAATAAAAGTTATTGGATGAGTATAGATTCTTAGTCTCTTTGGTTAGGTTTATTCCTAGGTATCTTATAGTTTTGGGTGCAATTGTAAATGGGATGGACTCCTTAATTTCTCTTTCTTCTGTCTTGTTGTTGGTGTAGAGAAATGCAACTGATTTCTGTGCATTGATTTTATATCCTGACACTTTACTGAATTCCTGTACAAGTTCTAGCAGTTTTGGAGTGGAGTCTTTTGGGTTTTCCACATATAGTATCATATCATCTGCAAAGAGTGATAGTTTGACTTCTTCAATAAATGGTGTTGGGAAAATTGGACAGCCACATGCAGAAAAATGAAATTGGATCATTTCCTTACACCACACACGAAAATAGACTCAAAATGGATGAAGGATCTCAATGTGAGAAAGGAATCCATCAAAATCCTCGAGGAGAACACAGGCAGCAACCTCTTCGACCTCAGCCGCAGCAACATCTTCCTAGGAACATCACCAAAGGCAAGGGAAGCAAGGGCAAAAATGAACTTTTGGGATTTTATCAAGATCAAAAGCTTTTGCACAGCAAAGGAAACAGTGAACAAAACCAAAAGACAACTGACAGAATGGGAGAAGATATTTGCAAATGACATATCAGATAAAGGGCTAGTGTCCAAAATCTATAAAGAACTTAGCAAACTCAACACCCAAAGAACAAATAATCCAATCAAGAAATGGGCAGAGGACATGAACAGACATTTCTGCAAAGAAGACATCCAGATGGCCAACAGACACATGAAAAAGTGCTCCATATCACTCGGCATCAGGGAAATACAAATCAAAACCACCATGAGATATCACCTCACACCAGTCAGAATGGCTAAAATTAACAAGTCAGGAAATGACAGATGCTGGCGAGGATGCGGAGAAAGGGGAACCCTCCTACACTATTGGTGGGAATGCAAGCTGGTGCAACCACTCTGGAAAACAGCATGGAGGTTCCTCAAAATGTTGAAAATAGAACTACCCTATGACCCTGCAATTGCACTGCTGGGTATTTACCCTAAAGATACAAACGTAGTGATCCGAAGGGGCACGTGCACCCGAATGTTTATAGCAGCAATGTCTACAATAGCCAAACTATGGAAAGAACCTAGATGTCCATCAACAGACGAATGGATAAAGAAGATGTGGTATATATACACAATGGAATACTATGCAGCCATCAAAAGAAATGAAATCTTGCCATTTGCGACGACGTGGATGGAACTAGAGGGTATCATGCTTAGCGAAATAAGTCAATCGGAGAAAGACAACTATCATATGATCTCCCTGATATGAGGGAGAGGAGATGCAACATGGGGGGTTGAGGGGGTAGGAGAAGAGTAAATGAAACAAGATGGGATTGGGAGGGAGACAAACCATAAGTGACTCTTAATCTCACAAAACAAACTGAGGGTTGATGCGGGGAGGGGGTTGGGAGGGGGGGGTTGTGGAAATTGGGGAGGGTATGTGCTATGGTGAGTGCTGTGAAGTGTGTAAACCTGGCGATTCGCAGACCTGTACCCCTAGGGATAAAAATATATGTTTATAAAGCTGTAAAAAAAAAAAAAAAAGAAAAACAAAAAAGAAAGGATGAATACCGAAGTTTTGTAGCAACATGGACGGGACTGGAAGAGATTATGCTGAGTGAAATAAGTCAAGCAGAGAGAGTCAATTATCATATGGTTTCACTTATTTGTGGAGCATAACAAATAGCATGGAGGACAAGGGGAGATGGAGAGGAGAAGGGAGTTGAGGGAAATTGGAAGGGGAGGTGAACCATGAGAGACTATGGACTCTGAAAAACGACCTGAGAATTTTGAAGGGGTGAGGGGTGGGAGGTTGGGGGCACCAGGTGGTGGGTATTGTAGAGGGCACGGATTGCATGGAGCACTGGGTGTGGTGCAAAAATAATGAATACTGTTATGCTGAAAAAATAAAAAATTTAAAAAAAAAAGAATTGAGAATTAAAAAAAAAAAGTTATTGGATGGAGGCAGATGGTGGGCTAACGGAGTTTTCTTTCTTCTTTTTAACAATTGGGAAACTTAGAGTATGTTTCAACTTGGTGAGAAAATCTGAAGGTAGGAGGGAAAACAGACAAGAGCCAAAACAGTGAACTTAAGAACATAAGAAGAAATTGGAATCAATACTCAAAGTAGGTTTGGCTTAGAGAAAAACAGCACAGTTCTTTTTGTAGCAGCAAAGAAGACAGAAAATATAGACGCCAATATGGATTGAGGATTCAGAAGAGAGAAAATCAGAACATTCTCTTCTGCTTTCCTTGGTTTCCCAGGGAAATGAGATCCTCTGTTAAGAGCGAAGAGAGGAGAGGATGTAGATGTGTTTGAAAGGGGGTGCTGTAAAATATTACTCTTATGGAAAGTGTGGGATGAATTGGATGTAGAAATATGGAAGGATTACTGGACAACACTGGAGGATAACCCAGATCTGTGGTCATAAATATAAAAGGAGACAATGCATAGTAATTGTTTTTCTCCAGGTAGTTTCTCCTAATTCCATACAATGGGGAATGAAATTTGCTGACTGTTAATCAGAGGGTCAAAAGAGTAGAAGATGTGTGCAGGGCGTGATCAGTACAAGAGGCACATCCATGTCCTTGCTGGCATTAATCATCTCTCATGTCTTTATAGGTGATTATTATCCTTTCATTTATACTAATCAAACCCTTGCTTTTCTTAATGGTTTTATCACTTACTTATGCACTCCTAAACACTGTAATTTAGTTTAGCTTGCTTGTGAACTTTCTATAAATGAAGTTATATCTTTTTATATTGCTTTCTTAATCTAGCACTGTTTTCATTTTTAAAATATCATTCATATTTTGAAGAGTACTTTATTTATTATCACTGTATAGTATTTAACTAAATGAAAATACCACAATCTGTTCTTATGTTGCTAGGTATTTCAAAAACACATGTTCTTTTAGTTTAAGAATAAGAAAAAGTTTATTATACTTGATGAGTTCGTTTTTGGCAATAATAAAACCAGGTCTACCTAGAAAAATTGCATAGCCTGCCGGTAAAAGCCAAAAGAATATTATGAGTCCATAAAAATATAGACACAAATAGGATATTCCGTATAGCAGAAGTGTAGAATAAATATTTACATATGTGTTATTCATTCTTTTCCATAATTGACTCTTTCTAGTGACAAAAGTGTTTTTAAACAGATTTAAAATACCTTGAAAAGAATTTCTGGATTTGGTAAGCTTTTACTGAGTTAAGTCTTACAAAAAAGACTCCATAGTATAACAATCAAGTCAACATTTTCAATAATGTGGGATTGGAAACAACTTACCAAAAGTTCCAACCTGTGTTAGTAAGTTTATGATGAAGGCAGCTAAAGACAGAACAACCCTGTGAGTCACTTGTGGCACTTTATTTGTGTGGTATTCAAATATAGGATCTATTCTGTTTTTTTTTTTTCCCAAAATAACTGCATTTAGCTTTTATGGGACAGTAAAACTGAGGCACCAAACACCTTGCTGGGAATTACCTGTCTGCTCAGCCATAACCTTTCTTCCTGAAGCTTCCCTTGAATGGAGAAAGATAATTTGCAAGTAAAAGGCAGGTTAGAACTTGGGGAGCAAAACAGTATTCACTTTCTAGGAAATACAATATCCCTCTTCTCAACATTCCTTTTCTTCTTTAATTCCTGGGAAGATACATATGGTGGTAGTATGTGCTCTGAAAATTCAGTAGACTTCTGAGGTTATTGTTTTTATTGGTTTATTTCCTAATAGTGTAGGAGCTGAATTGTGAAGTGAGGAGAAAAGTCAAAATCAAATATATCAAGTTCATGGTGAATTAAAAGAGTCTTCATGACTGAACTACAGAGAGCCTAGATTTCCTTCTCACAAAGAGAATAATGATAACAGCAATAAGGATGTAATAACTATATAATATATAGGGAGATGCCACGCACCTCACTAAATGCTTTCTGTATATTACAAAATTAAATCTTCACACAAAATAGGGCATTCATGTTGTCATCCTTGTTAATGCAAATATGGAAATAGAGATTTGTCTAATAGAACAGAAGCCCAGCGATGTTCTAAGGCAGGTCAAAGGAACTCAGCATGTGCTCTTGACCACATCTCACACTGTCACTCTGCACTCTTTCATCTAGTCTGATGACTCAGTCTCCAGGGACCCCAAGCCCCTCACTCTTCCTGGACCCACTACTTTGTGCATCCTCCACATGGACTTCTTCCTGCCCAGCTTTTAGTGCCCACCAGGACCTGGTTCCTCCATGAGTTCCCATGACTAATCTAGCAACTATCAATCTCCACCCTCTCTTAACTTCTCCAGCAATTATCCAGTAGCTGACCACACAGTTTAGCCAATTCTTTTATGTGTGCTAATTTTTTTCTATGAGCAGGATAATACTTCTCTTGACAGGGATAGTCTTTATTGCTTGTCACCCTTTACACTCCTGAGTATAATATTGGCTATTTCAAATATACTCACTATTCATTATGTTCCAATCCTTAGGCTCTAAACTACAGACTCCTAAAAATATAAAGTTTGATGAAACAAAATCACCACCTACAGGAGTTCGGCTCTACTATAGGAAATTTACATAAACATAAATGCCAAGCGGGACACTTTGTGCTACCATGTTCCTTCATATGTGTGCACCATGGCATTTGATCTCCTGGCAATCCCATGAGGAAGGTTCCTTCTCAAAGGAGTGAGCAGAAGTCTAGAGCCCAAAGGCACACAAACAGAGAGAGCTGGAGTTTAGGTCTTCTGGCAGTAGGCCCAAGACTTTTAACTAAAACCGGGTTCAACACAATCAGGGTATTGAGCACATATTCATTGAACTCCTACATGCTGGGCACTAAATTGCTGGAAATATAATGATTGGTTGGTTTCAATTCTTCAAAAAGGAGATCTTAGTACAAGGAATTGGTTACAGGTGGTTTGTTTAGCAGATGACTACAGGTAGCACAAGGGACAAAGGAAAGAAAAGTGAGCCAGGGAATGTGGAAAAAAAAACTATAAAGAGGCAAATGAGGCTGAATTCTATGGAAGACACTTAGAAAAACCCTCAGAAACTTTGAAGCAGGAAGGAAGGAACATTTGAATATCACCTCTTATCTGTCATTGGCTGAAGATTGCCCGGAAGAGGGACTCTCCCTGCTACCAGTTCTTAGGTGCCTTTGGGCAGAGAAGTAAAGAGAAGCAAGTGCACAGGTGGGAAGGCATCAGTCTTACAGGAAACTTTCTATCCCTGCAGCATGTGAACTCAAAGGCAAGCAGAAAGGATGCGGCAGGCCATGAACAGTGTTTGCTACTGAAAGTTCAAACACAGATTTTGCTTTCCTGGAACTGAGGAGTCCCAGAGAAAATGTTTAGGACAAGTGTAATGGGAGCACAGAGTAGGGAGAGAATAATCCCATGTTCTATATGTTAATGCTGGGCATGAGGTTTGCCATCTCCCATCCTTGCTTTCAGACACAGGACATATAGATACATTGCTTTACAACACCTCTATGAATAATTTGAATGCATCACATTCATAAATCAGGCACATTTGCTCTAGCATGTAAGTACCAATGATTCCAGAAGAAGTAAATGTTCTGGCTTGCCCCAAGGAAGAACACTTTATGTTCTCTCCACCCACATTCTTGGCCACAAACTCTACCAACCTTAAAAAAATAAAATAAAATAAAATAAATCACTCTTACAAACATCAGTACCAGAGAAGGTTTGCAAAAAATGTTATATGAATTTTGGACTGGTTATAAGATAATGTTGACAATTAAATTAAATTCCTTACATCCCCCCTTTTCCATAGGTATTGATTCCTAGTAAATTAAATATCTCATACTACAAAGTCCATCTCAGCATTTGCTTCTAGAGAACCCAAGCTATGTAAAGAAATGTGGGGCAAATAGTATGCAATCCAATATGAAAAACCAGAATCAAGTTACTCATAGAGTGTCATAGCTGGAAGGAATTTAAGAAACAATCCTAGCCCAGTGTTTTCATTTAATGCAAAACAAAAAAGACTAGAAGAGGTCAAGTGAATTGCCCCAACTGGCAGAGACTTCAAGTAGGAAAATCTGTATTCTATCTATGTAAGTCAATACGTTTAAATCATTGTCATTCCTAAATATGAGTTTTGGATTTTGGTGTGAGGAAAGGTGAACAACATGGAAGAATAATCAATTTTTTAATTTAATCAATTTTAGAAACAACTGAACATCTTCCACATATTACACTTGTACTAGATTATCTCAA
This sequence comes from Lutra lutra, assembly GCF_902655055.1. Taxonomy (NCBI): domain Eukaryota; kingdom Metazoa; phylum Chordata; class Mammalia; order Carnivora; family Mustelidae; genus Lutra; species Lutra lutra. Next base: position 38,178,465 of record NC_062282.1, on the reverse strand, counting down.
GGTGATGAAAGTAGTGCGCTGGGAGGTTCAGTTTTACTTTGTAACTCGCACAGCTATTATGTGGTATCATTAGTGGCTTAATCCAGTCTACATCAGAATTCTTTCATTGTGGCATTCCGTAACCTCCAAAAAACATGGGCCTATCAGCCATGGCTTAGAAAAATGACTGAATATGAAATGTATGTTGTAGTGGTATTTTTTTGGATAGAATTTAGTATTTGGGAGTCCTGCAGAACAATTTTGTCAGCATATGATCCACATGGGCCAACCGTATCAAGATTGGTGGAGATGGCGCATAGTAAAACACGTTTTGATCAAGTGCCCCAGGGTGATTCTAATGCACACGCTGAAGTTGGACAGCCACTGTTGTAGAAATCAATTTGCGAGTGTTGTTGAAAGGAGAGTTAAATCAATTCAAGTGATAGATTATAGATAGACACACTAATGTAGGCATAAGAGAAGTGCTTTAGTGAGTGTGAATACCTTAATGGAGTTCCTAAAATGTTTGTGTAGAATAGAGGGGAAAATTAGGGGGGGGCAAGTGTATTCATAGTTATAGCAGCCTACTCAAGCTCTCTCTTCCTCTCTCTTTTAGTGCTCGCTGACCTGACTTCCAACTTTCAATGATTAATAAGTTTAACTCAGGTTATAAGTTGGATAACTCTGTGACATGCTTTCTACACTGACTTTCAGACTTTCTCCAGCTAACTAAAGAGGTGGCTGGCTTGATAACCCAACCTGTATTGTCTGTCTTCCTTTCTTTCTTAGTTCCATGATTTTTTAACTCCTGAAATAGATCACTCAAAGAATCTCTCTTAAAATGTCTAACACTTAAAAAAAAAGCTTATTTTTAATATTCATATAAAAGAAATCCATAAATAAGACCAACATTTAATATAATTTGGAAAAATGCTACTTAAATTTGACATATATGGTATCAAATTGCTGTTCGTTTCTTTTTAATTAGTAATCTGGAGACACACTGCAATGAATCCTTTCCTCTCTGTGAAAAGCAATCTCCTTAAATATAGTAAACATTTTGAGTAAATTTTCTTCATTTGAAAAATTCTAATGTCCTTTATAAATATACATGTGTATATATATACATATGTATATATATACATATGTATGTATGTATATATATGTGTATATATATACATATGTATGTATGTATATATATGTGTATACACACACACACACACATGTTCAAACTCCTATGTTGTGGTTGTTTCATGAAGACTCATGTTATGAATGTCTGTGCTTCTGATCCATTTTGAAATCTTGGAAGAAATTCAATCAGACTAAAGATCTGCCAAAACAAAACATAGAAGCCAAATGCTAAAAATTTTAATCAAATTAGCCAGATAATTTGATACTAGAATAATTAATTCCTAGAAAGATTTGACAAGATATAAATACAATTATATGAGATTTATTTCATATTTCTAAAATGTTTCTTCTGTACGTGTCAAAAATACAAACATATCAAACAGACTCTCACACACTCACAAACACACTTGTATAGAGAGGGACAAAAGGCCATATAACCCTGGAAATACAAATAGCACATTATCCTTGATTAGGTCTAAGTTTAGGTGTTTTGTCTGGGCTTTGAATTTGAACTGTAGTACAACAATGTAGCCCAAAATACATTTTGGATTCAATTTTGTAATTCATTGTCTTGCTAATTAGCAGTAAGATTTTTAAATTCCTATTTAAAAATCAAGCTTTGTAAATGCCTAAGCCTCAATTGTATATGCAAATTTCACATATTTTCATACTGTGTGGAATAACTGCATATGCAAACAGGTAATTTGACAGTTAATGATTCATTTGCACGTGCAAACCCACAATTTTAACATACAGATGCCAATTGGTACATGTAAATAATATTCCACGTGGACCCTATTTTCCCGGTCTCTTTTCTTTTTTTAAAGAAACCAATACTTAAAGTCATTTTATTATTATTATTATTATTATTATTACAGAAAACCTCTTAATATTCCAGAAATATTCAGATAGGAAAATATTTTAAAATTTTAAACGTGTTTGAAAGAAATACTCCTATTTGTCCATTTGATCTTCCAGAAAATGAGATTTGGTCATTTTAGTTCCAAACTTACCAGATACACTATACATCTGTGTGATACCTGTGTATGTTTGATTAGAAATATAAAATCATGACGCAGCTGATTCTGTATTTATCATCTTAACACTTTTCAACCTGAAATAACATAAAAGCTTTTTTCTTCAAAAGACCAATATTTAAAGGGTGTTGATTTATGTAAATCAATAATTTATCAACTTGCTGTCTTTCGTTGCTGCCAGCCAGATGCTTCTCGCTTTGCTCGGCCAGACAATGTCAGCTGCAACACATAATGGCCTCTGCTTCATGTAGAAATAAGAGCATAAATATTTTAAAAATCCTGCTACAGGAAGTAAGGCGGGTTGGGGTAGGGGGTGAGAGATTTTCCTGGTTTATTGTGAGAGTAGAACAAGTCTACATATTTTATGGGTTGGTTTTATCAGAAGTGGAGGCAGGGACGTCTCTTAGCCTGATTTTTATCTCCTAACAAGGCTGACAGACCAAAGTCTTTTCATAGCAATTTGTTGAAGACATCTGGTGAAGCTTTCTAGGGGATGAACACACTGCAGAGTGTTCCTCTGGTATCAGTTGGCATGGCAACCAGTAAAAGACTATTCAACATCAGTAGGTTTCAAAAAGGTTGAGGCCTAGTTGAAAATCCATTTGGGCTCCTACCTGCAAAATTCTTTTGAAAATGCACTAAATCTTTTCTTAGGGCTCTAGAGACGGAACCAATATGTACAACCGTGGCACCTTCAATCTTAAATAATTTTCAAAACATGGGATTAATGATTCCAGTCACTAGAGGTATTACAGAAGATCTGGAATTACTGGCACTGTGCTGGAGAGGATATTAGTAGAAATATGGTTGTTGTTTCCTTTTGTGTCTTATCATACAGGAAACAAAAGTGTTACTTTCAAATTTCTGTAACTTCTAAGTTAATAGGATCAAATGAATATAAGAAAATCCTTTAGGTTATTTGTAAAATCAAACATATTTATTCTAAAGAACTAAATATGATTTTTAAATGCTGAAAGTAAATAATTTATTTAAAAATACCTGTGCCCTCAGAACGATTTAGTATGGAGGTTTATTTTTAAAGTTACTATTTTATGTTAGAATATTCTAGTTAAAGGACACTTTTTATGCTTTGTTATAAACCAATTTAAGCAATATGATTTGCTGTCAATTAAGTTTTAACTATTTGAAAATCAAACATAAAGAGGTCTTTGCTGGTATACATATAATTTTTATAAACTGTAACTAAGCTGTTACGACATTAAAATATTAAAATAAAAAGTTCTCATGTTCTTTTACCCAAAGTATTTGTAGTATATTGTAGATTTATAGCTAGGATTCTAAAAGGAAATGAGGGGGGAAAATGGAAGATATTTCTACAGACGTGTGAAATGAGAAATATACATCACAATGTGCTACATCATTGTCCTGCCATAAATTAGAATTTAGGTATTTCATTTTAATAATCCATTCAACAGAAAGTAGTGATCAAATTAAATTCTAAAATACATGAATGTAAATTCAAATTCAATTAATAATGTTGTTCTTGAATGATTGGATTTCCAATGGCCCATAAAAATTGTGCACTGGAGCCCAATAACAATCACCACTATCATCACCACAATATTTGGAACGAATCTATATCAATACCAAGTAGTACTAGTGTTTTTCTCTCCCCAACCTCAGAGATAGAGTAAAAACTAATGAGATGACCCAGGAAGCTCTGTGAGTTGTTTGAAATCATGCCATGAGGCATATTCAAGAAAGAATTTCTGTGAATAGTATATGAATAATTGTGGTTACACTATATTACATTCAATTGCGTTAAAGACAATGGAAATATTTGCAAGTGATGATTCAGTTTCAATCAGAGAGAAGAAGCAAAAGGATCTGGATATTTGTCCTGGTTCCAACTCTGAATGACAGAGGACCCCTTCCTCTTTCCACAATATTAAATTCCCTCTCAGAAGAATGGGGAAAAGGAAGCTAGTCTTGCTGCTTCTACTGAATTGTGGTAAAGAAGGTACTTTTTGTGTGACAGAGTTTTGAAAAGTATAGAATTCTGAAGTATAAATTTTCTTTGTTGCCAAAAAATAAGGCCTGTATAAAATTGAGAATTTTGGAAAAAAAAATTCTAACATAATCACATAATATCATTAACTATCCGAGGCATTTAGACATTTTTATGGCTTCCCCAATGAAGATTGAAGAACTTTCTTTTTTCCTGGATCTAGGAGCAAAAGTTTTTTTCTCAGCATGTTCTCACTTGCACACTCACTCTTTCTTTCTCTCATTCTCATCTCCAGCTCCTTGAAAATTGTCCAGGTAAGTACTGGCTATAGCGCCATGACTACAAGTGTTCTGGAAAAGGAGTCTTTACTCATTCTCCAAAGTCCATTGATGTGGGGTCCCTTTCTTTATAGTTGGCCAGTGCATAGTGCCAATATGCTGTTTAGTACCAATGACAAAACTAAGGATGAAAGGTTAATTAATTCAAAATTATAATGGTCATGAAAAAATTTAAATCTACTGCCCTCTATCTCCAATCTTACATGTATTTAGGCCAATCAGAAGAGCCGAAGAAGAGGCTTTTTCTTTCATATTTGTTCACATAAATAGTGAATGTTATCTATAGATCAATGAATAATTTATGGATGAAAGGAATCTGTTCTGACTTCTGGCTCTTAGTCCCCCAAATGGACATCCCAAAGCAAGTCTTAACAGTTCCCAGAATTCTAGGCTAGTCTTTAGAAATTTAAGAGGTAACAATAGTTCATTGTTGCAATGTTAATCTTATATGGCTGTGTGAGGGTTGGTCTGTGCCTATACCTTATGGTATGAATACTTAAACCAATGAACACTGGCAATAAAAGGCAAACAAAGTTTCAGTTCTTCTGCTCTGTCCCGCTTCTCATTTGCCAAGCCTTAGTAAATGGGCTTTCCCTCCCCTCCAGCAGATGGATTCTTCTCCAACCTTTTGACACAAGACCTTCAGGTTGATGGGTTGAGGGACAAAAGGTGGGGAGAAACAGGCAGTCAGCAACATATGAACTTAATTTAAATGGACTAAAATAAATATTTAATTAGAACATATGTTGAATACATGGCCCCAGGGAACTGACATTTGTGCTTCATGTCTTGCTAAACTTGTTTTTGATGTTATTGCAACACTGAGTTTATCACCAGGATGGAGATGTTCCAAAAGCCAAGGGGCTTCAGCTGAACTTCCTTGTAATCATTTTTCAGGATGCCAGGAAAATCCAGTCACAAACTGCAAGTGTTGCTCACTACTCAAAGTTTGAGTGGAAGAGAAATTTGTAACCCAGACTGGTATGTATCCCATTCCATGAGGAGCCTTTTGATTTCTTGTTCCATCACAGTTTCAGTCACCATAGGTAGAGGACTACCTAAATGCTCCAAACCCAGACCTGAAGATTTATCTTGCACCCAAATCTGTCCACCTTCCACCCACCCCCCTGTAATCTTCATTCTAGAAAATAGCAGCATCATCCACTCAGTGTTTAGCAGTTCACCCATAAAATGCTTTTAGCCATTTAGCTAAAAAATGGAGGGAAAAGGACAGATGACAGCATCACTGATCTGCAGTGAAACGAAAGCTGTAGGATAATGCTTGGTGGAGAGAAGTGGCATGGGGTAGTGGAGAGAACAATACCTCACTTAACCTTTAGCTCCACTCTGCTGAGAACTCACCCACAGTCTGTCAGTTCATGGCTCTAAGGCTTAGTGTCACTGTTTATAAAAGTAGCAAAGAGATGCTGTTTATCACTTTAAATTTCTACACCGTAGTTGTTTTTAGTTTTTTTGTTTTTGGGGAGGGGGAGATGATGGGGGAGCTGCAGAGGAAGAGGGAGAGAGAGAATCTTAAGCAGCCTCCATGTACAGTGCAGAGCCCAATGTGGAGCTCGATCTCACAACCTTGAGCTCATGACCTGAGCTGAAATCAGGAGTTGGGGGCTTAACCAGCTGAGCTACTCAGGCAACCCTACACTGTAGTTGTCTTTATTGGGCTGAGTTTTCATAAAGATTTGGGACCATATTCATATTTCTTTTCAACTAATCATTTATGAACTAAGTAACTAAGTATCACTCTAAGTGAGACTCTTCTATATATTCCAACTTCAGAATAACATAGTCTAAGGAAGTAATTAACTTTAACTAATGTTGATATTTGCTTTAGAGTGGCACATTTTTCTACATTTACAAGAGAATGTAGGCACCAGAAAATAGTTCATTTCCTAGTTCTTTTTTGAGTGCCAAGTTTGATTAATTTGATTTATTTGTTCTGGAATATACGTGGATTAATTTACTCTGCCAGTCAAATCACATACACACACACACACACACACACACACACACACACACACACACAAATATATTGATTAGAAGTCTCAATATTCCTTTCAAAAAAAGTGAGAGAGCATCATAGGCCTGAATTTGAAGTTAAATCCTGGGTGGTCACTGGAATCTAACAATAAGGAATACATCACCTTCACACTTCTATAAACTGGGACTGTTAACTGGCTTAGAGGCTCATTAGAAGTGGACACTCAGTTTTACCACAGTATTGAATGCTTAAAATTCCTGTTAACAGTACCAAGATTGGGTTTCAAAGTATAGCTCTCTTGTTTGGCTTGTTGCTAATTTAAAAACTTGAAGTAGGTTCTTTATACAGTCATACTCTTTAAATCCAGAGAAGACATGAGAAAACTATGAATAGGCTCTACCTGACTTTAGTCAACAAATATTTGTTAGGTACCAAGTACGTTATCATTGTACCAAGAGCTGGGAATATATAAATAAGTAAAATCATGAAGTCTTCTCCTCTCAGAAGCATTGTTTAGGGCCGCATGGAGGAGGGGAACCTATCGACTGCAGCACAATATCCTAAGTGCTAAGGGAGCATGAAATAGGAAGTGATCTGTTCTGTCTAAGAGGTCAGGGAAAGGTTACACAAAGGAAGTGATATTTGAGCTGCAATTTAAAGGATGGATGGGACTTAGTTGGATGGAAAAGGGGCAGGGGGAAGGGAATTCCAGGAAGGGGAAAAGGCAGTTGACCAGAGAACATAAGCCTTTTTTGGGGAAGGAGTATGAAGTAATCTGAAGATGTATTCTAGATTGTAAGTTTAGAAAGAATCTGTGACCTTATTATTGAGAACTTTGGATGTTGTGTATGGACTTTGAAATTTATTACACTGAAAATGAGGAGAGTGAGTGAGAATAGCTAGTCCGTCGACAGTGTCCATTTGTGACTCAAAGGAAGAAGAGTTGAACCAAGAGTTTCTCTCTGCCCTGTAAATTTGAAGTCATCATCTGGAGAATGGGGACATTGGAGAAGGCCATGGGAAGAACATTAAAATAAACCCCCATGGATGGGGCTGGCTTACATTCTTTTAGTCTTTAATAAGTGTTTACTGAGCAATGTACTATATACTAAGGAAAAGTTGGATTGAAAAAGAAAAAAAGATAAAAAGGTCAGTAGCTCTGTTCTTAAAGTGATATCCCAATAGTGAGGAGGGGGGTAGGATAAAGGCAACATGTACCATGACAGTGAAATGTACAGAATTTTATGGGAAATAAATCTACCTTTGATCCATTGGAGAAGTTTCTATGGAAAAGACAATCCTAGAGCTAAGTCAGAATTGATGAATAAGAATTAACTACTTACAATCTGTGGCCTGAGCCACATTTAATTTCTCTGGGTCTCAATTTCCTCATGTATGAAGAGAGGGCATGAAGCTGGATTGGTGTTTCCCAATGCTGGCTGCACTGTTTAGAATCACCTGGAGAGATTTTAAAAATACCAATGTCTAGTGCCTACTGCAGGCTACTCAGTGTCTTTGGGAGAGGGTCCCAAGGCTTGGAAGTTTTGCAAAGCTCCCCTGGTGATTCTAATGTGTGGCTAGGGTTGAGGATGTCCAAATGAGATGATCTCTGAGGCCACTCTCATTTGTGACCAGCACAAATTGCAGAGAGCAGATTGTTCGACGTCGTCTTCCAGACTGTTAGCACTTCTCATTCCTGCACCTCAAATCCGGTGTCCTCATGCTACGCAGGGAGCACCAGCAAGACACTTAGTCATACCTTGGAAGTACCCCATACCAAAGATTTTTTTCCATTTCAAATAAAAAATATGTGTGGCTCACATCCAGTTTTATCAGAGAGTGGTCTTTCTTAACAAAGGTCTCCCAATTTCAGGCAAAAGTTTCTCCTGATTGACCCCTAATTTGCTCTTCCCCGTAACTGGGCTTTTTGTTCATAAAATTTTACATGCATTTGGTCCCCTTCCTACATGCTACCTCCTATCCAAATTTTATCTAATTTTCCCAATCCAGTTCACTCACCTTTAACTATTTTTTGAAATCTGCCCAGACTTTGCTTTTGTGAATTCATATCACTATGGGCCAGTAATAGTTGCATAAGTCATTTATTTTAGAATCAATTTCATAATTAATTATTCCTTTCCCCATAAGATTTCTTATTCTTGTCTAAACTACTGTTCAAAATTTCCATCAATGTTTATCTTATTTTAGAAGAATTAAATAAGAAAGAAAATTAAACAAGAAATGGAAAATTTAGTTTAATTTAATTAAATAAATAGGTGTAGAGCATGAAAGAATTTTTAAGCTGCCAGAAGCTATATAAATGTAATTTATTTATTTATCCATTCATTCATTTACTTAATATCTATTTATCAAAGACCTACAAAGTCCTGGTCTTATTTTAGGTGCTGGAGATTCTGAGATAAAAAGAATGTCTGGAAGTATGGATTTGTGGATTCTATGGGGAAGAACAGACAATACATAACATTTTCCATTTTCTCATTCTTGGAAATGGTAAGACAATAGTATCCCTTTTCAAAGAAAAACTAAATTGACTTCTGGTTGTAGCAAAGTGCCAAGAAAGCAAGATAACTCTATTGTGCTGGCTTTTAAATGGTCATTGCTACTCCTTATCATGTATCTGTAACTCCCCTCAATTTGTGTATAGAAGGAGTTCGGGCACACTTGATTAATATTTTGTTATAGAATTACATTTTTTAAAGGAAGTAAGTTTAATGTTTTAAATGATGTGTGTGTGTGTGTGTGTGTATGCATATATATATATGGCTTGAGTTTACTAGGATTTTTAAATTTCTCTTATTTTGTGCCAATCCCTCACATATATTTCACAGGGATGACGGGTAGCTGAACATCAATTTGAATAAAACATCAAACAAATTAAACTAAAAACACTTCTTGCAGTTATAAGGGGATAAAAAGTCAAGAGTCAGAGAGGATAATAAATTATTTTTTATATTTTGAAAATCTCCAATGGAAATGGCAGACAGTATCATAGAGTCAAAAGCATAAGTAAAAAGTTCCGTTAAGTCCCTTCCACACTCATGAGCATAGTGTGGTTTAAATTTGATGGAAAGCCACAAGCCAATTCTCATAAAATCAGACCCAGCTCGCCATTTCTGCTGCTGACAGTAAATGTCATTGCTGGGAAATAGGGCGGCAAGCTGCCGTCTCCGAGGCATCAGCACCTCTGAGACAGATGAGAAGAAGGGGCCCGTGAGTAAACAGAAATGACCTGTGCCCCAGAAGAATATGTGTGACTTCCTGGAGCCTGTTTGTGTATTTTTTGGTAGAAGGTCATCAGAAAAATTTTCGGGGAAAGTATTCTGCTCCTTAAGACAGTGTGGCACATTATCAGAAAAGAGGCAATACTAAAGAGAAGAAAAAAGAGAGCGTAAATTATTTGAGTTCTGGTGGTGATTTTCCACACTCATGGGCAGGTAACGAGTAGCCATGAGCCATTTTTTTGTACCATGTGTGACACCGACTTGACAAAAATCTGTGTCTGTATGTATATGATTTATATATAAACATTTATATAGTATATATATAAAATACCTAGAGTCTTCTAGGCACAAACAGCTGGGTGTATATTAAAAGATATTATAATTTTCCTGTGAGCATGTGTATGTGTGTGTATGTATGTGTACGTATACAGCATGAACATATATACTATGTGAAATATATAATTCATATAGTATACATACACAGCTATAAGTTCTATAAAATATTAAAATGTGTAGGCTGGAAATGTTCACGTATGTGTACACATCTAATTTCTATGAGAGCATATCTGTGATCAATTTGTATTTCATGTTTTACCTAGGGATTTGTACTTTGGCAAAAAGGGTTACAGAGTCCATTAGCTGATCTGAATTTATGACAATGAATCCCTTGATGTTGAGCTATGACAGGAATTACTCTCCTCTAATGAGTAATAAATGTGTATAAGTCATGTGTCCCATTGGATTACTTGGCTAAAATCACATTTAGAAGATGGCTAATTGTCTAAAATTTATCCAAATTCAATACAAATTTTATTGCCACTAATTGCCTTTGCAGGTTTTGGAGCATTAAGCATATTTAAATGTATTTATCATAGCACTCCTGTGCACAGGCAATGCATGAATAGAATAGTCACGAGTATCCAATTGAAGCTTTTCAGCTATTTTGGTAATTTAACATTAAGTTATTGTGACTTAAAATATAAATTTCCATTTTTAAAACTGTAACAAATTGTGTTTTAAAATTAAATGTTCTTGTCATAGGTAGTCTATTCTTTTTGTTTTGCAGTTTTGACATTGCTTAATTGCAGTATCAGTATTCCCAACAAGTAAGAACATTATAACACTAACACCTGTTAATACCATTGTAGACTCATGCAGATTGCCATTCTAAGCTGAACTCATGTACCCAGAGCCAGCACACTAAGTAGCTGTTTCTAAAACTTTAATGTATCTTAAAAAAAATCCTTTATTTGAAACCACAGATGGAAAATGGGTGTTTGATGTTGAGAAAACAAATTTTAAAATCATAGAAGATGCATACATTGTTAGCAAAATAAACGAGCTATCTTAAAGCTAAATATGTAAGGAAACATATACTTTAAAAAGATTTCTACAGAAATTTTAAAGTTTTTCTTTTATTGAGCAAGTTCATAAAGATAATTTTAAAAATTCTGGGCACCTGGGTGGCTCAGTTGTTAAGTGTCTGCCTTTAGCTCAGGTCATGATCCCAGGGTCCTGGGATCGAGCCCTGCATTGGGCTCCCTGCTCTGCAGGAAGTCTGTTCTCCCTCTCCCAATCCCCTTGCTTATGTTCCCTCTCACTGTGTCTCTATCAAATAAATGAAATATTTAAAGAAATTAAAAAATAATTTTAAAAATTCAAAGAGTTTTTTGGATGAGGTATTTTTGCATTGAAATATTCTTTATAGTGAAAGAGCCCAAGATTAAAAATGATTAGATTGAGAGAAAAATTAAAGAGAGAGAGAGAGAGAAAATAAAATGAGATAAGTAGATACATCTTTTCTTAACCAAAAATTCAATGACATAGTAATTCTAGGTCAAATGGCAGTTTGATCATATCTTCCAACTCCAAACATAAAGAAAATATTTGAAAGTATACAACAATAATATATAAATATGTAGCTGGATTTGTGGACCAAAACAGTGAGGGAACCAATGGTATAATTGAGGACTAGAGCTACACTATTCACTGGAAGCCAGACCTTAAAACAAGTCTCAGTGAGGTCTCGAAGCCCCTGGGAGGGTGGGGCTGAGGGCATGTCCCATGTGCTGGTTAGTCAGAACTGCAGGTGCCCACATGAAACTGTTCATGGATGGAACCTTGAATACCCCTCTCAGGCTGGGGGACAGGTAGCATCGCCCATCTGCACACTTGGTAAGCCTGTGCTCTTGATGACTCAAAAACCTAGTACAGGGTGAAACACACTAGAGAAAACTCCTTGGGAAGATAAAATGACTAAAATGAATTAAAACCACATGAAGAAGTCTGGTAACATCAAAAGAGGAGGGTGGACTGAATAATTTTAATAATTTTAAATTTTAATATTTTCAATTTTAATGAATTCATATCCAAGGTAATAATAATAATAATGAAATGATTTAGAAAGGGCATTGCAATAGACTGGTTAAAATTTCTAGAGCTGTAAAAGAGGGACTAGAATAAGAGAATAAGAGAAGCACAATCCATTAAAAAGAAAGAAATTATTACTTAAAAAGCATCGGATACTATGAAAAATCATCTTTTAGAAATATTAGAAATAAAAAGCATAGTCAAAATATTTTTTTAAAATAATAGATGAGTTCTTAAGTCACCTAGCAGCAACTAAAGAAATAGTGATTGGATTAGAAGTTAAGAAGCTAGAATATCTTCAATAATGTATCACAAAGAAATGGAAAATCTGAAAGAAAAATAAACATATATTCAATGTTAATAAAGAAGCTCCATTTTATATCTAACTTTGCAGAAGAAGAGAATGGAGATACATCTTCAATGGACAAAATTCAAAAGGTTTAGGCTAAAAATTGTCCATACTGAAATATTATTCTTATTGAAAAAGCCCAGAGGTAGAATAATTATGTTCAATCAACATCTGGCCACATCAAGGCAAAATTGCAGAGTATCAAAGACAAAAAACAGAAAAAAAAACACAAAACACAAAACCTCTAAAAGCCACAAGAAAGCAAAGTGCTTACAAAGAATGGCAATAAACCAACAGCAGATTTCTCATCAGCAATTAGGATGCCAAAATAGAGTAGGATGATACCTTTAAAAACACTATGGGGACTAAAAAAAGAACAAAAACAGAAACAAAAAACATTTGGGGGGGGGGAATGTAAGCTATTTTTTTTTTTTTTACACAGCCAAATAATGATTTCAGAGGAATGATGTAATGAGCATTCATTCTATTTTCTGACTGCCTCTCTCTCACTTTAAACAAGCAAGCAGAAAAATGAAAGTAGAAAAATGTGAGGGAATAAGCAAATATGACAAAAAAGTATTAATAAAGTCCAATAGTAAATCTAAATGAATATAAACCAAAATGAATTCAGACAATAAAGTATTACAAATCTGGGTATGTTTAGCTAAAGGAGTATTTGTTACTTTTTCAGAGTTTTCCTTTTTTTTTTTTTGTAAATTCTCCAAACATTCTCTAAGTGGATTTAAAATAATATTAGAATCATTAATGATAGAAACAAAGCTAAAGAAAACCAAAACATCATAGCAGAAAAAATGGCAGATAATCAGAGAATATAGTAAAAACAAAAGTAGGACTCATAAATAGTAGTACAAGTACTTAATGATAAAAAATAACTATAGGAAAAAAAGGAAGATTGTCTAAACACTTACAAATTTGGTATTCCTAAACAAAGACTAGAAAAGATAAAATAGAAGTAATAATCAAAGTTATAAGACAAGAAAAATTTATTAAGCTTAGTAAACATCCAGACCATCAATTTATGCAGAAATGAAAATATATGTATATCAGTTATAGTACCTGAAATTCAAGAATTAAGAAAAAGCAATTATAAAGAAGGAAAAAGTTACCCTAAAAAATAATAAAAATTAAACTAGTTTGAGACTTATCTTTTACAACATTATATATGAGAAGACAATGGATTAATCAGAGGAGAATATTGTATGACTCAATTTTCAATGCTCTATGAAGTTGTTAACTGGGTAATTAATCAAAAGTTTCTTTGACTTATATAAGGATTTAGAAAGTATTTCAGCTGAATACTACTCCTGACTACAGTCTCAAAGATTCAGTGTAATTGATTGAGAAAGAAGCCAAATTAAGTTAAAAGCTGTACTGGAAAAAGACTGGTAATAATTATTGAAAGCAACCATATATTTAGTTAAATTTAATTTTGTATATATAATTTCAGAACAGAATTTAGATATGAAAATAAAAGTAGATGAATAATATAAAAGAAGAACAATAATGTATTCCTTTGGGTCTGAAATCTCTAGCTGAAACAAACAATACCAGGAAATGCATCAGGACAGTAGGGAAGCTCTCACATAAAGAGAAATTTTAAAAGGTAGTATTTCATTCAAGACCTAATAAATAGAGAGTTATTGTTTTAAGATTTTAATGAAAAGGTAACCACTAAAAGAATAATACTCAGGATCTGTTTTAATCATATTAATATAAAGATTAGGGAAATTGGTATTTGATCCAAATTAAAAATGAGTTTAGAGAGTACTATGAGCATTTTAAAATATCAGTAATAATACAATGCAATGAGATAAATAATAGCATAGTACAGGGCGCCTGGGTACTCAGCCAGTCAAACAATTGACTCTTGGTTTTGGCTCAGTTTGTGATCTCGGGGTTGTGAGATTGAGCACCCTGTTGAGCTCTGTACTGTGCCCAGAGTCTGATTAGAATTCTCTCTCTCTTTCACCCTCTAAAATAAAAAAATAAATCTTAAAAAACAAAAAATAAGAGCATAATAGCATCACAAATCATTCTTTAATTTTTCAACTATATGTAGGGATGTCCCAGATCTATCTGGAAATCAATGACAATGGTACCCACAGGGTTAACGTGTCTAGGAAATTTTAACAGGAAGTACACATTTTTTCCTAGGTTCTTTGTCTAAGTGGCAATTTTCAAATTATAATTTTTATATTTCTTTGATAACTAGGAATTTTAATTTGTATATCCTAAAACTTTGACAGATGTAGACAAATTAAAATTACATAACATGGAGGTACTGAAGCCCAGTTGAGGCTGATCAGTTAAGAAAAACATATTATACTCACACACATACACACACACACACACACATTAATGGAAACAGCAGAGAGGAAACTATGAGGAAGTAAGAACAGATTTAATTGGTGAGTCTCAAAAGAAAAGAGCTAACAAAGGACTTTAACCAGTACTTCAATATATTCTGCTCTCTGTTCTTTATCATTATTTATTAGGATGACGATTCTGTTTGTAGTATGATTATGTGAATTGCCTCTGATTTTCCTTTCCTTTGTGATTAATACATGCCATTAAAACATAACAATGATCGATGGTGATGAAGCTAGAGATTATTCTGCTAAGAAGTCAGTAGGAGAAAGACAAATACCATATGATTTCATTCATAAGTGGAATTTTAAAAACAAAAGAAATGAGCAAATGCGGGGTGGGGAGAGAGAGAAAGAAGGAGAGGCAAATCAAGAAACACTCTTACCTATATAGAACAAACTGATGGTTACCAGAAGGCAGGTGGGTGGGTTGGGGGAGTGAAATAGGTGATGAGGATGTAGGAGGGCACCTGGGATGCATACTGGGTGATGTATGGAAGTGTTGAATCACTATATCGTAAAACTAATATTACACTGTATGTTAACTAACTGGAATTTAAATAAAAACTAAACTAAACTAAACTAAACTAAATTAAAATACCAGAACAGTGATCAAAAGAGTCATTTGAAGTGAAATTTTGGGAGTCTTTGAGAAAGGGTTAGAGAAGAGAAAGAATATAGAGAATTCAAATTCTCAACAGCTCACTATAACACTATAATTTAATACATAATTTAGGATGACAATAGTTTGGAATATCAGGGTTAGGGGATAAAAGGAAAAAAAGAACAGTAGCTTAAAAAAGGCAGCTTTTTTTTTGCAATCAATTGAAACAGTTTGAGTTGCTTAAAGGAGTTGTGAGTGGTTATTAAAGAAGTGAAAGGTCAGGTACAATGTGATAAAAGCTTTTTGAAATACACACATGAATTTCCCATAGTGCAAACCAACATGCCATATATTGACCAACATAAATAATGTGAGTAGTTTAAAGAAATTTTGGTCAAAAACCTGGTTATTAAACCCAAATGGTGGACAAACTTGAAAAGCATGTGTTTCAAGTATAAAATGTTGAAGAGGGCTAATGAGAAGATGAAAAATGTGGAAAGTAGGTTTTTTTGAATAGGAAGAAATAGAACTTAGACACATGCAAAAAGCCCTGCAATGTTGAGTGGCAAATATCAATACAGAGGGAAAATTCTCTTCTCAGGAAGAGAAATACATTAGGCTTAGTTAGTAGAACTAGCTTACACCATACAAGTAGCAGTTGGTTGATGCAGTTAAATATAAAAAAAAAATTAAACATAAGTATTTTAAAAGTGTATAGACCTATGATATTTTCTCAAAGAATGAAACATATTTTAAAGAATATAACTATGAATGTTAAAAGTAATAGGTTAAATAGAGCAAAATATTAAACACTAAAATAAGACATTAAAAAATGAGAAAATAGGGACACCTGGGTGGCTCAGTTGGTTAAGCAGCTGCCTTCGGCTCAGGTCATGATCCCAGCGTCCTGGGATGGAGTCCTGCATCCGGCTCCTTGCTCGTCAGGGAGCCTGCTTCTCCCTCTGCCTCTGCCTGCCATTCTGTCTGCCTGTGCTCGCTCTCTCTCCCTCTCTCTCTGACAAATAAATAAGTAAATAAATAAATAAATAAATAAATAAATAAATAAATAAATAATGAGAAAATAGTTTGCATTACACATGCCACAGCAACCTTTCTTACACATGGAGCGGTTACAATCACTAAAACCCACATCCACATATACACCGACAGATGAGTGTGAGCACACATGTAGAAAAATGTTATATTTTGAGAAGGAAAATATTTGGAGAAAATAAACATGCAGACTAATTAATATTACTTGTAAGTAAAGAAACAAAGAGTAAAAACGAACCAAATGAGGGACGCCTGGGTGGCTCAGTGGGTTAAAGCCTCTTCCTTCGGCTCAGGTCATGATCTCAGGGGCCTGGGATAGAGCCCCACATTGGGCTCTCTGCTCAGCAGGGAGCCTGCTTCCTCCTCTCTCTCTCTCTGCCTGCCTCTCTGCCTACTTGTGATCTCTGTCAAATAAATAAATAAATTTTTTTTAAAAACCCAGCCAAAAGAGGTTATTATTTTTATGTATCAGTATGGCAATTCAAAATAATCAATATTTAATGTTGGGCAAATGTAGGAATGAAAACCATCTCACACTCCCATTGATGCAAATGCCTGGAATGAAATATTGGAAAGGCTATGTCAAAAGGAATTTTGTAACAGGAGTATATCACAAGGAAACCATAAAAGCCATATAAAAATATTGCTTAACAATATCATTTACAACAGTGTGATATAACTATAAAAACAGGGAGGTGATCTACCTACTCATCAGTTAAAGATTGAATTCACCAGAGCATATACACAAAATGCAGAATTAATAAAAGTCATATATAGAAAAATAATTAATGGGATGAATGCTTATGACATAGCCCTAAGTAAAGAAAAGCAGATTATGAAATATTTTGCATAGTAAGTTCTAAATACATTAAATGTATTTTATGTGCATGTATAAGGAAATATTAGCCTGCTGGTAATAATGATTGCTGGCTGGTAGAATTTTGAGAACTTAATAAATTTTGTATAATAAATAAACAACCACTGATAACTGGATAAGTGTCATATGTTTTTTAAAAGTTGAAATACCTTTGAAATGCATCCAAATAAAATATGACAATTAACAGATAAAGAGCTAGTTAGCCATATACACATATGACCCAGAAAATACAGTAAAGTGCTAGTGTGAATCTAGGTGATTATATGGGTATTCACTATAAAATTCTTTCAACTGTGGTATGTTTAAAAATGTTCATAATAAAATGTCAGAAAAATTAATTTAAAAGATTATAGCAACAAATGTGATGTTCACTATAATGGATTAAAATATATTTATATTTCTTGCATTTATTGCTATGTTAATCTTTTTAACCTGAACATAATATTGCTATTTTATTAGTTTTAAAGCTCTGGTGGCTAGAAGTCAGGGAGCAAAGAAGGGAAATCTTCACAGTAGCAAATTCACAGAGAGATTGTACAACTACCATGTTTATCAGCTAGTAGTTAAAATGTAAGTTTTTATACAGGGTCTACTTTTATCTTTAATTAGTAGGGCAGCTACTTGCAGATTAGCCCTACGAATGTAGCTCCCACCTTATGGCATGCAGTGACTTGAGCCCCTCATCCCCCACATGGATGAACTTCTCCCTGAAGCCTAGTGCCCCACTGAAGGCCAAGAGTGGTTTAGAAAGTTATGTAGGTAACATAGGTCTGAACAGTCTTATTTCCTGTCTGGTAAGAATTTAGAGGACCAGGCCTTCTTCATTTTGCACACAGCACAATGCTTTTGACATTGTCCTGAAATATAAGCCTAAGCAAGGTGCAGGCCCAAAGATTGAAGAGTCTGCTTTCTACTAAACCTGACAGATGGAAGATTCATAACTCAAAGTGCTATGTAATCTTTCTAGCACCTGTGAACTTTCATTGTCCAGTTAGAGAAGCAGCAGTACTTGTTTCTAAGAAAATCAGAGTAAAAAGTATAGACCTTAAATCAAAGAAAGTAGAAATGAAAAAAAAAGAAAAAGAAAAAGAAGAAGAAGAAGAAGAAGAATCCATTCTGGGTTTCAGCACTGAAACAAAAACAAAAACAAAAACAAAACAAAACAAAACAAAAGAATCCAAGAAATATTTTTAAAAAGCAATTCCGTTCTGGATAATGAAGAAATTTTCGAGTATTGGGAGTGAAAGTAGTGTTAAGAATTGCTAATTTTTGGATCCAGTCAGTGAGTATCTAATCATGTGTGAAAGTTGCAGGAACAGTACTAGTTAACTCATCAGTTAGGGGGAAAAGGGAAGTTTTGATGTGAAATTAGATACAATAAGTTAATATTGTCATCAACCATGAAGCTTTTCAAAGCACCCAGAAGACCTTACAGAAGCATCCTCCTAACCTGATAACAGCTTTGTCTCCTTCAAATAACAATATCAAAAGTAAATTAAAAGTAAGTGTTCAACTTATTCAGTTGTTCTTTTTAAAAGATGTATATGTGTTCAATTCAAAGAACATTTTTGAGGAATTACTCTAAGAAATTGTGATGGGTTCTATTGGAAGCTTAACAGACTTGAAAACTCCCTAGGAAGAAATATATTAGAGAATTGTTACATATGGGGGAGTACTATAGATGAGTTGAAAGAGTTTTGACATTTAAACATGTTAAACAACCTTTTTAAAAAATATGTTGAACAGATTTTGGTGAGCAACACTGAATACTTAGCCAGCATTAATATCTTTTCTTCTATATGAAATTCTGAGCTCCAAGTAATTAATTGGGTAACTGCCATTTGTATATGGCATAGAATTTACAAAGCAAATATTTATCACTCATACAGTCTTAAGTTTAAGAATTAAGAATCTTTATTTTACAAGGGAGGAATGAAGAATCAAAAACATTAGTTTACCCAAAGCTGTACCTGAACCATGTAACCAACTGGACTTGGCCCAGGTCTTTCTTCTTCTGGCCTAGGACTTTTCCCTATTGTTCTAGAAAGGACCTTTTATCATACAACTGATTCATAAGATGACACATCTGTTTAATGAAAGGAAAACTGAAAGGAATGGCATTATCAACACTTTTTTCTTCATTCAGAGTACATATTAAGATTTCACATGCTCTAGAAGACTTCTTCCCAAAGTATGAAATGTGTAGACTGCCATCAACTGAGAACCTATTAGAAATGCAAATTTTTGAACCCCATTCCAGATCTGCTGAATCAGAAACTGAAGGTGGAGTTCTGAAATCTGTGTTTTGACAAGCCCTCCAGATAATTCTGATGCATGCTAAAGTGTTAATTCTCTAATTAAATAGATAATTCTCTCATTAGCTTGGTAGTAATATCCAGAAGGATTTGTACCTAAATCTTTTAAATCATTTTCATTTTAGATGAAACAGTTTTATATTCTAAAGTTATTATTTCTATATCTAAGTTTTAATAAAACCACTAGCTAGAACTTATTCTTCATAAGCAAATATAACATTTTCAGGAGATGTTAAATTATCAGTATATGGTTTTTAAATGATAGCTTAATAATTATACTTTTAAAATAAGTTGGAATTACTGATGCAATGTCTGTGTTCATTATTCTTTTTTATAATTTTTTAAAAAGTTTTTATTTATTTAGAACATGAGTGGGGGAAGGGGTAATGGGAGGGAGAGAGAGAATGAGAGAATCTCAAGTGGACTCCGCATTGAGTGTGGAGCCCAACATGGGGCTAGATCTTGACCCTGAGATCATGACCTGAGCCTAAATCAAGAGTCGGCCACTTAACCGACTGAGCCACCCAGACACCCATCTGCTCGTTATTTTTAATGCAACCAGAGTATATTATGCCAAAACAAGTTTTCTGAATCAGACAGACATTTTCATAAGCATTAAAACATATACTTAAAATTTTTTGAAGACTTTATTTGTTTGAGAGAAAGAGAGAGCAAATGAAATGGGCAGGTGAGTGGGCAGAGGGAGAGGGAGAGAGAATCTCAAGCAGACTCCAAGCTGAGCACAGAGCCTGGTGTGGGGCCTGATCTCATGGCCCTGAAATCACGACCTGAGGTGAAATCAAGAGTCAGATGATCCACCCAGGTGTCCCATATTTTAAATTTTTATAGCCATATACATTGGGCTATACTACTGTGTAACTTACAATTTGTGATACTTGTGAGACTTCAAAATATTACTTTTCATTAAGACAAGTCCTATCTTATGTAAAAAATAGTGAATTCAGTGTTATTTATCAAGAATACATTATATTTTTTATATATAATCAAATGAAAACTGAATTTAAAAACTGGTTGAGGCACACAGAGTGGAGAACATTACCAACACACTAAAATAACCAGTTGTTATGATTTTCACTATACTCAATCAAAATGAAACTTCCACTGTTTGATTCTGCTCATTTTAAAAGTCCATTTGGCTTTTATTAATTTTTCCTTACCCAGGTACATGCTGTCTGATTTGGCCAATGGCTCTTTCTAATTTACAGTGACAGTTTTGAATGAGGTCATTTTTTATCATTTCTGAGTTCATTGCATTTTATGTCCAAAAATATGGTGAAACTGTCATAAAAAGAAGTATAACCCCAGGAAAGACATTAACAAATATCTTCTATAAGTTATTCCTGCTGAACAACTATAAAAATTTTCTCTATCTTCTCCATATATTTATATTTCAATCAAAATGAAATACCACTGCCAGACCAAGACCATGGCTCATTACATCTTCTGTTTATTCACCATTTGCTTCTCACTACATGTATTGTCAAAGAAAGGAAGGAAGGGAGGGAGGGAAGGAGAGAGGGAAAGAGGGAGGGAGAAAGGGAGGAAGGAAGGAAGGAAGGAAAAAAAAACCACCTCTAGTTGGAATTAAAAATTTCTATACTATGACCTCGTTTTTTTCTAAATACAGCTGGATAACTTCCAACTCTTTTATAGGTCATTTCCTTACTGAGAATGCTCTCCTCCCTTACCAATATATACCATTTACCTAACTCAAACCCTTTCCATTTTTCAAAGTCCTACTTAAGTCACTTTTAGAATGTCTATTCTGTTTACCTTCACTCACATAGAGTTCCTTCTTTGAATCTCTATACAGATATCAAAAACATTAGTCTTATATGGCATTATTTTGAATGATTTTATCATTTTATGTGTTAACGCCCTAATTCTTCAGATAACTTTTAAGGAAATCGGTAAGGTGTGAAGTTTAAGTTCACAGGCTCTGGCATGACACTGGCCTTGAATTCCTCTTCAGTCAAGTTCTTTTGGACTAATCCTCTTTGATCAAGTTGTGTAATTTTAGGTAACTTAGTTTGTTTTTGCTTTAGTGTCCTCATCTATAAAATGATGATAAAGGAATTACCAACCTTCTGAGAGTTGCTACATGTAGAGTTGATTGATGTAGTAATTATTGTAAGGGTATGTAGGAAAGAACAATACAGTGGGACTTTTGACTATGAAAATATCTTATCTGAGGGTTCCCCCCACCATTTAACTAGCCTAGAAGCTCACAATATTCCTATTTGTTAGTTTGTTTTTCCTTACCTGGAAATAAAAATGCTGTTTTCAGTGACCTCAAAAGCCTTCTTAAGTTTGAAATTCTACTGCTATTAGAATGGGGATGTTGTCAAATTGAGTCCCTTCCTCCCTCCTTCCATTTCCTTTCTTCCTTCCTTCCTCCTTCCTTCCCTCACTCCCTCTTTCTTCCTTTCTCCTTCTCAGAATTAAAACTGTGAAATGCCCAAATAATCATCTCCACTATTTGATGAATTTTTGGAAAAGAGATATGATGTCTACTTCTCTTTCTTTTTGTTTTGATTTACAGATAACTTTGCATTTTCTTTGCTCAACACTGGTGTAATAGCTAATCAATTCACAATCCTAGATTATGTTGAGCTATTTATGTATGCTTTTATTCTTGCTTTCATGTTACTCACCCTTCCCTTCCTAAATGCACACAAAGATACATGACAAGTCAGGGCCTTTGCTATCCATCATTCTCTTAGTAGAGATTCTGATATGACGTTTAAAATAGACACCTCCTTCAGATGGACATAGTCTTAAGACTCTTGGTATGCCTAGCAGATAGTTGCTCCATGACCAAAAACAAACAAAACACACACACACACACACACACACCCTACAAAGGCCTCCCTTTATGAGGCTGAATCAGTGATATAAGAGGCCACATAACTTGGCAAGTGACAGGTGGACGAGATATTGATGCCCCCCTCAGCAGCTCTCACAAGGATCTTCGAGCAGTCCAGAACAGAGCATCTGTATAGACGTTCCCCAGGAAAACTCTTTTCTTGATATTCTTATATATTTCTTTCTCCTCCGTGTAGAAAAATAACCTTAATCATACATACTTTCTTCCTTTCTATTTTAAAATATTGCTTTTCCAAAAATAATCATAAAAATTCCAAGGGAATTTGTTCAGAAATAAATGAGAACTTCTTGATTGTCAGAATGACAAAAATCTGAGAAAATACTTGGGGAATATAAGATAGCAATTACCTAAACATTTTAGCTGATGTTTAGATGCTAAATTCAAAATTTTGCCCAGACCTTCCCCTTTATTGTTCTGTTACCTAGATATATTTCAATCCACTGCAATATCCAAGAAATTAAGGGAATGTGGTTCAGTTTTGAATGTGCTTGAACTAGCCCTGAGGACAGGCATTTGGCTAAATAAGAGGGAGATTTTGCAAAAAATTGAGATCTCTGGTCTTTCTTAGGTTCTAGTATAATATTAACATTTCACCTGCATAATGTCAATCTTTGTATTGAGTTTACTCAATATTATAATATGAAAATGGTTTTTGGAGAGCTTTACATTCTACATTACTCCTGTAAGAAATTTGAAAGGGAGAAATGTACAGAAACAACTACTTGAGATTGGATAAGTATATATTGGGTGATTTTCTGATTATATTTTTAAAATATTGTTCCCAGATTCATGTACACATTTGGAAAAACATAACTTCACATATTTATTATGTATATTTTAAATGGGAGAAATACCATTAAAGTTCATGGAGTAAATATATAGTCATTTTGTAAATTATTTATCTGGAAACCTCAAGAGCTTTTTGCTGCTGTTTCATCTGTCAGTTAAATTTGTCTTAGTGGTATAAGTCATAGTTATGTAATATTATTGTATAAAGTAGTCATGAAAATATGTACAATTTACTTGTAAGACATCAAATAAATAAGGATATAAGGCTATATACTGTCTTAATCAATGTATGTAACTCTGCAAGTGCCTATCAGTCTTTCACTTTTTCTTCTATGTGAAAATGTACACACAAATTCAACAGATCCTTTTTTATTCATTTTACAAAATGAAATTACATGTCACAATTTTAAATTTTTGCAGACATATGTAATTTCATGCATTCTTAAGAGCTGCATTTAAAGAATTTTGTAGATTCCTGAAACAATTAATTACTATTAAAACATCATGAGAAATAATGAAGCAACTAAAAATAATTTTTTAGTACCACTTCTTTAGTACACCAACTTCTTTAGTACACCAACAGAAATACCTAAAGGTAATGCACTATTACTAATTTATGTGTGTTTCTCTCTATTCTTTTTTTCCCCTCTCTCTTCTTATAAGGACATCAGTCATACTGAATTAGGAGACCACTCTTATGACCTCATTTAATTTAATTTCCACCTTAAAGGTCTTGTCTCCAAATCACATTGAAGGTTGAGGCTTCAACATTTGACTATTGAGGGAACACTATTCAGCTCATAACACCACATAATTGGTGGATAGTTTAATTTAACAAGTTGTGGTATATGCTCTGGTCTGCTAGGACCAGATTAAAAAAAAATTAGCAGAGATAATGAAATAAGGCTATTTGTAATGAAAATGAACTATAGAATCTAAGTTTAGGAATGGGCAAGAAGTATATAAGAATTGTAAGAAGTATATTCAAGAAGTATAAGTATAAATAGGTTCAATGGATGAAGTTCTTAATGAAGATGAAGAATTATTACAATGAGTAGTATTATTGTATAATAGATGACATTTACTGAGCACTTCCTGTATGTCAGCTGGGGACATAACAATTCTGAGAGAAAGGACTATCATTATTCCCATTTTACAGATAAAGAGACCAAAGCACAGAATGGTTGAGAAACTTTCAAA
Source organism: Lutra lutra (assembly GCF_902655055.1). NCBI lineage: Eukaryota > Metazoa > Chordata > Mammalia > Carnivora > Mustelidae > Lutra > Lutra lutra. Next base: position 38,153,921 of record NC_062282.1, on the reverse strand, counting down.
GATCACATATTCAGAAAGTGATGTTCCAGGCTTTGAAAAATGTCAGTCATCAATCTGAATCCAGAGACCAGTCTATTCACCACGGTGCTCTAAGCAAGCTGGAGAAAGAGAAGGAAGTGACGTCTACATAGCAGAATTCTCAAAATCAGTATTCCTCAAGTAGCATCTTCATTGGTCATGGCAAACTCCAAGACTGATCATAAAAAGTACTGGCTGAATTTGAGCTGGAGGGAAAAAGTCATTTGGGAGGAACAAATTGTTGAGGGGCTAGAGCAATGGAGATAGATCATCTGGGTGAGAGAACAAGTTACAATGATGGCAATATGCAGATCATGGGCTTCTCTGAGCCTATGGGAAGCTTTGCACAGTAGCAATATAATAATAGTCAATGAAGTTTATCCGAGGGGCAGCTATTGGTAACTGAACCTATGTGAATTTCTAAATTAAAGGAGGCCTTGATCTTTGTGCCAGTTACTGGGTCTTATCTGGAGGTTCTAATCCATTCCAGGGAACTTCTAGAAGCTTCAGATTCAATTCATGTTCTCCACAGTTTATCAAAGATATTCCCAATCATGGTCTCTGATTTCAAAAACAACAACTGGATGTTCAGGTATAACCACCCTTTCCTGTTAATCACTGAAACTACAGATAACTGACTCACCACATTTCCCAAGCACTAGACATGCCCTCCATTTTATGATATCCTTAGCATCTAGAGCAGCTTCTGAAACATACTAGACTTTCAAGATATGCTTATTGAATTGTTTTGGAAATAAATTCAATTCTTCATATTTTCATTAAATCGAATCTCTACTCTTGATACAGCTGTGCAGTAATTTTTAGAGAAACTCTTCTACAGTAATTTAGCTTTGAAACCATTGTGCTACTGGATTTTATTGGCACAGTCAACTCAGTGCAAATTCGCTGGTTCATATGCTAGGATGATTTCTGATTCCTGTAGGGGAGCAAAGTGATTCCCAGAACATAGAATTGTGCTATTATTCCAGCTTCCTTTACTTATTCTGAGAGCAGCTCAGAATCTAGACATTAAAGGAAAGCCCCAAATTTCAAACGCAAAAGTGACAAGAACTTCCATTTTCTTGACATTGTCCTAGGGGAATAGTGACTGTTATTAAGTTGGATTTGACAGCATTGATTGGTTGTCAATTTGATTTAAGAGCACAATGCCCCCCGTTTCATTTTATTCTTGCCAAGGACCCTGAACGATTTGACTAAATTTTTAACACAGCCTTCATTTTACCCAGCCCCCTTGTATCCCTCTTTCCTAGTTACAAATTTGGAAAAGGGATAGTTTAATAATATGCCAGTTTGAGTGGAAGCCAATTTTTATTTTCTTTCTCTTATGCTTTGTTGTTGGCCATCTTTTTAAAAAGATTTTGTTGTTGTTGTTAAAAAAAAAAAGTTCTTTTCTGTTTCTGTGTCAAATAGAAGCCAAATCCATCTCTTTCTAATGTAAATTATTCTTTGTAATAATTTAGCCTTGTCCCAGTCCCTAGTGTTGTTCTGACCTTTAGCCCATATTTGGTTTGAATTCTGTAGATTTCCAAGTAGATGCAAGTGGCTTAGAACCAAGGAGAATCTCTAGAAGCCATTGATTCCAATCAAGAGCAGAAAAACTCAGTTCTTGGGGAGGGTATGTGTTGTTGTGAGCACTGTATATCATGTAAGACTGATGAATCACAGACCTGTACCCCTGAAACAAACAATACATTATATGTTACCAATAAAAAATAAATAAATAAATCAACTCTAGACAAACAGTGTCTTTTCTGTTCTTCAAAATTTCAAGAAGATCTTCCAGTGTTCTTCAAAGTTATTTTGGTTTTATACAGAGTACTATGTTCTTTTCTATTTTTTATTTGGAAAATTTCAAACTTATAGGGGGAAAAAAAGACTACAATGAATATTGCACAGCCTTCATCTGGATTCACCTTTTATTAATATTCTACTATGTTTACTTTCTCTCTCATGTTCACTCTTTCTCACATTGTATTAATTCTCCTCTATCTATCTATCTGTCTATCTATCTCTCATTGTCCATCTGTTTATCTATCCTGGTAAGCAAGTTGAAAAGTCATTGCAAGCATCATAACACCTTACCTTAGGAAGATCCCTATGAACCATCATAGACATGTGTTTGTCCAATGCCTGACAAACCAACTAAAAAGCACACAGAAAGCTGCATATCATTGGGTTTATGTCACAGAAGGGGATTTTTTCATTTAGTGAATCACCTGTGTGTGTGTGCATGAAAGTGCATGTGTATATGTGTGTATGTGTGTTTATGTGTGCAAAGTCTCTATTGACCAAGGAGAAATAAATAATACTTGCAAGATTATATACACGTGTATGTGTGTATATATGTGTGTATGTATATATATATATATATATAATCATTTGATATGTGAATAAAACACATATAAAAGTTAAAATGGCAAAGGCATAAGACAAGTCCATTCCTGAGTTTTTAAAATGCATCCCCTGCCAATTGGTTCTGAACCCAAGAGAACTGAGCTAGAGCTGAGCCGGCACTTTTCCATGACATGAAGAAAACTAGGGCTCTGATGAATTTTGACATGGTGACTTGCAGTCTCCTGAGGGACTGCCATACACTGCTTTTCCTTCCTGAAATAAGCACAAAACCAGCATTAAGTTATATTCTCTGCCCCAATCATCCATACTGGAGAAATGTAGTTAAAGCACACTGAAGCACAGAAGGGAGGAGAGGTAGCAAAGAAGTGAGTCTGCTGTTTAAGAGATGTGTGTGGAAGAAAAAAGAGAATATGGTTATTAGAAAGATACTCTCAGCCCTTTGTAAGTAAGAGAATATATTTTCTTTCTGAGAATCCGCTGGTTGGCAGAGTTCTTTTTTCCAGTAACTAATGTGTAGCTAGAATTGTTTAGTCTCTGTAGTAGTCTGGGTTTCCTGGGCTTTCTGGATCTGAAACAACCACCCTAGGAATAACTAAGAGGCCAGTGAAATGAGAAAAAAGCAAACGTAGGGCAGTTCTGCACCAGGAACATGACTCAGAACCATGACCCACTAAGTACGGGTCTGACCTAATGGAGTTAACGAGCACCATCTCAGTGACAGCCTGAGCTGCCTTCTAAACCAGCTGGGCTTCCTCGTCACCTCCCTGGGAGATCCCCTGGCTCACAATGTAAACTTTGAAAAAGGATGGCTAGGCACGTCTTTGATAGAGATAGAAGATGATGCAGGAGTAGCCTGTTACCCTAAACACCATCTTCTTACAGGTGTGGCAAGGGCATCCCCTGGTCTGTAATCTGCACAGTGAAGTTTTTAGTTATTATTCTTTCTTTCTTTCCTTCTCCCCCCACCACTCTCTCCCATGCAACCCTTGGGCTGCACAGTTAAAAGTAAACAAAAAGGAAGGCCCACATAGAATTTTTTTTTTAGTAGCTCAAAAGCAAAGCCATACACATTGACACTGTGCTGTTGTGCTGTAATTCAGTTAAGACACCTAGCACAGAACTTCATAGATGGTAAATATTCATTTTCTTTTCACTTAGTCCCAAACATACCATTATCATCATCACCATCATCAATCCCCAACAAATATTATTATGTGTATGTCCTGCTTTCAATGGACTTAAAATATATCTTGATACCCATTTATATAGATACAAATGTAGTTATAGATACATGAAAAAGTACAAGACATTAAATTTTAATGACTAGATTATTTTCCTGTTGCAGTCCAAAAAATGATTTCCTAAAGGGAAGGTATACTGTCTTATTCATATTTACTCTTTGTCACAATGTCAATTAATATTAGACCTTTAATAAAGGTGTTGGTCATATATATGTGTGTGTGTGTGAGTATGTATATATGTATAATATGTATGTATAAATGGTATGGTCATATATACATATATGTATATGAATGAAGTCTATTATAGCTGTTGAATGAATAGTATCCAACAAAATACAAACAAAATAGTATCAAACAAAATACTCAAAGAAGGGAGGTACTATATGGATGCAAAAGTTTGGAGAAGTCTTCTCAGAGTAATCATATACCTTAAACAAGAAAAAAAGAAAAACTAAAAGATGTTGCATACAAAGGTTTCTCTTAGGTGAAGGTCTAAAAGATTGGGATGGGTAATCTGGAAGTTCCAGAATTTGATAACAAATTAAATGCTTTGCAGTGGCTTTTTAATGTAGTCTAAGAGAAGTTCTTGAGAAGGAGAGAAACCTATTAGAACCATGGTTTAAGAATTAAAATTCAATGTCACAATGCAGAATGGATTAAGTAGAGGAGATAATGGAGCAAAGAAGTTTATAGATATACACTAAAAATTAATCAAGTGCTATGGGAAAGAAAGGGAAGAAGCAAGAAGGATATAGCTGCAGATAAGGTAATATCACTTAGTGGATAATTAACTTGAAGAAGCAAGAGAGAAAAAGGAGTCAAAGATAACTCCAAGTCTGCCAGGTTTGATGACCAGAAGTATGGTGATAACATTAAGCCTTTCAGGAAAGTATAGTTAGGGAAAGATGGCTTCAGGGTTATTTGAGTTTCTTCTTAATAAACTGTGTACTAGAAAATAAGGGATTCAGGACCATTAGACAACGTTGTCATGGCTAGAATATAGCTCTTAGAGTTGGTGATCCATGTGTCTTTCATTGAACCCCTCTGTCATAGGCTGCTTACCACCATTTCTCCTTCACTCTAGCATGCTTTTAATGTTCTCTGTCAGCAGCCAGTCTCACAGACTGTGCCAATGACAAAACAAAGTAATTTCTTCTACAGATCTACCTTCCTGTTCTGTAATGTGCAGGTGGATCTTTAAATGGCCTCTCCTGCAGCCTCTTCATGCCCACATATCTTGTTATTTTAATAAATATATCCCTGGATAACTTTTCAGATGAAGTGTCTCCACTATTGAGAATGTTTGCTTGTGTTCTTTGTCATCTTCATTTATTAAGTTTAAACTTCACAGCTTTGGCCAGTCTCCTTTCCCAGTTGTTAGATAGTTGGTGTTTCAGATATTTTCTAGTTTAGTTGAGAACAGAGAAAGATGTCCCCCATATGTCACTTGCTTCTTTTACTGTTGTTTGTCTGTTTCAAGAAAGGGAAGTGAACCAGAATCTTTGTTGAACTTTATTTGAGCAGAAGTTTTACTTCATTTTATTTTAAGTTACCTAGATAATATCAAATGTTGACATAAAACTATAATGTGAGAGGAAATTCTAGACCCCACTTCATTGGTTTTGGGTTTGTATAAAAAGATTTTATTTATTTATTTGACAGAGAAAAAGAAAGCACACAACTAGGCAGAGCACCAGGCTAAGGAAGAGGGAGAAGCAGACTCCTTGCTGAGCAGAGAGCTGGGCTCAATCCTATGACCCTGGGATCATGACCTGAGTGGAAGGCAGATGCTCAACCAGATGCCCCCATCAGTTTTGGTATTAAGAAATTGTTCTGTCTGGAGAATTGAAAAAGAGGATCCAAAGCCTTTTATATATCCAACTATATGAATCAGTCTGAGTATTCCTTGTCAATATCTAAATGAGCAGATGTGCGGTAGTGTTTAATTTCACTGGGACTTCTGCCATATAGAAAACATTGGAAACTATCACAGCTATTTCTGTGGCAGCAGAATTTCTCCTCTGTATTTTATAGCTATTCATGTGTGAATATTGGAGGGGGTACATATCTATTGCTACAGTCCAGAAAAACTCCTTCTCTGTTTTGGTATGCAAATGTTCATAGTATTATACCTGAGTTATTAAAGTGGCTTACCTCAGTATCTATTACTGAAAGGCTATGAGGGTTAAAAATATATTTGCTGTGAATTATGAACCCTCTCATGCATTTATTTTTTGGGGAGGTAGAATACAATTTGCAATGATGACTATGTCCTTTTAAAACCTGCAACTATTATCCTCTACTTGGATCAAATAGAAACAAGAATCCAAGGAAGCAGAAAGTTTTATAGTAAAAGCTTGATAAACAAGAGAATGAGAGAATGAGCTACTAGATTCAAAAAATAAGCAGGACTTTAATTAATTTTTTTTTCATAGAGTGAGGTTATTTTCCCTGAGGACTTGCCTTTTCCACTATTTCATTTTACCCGCATGGTTTCCTATTCATGTTAAATGGCGGAACACTATAGCTCATATTTTTCTTTTGCAAAGACTACTTATTCTTTAATAAGGACAGGTAGTAGTTTCTTTGTAGAGCTAATTGACTTCCTTGCTGTGCATATAGAACCTTAAAGCTAAATTAGTGAATTTTAGATAAATAGTGGAAGTTTCTTAACTTTATAAAACTTTCATCAAAAGTTACTGTATTTAATCTGACATAGCTCCAATAGGGAAATTATTTTACTTATTAAATTATTGCAAAACAGACATTTATTTGTAGGTCTGTTGCTTGAAACTCCAATTTTTTTCTGCAAAAAACATAAGCAGTTCCTAAGTGCAGGCTAGCATATGAATGCATTATATAATAAAACTGAAAAATATATTAATATTATATTCATCTTAATTTTGAATCCTGGAAGAAAGACCCATGATCCAGAAAACGAAAAACATATGTGGTGGGTACAATTAGTAAAATGAAGCTTAGTGATGTTAACTTGTTCAAAATTACAAACTAGTAAGTATTGGAGTGTGTAGAGACAGAAGGGGAAGTAGTGGTTGGGTTAGCCAAAGAGCATGAATTACAAAGAAATGTGGATATCATACAAAGCTAGAAGATAAAAAATCTGGAAGTTGCTTTGGACAAGAATATATTAATATAATATATTGAAACTAAGAGAACCTTTTTCATCTATTTTAGAAATCGTGCTTAACAGAAAGTTAAATTAAAAATGTGTAATAAATAAAATAAATTCTCAAAAGGAAAAGAAATTGGGGCGCCTGAGTGGTTCAGTGGGTTAAGCCTCTGCCTTCGGCTCAGGTCATGATCTCAGGGTCCTGGGATCGAGCCCCACATCGGGCTGTCTGCTTGGCAGGGAGCCTGCTTCCTCCTCTCTCTCTGCCTGCCTCTCTGCCTACTTGTGATCTCTCTCTCTGTCAAATAAATAAATAAAATCTAAAAAAAAAAAAAAGGAAAAAAATTGCTGCCAGTTAAGAACGTTTAAAACAAATGCCTTTTGGGTGTTGAAGACAACATCCACCCACCCCGACAATAAAAATAAATAAATAAATAAATAAATAAATAAATAAATAAAAATATAAATAAAATAAAATGCACTATATAATTAAAACTAAACAAATATTCATTAAATAAACTTATGACAAAAATATTTTGCTTAATTGCAACTTTACAAAAATATAATATTTATTTGCAACATCAGTGAAGATAACTGTATTTTTATCACAGATAATTATATGAAGAAGATTGAATGCTTAAATCCTAGAATGTTTACCACAAATTTACTATTTTATGCATATAGAATTTACACTTTTTAGTAGTAAGGTATAATTTCAATGCTAATTATTTTTTTACATTGCTCCTAAAATAATTTTGTATTTCTGGTTTACACTACAACTAAATGTGAGAAGGAAAAGAACTTCAGAAACTTCAAGATCTCATAGACCTTGCACAAAGTGGATAATATATATGTAGAGAAATCATGATGGATAATACTTAAAATTGTTATATAACTAATGTAAAGTTAATTTTTGTTTCCTATGGTGTGACATCCATAAATTCAAGGTACGGCCAGTAACATAATTTTATATGTAAAAATAAGAAAAGGTCTATTTATATTTGTCGACTTTCTTTTTGACTTTACAAGTTGTTCCAGCTGAAATTAGACCATTCCATCTTAGCTTACAAAAAATAGTTGGATACCACCATTACATGTATTTTCTCACATATAAATCCCAATTCTGTGCTTCAAGTGATATTTCAGCCCACACATTTCTTGATCATCATAGTTCCATGTTCAAAGCTTTAAAGAGAAAAACTAGTATATAACCAGGATGTCAAAAATCCTGTATGGGGGTCCTTTATGTTCAGAAACTCTTGCTTATATTGTGGTTCTAGAATATAAAAGACAAGGGGCACCTGGGTGGCTAAGTCAGTTGAACATCTGACTCTTGATTTCAGCTTAGGTCATGGTGTCTGGGTCCTGGGATCAAGTACCACATTAGGCTCCTTGCTCAGGAGGGAGTCTGCTCGAGATTCTCTGTCTCCCTCTCCCTCCACCCCTTCCCCCTTGTGCTCTTACTCACTTCTCTCTCTCTCAAATAAATAAATAAATCTTTAAAAAACAATAGATAATCTTTGTAGTTTTATAGTTGCCAGTAAGTATCTCTACCTCTTATCCCAAGCCCTGACTGCACAGGAGGGAACATCCAAGTATCCTCAAGTGTTACACTTATCTCCTACTGAGAAAATACTATATTCCACTACTTGTGATGAGAGTAGTTAATCATGAAATAAAGTGAAGTTTCTATATAAATAAAACGACAGTTCAGTACAGAGAATAGAGGCAAATCAAGATACTGATTCTTGGTGTTTTTCTGGAAAAGAACTATATCCAGTTTCACCTCAAAATAGTACTCCAATATGATTATTTTGAGTCAAAAACATTCTTATTCCTCATGGATTTTGTATCACTTTATTTAACTATCTCTGTGGTAAACAAAATTTTGAAACCCTCCTCTCCTCCAACTAGGTGTGCTACCTAATCCCTGAAAATTGTTAATACAATAAGATATCACTCTATGATTATATGTTAAGTTACTTAGCCCCGTTCACCTTATGATAGGGAAATTCTCTGTATGGACCTGATCTACTCATATGAACCTTTAAAAGCAGCAGAAGGCAAAAAGTAAAACCAGAAAGGTTTGAAACATTAAAAAGTACTCAACATGATAATGCTGGCTTTAAAATAAAGACACATAAAAAGAAATATGAGAAGCCTCCTGGGGAAAAGAATGGTTTCCCACTGACAGTCAGAAAGGAATCAGGGATGTGAGACCTAAAACCAAAAAGAGCCGGGTTTTTCCAACAAACTCTAGAGCCTGGAGGTAAATCCTTTTGCAAAACCTCCAGTTAAGAGCCCAGCCAACACCTTGATCTCTGCTTTGTGATACCCTGAGCACAGACCCAGCAAAATGTGCCCAGACTTCTGACATACAGGATTGTGATCTAATAAATGGGTGTTGTTTTAAGCCACTAAGTTTGTGGTAATTCATTATGCAACACTAGAAAACTAATATAATATTCTTTCATGCTTTGTGTTTTGGAGGTAGAGAGAGTTATTTGATCATTCAGATCCTCAAGTCTTTAAACACAATAGATAATCATAGGAACAAAATTTTCATAACTTTTAAAATAAACTTCCAGGGTTGGACAACATTAGAAAAATATATCTTCAGCTATCCTCTGAAACTTCATGCCAAGGAAGGACATAAGAAAATGCCTTTAGATGAAGTTAATAAGAATGAGAAACTGAATTCTTTAAATCATAAAAATAATCTTATTTATATTTCCACCTTCACAAATCTCATTTTCCCCTTTACTAATATTTGTTATTCCAGGATTATCTACAGAAAGAAAAACTGGAGCCTCACAAGCATAATTCCTGGAAATAGTGGAGGGCTACATTTTCCTGCTTCTCTTGCAGCTAGGTTGAGGCTGTATGATTTAGTTCTGGCAGTAGAATACATACAAAAATAATAATGCCGTTCCTATATGTGGCTCTTGCAAAAGTTCTAGGTTAAACCTCTGGTTTCTTTCTTCCTCTTTCATGATGACATCAGTGACCATTTGTTTGAGACAGTAGCATCACCAAAAAAAGAAAAAAAAAAAAAAGCTTGGATGCCTGAGTTAGTGCATACAGGAAAGACCCCAAGAAGGAGACCTTACAGACTCACATGAGAAATAAATCTTTATAATGTTAATATACTGAATTGGGGGGTTCAGTTGATTTGTTGTAGGAACTAGCATTAGTCTATTTCCTCTTATATTTTCTCCTAAAACTATGATGTAGCTACCAGTAATCTCACAAATTATCAATAAATCAGTATTATAAGTATAGTCTTTGTAGCTTTATAGCTAGAAATAGAACTTGAAGTTTAAGATCTCATTTTAACCACACTACTATCTCGCAGGCTGGCACAAAACATATGATAACTAAATAGTTTTGAATGAATGAATGAAAGCCTTGCTTTTTTGGATATAATTTGCTCTTACACTAAGGAATATCATGTAGTCTACCTTACATTTAACTAAGACCATATCTTAGTTAAAGGCCCATGGTCAACAAGGCCTTGTCAGCAACTGCTCGGAAGGACTAGACTCATGGAGGAAAAATACAAAGAATCCCTTGAAGCTTATAACCTACATTCTCCAAGATCTTTGTTCTAGAGGATGATTATAATTATACTTACTAAAAATTTTCATATCCTTCAGATTATGATAAACCCATCAGCTGTACCCTCCAAATAAAGGTAAAATACTTTTTTCTTTTTTTAAGTACAATGTGGGGGATTGAAAATAACAGGGAGTTTTCTAACAACATTAGCTTCTGCTAATTTTGGACTACTTATTCAAATATATACCAATATTAGATAAAATAGAAAAGTTAAAAATCAAAAGGACAGAGGCACCTGGGTGTTCAATTGGTTAAGCATTGGACTCTTGGTCATGATCTCACAGTTGTACAATTGAGCCCTCAGTCAGGCTCTGTGCTCAGTGCAGAGTCTGCTTCAGATTCTCTCTTCTTCTCCCTCTCACTAATTCTTTCTCTCTCTCTCAAATAAATAAATTAAATCTACAAAGTCTTAAAAAAAAAAAAAAACCCAAAAGTGCAGTTACTCTAAAAATATGATAAATGTCATCATGTACTAAATACTGAATTCGCATGCATGGAATAAGTAACAGCCAAAAATGAAGTAATGGAAAATTCAACTCCTAAGAGGAATGAGAAATACTTTTATATTTGCAAGAACAAGCCAGGCTCAACACAGCAAATCAGGGACTCAGAAGAAGAGCTTCCAATTGTAATAAAAAGCAAAAACAGCCTATAACCAGTGTCTGGGGCTCTGATCAGAAACCAACTGCTTTGTTTAGGATGCAGAAAGGAGCAAAAATAGCCAAATAACTTCAGGTTGGGACAAACAATCTGATGGATCAACACCAGGACTTGAATATCCATGAAGCAGAACCCTCCATGGCCAGGTATTGATTGTGTCTCAGACAGATGCTTTACGAGAATAGATAGAGACAATCACACATTGTTATATCTAGAAAAACAAAAGTTGCCAATAAGCAAAAACAAAGCACATTAGTCAATTCAGTCTTGAAAATGGCAACAAAAATATATCATGTTGACAATAATCCAAATAAAATACAAATTAAACAATTAAATTAAGTAATTCACTCCCAGGAAAAGGAAATAGAGTGATTTAAGAAATGACATTTTTTTTAATCTTCAAAAATAGGTAAGAAGCAATGAAAATGCACAGGAAATGAAATGTATCAGAATTTTAATCAAGAACAGGTTGATATGAAAAAAATGACTTGGAAATCTATAGAGTAGAAAATAATGACAGCTATGACAATGTGATCAATATGAACTTATTCATATAGTTATTTGATAAAATTAAAAATTCATTTGTAAAAATTCCTAAAAAAGTCAAACTAAAATGCTTTATGAGTGAAATAAACATTAGGATGGACACAGTTGAAATGAACATTAGTGAACTGGAAGAGAGTAATCAGAAATACAACCAGAAGGCCGCATGGACAGATAAAGAGTAGAAAATATAAAAGAGAAGTTAGAAGACATGGAGGTTACATTGAGAAACTAAAATATGTACAATAGAAATTTCAGAAGGAAATAATAGTGCAGATGTGGATAAGGTAGGTTTTCAAGAAGTAATGACTGAACTTTTCCAGAAATTGCTAAAGCCTTACAATTTAACAGATCAAAGATTCTACTAGTGGATTACTGTAGTTTGACAATCTAAAAGAGAAAAAATATTTTAATCTCAACTGATGCAGAAAAACAGTCATTTAAATTTAACACACATTCATAAAAAGACCTTTTTTTAAAGATTTTATTTATTTATTTGACAGAGAGAGAGATCACAAATAGGCAGAGAGTCAGGCAGAGAGAGAGGGGGAGGCAGGCTCCCCACCGAGCAGAGAGCCCAATGCGGGGCTCGATCTCAGGACCCTGAGATCGTGATAAGGATTGGAAAAGAAGAAAAGGCAAATTTATTTTTTCAAAATATAATTGGCTACCCAGAAAATGTAAGAGAATCTAAAAACAAAGTTACTGAGGAAGGTTAGAGAACATAATCAATATATAAAAAATCAAAATATCTTTCTAATACAATAATTTCCAGTTAGAAAATATAACAGACAAAAAAGTTTTATGTCCTTCCACCTCCAAAAAATAGGTTAAGGTTGCAATGAATGAATATAATAAAAGATGTGTGAGAACATTATGGAAAAAGAATTGTAAGGACCTAAAAGAAAACCTGTGTAAATTGAGGGATTTACCATGTTGATAGATGTCATAAAAATGTCAAGTCTTCTCAAATTTATCTATAATTTTAATTCAATTCCACTGAAAGTCTCAAAAGGATTTTTTCTGGAAATTGAAAAAGTGATGAAAGGCTCAGTGTTCAAGAATAATGAAAACAATGTTGGAGGAAAAAAGCAACAGATGGAATTTAATTCACTTTATGGTAAAATTATGATAAAACACAGCACTGGAAATAGTGTAATATTAGTAAAGTATAGAAACATAACTTAATGGCACAAAACAGAGAAATCATTTGTTAACACAATTGTATTTGAAAATATTGTGTAAAATAAAGGTGGCTTTACCAATCAATTGGAAACAGATGATCTACTGAAAATGTGTTGTTGGGACAATCACTTATCCATATGATATAAAAAATAATTTTATATCCCTAATTCCCACCATGCATCTAAATTAACCCTAGAGATATCAGACACCTAAGTAACAAGCAAAACTTCAAACTTAGATGGAAATGTAGAAGAATGCTTTATTTTTTAATAGGATGAATTTAATCAAAAAATAATAAATATTATTAAGAAAAAATGACAAACTTTGTCAATATTAAGATGTTTGTGTCGTAAAAGATACCATAAACGAGTTTTAAAGTCAAGGGTGCTACAAGATATTTACACATCTAAAATGTACAAATTTAAGTTTCTAAAATACAAAAAGAACTTCTACAAATCAAAACGAAAAAGATTACAGACAATCCCGTAAATCTGAGCCTGGTCAAAGTAAAAGAACAGAGATAAATAGGAGAGGAGGACCTATTGGCCAAAAACAGGAATCAACCTCACCAGCAATCATGAAAATTCGAGTTAAAACAACTAATCATATGTTTTCAATCAGTAAATTTTCAAAGAATAAAATAACAAAAATTGATGAGTATGCAGTATGTGTATATGTTATCAAGGGAGGAGGGTAGAATTTGATTTCTCATTCACTGAGGTTACAGATGAAAGCTGACACAAACATTTTAAGATTAATTTGACAATATTTAGAAAGGTTGAATTATGTGAGTGCAACAATTTTGCTTCCAAATGTATTCCCCAATTAATCTGAAGGACAAGCCACAAGGTAACATCTGCAAAAGATGTTCAATGCAGAAATTTTGTGTAAGGAAAAAACTGAAAATTATCTAAATATCAGATGACAGACTCAGAAATAAATAAAAGATGGTATGTCATATTCACAAATACTATGTTAAAATGACCTGATTAGATGTCTGTGTTTAAATATAAAAAGATTTTAAAACAATATACTGCAGTTGGGCATTGATATCTAGCACACAAAACTTTCTCTGTTATTTATGAGTACCTTTATGTAAAACTTTTGCTGTGAGTTGTTACAAAACAAGTTCAAACTCATGGCTGCCTCTTGGGATGGAAGGAATTTTAAAGGCTCAGAAGGAAAAAAGGAATTTACCTATAATGAAATGGTTTATGTCTTTCTTATAGAAAAATATTTAAAGCAAATATGACAAAAGTTAACATATTCTCTACATTTTGGTTATTTGGTGGATGGCTATTTTAAAGAGTGATACACTTGCAGTAATCTGTGCTGCTGAGTTTTTTTTTTTCAATATTTCCATCATACCCTTGAAAGATTAATTCCCTATTTATAATACCTGAGATGACCAGTTAATATATGATAATTATAAAACAGTCCCAGTTTCCAATCAAGTGTTCAGAGGATAGAGCCTGAATAAATATGGGGACAGGAAGAAAAAAATGGACCTCTTGATAAGAGCACACAGTACATATGTACTGTATCTGTATGTCTCACAATATTCTAGAGAAAAATCGTGATTTTCCTTAAGGAAAATAATGTATCATTAGAACGTACATCTCTAATCAATATTCTCTGAGGCAGCAAACACATCGGCCACCTTTATGCAGTTGGCAGAAACTCAGCTACACTCCAGTAATTAACTTAGGTTGGGTGAACACAGTGGGAGGGGATATAGAAAGGTTTTTTATCCGTTTCCAATCAAGGAGAGGCCAGGGCCTTCTGTACAGGGAGAATCACACTCTGTCACATTTGTAGGTTCCTGAGCACAGGACACAAACCTTATGTCCTTGGACAATGTCAAGCTCTTTATCTTATCTTTCCTTCCATTGACACTGGAAGGTTAACTTTGTCCCATTTGCTATTGCAATAACTGTGAATGAAATTTGGTACAAAATGGTTATGGAATTTCTGATTTATTAGATTCTAAAAGAATCCAATACTCTGTCATAATAGTGAATGGGAAAGAAATTAATTCTTTGCTGAATAGAGTTGCTATTTAGCTGCTTTGTTTCTCTTGAAAGTATAGCTCAAATTGGAGTAATTATCATTGGAAGTCAGGAACCTAAAGTGGCCCAAATTATTTTTCTTCTTCAATTCAGTAATTGTACTTGCATAAATAACAGTATTTGTCTATGGAGCTCCAGACATTTCAGTTTGTTAGGAATTGTTTAAGCCAAATCAAATATTATTAATGCATGCACCAAAACAAAGGGGTAAAAGAGGTTTCAAACAAGAGAACAAAAAGAGAGAGAGAGAGAGAAGAAAGGCTTATACAGATTATATCTGTGGGTGAAAATGTTACGGGCATCATGAATTTAAAATTTTCAGTTTTAACCCTATCTCGTCTTCATCTTCACTCTGAAATACAACCTACATGAATTTTTCACTAGCCCTCTATGTTCAATGATTTCCAATATAATTTCTTTCAAACCCTGAAAGCAGACTATTTTTTTATATCAACTAAAGCAGATGAGTGTGACCCATAATAATGTTTGGCAGCTTCTTAGCTGATCTGCATAATGAAAAAATAATGCAATACCTTGAATTCTGAATTGTGTCCTTCCTCCTGTGCTGGGAAATTCTATGCATCACCCTTTTATTACTTAACTGATCATGCAAATTTCAAGGTGTATGTTTACAAACATTTTGTTGTGTTTTTCATGCTATTAGCATTCTGAAGCTTTCTCTTTCCAGGTTTCTATGGCAACAAGAGTAAGGCACATTCATTTAAAAGAAGTTCTGTTTAATTGATCTACTAATGTATTGCTTAATAGTAACTGTTAAGCAGTCTTTTGTTTCCAAGTCATATTTAGGGTTCACCTATTTGCATAAAAACATTTCATTAGCTGAAACCAATTATTAATAGTAATTTTCTTTCTTTAGTTTTAAATAACTAAACCCTCATTGAGGTTTTCTGAATAGCAAATATTTGTAGCTTTCAGAATACACTTACCGTATGAGCTTGACTTGCTTTGTTTCTGTGAGCAGCAAGAAAATTATAGAGCTTGAAAATTTTGATCAAAGAAGGAACAAATAAGATGTCTCTCCTTTACAACTGAAAGTTAGACATTCGGGGAAGCCAACTCTAGGCCACATCATGTATTTGGTGACAATGATGGTTTTTTGTTACTTTTAATACTAAAATATGCAAGGTATGAATACAAAATTTATACTGGATCATTTTTATGGTACTCAAGGGAAATCCTGACACTACATGCGTATTTAAACATCTACAAACATACTTAGAATTAATGCCTGTAGGTATAAAGATTTTTAAGTAAAAGAGAAATGTTGATTTATTTGAGTTGGAATAATAAAAAAAATTATCTTAACAATGAGTGTCAAACACTTGCAATTGATATTCATCTTTGAGTAAAATGAAGTTAAATGTGTCTGCACATAACTACATATGATGAGAATTTGTACACGTGAATACATTTTTGAGAGATAGTGTTTTAGATTTATATACAAATTGGTATATATTATATGCTACACCAAAGATTTAGTCTAATCACTTTGATAAATAGACTCATTCTCAAGTATGTACGTTACTGTTACAATATTAAAGGACTTGATTCTAAAAAGATAAGCTAGGAAGCATAATTTGAGTGCAAATATTCACATTACTGACCAAATCTTCTCCTTAATATGTCAATTCAATTTCTTTACATATACTTTTTTATATTTTCAAAAATATTAATCTAAGTCCTTTACATTTCACCCTTAGTGTATTCCTGTCCAGGTAATTTCTTGGATTACTTATGTTCAAAGAATTGTTGTAAAATCAGATCATATGCCTATAAATATAGTATTAGTATATTAGTATAGTTTACTAAAGGCAATCACATCATCTTTCCAAACTTCCAGAAATACAATTGACACACACATTCTCTTTCTTTCTCTATTTTTTCTCACCCTGTCTCCTTGACCTCTGTGTGTCTTTGCAGATACATTAATAGCATTAACATTATGCTATGATTAAAAAGATAGACAGCACAACAATACTGCTTGACAAGATATTTTTACAATTCTTTTTGATGTCATTCAGTTAAGAATGGATGTCTTTTGAACTCTTATAAATTAAGTGGATATTCTATATGGAAGCTCTCTTAGTTTTCTGATAGATGTTTTTATTTCATAGTATGAAGCATTAGTTTCAATTTATGCTACCAGTATCCATAATTTTGCTAAGTAATAATTATATATATTACACATTTCAAAATAAGCTTAAAATTTAAAATATTTTATTTCTAAAGTATGTGAAAGTTACATTTATAATTTTTCATGTGTGAGTTCAGCAAATAAATTGATGAAGAATGGAGAGACTTTTCATTCTGCTTCATTAAAAATATTTTCATTAGAATATGACTGGGTAAATGACCAAAAGAATATCAGTTACTGATTATATTAAATAAACAGTAAAATAGGGATCTTTTGTAAAGAAACTCCTTTAGGAGCACTGCTATCAGTGAAAGGAATTTTAGCTTAAAATAACAGCATGGGTGTAACTTGAAGACAGTAAATGAGTATTACTTTGGAATTTTCTTATTTATGGCAGATTAAAAATGCCTTTAACAAGATCCAAAATATGAATTTGAACAATTAATTTTCCTTAGTTTATCATAAAGTGAGGAGCCTAGCTTTAACTCCAGAATCTTCAAAAATGAAATAGCATCATTGAACTTTCTGTTAAAACAGTGAACAGTGTCTGATCATGGGATGCTGGTATTTATTTTATTTTTTAAGCAAAATTAAATTCAATACATATTTATTTTAAAAGCACATTTACTTTAATGTTCTTGCTATGACAAATCACTAATGTAAAATTTATTAAGTAAACTTTAAATTCTAAAATTGTCAGGTAAAATTTATGAGAAAAATATTAACAAGATAATCTGAACAGATGCTGATCTTCAAATAGATTTTCTCATTAAAAATTAACTGTATGTTCTTTCTTCATGCTTTAGCAAATATTTGCTTTAGCAAATATTTAATATTTAATAAGTATTAAATGTATGCTAGGCATTTGGGATACAATTAAAAAAACAAAACTAAAACAAAAACATACACACATATACACAAATATCTTTGCCTTCATTGATGTTATGTTCTAACAAGAAGAGACTAGAAGTGAACTTTAGATATAATGAATACATCTGTTCAATGGTGATAAGAGCCATAAAAAGTAAATAGAAGGCAGAGGGTATGGTTGGAGGATTCGGAATGCCATAGGTGGGGGAGGAAGAGGCTCAAGGCAGGCCTTGATGAAAAGTGAGATTATACAACACAAGGGAATGAAGCAGCTAGGCAAGAGGACATCTGGGTGTGGTAGGATCCAGGAAAAGGGAGCAGTTAGAGTCAAGGTCTTTACGCAGGAATATCCAGGGGCAGAGAACATGAATAGTAAGGGGGCTAGTGCAGCTGTAGCTGAGTGAGCTGAGGGAGAAGAGCTAATGAGGTTAGAAAAGAGGTCCCTCAGGTAGAGCAGTGCTGGCTATTGCAAAAGTTTTGACAATTACTCTGGTGAAATGCTGAAACACTTCACTGCAGGGTCTTCCAGTGTCACTGGGTCTCACATACTTTGCAAAGATCATATTTTTGCTGCTCTGTTGAGAATAAACTGTCGGCAGATTTTCTGGTAGTATTGTTTAGGATACTTAAAAAAGTATCCTAAAACTTTGTGACTTAAAACAGTCCTTTTACATTGCCATGAATTGGGGGCTCAGACATTCAGGAAGGTCTCTGTTGGACAGTTTTCACTTGGAGTTTCTCATGGCAGTTGCATGCATATAATGGCTGGGGCAGCACTTATTCAAAGGTTCACTTGGGCAGGATATCAACGATGGCTCACACATGGCTGAAAGATGACCCTAGCTATTGGCTGGAGCTCAGTGGAGCTGACAATCAAATTACCTCCATGTAGCCTTTCCAGGAGAAAGTCTAAACCCTTTATGAGTTGGAATAAGTGTCCCAAGAGAGCACAAAGTAGTAGCTGCATGGCTTTTATGAGGTAGCTGCAGAAGTAATAGTATTACCACCTCCATATTTTCATAGTCAAAGCAATCCCAAAGACAGGAGTGGCAAAGAATTTTGTAGCCATTATATTGAAATCTCTAGGTTGCTCCATGGCTACCAATTATTCATATTCCCATACTATGTAAAATACGTTCACTCCCTGGGAGACGCTGCGTTCTGAAATTCTCATTACATTGCAGCAATCAAGTTTGGGCCCGAGATCCAGTATCTTATCATCTAAATCTGGTCTGGATGCAGATGATATTCCTCAGGTGTAGCTCTTGGATATGGCTCTTTGGGTAACATTCATTTAGATCCGAAGACTTGTAAACAAAAGAACATTGTATCTAAACCTCCTCTCTATAGTCAGCATATAAGGTTAGGACAGGTACAGGATCCATGTAGTAGACATTGCCTTTCAACAGCAGGAAAAAGTCAAAATTTCCTTCCAATCATAGCACTGAGCATAAAGCAAAGAATCTTGTGGTATATACTTGAGGTACAGAAACCTAGGAACAACAATTAAAAAGACAAATTATCAGCTCCATTTAGTGTCATTTCACCTCCTCCCCCACGACTCCCACCTCCCCCCATAACCAGTATATAGTGGTGGATTAGTAACAAAAACACTCTCTTTCAGAAATGGGAAGAAAGAGTGAAGAACAACAATCATTCACCTGAAAGAATTTTAGAATCATCAGGCAGAATTTTGAGAAAGAGTGTAGGAAGTTTTCCTTAATTACTACTTAGCCCATTGTTCTTCATGGTTCTTAGAACTTCCGCCTTGATAAACCCTTTCTTTCTTATTTTCTTCCCAGGCTGCATGGAAAGTATATTCTCCTTGGGATTTGAACATCTTTTTTAGACTATTTCTCTGTCGTGGCTTTTCTTTTGGCAATACCTCCTAAAATCACATTCAGCTTCTTATATATTTCATTTCTTCCAATCCATGTACCAATCATATCCACAACTTTTTTTTGACACTTTTCTCCCTCTCTCTCTCTCTCTCTTCTTCCCTCTCTCCCTCCCTCTGCTCTCTCTCTCTCTCTCTCTCTCTCAACCTAATTATGTTTACCTTGACTGAATCAGTTGTTAGGAGAAAGCAAAACTCTTAAGTCTCTTTTTCCATGTTCAATTTTGTCCACCAGAAAGGATTCACTGAGAAATACCTTAATTTATTCAAGTATAAAAAAGATGTACAGGTTGGACCATTGATTTTATCATTGCCACAAATTCTCTCTGGCCTTTAGTAGGAAGACATCGTCTGAGTTTTATCAGTTAAGGATAGAATCAGTTCCACTTACAATACCACAATTCTGGATTCTCACTTGTTCTTCTCACAACATGCTTGGAAAGCAGGAATTTTCTTTGACCTACTCTCTTTCTTGTAGCGCATTTTCAAATACAGGCAATAATAATAAACACAAACTATCAATACTTTATTTTCCAATATCTTTGACCAAAATGACAAGATATTCCAGTCTTTATCTGCTTTTCAAGGTATCTTAAATTGCAATGTAACCAAATATTTCAACTTATCAAAACATGAGTGGTTGAGTTCCAAGCCTCAAATTTCTCTCTGTCTCCTTCCTTGTCCTAAAGCTCATGCCACATATTTTAATTTTTTAATAGTAGAACTTCAATTTGAACAAATTTCTGTATGAGTCAGGAGAGAGTAGGTTACACTGCAATAATGAGCAATTCAGAAAACCCAGAGGCCTAAAATTGTAAAGATTTATTTCTCACTTATTCTATATGTTCTTTAAAGGGTGGCCGAGGATTCTGCTCCAAATTGTCATTGCTTTCACTCTGGGATATGGATTGATGCCCTACAAGAATTGTTGGTCATACTACTGCCCTTTATATGATAGTACAAAAGAAAGGAACATGCTGGGTCTCCAAGCTCCTGCTTTAAATAGCACACATCACTTTTAATTTGCAAATCAAGTCATATAGACACATGGAGTTCAAGTGAGTGAAGTTCCTTAGTCACTATGTAGTGATGACATTTTAGATACAACACAAAGGCATGATCCATGAAGCAAGAATTTATAAGCTGAATTTAATTTAAGTTAAAAATGTCTGCTTCGCAAAAGACACTGTCAAGACAATGAGAAGACATGCCATAGACTAAGAGAAAATATTTTCAAAAAACATATCTGATAAAGTACTATTTTTAATGTGTAAAGAACTCTTAAAATTTATCAGTAAAAATGAACAATCTGATTTAAAAATGAGCAAAAGACATGAACAGTTATCTCACTAAAAAAGATATACAGATAGCAAACAAGCAAATGAAAAGACATACCATATCATATGTCATTTTGGAAATTCAAATTAAAATAAAAATGAGACTCCCCTATAGGCTTATTTGATTGAATCTAGAACACTGTTAACAGCAGATACTGGGAAGGATGTGGAGCATCAGGAACTCTCTTTCATTGGTGATGGAAATGCAAAATTGTACTGCTACTTTGGAAGACAGTTTGAGTTTCTTACGAAACTAAACATATTCTTACCATATGATCCCACTGTAAGTTTACAATTCAGTTTTCTCCAGTCTAACAATACCACTTGCCTCTCTACTGGAATCTTGACCCATCATTTTCTATTCTCTCAGTTCCTTCTTCTTCTTCTTTTTTTTTTTCTCATTAATATGTTTGTCTTGGTTGCCTTTACAAATATATCCTTACTGGTAGTATTCTGAAAAAAAGCAAGAGTATCAGATAGACTCATAAAATTGCCTATACCCACTTTTATGATCTACACAAAGAAAATTTCAAAGTTGAACTCAAATATTATGATCTCTTCACTATTCATCTGTAAAAAATTGTTAATTTTTTAATTTCTATAAGATACCATCATGAAAATATAATTTTTACATGTAACTTAAGAAAAAGCCATTTTAATTAGCTGTGATATACAATATAGGCTGTAACTAAACACATAAACAAGTAATTCATCTTCCTCTTTTCAAGTTGTATTTTTGTACCTGATTTTTTCAGAGATATTGTTTATTTGCTTAATTTGAGTGATATATATCCTGACTATAAAAAATAAGTATCAATGTTGACAGATTTTGACTAGCCCAATCACACCCATAATTGAATCATACTCAATTAAAACCAGGTTTGCTTTGATTCTTTACATCTTTTCTCAACTATCGAGTAGTAAGACAAGTTTAAACATTCATAATCTAACTCAGATATGGAGCAGACAAGCAAAGCTTGAAAAGTGTTAAAGATGACCTTCTACTCCTCCAAAATATAATTTGTTGATTTAATGATATCCATTGTGTGGTGTCCACACAAGATGCTAGGCATGCAGGACACCACAGCAAAGAGGAAAGATTAATATTCAGGGAAGTAATTTTTTTTTTACAAACAATTTATTTAGTAATTTTATTTACAAACAATTATTTAGTAACAAACTCTGCTCTACCTTCTTTATTATTAAAGGGAGGAATAATACATTTCATGACAGATAACTTTGGTTGACAAACCGAAGCAGAAAATCCTCTGCAATGTCCGAGGGGTCTCTTGCTCTGGATGTGTCTTACACCCACTCTGTACATAATCAGATTCAGGTATTTGACTCTATTCATCTGTACCATGTGAACGTGGCTCCTTCAATGGGCAGACTTTAATTCTTAATTCTGGAGATGCTCCCATATAACCAATGCTTCATTATTGCCAGATAAAAATTCTCCATCTTGGGCCCTCTCTCATATACCCTTTCTCCCTTTCTCCCTTATTTCTTCTTGACTCCCACCTCTTCTTTTAAACTCAGCTTCTTGTGAAAATTATCAGTTATTTATCATTTCCATGAATAGATAGGGGGCCAGGGTAGAAGATAGGAGAGAAGGGAGAGGATTTCTTTGTAATTTAGCCTCAGTGTGAACCTTTCACAGAGCCAAGATTAGCCTCCTGTTGGCATATCTCTTGGGTGGTTTTGTACTAAAGAAATTTATATGTTTTGATTAGCTTGCCTTGCATTATCAAATGCTCTTCTCTTATCATTATAAATGTTAGGTTGCAAAAGGTGTATAAGACTGTCAGAAGAGTAACAAAATTTATATAACTTACACTTATGAAAAGCATTCCAGAGGGAAAAGAGAGGGTTTTGAGGATCTTTTATAAGAGTACCTAATCTAATATAGGTCATCAGGGAAGATTTCTGTGGAGTGATTTTTTTGTTCTTATCTTAAAGAAAGGAGTAATTGATGGGCATAGAAGATAAAAGTCAGGAAAAACTTTTGCAAGCAGAGGTAACAGCATATTTCTACCTATAATGGGGAATTGGGGGGCAGAGTGATTAAAACAAGGCAATTTACATAGGCAGCCATTATGACAGGACAAAACACAAAAGGCAGAGTAAGTAAGATGTGAGTCTTGGAGACCACATGAAACAAACAGCACATATCCATATAGGATATACTAAAGTTTTGGTGTTTATTGTACACCTTCAATAGGGATTTTAACTTTATTTCAGTTTGATTTTGATTGAGGTGCAATTTAAATACTACACTATACTATATAATTTAATATATATAAATAAATATATAAATATGATATAATATAAATATATAATACATAAATATAAGTATATAATATATAATAAATACATATTTATATACCATATAATTTAAATTCACCAATTTTAATTGTACAATTAGATGAGCTTTGCTAAATGTATGAAGCAATGGAACCACTACTAGAATCATGATATAGAACATTTCCATCTCTGTCAAATTTCATTTTATAGTTATTTCATTTTTAGAATCTCATATGAATGGAATCATACACTTTTCTTCTTGTCTGGCTTCATTCATATTCACTCATCAAAACATTTTGATATTCTTCAATGCTGTTACATGTATCATAACCTTTTTATCATATTAATATCCAGATTAATTTTTTATGAATTCTTCTTTGTACAGCTTATTTAATTTTGAATCCTTAGTCTGGAAATCAATGTGAAATTATGAAATTATTCCTAGAGAAAAATGTCCACTTTATTTTGTTCAATTTTATGCTGACAGTTCCCAGAATATATAGAATACTATGTATGAGAAGTCAGCTTCTCAAAACACATATCTTTTACTATTATATTGAAAGAAAATCAATGTAGTTCTTCAACAAAAGTGTCAAGTTTTTTTTTTTAATTTTGTATTTCTTTTCAGCGTAACAGTATTCATTGTTTTTGCACCACACCCAGTGCTCCATGCAATCCATGCCCTCTCTAATACCCACCATCTGGTCCCCCAACCTCCCATCCCCCACCCCTTGAAAACCCTCAGATTGTTTTTCAGAGGGAAATTGGAAGGGGAGGTGAACCATGAGAGACTATGGACTCTGAAAAACAATCTGAGGTGTCAAGTTTTTTAAATTAAACACAAGAATTTCTTTTTTATGTGTTTCTTTTTTAAAAGATTTTATTTATTTATTTGAGAGAGAGAGAGAGAAAAAATGAGTAGGGAGAGTGGCAGAAGAAAGAAAGAGAAGCAGACACTCTGATGATCAGGAAGCCTGACATGGGTCTTGATTCCAGAACCCAGAGATTATGACCCGGAGATCATGACATAGAGCCTAAGGCAGACATTCAACCAACTGAGCCTCTCAGGTGCCCTATTCATTCAAAGATTTTAAACAACATGTAAATTGATCTGTTGAAGGACAGATCCAAAGAGAAACTTGATTTGTTCCTACCTAGTATATTTACAGATACTCTGCAAAAAAAAATAATCTGTATTAAATCTATATTTTTATTCTAAGTAATGACTTGAAACTGGTCTTTTTTATAATTACATTGTGTATAGTTATGAATGAAGAAATAGATGGTTGCTGAAATGTGCTTTGAAAACATAATGACAATCATTAGTAATAAAATGGTACCTGTTTGCATTCATTGATTTTGATTCTACTAATGAGAAAGATATCTGTGCATGCTAGAATATTTTATTGGTTTGCCTGGTTGTGAATCAATATTAAAATAATAGAAAGTCAAGAAATTCAAATTTTATCTTCATTTGAGTTACAAAAAGTTCCTCAAGAACATATGCTTTTATTATTGGGTACTTATTTAAAAGAACTTTTTAGTTGTGTTTAGAGATGAACCAGAATATTGCTTTATGATGCCTGTACAGCACAATTATTTAGGCCTTTTCCTCTCTTAAATTCTATTAAGATGACAAGATAAATATTTAAAAAATGAGAAGAAAGCCATATATTACTAGAAAGTCAAAAACAGTGCCAAAGCAAGCCTTATTATTAAGGAATTTCTGGAAGATATAATGCAAATGGAATCTAACTAGTGGTAAAATTCCACAGAGCTTGGACACTTACACAGGGAAAAGAGCTTCCAAATAAATGAATTTTCACAAGAAATAAAAACATGAAAATATTCCAAGGAGTGAAAAGCAGAAGATGAGATAGTGATCAGTGATAGAGTGATTGATTCAAATGGAGTTAAAAGGCAGTGGGACAGCTGCACTAAGATCCATTTTCACAGCAGTTGCTAGGGCATTTGCCCCAAAACTAAAAGCCAGTCATAGAGCTCTTTAGCTGAAGTGGTGCATATGCTAAAGGAGACTCCCAAGCTGCAGATACAAATAGAGCAAAAAGAAAAACAGGAAGAACTCACACAATTAGAAGTCAAGCTACTCTCATACACCTTACTCATCTGTAAAAAATCCATAAAATCAGCGTACTTCTAATCAGAATCAGCATTTGCCAACTGTGTTTAGGTTGTACTGAGGAAATATTCTTTCTTAGAGGTAGAAATAAATGAAAATCAGTAAACTTTAGAAGCTTCCAATATCATTTAACTGTTTCAACAAGGTATTTACTCTCCTGAACCAATAAAAATAAGTATTTTCCAGCAAATAGAATTAATGAAGGACACCAATATGATTGGTCAATTCAGAGAAATTAAAAATAATGTCTTCAACAGGACAACAATAATTGAAATTATGATACTGAAATCTCAGTAAAAGAAATAATCCTCAAGAAAGCAAATAATTAAAGGGACCAAATAAGAAGGTTTACAGTAGAAGTAATTAGCAAAATTAGAGTAATACATGAAGGTACAACATTTAGAACACAAGAAAAATAATTTTTAAGAAATAATTGCTGAAATTAAAATCTCAGTAGATAGGCTATATAGTGGAATGGAACTGACTAAAGGTTATATTATTGAATTGAAAGACAGAACTAAATTTTTTTCTCAGAATTCAGTGGAAAATGAATAAAGGTAAAAAAAAAATATAAGAGTAATCTATAAAATACAAAGACCGGATGCAAGAAACCCAACAGCACCACTTATTTATTTATTTATTTATTTATTTATTTTTCTATTTATTCTATTTTATTTATTTATTTATTTATTTATTCTAGAAAGAGATGGTTGAAAGAAGATCAAATCAACAAAATAATAGAAAATATCCCTGAAAGACTTGGTATTTAGGTAGCAAGGACTCATCAACTTCTTTATACAATTATTTTAAAGGTAAATAAATCTAATTAACATGTACTAATTTTTTTAAAAATATAGAAACACAAACACAACTCAGAGAGAAGCAGAGACAGAGAGAATGAGTCCGAGAAAGAGAAAAAGAAAGAAATTACTCAGAGGTTTTATTGTTGAATTATCTCATATTCTTTCATTTGAGCACTGTTTTCTACATGTATTTGTCTGTTGTGGTTCTACATCTCTTGAATTTCAGCACACAAATCCATTTAGCTGACCAGGGAGTCACATTCCTTTGAGTACAACATTAGCCTATAGGTAGGTATTTGACCCAGATGGATTTCTCTAAATCATTTTTCAGGAATGGATGGAGAACTCTGGGAGAGAAAACATCTCTCTTCTCCTTTGATTGTAAGGTATAAAGAACTGGATCTCAAGAGCTCAATTAGTGTTGAGGTGTGTATTGTATACTTGTCTGATTTTGCTGGTCCCATTTTTTTTTTTTAACTTTCTAGATTTACTTGGCCATTCCTTCTGCTTGATACCTCCAGTGCTCTTCTGGGAATGGATTGAAAGAGTTGTTTAACTAAATACTGTGTTAGTGCTCAGGCCACCTCACAGAGGGGAGACTCATTCCCATTCTCACTACACATAACTAAAAGCACTATTTTCCTTCGACTTTATAGGGGAAATGAAGTAGGTCAAAGATCCTGAAGTCCAGTGGCAGATTGCCAGCTCTACAAAAGTCCAGTACTGCAGAGATGCAACTCCCTAGCCATCCACATATTGGGAGCTGAGCTCCTGCTCAGGAACCGTCCCTTGGCAGAATTGGCAGTCCTATAGGCTTTGGCTCAGCCAGCCCTGATAGAGCATGGAAGTGCTGCATCACTGACACTGTAGTAGTTTGATGCTCACTCACTGAATACAAGGCAAGAGCAACAGTTCTGCCTGCACAATTCCCCAAAATGATGATTCAGATTTCTGGCACTGGAAACTAAAAGCAGCATTCTAGTTTTGTCAATGTCAACTACAGCCTTACAGACGTCCAGGAAATTGACATAACCATTAGCCCTCACTAGTGCTATGTTGGTGATGGTGACTAGACAAAAGCAGATTTCCTTTAAGGAACTTAAACAAGGACTTCAGAGCATGGATACTCCCTTGGTTTGCTGATGGGACTAAGCAATAATTAGGACTGATTCAGGGATACACAGGCTCCTGCCTCTGTGATTCCCAGAAAGAAAAAAAAAAAAGATTTTTAAAGAACGAAACTGATATTTCTGCATTTTAAAATGGAAGGGTTTAGGTGATTATATCTGGGTAATAATGTAACAGCTTGAGAATTTAAAAGTCCAGGAATTTTCTGGCTTCAGACAAGTTTGGACCAGTTGTTAAAATGTTTTGCTGGGTATCTCAAAGTCAGTTTCTTTCTCATTCTCTCTCTCTCACAGGCACACACACACACACACAAGCAATTTTCTCTTGCCCTTCCTCTCTTGCTCTCTTGTTTTCATTCTCACTACTCTGTCACCCTCACCCATCCTTTCCTCATTGGTCAGATTTTATCTCAAGTCTGCTTTGCTGTATCTTGGGTTCATTTTGCAAAACTCAGAATTTGATCTTGAAGTTCTACAAAAAAGTAAATCATTGAATGCTGTTACTAAACAAATCAGCTTCTTAAAAAAGAAGATGGAAGCAGGAACAGGAAATTACTCAAGGCAAAATCTATTCCTATATGTCCATCCATAAGCACTCTTTGAGAAAATGAATTGACTTTAGACTTATTTTTAATTTTAACTTAATTTTATTGTGTCTGCTTGTGTTTGCAAACATTTCTGAAAATCTTTCCATAGCTGTTGCTTTCCGTCAAATTTACCAGTGAAATCAGTGTGAAACTCTGAATTATAGGTTCTGATTGAATCAGCATGTAGTAAGCTAGCATTAATTGATTTGACTACAGATTAGAGCAGAGAACATTTTTCAGAAATGTGTTGCTATCCATTAGACATAGCCTTAGTATCAACTGACACTATCTATCAAGGTCCCCCTCACTCATGTAGTACAGTCTGGTCACAAGATAGCAAAGAAATTTTTGATAGATGAACACCTGACTATTTTCATGTTCTTTAAAAAATAAATCTCTAGCTAGGTCATTAAAAACAATACTTCAAAATAGAAACTGCCAATCCATCCAAGAGAGGGTGTGACTCCATTGTTAGAGCTTGCTATAGCTCCCATACCATTAAAAATTGGATTTTGATCTGTTAATGAAAGTGACGTTTTGATTTTACTGTCTCTTCTCACCACTCTTCTTACATTGACAATTTGTAGTCAAAAAGGAAAAAATCACGCTGATAATTTGAATATTGGCTTTTGTCTTCCTTTCTGTCTACTTTTTCTAAATAGACGAACTGACAAGTGATGCCTTGGTTTATCTAATCTCAACAAATCTCTTTTGCTGCTCAATAATACCACTTGACACCTTTCACAAGCTCATTTATGTTAGCATGCAGATTGTTTCTCTACACAGATTTCATAGACTAAGAATAAATCATTTAGTATGGAATTTGAACATATAATTAAAAAAGCAATGTATCAGCTTCCACTGATAATAACTTCTAATAAAACAATGGGCAGTGTTGCAATATAACCACCTAAATGATATTTTTATCTCCTTTTGTTTCACATTTCTTTCTATAACTTTTATTAATTAACATAAAAGTTTGAACGCAATCTTATGTAATGTCTTCTACCAGAACATAAAATACTAAATAAGTATTTGCGCACAGGTATGAAAATATATGTTTTATGAAACAGATCTCTTTATATGGTATCAGCAAAGTAAATTTTAAAAATTTATAAATCATATACCTGTATATTTAAGATTTTAAATTATATTATAATATAACAAGACTGCTCTGTAGAGAGTCTTCCTTCAAAGGGTCAGCACAGTTAATTTTTCCGGATATATGTTAGACAAAGGAAGCTTATTTTTATGAGTATATATGTATCTTTTATTTTTTACATATAACATAATGTTCTTCTGCACCTTGATATTTTTCCCCTTTAATAATGTTTCTTGAGAGTAACACATGTATATGTCACAGGCTGCTGACTGTTTCCACAGTCTAACCTAGAAATCACACACAAGAAAAGCAAAAGTGATTTGAAGAAATAAAGTACAGCTGTGAGAAATACTTGAAAGAGTATAAGGGGGATAGAGGTTGATAAAGTCCAGTGGAGAAGCAATGGCAGCCTAAGCAAAGGCAAATCTGGTGTCACTATTGACTGAAAATAGGGTGGGAGCTTTTTTTTGTCCTTTCCACTGCTATATTTTGGGTGTTTACTACTCCGTTTTCTGACTACTTCAGAGTAGAACAGTACCAGAGTCAACACAACAGCTTTTACAAAGTAGATAACAGGTGAAAAAAGACCAGCAGGATCCTGAGTATTCTTATCTTACTTCCCAGATATAGCTTGGCAACCATAATTACTTGAGAGTCAACATAGAACTTCAAGAAGAAGTATCAAACTTCCCTGAGGGAGAGAGTCAGTGAGGAAAGAAAAAACAGAGTTTATCAAACCCAGTCTATGATGTTCTGGGAAACTTTTTCAGGGACATGTTTTACCTCCAAACCTATCAGAAATTTTGCAAGCTAGCACTAAATCTTTGGACTGCTACTCTATAAAACTAGTCAAGATGACTGATAAATTAATGGGAAATAATCTCATAAACAAAAGAGCCACACATAGAGGAGCACAACCAAAATAAAAAAGAAATATCAAAACACTATATATACTATACTGGATAAACCAGAATTTTTTTTTCATTGGTTGGATAAATCAGAATTAATACAGCATGTAAGTCAAGAATTTCTCAACACTATATCCATGGAGCTATTGATAATTGAAGAAGGATGTCATTAAGTAGGCATACTGGTAATAAAAAGAATTGTAATGGTTGGAATGAACAACACATATATGAACTAAATGAAAATAAGAGAGAGTCAAAGAATAAATTTTGTAGATGAAAAATCAGTTGTAGAAGGCAGTCAGGAAAGGCAGGGTAGAAAATACAAACAAAAATCTAACAAATTTGGGAGTTAAGAGTAGAAGTAGCAAAGTTATAATAGATCCAGAAGAATAGGGACAGTTAAAAAAAAGCATCAGATATACTATCTGAAAAAATAATGACTACAAATTACAAAGGACAAAAGACTAAGGGATGAATGTTTAGTATTGGTATGATACAATCTTAAGCAGAATAGATGGAAAAGCCCCCACTAAAATAGATGAAAGTATAATATAAGGGCAACAAAAACCAAGAGAAGTTCCAAAAGTTTCCAGTAAGAAAGGATCACCCTCAAAGAAAAGGTAATTAGATTGATAACAAACTTCTTAACAGAGAGGGTAGAGACAAGAGAACTTTGGGGATTATTTATTAAAAATTTCAGAGAAATGACATTTGGAGCTAGAATTTTATATAGCCAGATTCTCCCTTACATGTGAAAGCTTAACAATGTGAAAGTATGAAAGGCTTAAAAGTTTATTTAAAAAAAAAAACTTCTAAATTATATTTGTAGGTATGACTGTTAAAAGAGGAAAAAAACATCAAGGAGGATGTTATGAGACATAATGAATAGTTATAAGATACCACCTGCTTCAAATAAGGTAGTTCCTCAAATATAATCCTCTACCCCATATGCAGAGCAGCTCTAACCCTATGTAAATAAAGCTGAAGCTAGAAAAGACGGATGTATTTCCGCATGGTCTGATGCAATCATCTTTAGCTGAGCAAACTCCTGGATAGAATTTGGGTCTCAGAACCTTGAATATTCTTTGCTGGAGAATATTGCTAAACACTCTGTTTTGGTTGGATTAATTTTTTCTGTGTCATCTGAAAGGATTAATGTTTTACAAATAAATATTTATGCTTAGATTTTGCTTCTTTTAATCTAATTTGATATTCCTTAATTTTCAACAGTTCATTTTAAGCCACTTATATTTAAAGTGGTTACTGAAATTTTGAGTTTATTTTTGCCATGATCTTTTGCAATGTTTTTTAACCATGTTTTCTTCTTAGCCTTTTTTTTTTTTATCACTTCCTGCCTTTCGTCTGGTTGAGATTTTTTTTTCCTTAATTCTCTCATACTTTTACATTAAATGTGCTACATTTACATTAAATGTCTTTTTTGAAAATATACAACTTTATCTTTATAACAAGATGCCAGTATTAATCACTGTCTTTATCTTACTGCTTGCAGAACACAAAACAGCCATTCTGAAAGCCCAACTTTGATCCAGTTTCTGCCTGAGGCCCTTTTTAACCTTTTGCTTCTGGAAAGTGGCAACCTTACTCCCACCAGGTGATCTGGCTTACTATGGGGCTTCTTATTTGGATTTCTTCTCTATTTAGAGTTACAGAGATTTTCCTTTAGTTTTAGGAAATGAATATACATTTTAATGTCACTTTTTAAAATTTCTTTATGCTTCCAGTAATGATGGGCAATTTCAATATATGGAAACTTTGTCAACTTCACATAAAATTGGAAGAACTAACATCTCTATATTTTTCAGTTTTCCTACCCTAGGATATGGCATGTTATATGCATATTTCAATATATTTCTCCTATAATAAATTATATTTTTTATTAAATGCATAATTCTAAACACATTTTTATTGAAACATTAGGAAAGATAAGAAATGGAGGCACCTGAGTGGCTCAGTTGGTTGAGTTTCCAACTCTTGATTTCAGCTTAGGTCACGATTTCGGTTTTGTAGGATGCAGCCCAGCTTCAGGCTCTGTGCTGGGCAAGGAGCCTGCTTACAATGCTCTCTCTCTCCTTCTGCTGCTCCCTACCCTCTCAAAAATAAATAAATAAATAAATAAACAAACAAATATAAGAAATAGGACAAGAGCTTTGGCACGAGACAGTTTACACTGTTTTTTTTAAACCCACATATGTAAATAAAACAACACTGCATATATAAAAGACTTTTATATATTTATGTGTATACCTGCATATATGTGGGGTTATATATTCACATATTACAGTAAACACATTAGATTAGTTGCTAATGAATATGAATAGAAAAGATGTGTGAGTCAGGATTGTAGAAAAATAAAGGAATAAAATATATAAGCAAAACAAGAGAAGGACCTTGAACAATGATGAAAATAAAATAGGAACTATGGAGAATGGCTATCTTAATTCTTTGCACCCGATGCCTACTATATATATTGTGTGTTTGTATATAGCTAGCAAGCATACGCTATTTCCATATTCAAATGCATCACTCACAATTAATATACAAGCAATCTTGTATTTAAAGGACTAATTAACAATGGGGTGCCTGGGTGGCTCAATGGGTTAAAGCCTGCCTTCAGCTCAGGTCATGATCCCAGGGTCCTGGGATCAAGCCTCACATCGGACTTTCTGCTCAGCAGGGAACCTATTTCCCCCTCTCTCTCTGCCTGCCTCTCTGCCTTCTTGTGATCTCTGTCTGTCAAATAAATAAATAAAATCTTAAAAAAAAAAAGAGGACTCATTAACAGGAAGTATTCTGAAGTGAGAGTCCTTTGTATTATTTCCATATTCATAATGACTTGTGTTTATGGTTCTATTTCAAATAATAAAATTCAAAGAAATTCAGTGTGGAATCTTGAACTCTTAACGATTCACTTATTTCATTAAATAATGTTTAAAAAATAATTTGAAAAGCCTAAGCAACTTATCCAATGTTAACATCAATGATAATAAATAGGACTACAAAAGGAAAAATTTAAGTATCTTTTGGGTCCCTAATTATGAGATCTCAGCATTCTGCAAATGAACACAATATGAACAATACACATTCTTTACCCTAGAATGAAAGTCTCAAAATGTTTATGTTCCATAAGTCTCTATTTGCCTAGATAACACATATTTCCTTTAGTCTGATTAGAGTACAAAATCAGAATATCAGAAATATTTTCTTGATTCTCTTGCAGAAGAAATTTGAGGATGACAGTTATTTTTTCTTAGCATAAGACATTCAAAACAACCAATTTGTTCTCACTGTGTGAGTCATTGAAATACGAAATTTAATAAGGATATGGCAGTTCAAATTACTTTTCCAGTAAGTATATATTGGTGGCATCAGCATATGCATTCTAAATTTATCAGTAAATAGGAACAAGATCCAAATCACATTTCAGACTTCTGTTTAGGTACCTGGGATATGAAAGAATATTTGGAAAGAGAGAAATTTGATGCACAGCAAAATGACTTCTACATTAGAGGGAAGCAAACGGCCTTTAGTTTGGCTGGACTAGAAATTAATTTGCTAACCAAAGATAAGTTTGTTTCATTAAAACTTCAACACAAATAAATGGGCTTCAACATCCTTATTATATGATAAAAGGACAGAACTGGATGTTTTCTAAGGAATGTTCTCCAGTTCTATCATTCCATGAGTCCATACACTGAACCTACAAATATTGAGCCATGAACCTTTTATTGCAGATTTTCTTACCAATGAAATATTGGAAGATAAATGGATTTATATCTAACAACTAGATTTGAATCTTAGTTCTAATATCTGCAGCCCTAAGAACTTAGATACTCAAAGACTACAAGTCTCTTCCTGTAAATGATAAAGAAACATAATAATATCTAACTTAGAGACACAATTTGAACACCAACAATAATAGACATAAAGCACCGCCAGCATAAACGTAAAGCACATATTGCATATTTCTTGGTCAATAATGGGTTCAATGTTATGAAATAAATTATTATCATTTGATCAGTCCATATTCAACACATAAATAGAAGAGTTACTTACTAAAGTGCATATTTTTAAAAAGAGTACTAATATATATATAAACTTTAGAATTATTCAGCTAACTAGAAGTTATAGTTAAAAATATAGATAAAAAGAAATGAAAAACAAAATATAAACCAGTACATGCTACTTTAGCTGGCATGCTACACTAGAAAGCCATATAAGGAAATAAGGCCGGTTGTGTTTCTTAAAGGGGTCTAATTTAGACATTTAGAAAAGTCTTTTCTTTTTCTTTCTCCTTTTTTTTTAAGTGAGAGAGAGAGTGTGTGTGTGAACAGGGAGCGTCAGAGGGAGAAGGAGAGAGAATCATAAACAGGCTCCATGCTTAGTGCGGAGCCGCACACGAGGCTTGATCTCACAACACTGAGATCAAGACTTGAGTTTTCTCTAAAAACAAAACAAAATAAGACAAAAAAGTCTTTTCTGGTGGAGACTTACTTACTTAGGAAACTCAGGTTCCTATTGATATTAGTTTATATTTAAAGGAGTTATATTGTCATAATCCTTTTCAAACACACATGAATGGTCATGAACTATTAAAAATGAAAAAAAATTCTCTCTTCAAGATTAATATCAAGACTCATCCATTAAGAATTTACATTTAGACTATACGTCAGATTGGCTAGTAGTAGCACAGGTTGAAAATAGACCACTCTATTTTTCCATTAACTGAATACATTTTATAAGTTGAAGAAATGTTTGAGTCTGCAGTTTATTCATTAATGCTAAAGTAAAGCAAATGTCACATTCTACGTAATTTTTTCAATCATCACGACCATGTCATCTACTAGTGAACCAATATTAAATAATAATGAATAAAAGGAGAAAACCAAGAAAAGCATACTGGTAAAAAGCATTTAACTATGATTATAAGTTTAACTGCATGAACTATGTTAAAATTAAAATGAGCTGCTTCAAAGAAAAAGCATCTATTAAATAAATGTAATAGGTGTTTTACTAAGTAATACTGATTTTGAAAATGAGAAAAAATATTACTACTTTAAATCACTACTTTAAATCACTACTTTTTCAGGAAAAAGCCCTGAAATTTTGCTAAGATATTAAAATATTACCTTGATCAGGCACAACAAAATCTTAAAAAAAGACATGATGTAATTCAGAGGTTGAAAACTTTCTCTGTAAGGGGCCAGATAATAAACATTTTTGGTTTTATGGGTCCTAAGGTCACTGGGGAACTATTCAGTTCTGCCATAGGTAAGAAGCCATGACAGTGGAAATAAATGAGCATGGTAGTGTTTCAAAAAAACTTTCTTTACAAATATAGGGAAAGGCTGAATTTGACCCAAGGGCTACAGTATTCTGGCCTATGATATAACTAATTCATCTTGGAATAAAGTGAATGAATCCAATGATAACTGAAAAATTTCAGTGTAATTTTACTCTTCTCTCTTAATGTGGAAAAAAAAAGCACAGTTAGGTTTTCTGCAACATTTGTACCTTACACTTTTAATGGTTAAAATGATGATAGGAGAACTATTAGGCTTTTTCTGAGTTATTAAAGAGACTCATTCTGTTTAACCATTCCTTTCTTTTCAAATATCCCGAGTTGAAAGAAGTCACAAAAAGGATGGACAATAAGGAAACAAACCAGTGATTCTGAAACTCCAAAAGTAATGGAAAGAGAACACTGAAAGGACAGGAATGAGCCCGTACAAGAAAATTTATGAACAGTAGTACACATAGGTTCATGAGTGAGGCCGAAAGCTACCAGAAAACAAGAACAGAATTTACCATTTCCTCCTTGGATATCTGAGGCAGCAACATAAAGCCCTTAAAAAAAAAAAAAAAAAAATCGTCTTCTCTAGTCCTTTGCCTTCAGACAAATGGATGTCTAAATGATTAATGACAGAGAGTTGAGGACTCCAAAACTCTCTGGAGATTTAACAAGTTTTGAGAGAGAATTGCAGAAGAAACCCACTACAAGCCTCAGTGGTTTGAAAAAGTTAATTATCATCATATGATCTCAACATATTACCTGGATGACATGTATATTTGACAAGTGTACTAGGGAGAATTGGACTCCCTGGTTGTCAGCTATTCTTATGCTTTCATTAGGGTTCTTTTACATCTTTTTTTTTTTTTCTTAAAAACCAATTCCCTGTCCTTCATTATAATAGGCTTAAAATGTAATATAATTACTCCAGCATAATACAGTTCAATTATAATATTTGCTATGAAACTGCATTGCCATCTTTTCTCTACTAACATACACTGACACACTTCAAGGGAAATTACTTTGAAGTGTCTAAGATGGCTACTTTAAAACATTAAAACAAAGGTGAGCTTTGTCTATAATTAGCGCCTCAGTACTTATTTCTAATTAGGATATAGAAAAGTGGATACAGAGTATAGGTGACTGTGGTATTCAAATAAATAAAATCATGCTTGTTTGAATTTAGGTGACTATATATTTATTGACCAAAATGAGACAACAAATAATTGTATCAGGACAACAGATTTAAACACTATGCATGGCTATATGGTGATGATATAGCCATCTTCACTTCACTTCTTGAAGTGAAGAAGATGATGATTCCATATATGTGGGTGACCAACACATGCACTGGGAGAAAAGTTATTCATTTAAGAGTAAGCAGTCAAAAATGTAAAACTGTTTTCTTTTAGATTTTATATATATATGTATATATATATACATATATATATGAATATAATAATTTCTTTTAAAAGAAATGAACATGGGTATCCAATTAATTTTAAGTTGTATGGAAAATATATTGTATTATCAATGAAAATAATCAACAACCAAGGTACTTATTAGAGGCATTAAGAATGTTCATCTTGTGCAAAAGCATGTAATTACTGTCCAACATACAAGAATAAAATATCTATTAATATTAGTTAATTTGAAGTACTCAATTTGATAAGAATGTCATAGGAGAAATTTCTTTACTAGAAAGGGGAATGGACTAGGATAGAAATCTCCTCAATGCTAAGACTTTGTGATAAACCATTGCATCTATTGTCTACAAGAAAACTAAAAAATCTGGTCACTGCCAGAGACTCTATTCCCCATGGGTGACAAGATGCATTTCTGTGAGCAGAATTCATAGTAGCACTGTGTCTCAGCCATATGTACACCTTATGGCAGGACCACCTGTTAGTTCTGGAGCAGGAACTTTAGTCTAACATTCTGCTTGATCCTCTACATTTTTTCACATTCACCCAATTCTTCTAGAAAGATATGTCTATAAACAGTTATAAGAACCTTGGAAAGAGCATCAGCTTTAGAGACTGTATTATAGTTGCTCAACTTCTGAAACTTTTGGTCCCTATATTCATCATACACTCAATCCCTAATAACAGGTTTTAAAAAGTAAAAAAGCAAAAAAAAAAAAATACAGACTTTATGGGCTCTTCAGTGACCACCTGGACAGGTTTATTGTGCCTAGCCACACTGACTATGGATAAAGAACACATGTGGAAATATAGCACTGGCAACTAGGTATTCCACAACTAGACACTGGACAATTCTGTGGTTCTTGAATTCTGCCAAAGCATCATCTTGAACTATTTTTTGAACATTTTAGGACTGGCAAAATCTGAAAAACACTTTGCCAAGTATTGGCCCATATATATATTTCAATGGTGCTTTAATCTATATGATTCTAATTCATTTATATTTAAATTATCAAGATATTTCTCAAGAACTATTAGATATCCTTTAAAAACTTATGATCATTTTCATCATTTCTTTCTTTTGTTTGAATCAGAAAAAGGTGTTTCACCTCAAGTACAATTTCTTTTTTTTTTTTTTAAGATTTATTTATTTATTTGACAGACAGAGATCACAAGTAGGCAGAGAAGCAGGCAGAGAGAGAGAAAGGGAAGCAGGCTCCCCGCTGAGCAGAGAGCCCAACGTGGGGCTCAATCCCAGGACCCTGGGATCATGACCTGAGCCAAAGGCAGAGGCTTTAACCCACTGAGCCACCCAGGCACCCCTCAAGGACAACTTCTAAGATTGAATCTCAGTTGCACTGAGATTTCTGAGAAGGTTCTTAATCTACCAAAATACTTCTAATAAAACATATTAAAATATTATCAAATGCATAAGAATTTATGAGTTTGACATTGTGCTGGTAATTATAGGGACTGTACGTATAGTCCTTCTGCCCTGAGAACTTGTTACATTACAAATAGATAGACAAGGCCAAAGTTCATAAAGCACATACTAAACATTAGTAGTATTTGTATTTTCTGGTATAGTTTTGAACTGGTGTGTTTACTTAAAATGCAGTTTCCTTGGAAACTTCCTCCAAGATTTGGGTTAATTAGGTCTGGGGGATTCACATGTATATCTGATAGCACATATGCTAATTAAAGATGAGAATAATTTGGGAGATTTTTGTGGAGAAGCCAGAACTGGGGCTAGCCAGCTGAAGATGGTTCTGGATAAGCAGAAAAGAAGAAAGATCATATATGGTTAAGTTTAACCAGAAGCTTGAGTTGCAATATGGATAGAACTCACCTAAAGGGCAATAATGGAGAGGATTCATGTTAGAAACTGCAAGAAATAATATAGAGAGGGTCAACTTCTAGAAGGAGATCTGCACCAGGTGGTGGAGCTTAGTATATCAACGACAGAACAGAGGCCACATGATAAAATTTGTCCTAGGAAAATCGGTTCCAAAGCTTTATGTAGGACAACTTGAAGACAGAAATTCCAAGGGGAGAGACACGAGTTAAGGTGATACTTCAGCAATTCAGGTGAAGGGTGGTAATAACGTTAAGTAGGCAGGATCAGCTACTTAATTTGTAAGCCCACTGCGAAATGAAATTTGGAGTCCCATGTTCAAAATTTACAAAGAATGTCATGACTGTGACTGTAGGAGGTTCACTTAAGTGTGGGTTTTTCCTAAATATGGGACCATGAGTGTTCATGAAACAGGCACTATATGTAGGGCACAACATAATGTTACCACAAAATGGAGGATCTGAGAGCTAAACTCAGTTGTCATATAGGTTTTGTTTATGAATTTAAAGTTTTAAAGTGAATAAAATGCAAA
This sequence comes from Lutra lutra, assembly GCF_902655055.1. NCBI lineage: Eukaryota > Metazoa > Chordata > Mammalia > Carnivora > Mustelidae > Lutra > Lutra lutra. The sequence goes on along the minus strand of NC_062282.1, from coordinate 38,114,732 downwards.
TTTTTCTTTTACATAAACTATATTATTCAATTACTCTAGTTATTGGGAACATGGAGCCGTGCAACCTTACAGTGGCATTTAATTCAAAATGGTAAAGAGGGAAATCCAGAGCTCTATTAGAGGAAGACCTAACACTAGAAAAAATTCCTTCAAGAAAAAGGAATTGGGGAAGATAAACATTCAGTTTTCTAGTCTTAGTAGTTTGACCAAAAACTTATTTGGGGAAAATATGGTAAATTTTCTTCTATTTATTTTGTACTTGAATACAGAGAATTATATTCATTTAAAAAACATTCCTACAAGTAATTGGAGGCATGAGACCAAAGACTGGTAAGAGATAAAGGTTATATATGTGTGTGTGTGTATGTGTGTGTGTGTGTGTGTGTGTGTGTGTATTTTTTTTTCCTATGTATGTGTGTGTATGTATATATATATACAAGTTATTTTCACTATGTTATGGAATACACAATGGATTAATTAGCATTTCATGAATTTAAAGGTAAAAGTGAAGCATTCTAAGTGTTGTAGTCCTACCAGCTTATTAGTATAACATTCTTTCTTCTAAGTAAAATATAGTCTACTTTTAATATGAAGTTGTTCTACGTCTATTGACATTTTTACAAATTTACCTTATAGTGATATACTTTACAGAGGTTAAATTATTCAATCCACTTTGCATTGTTATAAGAATCAACACTTTCTGGGGATTTATTATGTGCCAGGCATGATTCTAAGCACATGAGTATTATTTCATTTGATACTTGCAGCAGAGATCAATGTTATGAACACAATGTTTGGGTTCCCTCAAATTCATTTGCTGAAGCTCTTAATAAGATAGTATTTGGAGGTGGGGACTTTGGGAGATAATTAGGTATAGATGAGGTCATGGGAGTGGAGTTCCATGATATAATTGGTGTCCTTATAAGAAGAGATCAAGCTACCCGTGTCTGCCATATGAGGACACAGAGAGAAGGCAGCCATCTGCAAGTCAGGAAGAGAGCCCTCACTACAATCCAACCATGTTGACTCTCTGATCTCAGACCTCCAGAACTATAAGAAATAAATGTCTATTTTTTAAGCCAGTTTATAATAATCTGTTATAACAACTTGAACAGACTACCACAATTCACGCATTTTTTAAAAAGATTTTATTTATTTATTTGAGAGAGAGACAGTGAGAGAGAGCATGAGCGAGGAGAAGGTCAGAGGGAGAAGCAGACTCCCCGTGGAGCTGGGAGCCAGATGTGGGACTTGATCCCACAACTCTGGGATCATGACCTGAGCCGAAAACAGTTGTCCAACCAACTGAGCCACCCAGGAGTCCCCAATTCACACATTTTAAGATTTACCCCTAAAGAAGGTAATACTATCTTCTTTCTTTTCTCTCTCTATCCCTCATTTTCTATGCCTTTAGAATAGAGACCATAAAAATCTCCTTATGAGGGTTTTGTGTGAGAATTAATTAAGTAAACATGTATATACTGTTTAGAACTGTGCATGGCACAAAGTAAGTAATAAGTGTATTACTTGACTGTAATACAAGAAAAATGTAGGAAATCTGAGTAGTTGATAAAATTTTTTTCCCACCCCAATCAGCTAAAAAATAGGCAAAGGGAGTGCTTCAATTTCCTACTTTTCATGGCCAAAGAGGTCCCAGGAATTAAGCCCAGAGTGATCCTGTTAGCTATATTGTTTTGGTATCATTTTTAATTTTATGTTCACACCTTCACTTATAAGTGGCTCTGAATATTTATTATTTGTTTTAGATTATGAACTCCTAGAGGTCAGAGCTTTTACCTGAGCAGCTCTACAGAAAACGCTGAATAAACTCATGAATATGCAGTGTTTGAATACTACTTGAGAGTAATCACATCTATGCTTGCTATATATCGCAAGAAAGAAAGATACAATCTATAATACCTACTTTTACAGTACTGAATTATGTTGACCTGGTAAAACAAATAGCAGAGTGACTAAATGAGAGTACCTATAAACCAGAAAGGTTTCTTTTATTCAGAAGACAAACCTTCTATAAACAGACATTCTGGAAATTCAAAATCCTTTTACGTAGCAATGGCAAGTTTTATAATGCATTAAAACTCTTGGAGGGCACATTTTAGAAAGCATTTATTTCAGCCCTAACATTGATCCCTATCTATCTGACCAGAGAAAAGACCAGCAGAGAAAGGACCAATCTGTAGTTTATAATTTGATTCTTTACGCTGTTTATGGGTCTTTTAAAACCAACCTCAGCTATTTGGAAATATGGGTAAAGTCAAAGCTTGGCATGCTGGCATGCTTCAAATCTTTTTATTTTGATTCATTTTACCCCCAACACTCCTTTTATACTGAGATATAACTTACATGCAGTAAAATACACAGATTTTAAGTGTTCATTTGATAAATTGCAAAAAAATGTGTACAACCATATAATCATCACTCCAGTCACCTCAGATTTCCATCATGTCTGATTATTGCTGCCATTATGTATCCCCCTTCCATCAGAAAAACAACAAATGGAACTTTTTGGTGCCTGGGTTCTCTTACTCAGCATATTATTATTTTTTTTTAAAGATTTTATTTATTTATTTGACAGATCACAAGCAGGCAGAGAGGCAGGCAGAGAGAGAGGAGGAAGCAGGCTCCCTGCTGAGCAGAGAGCCCGATGCGGGGCTCGATCCCAGGACTCCGAGATCATGACCTGAGCCGAAGGCAGCGGCTTAACCCACTGAGCCACCCAGGCGCCCCATCAGCATATTATTTTTGAAATTCACCCAAAACATTGAAAATATGAGTAGTTCACTCTTTCTTTTTAATTAGTGCGTAGTGTTCCATTTTATAAACACACTATAATTTTTTAATTTTTCTGAGCATTTGAGTTGTTTTTCAGTACTAGGCCATTATGAATAAAGGGACTATGAGCGTTCATAGTGTGGACATATGTTTTAGTATTTCTTAATTAAATATCAGTGGACTCGCTCTGTCACAAGGTACCTGTATGTTTTACTTTATAAAAACAAGCAGTTTTCCAAAGTTGTTGAATCATAAACTTCTAGGCCATATGAGAGTTGTTGGTGTTTTCTATCCTTCCAGCATGTAGAACTGTAGTTTTTAAATTATAGTTCATCTAGTGGATGTGAAGTGGTATCTTATTACAGTTTTTCAATCTTTTAATAGAATAAAACATGAATTCTTCCCTTGAAAATTTGCGCTTTTTTTTCTTTTTTTCTTTAATTTCTTTTTGATAAATCACAGGATAATATAATATATTTTAAGTTCTATAATTGCTCTATATACAAATTTCCACTATCTTTTATATTCCCATTTATCTTTTCAGTTGAAATTTTCCATTCAGGCATTATGTTTCATTATGTTTCAAGATTTTTTTTTTTTAATTACATTGGGAAAGCTTATGGAGAAATGTTTTTCCACTTTTAAACTACATGGTTAATGTCTCCTGGATGCTTTAGTTTGTTTAAATGTCCATTTTTTAAAACAGAGTTCTAAAAAATCATAAAAAAATAATTAAATGCTTCTGTAAATTCAGAGGTTATAATTGTCATGATATAACAAATAGGAAAGATACTGTGATTGGATTTGTGAATCATCTGTTACAGAAAGATGATGGAAAAAGGAGAAAATGCCCTATTTGAGAAAAATCATAAATTTTAACAAGAGAAAAACACAAAGAACTACTAAATTCCCAGTTTTTTAAATCATCTAACCAGTTAACATGGTTGCCAGATTTAGTAAATAAAAATGTAAGACTCCAAGTTAAATTTGAATTTCAGATTAAAAACACAAGTTTTTTTAGTATAAGTATGTCCTATGAGTATTTAGGTCATACTTATGCTAAACATGCATTTGCAGTTTATTCATATTTAACCAGGTATCCTGCATTTTATCTGGCAACTCTACTCTTTTTTTTTATAACATGAAAACTATTATTAAAATTTCTTTTAAAGCAGCACTGATTCTGACTGTACACAACGTGATGTACAAACTCTGAAAGGCTCATGAGCAGACATATTCACAAACAAGAGTACGAAATAAACAGAAACACAAAAGCATCAGTTGATGTGTTGGTTTGCTAGGGTTGTCATAACAAGGTATTTCAGATTGGGTAGCTTAAACAACAAAAATGTAGTATCTCATTTTGGAGATAGAAATGGAGGCTAGAAATCTGAGATAAAGTTGTCCTCTGGTCTCATTACTCCTGAGGACTGTGAGGGAAGGACCACTTCCAATTCTTGTTCCTTGGCTTGTTGATGGCTATCTTCTCCTTGTGTCTTCACATCATCTTCCCTCTGCATGTGTCTGTGTCTAACTACCTCTCATATGGACACCAGTCATATTGAACTAGAACCCAGTCTAACGACTTAGTTTTAACCTACTGACCTCTATAAAGACTCTAGCTCCAAATGTAGTCATATTCTGAGTACTAAGTGGCAGAACTTCAACATACACAATTTTAGAGGACACAGTTCAGCCAACAATCACTAGGAAGAGGGTTGGAAGAGACTGACAAAGGAGTGAATGAAATATGAGATATAGAAAATGAATTAGAGTGTGGCTTTTATATTAGTCATTGGAAGTATTACAACTTAAATGTGTTTTTGTCTTGCACAGAATGAGCTTTAAGAGCTAGTTATCCAGGACCTTTAGAAACTACTCTTAGATTTTGGTATGGAAATCTCCGTTGAGCCAAGTTTTCCACTCTCGGTGAACTACATCTCCGTGTAACAGATAGAAGAAAGCATCTGTAGGTAGGATGGCTAAACATTTGTAGGTGTTATTTCACCTTCTTCTCTAATGTTTGATTCATAGATCAAATGAAGAAAAAGAAGAGAATAAATTTAGGATCATATTTTAAAATGTTTTTCAATCCAGAATGTGTAATGGATGTACTGAAATTCACTTTGAATAACAAATGTGATTTGCCCCCTAAACCTTAAAGTTCATTTAAAACCATGGTTTTATTAAGCAAAATTCTTCTTCAGGGGATTATTCTCTACTTTTTCAAGAAAATCATCCTGTGTAACACAGAATCCTGGTCCTTCTCATTAGGATACATTAAGAATGAAATCACTGTTTATCCTCATACTCTGAGAAAGGAAAAATATGTTAAAACAATTGATGAAGATTTAATAACATTTCAACATTAATTACCTTGAGCATAAGCTGTATTTGTGCGTGTGTAAAACTCAAAAGTTCTGTCTCATACAATTTCTGGGAAAAGTGGCATGGCTGTGTCTATGTTTTTTTAATTCACACGTAACCTACCTATGGCAATGCTCATCTAAAAATAAGAAGATGCTTCACAAGGCAGAACATAATTTAGATCACAACCAAGAGAAAATATGATGAGGGCAAAGCTATTGTTCATATACCACACAGATTCTTATGTTTTTTTTGTGTGTGTGTGTTTTTTTTTGTTTTGGTCAGAGAGAGAGAGAGGGAGAAAGCAAGCACAGGTAGACAGAGTGGTAGGCAGAGGCAGAGGGAGAAGCAGGCTCCCTGCCGAGCAAGGAGCCTGATGTGGGACTCCATCCCAGGACGCCGGGATCATGACCTGAGCCGAAGGCAGCCGCTTAACCAACTGAGCCACCCAGGCGTCCCCAGATTCTTATGTTTTAAGTACAGAATGGCATAGATCGATCTCACTAGAATATTTAGTAGAATTTATCCATCAACTTCATCCAACTGGTAGCACAACTTTTGGATTCATATTTTTTCCTTTATTCCATGATTTCTCAAAGCAAGAGATGGACTGATTAAATTTATAAATTCTCTAGCTGGTTAATTTCAACCTGAGAAAATTTATAGGATGATAAACCATATAAATATTCTACATACCATATCAATGAAGCCTTCCTTGATAAGATGTTTCACTTTATCTGCTTTGCCTAAATACACTGATCATGGCACTCTAATTGCAGTTCATTGTTTCCATGTCCATTGCCCCTTTTTACACTACGAGCCAAAGCACTCCTATTTACCACAGCCTAGCACCGATATCAGCATTAACTAAATAAAATGTCAGTTAAATAAATAAATGAATACACATTTTAAAATAATTGTAATAATAACAGGTGCAGTTTGATGCAGTCTTACTATGTGTCAAATAGCATGCTAACCCAGGACTATTTTGCTTTCTTCTAATTACTTAATGAGACTATATAATATATATAAATGTCCAATATATAATAATGGACTATTTTGCTTTCTTCTCATGACCTAATAATGTAGATCTTATTATTATATACTTCCCAGATAAAGCTACCAAGCCTTGAAGCCATTAGTCAATGACAGAGCTGGGATTTGAACTAAAGTCCTTCTGTTTTCAGAGCCTGAGAATTAGTGTAGTATTATAGCTAAGAGCCTGCCCTGCCTGGGGTTAGGCTCCTCACCCTGCCTCTTACCAGCTGCATGGTTTGGACAATCGATGGAATAGCTCTATGTCTGAGTATCTTAACATTCCTGTGCCTTAGTTTCCCTCTCTGTAAACTGGAGATAATAGGAATTGCCTATTCATGAGATTGTGTTGAGTTGTAAATGATTTATTGTACCCAAAGCACTTAAAACCAAGCCTGGCTCCTGATAGGCACTATGTAAGTGTGAGCATTTTTGTTACTACAGAGCATATTATACTGTATATTTAGCATTTAAATTTTTATTACTTATTTTTTATCCTGCTCTCAGTTCTTAAATCCACTGCAACATGCTGTATGTTTCAGACTCTGCAATTACACTGCCTGGCACGATGGTTTCATGGGCTCCGTTCTTTCTTTCTCTCTCTCTCTTTTTTTTTTTTAGAAGATCAAATCCCTCTTATACAAAGCTCAGGTTAAAACTGAGCAAGCCCCTACAGGTGTAACCTTGTGCTACCTGAACAGAAGAGATGAATACAGAAGGTGGCTGAGTATTTCTGGGCGGAAACAGAATCAAAGAAGTGAATGGTCTTTGGCATCATATGTCCTACTATTACAAGGCCAATTTGTTAGTCTGCTATATATGGTGGAATATTGTGTTTTGAGCAAAGAGAAAGGAAATGATAAAGTAACATTAGCTAATTCACTGAAAGCATTAGATTAGGTTTAACATAGATTTAAATAATAATAAATACAGAGAAAAAAGGAAATAGAGCTACATTTCAATGACACTGAATAGCAGCTCTGTTTTTGGAAGGCCGTTTTATCTTTCACCTGTGCCAGGTGTAAGATACAAGGAAGGCATACCTAAAGGACATTGCCAGAAACAATGGAAATTCTTAAACAGAAAGTCTCCTTGAGCAGTAGAATTAACCAATATGATTTGTCGCCTTCCAATATACAAGACCCATTTGTTAACTACGAGCAAGAATTAGTTCCATGAGTAATTAGTGCAATAACTCCCACTAATCTTGATTTGTTATACCCTACAATTTGCTCTTAATATTCAATAAAATATTAAAACGTGTGACTATTTTTATATCATCAGCCTTAAAAATCTCCCTAAGTTATTTTAATCAATATACTTGTTTTAAGTAAAAGCCATTTAATCTCTTGACTTATACATTAACCTTCCATTAAGTATTAGTGAAGAAGTTAAATGCACCTTAGTCAATAATGCTAATGCAGGAACCGTTGTATTACCTATGGAGAAATGCGTATTCATATTATGTTAAAGTGGCTATCCTTAACGATTAGCCATTACGTGTCAGGAAAGTGATAATAAATTTGAAATATTCCATGAGAAAATGAATTATAATGTTGAAACTGAGTTCTCTGTACTGTAATAATTTTGAAATGAGGTCATCTGCTTCTTCTGGTCAGTGCCTTTTAAGGCAATGATATTGAAGTGATGAAGACACCCTGGGTGACACTTTAACCTCACCTTGCAGTTTCACATCTTGGTGGGTAATAAATGAGGCTGCTAATTGAATCTGAGACATATGAATCTATTGATAGTAGTGTTTTAACAAGTACTCATTTTGTGTAAATAATGTGCCAATATTGTAAGCTGCTTACAGTAAGGCAGAATTTCTTCTACTTTCCAACCCACGGTGCATATTTTTGTCTACCCCTTTATCACGAAGTGAGATCCATTTCAGTCCCCCTTCCTACACACTCTTATATTCCTCTAGCATTTTTCTACAAATTTCCTCCCATCGAACTCTTTTTTTTATTTTATTAATTTTTTTTATTTTTTATAAGCATACAATGTATTTTTATCCCCAGGGGTACAGGTCTGTGAATCGCCAGGTTTACACACTTCACAGCACTCACCATAGCACACACGCTCCCCAATGTCCATAACCCCACCACCCTCTCCCTACCCTCCACCCCTCAGTTTGTTTTGTGAGATTAAGAGTCTCTTATGGTTTGTCTCCCTCCGATCCCATCTTGTTATCTTGTTTCATTTATTCTTTTCCTACCCCGAAACCCCCCATGTTGCATCTCCACTTCCTCATATCAGAGAGATCATATGATAGTTGTCTTTCTCCGATTGACTTATTTCGCTGTTTTATGTTATCAGTATAAATTCTGATGGTATATGGGAGCACACAAATAATGCTTTCTTTTTCAGTGAAGAAAACTGGTATGCTTAGAGAAGAAGCTGCTTCTTGGATAGTCGAGGAAAATGTGTAAGCTCTAAATAGCATTTTTCCAGGTATCTTCTTCCACTGTGCAGTGATAAATGCAGATGCTTATTTTTTTAATGCAGATGTTTCTTTATCGTCATGTTTCTGTAGCCACAAGTTTTCTTCATGTTTGTATTATTAGACATAACAAATACTATTTCATGACTTAAGAAAAGTAACTAGATTTTGGAAAGTTGTCACGAATCAATTCAAATTAAATGACATTTTTCTTGTCTCTGTCACCTGTAGGTGTCCTTGCAATATCTTAGGAAAAGAGACTAATATTTTGAATAATACATATAATATATATGTGTGTATGTATTCCATGTATTTTCAGTTTTTTAAGGAAGATGTGTAAACTCTAAATAGCCCACTAAAAATATGTCTTAATTTTCTTAAGGCAAGAATAGTGTTTTGATTAATTCCTATAAAGTAATAGAACAGAATTGATATCTAACCGATCATTAATAAACTGTTTTGAATTTGGGTACTATTTCATGCCTAACAAAGAGTCTATCTAAAATTGTTCCAAGGCTGTTATTACCTCAATAATGGCTCTATTCCATGCTAATTACTTAAAATCTCAGTTTGTCCGTCTGATAAATGTATTTCCATGCATTTTGTAACATCAGTTATTAAATAAATCATTATTTTGGAATTTATATCAAATATTTTAATCACATATTTGTTACATATTTTAAGGAGCATAACTTAAAAATTACCTTATTTTGTACTAATGGATTATTTTAATTACTATATTTTTATTGCATTATTTTAGGAAAACTAGGTTAACGAGTAAAAAATTTAGTGTGGGCACCCATAGTTCAAAACCATCAGCATATAATTTTTATTCCATTTGAAGGTGGGTTATATGTTTTATCTTATTATACTCTTTTATCAATAAAAATACCCTAGAATACACTTGGAATTCAAACACTTTTGTCTATAAAAAGGAAATAAGAAAGATAACAGGACATTAAAATTTTACACATAGTGTTCATAAATGTGTTTATCTTATAGAATTGTTCTATTATTCTGTTGAGCTAATAAGAGCCACACATTGAATACTAACCATGTTGCAGACAAAGCTTTATATATTTTCCGTGTTTCAATTTATTTTAGCCTCACAATACCATTAGTCATATCTACCATTTTCTTTCTTACAAATGGGGAAATGGAGTTATAGAGAAAGTATGTAAGCTCTCCCACAAATATGCATAGTGGTTTGGCCACTATTTGAAGTTGGACAATTGGCTTTCTAGTGCATGCTTTAAAATGCCCTGTATACCGGTAATATATTGTAATTAAATACAATGAAGAAAGGTCTTATAATAATGCCAAAGATTCTTCTTTAACATCTTTCTTTTTACTGAAAAATGAGTTTGATAAAAAATAAAATTATAGAAATAAAGAATCTTTGTGGGTAAATTCTTACAGAGCCACTTTGCCCCAGTAAAAGGGAGCAGCAAAGCAGGGATAATTAATTCTGTAACATTGTCTTTGTCACCAACTTTTGTTCAATATGATTCACTCTTTTAGAACAAGCTGATGGAAATTTTCTTTACTATATTCATCCCTCAGAAAGCTCTGTGAATAACAAGATAACAGAAAATAAGATCAAGGTGGACAAAAGTCAGAGTATGTATTAGGGGACTGGGATCCAAACTGCATTCTAACTTGACAGAGATCAAATAATCAGTTATTACTCGGAAAATAGTGGAGATAGACTGCTTCCAACAATGTCAGACTGTCTGGGTGAAAAATTAGCACACTAGCTCCTAAGTAGTATCAGGAGAGACTGGAGAAACAAAAGTGTAAACATTAGCCTCCCATAAAACCTCTGCAACTGGAATAAATGGACACATCCCAAAGAAAAGCAAATATGACCAATGGATAGAGATAAAAGGATAGGCTTATCATATTAGGACTCTAACATATGGAGAAGGCAAAGATGGAAACAGTATATCAAGGGGACCCGTAACATTTTGAAAGGGGAGGCACCAACTTACATATCCTTTCCTGGGGAAAAGGTAAAATATAGAGACATTTGTATAGGCTCAAAATATTCAGTTGAGGGGAGCCTGGGTGGCTTAGTGGTTTAAAGCCTCTGCCTTTGGCTCGGGTCATGATCCCAGAGTCCTGGGATCGAGCCCCACATCAGGGTCTCTGCTCAGCGGGGACCCTGCTTCTCCCTCTCTCTGCCTGCCTCTCTGCCTACCTGTGATCTCTGTCTGCCAAATAAATAAATAAAATCTTAAAAAAAAATACTCAGTTGGAAAAGAAAGTAATGGTTTAAATTTAAAAGGCAAATTGATAGATAAAACTCTTCATTCTATGAAATAATGAGGAAAATGTATATGTATAGGAAGATAACTATTAACAGAAGGTGAGAGACTTTAAGTGAAATATGTTTAACTTTCTAATATCAACATGAATATCCTCTCTGACCCTCTACAAAGTAGTTAGTTATTTCCAGAGACAAACTATCAGACTCGATTGACCTTGTTTACTCAGTATGAAATTAGCTTTGCTCTATGCTTCATGTCTATTTCAATTTTATTTCTATCCAGAGTTCTGTGAGCTGAACCCCAGGAATACTTTTAGATTTACACAAACTTATAGCTGCTTTGATAAGGTGAGTTACTAGTATGTAAATGTGACAAAATTATTAAAGGATAAGGATAGATCAGAGAGATGATCGATAGATACATAGATAGATGATAGATGATAGATGACATAATTTATAAATGGGAAAAGTGAGCAGTTAAGGAATATTCACCTTTTCTATGAGCAACAAATTTTTGTTATAAGATAGCAAATTGATATATATGTTGCTTCTCATTAATTTTCAAGTTTTTCAAAATTATGCAGATTTCTTTTTTTATTTCTCTTTCTTTTTTTTTTTTTAAAGATTTTATTTATTCATTTGACAGACAGAGATCACAAGTAGGCAGAGAGGCAGGCAGAGAGAGAAGGGGGAAGCAGGCTCCCCGTGGAGCAGAGAGCCCGATGCGGGGCTCGATCCCAGGACTCTGGGATCATGACCTGAGCCGAAGGCAGAGGCTTTAACCCACTGAGCCACCCAGGTGCCCCATCTTTTTTTATTTCTCTTAACAATATTAAATTTTGTTTAAATCAACAAAAATATTTTGTTGATTTTTGATGCTAGCATATTCCTCTAGCTACTTTTTAATTGTAATTTAAGTACTTTTAAAGGCTATATTGATTTTCAGGTCACCAGGGTACCATTTAACAAATGGAAATTCATTCCATAATATTCTAAATGGATTTAAGTGTTATACATTTGACGATGATTTAAAGGTGTGAAAAGGATATCATATGTGTGTGTCCGTGTCCTTTAGCATTTTTCTTTAGCATTCATCCATGTAAGACGTATATCTGTTAATGAAAGGAAAATGGCACCTAGAAGTATATCAGTTAGACTTTTTGTATTTTCTGTGTAACCCACTAACTTGGCACATAATCTTGTTAATAGCAGTTAGTATAAAGTTACAGAGCTTTACAATATTACTGAAATGACGATATAACTATAAACATTACCCTCATTCCCATTCTCCTCAGTCTCTTCTCTAGGTTCTTCCACTGCTTCCCTCTTTTTCCATCCTGCCCTCTGAGTCCAAATTTCATTTTGAAAAAATATTTTCTTGATGGTTACCCTCTTCTCAGACTATCTCCACCATCTCTTCATTTATCTAAAACTTGGTTTGTCCTAGGGCTTTCCCCCACCCCAGAGTCAGGGTCTCCTTAGTTCTACTATGGCATCTCCACTTTTACTCCTCTCCCCTCTTCTGTTTCCCTATGTACTCCTCTATGTTACTCCCAGACACTTCCCCTCATCATATCACACTGGAAGCAAGCTCACCAGTCTTTTTTTTTTTTTTCATTGCGAGGCTACCATTGTGTGAGGACTACTTTTTAAAGAAGATTTTATTTATTTTTTTGAGAAAGGGAGCATGAGCAGAGGCAGGGGAGAGGGAGAAGGGGAGAAGCAGGCTCCCCGCTGAGCAGAGAACCCAATATGGGACTAGATCCCAAGGCCCGGACATTATGACTTGCGCTGAAGACAGAAGCTTAACCAGCTGAGCCACCCAGGCACCCTGTGTGAGAACTATTGATAAGAAGGGTAGTCAAGGTATAGGAGGAAATGAGTTTGGGGTTGGGTTGATAAAATAGAAGTAGTTAACTTAGTAAATTCAGCCAACTGGACTTTGTGGAAGGAGGAAGAAATTTCAGGTATTTTCATCAGTGAGTTCTCCCCTGATTTTATCCAATATTATCTTTGGATAATAAATTATATGGCATTTTATCCATTGTTTTAATATGTTGCCCTTAGTATTACTACTTGAGAACAAACTACAGTATATATGAATGTAAGACAAATTGAGCAAGTGCCCTTTACCCTGGTGCCAAGGGTTTGGAATCACCCTGCATACTACTGATTGCACTGCTCTTCCTGCCTAACCAGCACTGGGGAGCCTTCTGTCTTGTCCTCTACTGCCCCTTATTCTGGCTGGTCTTGAATTCAAGTTCTGTGACTTTCTGGATACCAGTTTCCTTCCCTCCTTTCCAACCCACTTTTGTGACAGCATTACTTACTGATTTCCTTCACTTTGTTTCCTTCTGAAATCTGTTCCAACACCAGTCTCCAAACACTGCCTCCCATCTTTCCTGGTCTGTAACACTCTTACTCTCAGAATGCCCTTTTCTTGACCCCTATCGTCTTTTTCTTATTGTTCCTAAACTATAGTCCTTAAAAGATAAGCACCAGTATGATCAATATTATGTCCCTTATATTTTCCAAATGCAGCCATAAGACAAAGCTTCAATATTATATCAGTTGCTCATTCCATTTTCATGCCACAGCTACCTGCAAGTAGAGAAAACAGTATTCCAACTGAGGAAATTCTAGCCAATTACTTATGGTGTGCCAAATAGCCATCAGGAAAAAAGCAATGTGCTCTGCTCTAAAGGAATTTATGATAACCCAGCCAGACAGATATAAGATGAACCTTAGCATTCTATTTCACTGCTTCTCTATCTGCATTTATTAACCTCTTGTATTCTTCACAGAAACATCACTTTTCTTTAAACCATCAAAATCTCTCAAAAAATAACCTTTTACCCTTCACTGAGAAGATCAAGTTCAGCATATATGAACATACTCAACTTCAACAAAAAAACAACCTCTTTTTGTTCAAGGTTAATCTTTTGTTATGTTATGAATCTCAGTTTCTTCCCTCCACCCTCTACCACCAACCTTTACTCAATCAGTTATTTCTTAGCACTCTATCTTCAATTTTTTTTAATACTGCCCTTTCCTCATCAGAATATATTTATAAATATCACATTTTTGAAAAGAGTACATTTTCTAGCTTACTTAATTGAACACAATAATGCCAGGCTCTGTGACAAGTCCTTTACATATTTTATTTCTTTTCTTTTTTAAAAAATATTTTATTTATTTATATGGCAGAGATTACAAGTAGGCAGAGGAGGCAGAGAGAAAAAGGGGAAAGCAGGCTCCCTGCTGAGCAGAGAGCCTGATGCGGGGCTTCACCCCAGGACCCTGAGAACATGACCTGAGCTGAAGGCAGAGGCTTAACCCACTGAACCACCCAGGCGCCCCTACATATTTTATTTCATCTTCATAATATCTCAAGAGATGTAGAATATTATTACTTTCTAGATTCTGCAACTTGGACTTACAGAAGTAAGTCCACACAAAATAATAAAAATGAAATTTGAGCCCAGGGCCTTTGAGCCCAAGCTTTTAACCACTTTGGTATTTACTTATTTTCTCTCTTTGATGATTTCATCTATTAGGGTGGTGATTGGTTTTACATGTCAACTTGGCTAGGCTATAGCACCCAATTACTTAATTAAATAACAATAGTAATCTAGGTGTTGACGTACAGGTATTTTCTAGATGTGGTTAACAGCTAGAATAGTCAACTTTAGGCAAAGCAGTTACTCTCTCTAATATGCGTGGTGCTCATCCAATCATTTGAAAGGCCTTAAAAGCAAAAATTGAGGTTTCTTGAAGAAGTAGGTATTTGTCTTCAAGACTACACATCCCCTTTTGCCTGAGTTGCCAGGTTGCAAGACTGTCCCACAGATTTTGGACTTGCAGCCCCCATAATTATGTGAGCCAATTATTTTTTAAAAATCGCACATACACATACACACATGCACGCATGCGCGCGTGCACACACACACACACACACACACACCATTCACTAATGGTTCTGTTTCTCTCTGGAGAACACTGATACATATAGCAATTACTTTTACCTGTAGCTTCAGCCTTTAATTCTTTCTTGCTTCCATATCTAGGTATTTAACTGTCTATTGTACTTCGCCATAAATTTTATAAAATTGAAGGTTACCAAAGGAAATTAAGTTCATTTCCAAACTGTGTTCTTCTCTCTACTCCTTTCCCAGTATGTTTGTTCTCCTATGGCTCAAACTTGGTGAATGGCAACACCTATTCAACGGCCAGACCAGACCTTCTGCCTCGCCCTGAATCACTCATGTGTTGTTTCAACAAATATTTCCCATTTGTCTCTTTTTTATCTGTTGTCCAGCCTCCAGTCAATTTGCCAATAACTTTGCTTGGACCACCATCATTTTTGTCCTCATTATTGCCATGACACCCTCTTTCTTAGAATGGTTTCTGTTTTCCTGATTGAATCTGATCTAATGTACTTTTCAAATCATTTTCAATTTGAGACAGTTGTCCCTTCTGGCTTATATCTCTCATGGTTTACATCTATTATAGTAATTATCATACAGGCTTATAATTGCACCATTAAGAGTTTCTTTTTTCCCTAATATACTGTAAATTCATATTTTGTTATTCTTTGTATCTCTAGTGCCCAGCACTGTGCTTGACATCCAAAGAAACCACCAAAGAAAAATGATCAATGAAAACATACTATCTAGTATTTAAGTAAGAAGTAAAGAGCAGATTATACATTTCAGTGACTATCTGTGATAACCACAAATAACTGCCCTCAAAATACTTGTTTGCCTTTATTATTTAGAATTGCTAGGCAGGGGCTGGCCAGACTGACACCATATTTCCCAGCTTCCCTTGCAGATAGATGTGGAAATCCAATGACATTTCTCCAAGGTGCTGTGGTTTTTAGATATAGGTAAGACTTCTCCATATTCCTTTTCTCCTTGTTGTATACAGATCCCAGTGGTGACAAAACTACACATTGGAAGATCCTATATTTCTGAATCACCACGTGGAGGAAAGTAACTCCTGACCCCATTTTAAGTTTATGTGAGCAAAAAATCAAATACAGGTTTCTGTTAGAGCACTGAAATTTTGAGGGACTGTTTGTCAGAGCAATTATTTTTCCTAATTAATATAATATTCAACCTAAAATTTAAAAGTCATGCATTGATAATTTGTGATTCAATGACATTGAGGATATAAAATTATCCCCAAGTAATCAGCCTTCATAATGTTGATACCACCATCTCAGTCAACTTTACCAAAACTGAGTTTAGAAGGTTGAAAAGCCACTGATTTTGTTAATGGCATTTGGATATATTCCCATTCTTTCTCCACACCATGTAGCTGTATTAGTTTTAGAGAGCTAGTACAGAATTTAGTCACTTTCAGAAAACATAGTGGAAAATTCAAATTTTGTCATTATCAGAAGTGACCTTATTTCTAAAATGATAATAATTATCCTGATTAAAAATGTCATTTTTAAAACTCTATTTGAAAATTTATTTTGATAGGTTTCATTTAAATCTTTTCTTTGGTTTGAAGGATAGTCTTTTATTGAATTGTACCAAAGGTTAAAAATAAATTTTATATTATTGCAGTAAAAATAATGAACTATTCAGAGTGAGTAATTTATTGACAAGATTATTGAACTGCATTAAACTTACATATATTTCTTATATCTATGAAATATCAAAGACAGAAGATAAAAAAAACTGCTGTCAATATAGTTTATATGTAATAAAACCTTATAAAAATCCTTGCTCACATATCACTCAATAACTCTAAGTTATATATTTTTTTTAAGATTTTATTTATTTATTTGACAGAGAGAGATCACAAGTAGAGAGGCAGACAGAGAGAGAGAGAGGAAAGCAGGCTCCCTGCTGAGCAGAGAGCCTGATGCGGGACTCGATCCCAGGACCCTGAGACCATGACCTGAGCCGAAGGCAGCGGCTTAACCCACTGAGCCACCCAGGCGCCCAACTCTAAGTTATCTTAATATATGATTCCAGTAACATTCAAACCAAATAAAAAGATTTGGGGAAAAATATTAGTGGGCCAAGGATGTTCTCCCTTTTGTAGCAAGAATTTGCACCATAATCCTATGAATACCTGGTGAATCATTCAATCTCATCTTTAAACAAATTTTAAAAGAATGCCAAGAAAAATAAGAAATCTTGTGTACATCTGTTTCTTTGAGTCAAATACCATTTTTTTCCAAATGGAGATGGCATGATTTCTATGGCAAAGCTCAAGGTAATTTTTACTGGAGAGGCACCTGGAAATATTATATATGTTTTGGCTAAAACTACCCATGATACATGTTCAGGAAAAGGTCCTGAGAATAGATTGCCAGAAACTTCTATAAATATCTTACTTTTCTCTTAATAACTTTGTGGTAAAAGCCAGAATGGCAATCTTGACGGACATAGGCAGCTAACTAATGTATTGATGTAGGATAGACCAGTGATCCTGTGCTTTACCTCTTTTCTATTGAATTTAGAAGATATAATGCATGTAAATCCCTTAAAACTGTTCTGGCAGTGTAAGCATTCAATACTGGAAGGGACCATATATCATAAAGTTTAAGTGCCCATGTTCTGGAGCCAGACTGCCTGGGTGTGAGTCCCAGTCCTACCACATCTCCCCATGTGACTCTGAGCAAGTATTTAACCTCTTTGTGCTTGAGGTTTCCTTTCTTTTTCATCTGTGAAGTCAGAATAATAATCAGACTACTTCATAGGCTGGTCGGGAGGATTAAAATAGTAAATGCATGTTAAGTGTTTAGAGCAGTACCTGTCCCATAAGGGGTCAATAAATTAGCTATTATTACTTGGTATGTACATAATGGTTAATAAATGTTAGTCTCTTCCTTCTATCACAAAGAGAAGTCATTTTATTAATTGTAAATGTGAGTCCTTGTTTTCTTTTATACATTTTTAAACATTCTTTTATACTTTTTTTTGATGTAATGTCATTTTCCCTTGGATACTTCCCAGTGGGCTTGTTTCTTATCACAACTTAAATTATTGTTATTTTTCTATACATGAAAGATGTCCTAAACATTTAAAGGAAATAATTATATACATTCAAAAAAATATTCTTATCTGAATCTTAAAAAATTAATTAGACTTACATTTGAAATCAGACTACATTTTTAAAGCAGATTATTTCTCCTTAAGGATGATGATATAGAGAATTCATTTTGAGCCTTCAGGGTATAAACAAAGACACTATTCAAGTTTCATAAATTCTTTTAACATGCCAGATGTAAAATCAATTAGCTGTAGTAGAAATATGGCCTCATATTTTAAGGACTGCAACATTCTAATTGCTTGGTCTGCAGTTTTGGTTTTTTGTTTTTTTTTTTTTTTAAACAGTAATATAAGGGGATTTGGACTTAAACATTTTTCATTTTTAGAATGTTCCTGGTTGACTTTTAAAAGTACCCTAACATAAACGAACTGAGAATCTTCTTTGGAAATTTAAAAACAGAAAAACACATCTATAATTCCAAAAGAACATCTCAGGAAGGCCCTTACCCCATAATAAATAAAGAACCATCAACAGGATTCATCTATGATCCTTAAATATTTGTTATGTGTTCGAAATTGTAAATGTCTATTCTGGAGACACTCTAAAATTTATGATTTAAAAAGATTTCAACAGACTGAGATTGTTCAAGTAGATTAGACCTTGCTTAAGAAAAGAGAAAATAATACTCTTAAAAATATAATCACAGGCAGTAGTGATTAGACAGTAGCTTACTGAAGTGGCCAACTAATGACTTCAGACTGGAGAGGTCAGCTAGTTTGACTAGACTTAGTTCTACATACTTTGTCTATTTAAACCTCAGTCACATTATCAGAAAAATAAAGCATGGACAAATTGCTTGACTTAAATGGGTAGCTCACAACTAACATCTATTAGCAAAGCCTGTTCTAATGGACAGGTATGTTTACATTAGCTTTTTATCAGCTCCGCACCGCCACTTTCCAGATCAATTACTTGCTGATTTTTAGAGAAAATTCAAAGTACTTCTTACCAAATACACTTAACCATGTCTCTGATCTAGATCAAAACCAGGACATTTATTTTTCTTACTTAAATGTGATATGGTTTGGCAATCACTTATCTGAAATATTTGAACCAAGTTATGATGGTAAATTTGGTGTTTTCTATATTTTAGACATAAAATGTAACCTATATAAGGTATACTTCATAATATCCACAGTAGAGTGTGATATCATAATTAAAAGCATTAATATATATTCAGCATAAATATATATTCACAGTAACTAGAATAAATAAATGACATAAAATAACTAAGTCACAAAGTAAGTTAACTAAAAATGTTAGTTTTATAGAAAATTAGAGATTTTGGAATTGTAAATGAGGGATTGTGGATTAATAGTACAAAAATAATGAACTAAAAGTGATTCCTGATAATAAATTATGGTTGCTGAAATCACACATTTAATAAATCAATAAAAGAATAATGCAAGTATAGTTTTTATTTTAGTGGCTATCTCACTGGTAATAGTTCCAAACTCTGGACAAAATGTTTTTTAAAAGAAACTTTACAAATGAACTGGAAATTAACTAGCAGTAAACAGAAACTGGAGGTAATATGACCCTTGAAGTGAGGGAATCAAATAGGTGAGATCCACAATTATACATTTTTTGCTCCCATAGGGACACTGGCTGGTTCCTATTTGTATACAGAAAGAGCCTGAGGAATCAGAGGTAGAATTTGGGCTGGAAAATGGTTGTATAATGTCAGAAATTAGACAGACAAAAAGAGGAAAGGATTTGAAAAAAAAAAAAAAAAATCTCTCTTCAAATCCAAACCTGATACCTGAATGGTATATGCATGGAGTGAGACTCCAAACACCAGAAAAAACAACAGTTAGAAGCTTGAGAGCTGAAAAGAGACTTCAAGAATTGTCTGTGGCTGAGAGTTTGGATTTAAAGTTTCACTAAACTAGAGGACCAGAATCAACCTGGCTTTACATTAAACTCTAGAAGGAACATGAATAAGAAATAAAGGCCAAATCCCAAAATTGAGGACTTTGGCCTAAGAATAAGGGCATAATTGAAACAGACTGTCTCTAATAAAGCCTAAAGTAAGCTTTCACAATATTAATGGCATAACAGAACAAAATTTGCTATTTTTTATCCCCTACACTGTACCTTCTATCCCCATAACTTATTTATTCCATAACTAGAAGCCCATACCTCCCACTCCCCCTGACCATTTTGCCAACCCCCTGCAAACACACACACTTCTCCCTGGCAACCACCACAACTACCAGTTTGTTCTCCACATTTATGGGTCTGTTTCTGCTTTTTCACTTGCTTTATCTTTTGTTTTGTTTTGTATTAGATTCTAGGTATAAGTGAAATCATATGGTATTTGTCTTTCTTTGATTTATTCCAGTTAGTGTAATACTCTCTAGGTTCAACCATGTTGCTGCAAATGACAAAAATCTCATTCTTTTTTAGGGCTGAGTGATATTCTATTGTATATCATTCCTCATCTTCTTTACCCATTCAACTAATAATGGGCACTTGGGTTGCTTGCATATCTTTGCTATTATAAGTAATGATGTAATCAACATAGAGATACATATATCTTTTCAAATTAATGTTTTCATTTCCTTTGGGTATATGCTCAGTAGTATAATTACTGGATCATATGGTATTTTTTTTTTAAGATTTTTTATTTATTTGTCAGAGAGAGAGGGAGAGAGAGCGAGCACAGGCAGACAGAATGGCAGGCAGAGGCAGAGGGAGAAGCAGGCTCCCCGCCAAGCAAGGAGCCCGATGTGGGACTCGATCCCAGGACGCTGGGATCATGACCTGAGCCGAAGGCAGCTGCTTAACCAACTGAGCCACCCAGGCGTCCCTCATATGGTATTTTTATTTTTAATCTTTTGAGAAATTTCCATACTGTTTCCCACATTGACTGTACCAATTTACATTCCCACCAACAGTGTACAAGAATTATTTTTTCTCCACATTCTTTCCAACACTTATTTCTTCTTGTCTTTCTGATTCTAGTGATCCTGACAGGTGAAAATGATATCTCATTGTAGTTTTGATTCACATTTCCCTGATGATGAGTGATGTTGGGCATGTTAATGTGTCTGTTGGCCATTTGTATGTCTTCTTTGGGGAAAAAATGATATTCAGGTCCTCTGATCATTTTTTTTAATTGGATTATTTGTGTTTATTTGGTGTTGAGTTGTATAAGTTCTTCATATATTTCAAGGAACTAGAAAAAGTAGAACAAGCTAAGCCCAAATTTGGACAAGGAACAAAAGAAAAAACAACCAGAACAGAACTAAATGAAAGAGACCAGAAAATAATGGTCTAAAACTAAGATATGTTTTATTTTTAGTAGTTTTAATATTTTATTTTTAATAAAATACATTATCCCCTTATTGGATATATCATTTGCAAATATCTTCCCTTCAGTAGGTTGCTTCTTCATTTTGTTGATGGTTTCCTTCACTATGCAAAAGCTTTTTATTTCGGTAGAGTCCTATTGTTTTACTTTTGCTTGTTTCCCTTGCCTTAGGAGATATATCTAGAAAAATGTTGCTAAAGCCAATGTCTAAGAGATTAATGCACATTTTTCTTCTAGGAGTTTTATAGTTTCAGACCCCATCTTTAGGTCTTTAATCCATTTTTTAATTTATTTTTGTCTATGGTATAAGAAAGTAGTCCAGTTTCATTCTTCTGCATGTGACTGTCCTTTTTTCCCAACATCATTTGTTGAAGAGACTGTCTTTTCCTCATTGTATATTCTTGTCTCTTTTATCATAGATTATTTGACCATATAAACATGGGTTTATTTGGCCATTTTTCACCAGAAGATAACATAATTCTCAGTTTCTGCAATGTCTTCCACAATGTTTAATACACAACAACAGGGGCGCCTGGGTGGCTCAGTGGGTTAAGGCCTCTGCCTTCGGCTCGGGTCATGATCCCAGGGTCCTGGGATCGAGCCCCACATCGGGGTCTCTGCTCGGTGGGGAACCTGCTTCCTCCTCTCTCTCTCTGCCTCTGCCTACTTGTGATCTCTGTCAAATAAATAAATAAAATCTTAAAAAGAAAAAAAAATACACAACAACAACAACAAAACTACCAAACATAGGGAGAAACCACAAAAAGTCAACCCATAAACCAGAGTGGAATGAGCTGAGGGTTGGAGATGGAAACAGAGCCAGAGATTTTAAAGATGTTGAAATTATAAGACAACATAACCAGTATGTTAAAGTTAGAAGACAAGGTTTCATAATTATTTAGGAGAAAATATTAAAGAATTTACAGGAGAAGATGAATATAATGGTAAATTTCAGGACAAATATGGAAGGTATAAGAAAGAACCAAATGGAAATCCTAGGGCAAGGAAAATATATCTCAACTAACAAAATTATTCTATAGGCTTTATAGCAGATTAAATACACACATACAAAGAATCAATAACCCATTTTTACCAATCTGTAGACTATACAAATGAAAGCAAAAAGAGAATGCAAGACTAAAAAGAAAAAATAGAGACTTAATGATCTATGAGATTTTTATCAGGAGATTTAACACTTGTGGAAATGGAGTCCAAACTAAGGCAATGTCACTTGGAATACACCATAAGGGAATAACAAAAGTGCTTTTAACATACCAGACTTGTCAACAAAAGTCTTTTGTTTATTAAGTACTTACTGTGTATCACTAATTTTGACTTTGGAGGTATAGCAGTGAATAAGAATGACAAGATTTCTGATTTCATGAAACTTACATTCTAGTTATAGAAAACAAACACTGAACTAAAAAAATTTTTTTTAACTAAAAATTTAAAGCACATGTTGGGTTAGCCCAGTAATGGGTATTATTAAGTAAGGCACATATTGCATGGAACACTGGGTGTCATACACAAACAATGAATCACAGAACACGACATCAAAAACTAATGGTGTACTGCATGGTGACTAACATAACATAATAAAAAAAAGTAAAAATAAATAAACACATGTCTTAGAGTAATAATTTCTCTGATGAAAATAAAATAAGTTGATATCATGGAGAATAGCCAGTTACTACTCTAAATAACATTCTGAAAGTTCCCTCTAAGGGGATGACACTTCAGATCTGACAGTACAGAGCAAGCCCTGTGATGATGGGGAAAATTTAGAAAGAGAAAATAACTAATGTAAAAGGTCTTAAAGTAGAAAGGAGTTTCACATGTTTGAGGAACAGAAAGAGAACAAGTGTAGCTAGAGAGCAGTAGGGACCGTCATATGAAGTGAGGATGCAAAGGCCAATCAGGTCAGGCCAGGGAAAGGAGCTTGCAATTGTTTTCTTTATGCAATGTGAAGACATTGAAGTGTTTTAAATAGCAGGGGTGGGCACAAGTCATGCTATGCCATCATTTCTGCTTCTAAAGCAGAATGTTGGGTAGGGGGAGTAAAAACAGGAAATTTAATGTTAATTACACAAGATAAATAGGCATAAATTTCTAATAGGGGATAAGCAAAAAGAGGACTCAAGAATGAGTTTAAGTTTGGAGATTGGGCAATTGGCAGATGGTAAACATGAGATAAAGAAAACCATGGAAGGAGTGTAGGTTTGAGATAGAAATTAAGAGTTCTGTTTTGGACATATTAAGATTAAGGTCCCGTCTAGGTATCCAAGTAGAGATATTGAATAGGTAGTCAGGTACATGAGAGTAAAGTTCAGGAAAATGTTTAGGACTTTATCTGTAAATCAGGGGGTCCATAGAATAAATATGCTCAAATGTATGAATCTAGATAAGATCATTTAAAAAGAAGCTATGGTTAAGGAAGAGAAATAGCTAAGAATTCAGTCCTTGGGCACTGTAAAATTTAAATGTGACTAAGAATTCATGGACAGTAAGGTAGAGACAAAACCAATAGAATATACTAAAAGCCAAGAGAAGCAGGATTTCACAAAGGAGTTCTTTCATTCATTCAATTATTTATCAAGTATTTACAGTATAACAGTCAGTGTTTTAGGCACTTGGGATACATCAGTGGATATTAAAATGAATAAAAATTTCTATTATTATGAAGATTATTTTCTACTGGGAAGACAACCAATAAAACAATAAGTATAATAAATTTAAAAATCATAGAAGATGATTTTTATAAAAAAGATTTTTAATTTATTTATTTAAAAGATTCTATTTATTTATTTGAGAAACAGAGAACATGAGGAGACGAACAACGAGGGAGATGTAGACTCCCCACAGAGCATGGGGCCAGATGCAGGGCTTGATTGCAGGACCCCCAGGGTCATGACCTGAGCCAGAGGCAGATGCTTAAACAACTGAACTACCTGGGCCAAATAACCCCTTCACCCCCAAGAGATTTTTTTTAAAGTAGAGCATGTTAACAAGAGTATAGAGCACTAGGGGTAGTGGAAAAAGTGGCTTGTAAATTAAAATACTATAGTCAGAATAGGAAATTAGTAACTTTGTCAAAGACTATTGGAAGATTAAAAGAAAAACTGAAGACAGAGCAATGACTTCTAGATCTGAGGTAATTGATAACTTTTGACAAGAGTGGCTTCAAATTATGGTGTTGATGGAGAGAGTTGAGAAGTAATTTCAAAATGAAAAGATAGAGATAGCTACTGTAGAAAAATCTTCTCAAGATTAGCTTTCAAGGGGTGCCTGGGTGGCTCAGTGGGTTAAAGCCTCTGCCTTCGGCTCGGGTCATGATCCCAGGGTCCTGGGATCGAGCCCCGCATCGGGCTCTCTGCTCAGCAGAGAGTCTGCTTCCTCCTATCTCTCTCTGCCTGCTTCTCTGCCTGCTTGTGATCTCTGTCAAATAAATAAATAAAATCTTAAAAAAAAAAAAAAAGATTAGCTTTCAAAAAGAACAAAAAATGGAAGAAATTATTGAAAAAGGATGTAAAGCCAAGAGAACACTCTCTAAAGTTGGAAGTACTGAAGAAGGGGGGTGTCCTGATGGAAATGATCCAGGGTAGATGGAAAGGAATTGATGATGCAAAGCAACAGGGGTGGGGGGAAGCAGAAGTGAAGGAGTTAGGATGCTGACAGCAGATGGTATCTCAAAACATGATGAAGGTGATTGCTTTTGATATGAGTTGACACAAGTCATTTGCTCAATTATTGTAACAGGGTAAAAGGAGAATGTGGCAAATTTGAGAAGGTTAGTATGGTAGATATAGCATGGTTGGAGAAATCAGATGAGTTCCATATGATTATTTTTGCTGATCCTATGGACCATGAATATAAATAAGCCTATGGTTTAATTTCAAGAGAATTTCATGTTATGCTCATTAGGTATCAGTCATATGTCTTTTCTTCTGGGCTCAAACACAGAAAGGATAGAAACAAGAAGCCAGATAGAAAAAGAAGCATCAGGTTTGTTCATTCAAGCAGTAGAAAACCAGTGAAATTGTACAGTAGGTATAGTTAGATATTTGGATCTAGAATTCAAAGAGAATCCTGAAATGAAGACTAGGTCTTCATAGTCAATAGTTACAGGTTTGGATTTGAATGAGATCATCCAGGAAGAAAACATAGTGAGAAAAAAGTAGAGAACTGAAAATTGAACCCTAAGGAACATTCATATTTAAAGTGAAAAAGAAAAAGATGAACTTTCTAAAAAGTAACCAGAACATTTAGCAACTCAGAATTCAACATATTTAGTTATAGTATCAAATACCAAGGAAACGTAACTGAGATAAGGTAAGGATATGGAAATAGGAATTTTAGTTAACTAGATTTAAAGCTGGACGCCAATAGACTGAGCACTAAAAGGGAGGGAGAGAAAGCAATGATGCTGAGGTTGGTCTACTATTTCAAGAGTCTTGACTGTAACAGGGAAAAGAGGGAGATGAGAATAATTAGATGGAGTGGACTTTTTGTTGTGTAGGTTTTATATATTTTTAGTAGACACTTAATCCATTTTATTCTATAAGAGCAATGAAAAGTAGCAAACGAAATTACAAATATAAGAAAGAATAATCAATAAAACAAGTACCTCCAGGATGAAGAGGAATGGTGGCCATAAGAGGTGGCAGAATGAATCTCAGACAAGTAAATGTGTATAACTTGGTATGTATTGGTTGAGGATACAGTGATCTCTTGCCTGAAATTCTCAGTTTTCTTGGTAAAATTGGAACCAAGTGAAAATAGAACAGATTAAAGAAAGGAAAATAAAATCAAATGAGATTCTGTTTCCTAAATGGCCTACTCAACCTGGCCAAAACCCAGGGTAAGCAGAACAAAGAAATGAACATACCAATCTATGGAATGAGATACTAAACAGAAAGATACCTACAGAAATTAAGATTTCCAAGAAGACAATTCTTACTCCATAGCTGAAAATTACTTTCCCAACTCCAGTCCTCCATGAAGAGATCAATGCCTAAAAATCTCTGAGATTAACTCAGATTTGTTTTTTAAAAAAAGTAAATGTAAGCCATACAAGTCACATGACTAAGGGCAGGCAAAAACCAATGGCTCATGTCTATATGAATTATGACTTGAATAAGGTTTTAAAAATGAGAAACAAAGGGGTTTTTTATTTTTCTGATCACTAAAACAAATCACACCAAATTAGTCACAGTTTCTGGTATTGTTGTAATAGATTAATGCAATACACAAAGTATATGAAATATAGGCATTTTATAGAGACTTCATTGAGATTCTTGATACCCTGAGAATAGTGAACTTGATGACTAGATTTATCCAGGGGAATTGGTAACTGGCAGAAAGACTGCCAATTAATGGATTGATACTGACCAGTAGGAAGATCTCTAAGTGGAACGTTGAAGAGTGCAGTTTTCAACTTTACCTATTGCAAATGTCTTATCAAAGACTTGGATGCTATAACACATGGCAAGTTTATGACAGTAAGAGAAAGCTAACAAAAATGTGAGTGTGTGTAATAGAAAAGAAAAAAGGAAGGAAGTAGGGAAAAAGAGGAAGAAGACCCAGAGAAAAGGATAACTATCCTCTCACCTTCATACCCACCGCCACCATTCTGATCATAGTTGTCATAATTATCAAAATTTTTGTCTGAAGCACAACATTACCAACCTATTTTCTTGCTACCCACTTTTATGGTTGCCAAATTTATAGAGATGTATAATCAGAAGGCAAATAAAAAAATGATTTGGGCATAAGAATCATTAGTGACAGCGTGAAAATATGTAAAGATGGTGGCCTTTGAAACCTGACAAATGTGGGCTTAAATTTTGACTCTCTAGTTACTAACTACATGACTCGGTCAATTTATTTAATCTTTTCGTGCCTCATTTTCTTTCTCTGAATAAAAGACATGTCTATCATAGATATACTGATTGAGGATTCAATGAGATTATGTAGATAAAATGCCTGGGTGATTTGTTCCTATTAAGTTGTTGCAATGAATACATAAAAAACTGTTGTAGGAACTGACAGTGATTAGCTTCAAAAGAGAAGGTGGAGAGGACAAGAGAATTGTCTTCAAAAAAGTGATTGTCTTAATACCTGAATAGTTACTGTTGCAAGTATCATATATTTTAAAATTTGGTTTATATAAAAACAATGGCCTACAGAACAATGGGTAATATATCATAGAATAAAGATTTGGACTCGGTATTAGAATATTTTCTGACACATAGAATTGTGAGAAAATATATAAGTTGCCAGGGGATGTAATGAAATTCCAGTTATTGAAGATATTGTAGCAAAGGATGGAAAATACCAAAGCAGTCATTCAGGAGCTGCATGTGTAGGCTAGAAGACAAGATAAGATGGCTATAAATTTCCTTTCCACAAATCGACATTTTAAAAAAATTCTACAATAACACTCTAACTTTCTTCTCATTTGCAGTAATGCATAACAGAGATTGGACTATAAAATGCATCTTTATCTTAAAACAGCTGCAATATCACTATGTACCTAAAACAGAAGGTTTGCTCACAGGTATATCTTATATTTGAATTAAGGAATTTTGATGCATTTAATTTTTTTATCATCTACTCACTAGATAACACACATTCACACACACACATATGTAGTAAAAGCAATTATTTTAACCTATTTGACACATCCATCTCTCTGCAAAGACTATCATACTGCTCATAAAATCATAAACAGTTCTTTGGGCTTATTTTACTTTTGGAAAATCTTAAAGGATTATCCATACCACCTATATTCTTTAAGCCTGAATTCACAAAGAATGTACAGACTCAGAGTTTTATTTTTTAAAGCTTGTAAATGTGTATTTAGAAAAGAATAGAAATGAGGGAATTTCTACTGCTTTTTTAAAATTATTTTTTCTTTTAAATTACTGGTCTGAGAGGGGGAAAAAAATCACTTCTGTGTTTGGCATTTCTGCTTACTGATCCATAAAAGGAAGTTGTGTTGAATTTCTTTTCCAGACTAAAAAATAGCAAACCTATAGCTGTGTTTCTTCTTCTGTTTACCTCTCTTTTATGACAAGAATGAAGATAATGACCAAAATATATGCAATACTTAAATGTTGTCAGAAATTCGTCATATTTATATTCTTTACGGACTCCACTGTCCATAGTGATTTAATACTACATTAAAGTCAAACCTGGGAGGACATCATAAACAGCTCTTGTTTAAAGGGCATTGTGAAGGAGAGCCTTTAATCTGATTGATGAAATAAATGGAAAGTAATCTATCCTCTATTCAACAGCTTGTTGATGATATGAAAGAATTCCTACTCAAGCAAGCAAGGCTTTAAAGAGAAAGACCTCTTTCATCCTGTCAGCCTCTCATTTTTAGAAAAAAAGTTAAGTTTTTCATCATGGTTCAGGGGAGTCCTTGTAAAACGTTCATTGAAAATTTAAGAGCAATTACAGTGTCAGACAGCTAGAAAAATTGCTTTTACTGAGTGAGAGTTCTCTGACAGATGCATTGTGGGAGAATTGATTCTTTCTAAGGGATAAGTGAATTGTCATTGTTAGGCTCTTCTCATGACATCTAGCTAGATGTCATCTGCTTTGTAACAGAAGATTTGAATCAGACAACTGTACTCAACACTAGACAGTGTCTAGATTAGTTCTGCAAAGAAATAAGGCTTTGCTCTGCATGGCATCCACTGAGCTTTTAAAGATTACAGATGAGCAAGGGTTTCAAAAAAAAAAAAGTTAGAAAAATCAAAAACAAAGCTTTATAGCCACTTCAGAAAGCCTGGATGTTTAACCTGTAAGGAAGTCTGTCAAATCCTTGTGGAAACCATATAGAGAAAAGATCAATAGGATACCTACTGGCTCCATTAGCTTGATGTAAAAGGGGGAGAGGGAAGCTGCTCTTCCACAAGAGAAACTACATTATTCCAGGGATTATGCGGGATCAGTTCATTTTGCAGAGAAGAAGAAGAGAAAATGAATGAAGATTCTTGGTGGGCCAGGACTGGAAAGAAAGGGCTTGTCAGGTAATATAACTGGTGCTAAGAAAGCGGCTTATTGACTGGGAGGTGTCTCTAATTAGATGTTCATTTGCATAGGGGAAGGTGCCAGGTCTAATCAGGAGTGAGGCTGGAGGAGATGTGCAGAAAAATGGCTGTCACTCAATCTGCTGCAAGCTAAGTTGAACATAATTCGTGAATTTTGTTCTCGCTCATTATTTACCCTGACTTTCGGAGTGACGGAATATACTTGCAGTGGAAAAATATGCATTCTAATGAATAAAATAACTCTCTACATGTCATAAATGTTTACAACCTCATGCACGTTAACCCTTGAATTCAGAGCAAAATATTTGGCTATGTACACATGGATGAAAATATTTAGTATGACTTGATGGTTTAAAAAGAAAAGGAGAAAAAAGTTTCAATGTTTGTAGAAAGATTATTTCCACAGTGAATTTCTTTTTATTGAGTATTTTATTATTTCTGATGTATGTTTTATTATAACATTTATATTTAAATAAGTTTATTGTTAACAAACATTGTTCACAAAATGAGCTTTTGGGTATTTTCAATTAAACTCAGTTGAACATAATACTATCGGGTAGGTAAACCATGGGTCATTTCCATTTGGAGGACATGGTTGGCACTGGCCAAAATATATCTTTCTATTCAGAGAATGGTCTGGAAATCTTCAATTTTTGTATAATTGTGTCTCTTTTTCCCAGTAACTTGTGCACTTTAAGTCCAATAGCTTTAAAATTGTATTTTTAGAAATTTGTCTCAACTTTAAGCAAAATTGCAAGAGATTAACTATTTAACTTTCTCCTTTCTTGGACTTATTTCATTTATCTTAAGTTTTTTTATGGATTAAAACATTCAAAAGAATCTGTAGAAACACAAAAGTGCCAGCACACCCTTTGCAAGAAAAGCTTTTGTCTTCCCAAAACAGTGGCCTGTGTCTGTATTCCTGTTCCGAGCATTCTTGCCATTTATGTTTCCCTGGAGCCCTTTATCAATGTTTATTTGAGTCCTCAAATGAATTGATAATGATTCAAAAGGGCACACTTGAATTCCGCCAGTAGAGTGTAGTTAAAATTAACACACAAATCTGATGGCGTTCATTTCTGGTGTTTTCCTTTTAATATCCCCACACATTTGTTTTACTCAGGTTGGCAAAGCGCATTTAAGTAGTTTACTAACAACTGAATTATTTCATGTGTCTCCACCCTAAGCAGTAATACATTATTCAGTGAATTGAGCACATGGAGAGGAGTATGTTATCCAGTCAATGGTGTTACAATTCAAAGTGTTTGGCATGATCAATATCACAATATATACTAGGTTTACTTACTTGATTGCATAGAATTTTATAAGTATAAATCTGACAGTGAGATAATGTGGTTAAACTAAATGCCACAAACACAGAAATGTTGCATCTATCAGATATTTAAATACAAATAGGCAACAGAAATTATGTTTTTCCAGATTTCATAGAGTGCATTCCTATAGGATGCTTTTGTAATGAGATCATTTACAGTTAACAAATGGCAGAAATAAACTGAATAGAATATTTTACAATACATTACAAAAGATAAGCCAATTCAAAAGTGTATAAATAGAAACATGAAATACTTTTACACAAAATTTGTTTTTAACTTGTTGGAAAACATTACAAGATATTCTCAGTCCCAAAGTAAAGGCACTTGTAAAGGGGTAGAGCTATATTCGGTCATGTGATCTAAGTGCTCCTTAACTCAACAATGTAAAATATGGAATAAACACAATCAAGAGGCATTTATTCATCAGCAATTGAGCAATCTAAGGCCACTCATGAGAAGACAGATGAATAAACTTTTGAAATCTATTTTTATCAGTGATCTTAATAATCCATAAATATGCTATGATCACACATTCTGTTAAATGTTTTTTTTCCCAGTGGAAAATATATTTCACTTCCATTTTCCCTATTGGTTCGTTTTACCCAAAATTATTTCTGACTAAAATTGACAGCAGTTAAAGAATATTATTTCTCTCCTTTCAGATGCATTTCGGTATACTTAAGTGGATAGAAGTCTTGAGTTTTAAACACTTTATGAGGAGAGATGTAACAGAAGATAATTATTTTAATAGTCACCTTCAAATTTTCAGAGAACTGTAAAAATTGCTTATGTTAATCTGTCACCCTTAACATATAGAAAGAATCAGGGCACCTGGATGGCTCACTTGGTGAAGTGTCCAACTCCATGGACTGTAGTGCCATGACAGGTTTTGTGCTCAGCAGGGAGTCGGCTTGAGGATTCTCTCTCTCCCTCTGCTCCTCTACCCCCTCACACTCTCTCTAAGAAAGTAAATAAAGAAATAAAATCTTAAAAAAAAAACAAAGATGTATAGAAAGAATCAAGTATCCGTTGATGAGTCACTCCCTTGTAAGTCCAGGGTCCTTTATTACAATAGCCACCATTGAGACTAGATGTGTTTCACCTTGCCATTGTTATTAATAAGCTGTTGTACTATATTGGGGCAAATCCTCTGCAATTTCTGAGAGGAAGTTCAGAAAAAAAATTCCTAATGTTTATTGTGAGATTTTTATGATGACTCCATGTTTATTAAAAAAAAACACAAAATAAATGCTGTGTAATATTTATGGTGGAATAAATGGCTTTACTCAGCAATCAGCCGCCCTAGTTGAATATGAAATAACTTGTCTGTATCTGTTTGTGTAACTTTCCATCTGTGGCAAAGTTCTAGTGTCACATCATGAAAGTCTCAGTAGAGTAGGCTTTTTTCTTCCCCAATATGAGTACAAGAATTACTTTAATCTTTTCTCTTCTATGAGAAAAGATAAATGTTATCTGCTGTATATACCTGATGAAACACTTATCTATTTTGATAATTAATGAATCCATTTTAAGCACATGTTATACTATCCATCTTTTGTGGTTCAAAAATGGATGACAGTATGATTATGTCTTTGTGAGATAAGTAAATGTGTGTATTCTTAGATCATCTGGCTTTTAAAATACCAGCAATGTAAAACTGTGGTGAATTAGTTGTTTTTCTTAATCTGGACTTCAAATTTGGAACTTCTGTCTATCTTATTGAATGAAGATATATTCCATCATAGTTGATAATTTAAAAAAATGAACTACACTGAAGTTAACTATACTAGTGATATATTCTTATTTTGTATGTTTATCTATTTTTCTAAAATGTGTAACATAAAATATTCCTCTGGACAAAGTTGATGTAGATATGAGCAAAAGATGTAGTCAACCCTATTTATTCATCTGGGAAGAAAGTGTTAAGAATGGAAGCCACATGGACCCCTTCAGAGCGCCACTCCTGCCAGTGGTTCTGATGAGCAGGAACTTAGAACAGTCAGCATTTGTTAACAATGCAGGCTTCCCTCTAAGTGTAGCTATACTGTGGAGTTAACCAGCACAGTTGTGACCTCAGTTTGAAGAGGTCTTAAAATGTTTTTAAGAGTTAGAAAATTTTTATTCTTAAACTTAGAAAATTAAAGATAAACTTAAGATATTATTTTATATTCCTATAAAGGATGTCTAATACCTTATCTTATATCTTATATTTTAAACATATTTAAGATAATAAAGACCCAAAAAGTTTTTTTCCAGGATACTCTTTCTCCTCATCCCATCATTTAAGTCTTACCTAAAATTTTGAAAGTTCTTCCCTAAATTCATAGAAACACATTGCCCCTGGTCACGTTACCCTGTACATGAAGTTAAAAAAATATTAACCACTGGATAGCTTTATAATAATATTCTAAAATACAGTAAAATCAGATGGTGTAAGAAGTAAAAGTATGTCAGACCAAAAATTGTACCAAGAAGTGCCATAAAAGTTTGAACAAATGGGGAATTAATCAATTAAATCAAACTTTTAAGAAACATTTTTTTCCTTTTCTTTTTTATATTTCTGAGTGTGTAATCTGGAAATTTCAAGTTACAAAGCCACATAGTCGTGTAGGATGTGATACACGTGTCCACATCACCTGACAGAACAGCATTCACATAAATCAGTTGAAAGCAAAGACAAAAGGCAAAACATGCCCAGGCTGTGAATTTGTGTTTAATATATTATAGAAGTTGCAATGTCTTTTCATTGAAATATATTTTATGTGAGAGAGGACAGAGGAGGACGTAATATATTCCAAGACCAAGTAAATGTCTCTTTCAAGCTACTTACATTGAGCTCACTCACTCACATTTTTTGTTTTTGTTTTTAGTTTTGGTTTTTTTAAATTTTAAATAACAAGATGGATTCTTTTCCTTTGAATCAGTTAGTTATTTTACAACATTGGGCAGTAGAGTGGGAAATGATGAGAGCAAAAGCTGTTTAAATGTTGAGCGTTCTCTACTGGAGCCTTTTTGTTATCATCTTCTGTTGTAATGGCATGCTACCATTGGGATTTGCTTTCCCAAAGTGATTAAAGAAATAGAGAGATAGAAAGAGGGAACTGGTTACAGTGGTGATAACAAGCTATCTCTATGGGTTATATTTAAAGCTGTGATGACACTAAATTCTTCTCTTAAAAACACATTGTTCTTTGTGATGTGTCTTAAAGACATGAAGAATGACAAATTGTGTGTCATATCAGGAATGCCTTATATAATTGTGAATTACTTTATTCATTGAAAATTATTCTCTAATTAAAAAGAGCTTGGTATAGTTTTAAATTATGTGTGCTATCATATTGAAGTATGTCAAATATTTTTAACTGCTGATCAACAAGACCTTAGCTTATG
The DNA here is from genome assembly GCF_902655055.1 of Lutra lutra. Classification (NCBI taxonomy): domain Eukaryota; kingdom Metazoa; phylum Chordata; class Mammalia; order Carnivora; family Mustelidae; genus Lutra; species Lutra lutra. Next base: position 38,080,648 of record NC_062282.1, on the reverse strand, counting down.
CAGCATTTCCAAAGTCATTTGACTTAGAGGCTTTATTCAAAAAATGTCTATCTAGTTGGACAATATTTCAGAGAAATACATGTTGGAAAATGCTATCCTATTACAGCAGTAGATGACAACAAGGTCTATACCTTGCAAGATACACATTATACACACATAAGGCAACTTGGGAGGGGGGGACAAAGCATTTGATCACAGTGCAGATAGATCTAAACTTCAGAGAGTGTGCAAACCAAAAGAGTTTTCCAAGGTCTTGACTTTGTTATGGAAACCATTCTAGAAGTTAGTTCTGAAAGAATTGGCTGGCATATTTTAAATTCTATATTTTATGAGTATCAAGAATTCATAGAAATGAAAAAGAAAGAATTCATAGAAAATTTTTTTCCTTCTTCCAGTTCTTTTCATCAGGCACTTAGCACTATATGCTTTAAAATAGTCTCTTTGCTTCCAATTACATCCTCATTGAAAACTGTTTTACCTTGCATCATATTAAACTTCTTAAGATACCACATATTTTAAAATAAAATATAATCAAGGACTAAAACAAGTAGTGAAGATTATAAGATCTCTAAGGAAAATAGAAATCACTGTGCCCCAGAATGCTTAGCAAAAGTCCTTAGGAAGAGTGTGAGTAAAGGTACTATACAAATCCTCCTGCAAAGGATATCATGGTCAGGAACGTGCATGAGGAAGTTCTCTAAATTAGACTGTCAGTATAAAAACTAAAATATGACAATGTGACCACAGTGTGGTTTTTGGTATTAATTTTCAATATTTGATCACTAAAACGATCTTGAAAATCTGAGCTAAATATGGGTGAGAAGAATGTCTCTATACTTCCTGTTCCCTGATCGTCCTTTGTATCTCCTTTATCAAAAAATACAATAGGTTCCTGTTACTCTGATCCTTGGATTGTGTCAAAAACAAGTGGAAAGGATTCTTGTCCAAGTCTGCAAATGCCTATGCGTGAACTTGAACTCTGTCTCTATAGCCCTGCATATGTCTGCCCCCAGAATTATGCCGAGCTATGATAATATATGCCTGACCCAATTTAAAAGGAGAGATTTATAGAGTGCCTTTCTTCTTAGGAGCAGAACACAATCTGGACTGAGCCTACCACAAAGAATTTTTCCTTATTTATTTACTGTGTCACACTTTCAAATGCTACTCACTATCCACTCCATTCACCCAATAGTCACTTGAGTCACTTGAGATTTTGTTGATAAACTGTCCACCCTTAATTTATATATTGTTTTATAATTGCAGCATTGCTTTATAAAGTATTGGCAATTAAACTGTGTTTAAGTGAACCATATGAATTAAAGTGGTAGTTTCCTATTTCATTAATTTAATTAATTACAACCTGAGTAATCTTGGTCTTCAATCCCTAAATTTCCTCATTCCTTTCTTGATATGCATTTCATTTACTACACACACACACATACACACACACACACACTTGCTGGCTAGCCTCAGCCTTCAGAAATTATCAGGTTTCCAGAAAGAGTCTGACGTAAAAACAGCCTACTAAGAATCTTGACCGTTGATGTGGTCCTAGTATATCCAACAGTTACAAATATAGTTCCAAAATGGTCACAAAATGGGGGCTATATTTAGTGAACTCTGATCATTATTCTTATGACATGATGTGGAACTCTATGCTAGGTGGTAACATCCCCAATTCATGCGCAACAGCTTCACATTACACAATAGAGTTTTAAGAATGGAGAAAAGTGATCAGTTGGGATGGTAAGCTACAGAGATGAGAAAGTGGTGGCAGCTGTGACCACAATGGAAGTGATTTGCAGTAGGGTTGATGGCAATAATAGCAACAACTGTTTCTTATTCCAACCAGTGCCAGGCAGCAAATTGCAGACACTCAGACAATGGAAAGTGTTTAAAAGATAAAAGATAAAGCAGCTTGGCACTTGAGTAGATAACTGGATGCTAGGGAGAAGCAGCCAATTGCAACCTGATACATATCCCCTAAAAGGTTTCACTGTGTCATCTGTGGGCATGCCAATCACTGGAATTCAGAAGCCTTGAAGATACACAACAGTACAGTGAAAGACAAAGTGGTACTTAGTAATGGGAACTTGGGTTTGGAAATGAGATTCAGTTATTTTACTAACTTTGTCGCTTTAGGCCACCCGTTAGCCTCAGTTTCCAAATCTGTAAATTATGATCAATTTATATGCCTCCTAGGTTTATTATAAATATGAAATGAAACCACAAATGTATAGTACAAAGCAGAAAGCAAATAATAAATACTTAAAAACTGTATTGTTGTGTCATTTAGCTCTGGGCTCCCTGTCTTTTATGAAAACTATCCTTATGGAAAATACTTTGGAAACTCCAACAATAAATTAGTTAACAATTAGGAGTTATGTTGAACATGTACAATGTAAATTATTATTTAAACAAATACTGCAGAAATTTATTTATTCATTCAGTATCTGGTGGTAGGTGTTCAACGTGAGTAATTTAGAAGTAATTGAAAGTTATTTTCTAATACTTATATTTTGGTCATTTGGTATGAAAACCCCTGTAAAGGTGAACTTTTCCATATTTACCTGGAAAAAAGTCAACATAATGAATTAGATGTCTGTTTTGGACAAATAATGCTATAAATAGCTACAGATTGCTGCCATTTGTGGGATTTTTTTTTTTTTTTTTGGTCTGGTTTCAGGATTTTTTTTCTTTGTCTCTAATCTTTTCTTCTCACCTATCATCACATACTACTGAGTCTATGTCTCCAAAATGCAACTCAATAAAACTCCGAAGCAGACACAAAAGCATCCTCCCGACACAAACATGCTCATTCACAGTAAGTGCCATCCATCAGTTACCAATTAGAAAATCATAACCACCAAACTTGTTTAGATTTTTGGTAAAATACAATTTCACAGGATTTGATGAACAGAAATGTGAAGACATTTTTAGGAAGTTATACAAGTTTTGATATAGAGAATTAGGATATTTATTTGACTTCTCACAAGACTTTTTTTTTTCCTTATCTGTGGGTTCTTAACTCTGTTCCAGAGAAGCAGGTATGTCAGATGAATCACCTTCAGACAAGTGAACTATAATGATCTATTTGCTTTGCTGTAATAAAAATAATTTGCTTGTTTAAAAAAATATAATGTTATTTGTTTATTAAAGCAAAACTTTTTCCTGTTATATTTGTAGAAAAAGCTAAACAATTCTGCTCACATTTTCTTGCATCAGTTTGTAGATGTTTTTCCAGGTGCTTTTGGGGGGAAAAGCAATTGCCAAAAAATGTACAGCATGTAATCACCCAGACGGTTTGGGCGTTGATGTGATTCTTCATGGTAGGTCAGCTGACTGTGTCAAATTGAGTAGAACAAAAGATAAATCTTCAAAATTGTCTAAAGGGCACATATATTATTATATGAATACATATATGTGTACATATGTATACATATACATAATATTCTGCTGAGCTTTTAGAGTTTCCATCTGCTGCTTAGAAGGTCCCTTGACCTCAGGATTTGGGAGCCCCTATGAATACATCTGTATCACATCCATATTGAGTCACAGAAACTGAACCGGGGTAGATCAGGTTAGTGTCTTCGACATTCTCAGGCACATTCCTAGCATCCTGAGTAATGTAGTACGGATCTGTTGTTTCTAAAACACCAATTTGGTCATGCCATTCTCTTTCTTAAAATCTTATAAAGATGGGACATGGTAGAGGAGTTCCTTCATTATCGGCCGCCGACTATCATCTAGATCCATTTCTCTCCTTCCACACCTGCCTTACACAAGTCACACAAATGCCTTACTCTTCAGTTACATCAAAGGGCCTAGAGTCCCTGAACTCCAACCATTATGTCTTGGGGCTTTCAAACGTATAGTCTCTTATTCCTAGAAATCCTTTTGTTCCTCAACCTCTTTCCTTCCTCACCTTGTTTGCTCCATTCCTGTGCCCCTGCCCCTTCTACTTACAAGTGATTATTCTCTATATGTCTTTTGAGTCTTATCTGGAACGTCATCTCATCTAAAAAGGTTTTCTAATTCATTCCCAATTGCTAAGTGGTTTCAGTGATTCTCTTATGTTCTGTAATTTCTTATGCTTCAATTCATCATAACACCTAGAACAATACAATATAGCCCCACTACTCTCTATTGATTTTTTTTCTTTATTAAACTGTGAGTGATCTGCAGCGAAGGACCGCACTTCAGTTTTTATGTCCCTAACACAGTATATGCAATGTAGTCAGTGTTTAGTAAATGTCTGTTGATTGAGGGAGTTCATCAAGAGATTTTTGTTAAATGCAGTTGACAATTTCTTTCATTTCATTCTTATGCCTAACCCAATCAGATTTTCTAAAACAGAGTAACATGTAAATTACTGTCTAGAGTTTATATTTATTCATTGCAGAATGGCTAGTGGTCATTTTCTAAAACTTCATATTCCCTTTCTCCTTTTAATATGTTCTCATTTTATTAATTATTTAAAGAATTTCAAAGATAGTGTTCTCTTTCTTCTAGAGTGGATTAGATGCTTACAATTCTGGGAAAACATAAATTGTATCTGTAGCAGTCAGCCAAAAGGAGCAGTGAGGAATGAAAAATATAATCATGTTAACCTCACAGCCAAAGCTAGGGCCAGATAAAGTAGTACCTGTGTATGTTACAAATACCCTTGAAATTATTAGCCTAAAGTGAGAAAATAAGAAACACTCTTTGGAGAGGACAATTTTGACTCATATCTGAAGAAGAAAATGGTTGTGGGTAGGAGAAGAATAATGACGCTCCCTAGGCTAAGGAAATAAGCAAAGAGTCTAAAAAGTTGAAGAAAGATGGTACAGAATGAGATGAAATTAGTTGTATGATGAAGAGTGTTGAAAATGTCTGATCTTTTACATTCTATTTCCATTCTTATAAAACTCACTTCTATTCATCATATACACAATGCGTATTTCACTAGATTATCCATACTCAAGCTATTAGTCACTCAGAGTCCTAAAAAGCTTTTGGCAGTACTTTTGTATATACCTTAATGATGAACACTTATTCTAAAATGAAAGCATAAAAAATGAAGAACAAATATCATATATTAATTTGTTTTTATCTTGGAGCAAAATAAATTTATGTAACCTTCAGGTTCAGAATACTAATGGACATTGAACAATATTCAGAATATTTTTGATACAACAGGCATAAGACATGCAAAAGATCTCACATTCATATCCACCTCCCCTGCCCCCAAAGTACAATCTTTTTGAAAATTAAGAGGTTTGAATGTCTGCATTCTGGAGCAGTTCCACTGTATGTACTCTCAGAGGAATGTAAAGTCTCCCTAACTCATAAATTCTGGTGGCTCACTCCATCATGACAATGAACAGCCTGTGAGATTTTCTCTTCTATGTCTGATCAGACTGGTTTCTAGTGGCTGCTTTCCAGAAATTCCCTGCTAGAACAGGATTGCCTCACACTCAAGTCTGGACACAGAACCACTAGACACAAAGTTGCTCAAGAGAAATAGTTATTCGGTATAAGTAAAGACAGATGAGATTGAACAGTATCTTCTATGTTAAAAGAATATGACTAAAGAGAGACAGAAAAATGCTGTAGAACCCAAATGATATCATGAGCCACTCCACATGTGAAGAAATAGAAGGGCAGACCATGGGGCACAGAGTGGAAATCTCCCAGGAGAGAAAACCTGGGATTAAATGAATACCAGTGACAGCCCTGAAAGGAAAGCCACGTCCCAGAACGGAATCCCCCAGAAGCAGAGAGGAAGTCACTCCTGTAAAAAGCTAGAGTCGTTTAGGTATTTGTCTGTATCCTCTAATAGCCTAAGACCCTGATAACAGAAAGAGTCTTCATTTTGTTCATTTTTGTGCCATCAGTACTTAGCACAGCACCCAGCATGTGGACACTGTGCAGTAAATATTAAGTGAATCCATGAGTGAATGAATGATTGATTCACTTTAGCCTGGAAGCCCTACTATGGACTCTGTGATAAAAAATTATAATGATGATTATAATAACTAATTCTCACACATTTTTATTACCAAGCATTGTGTTAAGCACATTAAGTGCATTATTTGACTTGCCCTCACAACTCTAAGATCAAGACTATTAATATTCCCTATATTACAGACAAGAAAATTAAGATCTAGAGAGTTAAGAGAAATTCCCTATATCACATAGATTAATAAATTTGGAAGCTGGGGGGGCACCTGGGTGGCTTAGTCAGTTAAATGTCTGACTCTTGGTTCTGGCTCAGGTCATGATCTAATGGGTTGTGGGATCAAGCCCCAAGTTGGACTTTGTGCTCAGCAGGGAGTCTACTTGAAGATTCTTTCCCTCTCTGTCCCTCCCTCTGTACATGTGTCCTCTCTTTCTCTGTCTGTCTGTCTGTCTCTCTCTCAAATAAATAAATAAATAAATCTTTTTAAAAATTGGAAACTGGTGTTTTAGTTGAGGTTCATATAATTCCAAAGACTGAGCTCAACCTTAATTTAATACTAATGGCTTCTGGCAGTTAGTTTCTTGATATTCTTAGGATATATTGATAAAATAAAACAATTATTTGTTGAGAACTTACTAAGCTTGAATAGCTGTGCACAAAATTTTATTCCAGTGACAATAACTGCCTTTCCTCATTTATTGAGATTTACCATTGTACATTTAGGAACTGTTGTCATAAACCTGGCTTCAAGATCATCAGTATGAAAATAAAAACAGTTCATAACAGTAGAAATTAAAGTATAAACTTTTATTCATTAAAATTTAATTCAAGATTAAACTTACAAATTGCTGATTCTTTTTACTAATGAAGGGAAGACACCAAGTGAAGGGACTTTGATGACTAGGTCCTGAGCTGCACTCCAGTGGTATGTGTATAATGAGCCAAATCTGAGTGTGAAGTGAGAACAGTTACAGTCCATATGCAACCATTCATCCTGGTGTCAGAAAGATGGCATGAGAGCAGGCACCAGGTAGGTCTCAGCAGGAGCACCTCCCAGCCCAGCTCAAGGCTGGTTCTTTCAATATTGTGGTCTGAAGGGAAGTGCAGGGTAAAGGCTCATCTACCACCTGTTGCTGGACACAATAAGTGATAGGGAGAGCCTTAGGGATTCTGATTACTGACTCTCTTTTGTAGGAAGTATTGTGAACAGAACTTTTTTGTTGTCTTTACAAAGAGATCTGTTCTGTCGGATTCTTATTGAAATATACAGAAGAGCTTGGGTATCAGGATTTCGAAGAAACAGAATCTTCAGGGCTGGATAAAATAGGTACAGGAATGAAGATGAAACAACAGAGGAAAGAAATCTCCGAAAGCAAATCTTATTCTAATTCTGGAGTTTTAGGCAACTGGAATGTTAGTGGCTATGTAATATCACAACCTCTAGCCACGTGTAGCTCTTGAAAACCTGAGATGTGGCTTGCTTGAGTCGAGATGAACTCTAAGTGAAAAATACACACTGGGTTCTGAAGACAGTGTGAAAAAGAGAAAGGAAAGTATTCATGAAAATTTTTTTTCTTATGTGTTGAAATAATATTTTAGGTATATTAGGTTAAATAAAATGTTATTAAAATTGTCACCTGGTTCTTTTTAACTTTTCATGTGACTGCTATAAATTTTAAATTTATATATATGGCTTTTGTTTGCAGCTTACTTTACATGTCCATTAGACAGCACCAGTTAGGATGGCTATATAGGTTATGTATAGGATGATATATTCCTTTTATTTAATCTTACTTCAGTAGGATCTTGAATCCTCTTTAATCTCTAAGTTTTGATTTAGGGAATCTTTAAATCTTTAAATGAATTACAAGTAATGTTATCAATCCTCAAAAACAAAATACTTTTTAGGGGCACCTGGATGGCTCAGTTGGTTATGCGTCCAACTCTTGATCTCAGCTCAGACCTTGATCTTAAGATGGTGAGTTCAAGTCCTGTTTTGGCTCCTCACTGGGCGTGCAGCCCACTTAAAAAAAAAATCTTTTTAAATTTCAGAAAGTTACATAAGAAGGTTCTTCTTGTATTTTAATATTTTTTTTTACTCAGTGTAACTTTATAAAAACTGAACTCCACAATGTAAACTTCTCAACATCCAGTGTGAAAAAGCTGGAAAAAGAACAATAGCCCTTAATACCAGCAGCTCTTTGTTTTTTTGTGAAAAGAAGGGTTTGATGGAACCAAGATAGAGGTGAAAATATAGAAGTCTATGAAATTATTGGTCCCTTGCCATTGCTATAATTTTCCTCATAAGGTACACTTTATCTGAGAAGGTATATGATATCTACATAAGTCAACATGAAATACGTGTTTTGGGGGAATATTTGTATATGATGCATGTTTAGCCTGAAAATGTACACATGGGCCACATATTACTAAGATTTTTTAGATAAAAATTACATTTTTATAATTTATAGTGGACTTAATTTTTTTAAAATTTTTTAAAATATCAATCTGGGCCTATGGTGGCAGTAGAATTTTTCCTAGATGGCTTAAATAAAGAGATTCAATGCAGGGCAAATTAAGAACAAAACAAAACGGAACAAACAGCAGCAGCAGTATGCTATCAAGGCTGAGGAAACAAAATTGTCAAAGAGTTTTACCATAGTGCAAAAAGAGCTTGCGCCATGGAGAAGAGCATCCTCTGAGCTACCTGTGGTCAGAAATGCAGTGCCACCCAGAGAAGTAGTGGGAAGAAGTATCCTGCACCCACCTGACAATCTACAATATGGGTTGAGCCCCACTGAAAGCTCACCACCTTCATTCTCAGGCACTCAAGAGAAGGTTGGAGAATGAGTGCCAGACAAGTATAGAATAGAGAATGATTAGCATATTTATAAAGCACTTTCTATGCAAGATTATTTTGTCTGAGGTCTAAAGCAGTGTGAGTAGGCATAGTAACCAATGGGAAAAATAAAGTGGCATAATAAATCCTAACAGAAAAGTGGTTAATTAAATAAGGACACTACATCGGAATGAAGAGCATGAATGTGGGATAAGTTAGGCAATGGCAGTGGAAATCCAAGAGAGTCATAATGTTAGAGAAGGATAAAAGAATAAGTGTTAGATGTGGAGAGATTTCCATGCTTAAGTTTCTCTTTTGATTAATTTAGGAACGCAAATTACAATTTATTGCAATGAATCAGAATTAAAATAAAAGATAATGAGGACTAATTATATATCTCAACAATGTGAAATGAATAATTTGGAAGAAACTGACAAAAGATGAAAATTTAGTAATTAGGGAACCCCATTTTCTACTTCTGACATTGGACATCTATTTTGATCATATTAATGATTTGGGATTAGTTAAAACTGGAGAAAATTTTAAGTCTCAAGTATAAAATTGCATAGGTAATTCATTACTTTATCACAGACAAATACCCTATAAAATCTAATTGTATAGATGAACCAAATGGATTAAAAAAAACAGAAATATGTACATAAAACTGTGTTTAGTACTAGTCTCTAAACATTTCTTATGTTGTAAGTGAACAGACCTTAACTTGAGAATGGCCCTCCTCCCCTATTCCCTCACAATGAGCTTTCAGAAAACCTTTCCTCACTATTCTCTTAACTTGGACCATTCTCACTCTCACGTGGGTTAAGCCCAGCATCTTAGAATAATATGTGCCATAAATTGTTGAACTAAAAAGAATACTTAGAAAACTGAACTGATATCATACTATTTCTGCCAGTGTTCATTTGAGATTTTGTAATCAGTTATAGGTCCCAACTCAGAAACAACAGTGCTATAATTCTGTATCATTTTTCAAAACATTTACTGCTAACACCTAGTCAGTCACATATAGAAAACCCCAGTCATGCTGTATGAGATATCTGGTTTAAAGCAAAATCACAGACTTCTGATGTGCTGGCCAACTTTGAAATATAATCCTGAATACAGGGACAACTGACCAACTGGATGAAGATATTTAAAATAATTGTTCTTGCAATTTCTGAAAGTCTTTAGGAAAATCTTACAAATCATCAATTCATAGTTGGAGCCATATTATCCAGGTATTTTTTTCTACTCAGTGTTCCCCAGATCTCCCTAATCCCAAAACATTCTAAGAATATATAACCTATCTCCCCCAAAATAAATTCATAAGCCTGGACCAAGCATCTTAGGATTCTTATTCAGTAAGTCTAATGCAGAGTCCAAGACTATATACTTCCAAGAAATCCACCTGCCCCCAACAGAGGGCTAGCTCAAGGAAAAAAATTTCAATTGAGCAACATTTGGAAATATTTGAATTACACTATTTTAAAGATACACTCTGAAACACTTAATTTTACTATTAAGTAATATTAAATAAAATTAATTATTTTCATAAATAAAATTTATGATATATTTTTACACATGCTAGAGAAAGATTATATGCATACCAATTTCTATTTTCAATAAAAATTGTGTATTTATATTTTAGTTGGGCAAAATTCCTGATTTAACATTTTTGTGTTTATAAACAACCATTCTTAGAAAACAAATTTTAATGCTTTTTTCTTCAATTTCATGGAAAAACCTCAAGTATCTAAATCATTCAGAGTTGCCCCCATTTATTGACCATGTACTAGATGTAAGATAGTCTTTACACATAATTATTTTTATTCATCATAAAAAAGTGTGCATTGTTGTGCTATTTTTACAAATGAGGAGAGCAAGTTTCAAGAATTTAAGTTACGTGTCTAAAATCTCATTGTTAATAACAGAATATTAGTTTAAACAGACACTTCCTGGGTATTATATTATTTCCCAGGAACAAATACTGTAACAAACTAGTTTACATGCCAAACCAAATCAATAAGCAATTTTTCATCTGTGAATTTCTGTGGGCATTCATCTCCATTACCTAACCATAATAAATTTTATACTTAACTTAGTTATATGACAACTTAGATAGCTTTTTCAAAAAACTCAGTCATCAGCAAAGAAGAAATACTGGTAATATCATGGATTATGAATGGCTATTAGGATATACACACCAAAGATAAAGGTATATATTTAAAATGATTCTTTTAAAAAATGTTTATTTAAATTCAATTTAGTTAACTTCTAATGTATTATTAGTTTTAAGGGTAGAATTTAGTGATTCATCAGTTGCATGTAACACCTAGTGCTCATTACATCAAGTGCCCTCCTTCATGCCTATCCCCCGACATCATCCTTTTCCTCCATCAAGACTTCCCCGTCAGCAACTCTCAGGTTGTTTCCTGTAGTTAAGAGTCTCATATGGTTCCTCCCATTTATCTTATTTTATTTTTCCTTCCCTTACCCTATGTTCACCTGTTTTGTTTCTTAAATTCCACATTTGAGTGAAATCATATGGTATTTGTCTTTCTCTAACTGTCCTACCATTAGCATAATACGCACTAGGTCTATCCACATCTTTGAAAATGGTAAGATTTCATTCCTTTTGATGGCTGAGTAATATTCCTCTCTCTCTCTCTCTCTCTCTCTCTCTCTCTCTCTGTGTGTGTGTGTGTGTGTGTGTGTGTGTACACCACGTCTTCTTTTTCCATTTGTCTGTTGATGGACATCTGGGCTCTTTCCATAGATTTTCTATTGTGGAGTTGGCTGCATGTAAGGTCCATGTGCCCCTTTGAATCACTGTGTTTGTCTCCTTTGGATAAAAACCTAGTAGTGCAGTTACTGGGTCATAAGGTAGTTAGTTCTATGTTTATCTTTTTGAGGAACCTCCATACTGTTTTCCAGTGTGGCTGCATCAGTTCATATTCCCACCAACTAGTGTAAGAGGATTCCCCTTTCTCCATTTCCTTGCCAACAACTGTTGTTCCCTAAGTTGTTGATTTTAGTCATTCTGACCAGTGTTAGGTGGTGTCTCATAGTGGCTTTGGTTTGTATTTCCTTGATGCCAAGTGATGTTGAGCATTTTTTCATGTGTCTGTTAGCCATGTCTTCTTTGGAGAAGTGTCTGTTTATGTCTATCCTCAGGTTCATAACCAAATCAATGAATTTGCAATCATCTATCAAGATGTTTAGATGCAGGGAAGGAACCACACTGTTTAAATTGTGTCAATTTTTTAAAAATTGCCAAGATTTTCAGATTTTGCTTTTGCTAGCTACATAACCTTCCATTTCACAACAAAGTAAACAGAAAAATAGTCTTTTTCATTAACATATAATGTTTTATATGTTTCAGGGGTACAGGTCAGTGATTCATAGTCTTAATAAACTTTTAACTTGTCAGCAAAATACTTCTAAAAACATAGACACACACACAGGGTATGTGGAGGGAGAGAGGATGACAAGATCTGGTCATTATGTACCTATTTAAGCACAATTATTTGATTTTAAATTGGTTCTTGAGGTGTGTCTGGGTGGCTTAGTTGGTTAAGTGTCTGACTCTTGATTTCAGCTCAGGTCATGATCTCAGCATTGTGAGATCAAGCCCCACATAGGACTCTGTGTTGAACATGGAGCCTGCTTGGGATTTTCTCTCTCTCTCTCTCTCTCTCTCTCTTCCTCTGCCTCTCCCCTCTGTTCTCTCTTTCTAAAATAAATAAATAATTCTTTAAAAAATGATTCTTGAAACTTACCAACTGAATTGTTCTATTATTAGTTCTGAAGATCTTTTATGTGGAAGATCTTTCTTGGGACTAACCATTGGAAAAACTCTGGTTAATTATACAGAGAGTATTAAAGAAAGCCAGTCTCCCTATTCTATTGTTATATTCTATTCAGTTTTACTCTATTCCACTTATTTTATTTTATTACTTTTTTTATTATTTATTTTATTCCCAACAAAACATATGAAACAAAGAGAATTCATTTGGGTATTAATTTTTGTTATCTTACAAAGTTAACTTTGTTTTCTTAATTTTATTCAGTATAATTTAAGTTGCTGGATAAATCATGACCTTGAGGTATGTCTGTACTCTATACAGAACCAAAGAATTTTAGGCAAGAAGGAGACCTCAGCATAAAGTTAGTCCAATCCCTTCACTTTTAATCATTGGAAAAACTGAGAGATCTTATATTAAACTACTCACCCAAGGCCATGCTACTAGTCAGTTGTTCAAAACATTAAGCACTAATTCCACCATCATGCCAACCCAAAGATCTCTCAATGTAATGTGAAGGTACTCAGACCAAGAATAAACTGAAAGTTTAAAACCACAATCTTTTCTATATGAATGATTTTGATATTTTCTAAGAGACTGTACTGGTTGAATAATGTCTCCCAAAATTTATGTCCACCCTAAACCTCATAATGTGAAGATAGGGTCTTTGCAGATATAATTAGTTAAATTTAATTTAGAGATAGGGTCTTTGCAGATATAATTAGTTAAATTTAAAAAGGTCATTCTGAGTTACGATAGATCCTACATCCAATGACTGCTCTCATAACACACAGAAACATAGAGACACAGAGGGAAGAAGGATACAAAGATGGGGGCAGATTTGTGGGTGATGCTGCCACAAGTCAAGGAAAGCCTGGGGGCCAGGAGAAGTGGGATGAGGCAAGTAAGGTTTCTTCCAAGGCTCTTCATAAGGAGCATGGACCTGTTGACATTTTGGTTTCATATCTCTAGTCTCCAGAACTCTGAGAATATCAATTTGTTATTTTAAACCACTTGTTATGACAGCCTTAGAAAAGTAATACAGGATATCACATATAGTAAGATTAAATGTGGTAGATAATGCCAGAAATTCTGTTCACTGAATGTATTTTCATTTCATGTGGATAGTTTTATTGTGATATTAAATACATGTATACACACACACACACACACACACACACACACACACACACACACACATATATTCTCTCCTTTATTGTAGTCTTTGGATTGGAATTTTGAAGACACCAATACATAAGGACTGCTAAAATGACCCTTCTTCAAAATAAACTATAACTTATTATTTACAGTGAAGTGTTTCTAGAATCATACTTCCATTATATCCATGCAGCATAGTTACTCTCTCAAAAAAGGAATAAGAGTCAGATATTGGGTGGTAAGCATCACAGATGCATAGATGATAGCACATTGAGAACTGTTAAGAACATTTCATTAACTTAGAGAAAAAAAGACCTTAATGTCAGACTTGCAAAAACTTAATATAAGAAACTACAAAATAGATTCTGTAGTATTGATATTTACATTATTATAGTAACTTTTAATTGTATGTATGTTTATATTTAATCTCACTATTATAGCTATAACCTCTGTTTTATTGTTATTTAGGAGCAAACAGACAAATACTGGTATTTTTCCACAACCTTACTTTTGTGCTAAAGCATTTCTAAGGAACACTTACAAATTTAGTGTTTCATGAGGGAACCTCTTCATAAGCCTCATTGTTGCTCATGCTTGAGCAGGCCCCCAAAAAGCAGATTCACTTTAAACTTGGGTGGTTCCTCATATAAGTCTGTGTTAGAGTCCAGAACTAAAGTTGTATCTCAATTACCTTCCAAGCAGAAAATTTTATCTAACTCCTTCTATGTCAAAAAACAAGAAGACCAATATAAAGAGATAATAGAATAAAACAAAATGTTAAAATGAAACTACATGAAAAAAAAATAAAACTACATGGAAACAAAAACATAGTAGTTAACTTAAAGTTATGTTGAAGGGGGGACACCTGGGTGGCTCAGTGGGTTAAGCCGCTGCCTGTGGCTCAGGTCATGATCTCAGGGTCCTGGGATCGAGTCCCGCATTGGGCTCTCTGCTTGGCGGGAAGCCTGCTTCCCTCTCTCTCTCTCTGCCTACTTGTGATCTCTCTCTGTCAAATAAATAAACAAAATCTTTAAAAAACAACAAAAAAGCTATGTTGAAGGGAAAATGATAAGCTTGATAATAAAATATCAAAGTCATGAAGTAAAGGTGGGTTCATAGATGTACTACTGAGTCAGAAACTCAATACAAAATTACCTTTAGGCATGCATATATGTAGGAGAGGGGGAGAGAAAAAGAGAGAGATAGAACTTTTCTAAGGAAAATTTCCACTAAAAAACAAAAACAAAAAACAAAAAACCTCTGGAAAAAATTATTTGCAGTATATCTATCTGACAAAAAATTGTATTTAAAATATATAAAGAATATCTACAAATCAACAATAAAAAGGTGAGCAATCATTTAGAAACTAAGAAATAATTTGAAAAAATTGCTTTATAAGAGAAGAAATGTAAGTGCCAATAAACTCTTGAAAATGTGGTCAATATTATTGGCACCCGGGAAATGCAAATTTAAGCCCCAGTGAGAGATCATTCAACACCCATCAAATACCTGAAGTTCAAAAAGACTGATTTAAATAGTGGTGCTGTAGAACAAATAGGACTTTCATACATTATTGGTGGGAGTAAAACCTGGTACAATATTTTGGAGATTTTTAAGACAATTTCTTATTCAGTTAAGCATACATCTATGTTATAACCCAGCAATTCCACTCATAGGTATCAATCCTAGAGAAATAAAAATATAAACACAATAAAGACTAAAACAAAAATGTTCCTGGCAGATTTAGTCATCATAGTAAAAAACTATAAACTTCTATGTGCCCATTATGTGGAAGAAGGGTGAATAAACCATAGGATAGTCACACAATGAAAGACTGCCCAGATATGAAATGGAATGTCTTAGTGATGTATGAATCAACACAGATGACTCTTATAAACAGTATGCTGAATGAAAGAAATTTGACCCAGATGAATGCAGTCTGTATGATTCCATTTATATGAACTTCTAGAACTGGCAAAAGTAATCTATGTTAGTAGATGAAAGAAAGAGGTATAAGAATTTTTTATATATATTTTGTATGACAGTTAAATTATTGAATACTAAAGAACAGCACATTTTAAAGCATCCAAATAATACTTTGATAAAACATGTTAATTATAATAATATTTTAAAATAAAGAGAATACATACAAAGTAAATCAATTATAAAAATATAGAGAAAATTCACAGATCATATCTTCAAAGAAAAAACTTGAGATATAGACTAATAAACTTTCTTATTTTACTGCATTAAGGAAAAAATTAAGGAAAGGATTTTCACTTTGGGTTGACCTAATTATTTAACATGTAAAGTGAAAAGTTTCTTCAGCGCTCAACAACAACAAAATGGTATCTCACAAGATAAAGAGAGTGTCAGGCTGGCTTCCAATTTTTGGTCCGTATTAAATACAAAAATAAAATGGAGTCATACCAATAAAACTTTAACAGTAATATGTCTTATAGTCTACATTCAGCCAAGATATAATTCCTATATGAAAACAATGCAAAGATAATCTCAGATGTGTTTGAACTCAGAATATACTCCATTCAGATGCTTTTTTTAAAAAAGATTTTTATTTATTTATTTATTTGACAGGCAGAGATCACAAGTAGGCAGAGAGGCAGACAGAGAGAGAGAGAGAGAGAGGGAAGCAGGCCCCCTGCTGAACAGAGAGCCCTATGCGGGACTCGATCCCAGGACCCTGGGATCATGACCTGAGCTGAAGGCAGAGGCTTTAACCCACTGAGCCACCCAGGTGCCCCATTCAGATGTTTAAAAAAAAAAAAGAAAAAGAAAAGCTCTCAAGAATGTTCTTTAGAACCTTTTTTTTCCCCCTTCCAAACAGGTAGCAATAACAAAGAAAAAATTGTTGGGTCTTATCTCCAAGTGGATTACTGAGGAAACGTTAGGCAGGGGTGGAGTTTGGGGGTGGAGGAAAATTATTTTCCAAAAGGGGGTAAATTAGTATAATGCTGTTCTTAACATTGGTAAATTGGTGTAAGAAAGCCTCACAGTTTTCATATAACCACATATGAATATTTATCTTATTCACCATATTCTGAGATAATTAACAAGGTAAATGAAAATAAAATAGCATCAACAAAATCCAAACACTGGAAAATTTTTGTATGCAGCCTTGTAAATAACCATCAGTCAAGGAGATAATTGGATTGACATTAACAAAATAAGTAGGAAAATAAACCATACCCATGTCAGACATAAAAGTGCAATAAAAGCACATTCAGAGCAACTGTTAGTTTCATTATTTTTAAAATAAATGAAATATTCCATTAAGGATTTACTCAAGAGATAGCAAGAAAAATAAGCAAAATCTAAGTAATTCAGAAGAAAGTAAATAAGGAAACTTCAAGCAGAAATAATTATATAACAGAAGAATGGAAATAATAAATATGGGATTTTTATAAACAATTATATAGAAAAACTTTGGTTGATCAAATTACTTCAAAAATTAGACAGGGGATATTTTAACAGCTATAGAATACATTTTAGAATTAGAACAAGTGACACTAACATATTTAATAATCTTAAGAAAATGGACAAATTTTTTTTTATGGAAAACATACAAGCCACCAAAGCAAATTCAACAAGAACTTTAAAAGGAAAAAATAAAGCAAAAAAACTGGAAACTGCCAGAAACTTAGCACAAACAAAAAAGTACCTCCAGAGACAGATACTTTTACACTTGACTTATTCTGTTTTCAAAACACAGATAATGTCTGTGTTACAAAAATTACTGGAAAACATAGATTAAAAAAAGGAAAGTTACCAAATTCACTTTACAAAGCAAGAACATTCTGAAAACAAAAGCTGACAATGATACACAGAAATCTATATATTAATTCTCTGTAACTATAGACACACAAAATCCTAAACAGACTACAACAAAATGGTCTTAGTCCAAGAATCAAACTATTCATCATTATGAAATCTATTAATAAAATTTATCACATAGACAAGCTGAGTATAAAAAAATAATTGAGTCTTTCCAAATGGATGCCCAAGACTATAACAAAAATCCAAGAACCATTAACTAGTATAAGTTTTTAATATAGAGAAATAAAAATGCTTCCTCAACATGATGAAGACTAACAAGCTTGATCCAAGAGACAGTATGGGACTTAATCCAAACTTGCAGGAGGATACTGTTACTATTGAACATTGTCCTAAGTCTAGCTAGTGAAACCTGGAAAGAAGAAACCAAATAATTATTTGCAGATGATATGATGTTAAGTCTGAAAAAACCCAAATGTATAAAAGATGTAAAGCAATATAACACTTGAACCACACTTAAAATGAAACATGCATAGAAAAGGCTTAAAATAAAATGTATCTTTATAGAACTGTAGTGAGTGGTTTTTTGCCACCTTTGGCTCATTTCCAAAATTTCTTCATTTGTATATACTGCTTAGAAACTGTAAACACAAACAACAAAATTATCTGTGAACGATAATGTTAAAACATACGGCAAAGGGGGGAAATTTTCCCATGATGCTGAAACTATGAACAGGCTTATGCACAGACTTGTACATATGTGTTTGTGATACACATACATGCACACACAGAGAATTATCTATGTAAACATATCTCTGTGTGTGTGTGTGTGTGTGTGTATGTGTGGACTCTTACTATATATAATGCTCTTTTCAACTTGGAATGTTATTGACTTCATACATCATGGGCATCATTTTATATAAATATATATATATATATTTATCACAATCATTTCAACAGCCATATGTCTCGCAGATTCTTATATGGATTTGCTATAAATTGCTTAACTCATTCCTTATTAATGGAATTTAAATTGTTCACAGGCTTTAATTTTTACAGTGAATGCTTCAATAAACGTTCTTGCATATATGTCTTTGTATGCTTATTTTTACAGTCCTCTATCACAGTTTAACAAACCACCACAGAATTTAGCGGCTTAAAACAGTAAGTTATTTTATCTCAAGGTTTTGTGTCTTACGGATTCATGGGTGATTCTTCTGTTTCACGTGACATGAATGGCAGTCACTCAGTGGAAGCAACTCCCAAATGTGTTGTCTGGGGTTTGAGGCAACTTTCCTCTTATGACTGGTAGCTTGACAAGGATGATTAGAAGAAAGCTGAGCTCAGCTGGGACTGTTAACAGATTTGCCTACATGTAGACTGTTCGGCTTGGCGGTGTATTTGGTGATCTAGGTAGCAACTCAGAGCTCAAGAAAGAGTATTCCAAAAGGCCCAGATGGTAGTGGCAAGGTGTTCTATGACCTAAATTTAGAAGTCCCATAACATCACTTTTGCTACTTTCTACTAGTCACAGGATCTCCTATAACCAGCCCAAAGTTAAAAGGAGAGATTAAACTCTACTCTCAACAGCAGTAATAAATAACTAGAGCCACCTTTAATTTAACAGAGTGAGGAAATTAGAGTTCCTTGAAGTATAATGGCAGGGTCAAAGAGTATGTGCATTTTAAGTCACTTTCCAAAAAGTTTATGCCAAACAAATTTTAAAGAAATTTTAGTGTGTACTTTTAAAATAAACATGTGTGTTGACAAGTTTATTGTCTCTGAGTGGCCTTTAGAGACATTTCGTATGCTCTTTTGGGTTTTTCCTTAAGAGTCAGTTGATGATGTCAAACACTCAGCTGAGCAAATGAAATATGACTTCTGATATAAGGTATCAAGAAATTAAGAAACATCTTCAAGATACACAATTAGGAATTCTCCTTTATATATAAAGTTCAATGAAACTAAGCACACAGATTTTTTGATGATTTGCAACATTGTTCAAGAGTATCTCTTAGAGGCAAACAATTGATTTTCTGTGCTGGGAGTAAAACTTTTAATGGTAGGATTAGCAATATTATAATTAGAACTAGAACAAGAAAATAAATCTCTTCACTCTCTGAATCATCTTTCAATCACCTCCATGGATTGCTTTGTAGATTACCATATATGTTTTTCTCCTTCCCTGAAGCTGGTAAAGTAAGAAGAATTTGGAACCTTCCTCCATTTAGGTGGAGATGCTACCCACATGCTTAACACTTTCTATGGGAAAGTGTCATTTAGAAATGACAACTGTTACAAGAAATAGACTTAAAATATAACATTTATAGTTAACAACAAACCTGAGATGTATGGTCTCAAGATAGGTCAGTGATTCCATGGTATTCTCAAGGGTTCGGTTTCTCTCTCTCTTTCGACTCCACTATTCTTAAATGCTGGCTTACTGTCCTCATGATTATTGCCTCAAGGGGGAGGAAAATGGCTCTTTTAGCTCCAGATACAAAATTCATGTTCAAAATTTTAAAAAATGGAGAAAGAACTCTTCCACTATGTTATTATCTTTTGTAAGGTAGCATAAACCTTCATAAAAGCACCCCAGTAGGCATCTTGTTGGTCATACATGGTCATCCTTATTCCCAAGGAGGCTGGGAAAGACATTACCCAACTTTTGAGTCTCTATTGTGAATGGTTAATGGCTTTCTATTAGTGAACTGGTAGTTCAGCCTTACCAGACAAAACAGAAAGCAGGTTAAATCTTGGAAAAAGATTGAGGAAGTTCACTGAAGAATGCTTCTAGAATAGAAATAAGAAGGCTTTTTTTATTTTTAAAGATTTTTTATTTATTCATTTGAGAGAGACAGAGTGAGTGAGAACAGGGTGCTTTATGTGGGCCTTGATCCCAGAACGCTGGGATCATGACCTGAGCTGAAGGCAGACACGTAAGTGAACCACGCAGGTGCCCCAGAAATAAGTCTTTGCAGGTTACGTATGGTCCAGGCTTATTTTCCAGTACACGTCTAATAAGTAATGGAATTCAAGATTTATTTAAGATTTTTTTTAAACTTTTTTTTTTTAAGATTTTATTTATTTATTTGACAGACAGAGATCACACGTAGGCAGAGAGGCAGGCAGAGAGAGAGGAAGGGAAGCAGGCTCCCCGCTGAGCAGAGAGCCCGATGAGGGGCTCGATTCCAGGACCCTGGGATCATGACCTGAGCGGAAGGCAGAGGCTTTAACCCACTGAGCCACCCAGGCATCCCAAGATTTATTTAAGATTTTATTTATTTATTTGAGAGAGAGATAGCAAGAGAGAGCTGGAGCCTGGGCAAGGCAGGGCTGGAGGGGGAGAAGCAGGCTCCCCGCTGAACAGGGACCCTGAAGGATTTGAGCCCCTGAGCCAAAGGCAGATGCTTAACTAACTGAGCCACCCAGGTGCCCTGGAATTCAAAATTTTCTTAGTCCTTAAGGCTCACTTTTCTAAGAGACCCAACAAAGGTAGATTTTAGTGAGCTTGCTGTGAACTAGGGAATTTAAAATGCTCTCGCTTCCTTTTATTTCTTTCTCCCCTAAATCTGGCTTCAGTATCTGCTTTCCATTTGTAAAACTTATGGGTTTTGGGTTTTTTGTTTGTTTGTTTGTTTTTAATTGTTGGAGCAAAGGACATAGAAAGTTGTCAGGGAAACAACATAATGTAGAGGGAAAAACAAGAATTTTGGAGACCCTGGATAAGGAATCAAGATTTAATTTCTGGATCTGCTTCTAATTATAAAACCTGGGGCTCTTCCCTATCTTATTTAAGTCTTAGTTTCTGCATCTATAAAAGAAAAAGTGGCAAAAGATTGCTTTCAGGGCTATATCCTATTGTTTCATCATGACTCTCTCACACAGCAGCCAAAAGCATGATTAAGCTTAAAGAAAGCTGGCTTATTACTAACTGGGGTCACATCAGTCATCATCGCTAACGTCTTCATCACCATCTTCATTGCGACTGAAGTGCCAGGCAATATGCAAAATCCTTACGTGGACTATATCATGCAATTCAAATTTTACAATAACCAAAATGCTGAAAAGTTTATTTTTATCCCCATCTTTAGAGATGATGCCGTTGAGACAAAGAGTGGTTATTTGCACAGAGTTGCTTGGAAATTTACAAGTCCTGGGATTAAACAAAGTTATCATTGATTAGAGAAGGTAACTACCCATTACATCATGGATTAGCAGAGGAAGAGTTCAATGAGCTATAAGATTAGTGTAATTGTTTTGACTTTCAAATAAAACTTGCTTATTAAAATAATACCCAAATTAAGAACAAACAAGCTCTTGATATTTTACCAACATACTCCGGCCAGAATGATCCAACACCGGGACCTATGTTCGCTTTGAATGTTTGCAAGCAGTCCACACAGGATCAGAAGATGCAAAGGCACTCATGAATGACCATTTACAAGGTTTTGCCTAAATACTGATGAGTAAGACAGACTGATTTTTTGGATAGTTTTCTAACTCTAAATCCTGAGAGATAAACTTTAAAACAGAAAAAAAAAGTGGCAGAACAGCCTGTGATAAGAGAAAGTAATTGAAGGATTGTCATATTCCCCTCATGCACTAAGTAGATTAAAAGGTAGACCTGGTCAGAACAGAACGATAGGCAACAAATCGAATAGAGCAGATACAACGGGAAGCTTGTAATAGCCTTAGGTTGAGAAAGAAACAGATCCTTTGCCAAAGCAAACGGTTGCCAGTGCTACTTCTACACAAAATGGGTTGGCAGTGAGCCCGCAGTGTGCTGTTTGGGGCCAGGCTCCCGTGAGGGGATGGTGTGGAACTGCTACTTACATGTTCAGAAAGTAGAAAAGGCAAGCCTGGTTTTTTTTCCCTATTTCTTTTGTTGCTATAACTGAATAGGAAAATATTTTTATTTTCTGCACAAGGCTTGGAAGGGGGCTTCAGAGAGCTGTGCAGAGACATTTGCACCTGAACAAAAAGAAACCAACCCCAAAGAGAGAAGGGGTGCTGACGTGAATAAAATTTTACCCCCTGTTTAATGACAATTGGGCGAAAATGTCTGTTTTCAGAGACAGCGTCTCCTGAAAAGCTTAGAAACCAGCTGAGCCCAGGAGTATACACCTGAAACCTAACAAGCAAAATTGGAAGCTAAACAATTTGTGAATAAAGGTTTTTCTTTCCCCTTTAAAGCAAAATTGGCAAATATTTGTATTTTTCACGAAAAAAAAATGCATTCACTGAATGGTTATTTCAAAACATACTGGATAGAATTACAAGTTTAAAAGCCATGTACACCCTTGTATGCCATAAGAGCAGTTCATTTACAGCAAGAACCACAAATCTTTAATGAGTTTGGATTTGAGGATGAGAAAACAGAGAATGACAAATTGTATCTCTAGTAGACATAACTATGGTGTAGAATCTGCCAATGCCAGTACTTCAGAGGTGTGTCTAAGCAGTGGCTTCCCTTGCCAAGGCATACTGGAATTAGACATAGGAGCTTTTGCCTGGAGTAGCAAGTACATGGGCCATGAACAATCAGTAGAGGAGGTAAAAATGTAGAAAAACATATAAGACGGGTGGGACTGAGCATTTTCTCCTCAACTTTTATCAATCTTCCGTTTGCTTACTTGGAAAAGAAATAAGAAAGAGAAATAAGAAAGGAGTCAAAAGATCCCTGTCCCTCCATAGAGATAATGATAGTCATTATCTTTAAAGACTGAGCTACTCCAGGCAGCACTGTGTGTAAGAGAGATGGGGGCAGGGCAGTGCTGGTGGTGATGGTGGCTGCACCACATGCTGAGATCTTGAGGTAGACTTAGGCCACTAGAAGGATGATGCAATGTCGGTGACCCAAGGTGTAGTAACCTTAATAGGTATTTTCCTGAAATGGAAATCCTTCAAACTAGGATTACGTAGATAATTTCCAGGGATACTTAATTTTTTACAACCTGCATTGACATTTTCTAGTACTTGTATTTTACAACCCTATTGGGAAACTGAGGTGATTTCTTTTTCAAAAACTAAACCCCATACATTTTAAAAGAACTCTGAGTTCATTAGTTTTTTCCAACTATTAAAATGGATTATTTATTTGGTGGAAATGACCCTATGTCTCCTTTTTACTGGAATGTCTCAATTTGGAGAACCCAAATTGGAGCCGGTCTTTTCTATGTATTAGACAGGTAACCACCCAAAGGGTATGATTTGAGCAATGCCAGAAGACTCCCTAAATAAAAATGCTACCTTCTGTGTTGCCTCAGTGTCCACTATGTGGTGATTCAATGACTTCCATAGTCCCACCTCCAAATGTCCTCAGTTACAGAGCAATTACCATTCCTGAGATAGGTAAAATCTTGGCATAAAAGAAGTTAGCCAGTTGTTTTGCTCCCTACCCTGTCAATACAGAAACAGACGGCTTTTTCCCATTACTCCAGCAGGCAAAATCATTTTTGCTTTTCAAAACCCGGTTCAGGGATGTGACTTCAGCATTTCTACCTCAAGGCAAATCAATTGTTCCTTTTTCTCGGCCACCGCAGATTTTATACTCACCATTCTCACAGTGTGCATCCACATGTTCTATAATTTGGTGTTTACTTGGGTCTGTTATTGCTACTGGACTGTGACTTCCTGCAGGCTAATGTGCAAAAGTGGGTGTGGCTCTTACTTATCTTTATATCCCCAGGATCTACTGAGGCACTTTAATATCTAACAGTGTTTTCTAAAAAGAAATAATGATGTAAGAAGTGCTAAACACAGGTTAATTCCTACTTCACTTTCTTGTCTAGAATATAAATCAGTCCTACATCTACCCTTGTGTTTGAGTTCAGTCAAAATGGTTGACTTGTTTATTCCACATATATTTACTGAGCAAAATTCAAGAAAATACATTCTCCAGAGAGTAGAAAATCAGAATACAGTTGTATACCAAAAGAGGAGGGATGGAATAAGTTTACCTGGGAACTACTCATTACTTTACCTGAGATCTACTCATTATCTGGTTTACATTATCCACAGAGAATTTTAAAACAAGAATGAACTATCTAAACACAAGTCTGTCTTTTATTTCAATTATCATGTGCTGGTAATTCTAAACAATCTTAGTGCTAAAGTTATCCTCCCCACTAAAGAAGACTATGCTCCTGACTCTTCTCCTTGTTACATCACTGCCAAAGTGTACTGTTACCATTTATTTGTCTATTTCATTACATTTATGCTTATATTCCAAGGCCAACTCTGATTTCTCAATTTCATCACCTGTGTAGTAATTTCAGGTTACATTTTTAGGTATTTTTTTTGGATCTTCTGTTCCTCTAGGTATAAGATTTGGTTGAGAGATATTTTGAATCTCTAGTTTTGGTCTTAAAATAATTTTACTACTCCATTTTTTACTCCAAGTTGAATAAATTATACAATTGATTAGAAAATATGAGTTAAATTAGTTCTCATTTAGTCCCATTAAAGTCACTATCAGCAACTCAGGGATTATGAGTCCAACATTTCTTCAGTTATATTTTTATTTATATTCTATCTTAAATTTTTAAAAAATTTGCATTTAAACTGTATAA
This sequence comes from Lutra lutra, assembly GCF_902655055.1. NCBI lineage: Eukaryota > Metazoa > Chordata > Mammalia > Carnivora > Mustelidae > Lutra > Lutra lutra. The sequence goes on along the minus strand of NC_062282.1, from coordinate 38,055,538 downwards.
GTCTCATTTATATTGGCAGTATAAATCAATTAGTTGACAGAAATGAATAAGTATAGGAAATGCTGGTCATGAGTAGCTGCTCAGGCATCTCAACTTGGACAGTCATTCCTCTAACGGTGGACACCATAAGAGAAACTGTGCAAAATATTTCTGAATATCTACACATACTGTCGCTGAACTACATGTCTAAAGGAAACAAAGCAGTGTCTTGAGAAGTGTACATCCTAACAGTACAGATAAAGAACATGTATTTATCAAATAATTTCAAGACAAAATTTGAATAAAGAGAATATGTATAGCTAATAAGAATTGCCAAACTGAAGTCATCTAGGCAGTTGTTTGGTTTCCAGCTAAAAATATTTCATGAGAAGATTTTGGCATCTTTGTTGATAAGAACCTTATGGGTTAAAGATGTCCTTTTTCTTTGTAAGTCCTTCATGTATCTTTTCTTCAAAAAGCAGTTCAAATACTGGCAGGTTAATATTTTGATATATTAGCCAACAAGATCTCCCCCTATAATTATGTGTACCTCATGACCTTTCCCAGAGCTCTTACAGCAAGGGTCTTCCAAGTTCATTTCTCAGGGAAAAGATATAAGAAGAGAAACCCAGAGCCAACAGAAGAGTCAAATTACTGGCTTTTGAGGAAGCCTGGATTTACGGATGGGAGTGAAAGGCATGAGTCCAGAAACTTCAGAGAAGAAAGAAATGGCAACTAGTTTTATCCAACTGGAACAGAGGACTTGCTCTGGAGTAATCGAAGCTGTACATTGAATATACATTGTGTAACAGTGTTTGAAGGCTGATGTAGGTAGATTTGGATTTAGTAGGAAACAAGAAGTAGTATTATAAACAAAGGTAAGTGCAATTATTTAAACACACTATCTAGCCCTGAAAAAGTCTGAGGGCAGCTGGAATACTCATTCTTAGCCAACTCTCCCTCCCAACAACCTTCTACAACTAATCTGTGACTAATATCACTGTCATAAAATGCTGGAATACGGAGGAAAGTTCAGGTATACCCAAAACACAAAGACCTCATGAAAATGATGTACAAGTTGGGTTTCATGGTTTATACTCAGAGGAAGATCTGAGAGTAGGTTTCTGATAAAATGTCTTATATCAATGATGGCAAGTTACTTATGCTGAGGAAGTGTCATGGAAAAGAGCTAGTACCGGCTGAGGACAAGCTTTTCCTGTTTCAGCCTCTGGACCAGGTAGTCCTAAACCCAGATGCCTGAGCATTTGCCACCAGTCTACTGGTAAAAGAACCCCACTTAAAAAAAAAGAGAGAGAGAAGAATCCCATTTAATTATACACCGATTGTTAATCTGCCTGCTCTAAGGAACCACAGCAGCTTGAAAAGAAAAACACTCATGAAGCATTAGAGCAATGTTGTCAAGTCAAGGCCTCTGGAATCGAATTACCAGACTTAAGATCCTAGCTCTTTTCTAGAATCACAGTGGTGTGGTCATAGACAAGTTAATTCACCTCTCTGTGTCTCAGTTTTCTCATCCAGGAAAATTTAGAGTGTTCCTCTGAGAATGAGAAAAGCAAGGACATGGGAAGGGTGTTTGGACACAGGATTGTGGGCTCCAGCTGTTCAAATTATCACTATGCAGCCCTTGGCTACCATAAATAAGATGGAACATCACGAGCCCTTTAAGTGGGCTAAATAATGTCCCTCAAATGGGTCCATGTCATAATCCTCAGAATCTGTGTGACCTTTGAATGGCACCTTTGAATTAGACTTTCAAGATCTTGAAATGGGGGGATTATCCTGGATCCATTGAGTGGGTCAATCTAATCACAATGGTCCTTCTAAGGGGACTGGGAAGTCAGAGTTGAAGGAGTAAGTGATAAGATGACGGATACAAGATCAAAAAGATGCTCTTTAAGATGGAAGAACAGCCCATAAGCCAAAGGATAGAGGCAACTACAGGGAATTATTAAAAGGCATAATTATAAGTTATCACTCTAGTGTCCTGAATCTTCAAATGAAGTCCTGCAAGGTATTTTGATGCCCATCTTATAGGGCAGATAATGAATTTAGAGCATTTGTAACATGCTCAAGGTTAAGTGCCTACAAAGTGGAGAATGAGAATGCCTGATTCCAAACCAACACTTGTGATTCTAAGGTGTCCTATGGAGACTATCTCAGGGTCCCATCTTAGAAAAAACTAGTTACTTTATTACAACATATCCCTACATGGAACATTATTCAGTTACTTACTTCCAAATTCCAGCTTAGTCTCACCAAATTTTTTAAAAAAAGGTATCAAGAGGAAGTCTTTTATTAATACATCCACATCATCAGAAGCTCTGAAGATCAGGGACTACAGTAAAAAGATCTGAAGTCAGAAGAGATTTGATTCCCAAATTGAACATACCTCTATTATATAATGAATAATTCTCTTAATATCCTTGGTAAAATAATTATCTTACAAGGTTTTGAGAAAAGGTAAAGACTTTCATCAATATCAAATTTGTGTATATGATATGCACATAGTTGCAGTCACATTTAACTTTTGTTGAAAGCTGATTACATGCCTAAAACTTTTCTAACAACATTACATGGATTATCTCATTGAATTTGCATACTATCACTAGCATGTAGGTATGCCTGAAGCAGTATAAATACTGATTTCGAGCACAAACTCATAAGCCAGGCTGTGGACTTAAACCACTTAACTTCTCTGTGCCTCAACTTCCTCATCTATACATTGACGATAATCATTCTTTACACCATAGGTCTGATGTAGAAGTAAAAGTGTGTGTGTGTGTTTGTGCGTGTGTGTGTGTATTCAGCTTTATGAACTACGTATCTGCCACATCAACCTCCCATTTTACAGATGAGGAAATGACCCTCAGGGTAGTTAATTACTCTTCTAAGATTGAAGTGCTTGAAGGAACTGGGGTGTTGGAACCAAGATTCAAACCACAATCTTTCCATGTTGTTTGCCAGTATTAGAAAAACACCTCGTGTTAATATAATAAATATGTTATATAATAGAAGTGATACTAAGAATTATAAAAAGGAATTTAAAATGTATTTACTGTGACTAAACAATGTGGAGTCTTTGCACAGTATTTCTTTCACCAAAGATTTTGAATTCCACTAATTCATTTATTTGTGACCATTAGAAATTAAAAAAAAAAAAGGCATGTGCACACAGATGTTTATAGTAGCTTTATTCGTAATTGCTAAAACTTGGAAGTAACCAAGATGCCCTTTGGTAGGTGAACAGATAAATAAACTGTGTTACATTCAGACAATGGAATATTATTTAGCACTGAAGAGAAATGAGCTATTAAGCCATGATAAGGTATGGAGGAAGTTTAAATGAATTTTACTAAGGGAAAGAAAACAATCTGAAAAGACTATGTACTGCACGATGCCAACTACATGACATTCTTAAAAAGGCAAAATCATGGAGACAGTAAAATCAGTGGCTTTTAGGTGTTTGGGGAAGAACGACATACACAGGTAGAGCACAGAGGATTTTCAGAGGTTTGAAATGAATAGGATATTAGAGTGTTAGACAAAAGTCCTTATACATTTATCAAAATCCTTAGAACACCAATTGTGAACCTTACTGCAAACTGTGGACTTTAGGTGATAATGATGTGTCAACATAGGCTGTGAATTTTAACAAATGTACCACTCTGATGGAAGATGTTGGTAATGGGGAAGGCTGTGGGTGCGAGAGGGCCAAGGGTATATGGGAACTCTCTGTACTTTCTGTTTAATATTTCTCTGAACCTGAAACTACTCTAAAACAAAGTCTTTTAAATTTTTTTATAGCCTTTTCCATTTGACATCTGTTAAATTTTCCCTACTTTGAAATTATAATTGCCCTAATTTGGGGCTATTGTGTTGTGATCTATAATAATATCAGGTCAAATGCTTGTGATTCTTTTTAAACTGTATTTAGGGTCTTGGAAAGCCAAGTTGAGTTAATAAAATATATTTTCTGTTTTTTAAATTTATATTTATAAATAAAATGTGATTTACACAAAAGTTTAAAAAATTAAATCCCTGGATATATTTGCAATCATTATCATTCTGGAATTAAAACAACTCAAAGAAAATATTAATAATTTGAAAAAACATTCACATGTACCTGCTGCCAAATCTGACCTAATTTTCCTTCAAATTAAATTTACACACTGAGTCCTACATCTAGAATGTTAGTTAGGTTTAAAAGGTTTGCAATTTACACTAAATTCAACCCTTTCTTTGCTGTTTAGACTTATTTGTTTTATGATGTCACACTTCCAAAAAAAGGGGAAAGCCAGTGACAGTCAACTCTATGCTTTATTACCGTCTTTATCACCAGCTTTACCACCTTTAAGCTTTATTACCATCATTGCTTCTTCTGCTATCAGGAGTATCACCTTCAGACGCGTTCATCACAGGACCTTCCTCTTCTTCCCTTTCATTGGAGATGGTATCAATTCCCTTAGGGGCACTTTATTATATTCTTTAAAAAAAAAGATTTTATTTATTTATTTGACAGACAGAGATCTCAAGTAGGCAGAGAGGCAGGCAGAGAGAGAGAGAGAGAGAGAGGAGGAAGCAGGCTCCCTGCTAAGCAGAGAACCCAATGAAGGGCTTGATCCCAGGACCCTGGGATCATGACCTGAGCTGAAGGCAAAGGCTCTAACCCTCTGAGCCACCCAGGCGCCCCCTATTTTATTATATTCTTCTTCATTAATTCTGCCACCCTTTCAGAGACATCTGCCCTATGACAACACTATGTTAGGTGCTGAGAAATGTTACCATTTATCCACTCAATCTTTGTCAATTATCTCCACTGATTTTGAAGAAATGTTCAGGATTTGTTTCTCTATCCTTTGAGATTTGTTTGTTTGTTTTTAATTTAATTTAATTTTTTTCAGTGTTTCAAAACCTTTGTTTTTAATTCACAAACTACTTACTGGTAAGGCAAATGTCAAAGCAGATTTGGCTATTTTTCAGGCACTGATTTCCATAACTCGTTTTTCTTCTTCCTCTCTCTTCCTTTCATTTTCTTCTAATTCACACTCTTCTTGTTTCTCTACCTCTGCTTTCTCTATTCCTATAATTTTTTTAATAATGTCTGAATTTGGGAGCCACAGAATTAAATAGAATTTTTAAAATTTGCTAACTCTAATGGGAGACTGTTCACTGATTCCAAGGATAGAAATCTCTCCTATAAAGATGTTCTGCAGTGCAGTCATATGCGTGTCTTGGTGTGTGCCCCTTGGGGTACCCAAGAACAACATCAACACAATTACCTGTGGTTGTGTAAGACTTGAACTTGGGAGAGCTCATATTTGTATTCTAGTATAATGTCATTTCTCCAGGTTTTTCTTGTGGTTGTGTAAGACTTGAACTTGGGAGAGCTCATATTTGTATTCTAGTATAATGTCATTTCTCCAGGTTTTTCTTGAATTCTCCCAATGTAAAGCGAGATGGAGCTATTTGGAATTGAGAGTGGTGGCATTCCTCAAAACTCAAGAATACTTCAAATTTTCGGAGGATTTAATAAAGGGATACTTTGGGATGATAGGATATTTTTGTATCGGTACCTATTTTCATTCAGAAAAAAAATTGATAGGTTATTATCATTTTTGGCTGAGGCAGAGCAGCATATCTCTTAATGCAGCCGACAACACACAAAGATGGGTCAACAAGATGTTTAGTCCAGTCATTCACCTGTAGCAACATGTCTGAAAGCATCACTTCTGACTGAAAGAATCACTTAACCTGAAACATTTCCTGGAAATAGAATTCAAGTGGTTAATTCATGTATCAGCTGAGACCACCTACAACTTTTTCTGATTATTCTGTAGACAAAGCTGTAGTGACCACCTTAGAATATGAATCCATTGAGAAGTAGTGTTGGTAGCTAGTAGTTAGTTAGAATCCATTGAGAAGTTAGCAATTCTGTTAAATTAACAGAATTTAATACAAATGACACTAACTGGGAATATATAATTTTTTTAAAAGCCACTCTTTGTAAAACAGCTTTGTAAAATGGCAAAGTTAGCTATTACGCAGAATGGTAAAAATAAAAGTAGAAGATCAAGAATTGGCCAACTGTGGGCAAGAAAAAAAAATCAAGTTAAGTAAACAGAAATTATAAAACTGGTTTTGTTTTCATATGGCAGGGTCTAAGCAAATGCTGAGTTCACAATCATAGAGACCATTCTAGAAGTAAAGCTTGGTAGGTTTATAAGAGACTAAAAAAAGTGATAGTAATATGTTTTTAAAAATGGGTAAATAATCATATCCTTGGGTAGTCTGAAGTATGAGAACATATTATAATTTATTTACAGTTTGAAAATCTGCATACTCTGTGATGAAAAATAAACAGCCAAACTAATATTTGGTTCAGTGAACTTATTTGTTCACTGTGAACCTGTAATAGTTTAAAAAGTATGAAAAGTGGAATTGGAAAACATGCAAACCCATTTTTTTACTTTTCATAAAAGATACATTTGCAAAGAAAATAGAAACTTTGGACTGCAAATGGCTAAGATTAAAAAGACAACAACAACAACATAAAACCAAGAGGCTGAGTAGGTGCAAAGGTATTTTCCTTTTTTCTCCTAAAGCAGATTAACTAGTTGGGTATTTCTTTGAATAGCTTAAAAGGTTCAAGTTATATCTGGCAGAGTGAATAGGTAATGATATATGCCTCATTCACCAAAGAAACAAATGTTTTGTTTCCCGACTCTAATTCTGTATTTTGTAGTAAGCTAGAGTGATATAATATACACTAGTATTATTGTAAAACAAGAGTTTATTACTTAGCTAAGTAAGTTGATCTTTGGAAAAGTGTACAAGTGCTTTGAAATAAAATAAAAACTACTTAATCCAATCTTCTCTCATACAATTTCTTTCAAGGAGAACAGACACAGCCTGTTAAAATAACAAAGAATGTAGAGTTTCCATTCATGGCCAAAGTGTCCTCATTCAAACTCCCACTCTAAAGCTACCTTGCCCTCCTTCTCAACTTTCTTTGCAGTAGGGAAATGTGATTCCATGAAACCTCCGGGATTTTTGTTTTATGTTAACTGGCAGAGCTTTTCACATCTCACAGACCCGGTGACACCTAAATGACACACACTTTGGATTGTCTTGTTGTGTGGAAAAGGCAGATAAAGGGAGCAGGAGAAACCTAACACAGGTGGGCAAAGGCAATGTGGCTGTCACAAACACTCGCTCCTGAGATGGGGGCCAGGTTTAGGATCCTTTGGGAGATAAAACAATCACATCAGTGAAATGATTTCACAAGAAGTGTTAAATTACAAACCTGAGAGTTCTCCAAAATCTGGCAACCCTAGACTAAAGCTTTGCAAAGGGAAAAAATTAAGTCTTCAAAATCTTTAGGTAGGATATAAGCAGAGTCACATCATTTAAGTGGAATTAGCAGCGCGTCTGGTCTGCAAAGTGAGTGTGGAATTGTGTCCAGTTTTTGCACATGATGGAGGCTTGTTTAAAATGCCAACATTTCCAGCTGTACGGGGAGATGAAATTGAGAATTTTGAAATGGAATTCTCTTTGGCCAAGCGTCTATGTCATTGCTACAATTTAGCTATAGACTTTTACTTGGTGGTATATACCTCTATTTAGGTTCTTAGTAATAAATCATGAATGATGCATGTATTCTAGTTTCAGAGTGATTTACAACAATAGATTTCATCCTGATTTGATCAAAATATTCCTATACCTTCTGACTTTCTGACTTTCTAGCAATGTCTTTAATGTATTCATTCCCAAAAGACTTTTTAAAAAGTGTGTTCAAATGAAAAAAATCATAAAAGGTTGAGATGTGATTTCCACAAGATTACAGAATGTAAAACAAATGTCAAAGTAAATTTTTGCAATTGCTTTTGATTATAGCATTTTGAGATTCTAGAGCATTTTAGGAAATTCTTAAACCAGTATTTTTTTTTAACTAAACATAACCTCCCTTGAACCCAGCCACATTTCTTTCCCCTCCTGTCACTCAGTTCCTTGTACTTCTTTTGAATCACGATTTGTAAGACAGGCCCCTAGGGCAGAAAGCATTTGTTGGGCTAGCTCCCATTATAAAAAGACTTTTCTGAGGGATCCTCTTCAGCATTAAGAAGGCAAGGCCTCTTCTAGGAGGTCCATTTTATCGGACTCCTTGTTCCCACTGTCAATGTGAGCAGCTCACAACTTCTGAGAAAAAGAAGGAAATCAAGTGTGATCCAAGGGTACAAACCAGAGCTTTTATAGTAAATGAGAATATTTATTTCCTTCTCTGAAAGTTTAGTGGTGGCTAGAATTACTAATGGTACTGATCATTACCAAAACACATCTGTATCATTAGCTGGTTTTTTTTCCCCCCAAGTTAGGAACACAATTGTATTATACTACAACAATAAAAAGCCTCCTTTCAGCTAATGAATTCAAAATGGAATCTAATCTTAGTAGCTATATGAGTAAATAGTGTGGCTCATTCCCGTTTAGGAGAGTGTTTCTGTGTATCACAAAAGAAAGGCCAAGTGGGAATAGAATGCACATCTACTGAATCCCTTCTCACTATTCTAGCTAGTAGGAAGCACTAGTTCTGAGTTCCCCTCAATTGGCTGCTGATTTGACATCATGATTATATACATAAAGTTATAACTTTCTGTTTATCAAACACCATAGATTCCATGAGGATTGTAATTTTGAACTTGGTCTATTTGTGCCAAATTGCCTGAAAATAATAATTAGAGACAATTTAACATAATGAGTACAGTAGTTTCAGATAAATTACCCCTACAGAACATTAATTGTATTCATTAAGCAGAAAGGATAAAATTCCAAGGTCATATCTATTATGGTTTTATTTTTAGAAAGCATCTTCAGTTTCTTTCTTTTAACTTATAAGACATTAATTTAGACAGAATGAAGAGATGTTTAGTTAGTGAAATGATTGCATTAGGATGTTATTTTTAATTAAAATCCCACTTAAGTTCAACCAAAAATCACATTCTAGTTATGTTCCTATGATTTTTTTTTTTGCATTGCCGTGGCTTAAAATCGTTTTAATATCTAAATAATAAGAGATTATTCAAGTTTGAATTTTTCCAGTTTACTAGTTTCATTAGCCTAAATAAACTAATATAAAAGTAGATATATTGAGAAAAACATACCAAATTCCAGTAGAACATCTTTTTGGAAAATAATGATTTAAAAAATTGAAACAAAATGAATGTCCTTAGACATCCATTAAGTTAATTTACTCTTTTTATTAGTGTAATTGTTGAACCTGGAAAATTTACCAAAGTTTAATCAAGGTCAAGGTATAGCCTTAATGACTAAATTGAAATGTGACTTTTACAGTGAAAGCTCTGAATTGTGTCTCTTTTGACCTGAGGTCAATCTGTATTGACACACACAAGGAGACAGTATATATTATCAACTTAATATATTTGGCACCAGGAAGGTTTAGAAGACTTGGTACTGAAGTAAAACTGGTCATTCATGCTTTTCTTAATGAAAAACCACATAAAATCATGAGATTCCCTTTTCTCACATTCCAGATTCAACCTGTAGGCTTCTTGTTAATTCAACTACTGCTGCTAACTAACTAGCAATGTCCTGTGGGATTCTGACCACTGGTCCTTAGATTTAGTTTTTAGTTCATTCTTAGGAATTGAGTTAGTTTCTACTGAAATGCTTAGTCTTATCAACTCAGATAGACATGTTAACATCAGGGTGTATACTTGCAAACCTGGACCATTTTAACTCCATCAAAATGTCTCCTTGCTTCTAGTCTGAGTAGTATATGTATTTGCTTATCCAATAGGTATCACAAATTAATACAGTGAAAGTAGAAATTTTGGCTTTCAACTCCAAATCTCTCTCTATATATAAGAAAGTGGCACAACCATCCTGTCAGTTAGTTGTTCTAATAAAAAGCAAACACACCAGAAACTACCCTTAATTTCCTCTCTTTTTCTCACTCTACATTAAATCAAGCAGTCTTGAGTGATTCACCTTGAAACTATAACCCATCTCATGCACTCATCTCTACTGGTAACTCTCTTATTCAAGCTGCCACCACCTGTTTGGTGACAGGACTCCTACTATAGCCAACCAATTAGTCTCCCAATTCCTTTCTTGTCCTCTACTCTACATACTCTATGAAATGACTATTTTATAATATAAGTTATATGGCATCTTCCCTCTGTTCAAAAGGTTCCAGTAGCTCCCATGTCACCCAGTACAAGTGAAAATCTGTATAGCACCTTATATAATCTGCCACTAGCTATCTCTGATTAAGATTTTTTGTCATTCTTTCAAGAGCTCACCTTGCTCCAGGAGCCCTTGACTCCTTGCTCTTCTCCTCTAATGTCACCACCTGTGTGTTTCATGTCTTCTGTCATTGCCATTTTAGCAGTCAAGAATGTTCTTTTTCCAGAGAACTTCGTCTTCCTTCCTTGGTCTATTCAGGTTTCTATTCATATTTTCACGTCCTCAGAGAGAGCCCTTCCATGATCACTCCAAGTAGAATAGCAGTTCCCCTTTTCTTATCTTTCTTTAACTTTGCCTTGTTTCTCCTCAGAGCCTGAAAGAGCAAGTGTTTGCTTGTTTTGGATCTGTCTCCCATGCTAACTGTAAAGACCATGGGAGTAAGACTTAGCCTATTATACTCAATCTTCTATTTCCCATAGTTAGAATAATACCAAGTATAGAGTCTAGTTGATAAAGATAACTGTTTAACAAATAAAATAAGGATTTGTTCAAATGGACCAATGGGTCTGGCCTGGGCATAGGAAATGGCATTTCTAATCTGATGATACCACTTGGCGCACAGAGCATTTTTTTTTCTACTTTTCTTTATTGTTCATGGCAATGTGGAATAATAGGCCCTTATTTAGGTCTGGTGTTTTGGTCAAACCAGGCTAAGTGATCTGTGTCCCCTTACTCTTGATGTGGTTTCTGTCCTCTGCCTCTTTAGGAGCCAATTGCCTCCAAAACCTTCCTCATGTGTTTAAGTGATAGAAAGAAGGTTAGTGTAGCTTGGAGAAGAGATAACAAAGCAGAAGTGGTAGGAGATGGGACAGAACAGAAATCAATCATATTGAGTATTGTAGACAAAGACAAAAAGCTTGCATTTCATTATTCTATGTCAAATATGAAAGCTTTGGAGGTTTCAAGAAGAGGAAGTTATGACCAGAGTCTTTTTTTTTTTATGATTATTGTGCTAAGTGAAATAAGTTAAGCGGAGAAAGACAATTATCATATGATTTCTTTCACATGTAGAACATTAGGAAAAGAGTAGAAGACCACAGGAGAAGGGGAAAAAAGACTGAATAGAAAGAAATCAAAGAGGGAGAAAAACTATGAGAGACTCTGGACTCTGGGAAACAAACTGAGGATTACAGAAGTGGGGGGGGTGGTGGGGGGGTGACCGGGTGAAGAGTATTAAAGAGGGCACATGTTGGGATGAGCACTGGGTGTTATATGCAACTAATGAATCTTTGAACACTACAACAAAACTTGTACTATACGTTGGCCAACTGAACGTAATGAAAATCCACTCTGGCTGATGTGGAGAATAGACTTTACAGGATCATAAAGTTAGGAAGCCTGAAAGTTCCTGAAGAAATGAAACCAAGAGATACCAGTAGGTCAGACAAGGGTATCAGTAGAGACAAAGGGAATTTGGATTCATGTTTTGGAAGCAATATGCTAGATACAGGAGATGAGAGAAAGAAAGGAATCTAAGATCACCAATAGAATTTTTGGTTTGACCAACTGAGTGTATTATGGTGGAGATGAGTAGGAGAAAGATGTTGGGGCTGTGTGTATGGAATTGAGAGGTGATTTTGTTTTGTTTTTGTTGCCTTTGATTTTGTTTGCCTTTTAAACATCTAAGCAAAGTTGTCAGATAAGCAGTTGGATATGGAAATGTATAGCTCAAAATTGATGAATGAATGATTAATGAATGAACACCTTATGGAAAGTTCTCAAGCTAGTTTTTTGTTAGAACACCAACGGTTTTTTTTATTGCAAATTTGATTACAAATTATATAAATGTAGTATTTATTCAAAAATCAAAAATAACACATTAAAGAATTTTCTCAAGTGTAAATTTTATCCTAAAGTATTTTTCTTAAGTTTCCACTATCTATAGAAGAATTGATCTATATACATATATATACATATATATATATACTCACACTTAAACATATCATTTAATGACTTTATTATATGTTTAATCTTTAGTTCTTTATGACTTTCTACCAAGATAGCTACGTCTTTCAAGTAATAAATCACTTGAATACATTAGAGGACTTCTCTCCCAGGGTTTTAAAGAGGTGTCCCAAGTACCCAGTTGTGATAATCTAGAAGATTCTGGCTTTCTACTCTGCAGTCATTGTCTTTAAAGACATTGGAAATGAGTTGCTCCAGATCCATCATCAAAGACAGTGTGTCCTTCCTAATGATACTGAAAGGGAAAAGATGGAAACTGGGCCAGTTTTCAAAATGTCTGTAATGGAAATTGCCATTAAAAAAAATCATTGCTTCAATCACTAAGATCTTATCAACCACAAGTTATCATCAAGATACTAAGAATTATATACAGAATTAGAAATGAAGAAAGGATTTTTATTAGGAAAAAGCCTGCTAGCTAGGGAGTTCCTGCATGGCTTACTTGGTTAAGTGTCTGACTCTTGATTTGAGCCTGGATCATGGTCTCATGGTCCTTGGATCCAGCCTCATGTCAGACTAGGCAGTCAGCAGGAGAGGGTATGGGTCTGCCTGAGATTCTTCCTTCTCTCCCTCTGCCCCTCATGCTCCCCATTCTCTCTCAAATAAATAAATAAATCTTTTTTAAAAATGCTATCCAAAGTAAAAGTGAAAGTAGAAGAGGATTTAGTAGATAGACTTATTTATTTATTTATTTATTTATAGGCTTATTTAACTGCACATGGTTAATTCTAAATGAGGTTGTCCCTCACCTGATAAATTTCATACATAGTGTTGTAAAAAATTCATAGAATTTTCTGGGTTGTGGCTGTCAGTGCTTCAATAATTTTGATTCATCTATTGTTGTTATTGTTTGAATATCATTTAGGGGACATTTATATTTTATTCAACAAAATTTTATTTCCATATGAATTTTCCAATGGCTTTAGAGTATGATTAATTTTCTTGTTGGAAGATTTCTGAAAACTTTCCCTCAAACAAAAAAAATAAAAGGCAATTATAAAAATTGCTAGACATTGACACTGATCTCATTTGCTCAGTAAAAAAAAAAAAAAAAAAAAAAACAGATAAATCCATGCAGTTTGATTTTAAAATGCTAGGGAAACAACTTAGAAGCTATATTAACAAAATAGAACAAAATGATGAGGTTTATATATAAAGATAGTCTACCAAATTGAGCCCTATCTAACATGTCCACATGAAAGAATATAAAAGTGTAAAGAAACTGCTGCTTCCCTATTTACTCAGCAGCAAAATGATGTACTTCGTTCTTAGAGATATCTTAAATTATAAAAACAATTATACACTTATTAAAAATTATATACATATTAAAAACAAATAAGACACTAAGGAATTATGAAGATTAATAATAATGCCCCATTCCATTTGTAATCAGTCTTAATATCTTTATAAGCATTCTGCTGGATTATTTTTTAGATATTTAATATTATCTGTAACACGATGTATGTATAAATATCTTTACAAAAGTATTCTATTATACATGTTGGGGACTTTGCTTGTTTTCACCTTACCAAAATATCTTTTTATTTTCTATGCATACTTTGATTTTTATGTTCACTACACAGCTTTAATAATATAATATATCCAGTATACACAGTACTTTTGTGGAAATAGTCGGTGGTTCCAAACTGATGATATATAGTAAACAAGGTTTCTACCACTTAAATCCCATGTTTCCTTAGTTAGGGAGAGAGGCTTACAAAGAAATATATGTTATGCTCTAAGCAAATACATTTGGACAAACAAACAGATGGACAGATAGACAAATAGCGGAGCAGATGTGAGGATTCAACAGTTGCCATATTTGTTGTAAAATATTTCTCAAAAAACTGAGATTATACAAAGAATCCAGATGGAGTTAATTAATCACTTTTTTGGATGTTTGTCAGTACAATCATGTTGTTTTTCTAGATATGCACAAAGTTACTAACTAATACTTGGGCTAAACATTGACATTTGTCATGATTAGCCCAATTCTTAACCTTCTTTGTAACCAAGCATCTGCCTTGCTTAAATGTCATGGTCAATAAATATCTGCAAGAAGAGCAGAATTTCTCTATGTCATTCTACAGTGTCAAACACATAGCGTGTACTGATTAAGATAATGGGAGCATGGGTAGGAATAAGCCATGGAAGATTATTCACCAAGGAAACTCTGATTGAATCTGACTCCCAGAGCAGGAGTTTTTGTAAATAAAAATTTAATCCAGAAATTGCTACAGGCCATTCTCTACAAGTTGTGTAAGCTTTATTCAAATTAAAAAAAAAAAAAAAAAAAAACAAGCATGATATAGAAACACCTCTTTTATCTCCAGACACAAGCGATGGTGAACGAATCAGGTTAAAAACAAAAGGTGAGATATTAAGTTAAGAATCAGGAATAAAGCAAGCATTATCATTTGGAATATTGCTTTATGCAGAATATTTTACTGATGATTCACAGACCTGTATCCCTGGGGCAAATAATACATTATATGTTAATAAAAATAATTTTTAAAAAGTAGATAGTAAGCCATTTGAGAATGTGTTGGGAACGAAATAATACAGCAACATTATGGGATGAACGTCTTTAGCTTAAAGACAACTTCTGTTGCTCTCCCATAATGATCTTGGTTATAATATCAACATTGATGTAAGGTTTTTCAGAACAAGAACTGTGAGAATAATACAGATGAGAATGGTTTATGTGTCTTATGGATGACAAAATCAAATTAGGCCATCCACGCCAAATGTGAGGTGGCAGAATACACAGAAGATTCAATGATTTCTCGGGATGGCAAAAATTTATTACAGCTGCTGTGTGGATCACTGAGTGTTAAAGATATAAAAACAAGAAATGGACTTCAACTGTCATAGAGGGATTTACTTAAGACTGATGGCAAAAGCTATTAAATTCTGAGTTTTTGGAATAAAAATCTTGGTATTTACTTCCTGAGAAGAATTTTAAGTACATGGTGGATAGCTGTTTATAGTGAGTATTTTTACAACAGCTTTGTTGTGAATACCACTTCCTACTTTATCGTTGTCTAGTCTATGATTTCTCTCCTTGGTCTAGCAGCTAGTGTGTTTTTAAATTTTTTTCATGTTTATTACAATCTCACCTTATAGAGTTCTTAGCTATCCAATGACAAATTACTAGTAATATCCATGTGTAGGAGAGTGGAAATGCTCAGAATTCAGACACCAAGTTCTTGCTGGTTTTGCTAAATGGTTGCGGGGGAAAAAATGAATTGTTTCTTAGAGAATGTTCAAAGTTAAGAGGCTAAGTTATTGTCATCATGTAAATGCTGCTAGTGTTCGAATCCACAGAGTATTCCTAGAAATTTTAGCAATTACTTATCTTTGAACCATTAACTAATATTCTCAGAATTTTCTTAAGAACTGTCCTTCCATATTGCCTTAATCCAAGATCAGGAAAGATAACATTACAAGAGGATATGACTATAAACCAACTTATATTCTTTTTGTATTATTAGAACTACAGATGTATACCTGTTTAAGGAACTAAGAAGGTAGTTAAAATACTAAATAGTCTACAGATACATAGAGTATCTTTGGAAGAATGTTATAAAAAAGACTAGGATCATCTCACATGCTTCAGAAACATTACATTTCCACAAGTTTATGCATATCTGCAGGTTGTTAATCATGAATTTGGTTGTGATCCGGGAGGATTCCAGCTTCAGTATCAATGCTCTTTCATAAGTTGAACGTATTTATTGTGAGGTTCAGAAGCAAGCTCATCTTGTTTTTATTATGCCCCCAATAGTAAATAGTATAGTTTTCTCTAAACACTGGATGTTAATAGATCCATATTAAAATTAAATGACTTTAGTAGGATTTAAGAATGTATGAAATATACTTCATGGGGCGCCTGGCTGGCTCAACCATAAAAGCATGCAATTCTTTTTATTTTTTTAAAGATTTTATTTTTATTTTATTTGACAGACCGAGATCACAAGTAGGCAGAGAGGCAGGCAGAGAGAGAGGGGGAAGCAGGCTCTCTGCTGAGCAGAGAGCCCAATGCGGGGCTCAATCCCAGGACCCTGGGATCACGACCTGAACCGAAGGCAGAGGCTTTAACCCACTGAGCCACCCAGGTGCCCCAAAAGCATGATTCTTGATCTCAGTTTCATGGGTTTGAGCCCTATACTGGGTATAGAGATTACTTAAAAATAAATAAATAAAAGTTAAAAAAAGAGAAATGTACCTTTTTATTTACCATAAACATAAATGCTGTTAGTTCCCAATTTTTTAACTTATTTATCTTCCTCAATGCTTCTCAGATGTCTATTTGTCTTGGGTTGGGTTTCTTGGGAAGAGCATCACATGCAGGAAGTTTATGGAAAGAGACTTCGAGAGCAACACCAGAGGGAAAAGAAAGTTAGATTGAGTAAAAGAAGTAGATGATTTGCAATGGAGTCACAGCAAAGACCTCACTGGATACCACTAATGAATGGCTCCAGAGCTGGGATGGTCCCCCACAGCTGTCCCACTCTAAGACCTTCATATTTCCTTACTTACTAGTTTTGGATGCACCCTGCTTCCAGAGGAGGCAGCATGAACTTGGTAAGGTGGGCATTCTTCAGCCAAGGGCAATTTTGGAAATAGACTCAACTAAGAGCTATCAGCCACCACCACTGGCAGTGGCTGGAGGAGTGACAAATTCAGCCCTGAAGGAGAGTGGGGTGGTATATGCCATCATTCTCTACACTCTTTTTTATTTTAATCCTGTTTCCTCCCTCACTACTCTATTAAAAAAAAGAAGGGGGTTAAAAATCATTGATTTTGATTTTGATTTCTTCTCCTCTTTATGCAATAACCAATTTTTAGATAGTGATTCTTTTTTTGTAATTAGTATCTTCTTTGTTGTGTTCCATTTTCTTTTGTCCACAAGATGCTATAAATTACTATAACACATCCCTACAAATCTTCTTTTCTTAAAACTTTGCAACTTTTCAATGTTCTGTATACAGAACATTTCAATGTTCTGCTCAGGGCTTTCAAAACACATTAAAAAATACATAATATTTATTGAGCAATGATTATGTGGCATGAGCTCTTTTAGACACTGGAGTATAGCGGTGAGCAATATGGATAAAAATCTTTGCTTACATCTAGTGAGAAGGTGAGACAACAAGCCAAATTAAGTAACGAAGCTATACAGTACATGTAAATGATATATTTATAGTGAGAAGTGCTAAGGAGGAAAAATAAAACAGGGAAAGTTCTGTTCAGTGTTGAGATGAAAGTGAGATTTTATACAGGGTTGGATTGACTGACATGGTGACTACAAGTAAAGTCCTGAAGGAAATAAGAAGAGTGCATGTCCTATGGATATCTGGTGGAAGGATACTACAGGTAGAGGAAACAGACATTACAAAGGTTCTGATAAGGCACCTTGTCTGTGTGTTTGGAAAGGAAAAAAAAAAAAATAAATGGCAAGACCAATGTGACCAGAGTAGAGGTGAGTGAGTGGGAAACAACTAAGAGATGAGGTCAGACAGGGGAATGATGCTAGATTAGCAGAAATTTGTGGGTCCTTGCAAAAAAATTCAGGCTTACGCTGAATAAGAAAGAAGTCATTGAAAAATTTTGAACAAAATTGTGACATGATCCGACTTTCATCTTAAAAGCTGCTTTACTGAGAATGCACTAAAAGGTAGCACCAAAAGGACAAGTTGGGAGGCTATCCTAATCTAGGAAAGAGATGATGGTGCCTGGGAGCAGGGGGTAGTTGTAAAGGAGTGAGAATGGGTTGCATTCTGAATATATTTTGAAGGTGGACCCAACAAGATTTACTGATAAATTCAATGTGTGACCACGAGGGGAAATGAAAATCAGAAATGAATCTGATTTCCTGAGCAACTGTGAGAATAGAGCTATAATTTAGTAAGAGGAGGATATTACAAGGGAAGGAGTGGTGGTGATGGGAGTGGAGAGCAGAAGTTCAGTTCAGGGCATGTTTAGTTTTCTATGCTTTGTTAAATACACCAGAGGTGATATCAAGTAGGCAGTTTATAACTGAAATTGAAATTCAGGGAAGTACAGAGTAGAGACACATATTTGGAAGAGATCAGCTTACATATGGCATATGAAGCAAAGCTATTAAAATTATACTACTCTTGGAATAAGTATAGAAGAACCAGGAAAGGAAACTAAGAAGGAGTGTCCAGAAAGGAAAAATAAAAATTTGCCATGCATAGCGTCTTGAAAGACAAATGATGAATTTGTTTAAAAGGGGAGGGAGTGATCAACTATTAATGGCTGGTAATTAATGGGTAAGTAAGATGAAGGCTATAAATTGATCATTTAATTTAGACTGTGGAAGTTATTTGAGGCTATTAATGACACACCAAATATCTCATCCCAGTTATTTCATTAACATTACAGGCACGGTTGTTTTTAGTCAGATTTGCCTACTCAGTGTCTTATATGAAAATGACATATTTGCTTATTTTTTCTGTACTCTTAGACATAATTCTTCAATTGAAATTGTTACTTTTCTTCCTACTCAAAAGCTATCCATCTTGAAAATTTTAATTTTATCATCCATTGACCATTCTCTCTATCATACTTTACACTCATGTCCAGGACAACAGTAGGCTTGCTATCATAATCACATATGTTTCAATTATTATAGAAAATACTCTTTGATGAAGTATAAGTTTATGAAGAAGTGTAAATAGTAAGTTTCAGGGATATTCAGGGATTCCTGCATGCTGTTGATCTTGGAGTCCTTTTCTTTCCCCCTAAGTTTGCATCTAAATCAGAAAACCCATTTCATTTAAAAATTTTTTTAAATTTAAAGAAGTTCTTATTTGTGTAAGTCAAGCCCTGCCTCCTTTGAACTTAATCTATATTACTAGTAAGTCTCTGTGACAAAAAGAAAAAAAAAATCCTCTTTATTTTGTTGGTCCTGTAAATGTTTAAAGATAGATGGCTATCATGTTCCTCCAACCAATCCACAGCCCCATCATTCTTTCCTTTTGCAGACTAAACATTCCAGTTTTTTCTAAACATTCCTTATGTGACACCATGTCTAGCCCTTTTACTATCTTGGTTGCCCTGTGTATTATATCCAATTTATCAATGTCTTTCTTATAGAATGGCAAACAAAACTAAACCCAGCACTCCAACATGCCTCTGGTCAGTGTGCACAGGAGAGGTGGGAATCTGCACCTCCGTATTCCAGTCACTCAAATCGGTGAAGGTAGTATTAGAGTTCTCTTACCCTTGGCTTGCTAAGAACTTACTGTTGAATCTTTCCACTGACTTACAGTCAACTAATATAATGATGACATTCCTATATCGATAACATTTAAATTTTAATCATAGATGGAGGAAGCTACACTTATGTATCTGTCAATAAATCTCCCTTTAATTATTTCCTCTTGACTGTGTGGTGTTTGATGACAGTTGTTAGTTGTTTGCAAATTCACTGAGTCACAACATCAAAAACATCGCAAATTCAAAGAATCATTCTTACAGTCATATAACATAAGGTCAATATAAAAATAATACCTTAAAGAGAAGATTTAAAATGTAAGTGATAAGATGTAATATCCAAAAGTCTTTTAGGTGATGGAGAAGAGGAGGACATAAAAATATGTAAAATTCTTATCTTTCAATAAATGAGAAACTCCTACTGGTATCTATAAATATATATTTAAAAAGCTTGATTTTTTAACTACAATATAATTATAGTCACAATCATAATGACAGCCTTATACCTCTAGAAATTTAATAAAAATCATTAAATTGTACACTTACAATGAGTAAATTATAGCACAGTAAAGCTACAAAAAGTTTTTTGACAAAAGACTTGTATCTAAAATGTATAAAGAACTCTCAAAATTTATAATAAAAAACAATTTAAAGATTTTTTTTTATTTATTTGACAGATCACAAGTAGGCAGAGAGGCAGGCAGAGAGAGAGAGAGGAGGAGGAGGCAGGCTCCCTGCTGAGCAGAGACCCCGATGCAGGACTCGATTCCAGGACCCTGAGATCATGACCTGAGCCGAAGGCAGAGGCTTTAACCACTGAGCCACCCAGGCGCCCCATAAAAAAACAATTTAAAATGAGCAAAAGATACAAACAGACCTTTCACCAAAGAAAATATGCCAATGACAAGCACATCAAATGATGCAGTCAGTCACCACAAAAATAAAATGTATAAAACAATAAGGTATCACTAGAAGCCTATCAGAATGGCTAAAATAAATGAAAACTGAAACCAAGCATGGCAAAAGTTTCAGTGCAACTGGAACACTCAGATATTGCTGATGAGACTACAGTATAGTATAAGCACTTTGAAAACAGTGTTGTACAACTTAGATCCACACAAAAAACCCATACATGAAGTTAAACATAGTTGTATCCTGAGATTCAGCAATTGTGCTCCTAGGTATTTACCCAATTTGAAACTTATGTCCACACAAAAGCCTTCACACAAATGTTTATAGCTGTTTTATTCCAAAAGCTGGACGCACTGAAGATGCCTTTCAACAGGTGAACTTATAGACAAACCACTGTGCATCCATATAATGAAATGCTTTTATTCAGTGGTAAAAAGGTGTGGAATCAGAAGCCATGAAAAACATACATGAATTTTAAATTCAGTAAAAAGTCAGTCCCAAAACACTACCTACTGAATTATTCCATTTATATGACATTCAAAAGTAAAACAAAACAAAACAACTGTAGAGATTGTAAAAAGGTCAGTGTCTGTCATGGACTCGAGGAGCTGGGAAAATTAAATAGATAGAGCACGGAGGTAAAACTATTCGTTGTGTTACTGTAATGGTATGTACATGACATGGGATTTTTCAAAGCCCATGGAACACAAAGTACCAAAATTAATGTATGCAAACAGAAAAATTAAATCATTTAGCAAGTCAGAAGATATCAAGATGGAATGAAGAATGGGACAAAATAATCTGTTTTATTAAAGATTTATTTATTTATGAGTGAGAGAGTTTATGTGTGCACGAGTGGGAAGAGGAGTGGAGGGAGAGAGAGAATCTCCTGCTGAGCATGGAGCCTGACTTGGGGCTTGAACTCATGGGCTATGAGATCATAACTTGAGCTGAAGTCACAAGTTGGACACTTAACCAGCTGAGCCACCCAGGCATCCCAGAATCCAATTGTATTGTAAATTATCTAACATAACCTCACTAAGGGAGGTGGGAGAAAATTGCTGACCTAAGTAACTTTGGGAATGAGTAGAGATGGTAAGACTAAGAGCAAAAGAAACTGTACATAAAAACTGTATTATTCCACTTGATAAAATTGTTTTTCCTAAGCATACAAGTTAATAATTCCAAAACCACTATACACATATCCTAGAACCCAATTAAGTAAGCGAATGGTGGTTGATGGGAACCAGAGTTCTCACTATGGGACTAGGAGGGTACAGATAAACAAGGAGAGGAGACTAGAAGGATCCATGCAGTACTGGATTACAGTAGGGGATATCACATGACCTATGTTTAGCATAAGATAGACAAAGATAGTTACATGAGGAAGTATTTATAACACCTATATATACAAGATATATCTATATCTATATATATCTATATATCTATATCTATATATAGATATCTCTTCTTGCTCTGTCAGCTGAGGAGACCTATAAAAAAAAAGAGCAACTAGATTTTGGTTTCAAATGCCATTTTCCAATTAAAAGAACTACAGTTCCTTGGAGAAACAGCTAAATCTAAGACAGGACAGGGAATATACAAAATAAACTGGGATCATTTTGTAGTGCCAAAAAGCAAGAAAGTACCAAAGGTTGGGGAGATGGAGTAAAAATCCAACAATGGGAGAATGTTAAAGAAACACAAGCACAAACTAAATATGTTCTTAGGGGCTACAGCAGGGACAATCTAGTAAGGTAATGCAGTATGGGATCATAACCCAAAGTATAAAATAGATATCCATGACCCTATATTGATATAAATATATAATTGAATAGGTAAATAAATGAGAGAAAATAGACAAATTTCCTTTTGTCTCTCCTAGGAAACAGACAAATCTCCTCCTCCTAGGGAAAAAATCTCTAAATAATTTATTCAAATACTTTCTATCAAAGAGGCTAAGCGTAACTCCCTCCCTCTTGAATGTGGGCTGACATAGCTACTTCTTTTCAAAAAGTACAGGATATAAAGCAGGTAAAAAACAGAAATTTTATAGTGAAGAAACTCAACAAACCTAAGGCAGGTGATCAAAAGTGATACCATGTTAATAATCTGTAATCTTGATAAAAATACAATAAAAAATGACACTTCATCTCAAAACCCAATTAACTCCTATTTAATCATGAGGAAAACATCAGACAGATAAAACTGAAAGACATTCTATAAAATACCTGGCCAATACTTCTCAAAACTGTCAAGATTGTCAAAAACAAGAAGTCTGAAAAATTATCATAGCCTAGAAGAGCCTAAGGAGACATGATACCTGAAAGTATTATGATATTCCAGATAAGACCATGGTCAGAAAAAGGACATTAGGGAGAAAGTCAAGAAAGGATTGGGTAGTAGGAAAAAGGGTAGTGGTGAGTTCATTATCACTAGTGCTTTTTCAACTTCACAGTTGTACCCCTAGGACCTTTTGCCATTGTGGGCAGTAGAAGATCATATTTAGGAACTGTGTGTATTTTTTGGCCAGCAACTTTTTTATAGCCAAGTTTCAAAAAATCAAATCCTAGGGACACCTGGGTGGCTCAGTTGGTTAAGTGATTGCCTTTGGCTCAGGTCATGATCCCAGGTCAGTGTCCTGGAGCCCCACATCAGTCTCCCTGCTCAGCAGGGGGCCTGCTTCTCCCTCTCCTTCTGTTGCTCCCAATGCCTGTGTTCTCCTGCTCTCCCTCTGTCAAATAAATAAATAAAATCTTTATTTAAAAAAGATCAAATCCTATTCTTTAATATAGTCTGTATATACAACTTATAATTCAATTAGAAAGTGAGAGGACAACTGTCATTGTCCAATGTTCTTGTCAACCCAATATCCTAGCGTAATTAGAAGGCAAAATACTCAATTCCTTCCATAGTCTCATGGTTTCACAAGCGTCCTACAGTTAGAATCCTTGTAGTTTCAGAATGGAAACACTGGATATTTTGTGACTTCACTAAAATGTAACAAGGAATAAGATTTTATTTGCCTAAGTATAATGAAAACCTGTCCTAATCAATTTTTAAATAATTTTGTTTCACTGAAACAAACCATTTCCATTTGAATTCTATAGAAAAGTTTTTAAAGTTATTTTTAAAAGTTCTAGATGACTTACACACTATTTTACAGCAGAATAGTTGAAAAGCACTAATCAGAAGCAATAGGGAAAAGGTTATTAGTTTCAATTTACTATTGAAATCTTTTGATTCCAGAATCCTCTCCATAGTGAAATAGTAGGACTTCTTGATTTACCAGTCTACTTTGTTTACAATATTGTATAAATGAAAGCTAATCAGCATTTCACTTATATGATCCTTCCAAGCAAAAACCAAATTTGTACATGTTTTTCAAATCAAAATGCATACATCTTTGTCTGGGACTTTTTAATTTGGCTTTCACTGTGATTAATAGAAGTGGGATTTTAATGATGACATGTGGTCCTGGATCAGAACCACTGCTAGGAGAAAGCAGAGACCCAAACAGTGAAGATGGGGGGAGGGAGGAAATGACATTTTTCCAAGTAAAATCTCCCTTGAACACAAACTCTCAGAGCATATTAAAAAGAACTAGAATGTCTGGTTAGTGTTTAGATCACCTTATAAGATCTCACATGTAGGGCTCAGATTGTGTCCAATAGTAGCCCTATAATAAATCCACTGACAATTTTAATCTTCCTTAGGATCATTCTTTTGCTCATCACTGAGAGGATGTCATTTGTTTCATTCATAAGGCTACTGTGGAATCTCTCCACTTCCGGATGCCTCATCCTAGGGGGAGCTGTTTCAGTTGAAAAGCCAGGAAGCAGCCATGTAGATGACAAGAATCTCCTGTTCAAAACCTTGGAAAACATAGCACTACTACCATGATTATTAATTGTCAGACAGATACCTGGAACATTTTCAAGTTTGATTCCTCTATAGTAATATTAGTTAAATTTAGAAAGTATTTTGTGAAACTTGGTCATTTCATAGATGTGAGTCATAAAATACTATAATCAGTAAGTGTGTATTTTGGTATGGTCATGAGTTGTCACCCTAATAAAACAAATAATCTTTACATTTTTCCAAATTTGTCTATTTCAGTACAGTAATATTTTGCCCATTTTCCAAAGGTAAAGAAAGTTACTTCTTCTAAAGTAATTGTTAATATTTTTCCTGACTTTTAAGTGAAATTAAGTATAGAATCTCCCCACAAGTTAGCATGAACTTTTAGATAAAGATCTAATCACATTGGGGTTTTATCCAAACCTACAAATCTTCAAAAGTTCATGTATCACCACTCTTTAACTTGAATTGAGACTTCCCAGCCAGGAGCAGCAGAGGACAAGAGCCAAATCAATAGTTATTACACTGGGAAGAATTGGTTGAAAAGTTGGTCCTGGAGCCAGGCACCTTTTTAATCCTAACACTATACACACAAATCATGGTCCATATTTTCAGCGTAGGCAATAGGAGTATACAGTAGAACTTGCAAGAACTCTTGTGAAGAACTGAATCAAGTTTGGCTTATCTCTAATTAGAACTCGACAGAAGTAATTTTGTTTCATCTGCCAGTTTTCATGGTGTTTTAGTATTTTACAAAAGTATACTGATGATTGTTAGCTCTGAAGGGCCCAATGTTGTATGTAAGAAATATTCATAATAGCTCATGTTTCCCATTCAAAACTATTTTACTAGCAGTCCACAGTTATTTACATTTGAAGTTTCTAGTTTTAAGGACAAGTGTTCTTTTGTGGACAGAGATAATAGATGAGTATCATACAACTAATGGACTATTGTGGGCAAACTAAATTATAAATATCTCTCACGTAAATAAAATCTTTAAAAAGTTTATAAAGAAAATAATACATTAATGATTGCACAAAGATTCAGTGATATAGTTATATGTGAATACATTCTCCCTTTGAATTAAGACCTCACTATTACATTTAAGTAGGCCTTATAAGATGTATGAGATCTTTTCAGTTTTACATTATGTATTTTTGGCTTCCCACCTCATTTACCAATCATGCAATCCCAAGAATTCAGGCTTTCCCCTAAAAGTACAACTACAAAAGGAGATCAGCCCATACAGTGGGTACACTGATAACTTTATCAGTCATTAAGCAAAGCAAAAGCTTTCAATTGTTCAAGAAAAAAAAATTTATAGTAATATTAAAATATTAGAAATAATTTAGATAAAATAATTGGATCACAATGAATTTGGATTCTATTCAGTTCTTATCAAAGAAAAATATCCTGCTTATTTTCCTTACCTTGATGCTGTAATAGATAAACTCATATGTCTAAAATAAAATCAGAAGTATGGTGCTGTTTAACTTTAAAAAAAAAAAAAATAATCCTGAATGGCAAGATTTTTCCAGGAAGATATCATAGGAACAATTAAAAATTTATTACAATTCTTTAAGAATTCAATACAATAAGAAAATATCATAAACAAAGTAAAAAGCAAAATGAGGATCAAGAAATAATACTTTCAACTTACGAAAAGCAAAGCGCTACTATCTTTAATTTTAAAAACATCTTGCAGTTTAATAGCAAAAAGATGCTCAACACAGTAAAAATATGGGCAAAGGAATAAACAGGTAAATGGCTAGTAAACATGGAAAAAATGCCAATAAGTCTCACAATTAAAGAAATGCACTTCACAGTGCAATATTCTTTTTGTCTATTACATGACATTTCATAAAGAAATAAGAAAATAGGTATTTTCAGACTCCTTACTAATTCGTACAATCTCTATGGAAGATATTTTGTCAATATCAAAATTTGAAATACTTGAAATTTTTTACCCAGATTTCAATTCTAGGAATTTATTCTGTGATTATGTTCCCCCCTGTTACACATGCAAGGACTGTGAAAACATAGTTCAATAATAACAACAAAAAGTTGGGAAAGAAACTTACTGACCTATAAGAAACTGATTAAAGTAGTCATGGTACATCCATACATGGGTTTCTAAGCAAAAGTTGAAAATAATGAGTTATATGTGTTAATATGAAAAATAATCAGAAGATATTATGTTAAGAAGCAAGTTGAGAACAGTACACACTGTAATTATATACAATAATCCAATCTGTAATATTTTAAGACGTATGTGTGAGTTTGTGGATAGAGAAGAGTCTGTTACAATAGTACCTTTGAGAATTGGGACATGAAAAGGTTTTATTGTTTTCTTAGTTTCTTCAGTACAGTTGGAATATTTAAACATCCCCTGTGCAAATACTAAGTTTCATGTCATACTTGCTATTTAAAGAAAGTCTTAAATGGAATCATAATTTTTCTCCACCCTGACTTCATTTCCAAGTATAGACAAATATTTTAACATTTCAAATAATTAAACATCACGGAATCTGTTGAAAAGCACTCTTTGCCCTTTCTTGAGCTTTCCTATAGAATGTCTACATGCTTTTAAAAAAGTAATTTCTCTCCACAAGTACTATATTTTGTTATACACTTTTTTCTGATTTCTATAGTAAAATAAAACGATCTATACATGTGGCAATTTTGACATTACAGATTATTTTTCAATATTAGTGATTAACTTTGGAGCCCATGATTTGGAGCAACTTTGTAATTCAAGACAACATCTAATACTGAAATTTCCTATATATAAACTTTAATGTAATATCAAATAAATAAACATATCCAATAACTGAGTATGTTTATATTTTAAAACATTCTCTCTGATTTTATTTTGTCACATAAGGACTATTTTTGGCTCACATAAATGCCATTCATACTAATTATGCAGTAATCTTAATTGAACACAACAAAATTAAATACATTGATACACACATTTCCCCACAACTGTATGCAATCATGTAGACATAATCGTTCTTTTATTGTAGGTTATACATTGTGTTTCTATGTTATATTAGGCCTTCAGTCCAGGCAGTACTATTTTTACCCATAGAGTGCTCCCCTTGTTGCTGTGAACCAATAGCAAAGAGAGTCTCTAAATGCTATCTTGTAATGTTCCTTTTTAAACAAGTGTTTGTGTATATTCTTCTGTTTTTTTGAATTCACATGCATTTTTCAAAAGATTTATTTATTTATTTTTAGAGAGAGAGTGCATGCACACAGAGGGAGAGGCTGAGGGAGAGGGGGAAGGAGAAAATCTCAAGCAGACTCCCTGCTGAGCACTCAGCCGAATTCTTGGTTCCATCCCACAACCCTGGGATCATGACCTGAGCTGAAATCAAGAATCAGATGCTTAAACGGCTGAGCCACACAGGCACCCCTCTGCATATATCCTTAATGAATATCTTATGAAATTAGAAACAAAGATATAGTAAAATAATGAACAAACGTTATTTTATTTAAAAAGGATTAAAGCCATGTGATCAATAATTAAAACATGGTGAGAAACTCTTTGTTGTATGCGAATGAACTGACTCCCTGCTGGGAAATTTACTCTATGAAAAATGTGTCAAGGAAAGTATTGTGCTTATTCAGTATGTAATTTAACAGTTTCCTATGAATATTTCATAATGATAACTGTTATGTATGCATTGTAAACATGTATATTGATACTTACAAGGACCTATTGCAACGTCTATCTAAAATAAGAATTTATTTTAAAAAAGGATTCATTAAGAACCCTTTAAAAGAAAATTTTATTTTTATTGGAAAATGTAATCTACTTTTTTTTTAAATAAAGAGAATAAAGACTAAATGAAGTGGTATCTGGAAATCCTAATCAATACTTGTTTGGATTTCAACTGTTAAATGATTACAAATAATGAAGCTAATTATTTTCAAGGATTTAATAGCTTTTTTAGATTTTTCTCAATATTCACATCATTTTGTTGGACTCAGCTCTGCACAAAACAACTTGATATGATATCTGCTTTTCACAATTTTCTAAACTTTTCTCTATTTTTAAACTACTTAGTGCTAGACATATATGAGCAAGTTGTTAGATACTCATGGAGTTTCGTGTTTTTTTTTTTTTTTCAGTTTTATTTATTTATTTGAGAGAGAAAAAGCACAGGGCTGGGGAAGGGGGTAGAAGGAGAGGGAGGATACTCCCCACTGAGCAGGGAGCTCAACATAGGGCTTGATCCCAGGACCCTGAGATCATGACCTGAACCAAAGGCAGATGCTTAACATACTGAGCCACTCAGGCACCTCTGAATTCATGGAGTTTTAAAGCTACTTCTTGCAACTGTAGTTACAAGCACCAGGAGGAATTACTCAGTATACAAAGCATCATGGCAAATGCTTCTGAATTTTAATTTTTGAAAATGATTTTTTATTTAATTTTCCTTTCTTTAATACAGTACAATCAAATGCACTTGGTAAAAATATGATGTGTTTCAAAAGTTTTTTGGGCTTTCTGGATCTTAAGGCTCATTTATGCAAATATATATGAATCAACCTGAAAATTTAACACAATGAGGGCCACCCATCGTGGACCCAGGCAACATCCTGTATTCTGACCCTGACAAGCTGGGACAGAAAACAGTGAAGATTGGGGCACCTGGGTGGCTCAGTGGGTTAAAGCCTGTGCTTTCAGCTCGGGTTGTGATCCCAGGGTCCTGGGATCGAGCCACACATCAGCTCTCTGCTCAGCAGGGAGCCTGCTTCCTCCTCTCTCTCTCTCTCTCTGCCTGCTCTCCACCTACTTGTGATCTCTGTCTGTCAAATAAATAAATAAAATCTTAAAAAAAAAAAACAAAAACAGTGAGGATTGAAGACCTTGTGGCCTTATGGAGTCAGAATCCTTGATTCACAAGGCCAATTCCTCCACCTAATACACATTTCACTGAGCCACACGTTCCTTATTCATGAAACAATTATTCATGGAGTACTACTATGGGCCAACCATCTCACAATAACACTTTCTACACAACTTTATTGGGGGGATTAAATATCAAAAAGATTATTGATAAACCATTTCACACAGTCTGCATCCCAGTCAACATTATACATGGTTGATGCTGTTATTTACTGTTAATATTTCATTCTTCTTGCAATCAATTTTACCTAGTCGATATGGCTCCCCAAAATAATCTTTATTTGCTTTATAATAATCTAGCTTGGACCTATTGGGCACAAATATATCTAAACATTTTAGAGTTCATTTATTTTCAGTCTACAGTATCTCTTTGAGCAAAGACTGTAAGTTTATTACTCCCTATATAGAGCTGTTTTCTCCATCAGATGCTCTAGCTCCTCTTAATATACCACTGTATGTTTAGAATAATTGAATTCAAGGTCAATAGACCGTTGTTATTGACTAAAGCTTATTGAATACAACATGAATCTCTGTAGGCTTCTACTTTCCTTACACTAGGTTTTAGACTCTTAAAACTTCCTCTTTGTGTCGCCAAGCCTGAGCCAATGGAGGGTGTCAGTTCAATAAAATGGCACCATTTAACACTTTTGATGAGTCTTCTTATTGTATTTGTCCCAAAATATACTTTGATACACTTTGAAAGTAAACATAAACCCTGAGTCAAGGCCATGATGGTAAACACAGCATTACAAAACAGCAAATATTTGTGTTACTAGGAACAAACTGGTGGAAGAGTACTAACTGGGAAACGAGATCATCATATTAGAAAATACTGCACTATTTCTTAGAAACTGGACAGGACAGCAAGAGATCTGAGTTCTAGTCCTAACTCTGATAGTAATCAACTGTGGCTCTTTTTGACCTGATCCAGAGATTTTATATCCACAAAAAGAAAAGTTTAGATTAGGTGCATTTGAAGATCTCATTTTGATTTTAAAAATTCCCAGATCTTCAAAGGGAGCAGAATTGTCTTTGAATGTTTTAGCAAACAGCTGAAACAATCTATAGATCTAGACTCTTGAACCTATGTCTATGTTACTTCAAGAATTTCTGAATAAATATACTATTTGACTAAAAGCTACTGATTATCAATAGGCTATAAGACAATGATTAGCAAAGATATATTTAATAAATAGCTCTCCTACATGCCAGATAACTCTGTTAAGTACTTTATAGTTTTTCACTTATTGAATCTTCATAACAACTCTGAGTTGTACTATGATAATCTCCATTTTAGAGATGAGAAAATTGATATAAGTAACTCACCCAAGGTCACACCGACTAGTAAGCAGCAAAGCAGAGATGCAATTTAAGGCAGTGCAGTTCAGCATACCGTTCTCAAACACTATGCTACGCAGCCTCCTCAGGCTCAATGAGAAGTAATTCCCCATCTTTTTTTACCCACTATGTTAAACCAGAATCCAAATCCACAGAGTT
Organism: Lutra lutra; assembly: GCF_902655055.1. Lineage (NCBI taxonomy): Eukaryota > Metazoa > Chordata > Mammalia > Carnivora > Mustelidae > Lutra > Lutra lutra. The sequence goes on along the minus strand of NC_062282.1, from coordinate 38,024,877 downwards.
GAGTGGTTTCAAAAATATGTGGCATTACTCAAAAGTTTTACAATCTTCTGACCACTTGGAAAGAAACCCAAAAAAGGAAGATTATACAGACAATGGAGAGAAAGCCTTCAGCAATGGACATACATTTTCTGGGCCAAGGCTTTTGTGGGTAAAAATCATGAGGGGCACCTGGGTGGCTCAGTCACCATCTCAGGGTTGTGAGATCGAGCCCCACTTTGAGCTCCACCACACATGTGGAATCTGCTTGGGATTGTCTCTCTCCTTCTCCCCTTGTTCCTTCTGCTGCTTTTACACACACACTCTCTCTTTCTCTCTCTCAAGTAAAATAAATAAATCTCAAAACAAAACAAAACCTCATGAGAACTGTTGGCATTTTTGGTATAGTTGAACTATTTTTTTCCCCTAATATCAGGCTACCAGGTATGGTAACATCACACTACCAAAAAAAAAAAAAAAAAAAAAAAAAAAAAAAGTGGTCTTGAGCATGTTGGTCAGTTAGGAAGTTCCAATCTATTGAAATGAATATTTATCCAGGGAAGGTCAATTTTAACCAACTGAGCCACCCAGGCCTCCCGGGAAGGTCAATTTTAAATGAGTTGAAATATATATCATTTTTTAGTGGACAGAGGGGAAGAGAGAAAGAAAAAATGGGATAAGTTAAATTATATTGGCTATTTTGCTCTTTTTTTCTGATATTTTTATGAGACAAAAGAAATTTAAGGAATTAATTTTCTCTCACATGCAACCCCTTTCTGCAGCCTTCACTTAAATGATCAGAGGAAAAACATGCCTTTTCTATTTATGTAAGTGCAAATAATAGCCATTAAGCAAAGCTGCCTTCATGGTCCAAAAGGACTGGGATTTTAAGAAATCATCATCATTTTCTTAAGTCATTTATGTAGCAGTTAACAGCTTAAAAGACTTTCCTACACTTTATCTCCTTCGTCTTAGGGCACATTGAGATCACTGTAGAGTCCTACTTTCCATGCTCAGCCCGGAAATCTATTTTCCTGAAGCAGTCCAGTGGGCATCTGTTGCTTGAAGGTGACTAGGCTTCCCAGGGGTGAGAGAAATTATAAAAGAAAAACAGTTTTTTGTTGTTTTTTTTTTAAATATTTTATTTATTTATTTGTCAGAGAGAGAGAGAGCACAGGCAGACAGAGTGGCAGGCAGAGGCAGAGGGAGAAGCAGGCTCCCCACAGAACAAGGAGCCCGATGCGGGACTCGATCCCAGGATGCTGGGATCATGACCTGAGCCGAAGGCAGCGGCTTAACCAACTGAGCCACCCAGGCGTCCCAGAAAAACAGTTTTTTGAGAGGGAGATTTGACACTCAGGATACTAAGCTTAATCTTCCCTCAACTAATGGAGATTTTGAAAACTGTCCCAATGGGAGTAAAGAAGCAAAAGGACAGGCAGGAAAGCACCATGGTTAAATCTAAGTCCGGAGTCCAAGTGTTTCAATTCAAATCTTGGCCATTTACTAGCTGTGTAAACCTTATCAAGCCACTTAATCTCAATGATTCTTAGTCTTCTCATCTATAAAATGGAGGTGACAATAGTGCCATTACTGAGCAAATGAACATAAGCTGCCCATTCAGTGCCCAACCTTTGGTTAAGTATAAGTCATTCTTTAACTGTCATCCATTCAGGTCTTCTCCATCCAAATCAGTGTTTTTCTCTGTATCTAAGAATCTTTTCTCAACTAGTCACTATTCCAACATGCATGGTAGTTAAGGAGGAGCAGAAGCTTATAATTCCACTCATTTCCCTGAGGTGTGGACATTAATTAATATCATAAACATGATCATAAAATAAAAATTGATTGAATTATAGAGTATTTTACCAAATAGATTGTTTCTGTGTAAATAAAATGTCTCCCTACATCTTATATTATAATTTACCTAAGACAGTACATATCCTCTGGAATTGGCCAGGTGACCAGTGGTAGAGAAAGACTCATGCTCCTGACTGGGAAGAACCTGTGTTTATGTTTATGAAAGGGAGTGGACTATGGCTTTCCTGCTGTTCCATTCACGGTGGCACAAATGACAGGGCTTACACACAAACTAATATGGGCTTAACCCAAAAGGGGCATGGGGTCTGGACTGAGGCAAATTAAAGGAGATGGGTAGCTTGGGGAAATAATCTTGTAGGGACATTGGTTAGATCTTACTTTGGGGATCTTCTAGTCTCTGACAGGGAAGGCAAGACTTTGCCTCCCTTTGACTTGTCACAAGTTTTAAGACAGACAGGAATTGATGAATTGTATTATTATGAAGCCTCAAATAGAGGTGGAAGATAAAGCATAATCACTTGGGAAGACAATAAAAGGGACTCCAGAGTGGGCAGATCAGGTTAGAGACCCAGCTTCAATATATGCTAACTGTGCCTCTAAGCAAGTTAAAGTACTGCTCCAAAGTTTGGTTTCCTCATCTGCAAAATGAAGATAATTAGGGTATCGTATAGGAATGATTTGAAAATAAATAAAATATTGTTCATAAAATGCTTACCACAACACTAAGGAAATAGCGAGTGTTCAATAAATGCCAGTTAGTGTAACTATAAGGTTATTGTGAAGAGTGCACTAAAATGCTTATTTAAATGTTTCTATTCATTTGTTTTAATAGAGAGCACTCTCAAGTGTGGTGGGGTAGGGGCAGAGGGAGAGAGATAGAGAATCCTAAGCAAGCTCTTTGCCCAATGTGACCTCCAACTTGGGGCTCAATCTCATGACCCTGAGATCATGACCCGAGCCAAAGTCAAAAGTCTGACTCTTAACTGACTGAGCCAACCAGGTGCCCTAGTTTCTATTTAAATAAAATTAAAATTTTATCTTTGCCCACGTCCATTCAAAACCATGTCACCATCAACTTCATCTGAGCTATTGACATCTCTGCCTAACTAGTTCTCATGCCTATAATTGTATTTTTCCTGAGTCCATTCTCTATATAGTGATCAGCACAACTTTACAAAACCTTCCAATGCCTTCTCACTGCTCTTAGAATAAAATACAAATTTCCTCCACCAGCCTCTAAGATGCTTCATTTTGTGTATGGAAAACCAGACTTAGGATCTTAGTTTGTCTCTTAGTTTGTCTGTTTACCTGGAATATTTCTATTCCAAGCTATCATTATACAACTGGTTCCTTCCAGCCACATACATCTCAGTAAAAATGATCTAATCCCTTCACTTACATTCTCACAGCAGTTTATTTACATCATCGCACCTGATTATGCCCTTAATTATGTAACTGCTAGATTATTATATCTCATATCCTTCATGATGGGAAGGACTGTGTCTCTTGAATATTCCACCTTTACTGGATCTTTCTTATACATCTACAAATATGTTATTTTTACCAATCTTGAAAAAAAAAATCCTTCCTTGATTCTTTCTTTTACTTTGTGGCAAAACTCCTTGAAAGAAAAGCCCGAATTCTTTATCTTAAATATCTCTATTCCCATTTCATTTTCTTTTTAACCTATTTGAATTGGACCTTCCCCCGCCCATGATTCTATTGTTTTTTTTTAATCAAGATCACTAATGATCCCCAAATTTTAAAATCCAATGGTGAGTCCCGATTTTTATGTCGCTGGATTAAGCACCATTCAAAATAGTTGATCATCCCCTTGTACTTGAAATAATCCTTCACTTAACTTCAAGACAATGTAGTGCTTTCTTTATTTTCCAGGTATCTGGTTAGAATAACCCTTCTCAGTTCCATTCACTGGTTCCCTCTCATCACTCAGACCTCTGAATGTTTCAGTTGCTCACAGAGCGGTTAGGAAACCATTTCTATTTTCAGTCTATTCTCACCACCTTGCTGATCTCATCCAAACACATGGCATTAAATATTCTTATGATCATGATAAGGACATTTTTATTTTCTAGCCCAAATGGTCTCTCTGAATTCCAGAGTAATAGCTAGCTACTCCTACTCACAATTTAGCATGCCAAAACTGAGTTCATGATTTTCAGGTCAGACCTCTTCCTCTCAGAGTTCTTCTCATCTCAGGAAATGGTAAATTCATGAATTGAGTTGCTCAGGCCAAGATCTTTTGCATCACCATACTCTTCCTCTGTTTCCATATCTCACAACCAAACGGCCAAGTTCAGTTTGATGCTTTACCTTTTAAATACACCTTGAACCCAACATTTCCTCTGCACTCTGGTCTATTCACATCTCTCTGTGAATTATTTAAATGCTTTCTAAATGCACTTCCTGTTTTCACCATTCTCTTTTCAATCTATTCTTGACCCAGCATCCAGAATGATCCCATTAACATAAAACTCAGATCTTATCCCTCTCCCACTCAAAGCCCTTTAGTGACTTCCTACTGCCCTCTAAGTGGAGGCTAAGTCCTTATAATGTACACAAAGCTCTAAGGAATCAGCTGCCCCATCATTTACTCTTATTCCTCCCTGACTATCCTCTAAGATAGTCAGCCTTGTCAGATGGACACCTGCTGATGTCTGCTTTGGGGTCTTTGTTCTTGTTCTTGTCTCATCCTGACTACACTTGCTTGCTGCTCATGGTTCACTTCCTTATATCTCTTCCCAGGCCTTTACTCACATTTCATATTCTCCCTGAGGACTTCCCTAACTACCCCATCAAAAATGGAAACCCTGTCCCTGCAACCACTACACACTCCCTACACCCCTCCCTTGCTTTATAGTTCCCCATTAATACTCACTACTGTGTAACCACTTACATTTATTTACTATCTTGTCTATTTTCTAATTTCCTTCCCACAACATACGCACAAACCATTAAGACTGAGATTTTTGCCTCCCCTCCCAATGCTGCTATTCAACCCCAGGGCCAATAACAACATCAGGCATAAAAAGTGCTTCATAAATATTTTGGAATAAATAAATGTCTTGTTCAATGCTACATAACTAGCACCTAGAATAGAATTCACCATTTGGAAGGCAATAAATAAGTTCCTGTCAAATAATTATAGTTTTCTGACATTTGAAGTATGCTGAAAGTGAATGTAGAAATGTAAACCCTGATTCAAAGTGTGAAATCAAAATAGTTGGAAGTACTGATTTGTCACAAACCTAACCCTCAAGTTTAACTGGAGTATTTGATAAGTTTCTATTATGTTTGAGTTCAGTTTTAATTTAGCATGGTATATTACCATTTGGTAAGAAATCGTAAATGTTTTAAAATTCTGTGTAGCTATTTTTAAATTTGGTTTTGTTTTAGGTTTTATTTTCTATTCATAGATAAATTTTATTTTACCATATCAATATTCTACTTCTTATAAATAGCATTTCCTAATGAAAGAAGAATCCCTTTATAACATATATATTATCCCTTTATAACATATATTTAAGTGATTGTATTCTGCCTAATAAAATAATTCCAAAAATCTGATTAGTGTGTCAAGTACAGTCGCTTCCAGTTTACTTACATCCTAAAAGCTAGTAAACAGTATGCAAGCCTAAATTTTCCTAACGTCCCCTTCTAGCTCCATTTTAGTGCTCTCAAACTTGAACTAGACAGAAGGAGGAGAAATATATGGTCCCTCAAGATACATTATAATTGCCAACTTTTACCTTTTAGAGATGGGCAATGAATAGACTAGTCTTCAAAATGACTCCACTCTAGAGTATTTTAAGACCCTCTGAATAGATTCATGACAACTGAATCCTCTTAGATATTAAGTACCCTCACACCACATGGCCAGACAAGAACCTCCATTTTAAAGTATTTAACAGGGAATCAAATATCACAAAACAAATAGAGTATCACTTTCATGGATTAGACAGTTATAATGCACACTCAGGTAAACTTGATTTACTACGCCAAGGCTCATGCCTGAAAGCTTTTAAAGGAGACTCATATATTTAAAAAAAAAAAAAATCAAAATGCTCAGGACAAGGACATCCAAATGATATTTTCCTGAACCCAGAGCCAACTTATACAATTAGAAATATATGACTCTATGACCACACAATTTCCCAGGCTGAAAAGATACTACTCATACTTAATCCACTTGTCTCCCTTCTTGCTATATAAAAAACAAATCTGATTTTGGGATCCCACATGAATTATTCTTTGTTGTATTAAGTTATAGTTATTTTCTTATTTGCAGTGTTTGTAGATTAAAGAAATTATTCTGAAATGTGCATTTCAAATAATGAGGGAAATTTTCTAGAGTCAAGCAGTTTTGGAGAAAACTTCAAATAATCGTTACATAAATCTATGAGATGAGAAGATATGTTTCTAATACTTTCAATTTTTATAATAAATGAAAAATCTAAAAAACTTATGTATATTTAGAGTACGCATTGCTCATATAAAATATAGATTTTATTTGTTAATTCACCTATTCAAAAGATACTTAGGATTTTTATTCTTCCCACCTCTACCATTGAATTTTACCTACTTTGGAAAGAAGCAAGGAATAAATTTTACATTAAGTAGTTATATATTTACCAACAACTTCTAATAGGAATATTTAAATATATATACTTTTTACATTTTATGGAACAGACAAAAAAAGATATTGTAGGTTTAAACTACTTACCCAAGTGAAACACATTGAATTAGTTATTGTTATGGGACTATAAATTGCTATTGATTTTGTGATATTAGAAGCATCTCATTCAAGGTGAGTTTATTTGTTTCTATTGGAATTTTTACCTCCAGACCCTGGCAAAAAACAAGACTGCATTAAATTATTCACTCTTACAGCAATAAATTTCAGGTGTGAGGATAAGTAAATTTAAGCATGAAGTAATTATATTGTTTTTAATTTTTACATCATTACGTTTGTCAGTATACCCAGTTTCTACTAACCAAACTGTGCAAGGTATTTTTATTAACTATTGTAATATTAATCTATAGATACAAACTAGGCTCATTTTTTGGCCTTTAAAATTCCTTTTGACAACAAGGGCAAAGCTTTTCATACAATGCGTAAGTGTAACTAAATTCAAATTTTCTCTTTACATGAAAAAAAAACCCACACCCCTTAATAAAGAATGTGCAGTCTTATTTTTTCCTGAATTATATTTTCTCCTCATTTTCCTAAAGGAAAGATATTTTTTCTGTAATCTCACCCCTGCTGAAATTGTCACAGGTACTTAAATAAATTAATAGGCACTATGAGATATATTTCATGTACGTTAAGAAATACCGTGAAATAAGACAAAAAGGCTAATGGTAACTGTCAAGTCATGGTAGAAAGCCAGAGACCACAAACTGGAATAATAAAAAGGAAGGGCTGATTTTGACCTAGGTTCTGAAGTTAGAGTCCACATACCAACTGGAATCAGCAATGCAGGACAAGGACAATGTGTCTGTCCTCATTACTCTAGGTCATAGTTTATTATAAAGGTAATCTATCCAAGGCACTAACGAAAATAATGTAGCAAAGTACCATGAAGAACAAATTATAAGACCATTTCACCTATACCTAGTTCCTATAAGATGGATAGTAAAGATAGTATTTTAGAAAGACTCTAGAAATGTATCATGATATCTATTACAAAATTATATTTTTAAAAAACCTACTATTTGAAATTTTGACTTAAATTGGAACAATAATGCCAATTGATTAACAGAGATTTGTTAAAAACCTGTGCTGTATACTGGATGTAGATGTTTCATGAAGTATTAGACACTTTCTGCCCATGGAAATCTTACAATCTCTTTGCATATGTATTATACATAGTCACATGAACACACACACACACACACAATTATTCAGATAACAAGCAATAACTTTCCTGGAGTCCTGTTAATGCTGCGTGTATATGAGCCAAAAATATCAATCCATCTTTAAGAGCAAGAATATGTGTGCCCTACTTTTGTCTTCCATTCAGAACTAAAAATCAACATAACCAAAAATGTTCCCTTTCCTCAAGCCCTTGAATCATTCTATATTTCTCTTTCTCCCTCTCAGAACTTATTAGCACATTTTGCTAACCTTTAATTCCTAGCAAATTTTCCTGTATGCATATCCTTTTTCTCTCCTCTCCCAATTACCACAGCCCTGGTTCAGGCTTGTCTTTCTCATCAGTAACCTCCAAACTGTTTATTCATTCATTTATTCAATAAAAATTTATGGAGCACCTGCTTAGCTTGCAAGTGATTGTGCCGAGTAGTGGATAACATGTATAATTTTCTTGCAGTCATAGAGCCTGGAATCTTTTTCCCGTTACTACACAGACCAGCAACACACTGCAGCTAGATATCGATTTAAAATACAAATACAATTATGCCCTACCTTTCCTGAAAACCACTTAATGTCTCAGTACCTGGCGTACAAACTCCAAACTCTGTTAAGATGGAGAAAAGCCTCCTTCTGTTTTGACCGATCCTTCTTCTTTGACTGATTCCTCTAGCTTCAAACTTCTAGGCTCCTCCATCTACTTCATACTTGACACTCTTAAGAATTTCAAACTCTGTGTGTTCCTGCAAATGTCACAGACTTTCCTTCCTTTTGCTTAGTCTCTTTCTACTAAAGGGTGCTCACAATATATTCTTCTACACTGAGCTGAGTGGGAACTCATCCAAGCCATCTTGCTTAAATGCCTGGAAGACCCTTTTTTGTGCTCCCAGAGCACATCTGCTTGTGGTGTTCCTTTTTTATAACTTACCTCAGTACCTTGAAGTGATCTGTTTATTTCTCTACTTTAGGAGATCATAAAATCCTCAAGGTCAGAAGCATGTATTATCCATATGTGTACCTCTGACTTCTAGATCTTAAGACGTACTCCATCAATATGTACTGAAACTATTAGAACCATGCTATGTGTTCTCCCCCCAGAGATTGATTGCATATCTTTCTTTTAAAAATTTTTTTCTTGGGGTGCCTGGGTGGCTCAGTGGGTTAAAGCTTCTGCCTTCGGCTCAGGTCATGATCTCAGGGTCCTGGGATCGAGCGCCGCATCGGGCTCTCTGCTCAGCAGGGAGCCTGCTTCCTCCTCTCTCTCTCTCTCTGCCTGTCTCTCTGCCTACTTGTGATCTCTGTCTGTCGAATAAATACATAAAATCTGTAAATTTTTTTTTCTTTGAGTATGGTTGACACACAATGTTACACCTTAGTTTCAGGTGTACAAAACAGTGATTCAACATCTCTATACGCTATGCTCACCACAAGTATAGCTACCATTTGTCACCATCCAACCCTACCATAGTATTATTGACTACACTCCCCTATGCTTTAACTTTTAGTTCCATCACTTATTCATTCCATAACTGGCTGTATCTCTCACTCTTCCTCACCCATTCCCTCACTTCCCTCCCCCTGGCAAACATCAGTTCATTCTCTGTATTTATGGATCTGTTGCTACTTTTTGTTGTTTGTTTATTCATTAGTTTTGTATTTTAGATTCCACATATAAGTGAAATTATATGGTGTTTGTCTTTCTCCATCTGACTTTTTCTTTTAACATAATATCCTCTATTTCCATCCCTGTTGTTGCAAACAGCAAGATCTCATCCTTCTTTTATGGCTGCAAATAGCAAGATCTCTTTCTTTTTATATATATGTATATATATCCCACATCTTCTTTATCCATTTATCTATTAATGAGTACTTGGGTTTCTTCCATATCTTGGCTAATGTAAATAATGTTATAAAAAACATAGAGGTGTATGGACCTTTTTGAATTCACGTTTTCATATTCTTTGTGTAAATACCCAGTAGTGGAATTATTGAATCTATGGCATCTCTATTTTTTAATTTTTTTTTTTTTTGAGGAAACTCCATACTGTTTTCCACAATGGCTGTACCAATTTATATTCCCACTGACAGTGTGCAAGGATTAATTTTTCTCCACATCTTCGCCAACACTTATTTCTTGTCATTTTGATTTTAGCCATTCTGACAGGTGCTAGGTGATATTTCATTGTAATTTTGATTTACATTTCTCTGATGATCAGATGATTGAGCATCTTTTCATGTGTCTATTGACATCTGTATGTTTTCTTTGGGAAAATGTCTATTCAGATCCTCTGACCATTTTTTAATCAGATTGTTTCGGGTACTTTTCTTTTTCTTTTGCTTTTTTCTTCAGTGTTGAGCTGTAGAAGTTTGCAAAAATCTCACAATCAGGGGCACCTGGGTGGCTCAGTGGGTTAAGCCTCTGCCTTCGGCTCAGGTCATGGTCTCAGGGTCCTGGGATCAAGTCTCTGCTCCACAGAGAGCCTGCTTCCCCCTCTCTCTGCCTACTTGTGATCTCTGTCAAATAAATAGATAAAATCTTAAAATAAAAAAAATCTCACAATGGAATTGCTTTTTCATTTTGTTGATGGTTTCCTTTGCTGCAAAAAAGCTTTTTATTTTGATTACATATCTGTTTCGTCTATAGTGAATACAACACAAGAAAACAAGAGATTAAACAAGGGGTACATTGTTTTTACTTCCAAATGTTTAATGAAACCAGCATTAATGTGCTGGCTTTTCTTATCCTTTGAGTATAACATCATTTCTACTTGAAAGCTGCAACTTATAGGATAATTGTTTCATGATTTGGTATATTTTGAGGGACTCAAAGTGAAGCTGCAGCTCCAGTTACATCAAACTACTCTGTGCTCTCTGAATATGTCAGCTTTGCCCACTTCTCTGGATCTGGATTTCTTTTTCTTGTTCTGTGAGTTGTCACCTTTACTCACCCTTTACTCAGCTTTCTACCTGGTAAACTTCTAGTTATCTTTCAAGGCACAACTAAGGTATTATCTCTAGTGTCAAATCTTTGATCTACTATGCAAAGTTGCTCCACTTATTAAATTCTCGTACCATGATGTTCATATTTTTGCTATTGCACGATTCCATCATATCTTCATACATACAATGCATTAGAGTTGATTTCAGTGAAGGCATTGCATTTCATTGCTTGTCTTTCATATTGTGTAGGAAATTCTTCATACAGGTTTTTACCCACATCTCAGCATAAAGCTCATTGTCATAAATGTTTATTAAGTCCAAGAATGAATACAAGTTCTATCTTAACTTGTTAAGATAGATTAACTAAATCTTTTTACATCAAAATATATTTTATATATCCCAAGGCAGAGAAAATATTCCAATCATATAATAAAATGTTTTAGGTATGTTTGGTTGTTATTCAAATCAATGCATCAGCATTAATAAGCTTAGTTTAATTTTCCAAGATGTTTATATTAATGATATGACTGTTTTTATTTTCATTTGATAAGGGGTACAGGTGAAAGTGTTCAAACAAGCACTGTCAGAGATTCAATTAAATATTTGAACAGTCTATTTTTATTATAAATAACATCCATTTTATTTTCTCTGCAGAGTAGAATATTTCCCCATAATAGAAAAGTTACATATTTTATATGAGGCTATTTATAAATTATTGAAGATTAAAAATTGACTATCAGTGGAAAAGAACAGAAACATGTAAACTAAATATAGCTATAATGTCCCTTAATCTCATCACCACATTGTTTTTTATTACCTTATAATCTTTTGTATGTAATTAGTTATGATGAGAAGAAAAATTTTTATATAACAATTTATTTTTCAGAAGATGAAAGAAGAAAAATAGATTTATTTATTTTTCTAAGTAGAATTATATGTTGTAAAAGTTTGATTTTAAAAGTTTATTTAGAAACTTATTTAATTAACAAGTATATAAGTGTTTCTGGTAAAAATTGGAATCTACTAAAATTGTGAATTAAATAATTCTAAATTTTAAAATTCAAGAAGTATGAATTAAAATGTTGTACATATCATGAGCAAAGTGAGGTTTTATTTCTTTTGTATAAAAATCTTTATGGTGCATTCTGTTTAAAAAGGCTGATATCGTTAGACAGAAATGTATATGAGAATTTCTATAAGATTATTTATCCCTCAAGGGAAAGCCACTTACATTCCAAAAAAGGGGGTGGGTAGTGTATGGGACCTGTCAAAGAATTTAACTAATTTTTTAAAAAACAATCACTAGATCCTAAAAGAGTAATCTAGGTTACTCCACTGTCTGTTAGACGTCTAGGGCCAAATTTATACCCTATATACTCAGACAACTCTCACTGAAAGTAAGTGGAGGACAGAGGTTGATCTATGCTGTCTGACATTAACCTTGGACATCATTTAATAAAAGCAAAGCTGTCCTGTTCTAACTGGGTCACAATTAGTCTGGCTCCTCAGAGTCCACAAAATCAGTCTTCTGTGGTCACAAAAAAACTAACTTTAAAATGGAATCTATTTCATTAGAGTTGCTTTCAGTGAAGGAAATACAAAATAGAGTTTTGTTTATGAAGATTTGCATTTTTCATTAGAATTCTAATATCAAAAAGAATATAGTCACAGTATTCAAAATGCCATTCTTTTCTTTTTCTTTGTCTGTTTATCTATCAGAAGTTGGAATGCATTTGAGATTAACTGAATTGAGTAAGATTTAGAGCTCAATTGTGACTCAAAAGAGGACTAAATCTAAATGAAATCCAGGTAATTGTTGCTGTTGTCAAAAGCCTTCCTACCTTCCCTGAAGATTACAGAATTCGCATAAATATGTTAGCAACATGAAAAAGTGGGAGGTTTATATCAGAGCTTAAATAATTAGCAAGTATAAAAGCTTGACAATAAAGTGAAGAAAAAAACAAATTTGAGTTACCTAATATCTCAGCTAAATTTCTCATATCTGAAAAGTCAATCTCATTCTAACTTAAGAGTTGGATAAAATAGGGTATTCCCTTGTTGGACCCTTCTTTTCCCCCCTCACAGCTTATATTTCTTCATAGCACTCATCATCAGCTGATATACGGTATTTATCTATTTAGGTTCTATTTCCTCTCTGCAAATTCTATAGGCTAGGAATTTTTTGTCTCATGTGTTCACAGTTTTAGCTCAAATGTCTAGCATAGTGCTTACCATAAAATAAGCACACAAAAATCATTTATGAAATAAACATTAACTAATTAATTTAAAAATAAATTTGAGTAAAATTACCAAAATAACATCATAGATTGTTCCCCTTAGAAGAAGAACAACCAGCAGATATTCAAGTACAAATCACCACTGAGAGAATCCTTAAATCTGGGGGTAAGCTGAAACACCCCCCCATGCACCTCAAAGACCAAGATAAACTACACTCGAACAGTAAAAGAAGAGGCTATATATTGACCACATTGACCCTCTTCCAGGCCAGTGCAGAGAGGCTTCCCCTGAGCCTCCAGTTCTTCCAGTGGAAAAAGAGAAAAAGAGAAGATATTTAGGTCTACCAGTATTGTGAGTTGCTTTTCAGGAATCCCTACTCTATGCTTGTCCCATGAGGATTTCAGGAAAATCTGGGGAGCTTAACTACTGCGACTCTGACTATGATGAAGAGGGGAGGAGCTTGCAACAACCAGTACTCAAATCTGGGCAGACTAAGTTCCTACTGGCAGTATCCAAATAGTAATTCCAGCTGAAGGTTTTGCATATCTGCAGAACCAAAGTAAGGGCGCACTCTGACCAGGGAACTCAGTGGGGTGGAGATCTGCCTGATTCAGAACTCAAATGAATTTTGCTGGTCTAGAGCCTGGTTTGCTGATGTTCAGGCAAAGAGCTAAATCACAAGTCCCATCCACTGTGGAGAATGTTTTCTGTCGCCACCTGAGCAGAAGAGCTAGAAACAACTCTTGGAAGTTATGCAGTTGCAATTGAGCCAAGAGGAGGGCAAGCAGAGCTGATTTCCCCAGAGCAAAACCAGTACCAGATGTGGAGCATTTCTGTGCTATGTAAGGGCAAGGGGATCAATTCATGACTAAGGGTAGTTCCCAGTCCTTCCCAATCAGATAGTCTATTTGGCAAAGTCTATTTGGGAGTAGCCTGGTACCAGTAGCCCTTCTTCCCATCCAGGCAAAAGAGCTGAGACATAGCTCCTCTGTTGTGAAGAGTATCTTCTGACCCTATCTAATGAGAAGGACTAGAGACAACTCCTGGAATCTGTGCAGTCCCATGGCACTTGAGTTGAGAGGTGAGTGGGCAGAGTTGATATGCACAATGAAGCCAGTGTCCTTTTTGGTCAGGGAACTTGGGGTGCAGGTCAGCTTGAGTTAGCCACCAACCAGAGATCTTTATCAGCTTTAGAGCTGCTTCTCCCCCTGCCCTTGTGCAGGAAATCTAATTCATGGCCCTGTTGATCATTAAATACAGCCTTTAGGTTGTTCAATCAGGAAAACTGACCACAGCACCCTGGAAGCTGTATAATCTATTCAGTGGCCCTACATACAGTGACACTTGAACAGAGAACAAAATCCGTGTATTTCCCTGTCTCCTGAGCACACTGTGTGGCTTCACCCAACCAGGGAGGATAATGTACAGTCTGTTCTTATTCAAGTTCCCAAACAGTGAGCTATACAGGCCCTGAGTCCCTCCCGATGCCCTCCTAGGGCAGGAAGGCTAATTCACAGCCTCATTTACTACTGAATGTAGTACCCAGTCCTTGCTGGTAAATCTGACCAGAGAATCCAGGCAAGTGTGGGGCCCATCCTGTAACCTCACTAGGATATAAAAGTAAGCCAGTAGTCCTATCCAATTGCTCTCAGTCAGGGGCACATCACCCATCTCCATCTCAGAGCTCAACAGTTACCTCACCCCAAAGCAGACCATGATAGCAGGCTCCCATCTGCCCAAGGATATTACCAGCAGATACACCAAGAAACCCAAATTGAGCTGACTTGTGAAGAACTGTCTCTGCCAAAGTTACCTATAAAGTCTGAAAGAAGTACCCAATTACTCAACTGTGCAGATACAAACAAGGAATTAGGGATCATGAAAAAGTAAATATGATACTAACAAAGAAAACTAATGAAGTTCCAATAACTTACCCTAAAGAATCGAGATCTATGAATTGTCAAACAAAGAATTGAGAATAATCCCCTTAATAAGTTTAGAGAACCATAAGAAAACACAGACATATGACTAAACAAAACTAAGAAAACAGTGCATGAGCATAATGAGAACTTTGACATGGAAATGACAACCAACAAAAATAAACAAAACAGAAATCATAGAGTTGAAAGTATAATAACTAACTGAATAATTCTATAAAGAGTTTTAAAAGTATGCTTAGGGAGTGCCTAGGTGGCTCAGTGGGTTAAAGCCCCTGCCTTCAGCTCAAGTCATGATCCCGGGGTCCTGGGATCAAGCCCCACATCGGGCTTTCTACTCAGCAGGGAGCCTGCTTCAGCCCCCTCTCTCTCTGCCTGCCTTTCTGCCTACTTGTGATCTCTGTCTGTCAAATAAATAAATAAAATCTTTAAAAAAAATAAGTATGCTTGGCCATACAGAAGAAGTGACCAGTGACCTAGAGGATTAACTATTGGAAATTATCTAGTCAGAAGAGCAAAAAGAAAAAAAAAATTAAAAGTGAAGAATTATGGTACACAATGAATAGAAACAATATTTGCATTATGGGAATTCCAGAAAAAGAAGGAAAAAGGAAAGAAATAGAAAGCATAGTCAAAGCAATAGTGGCTAAAATTTCCCAAATCTGGGGAGAGAACTTGACATTCAAACCATGAGGCAAAAAGTAGCCCAAACACATTGACCGTGAGGATGGCTACATTGGGCACATTATAATTAAATTGTCAAAAAGTCAAGGATAAAGAAAGAAGTTTAAAAACAGCAAAAGAAAGGAAAAGCAGTTACATACAAAGAAACTTCCTATAAGACTGTGTGTAGATTTCTCAACAGAAACTTTTCAAGTCATGAGAGAAAGGGATGGCATAGTCAAAATACTGAAAGAAAATCATCATCATCCAAGAACTGTATACCTGGCAAATCCATCCTTCAGTAATAAAGGAGGGATAAAGACTTCCCCAAACAAGCAAACGAAAGCTGAGAGAGTTCCTTGCTGCACACCTGACTTACAAGAAATGCTACAGGGAGTTCTTTGAGTAGAAGTAAAAGAAAACTAATAACATCATAAAAACATAAAGGTAGTGTATAAATCACTGGTAATTGTAAATATACAGTCATAATTAGATTGTGCAATATGGCAATAGTAGTGTGTAATTCACTTACAACTCAAACTTGAAAGTTAAAATAAGGACACAAAAATAAACATAATTACAATAATCTGTTACTAGTTACACAATACAAAAAATAACATAATGTAAAATGTGGGGGAACAGAAAAGTAAAAGTGTAAAGTTCACGAATTGTCTTGAAATTTGTTATCAGTTCAAAATAGGTGTTATAAGTTTAAGATACTTTATACAAGCCTCAAGGTAGCCATTAGGGAAAATTCAATAGTAACTATGCAAAAGAACAAGGTAAAGAGGTCCAAGCATACAGATACCAAAAAACATCAGAACACATACAAAATAAAAATAGGATAAGAAATAAGGAATAATGGATCAGCAAAATAACCAGAAAACAATTAACAAAGTGGTAATTGTAAGTTCTTACCTATTTATAATTACTTTAAATATAAATGATTCAATTCTCAAATTAAAAGACATAGAATGGCTGAATGGATAAAAAGCATACAAAAAACAAACACAAAAAAGCAGATCAACAATATACTGCCTACAAAACACACGTTTTAGTCTTAAAGACTAATATAGACTGAGAGAGAAAAGGGTGTTTTCTGAAGATGGTCACTCAAAAAAAGCATGGATAGGGGTGCCTGGGTGGCTCAGTGGTTTAAGCCTCTGCCTTCGGCTTGGGTCATGATCTCCGGGTCCTGGGATCAAGCCCTGCATTGGGCTCTCTGCTTGGCGGGGAGCCTGTCCCCGCCCCCGCCTGCCTCTTTGCCTACTTGTGATCTCTCTCTGTCAAATAAATCAATAAAATCTTAAAAAAAAAAAAGCATGGGTAGTTTATATCAGACAAAATAGACTTTAAGTTGAAAATGGTGAAAAGATATAAAGAAGGTCATGATGTAATGAAAAAGGGGCCAATACACCAAGAAGATACAATAATTATAAATATTTATGTGCCAAATTTTATATCATCTGAAAATATAAAACAAAACCTAACAGAGCTAAAAGGAAAGATAAACCATAATACAGTAATAGTTGGAGATTTTAATACCCTACTCTCAAAAATGAATTGATAATCTAGACAGAAACAATAAGGAGAAAGTAGATTTGAACAACACTGTAGACAAAATAGACCTAACAGACATAAACAGAACATTCTATCCAACAGAACACACATTCCTCTTACGTGCACTTAGAACATTTTCTAGGATAGAACATATGTCAGGCCACAAAACAAGTCAAGATTTAAAAGATACCAAGTATCCTCCCTGACTACAATGGCAAAAACCTAGAAATTAATAAGAGGAAAACTGGAAAATTCAGGAACACATGGAAATTAAACAACAGTGTCTCAAACAATAATTGTATCAAAGAAGATTAAGGAGGAAATAAAAAAGTTTCTTTAGACAAATGAAATGGAAACACAACATACCAGAACTTGTGGGATACAGCAAAAGCAGTTACAAGAGGGAAGTTTATAGCAAAAAATGCCTACATTAAGAAGTAAAGAAGATCCTAAATGGATAACCTAACTCTAAACCTTAAGAAACCAGAAAAGACAAACTGAGCCCAAAGTTAACAGAAGAAAGAAAATAGTAAAGATTAGGGCAGAAATAAATGAAATGGGGAAGAGAAAAACAATAGAAAATATTAACTGAACTAAAAGTTTTCTTTGAAAAGATAAAATTAACAAATCTGTAGCTGACTAACCAAGAAAAAAAGAGAAAGGACACAAATCAACAAAATTATGAATGAAAAAGGAGACATTATAAACTGGTAACACAGAAATCTAAATGATCATAAAATGCTACTATGAACAGCTATACACCAACAAACTGTGTAACCTCAAAGAAATAGAAACATTCTAAGAAACATACAACTTCCAAGACTGAATCAGGAAGTAATAGAAAATCTGAATAAACAAATTATGACCAAAGAGCCTGAATGAATAATCAAAATTCTCCCAACAAAGAAAGACCCGAATTGTTTCACCAGTGAATTTTACCAAACATTTAATGAAGAATTAATATCAATCCTCAAACTTTTCCAAAAATTGAAAAAGATGAAACACTCCTAAACTCATTTTATAAGGCCAGCATTATTCTGATACCAAAACTAGAAAAGGGCATTACTAGAAAAGAAAACCACAGGAAACTATCTTTAATGAATATAGATGCAAAGAGTCTCAATAAAATACTAGCAAACCAAATTCAGCAGCACACTAAAAGGATCATTTACCATGATCAAGTGGGATTTATCCCTGGGATGCAAGGATGCTTCAATATATGCAAATCAATCAGTGCGATACATCACAGTAATAGAATGAAAGAAAAAAAATCATATGGTCTTCCCAATAGACAAGAAAAAAGCATATCACAAAACTCAACATCCACTCATTATAAAAACTTAACAAATTAGGCATAGAAAGAACATCTGACAACAAAATTAAGGCCATATATGACAAGCCCACAGCTAGCATCATACTTAATGATGAAAGTTATGGAAGCTTTTCCTCTAAGATAAGGAATAAGACAAGAGTGTCCATTCTCACCACTCTTGTTGAACATGGTATAGAAGCCTTAGCTACAGCAATAAGGCAAGAAAAAGAAGTAAAAGTTATCAGAATTGGAAAAGAAGTAAAATTGTCCTCATTTGTAGATAGCACAATTGTATGTAAAGAAAATCCTAAAGACTCAACCAAAAATTGTTAGATCAAATGAATGAATTCATTGAAGTTTCAGGACACAAAATTAACATACAAAAATCAGTAGCATTTCTATACACTAACAATGAATTTTCTGAAAAAAAGAACCAAAGAAATTGATCCCATTTACAATACATCAAAAACAATAAAACAGTTAAGAATAAAGAGGTGAAAGATCTCTACTCTGAAAACTATAAGACACAAATAAGTAGAAAAGCATCCATGTTTATGGCTAGAAAAATTAATGTTATTAAAATGTCAATACTACCAAAAGCCATCTATAGATTCAATGTAATCCTTATCAAGATTCCAATGACTTTGACTTCTTCATTGCCAATTTGATTAACTTTTATATCTTTTTATTTTCTGATTGCTGTTGCTAGGACTTCTAGTACTATGTTGAACAACAGTGGCAAGAGTGGGCATCCTTTTCACGTTCCTGATCTCAAAAGGAAGGCTGCCAGCTTTTCCCCATTGAGGATGATATTCACTGTGGGTTTTTCATAAATAGATTTTATGAAGTTGAGGAATGTTCCCTCTATCCCTATACTTGGAAGCGTTTTAATCAGGACCGGATGCTGTATCTTGTCAAATGCTTTTTCTCCATCAATTGAGAGGACCATGTGGTTCTTCTCTCTTCTCTTATTGATTTGTTCTATCACATTGATTGATTTGTGAATGTTGAACCATCCTTGCAACCCAGGGATGAATCCCACCTGGTCATGGTGGATAATCTTTTTAATGTGCTGTTGGATCCTAGTAGCTAGGATCTTGTTGAGAATTTTAGCATCCATATTAATCAGGGATATTGGTCTAAAATTCTCCATTTTGGTGTGGTCTTTGCCTGGTTTGGAGATCAGACTTCATAAAAAGAGTCTGGAAGTTTTCTTTCTGTTTCTATTGTTTGAAACAGCTTCAGGAGAATAAGTATTATTTCTTCTTTGAATGTTTGGTAGAATTCTCCAGGAAATCCATCAGGTCCCTAGCTCTTGTTTTTTGGGAGGTTTTTGATCACTGCTTTAATCTCATTACTAGATATTGGTCTATTCAGGTTGTCAATTTCTTCCTGATTTAGTTTTGGAAGTTTATAGCTTTCCAGGAATGCATCCATTTCATCTAGGTTGCTTAACTTATTGGCATATAACTGTTGATAATAATTTCTGATGATTGTTTCTATTTCCTTGGTGTTAGTCATGATCTCTCCCTTTTTCATTCATAATTTTATTAATTTGGGTCCTCACTCTTTTCTTTTTGGATTAATTTGGCTAGTGGTCTATCAATCTTACTGATTCTTTCAAAAAACCAGCTTCTAGTTTGGTTGATGTGTTCTACTGTATCTCTTGCTTCTATCTCATTGATCTAAAATTTATATGGAACCAAAAGACCCAGAGTAGTCAAAGAAATCCTGAGAAAGAAGAACAAAGCAGGAAGAATCACTCTTCCTGATTTTAAGCTATGCTATAAAGCTATAGTCATCAAAACAGTATGGTACTGGCATAAAAACAGAGAAAAGACCAATAGAACCAAATCAAAAGCCCCAAAATAAACCCAAGCATATCTGGTCAATTAATATTTGACAAGGGAGCCAAGAATACTCAATGGAGAAAAGAGTCTGTTCAATAGTGTTGGAATGATTGGATATCCACATGTAAAACAATGAAGCTAGACCCATATCTTATAACACTCACAAAAATTAACTCAAAATGAATTAAAGACTTGAATGTAAAACTTGAAAAATAAAACTCCTATAAGAAGACATAGGAATAAACTCCTCGACATGGGTCTTGATAATGATTTTTTGGGTATACACCAAGAGCACAAGTAACAAAATAAGAAATAAACAAGTCAGATTACATCAGACTAAAAAACTTCTACACGGGAAAAGAAACTATCAACAAGGTGAAAAAACAAGCTATGCAATGAAAAATAATATTTGCAAACCATATATCTGATAAGTAGTTAATATTCAAAATATATAAAGAACTCATACACTCAATAGCAATAGAGGAAAAGTAATAATAACCCAATTAAAAATGGGGAAGTGACCTGAATAGATATTTCTCTAAAAAAAGATATACAAAAGGTCAACAGGAACATGAAAAATGCTCAGCATTACTAGTTGGACCTTGAAGGCTTTATGCTAGGTGAAATAAATGAGGCAGAGAAAGACAAATACTTATGATTTCACTTTTATGTGGAATCTGAAACAAACAAAAAACCCAACTCATTGAAAAAGAAATCAGACTTGCTAGAGGCACAGGGTGGGAAGAGGAAGGTGGTCAAAAATATAAGCTTCTGGTTATAAGATAGATAAGTACCAGGGATTTAATATACCCAAAAATGACTGTAGCTAATACTTCCATATGATACACAGGAAATGTTTTTAAGAAAGTAAATCCTATGAGTTCTCATCACAAGAGATTTTTCTCCCCCTGTTTTCTTTTCTTCTTTCTTTTTATTGTGTCTGTAGGAGAAGGCAGATATTGGCTGACCATATTGTCGTAATCATTTCACAGTATATGTAAATCAAACGATCACGCTATATGCTTTCAACTTGCACAGTGATGTATGTCAATTATTTCTCAATAAACCAAGGGGAAAAAAAGAAAATTAATTGTAATTGTCTCATAAGACTGTTGCTATGTGATAGGTGTCTACTCAAAATATGAAAACACATTTGATATCTAGCCAAGGTACAGTTATAAGATTTAGAACATTTGGTAAATAATATGTAATCCTTTGTAAATTAACTGAACAAGTTGACCAAAAATACATGTATAGTTTTCTGATAATGTGCAATATTATTTATCTCCTTAAATATATAAATGCCAGTTTAGGACAGTTATAAAGACTGCTCTGATCATATAATTTAGAGGAAGCAGAGAGCCAGGAAAGGATGGATTCTAGCTTTTGGACATCTGTCAGTGCTCCACATAATTCTATCTTAGTGGTTAGATGAATGACCTTCTGATATTTGTGACAGTTTTTCTGATATGAAACCAGCATGATACTTAATCTTATCTGACTAATACAAGGTAGTTCTCATATTATTCATTTCCTCTCATACCATTTTTCCTAGAATAAAATATTTCTGTGTAAACCGTATCAGAACATCAATATGAATATAGCCTGATCTAAGACTTATCTTTTATTTTTTTTTTTAAGTAGAAGAGATTCAGTGGTTGCCTAGAATCATTAGTAAATGTGGCATATTGAATGGCACCAACCAATCAAAAAGGACAGGAATGGATTATCTCAGTGAAAACAACACAAACTGGGAGGTTTAGTGGCCTTTTGACAGGAATGCCAAAGGAAGCTTCTGACCACTTACAATAGAATGTTAATAGCTTATGCCTCTTCAACACTGACAGCTCTGAAGTGAGAGGCCACTAATCTCTGTTTGTAATATCCACAGTTGAAGGGAAAAATAAGTATTTCTTCTTAAGCATGGGATAAGCATTAACTGTCTAAAAATTTCGGGAATGTTCTACATGTCTGAAATTCAGAGAAAAAAGAAGACAGCCATGGACAAGGAATCAGGTTTTTTCACTCCTGAACCAAATTATATGATTAAAATGGAATGTAGTTTTCAAGGCCAATCAATTCACCCAGTCAGTTCTTATTGAGAATAGCTGTATATGTACAATGAACAATTTACATATAAATTTTGATAAAAATTTAGCACCTATATGTAGACAGGGTTTGGGCTAAGAACAGTCTCTAAATTTTAATTTAAAAAAAAATAAGACAAATCATGAAGGAATCTTTCCTAGGGAGCTGATACTTCAAATCTGAAATTGAATCTGTTGATTAGCTCTACATTATTCAGGACTACAAAAAGGAGACATTTTAACAATCCTGGGCTCAATTAGGCATCAACTGCTATCCTGGCAGAAACCTGGCATGCATCTTGTTCTTAGGAAGTTTGGATGGCGTTATTTACAATTTGTTCCTCAGGGAATGTCCTAAAAAAAAGAAGTCTGCTTGCCATCATAACTTATATACTAACCTCATAATTTTCTACCTGACAGCTCAATTATACATCCTTCATTTAATCAGATTGTAATACACTAGCACTCAAATGGCAGCTACTCATCTATCAATTTTCAAGAATCAAGAAAAAGAGTGTATATTTATGAAATTATAATACCTAAGCGTCAACTTTTCTTTCAAGTACTTTAACCCAAAGGTGAGTAATGAAGAAGTCAGAGTCAATACTATAATTACATTAAAAATTGATTTAAACTTGAAATCTTCCACACATCTGTTCAATATATGGTTCAATCCAACTGAAATTATTACATTATTCTTTATGTTATTAACCATTATTTTACCTGAATATTTGGCTTTTTTTTTTCTTGGAATCTATCCTCTTGCTGCAACAAATCTAATGATCCAACTTGCCTTTTGAGCCATATAAAATGTCTTTCTTTAGGGTAAAGTTGAGGTTTTTAAAAAAGTTGAGGTTTTTTTTTTAAAAAAAAGAGGTTTTTAAATGTCACATAAATGCAAAATAATAAGAAAATAAACTGCCAGTTGTGTTTGACAACGGACATCTTAGAAAACGGACTAGGAATGCATTTCCTGTATTACCTTTTTAAGTTGGAGTCATCTCAGGGTTAAATTTTAGAAACTAGTTAAATTCTTTTTATTTGTGCAGATTTTACTTATTGTTCCTTTTTCCTTCCTTTTAGTCTTACTTTAGTTCATTAGATGCAGTAATATCTCCCTTGTCTGTGACAATTTCCATTAATATCTCAAAGACAGCTATTAAGCATCATTACAAGAAAAGACTATAGGAGGACACGGCACACAATAACCGCGAAGATAAAGACAATAGTCACATTTTCATTTGTTTCTTTGTTCTTAAGATGCAAATCAAATGTGAAGCTCTTCTTAGCCTGCTTTTCTCAGTTTATACTTTCAGAGATTTTGGAATAAGAAAAACCTCTATAGCTCAATAAATTCTAGTATTTGGATCATTCCTTTCTCAAAATGCAACAAAGACATGTACCTGCTGTCAGAAATTTGCCACACTTATTACTCTCAAAATCTCCTTGTCAGGGAATTCAGAAAAAAAACTACTAGAGTTTCATCATTTACATAAGTTATTCGCAGGAATTGACTATGGGCTATAATGAAGCTGATTAGTGGTTGTTGCAGAGACACTGTACAAAGTATTCATTATTACCAACAATAGTCCATCATTCCATCAAAATACTTAAAACATCAATTCTTAGACAATTATCCAAACATATCCATGGAAAATCATGTCTGAGGAAAATTCAGTCAAGCCCCCAAGAAATAGAATGTTTATGAATTTTTAATCTAAATTGATTCCTTTAAAATAAATGTATTGTGGCTCATATAAGACATTTGAAACCCAGGTTTTGTGACAATTTTTCTTTTCTATTTGAAAAATATTGAAATATGGATAATAATTATAAAATATCAACACCAAGTGAAATAATTTCTACTTACATAACTAACGAGTTGGCAGAATGAGGAGTATATATAGGTCAGGGACTTAACTCTGATTGTCCAATGACAAAGTGGATTTATCCTTCTGTATTTTTTAATTATCTGAAATATTTTAATTTCCTTTGAATTTCATTCCAGACTATACACTCAGTAATGATAAGGGTATAATCAGTCACTATGTATCTCTCACCCCTCAATAAATAAATGTTGGATTCCACTATTAAAATTAATAAATGGTGAAAAGAGAATTTAAAGTTAAATGTTATGCTTCAGAGTCAACATTAACGATAAGAAATTTTGCAGTAGGTGGGATTTTATCTGTGGAATTAAATGTTTATGAGTGTCTCGGCTAAGAATTGACAAAGGAGAATAAGGCTAACCTAAAGCACCTCAGCCTCTATTTCTACCTTTGGTCTTAAAAGAGTATGTGGCTCTCCTGCCTCCTATGGTCCACTTTGGCTTCTGTCTCCACTTCAGTCTCCTTCCATTTCCTCCTCCCCTTGGGGGTGCCTTCTCCTAATTTCCAGCAACGCTCACAAATTCCCCACCCCTCTTTGATAGCATATTAAGAATATAATTTCACCTAAGAAGAGTTAGCATTTGCTGCTTTTTTTCTAACCACACATTCACAACTCCACTATTTGCTGCCCAGACTGTTTTCATCATTTGTCCAAAGGGGCTCACTTGTAGGTCAGTATTGGCATTCTCGATCCAAATTCAAGAGCATTAGTTCCATACGTTCCTGCTTCACCCACCAGGGCACACAATTAGGTTTCCCTCTCCTTGCCAGACACAAATGCACTCTTCTAATTCTACTTTTCAACTTCTTTGACTGGTCCTCTTGCCCTTATGCAGAAAGTTTGCTTGCAGTTATGCTCAACTTTTAAACATTTTTCTCCAATAATTCAATCCAGGCTCCTCACTGATTTCAAAATCCCCAGATATACTTTCCAACTGTTGATCCAATATCTCTATTTGACTATGTCCCATCACAGCATTATTCATAGAGCCCTTTCTTGCATAAGATGTTACTAGATATTTCAAGATTATGAATATATATATATAATGTATAGCTAGAGATTAGTATATATTATATTGTTATATACTTTATGTACAAATATACACAGAGAAAAAGAGAAAGACATCTCTTGGTCTATGGTCAAGGAAAACCTAGCATTCTCTTAGGTCGATACAGTGAGATGAATAGAGGTCTTACATAAACAAAATCAATAAAACTTACTTCATCCACATTTTCTAAAATTCATTGATTCATAGAATGAGTCTTTGTTTTTGTTTTTTGAACATCTTCTAATATCTTGTGGATCACAGTATTCGGTGCAGCACAGTTCATTTACATGTTAGTCTTTCAAAATCTGTTCTCTATTCACTCATAATTCTTTACCCAATTGTAAATCATCTTCTGCTGGGAATGTTTTCCAAGAAATAGTTATGGAAGCCATATTTGCAATAATGGATACATTCCTTCAAATATTTTAAGTTATATTTGTAGGTATCTTCTTCCATCCAAATTCTTTAAATTTCCATTGACTTGGTTTCCCAAAAGGACTTATCTTTATTAGAAATATTCGATCCTGGGGTACCTGGGTGGTGTAGTCGGTTAAACTTGGGACTTCTGGTTTTGGCTTGGGTGGTGATCTCAGGTTTATGAAATTGAGCCCTTTATCAGGCTCTGTACCCAGTGCACAGTTTGCTTAAGATTCCCTCTTCTTCTGCCCCTCCCCTCAAACACCCAGTGCCCTCTTTCTGTCTCTCTCAAATAAATAAATAAATCTAAAAAAAAAAGAAATAATCAATCCTGATCCTAAGAAAAGAACTGAGTACCTTCATCTACAAATATTTTTCTCACAATGACAAAAATGCTAAATATAGAATATGCTTAATTTTGAAGTATGTGACAATTGGATAGATGAAACACTAATGAATGAAATCGAGTTTATCTAAGATTTCTCATTCTGTTGTCTTTTATTCTATCTTATTTTTTCTTTTCCTACCACTGCCACCCAGTTGTCTAAAAGCCACAAAAATACTGCCTTTTTCACTGATTGCTTTCTAGTAGTGGACACTAGAAAAAAAGAAGTAATGAGCATGAACATTTGTAAGCACATAGTTAGAATTTTTGAGTAAAAAATAATAAAACTCTTACTAAACATCTGGAACTAAGACATCTTTTGCATAAAACCAAGATCACTTTGCACAATAAGGCTGATCTCAGCATCCTCAAAAAGGGCAAATTCTCAAGAGAGCAGGCCAACATGGATTACTTCAGAAATAGGGAGTCAGATGAATGGCTGAAGGATTAGTGCTTTCTGTAATACGATAAGAGCGTGACAGTGTCAGAACTCTGTTTAATATGGCATGATCTCTCCCCAGAAGAAAGCAAAGAAAGATTGTATTCCATCAAGGGGAATTACAAAGCTGTAAATTACATTGTGACAGAGCCAGCGGTATTAAATACCAAGTTCTTAATTAAGAGTCTTAATTTTATTTTGTTATTAAGATATACTTCTACAATACTCAGAGGTATTTTTTGGTGAAAACATATCTATTAAGACATAAAGTCAAGGAAGAAAGACCCAGGTACCACAAATATGATATATGATTTGCCAGTGAACAAAAATTGTCAGTAAGATAAACAGATTTTTTATTTATAGTGTACCTGTTTCTAATGTATCATGTTAAACCTAAAAATAATAGTAAACTAAAATGTTTCTGACTCGAAAGATTTTTTTTTCCAGGGGTGCCTGGGTGGCTCAGTTGGTTAAGGAGGCTTCGGCTCAGGTTGTGTTCCCAGTGTCCTGGAATCAAGCCCTGCATCAGGCTCCCTGTTCAGCAGATGCCCTGCTTCTCCTTCTCCCTCTGTTGCTCCTTGTGCTTGTGCTCTCGCTCTCTGTCAAATAAATAAATAAAATCATTTTTTAATTATTTTTTCCCAGAAACATTAAATAAGGCATTAAGAAAATATGATCCAGTGATTGTCTATTATAAGAACATGTACTACTTATATGTATATTCTCAGTCTCTTGACTGTTACAATATTCTTGGGTTGTTTACATTTATTTAAATGGAGGAATCGATTGTCTTGAAATCATGGAATCAATCCCACTACTTGTTGGCCAAAATAATTTCATTTCTTTGAACTTATGGTGCAAAAGTGACTTCATACCATTGACCTACATTCTTGTGACTCTCGAGCAGGGGGCTACAAAAAGACAAGTGGGAAACTGGATAAAAATCACATGACATAATCAAGGCATCTTCCAATAGAGCAAAGAATAAAGGCTTTGAACCGGACAGTCATATCCAAACCCAGGTTTGGCCACTAACCGGTTTTGAAAACCATTAGACAAGATTTCATATTTCATTCTTATTACTGAAATACATTCCAATATTGTCAAAAAATTATACATGGGGCACTTGGGTGGTTCACTCGGTTAAGCATCTGCCTTTGGCTTGGATCATGATCCCAGGGTTTAGGGGTCAAACCCCACATTGGGCTCCCCGCTCAGCATGGAATCTGCTTCTCCTTCTCCCTCTGCTCCTCCTGACTCCACTGCTCAGGCTCACTCTCTCAAAATAAATAAATAAATAAATAAATACAAAAAAAATTATACATGAACTCTAACAGTGTGAAATTATTAAAAGAAACAGATTTTGCTTCTATTGTTTTTATTGTAAGATATCATAAATAAAGAAAAGAACGTAAAAATATATGAGTGTTAAAATCTAACTTGAAAGTGAAAACCTATTTAATCACCATCCAATATAGACATAGACAATTGTGATTTTTCTAAAAACCGTAGTGTCCCTTACTTAATAGTATGCTGATAAATGTTTAACTAGTTCTCCATAGAAAAAAAAGACCCAAAAGCTCTGATTTGTAGCATTTTCTGATTTCCATGGTGTAAATACTTTCATAATGAGAAATTTCAAGTTACCAGTGGTTAGCGAATTCCTGAAAATTTAACAATCAGCTCTTGCTGGCTGACAAGAGCCACTTCAGCTCTCAAAAGCAGTGCTCCCAGTGATCCTGGGAAAATAGTGTCACTTTGCCTGGTTTTGAACAGTATGCGAATAGTAGCATAGAATTTATTCATTTGTGCTTTGCTTCTTTACACAATATGTTTGTGGAATTCATCTGTGTTGTGCATAGCTACAGTTCCTTCGTTTCCACATTTAGCACATGCTGCATAGCATTCCTTCCTAGGAACGAACCACAGATTATGTGTCCATTCTACTGTAGTTGACATTTCAGTTTGTAATGAACAATGGTGCCATGAATATTCTAGTGCTGGTACTTATTGCCAAGTTTCTGTAAGATATAGAGCAAGGAATAAAATTATTAAATATTACCAAACTATTGGTCCAAAGAAGTTTACTTATGTACACTCCCACCAACAGTAGAATTGCTGTTGCACTATATCATCACCAATACTTGGTACTCACAGATATTTAGTTTTTGGAAAGAGGGAGAATTTGTAATGGTATCTCACTGCGGTTTAAATTTCAATTTCCAGGGGTGCCTGGGTGGCTCAGTTGGTTAAACGGCTGCCTTCAGCTCAGGTCATGATTCCAAGGTCCCGGGATTTCAATTTCCATGAAGATTATCATTGAAGTTGAGGTCTTCAAAGTTAACTGCTAACAGCCTACTGTTGACTAGATGCCTTACTGATAGCATAGTTGATTAACACATATTACATATGTCATATGTTTTATATACAATATTCTTAAAGTAAGCTAGGGGAAAGAAAATGTTATTAAGAAAATTTTAAGAGAGAATACATTTACAATACAGTACTGTACTTATCGAAAAATAACCACATATAAGAGGTCTCACACAGTTCAAACCCATGTTGTTCAAGGGTCAACTGAACTACTACGTCATGGATTCAGTTTTATTTAGACTTGTATCACTTATTTAGCTCTTTAATTCTTCCATATCATAGCTTGATTTGGATTCAAATTTCTCATGCCTGAAGTACATCCTTGAGAATTTCCTTCAGCTAGGTACATTTGTGTCTGATTTTTATTTCAACCTCATTCTTAAAAGATGATTTTGCTTATTGTGGGATTTGAGATTGATGTTTATTTTTAATTTGAGGTGTAGTGCTGTTTACCTAACTCTTCTTTCTTTGAAGTTAATTTGTCTTCTCTGACTGCTTTCAACATCTCTGTCTTTCATAGTCTTCATTATGCCTCTACATAACTAGTGTGGATTGATTTCTGTACTTCTTGCTTTGGATTTGTTGGATGTTTTAGTTTACACAGTATAAGATATTCTGAGTTATTATCTTTCCAGATTTAACTCTACCATCTCTTTAGTCTTTGGAATTCTGATTAGACTATCTCACTCTAGTCTCATCTGTTAACCTTGTTTATATTTGCCACCTGTACTTTCCTGTGCCACATTCTAATGACTTTCTACTAACCCAGGACACTCTAGCTATACCTAAGCACATCATCATTACGTTTTTTTCAGTCAATTATCTCATTCTTAAAAGTTTCTAAGCTGCTTTCCAAATGTTTTCCAAACTTCTCAGTGATGATTTTAGTTTCCTGTTTCCTGGATGTATTTTCTGATTTGTTTTTTAAAATTTTTAATAAAGTAAACATAGTTATTTTATAATCTGTGTAACTGTGTCTAATAAATAATTCCCATACCTGAAGGTTGTGCAGCTTTGTTTATGGTATGCTTGTTTCTACTGGATCTGAGTTTAGAATTTTCTTTGTTTCACTTTATTTTGTTTAGTGTTTGTTTATTTTTACTTCAAGCTGCTCAACTACTTTACAAAATTATTTAGATCAAGGATAAAAATTCTTTACTACAGAGGAAATTTGAGTTTGCTTACTAAGGCCCTTGGAAACTCTGATAGAGATGACTTTAAAAACTGTATGACTTATAATATTTTTACACCATCAAGTGACAGAATTTTTTGCTGCACATCCTCAAAAAGACTAGCTAATCATTACAACACCATGTGGGTTTTCCTCCCTGCTATGCTCAGAATTAAAGCAAATTCCCTTGTGTAATTTTGGGCCAGGGAGTAGAGAATTTTACCATCATTTCATGCTTTCACAAAGAAAGCCTTTGGAATCCTGCTTTAAGCAGAGAGATTCTTCCATTATATTCCTCACCTTGAGTCAACCCAAGTATTTGCTTTTTGTCTTCCTTTCCCATAAGACCTTGGGAACTGAATCCTTATTCCCCCCAGTCACCAGAATACTCTGGGGACAGACGGAGATTCAGTATTTCCCTTACCTCTGGAATTCCCTCTTCCAAGCAGATTTTGGCTTTATCCTGTCTTACTGTTGTGTTCATTAACACTCTTAAGAATATTTTCCACATATACTA
This sequence comes from Lutra lutra, assembly GCF_902655055.1. Classification (NCBI taxonomy): domain Eukaryota; kingdom Metazoa; phylum Chordata; class Mammalia; order Carnivora; family Mustelidae; genus Lutra; species Lutra lutra. Next base: position 37,994,360 of record NC_062282.1, on the reverse strand, counting down.
TTGCCAGCAGGTTTAATGTCTTTTTTGTGGAAGAGTATTTTTCCAAATATCCATGTAGTTTAAAACACAAACTTAAAAACTAACCTTGGAGAAGAAAAGGATTTTCTGGGCATCTAGGTGGCTCAATTGGTTAAGCATCTGGCTATTGATTTAGGTTCAGGTCATGATCTCAGGGTGGTGAGATTGAACTCTATGTTGAACCCTATGTCGGGCTCTGTGCTGGGTGTAGAGCCTACTTAAGATTCTCTCTCTCTCTCTTTCTTTCTCTCACTCTCTTAAAAAAAAGGAAAAAGAGAAAAAAGAAAAGGATTTAATAAGCATGGACTGAAACTCAAATATCATAAATTAAAAGCCTGATAAGTTTGACATACAAATTTTAGAACTGTGTACAACAAATAATTAAAAAGAGAAATTAATTATCTCCTCTTCCACTCTTTGATGGCTTATTATGTAGAAGTTTTTAAACTTACATGAACTTAAATACACACAGACACACATATATGAGAGCACATACAAATTAATAAAGGCCTTATAGATAAAAAATATTTAGAGTTTTACAAAAGAAGGAAGGATGGAAGGAAGGGAAGAAAGAAGGGAAAAGGAAGGAAGGGAAAGGGTGAACAAATAATATATAAAATAAATGCTTAGCTTTGTTCATTATTAAAGAAGTGAAAAAAAAGTTAAATAACATATATCAGCAAAAAAACAAGAAATGGGGAAATAGATACTCTCAACTTTATTTCAGAGGTACAAATTGATAAAAAGTTTTAATAATGAAATTTGAAAATAACTATTAAGTTGCTAAATGCATTTGAATGTTTACCTAGCTCCTTATATTTTAGGAATTTTTCTTGCAGTTACTGGCACCCATGCTGAAAGATACATGAATCAAAATATTTTTGTAGTGTTGTTTAATAGAAAAAAAAAGGGAAAGAACTTAAATGAGTACATGAGAAAAATAAGTATATTTTGGCTTTGTGGATACATAGAATAGGATGAAAACATTACTAGAAATCAATAATCTCTTAATGTTCAAATATGGAAAGCCCTCAAGGTAGTGCAAAAAAAATTGTTTTAAAAAAAGATAAGGTACCATATGTGCAAAATAGTTTCATTTTTAAAAATCTGAAAAGATTCATAAGAAAGAGTTAATGGTAGAAATATCTATAATCGAAATCAGGCATCTGCAGGAAGAAAATCCTTATTCATTTTAAGCTTGTCTGTACTGTGTGATTTTTTTTTTAAACCAGGACCATGTATTACATTTGTAATTAAAATCCATTAAAAGAAAACCCATAAATGTATGCAACAATTTATGCACGTGAATGATCACTATAGTTGTAAAGTAAAACCCTGGCAGCCTAGTCTGAGTAATTATGATATTTAACCTATTGTAATATCATGCTATCTGCTTTATCATTAGTAATCTTGTTTTCAAGTAATATTTGATAACATGGATGAAATGTGAAAAAGTATTACACACACACACACACACACACACACACATATGTAGTGTGGTCTAAATATTATCAAAATAAGAGAGAAAATGCATATATCTTTACCACAATTGAAAAAAATGTTTCACGATGTTAACAATCTACCTGAATGGGAGCATTTGTTTATTTTGATTTCCTTCAACTTTTTTTTTCTTTATTTTCAATGTTTTGCATAATGAAACATCTATTATTTCAATAATCTGTAGACAACAAAACTACGGTGAACGTGAGGGACACATAGAGATTTAGAGACACAATAAAGGATGTGATAAAAAGTTGCCTTTCTTCTCCTAGGAAATATCATGTTTTCTATTTTAACCTTTAAAAAAAGTATATAAATAATAGTGGAACATAAGTAAAGTTCTACAATAGGAGAGCCATATATGTAGAGCTCCAACTATGAAGATTTGGCTTGATTGAAAGGACTGGCCAAGAACAGTAATGTTTATCTGCTAGGAATTATGGTTCACTTGCTCCTGTTGTGGCAAAAGCATCCGAAGGCTATACAGTATTCCCAGTGAACACACAGAGCAAGTATCTCTTTAAAAGAGCAATATGTTCCAGTGTGTGTGTAACTGTTTCATCTCTGCTAGAGAGAGGGAGTGATGGATTTGAAAACTACTAATTTAGTACATTTGGGAGATTCCCCCCCACATAAGTGTTATGAACTTTTCTATTTCCTATCAGTTATTAAGAATGACAAAGGAGGGAGCATCTGGGTGGCTCAGTGGGTTAAGCCTCTGCCTTCAACTCGGGTCATGGTTTCAGGGTCCTGGGATCGAGCCCCGTATCAGGCTCTCTGCTCAGCAGGGAGCCTGCTTCCCCCTTCCCTCTGCCTGCCTCTCTGCCTACTTGTGATCTCTCTCTCTGTGCCAAATAAATAAATAAAATCTTTAAAAAAAAAAAAAGAAGAAGAAGAATGAAGGAGGGGGAGTCTAGGTGGCTCAGTCAGTTAAGCTCTGACTCTTGGTTTTGGCTCAGGTCATGATGTCATGGGTCCTGAGATGGAGCCCCTCATGGAGCTCCCAACTCAGCAGGGAGTCTGCCTGAGGTTCTTTACCTCCGCTCTTCCCCTCCAACTCCCCCTGCCAGTGCATGCATGCCCATACACACGCACTCTCTCTCTCTCAAATAAGTTAAGTAAATCTTTTTTAAAAATAAAGAAGGAAAAGGAAAGAGAAAAAAAATACAAAAAAAAAATTTGTTCCTGAAATTTGCATACTAATCACAATTAGGGAAATAGCTAAAGGGTTCTAGAGTGCCAAAAATTAGTTTCACATGATATATTCTTTCTATTTAGAAACATCACGATTCTGGTTTTCCTAGTTTGTACTTTTGTAATGTGTTCTTCTACTGAAAAAAATAGCCATATCCTGATTTGATATGTTTCAATTCTCTCTCTCCCTCTGTCTGTCCTTGGTGACAGAAATCTCCTAAACGAAAATAAACTTCTTCATTCATTATTTTCTTTACAATTTGTATTAAGTGGCAACATTAGATCTGTTAACCATTATTCAACAAGTTATCCAAGTATCTTTTTTAAATCCATGAGCATCTATAAGCATGTGTAATTTTTCAAGTGTTTAAGAAATAGTTTTTTTCTTTATATTTCTAATTATACCTTGTTATTTTTTATGAATTTTTATATAAAATATTACTAATCATAGCTTTCTTTTTTTTAAGATTTTATTTATTTATTTGACAGACAGAGATCACAAGTAGGCAGAGAGGCAGGCGGGTGGAGGGGAGGAAGCAGGCTCCCAACTGAGCAGAGAGCCCAATATGGGGCTCAATCCCCAGGACTCTGGGGTCATGACCTGAGCTGAAAGCAGAGGCTTACCCCACTGAGCCACCCAGGCACCCCACTAATCATGGTTTTCTTGATAGTGCAATTGCTTGCACACAGAGAAACTCTTTAAAGCTTAATGTTTATATTTATTCTCTGCTTCAGAGAAGCTTTAAGAGAAAAAAAACACATTCCCACCTGGGAGGAAAAAGTCTTTAGTATGTCTTTAGTATGAAGAGAGCTCAAGGAGTATTTGAGGAAATGGGGTCCCTTAGACAAGCAAAACTGAAAGCATCCTGACTTCGGTTAAGATTTCAGAGATTGATTTCATTGCTTCTTGAGAAGGGAGTTCCCTTACTGTCTGCAAAGCCTGCATCCAAAATTCACATTCCACCGATAAAAAATGAAGCTTCTATAAGCTTCTTAAAATATGGCATAACTGATATTTATTATGTGTTCCTTATTCATTCATTATAATAGGTCCATAGATTTTGAACAGATAATCTCTAGAGTTGAAATTATTATTCATCCACCTTTTTGCATTATCTGCTTTCTTCTACTCTCAAATATTTGGAATAATCTAATATTATACACATTCATTTCTCATCCAATTCATTATTTTATTTATCAATACAATTCCCATTGCTTCAAATACTCAAAAGTTTGAGTGATAAATGAATTTATGAATAAATAAAAGTTTGTAAGATGAACAAATTAATAAAAGAAGGAATGGAGATGTTGAGATAATAGAAGACAGACATATTACCTTGCATCAGAGGCTTTACCATTTTAAAAAAAAAAGTTACTTTAGTATTTGAGAAGAAAATACATATTTTTTCCTTTTAAAAAAAATTTTATTTAAATTCCAGTTAGTTAATATACAGTGTAATATTAGTTTCAGGTGTAGGATTTAGCAATTCAACACTTCCATACAACACTTAGTACTCATCACAATTAGATGATTATACATGAAGAGAGAAAAAATATTAGAATTATTATCTTTTTCTCTAAGAGTGAAATTTTGCAAATGACCTCATTGTCTTTTTTGGGGGGATAAATGGGTTTTAGGAGAATTTTTAAACTAACAGGTGCATAAAAAACGAATGCTAAACAACTGTTTAACCCGAAACCCATTTTTCTATGGACATATATATAATAACCCCCGCAAAAATATTACTTTTAGGTAAGGAAAATTTATGAAAGACAAATATTTAAAAGTGTAAAATGCCATATCCTCCCAAAATAATGACACCTTTACCTTAGGAAAATTTAGAAAAATTTTGGTCATGTCTATTTCCCTCTTGATTCTATTGTAGTTAATATATTTGGTCATCAAAAGAGTTTGTTAAGAATATTTATCAAAAACTGATGCTGAAAATAACGACATAAAATATAGTAAATCTTAGATATGTTTGTGTTAATTTGTCATATATTATAATCAAAGATAAGATTAATATATAAGATATAAGTAGAGTACTCTTAGAAGAGAAGGAATTGTAACAAGTTAAAATAATTTGAAGAAGTTTACAAAGAAAACTTATCTAAAATTATAATCATTGAATTGTTAAAGGCCTTCTTATTTTTCCCTAGAAAGCAAATGCAGTTAACATTGAAGTTTAGGATTCTTAGAATTTCAAAACATTTGTATTTACAGTAATTTTAGTGAACTCAGTTGAAAAAAGAAAGCTATGCTTTAAGTTGAACTGATGCCAGAGCAGCTTAATCATTATTTTTGAAAAGAGCTTCCTTATCAAATAATTTTAAATTTTCACAAGTTTGGGGAGGTGGCTTTTTTAATATTGTGCTATTTGTTAACATTTTTCTTTTTGCCTTTCCATACAATTTTCCCATTTAAAGAAAAGTTAAGAAAGATGATAGTGTCCAGCAGCAAGATCTGGTGTTTTTAAGTCTTTGCAAAGAAACCGTAGCAGGACCAAGATGGTCGAATGGTCATTCTGCACATAGTACCTATTTTCTCAGGTATCTAAAACATATTCACAGCTTGTAATGTTAAACCTCCAGTATCATGATAAACTAAGAATGTTTCACATATGTGTAACCAATACTTAAGAGAATATTGAGAAACAAAAGAAACCAGTACCTTATCAGGCAGGGAGACAATTCAACACTCTTAGGAGTGAACAATGATCAAGTTCTAGAAGGCTCATTATGTAAAAAATTTATTCTCATATATCCTTATCAGTAGTTTACTTTTAAGGGAAAAACAGACAATTTGTAGTTTCACTGCGAATATTTTGGCTTTATAGGAGGCCCTTCCTATAGGTGATTCTGTTCTTACTACACCTTTGAGAAAGAAGGTGTTTTCTCAGATGAGTGAAAGATTGTGCTGATTAATTTGTGCCTTATATGATAGCAGCAAAGCCAGCTGGATTTCACTTTAGAATCTCAATACAGGAAAGTCTTTGTTAATGTGACTTGCACCTACTGTGTTTAACCTTCGGAGAAAAAAAAGACAAAATGAGCCCTAAAACAGCAAAAACCTCCTAGAAATCTTTAAGTTCTGGTAAAACCCAAAGGTACTTGGCTCTGTAGAAGGAAAAATACACCCTCAAATGAATAGACTATGTTGTTTAAACTTAGGCAGTCATTTCTCTAGCATCAAGAAAAAGAAAGAAAACAATTGCCATTAAAAATGATCACTTAATAATGGAAAAGGCAAGAAAAAGCAAGAAATCATTTCTTTTGCACCAAGGATTTTACTGCATTTACAATTTTAATAGGAAACTAAATTAGTTTTTGCACCTCTCCAATAAAACATAATTTTTATCAATTTGACAATACCATGAATTAATATTTGGTCATAATTATGTTCGTTTAATACTATGCAGCCATAATGTTAAGCTGACTTAATCATACCCAGTGTCTCTGCTCCTCAGAGTGTTGTCTCAGAGTGTTGTACTAAGCACTAAAACAAGCTGAAGATGGGTTTTTACCCCAAGATGAAATTAATGAAACAAAAGCATACTCTTAGAGTAGAATGTAGACAATCCATTTTAATGTCCTCTTTTCTTCTAAGTCACTCTCAAGCCATAAATGGGGCCAGTAGCTAAGTCAAGATAAGTAATTGTTACTGAATACCAGGTCATATTAAGTTTTACACAGCAGTTTCAGGGTGCCTGGGTGGCTCAGTGGGTTAAACCTCTGCCTTCAGCTCAGGTCATGATTCCAGGGTCTTGGGATTGAGCCCTGCATTGGGCTCTCTGCTCAGCAGGGAGCCTGCTTTCTGCCCCTCTCTCCCTGCCAGCCTCTCTGCCTACTTGTGATCTCTCTCTCTCTCTCTGTTAAATAAATAAGTGGAATCTTTTTTAAAAAAAATTATACACAGCAGTTTCAAGATATTTTAAGAAAGTGACTTAATACATGAAAGATAAAAATTTATCTGGATTTTATAGCAAATAAGAACTTGAATGTATAGACCATTCTGATAGCAAGTGAGCCAACCTATGATTTTCATCAAAAATTACAGTTGATTCAAGTTAATTTTTCTCTGGTCCAACAATTATTTGTAGTTTATTATTACCTTTCTTTGTCTAAACTTAACTAGAAATGCCAAATGCAAAACCCACCATAGCAATTCACATGCCAAACACAGCTGTTGCCTCATGAAGAACTTCTGGTAATCATGTGGCTTTTAAAGAGTTTTATTTTTGTTTTTGTTTTAAGTTCTTAAGTCAAAGGATGAAAAGGAAGTTCCCTGATACTGGAAACTGTTTTTAAGCCACATAGCTGAAGGAACTGAGAATCAGCTGGCCTTGTGTCCACGGTCTCACTCATCGGCATGCTGTCCACCTTATTCAACTACCTGCAAATTAATTGGATAATTTTGCTTAAATGTTAAAGTAAAGGTATTCCTTGATCATGCAATTAACTATGAATTATTCTACAAATAAATAATAAATGATATTCTTGCTAATTTTGTATTTGTGACAAGAGGTGAAAATTTTAGGCTTAACACGTCAAATATTTGAGGTTTTGAAATTGAGCAGCAAGCATTCCTTATAATTTCTTTCCTTCTCGTCAGAGTGCCTTCTTTAGGTTCATTAAATCCAGAGGAACTAGTTCTGAATTTATGGTCTTCTTTGTAATGCTTAAATTGTGTTCTCACTGGCAAAATTATTTTTCTTTTTGCTTATACGCTTAAATATCAGGTAATTTTTTCTGACTATTAATAACTGGGGAAAATCACGCATTTTTTTCCCCGGCACTTCTCAACCCCATAAGTACATGCATCTATTATTGTAACTGCATAGCGGCTTTTGTGTTTATGTTTTGCATCACAGATGACATACATAACAATACATGGTAACATGAAACTACGGGTCATAAGCTAAACTTTTCCTTTGTGAACACAGAATAGAACCGACGCACAACTGGCCGCTTTGCATGAGGAGAATTCCCACAGTGGGAGAAGAAGTGTTCCCTGGATCCTGCAGATGGTGAAGTTAACATTTGGTAAGGTTCTACTCATTAAAATATGAGACCTCCATATAATAGGATGTTTGTTTTCTTTGACAAAGTTAAAGGACTTGAGGACAAGCAAACACTAGAAATGATTTGATCAAAATACCAAATAATTTTTTTTAATTCTGAAATTCCACATGATTCTTCTCCTCTAACTTTCAGCTGAAATGGAAAGATTTTTTTCTGCCTATGAAAGTATTGAAGGAATTATAATGTGTATTAATGATTGAATTAATACCATGCAACTCATGGTTTAGTGGACTTTAAATGTAGTGAATTAGTAGTTGCAATATTGTGTATCTTAGAATAATCTATTTTATCAACCAGTTCAAAATCTGAAGAATGCTTTTCAATTGAAATTTGGGGGGAATTTTTACCATTAACTCAAATTTATTCAAAAGGATTAATATTTCTATGTGAAAAATTATTTATTATCTATCAAATACTTGAAACAAAGCTTTCAGGAATATCAATAACATATAGAAAGGCATTCAGATAACTAATTACTGTTTGCTACCCATAGATCTGTATGTATCTTAAATAAGCGTTCTTAAATTTAACCTCTAAAATGTTAACAAGAAGAATCTTATCCCATCTGGAAGCCAAGATTTTTTTTTTTTTAATTCACAACATAGCTATACTGAAAGAAAATGAAGCCCTTTAATAGGCTAATGTTAGTTTTAAACTCATATTTTCATACACTGGTGTATTCTTCCCCAATGCATTTGTTGCCATGGCAATGGAAACTTCAGTTTTCTTAATCCAGTTCCATACTTATCTTCCGTGTGTGTGTGTGTGTGTGTGTGTCTTTTGAAGTCTCCAATATGACAAATAATAAAACTCTGTGCAACTTTAGAAAATACGATGTTCCTAAAGATTCTTGTAAGACTAAATCACCCTAGTTGATATAGACTCCCTAAAATCTATGGACTTTCTCTACAAATCACAGTGGTTTCATAAAATCTCAAATTATATACAAACACACTAATTATGTACTAATTATATATCACAAGCGCATATGCATAAAACCACACCAAAAACATATCTTCAAAAACTGCTTGTGGCATAGGGAAAAAACATGATGTTGGAATTCAGACAGAATTCAGTTCAAATCCCAGATTTGTCCGACACTAGGTCTTCAATTTTGGATTTTACTTAAACTATCTCGGTCTCAATCTCATCTTCTCTAAAATGGTAACAATAATATTTATATCTTGAGTTTACTAAAAGAATTAAATAATAAAATAAAAGTAAGCATTAAACTCTGTGCCTTCACATAGTAGGAGCTCGACCAAAGATAACTGTTATTATTTTACATGCATGGAGTGTGTTCTAAGCAACACATAGCAATTATATTCAAAGAGTATCACATCTTCAGCAATTAGTATGCCAGCACTTATTGGGCAAATACATTTGATGTTAACACGCAAAACATATTTGCAAGTTAGTAATTTTACTGTTTTATATTCATGCTGTTAAAAAAAATCCCAGACTTCAATTTTTTATTAGACTGTAGTTACCAGATTTATCAGTCAGTTTATCAAATTGAAAATAAAGAAAGAAAAAGAGAGAGTAAAATATATATATATATCAGCCAATACCTTGAAGGGAAAAACCTCAAGGGTTGGTGTAATTAATTATGTTATATTAAAAATACTATTGCTTTGCCCTGACTTTTATGTTTTCTGACCCCGTGTTTTTTAGAATCTACCTTTGCATATAAAGATGGAATCCTCAAAGCCATTATATGTAATGCCAGCAATTCATGGCCAAATGTATGTTTAGGAGACCACAACTTTTTCCCAAAACTTTATTTTATAGTAGTAAAGTTGTCTTCATCATCCACATAATCTGTACTCTACTTCCTTTGGTAGTGGTTGTAAACCTTAAAAAAAGTAAAAACCGTTAGGTTAAGATAAAGTGACAGCAATGATAGGGTGTTACATAAAATAATTTTACCACATTTGCATCATGCAGTGTCGTTACATTTGTGTTCTTCATATAAGTTGGAAAATGTTAATTGAAAAAAAATAAGGCACACCCTGCGTTAATGTACCCAAATATTTCTTATAGTTTTGTAGTTTCTTAGAATGTCACTTTAGAACAGGTAAATACAGTATCTAATTACTAACTGCTAAGCTTTATGTTTATAAAACATGATACTTATGTTTTCCACTTGAACAGGCAAAGTGACCATCTATGTGTAAAATCATGGTGCCTGAGTTAGAACAGAGTCACTAGTTCTGTAGAAAATCAACAAAAATCAAATAAATATATGAAAAAAATTGGGATCCTCCAAATAATGCTATGATTATGTGGAACTCCCTTTCTTATTCTCTTGAATATTGATAAAAACATATACTTTCTCTAGGAAAATCAAGTTTCCCTTTGAGCATAGAAAGACACTTTCCATTACTCAAGGTCATTCTTAAAGTCTCAATAAAACATTGACATGGGCTGAAAATTTTCGTTCATTCTGTGATCACACAACTTGCAAGATTTCCCAAAGATGAGTATTTCAAGTCTGCTCTCTTATGAAGTGACTGGGAAAAGACAGGGGAAGAAAAGAATACTAATAAACAACATTCAAAAAAGGGAAATTCATCTTATAACATGTCAGTAGACTTCAAGAATTATTTAATAGTTTTACATTTTGAATCTACCACAAGGAAATGATTTTCTCTACTCCACTATAACCCAGGCCTCAATCAGGCATATTTTGGCCAACAGGTCCATTCCATGATGATAAATTTCAGCGTGTTACCATTATTTCATTTAATAGTTAACAAATGAGCTCCTCTAGGAGGAATTCCACAAATGTCTCTTTTCCATATCATGCACAATATTTTATTTCTTAAGAACAACTGACTGCTTTGTAATAATCTGTTTTGACAGTAGTTACTTAAAAATATTGTGTTAAATATTTTTAGTCATGAGAGAGTATGGACATATGGGTACAGTTGTGTGGGTCTTGTCTAATTATATGCATTATATGATTTACCATTGTTGGGGACCATCTTCCATTCATTTAATAATGCTTTTGCAAATTGGCAGATAGCATTTGGGCTAAAATACACACAGGATATTTGCAATGAAAAAGGAAAAAAAAAAAACTCCTCTGCCTTTTCTCTTGTGTAGAGCAATTTGTCAAGTAATTAGCCAACCTAATTAAATTTTTGTAGCACTAATCAAACGAATATGCTAAAATTTTCTTTGCACAGCCAGTTTGCTGTCTGCCTGCATTTAACTTGATGGTTTGAAAGGGGCCCTACCAGTCTGCCACTCCACTTAATAACCTAATTTGCATTTTATATTGGTAAATCAAATTAAGCACCAGTGGCTTTTAGTATGATTGACTGTGGTCAGGCCTGTTCAGATGGGACTTTTTCACAGAAAATTAGGCACATTTTAATATGACTGAGGCTGTGCTTTCTGTGTTCAGCAAACTGCATTCACTCAGCTAATTAAAAGTGCTTCCTCCCACTCCCCCCTATATGATAGATTTACCCAGCTGGTGTGTCCATTTTCTTTTGTACAATTTCTTGATGGAAGTTTTTATTCCTAAATATAATAAGATTGTCTAAGCAACACTTCAAATCAATTTGCATGAAACATATAAACAATACTTTGTTAGGAAACAATTACTTTGAGAGGTGAATACATCTGTGTGTAAATACAGGTCCATGTGAGGGCTTGTAGGTTTTAGTTTACCTACTGAGCAGTCTCAAACTTAGATAATTTTCAGTGTCGGTGTATTATTAGTAACCAACATGGATGTGTCATCCATCATGCCATATTAACGAAGACTTTCTTCTTTTTTCTTGTTGCTGCTTTCAGAAAATAATTCACATTTTCAGGGAGAAAAAAGGTATAAATACAAACTTTAAAACCTTCTTCTTAATCAAAGCAAAATTGATTCCTTAGTTGTAGTTAACAATACATTTTATCCTTAAATGGGTATTATTTCCAGTCCACGAATGGGAAAAATGAGACAGAGAGATTAAATGACTTGTCCATTAATACAGGCAGATCTGAGATTTAATTCTAGCTTTCTTGACTTTCAGTCTGTGCTCTTTACAATTCCACAGTCCTTCTGCATGTATTTTAATACCAATTGCTTTGTTTTCTAAATGATATTTACAACATCCCGGTTAGAAAAGTGACAAATTCCTTTGGAGTAAAATAATTCTTTACATCTATTTCTCATTATAAGTTTTTATTTGCACTAGTAGGATTGTCAAGAAGCTAGTTTTAAGATCTCTTTAGTAAACTTCACTTGATCCTGCTTTTAACAACAGCAACAACAAAACTTCGTTACATGCTAAGTGTGTATTTGTCATAAGAGAACACTTTAGAAACTTGAGAAAACCAAAGCTCTAAACACCATTAACCCAAATCTTCAACAAGTGAGTAAAAATCTTCCTTCACACACTTGTGGAACAACAATCTTCAGTTTGAGACTTCTTTCTGGTCATCTATGCAGCCATCGGAAGTTTTGGAAAGGGATGGAAGAATGTTCCTTAACACATTAAGTGTTAAGATTAGAGAACAAAATTATGCCTGGAAATCTAAGAAAAATGTGCTACATTGTCTTACCTAACCTTGGACTCTGACTTTTCCTTACAAGTTCGAAATGAGTACACTAATACCGTGGCTCCAACTATCTTAAAACTGATCATTAAGATAATTCTTTAATTAAAGAGACAATTAAGATTATGAAAGAGATGAAGTCAAACATGGCAATCACTAGAGACAGGCTTGGGTTTTCTATTTTAATTAAGGTAATGGGGTACATGTTCTGAAACCTCAGTTCAGTCCATTTTTTTAAAACATCATAATTCTGAAAGAAAACTCAAGAAATTATCTGATGGCAGTGCTTAGCCTAAGGTAGGCCAAATTCAAACTGCTCAGTGGCTCACATCTCCAAAGCTGTCACTTCGAAAAGTTGTATCTAAATGCTCTATGCCTTTTGCCTCACCACCAAAGCTGCTGTTACTGATTTTCTGGAGGAATACATTTGAGGACCCACTCTGTTTTCCCCTCTGTGAACTACAGAGCTCTAACTGCTTTTTTTCCTTCATATGAATGCTGTATTTATTCCTTTTAGCATCTTATTTTTATGGATTACCAGTCCAACATCTGTTTAAAATGTTCAGACCAAAATTGCATATAACACTCTACTTCCAAGCATGAAAAGATTATTGACATCATAATATTTTATGTCAGAAACACATTAAGAGATTATATCATTATTATATTATAGCAATCAAATGTCATTTTTTTCTCTAACTGGGACTGCACAATTTTGTGTTCTACTGCCAAAAACTTATGGATATGTACAAACATACTGAAGATTAACCAACTTTAGAGTAAGCAACCATCCATGTTTAAGGACTATTATATAGACTATTATTCTTTCCCTAGATTGTTGACATGACATTGCATTTTTCATGTAAAAAAAATCACTCAATAGTCATATAAGTTTACTAATTCCTTTCATTTCTTCATCAAAGATTCCCATATATGTATAGTTATAGTTTTTATATCTTAGAATTATTGGAGTTTAGGTGAGATGAGATAACATACATTAACGTAGATAATATCTACAATAAACAAAAGGTGACATTTTTTTATGCCTCTGATTTAAGGTGTGGGCAATGGGAAGATTAGTTTGAGAAGTATCCAACAGTCGAAGGAAAGTAACCATTCGACTAGATAATACTCTAAGAGAACATCATCTCAAAGATTTACAAGAAAAACAAAGTCCATCATACATTTTCCAGAGAAGACTTGACCATTAATTTCCGTTTTACAAATTCCCAGAGTCATTTTTTGTTCCTTTGTGTTCTAAACTATTAAAACTACTTAGTATCCTGGTATTCACTTACCATAAATCAGGCACTGTGTTCAATGTTTTGGCATGAATTACATAGAGCTTACTTTCTACAGTTGTCATGTTTCACAGTATCCAAAGGCAGGGAATCCTGGGAAATTTTAGTTCTCCAATAATATTATAATACACCAAAGTTTAATTGAAAGAGCCCATGAAATTCTAAGATTTTTCCTAATTTTTTTTTAAGATTTTATTTATTTGACAGAGAGAGATCACAAGTGGGCAGAGAGGCAAGCAGAGAGAGAGAGAGAGGAGGAAGCAGGCTCCCTGCAGAGCAGAGAGCCCGATGTGGGACTTGATCCGAGGACCCTGAGATCATGACCTGAGCCGAAGGCAGAGGCTTAACCAGTGAGCCACCCAGGTGCCCCTTTTTCCTAATTTTTAATTTTGAAATAATATATTCACAGGGAGTAGCAAAGATAGTACAAGAGATCCTGTGTAACCTTCACACACTTTTCCTGATTTCACCTTGATGTCTGAATCTTATATAACTATAGTACAATAATCAAACCACGAAATTGACACTGGAACAATAAGTATGCATAGTTCTATGCCATTTCAGTGCATGCATAGATTCCTGTAACCACCACCATGATCAAAATACAGAACGTGTCATCACTGTGAAGATCTCCCTCAGGCTACCCCTTTATAGTCACATAGCCAGGGTAATGTTGGCTTCGTAAAATAAATTTGCAAGTGTATTCTTAACTTTCATGTTCTGGGGGAAAAAAATGTGCAGAATTGATGTTGATTCTTCTTTAAATGTTCGCTAGTTTTCTCCAGTGAAACCCTCTAGGTAGGCCTCGGGATTTCTTTTTCATGAGTGCGTAAATGATTAATTTAATTCCATTAATAGTTACAGGCTTATTCAAATATGAATCACCCATTTCATATTGTGTCAGTTGTGATAGTTTGTGCATCGTTTGAGGACTTGGCCCATTTCATCTAACTTGTGAAATTTATCTGGGCAGTAATTCACAGTATCTTCTTATGATATCTTATGATATCCTTCTGATATCAGTACAGTAGTGACGACTCTTGTTTCTCCTAATATTGGTGATTGTTGTCTTTTCGCTTTCCTTTATCAGAGTGCTAGATGTGTTAGTTAGAGTTCTCCAAACAAACAGAACCAACAGGATGTGTAAATACAGAGAGAGTTTTGTTTGTTTGTGTAAGGAATTGATTCACACAATTGCGGGAGCTGGCAAGACCAGCTAGCAGGTCGGTGGCAAGTGTTGATGTTGCAGTTTTGACTCTGAAGACAGAATTCCTTCTTCCCTGGGGAATCCCAGTTTTTTTGTTTTTTGTTTTTTTTTCTTAAGACCTTCAACTGATTGAACAAGACCCAACCACATTATGGAGAGTAACTGCTTTATTCAAAGTCTACTGATTTAAAGGTTAATCGTTTCTGAAAAATATCTTCAGACCAACATCTAGAGTAGATTTTTACTAAAAACAGGTAGTAGGACTTAGCCCAGTTGACATATAAAATTATCTCTCACACTAAATGTTTATCCATTTCATTGATCTTTTTAAGGAATCCGTTGTATTCCAACAGTTTGATTTTCATTTGGTTTTCTCTTGGTTTCGATTCTTTGATTTATGCTTGTATCTTTACTAATGGATTCCTTCTTGCTTTGAACATATTTCTGCTCTTATTTTTCTACTTTCCTGAGATGGGAGTTTAGATATTTATTTGTGACTTTTCTCTTTTCTAATCTAAGCATTTCCTGCTATAAATTTCCCTTACAACCGCTTTAACTGTGTCCAAAAAAAATGGATATATATTGTATTTTCATTATCATTAAGTTCAATATAAAATATATTGTATAATTCCCTTTTGATCTCCTCTTTGACCCACAGATGATTTAGAAGTACATTATTTATTTTTCAAGTATTTGGAGATTTTCTTTTTATGCTTCCTTTTTTAATTTCTATTTTTATCCCATTGTGATTAGAGAACAAGTTTGTACAATTTCAATCCTTTTAAATTTGTTGAGGTTTGTTTTATGAATCAGTACATAGTCTATGTTGGTATATTTTCCATGGGTCTTTGAAGAGAGTCCATTCTGCTTTTTTGGGTGGAATGTTCTGTAAATGGTGATTAGATTCCATCAATAGATGATGTGATTGAGTTCTTCTCTGCCTTGCAGATTTTTTGTCTGGTTGTACTACCAATTACTGAAAGAGGAATGCTGAAGTCTCTAACAATAATTGTGAACTGGTCAGTTTCTTCTTTCCATTCCATCAGGTTTTGCTTCATATATTTTGCAGCTCTGCTGTTTGGTTCATACACATTTGGAAGGCTGTTGTTTTCTTGTTGGATTTACCCTTTAACATTACGTAAGGTTTGTCTCTGGGTCTGGTAATTTTCTTTGCTTTGAAGTTCACTTTACCTGATATTAGTAGAGCTGGTCCTGGTTTCTTTGATTAATGTTTACATTGTATTATCTTTTTTCCATGCTTTTACTATCAATCTACCTATGCCATTATAGTTGAAGTGAGTTTCTTGTAGATATCGTGGAGTTGGGTAATCTTTTCTTAGCTACTCCATCATTGTCTGTCTTTAAATTTACATTGAATGAAATTATTAATATGTTAGGGCTTAAGTCTGCTATTTTATTTTTTGTTTTCTGTCTTTTCCTCTTTTAAAAATTTCTGGTTTTTTTGTTTTGTTTTTTGCCTTCCTATGGGATACTTGAAAAATCTATTAGTATTCCATTTTGACTTACAATCATATTTTTTGTCTTTGTATAGCTTTGTTAGTGGCTGAGATACACACATACACAGTATGTATATAACCTACCTACATCGAGAACCATGTCGGACAGCATTACAATTTTACTTCGACTAACTATTTTCTTAAGTTCAAGAAGAGAAGGAATATCAACAGGATTTACGTATATTTTCACTCTTTTATTTGCTCTTTCTTCCTTCCTAATATTCCAAAATTCCTCCTTAAATCATTTCCTTTCTAATTAGTGAAGCTCCTTTATCCATTCTTTTAAGCTAAATTTAATTTGTTGGCCTTTAATTTTGTTTCATCTGAGATTATTTGATTTACCTTAATTCTTAAAGGAGATTTTCCTTGCATATAGAAGTCTGGGTTGACAGTTCTTTTCTTTCAGTTCATCAAAAATATTATATCACTTCCTTTAGACCTCCTGGTTTCTGATGAGAAATCTTCTGTCATTCAAATTATTTTCCCCCTATAGCTAAGGGGTTGCTTTTCTCTCACCACTTTCAAGACATTTTCTATTTCACTAGTTTTCAGAAGTTTAATTATAACCTGTCTCGGCATGGATTACTTTCTATCTTGTTTGGTGTTTGCTTAGTTTCTTGGATCTACAGATTTTTGTCTATTAAACTTTATTGGTTCTATCTTCTGTTCTTTCCATTCTGTGAATTAGGTCATACATGGAGCTTTTTACCGTGGTGATTATATTTCTTGGCTCTAAATTTTCCATTTAGTTTTTATATTTCCTATTTCTCTGTTGAAACTTTCTACATTTTTCATTCATTTCAAGCATACTCCCAAATGTTTAATAGAATATTTTTATGATGGCTAATTTTAAATCTTTGTCAGATAAATTCATTCTTTTTCACCTGAGTGTAGACATATATTGTTCTTTTATTTCCTTTTGAGTAATTTGTCATTAAAATCTGACATTTGGGGTATATTATGAAAGTTCAAATCTTATTCAAATATTTTGCTTTAGTAGGTATCCTCTGACAATACTCTGATGGAGAAAGTGAGGAGTGCCAGTGGGTTATTGCTAAGTGGGTATGAAAGTCCAGGTTTGTTGCTCAGCCTCCATTGATAGTTGGGGTGTTGCAGGTGGAGCCTGCTAATTGTTGCTGGGTAGGAAAAAGAATTCTGGCTCCCCGTGTGGCCTCCACAGACACCATGGAAGTACGACCTCATAACCTTCAGGTGCTGGTTAAAGTTCTCCACTAGGCCTCATCTAATACAAGCAGTGAGGCAGGAGTAAGGTTCATTTTTACCTTTGGTTCCCAGTCTAGGAACCCTGTGTGGTCTCTGTTGGTACTTCATCCTATGTTCTTTTGGAAAGAAAGGGAAAGATCTAGTCCTGAACTAAAGAATTCTTCATATTTGCAGATGATAGTTGCCAACTGTAAGCAAAAAAAGAAAATTAAATAAATAAATAAATAAATAAATAAATAAATAAATAAATAAATTATTGAAAATGTTATCCTTTTGCTCTGTTGTTTATTCCCTGGCCCTTCCAATCATTCTTTTAAGGTCCATTGCTCTTAACAGAGCTTTACAAATGTGAGCTACATGACTAATTGTGGAGTAGAAAAATGACATAGCTTGTAAAGAAAATGTAGGTAATAGCCAGCATATGGAGAAAATACTTAGAAGGGCAGAGAGTCTTCCTTGATCCTCTGACATCTTCCCCTATCAGGAGTAAACAATTCCAGTAGTGGAATCATTTTTGTTAGCTATAATCCATCATTGGCAGTGCAGTCAATATGTATTATAGAAATAAAATATCTCTTGCTTTTTTAAAACTTGGAACCTTTATGTGAATATTTCAAAGTTATAAAATTATGAGTTAATTACATCAAGAGCTTACTATCTAACTAAAAATAAGTAGACTTTATATATTTTTTTAAAATATTTTATTTATTTATTTGACAGAGAGAGAGAGAGAGCATGTGCACAAGCAGGGGGAGTAACAGGCAGAGAAAGAAGGCAAAGCAGGTTCCGGCTGGATAGGGAGCCTAGACTTTAAAGTACTACAATAAAACAGGAGACTGTGAGTCAACAAGAAGCAGAGACGAACAAAGAAACAAACAAAGATAAGGTGGATAAGGCGGAAGTCAATCAAAGGAAACTCAGAGCTGAGAAATATAAATATCATTATGTGATTTGGTACAGTGAGAGTATCAAAGGAAAAGGTAAACATCTCTGATTTCATGAGGAATGAAATATAAAGGCCTTTTTTATGACATTTTGTTTTCACAACAGAATCACCATCACTTTTGGTCTACATGAGATTCTTCTCCTGTTTTATGATTTTTTTCTTCTTCATGAACAAAGCTTGTCCCATTCTATACACATTCTATTTTTATTTGCTATATGTATTTGGTAATACCTGTATTGTTGAATAATGCAATGCTGTTTTGTATATGTATATATTTTCATTTCATATGTGGTGTGAAGCTATAAATGTTCTATTTCTTTTGATTTTTAACCCAATGTTTGAGGATCTATTCGTTTTGCTGTACGTCTGGTTCATTGATTGTAACTCCAACATAATACCATATTCTCTGTATCTGCCTTCTTTTTACTTATCCATTTCCATTGTGATAGACAACTAGTTTGCTTTTGTATTCTTGCTACCACACATACACACACACACACAAAGACAACAATAGGCTATGCAAAAATTTCTCTGTTAAATACCCAGTAGTAGAATCTTTGGATAATAAATTATATGCATACTCAATTTCATCAAAACATGCCAAATATGTCTCATGAAAAGTTATACCAGTTTACATTGTCATAGGCAATGACTTAAGGAATTGTCTTCTTACATCCTAATATAGGTACTTCCTAAATTTCAATAATTAGATGCATGTAAATATCTAATTGCTATGTTAATTTACAACTACCTGAGTAGTTATAAGATTAATCATCTTTTCATATATTTGTGAGTCATTTGAATTTCTTCCCTCTTCTTTGACAATTTTTATACTCAGTTTCTTGTTTGTTTTTCTTATTGACTTGCATGGGTCATATTTTAGATATTAAATCTTTGTCATTCTTAGAATAACTGCTACAGTTCTAGAACAATATCAACCTGTACTCATATTCTCAAAAGCCATCCTCTTTTGAATGAAAAAGGCCTTAACCGATGTGTTCACTCCCTCGTTTTTCTTCATGGCATGTCTTTTGTGTGATTTTTGAAGATTTTATTTATTTATTTATTTGTTTATTTATTTGACACAGAGAGAGCACAAGCAGGAATAGCAGCAGAGGGAGAGGAGGAAGCAGGCTCATGACCTGAGATCATGACTTGAGCGAAAGGCAGACTCTTAACCAACTGAGCCACCCAGGCGTCCCTATGGTATGTCTTTGGATTTAAAGAATTCTTCACTACAAATTTCTAAGTCTTTCTCATTTTACTTTTTACATTTATGCTTTTAATTTACCTACGTATGCTTTTTTATATGTTCAACAAATTTATCTTTCCTGCATAATAAGCTAGCTATCTCCAATTCATTGTATTTGATGTTTTAAATAAATATTTTAATGGAAAAGTAAAATACACAAAATAGGCAATTGTGGAATATTTTAGAAACAAAGAGAAAACTAATATATAAGAGTGATAGTCATAAATAAAGAGGGAAATGTAGTTTATGATTCTTTCTTAGATTATTTGGTAGGTAATTTTTTTTCTAAAGAACAAATTCTTGGCCCTTTTCTACTTACACCATGACAGGGGAAAAAAAAAATCATTATATCTTATTTTGAAATGAAGAAAAAGTTTAGAAAACAAAAAATAGTTTTAAATGATAAAAATGACAAAAATATAAATGACAAAATATAAGGTGAAGTTCAAATTTGGATGATTCAAGCAAAAGGTTTTTTTTGTTGTTGTTGTTGTTTTAAGTTCTATCTGCATATTTTGCATGCAAGAGATGAATTTGGGATTTTATTTACTGAGATGATTACTTTGATTCTTTATTTTATTTTACTTATGTGGATCCAGACTCCAGGGAAGAGATTTTTATATATCTATTTGGGTAAATTCTCTAATACTTAAATTCATTAACTGGAGCTTAACATTTTACTTTGAGCTCAACTCCCTAAGCATATTTTAGCCTTGCTAATGGAGTTATTTACCTACATAGAACAAGCCTCAAAGTCAGAAAGTTCATAAGAATCAGAAACTTTAAATAATATAATCTAACTATACACATTATTAGAGAGGAAACTGGGATAATTCCATATGTAATCAGGTTTTTAAAAACATTTTATCTGAAAATATACAATAATGAGAAAAAAAGTATTTTGCTTCAATTATCTGAACAATTGGCTCTATTTTCCTCTTTACTTTGCTAATTCACTTGGCCTAACACAACAGAATAAATTTATGATAATAGAATTTTGAGCAAGAAAGCAGGATTTAAGATATTTGAAGGAGTGTCATTAATTGAAATATTGCAGTTCTCAAAAAGCTAAATCTTTTCAGAGACGGTGTGGCCTTTTTCTTTCATGGCATAAATACAAAAAAATTATTTTACTGCTTTGGGTAGGAGAAAATTCTTCCTCAACTTCAAAGTAAGCACAGTCTAATGCTTCATAGAGTCAACTGGAGTGTTGTCAATTAATTAATTAAATGTGTTTCCATCATGGGACATAGTGGAGAAATCATAATGTAAAAATTGCCCTGGGCACAAATAACTCACTTGCCTGAGTTTGGAGTTTACTTGGTGATTAATAATGATTTGACTGTACTGTGTGGTCCTAGCTTACAACTATGTTTTGTTGTTGTTTTACATTAACAGTTTCATAGTGAAAAAAAATGAATAATTTCATTTTACCAGCTAGTGTTGTGGAACTATTATACTACTATTTGCTAAATGACTAATATATGAAAGCACAGTACTAATGGGAGAGGAAAAGAAAAGAAAAGGTCTCATTGCCCTCAACAGAATTTACAATCTAATGGTGGGTCCATACAGAAATAGTGGGATGGAATGAGCAAAGGTGATGGAAAAGATAATTGCTAAAATTGTGTGTGGAATTGGCCAACGTGGGAGCTGTAAATTTGTGTTACATTTGTGTAACATTTGTGTTGCAGTGTAACTATTAAAACAGCCACAGCTGGGTGGTGGATGTCAGATGGTGTAAACTTAGTTAGGCAATGAGAGTGCGAAAGTCCACTAAATAGGCCATTTTTAAATTTTGTTGCATCAGCAAAGTCCATAGTTAAATAAGTGCCCCTGCTTCTAGAAAAAAAAAAAAAAGACCAAACAACAACAACAGCAACAAAAGGATTTAGTGTATAATTATCTGTGCCTGGGGCAAATGTTCTACCCAGTTCTAGTATTTCCAGCAGGAGGAAAACTCAACAGAGCTAAAAAATATAAGGTCTTAAGGACTGTCTACTACACGAGAAGTTGTTTTTTTTTTTTAATTGACTCCTAGAAAAGAGGGTTGAGTTGAATCTTGCTCATTTAGTCCCTTTGACATTGTGAGCCTCAGACGTGAACTGTGATTTCACTTGCAATCTCTCTAGACTTCAAATCCTGTCTTTCCTTACCAATGGAGAATATATTCTCATACTGAGCAATTTCTTCGAGTTACAAGTAAGTATTCCTCAGAATTGATAATTTCCACACAGGGAACTACCAAAATGCAGTCCACCCTAGTGATTCTAAATGAAAATAGGCTGCATTCCCATCCCTTGCCTTTGGAAACTGTTGTTATAAATAAGATTGATTGCATTGAAGTGACCTTGTCAAATTCATAACTGTGTCATATGGAGGAAAAAAATAAATCCAATAACTGTGGATTAAGGTACTTGTAAGTGGAAAATTTCTAAGAAAACTTGATCATAATGCTATACATTATACATGAGTCTAGCTATACTATGTCTTTTTGATGTAATTTTTAATGATATCCACAAATGTTTATGATAGGGCTCTCCGACAATCCAAAACTACATTATTTCTGCCGGTCCTGGCATTCCAGAACATTTCTTCTACTACATAGTAGGACATATTTACTATTTTCTAAAGCCATGTAAAACTAAAGGCTCTCTGCTCACAATTGACTTCTTCTATTAATCCCCAGTAACAAACCACCTTCTTCAAGGTAAATCCTTTCCTGAAAGCAAAATATGCAAACTGGCAGCCCACAGTTCACATGTGGTAATGCTGGCCAGCAAGCCAGGATGGCAACAATCTCTGGAGCTGAGTCACAGCTAATCCATTTATATATAACACCTGCTCACTGGGTTTCTACCTTCCCCCCTATTTTGGATTAAATTTTGTCCTCTCCCCCCCAACAAAGATATGTTCAAGTCTTAACTGCCAGTACCTGTGAACATGACCTTATTTGGAAATAAAATATATGCAGATGTAACCAGGTTAAGATGAGGTCATACTAGATTAATATAGAGCCTAATTCCAATGACTTGTGTCCTTATAAAAACAGAGAGATCTGAAGATGTAGAAACATGCAAAACAAAGAAGGCCTATAACAATGGAGACAGAGATTGGAGTGATACAGGTATAAGCCAAGGCACAGCAAGTGTTACTGGTCACCATCAGAAGTTAAGAAAAGGCAGAGTTCATTCTTCCTTAGAGCTTTCAGAGGATGAATACGACCTGGGGTGGGAAGAGGAGGAGCAACCATCTTCAATCCAAACCAGGAATGGACCTGAGTGAAGGCTAGATTGCAATTTCTGCAAGGCTCAGTTGACATCTGATTATTCCTTGGACTTAGCATTCCTTCGAGGACCCAACTTTTGGTAAGACCTGAGTGCGGTCTTCTCAGCACTGAATGGCTATGAAAAACTCCTGTGGTTTCAGAGATGTAAAGATTATTTTTATTAAGTTTCTGACCCTATGAAGTTTCAAAATTTAACCAACTTCTTGAGAAATACATCAGTCATATACTTAAAACCTTTTATATACCTCCACCTCTTTTAAAATTTATTTCATCTGCAGAAGAGTGACTACAGCTGTTTTCTCCCTCCAGCTGGCTTCTTTGTCCCTCAAAGTGTCCCTTTTGTCTAAATAAAGCCTGGATTCTCACTCTTCTATGCTTCAGAGAAGCTAGTAGCCTTCCCCTACTTGCCTTTCCCCAAAAAGTTAGGATCTTTTATCTGGACTGGTTTCTCATACCTCATTACTTTTCTTTGTTCTCCTAGAAATTTTGTTTGGATCCATTATTTCTGCTCTGAATTCATTTCTATGCCAACCAATTTGAGCCATTGTTTTGTTGTTTCTTATGAGAGATACGGGTCATTTATGAGTATTTCCCAAACCCACAGCTTACATATAGAAAATTTATCTACTACCAAAAAAGATACAACCATTAAAATAAACTTGTAATGGGGGAAGGACAATATTCACATACCTGTTTTTTAGCATAGATACCAGAGTTCAAGGACAGATATCTTTGAATTTAAAGATCACTCAAAATATTGAATTTATTACTTATTTTAACCTGACTTTCAGAAAGAATTTATATTTGTCTGGTAAAGAATTGTTAGTGTGTTTTTCCCTGTTTCTGTCTGTCCTGTCTATATAGATTTGACTTTTAGAAATATACAGAGAAAATTTGGGAGACTGTACGTGGATTAAGGCAAATTCAATCTCTGTATCTTTTCTTATGCATGTATAGTCTATTACATGTATAGTAACGACATGCATAGTAATGACATGCATAGTAACGACTAAGTCTCAGGGACTTAGTGGTACCATTACTAAGTCTCAGAGACTGCACTAGGAAAGATGAAAGTGGTACCATCCCTGTCTTCTAGGTGCTCCCTATGTATTTGGAGGAAAAATGACATTAGTATATGTTTTCAAAGACAGATGATTTGGGAAATAAGAAGGAAAAGCACCAGATAGACTATAGAGATGGCACAGGAAGGCTCCAGAATGGGGTCTTAGATGAGAAGATTGCTTAAACCAAGCCTAATGCATTAGTGGTTCTCCAGAGAAGGAGAACCAGTAGGATACTTGATCGAAGGTAGATGATGGATGGATGGGTACATAGGTAGACAGATAGATATATAGATACATAGATAATATTATAATGAATAAATTTATTATAGGGAATTGACTCAGGTGATTATGCAAGTTGAGAAGTTTCAAGATCTATAGTCAACAAGCTGGAGACCCAGGAAAGCAGAAGGTGTACTAGTTCTAGTCTGAGTCCAAAGGTCTGAGAAGACAGAGAGCTGATGGTGTAAGTTCCAGTCCAACTTCAAATGCAGAAGACCTCTGTTCCAGCTTGAAGACAGTCAAACAGAAAACTGGCAGCCAGGCAGAGAAAGAGCTTATTCTTCCTTAATCAGCCTTTTTGTCCATCAGAACTTTTGTCAATCTGACCTTCAGTGAATTGGAAGAGACCCCCCCTCCCCAGAAGAGGGTAGGCAGTTTGCTTTACTCAGCCTACTAATTCAAATGTTAATCTCATCCAGAAACACCCTCACAGACACACCCAGCATAATTTTTAACCAAATATGTGATACCACATGGCCCAGTCGACACATAAAATTAGCCAATACTTCAAGTTTCTTCCAAGATCTCACTTCCTGCAATGCTTTTACAAACTACTTGGAGATTGAATCAATATAAACTGATATTAAAGACAATTTAAAATGTTCTTGATTTTTCTATGTTAGTCATTTCTGTAACAATAGAAATTTCACAACAAATCTTTATTCATTCTTTATTCACATTATACATATTAGAAGTATAGGAAAATAAGTATTCATTATATAGAAAGTTGTTTTACTCCTCCTTTAAAGGAAAAATGTGTTATCTAGTGAAAAACAACCATAGGTATATTTTACCTGTATGTTAACTATTATTCTTACTCATCTACTACAAGCTCATAGAAATTGACTGTTTTGATAAACACTTGGTAATTAAGTCAAATATTATTAAAAATTTAGTATAGCAATTGATAAACATTAATTTACATGTGTTAATATCATTTATAATTAGAAATATATATAAAATGCCATTAAAATTATTCATTTTTGTCCTAAATTATATGTTTGCTCCACAGAAATTTTATTTTCTCTGACCAAAAAAAAAATTTTATGAACCATCAGTTGTAATCAGTATTGTCATCATGAGACATTTCCATGAGTATGATATTAATAGGAGTTCTACAGAGTAACGGCCACCAAGACAAACAGTAATGTGCATGTACTATTTGTATGATTTTTTTGAAAGCTTTACTAATAATGAGAAAGCAATACAGTCTATGAATTAAAATATACGGAAATAACATGACAATGTAGCAGATAATGACTCGGAAACACTAAGTAATTCAACCCTTATAATAAATGGTCTCTCATCATTTAAGACATGTTTCTATGCACCTGTTAAGAATGTCAAAATGTTAAGTGTGTAAGTTGTAAAGACGTATTTTTTAGTTGGGTACTTAGAGTGTTTCTTACCAATATATTACAATTGCAGAAAAACTAAATCGAAAAGTTATACATCTGCTTGGTGACATCCAAGTGCAAGAATGTTACATTTTCATTTACACATTGACTATAACCATTATATCATAAAGGAAATGATTCATGGAAAGGAAAATGATGACCACACCTTAAATCAAGAACAAAATTCTTCAATGAAGCCAAGCCAAGGCCTCTTACTGTTCTCTTCTCTCCCTACCGCCACATTTTTTTAGGCCCATATATTTTTTTCATCCGTTGAGAGGTCCTCCCACTAGTATTTGAACCTACTAGAGAGCCATTGTGGATTTTTAGTAGTGCTAATTTCTGCCTCTGGTTTCCCTTTCAGGTTCAGTGCAACCATTTCAGTTGAAATCACCCCTTCCTGGATTCCAGGTGTATCCAATATAAGTACCCGTGTAAATCAGCTTATCCTATATCCCAGCAGAAAGGTCATCCCTATTTCTCATGGTGGAGCAGTCACTTTACCAAAGAAAGCATCTCACCAAAAAAGAGACCACTCCTGGATACCTCCTCCGTATTAGAAAAAAGCAGGTAATCTAAGTTATGTCCTACCTCAAATCTAGGTCTAGCTCTACAGATCAGATGAACAGGACACTGTGTACTATTGAATACAACAGGAGATCCAACAGGGAAAATTCATCAAGTATAAAACAGTGCTTTTCCTTAATGAATTTCATTCTACTTAGGAACATAAATTATAAGCTTTTAAAAATGTAAGAGGATTTGAATAGTGATTATGCTTAATAAAAGATGGGGTATATAATAAGAAATGATAAACAATTAAATGAATTCTATAAAAACAATCACAGCAAAGTAGCTTCCTGTTAGGGCAGTCAGAGAAAGAATAACTACAAATGCTTGATAAGGGAGGGAATTTTTTTTAACGATCTATTTATTTACTTTAGAGAGAATAAGAGTGCAGCAAGGAGTTGGGGGAGGCGGGGCAAAGGAGAGGGAGAGAGAATCCCAAGTAGGCTCTGTACTGAGCACAGAGTCTGAGGTGGGGCTCAATCTCATGACCCCAAGATCACTACCTGAGCCAAAGCCAAGAGTGAAAAGCCAAACTGACTGTGCCACCCAGGGGCCCTGAGGAGGTGACTCTTGAAAAATTAAGTAAAAGGGCAATTTGGTAGTAATAGAGTGGGCTGTATAAATATGCCCAGAGAAGAGTCAACGGCATTTTCCGGGAAATAACAAGTTTAGTAATAGGAGCAGATGTTCTGGAATGTTAGAAAGCAGAAATGAGTGTTTAAAAAGCAGGACAAGAATGGAATTAATGTTACTGAAGATTTATCAGCACTGGAGAGGTATGATTTCTAGAAGATTTTTGTCTCCCGGTGATTGGCTTACATGTATGGAGAATTTGTGAATGAAGAAGATGGACCAGAGCAGGGATCTGCAAACTCAGGCCCATGGTTAAATCCAACCCGCAGCTGGTTTTGTAAATAAAATTTATTGGAACCCAGCCACACTCATCCCTTCATGTATTGTTTTGAGTGCTTTTGCCGCAGGTAGAATAGAATACCTGTGACAGAGACCCTGTGGCCCGCAAAGCCTGAAATACTTCCTTTTCCCTCAGAGAAGGTTTTCCAAGCCCTGAACTAAAGAGAAGAAAACCGGTCTGGACATAGATTGTTGACTAGATGGATGGATGAATGAATGACCATATAAAATGGATGCTATGATGATATGATATGATATGATATGATATGATATGATATGATATAGTGTAAAAGCAGAGTTTCTGAGGGAAACTGTGAATCTGAGACCAATTAAATTGAAGTTTATAGATAAGAAAGTAACACTAACAAAATCAGATCTTATATTTATTAAGCATTGCCCAGTGCAAGTCTGGGTCCTTGTGAAAATATATATAATAAAGGGAATATAGTTCTTTCCTTGGAGAAACTTCATTTCAAATAAGAAACACATCTTGGTTTAATTAAAAAAATAGTTTATAACAAAATATAATAAAATTCTAAATATTTGGTACAGACACTAAGTGCTTTGGAACTTCTGAAAAAAATATGTAGCTAAGGCTTTGGTCACCAAAGGAAAACAAAAATAAGAAGCTGGGAAAACAAAGTGCTTAAAAATACTTCAGGCTCTGCTCCAATGTGAATATCATGTGCTGTGTTACCTAAAATGCTTGCTTGGACCTATTAGGATCATGTAAATTGCTTTTAAGCAAAGTAACCAAGTCTAAATAACTTATGAAAACTGCTCCAGGTGGAATATTTTGTTTCTTAAGTTCATATCATCAACATTTCTTAGTCTTTTATGTGTTTTCCTGGCAAGTCCACAGGGGAACATGGCTTCTAGATACAGTAGTTTGTAAGCCCAGATTGTTTAGTGCTATGTTTAATGCTTATTTTAATAAGTCCAGTTTCTTCCTGTTCTGGTTTTTGTGTAATCATTATGAGTAATGGGTAAAATTGTGAACGTGATTCAGAATTTCCCATAAATTTTCAACTCTATTCTATTTCCCTAAAATGAGTTTTGCCTTACCTCCTCCATCTTGTGGTTGGTTGCTAAAGGGGCATGACAAATGCATTTTTAAAAAATTATAATGGAGTTTACAGAACTCCATAAAAATTGCCTCATAAGTGATTACATAATTAAGTTGAGCTCTAAGGTTGTGCTCTAAATTGCTTTGCTTGACCATGCACTACCTTGCTAAAATCTTTATTCTAAAATGGATTTTCCTAAGGAAGACTGACAAGTTGCTTGTGTTTTTGTGTTCATTTGCTTGTACATTACAGCAGCATTGGCAAAACTGCTGAATATATTGTTAAGGGGAGTGAGAACTCGATGCTAAGTTTTTATTAATAAGTCTTTTTTATTATTATTATTTATTACTCATATAAATAAGTTCTATATGGGGGCTTCACCTTACATTATATACCATTGATTTAAGAATCACAAGTAATAGATAATGATCTTCAATTGATTATTTATAATCACTTATAATGCAATGTTCATTATAAAGAATTTGGAAAATTTTTTAATTTGTCAAGAAAAATAGTAGAATATCATCACACATAACACTTGCAGTTATAGATAAACACTGTTGACATCTTTAAAAATTCCATTATGCTATTTTCTTATTAAAATATATAAATTTACTGTGATATCTAGAAATACATATAACATAAATATATTTTATAAAATTTGAATTATACTGTGTATCTTATACTGTCTTCAATTTTTCACTTAACTTTTGACATTTTTGATAACATCATTTTTAGTGACTGAATAAAGCTTTATAGTTTCAATATAGCATAATTTAGGATATTCCAGTTCTCCCCAACGATACATAATATTGCAGGCAACACTTTGCAGAAGAAAATTCTGAATTTTCCTTGTCACCAAATCAAATATATTTACCCATAGTGTTTTTTAATCAGGCTTTATTAAGCAGCTTTATTAAGATATAATTCACATAGCATAAAATGTATCCCTTTAAAGTGTACAATTCAATAATTATTAGTGCATTCATGGAGTTGTGCAATCATCACCACTACTATTTCAGAACATTTTCATCGCTCTCCCACAAAGCACTCTGTACCTATTAGCCATTACTCCTCAACACCTCCTCACTCCAGAACCTGGTAATCTACTTGCTGTTTGTATGGATTTGACCAAATCGATAAGGCTCTGGTGTAGTAACAGGGAATTAGAGCCCAAAGAACTACAAATCTCAGACCCTATTTAAAAAGAGTCTCTAGAGAAACCAGAGTTAAGAGAAGAGCAGAAACAATGACACAGAGGAGATTTTCAACTCTGAAACAACCGCTATACCAAAAGTAAATACAGTGTAACTCCTAGCCAGATAAACATAAAATCTCACAGGAAAGTTTTATCTGCTCCAGTTCCTTTTGCCCAATACATCATGTCTGCTTTTGAACAAAACAACAACAAGATTACAAGGCATGCTAAAAAGGCAAGAAATACAGTCAGGAAATACAAAAGAAGTATCGGAACCCAATTTTGGAATGATCAGACCTGGAATTTAAGAACAATTATGATTAATGTGCCAGGGGCTCTAACGGAAAGGTGGACAACATGCAAAAATAGGTAGACAATGTAAGCAGAGATGGTAAGAATCAAAGAAAAAAAAAAGAATCAAAAAGAAATAGTACAAATCAAAAGCAGGGCACCTGGGTGTCTCAGTCAGTTAAGCGTCTGCCTTCACTTCAGATCCATGATCTGATAGGATCAAGCCCCACGTTGGGCTCTCTGCTTAGCGTGGAATCTGCTTCTCCGTCTGCCTCTCCCCCTAAGCTTGTGCTCACACTCTCTCTCTTTCACTCCCAAATAAATAAATAAATGATGAGAGGCAGAAATTAGGAAAACTATGTCATAAGGTACCTATACTGCCTGTGAAGAAGTATAGTGTTATTTGAAAACAGACTTACATTAGTCCTAAATGTATATGGTAAACTCTAGGGAGACCACTGGAAAAAATCTTAAAAAGAGGTATAATTTATATGTTAATAGAAGAGAGAATGTGGAATCATATAAAATGTTCAGTTAAAGCCAGAGAAGATGGGGGGGGAAATGAAGGATAAAAAAGAAAAATGAGTAAAAAACAATTACATATGATAGATATTAATCCAACTATATCAATCATTATTTAAAATACACATTATCTAAATATACTAATTAAAATAGGGACATTTCCACATTGGATTAAAAAAAAAAAAGACCCAACTATATGTTGTCCATAAGAAATCCACTTTAAGGGGCACCTGGGTGGCTCAGTGGGTTAAAGCCTCTGCCTTCGGCTCAGGTCATGATCCCAGGGTCCTGGGATGGAGTCCCACATCAGGCTCTCTGCTCAGCAGGGAGCCTGCTTCCCCCACCCCTCGCTCTGCCTGCCTCTCTGCCTACATGTGATCTCTCTCTGTTAAATAAATAAAAATCTTAAAAAAAGAAAAAAAAAAGAAATCCACTTTAAGCACAAACACACAGAAATTTTTTTTTTTAAGATTTTATTTATTTATTTGACAGACAGATCACAAGTAGGCAGAGAGGCAGGCAGAGAGAGAGAGGAAGGGAAGCGGGCTCCCCGCTGAGCAGAGAGCCCGATGCGGGGCTCGATCCCAGGACCCTGGGATCATGACCCGAGCCGAAGGCAGCGGCTTTAACCCACTGAGCCACCCAGGCGCCCCCAAACACACAGAAATATTAAAAATAAGGTGACAGAGAAAGATGTATCAACATTAATCAAAGCTGGAGTAGCTATTATATTTTAGGCAAAATAGACTTCAGAAAAGTCAAAATAATGGATAAAGAGGTCAATTCTCCAAGAAGACATAACAATCCTTAATGTATATGCACAAGAGACCATCAAAATACATGAGGCAAAACAAATAAAACTGAAAAGAGAAACAGACAAATCCACTAGTATAGTTGGAGACTTCAACACCACTCAATCAGTAATTGGCAGATCCAACAGACAGAAAATCAGTAAGGACATAATTGAACTTAAGAGTACCATCAATCAACTGTATATAATTGGCATCTATAAACTACTCCATCCAATAATAGCAGAGTGCACAATCTTCTTTCTCAAGCTCATATGGAATATTTAGCAAGATTAACTATATTCTGGGCCATAAGACACACCTTAACAAATTTAGAAGAATAGAAATCATCCATGTATATTCTCAAACCACAATGGAATTAAAATAGAAGTCAATAACATAAAGATAGCTGGAAGATCCCAAAATATTTTAAGATTAAACAATAGATTTCTAAATAATACAGGGATAAGAGAAGCCTGAACAAAATTTTTAAAATATTTTTAACTCAGGGTGTCTGGGTGGCTAAGTCGGTTAAGCCTTTAACTCCTGATTTCAGCTCAAATGATGATCTTGGGGTCTTGGAATCCAGCCTCCCATTAGACTCTATGCTCAGTGGGGAATCTGCTTCTCTCATTTCCCCTCTCCCTCTGCCCCTGTCTCCACTCACACGCATGCTGGCACTCTTTCTCTCTCTCTTTCTAAAAAAACAAAACAAAACAAAACAAAAAACACTAATTTTAAAAAATAAATAAAAATAAAAATATTTTTAACTAAAATTAAAATGAAATATAATTTATCAAAATTTGTGGGATAAAGAAAAATTTATAAAATTAAGTATATTGTATTAGAAAGGATGAGACTCTTAGCTTCCACCTTCATAAACTAGAAAAAGAAGAACAAATTAAAAACAAAGTAAGCAAAAGAAAATAAATTAAAAATTAGAAAAGAGGGGCGCCTGGGTGGCTCAGTGGGTTAAGCCGCTGCCTTCGGCTCAGGTCATGATCTCAGGGTCCTGGGATCGAGTCCCGCATCGGGCTCTCTGCTCAGCGGGGAGCCTGCTTCCCTTCCTCTCTCTCTGCCTGCCTCTCTGCCTACTTGTGATCTCTGTCTGTCAAATAAATAAATAAAATCTTTAAAAAAAAAAAATTAGAAAAGAATCAGTGAAATTGAAGACAGGAAATCAATTATAGAAAAACAATGAAACCAAACACTAGTTCTTTGAAAAAATCAAGAATATTGATAAAATTCTAGTGAGGCTAACAAAGAAAAAAAAAGGAGCACACATAAATTACAAATATCAGAAATTGAAATGTGGCCATTACTACTGATTCTATGGACTTTAAAAGGGTAATAAAGGAATATTATCAAGAACTCTATGCCTACAAATCTGATAACCTAGAAGACATGGACCAATTCCTTGAAAGACATAATCTACCAAAATCCACAGAAATAGATAATATGAGTAAGACTGTATCTATTAAAGAAATTGAGTCAATAATTAATAATCTCAAACAGAAAGTACCAGGCCCAGGTGAGCTTACTGGTTAATTCTACCGAATACTTATGGAATAATGATACTAATTTCCTACTTTCTGTCCCAGAAAGTAGAAGTGGGGAGATTACTACCTAACTCATTCTATGATACCAAAATTACCCTAATACCAAAACCAACTGAAGACATTAAAAATAAAGAAAAACCACAGACCAATATACCTTCAAATATGAATGCAAAAATCCTCAACAAAATATTAGCAAATTGAATTCAACAGTGTGTAACAATAATTACACACCATGAACAAATGGGACATATTCCAACTATGCAAGACTGATACAACATTTAACATGAATTAAAAGTAATCCTGGGGGCACCTGGGTGGCTCAGTGGGTTAAAGCCTCTGCCTTTGGCTCAGGTCGTGATCCCAGGGTTCTGGGATCGAGCCCCACATCAGGCTCTCTGCTCAGCAGGGAGCCTGCTTTCTCCTCTCTCTCTGCCTACTTGTGATTTCCGTCTGTCAAATAAATAAATAAAATCTTTTGAAAAATTTTAATAAAAGTAATCCTGCACATTAACATTCTAAGGAAGAAAAATCATATAATCGTTTCAAAAGACATATAGGAAGCATTTGATATAATCCAACACTCATTCAAAATTAAAAAAATAAAACACTCAGAAAACCAAAAATAGAGGGGAACTGCTTCAATTTAATATAGAATATCTACGGAAACCTATAGTCAATATCATACTTAAGGGTGAGAAACTAGATACTTTCCCCTAACATTGTGAACAAGGCAAGGATGTCTCCTCTCACTACTTTAGTTCAACATCAAAGTGGAAGTCCTAGCTAAAATAACATGACAAGATAAAGAAATAAAAGAATACAGACTGGGAAGGAAAAAATAAAACTGATTGCAGATCCCATGACCCTCTATGTAGAAAATCCCAAAGAACTGACAAAACTTCCTGTAACCAATCAACGATTATAGTAAGTTTGTAGGATACAAGATTATTTCCATATTTAGGGAAGTATACTCACTTAGATATTAAATTCTGCTACATTCCAGGATATGTGTTGAAGATGTCCTAGACATGGCTAGGACACTCTTTGGTGCCCCCTGTTTTTCAAGTCAACTGTAATAGTTACCAAACTGTAGGCAACAAGGAAATCTTCTAAATAGCTGGTTTAAAAAACAAATGGCCAGACCCAATGACTAGCAACCTGGACTATGTTGTGTCACGTTAGTCGGCTTCAGTTTTTATAAGTATGCCTATATGACTGTGACACATGGCAAACTAAGACTCTACTACTAGAAACACTGGTCCCAGGAAAGGACACTAAAAGATATGGCCTCAGAGTTGTGTACATCCACACTTTATTCTAGCTAAGTGGCTTCCCACAATGCAATTGAAAGAGACTAAAATGTGAACAGTGGTCCTGGAGATAAGTAACTGTGTAGTACTGCACAGCTTTGCAGACATGCCGCGGCGGATAGAGGGCCACTGATAGAAGGACAGGGAAGTCTTCACAGAGGACACCAAAGGAATTATTTACCCAAGGAAAGAGAAGGAGGAAGTTTATTCCAAAAATAAGTACCACTTACAAAGACCCAGAGGAGGAAGCAGATGAACTTATAAGGAGCCAGTAATTCAATGTGGCTATCAAACATTATGTGGACCATGAAAAAAAAAAAAAAAAAACATGAAAATGGAATCTAAAGTTGGTCAGGACACAACTTGTGTATGATATGTTAAGGAGTTGGAGCTTCAGAGTGCAAAGGGGATCACCAAATGATTTTTAAGCAAAAAGATGGGAGTGTGAGATTTCAGCTTTAAAGGACTTGCCATTTGGAAAACAGATTAGCAAGACATAAACTTGGAGACTTCTGCAACTATAAACCATGATGGGATTCTTAAGCCTTTCTCAATTTTTGTAGGAAGAAAAGAGTTCCTCATTTAGATGCCACTTAAAATTTCTTCCTATCCAGAAATACATTATTTTACTCTCTGTTGTACTTTCAATGACCCATGAAAGAGAGAAGCTAGCATTATTTTTGTCACTTAAGACTTTCTGGGGGAAAAAAAAAGACTTTCAGAGATTTGGATATTGATTCTTCGCTCTTTTATGTGTATTATAATCATGTGTATTGTCATTAGGATAAAAGAATATTTGTTATTAACCAGCAATAAATGAGGTGCTGTATTTGACTACAAATATGACTACAAAATTTTTAAAATATCATCATAATCACTTCCTCAGGGTCCCATGTACCTAGAACACCTCAATGGGGATACAGAACCCCAGAAGATATGAATTCTTTTCAGTATTTAAATCGTGATTACAAGTTTAGGGAAAACTCTATATAAAGATAGATAATTCATATTTACATGTGCTAATATCAAATGGGTGGTACCAGCAGTAGGTACCCTTGGGAAGTTCTTTAGCCCAACTAAGGGCTAAGAAGAGAATGGTTGCTTGGAAGAAGTTGTGTCTTCACCTGAGTCTTAAAAGGAAGACAAAAGAAGAAGAGAGGAAGAGGGTTTCTATTTGGGGTGACAGCAAGGAGAGACAGTCTGAAAGGAAAGACTAGTAACATCTTTAAAATTGTTTCTACTCAAAACTGCTGATGATGTGGCTTATGCTGTTTTCCTTCTCATTCCCATCATCCCCTCCCCCAAAAGATATATTGTAAAGAACAATTTTTGTGAACTCCACCGATCCTTTTAGCATGATATAGCTGAGCTAGAGAAGAATTAGAAATACAGCATAAGTCAAGGTTTATTCTTTCTGTGTTGTCTTTGATATTCATTTTTGTTTCCAAAAGCATAGAGCCCAACACAGAGTAGATATTTAATACAGTACCCACTGAATAAATGAATGAAACCAAGAATTATTTACAAGAAGTCCTCTAACAAAAGTTACTATAAATTTAAATCTAAACTTTAATTATATGAGGCAAATATCTGTAAATAAGAACACATTGTTTTAAAAGATACCTTAAATGCCAGTGCCTAAGAGAGAAGTGAACAACTGTTTCATTATTCTAAGAGAGATCCCAAATTATTTTGCTACAGACTTTAAGATCAGTTAAATGTCTTTAAAAAACTGATAATTAAGAAAAAAGTTGACAGCAAAAATAACTAGGAGAAAATGTATCACAGGTGTCTCTCAATGAACAAATAGCATCACGCAACTAAGTAATTACTGAAACCTTATTTGAAGGGCTGAACTTGTTCTTTGGCAGGCCAAATTCTCTTACACAGACCCAGTTCCCTTTGATGAAATCATCCTCTCCCTCCCTCCCACTTGGCTGAAAGAGGGAGCTTCATTGTAACCAGAATCCCAATTTGCACACACTGGAATGTACTGAAGTAATTCAGGTCTTTCATCTTATTTAACTACTGAGCTTGGGTTTATATAAATTCATAATTGTGATTCCACACTTCATGAAAAACATAAACAAAATTAGGAACCCTGGACAGCAAAGATAATAAATGTTCATATGGTGCCCTACAGATAAATCATATAGATACAGGATTTCAAACATCAGCCAGTGTGGGTTCCAAGTCTTTTGAAAAGAAATTGTTTCTCTATGACAAGCTGATGTTAACATTTTAATGAATGGGAAGGAGTCGAATAAAAAACTACTATTCTGTATTAAATTTTTAAAATTAAGCCACACTACTCTTGTGCTTAAACCATATTTCCCATTAATAAATTTACTTTAAGCTGTATATGTAACTTTCAAAATGTTGATATTTATATCACTCACTAAAGCATATTCTGAAAATGTCACTTTCTCTAAAGTGCAGACTGCTGTAAGTTTTATGTTAACTGAAATACTTAAATACCACTTCAAGGTCATAAAGTTGATTCTCATAATAGAAAGTCCTTTGTTAATTTTTACTTAAAATTTTTAGGACCTCAAATCCCATAGAGTATTCTGGTTCATGCCCTGAGTATCCCAGTGGCAAAAAGTAACTCTTGCTTGATGTATCTTTATTATTTCTCTGCTACTGTTATGGCTACTCAAAGGTCAGTCAGAGCTGATGGCACCAAAAGGTCATTTTTGTTATTCTAAAGAGAGAAGTTTTGACATTTGATATATTATGAAGAGAACAGAGACACTAACTGATGTACTGTAATGCTAATCACCCACATCTTTTATTTCTTTAAAAGAAAGAAGAGAGAAAACCCTTTGGTTTTTATCCAAAAATACTTTTTAAAGCATTCAGAATATAAAAGAAATGAGTTGCTTTCCCTTTGGCCCACTTAACACAATTTATAATTTGGGTAAATATAAGTTAGTGATCTAAGTTAAAGCATTAACTCAACTTAAAAACTCATTTGCATTACTCCTTTAGTTTTTGCTTATCCATGCTTCTCATGTTTCTATTTTTATGAGTGTCATATCATAGCTTGAGGAAAGAATTTCTGAAAATTATAGGCTTCTTACCAGAAGAAAGGGAAGCCTGTTCTTATGTTCTTCTTTCCCAGCCATCTTCTTCATTTTAAGAAAAGGGACTGTGCAGAAATTTGAGCTTCGGTCTGAGAGTGGCCAATTTAGTGGCCATAAGAATGTTCTTTACAAACAACAAAGCAATAAATCAATAAGGTGAATTCTGTAATCTTACAGTCGGTGTGATTGTTAAATACATATCTGAGAAAAAAAATCCTGGGTTTATTTCAGTGAAGAACTACTTGTATTTCTATAATCTCTAAAGATCAAACTTAAGGAAGAAATCTTAATCTGGGCTCTCTGGATACACTAGATCTTTTAGGAAATCGGTGAAGACCAGAAAAATCCAAAAGTTTACATTTGTGTGAGCAAGTCCATAGATTTTGTTAGGTTTTTGAGAGGAACTATGACAAATGAAGAAATATTAGTAGCTGATCTGTAATATGGAGGCCAGAAATTCCCTGACAGTCCAATGTGTTCCCAATGAATCCTTTCTCCTTCATTCACAAAGAGGGCACATCTTCAGTAATCATAATAACAATAGAATTAATAGCATGGTTATTTCAGGACAGACACTTTACTAAGTGTTTGAATATTGCTTCCTAAATTATCTTCAAATATTTTGCATATTACCTTTAATTCTTCCAACAACCCTGGCAGTTAAGTATTATGATCACCATATTTTACATGAGGAAATTAGAGGTATGTCCTTGACATTAATACTTGAACATCCTGCGAGGATGACAAGATAAAACCTAGAGTTCCGATCCTAGGGAACAGAAGTACTGTGTGTTCATCCTAAACTTACTCCGTACCCCTGGGGATCTTGCTAGGCAAATGCCAGCAGGTGACCGTGTGGAAGACAGGACATCTCAGGACTTCATGAGTTCATTGTCAAATATTCCTGGGATGGGGTGGGGGATGTTTTTGTTTTTTACTTTTTATAGAACTTTGCTTTTCTACAACAATGTACATATTTTGGCAGTTGTATTTGCTTTGTGCTTTTTTTCCTCTTTTGCAAATAAAGTGGCCACCCTGCAAAAAAAAAAAAAAAAAAAAATCTGTAAATAAGAACACATTGTTTTAAAAGATACCTTATCTAGAATCTACTTTTCAAACATTTTTAGCAGGTCAACTTTTTTCTCTAAATGAAAATTAACATAGAACCACAAAGAGTACATATATAAAATGATAATGTATTTGTATGCATTTTCTGAAGTTTTAATATACAATATTTACTCCAAAGGCAATCAGTGAGAATAGGAAGGTTATTTTCAATGCAAAAAATTATAAGCAGGAATTGTAAATGAAAGCTAAGATCTTGATCAGCTATAACACACAATTTTTTTCTGTGTTTTATTTTGGGTTGCATCATACAAAAACAATTTTGCATTATGTAGAACAATTGCAAATGATGACAATTCTTTAATGGCTCATCCTGAAATTTTGTGATGCTCTTCTATTTAACTCATCTAGAAGACCAGAAGAGAAGTAATAGAAAATTGTTTCAAGGTTAAATTACTAACATTATCCAACATCTGCTCTCTATCCTCCATTGTTAAATGTTAAATGTTGAAATTGGTTGGTGAGCAATTCCTCATCTGTTTTAAATCATCTTTCTTTGACAAACAATTTTCAAATGTATCTTTTATCCATTCTGAGTTCAACAGTGTCAGTTTCCAAAATTAGCTAAATCACTCTATCAAAGGTTTAAATCAATAAATATATTTTGTTTGCATTTCCAATCAAAACTTTAAAGTTCTATTTTGATTGCTAAAACCTTATCTTCGGTTTTCCTTATGTACAATGACACTGATATACTGCCAAGTGGAGCTTTTTTGGCTTACCCCAAACATTAGCAAGATAGGCATGATGAGAAAGCTATGTTATATCTGAGCTCATTTTGGTTAACAAAGTGCGTTTATTTGAAAACAGTGTATCTTATCTCATTTGGGAAATTTGTGCTAACACCCTGCCATGGAGCAGTCAATACATTTCCACTTTCTAAAAAAATGTATCTACTACAAATAGGTCTGAAAAATCTGCACTTGAAAGATTAGAATTTAATAAAGTATATAATTTGTATGAAATTTATCTATCACTTTAATGAAAGGTGTTGCATCTTAAGAACAACTCCGTTTATCTGTACACCCAATAACAAGATGAAACCTGAACACATTTTTCTGCAGGAAGTTTTAGGAAACCCATGATTTCTATACCTTTTGCCAGTCTTCTCAATCACTACAGCCATCATTAGATCCTTGCCGACTTATTTAATGATGTGATGAAAAGGTTAAATATTTTCTATCTTATGTCTTGCTTTTATGTTTTCAAGTAAAAGTCCTTTCCTATAATTGCCTGTGGAACGTATTGTACAAAAATTATGGGAAATCTCTAACACCCCTCTTCTTTCCTAGTTATATTAAGAGTTCAAATGGTATTAGACTTCTCTTTAATAATATCTTAAATGTGCACTTTTGGATTACGTCTAATAATCAGACATAATCTAATGTCACAAGACAATAGTATCAATTTCATTTTCATCACTGCTTGTCCTCTTCATTTACTTGTTGCAATGTCTATAGTGGAAGGATTAATTAGCATTTTTCCTAATAGTGTGTGACTCTTCCTCACATCTGATGGATTAAGTTGTTTTAACAAAATCCATGAGTGCATATCAATTAAACCTTGTTGTATTCATTATTATAATACTATGTTGTTCAATATATATGGAAAGATTATTAATAGTATCACTGTTATGCTTATTTGTGCTCCAAAGTGAATCATAGGGCAAGTTTGTATAATGTTATTACGCTAGACTCATTTATCCTTTAAAATTTTTTTTAATTTTTAATTTTTATTTATTTTTTAAGTAATTGCTACACCTAACACAGGACTCAAACTCATAACCCTGAGATCAAGAGCCACGTGTTATACCAACTGAGCCAGCCAGGTGCCCCTAGATTCATTTATCCTTTAAAAAGTGAGCCCAGATAATGAAGGACTTGTGTCTTTAGCTCATTTTGTGCATTTTTAGAACATGGCTTCATTGAATGTGTGCTTATCAGTAAGGAAAATAATAGCTGCATATTTAGCTGATATATATAAATATGATTCTACTAATCCCATTTGGAGCCTGAATAACCTGGTTAAATCTATTGTTAAATTTATTTTTTAAACTCTCCCTTTTTAATTATATAATTTCAATGAATATGATTTCACTTTACCTTGAACCCATGTGAAATTTAGAAATTCAAAAGTTACTACAAAAGCACACAAAATTTAACTCAATCATAAATGCAAGAAACAGACAAGAAACAATGAAAACTAAATTTTGTGCTATCACTATCTGAGCTTATTTAATATCACTTAATATATACAGGATATTGGCCTGTTAATATCACTGTATATATACAGGATATTGGCCAATTTGTCATTGCCATCACTGGCAAAATAAATATTTATTGAGCTTCTATCATGTGCCAAGACTATACTGGAATAAAAAAGAACAGTGTAGGTCCTCATCATGGTGATTTTAATTTAAACATCGTGTCACCTCTGAACTATCTCAACTGATGATTGAAGAGAGATTTTCACTGGCTAAAAGGAAATATATATATATATATATATATATATATATATATGCCAGTGCTTTTGGTATAAAACAAGTTCTGCACACTAGTATTTTCTAAGGATATAATATAGAGCGAAAAAAGAGGTGTATTTACTTCCAAGTTAATATTTTCCTTTTTCTCAGTGCAGGTAATTAGAGATTTTTCTTAAACATGAGAGTAATTTCCTCCTCCACATCAAAATGCTGTTGAGAGAAAAGGAGTCATATTAGTTTGAGTGATAAGACAAGAAAGATAATAGAGATGATTAAATGATGACATTTGCAGAGACTTGACTGCACTGTTATGCTACATGATTTAACCTATACTTAACACAGTGATCAGGTAAATACACAAATTTGAACTCATCCAAAAACAAAAGTGCTCTAACATATTAAGTTTTGCTGACCTAAAAGAACAACAGGTTTTATTCCAGTGTTGTTCATTATAGGTTTGTTCTGAAGGGGAGAGGTGGCCAGACCTGTCAGGGGAGGACTGGTTTGGTCTCTTTGTGTGGTATTTATAGCCTGGTCTGGTTAATGTCAATCTTCACTTTATTGGTATTCTCTTAAATCCTGAAATTTTACCCAGACTTCTCCTTATAAGCCAAGTCTTCTCATAGAAAACTCTATGTGTATTTTCAGCAGTATAAAAGATGCCTGCCTTTTCTTCACAATTTTTTTTTATTTGCCCCCTTATTGTGATGCTTGGTGTAAATTTCTCCCAGATCTCAAGTTCAATTTGAGTATTTGCTGTTTATATACACGTGTGCTTTTTTTTTTCCACTCAGTAGTAACAAAAATAAACAACAATCCTTTTTCAGAGACACAAAGACCAAGTCTTTTCTGATAGCCATTGTTGGTAATGGAAGTGGAAGACACAATCAATCAACTCCTAGGGAGCCGAGAGCTTATAAGCAATAGCTTCTATAGTAGAGACAGTTATTCCGTCCTCCACTGGGATGTTAAAAAAAATCATATAATTCATAACATACAATATGAAAAATAAAATTGTATTCTGTTTACCTATGCCTTTGACATTTACCTACATCTATGGCAGTTCTTTTTAAAAATAAGTACTCAGCGTACTCTTAATCCCAAATGGGTTCCTTAACTACCATTCCAGTAGCATGTTTCTCCTTCACTGCTCCTAGTTTGTATCACAATGGGATAATTGCTAAGACAGCATAAACTGTATGAATATACGTTAGGAGAAAAAACACAAATAAGCCATCTTACAGGGAAATCTACTATAGACGTATATTCTACCTATGTCACTTATTTAATGTTGATAATATATTGGTATCCTTTTCTCAAAAAACATGGGGGAACAGAGATTTTTTTAGGACCATAGTAAGTAGAAATTGAAGGTGATTTCTTCCAGTAACACTGCTTCGACCGCCAAAAATGAGCCTGCATTAAAGGCAGCGCAGTTCTGTGGACAACACTACAAAATGTGTGTTTTTGAAGTTGCTGAGCAAGTGGTGGGTGAAGACTGAGAAAGAAATTAATATGAAAATACGTCTTACTTAATTCACTATGGTAACAAATAGCCAGAAGATGTTTAAAGTTATTTCCACTCCAACTCTTAAACATCCAGAAACTATAATAACATCTTTAAAGATAACACCA
This sequence comes from Lutra lutra, assembly GCF_902655055.1. Taxonomy (NCBI): domain Eukaryota; kingdom Metazoa; phylum Chordata; class Mammalia; order Carnivora; family Mustelidae; genus Lutra; species Lutra lutra. Next base: position 37,951,985 of record NC_062282.1, on the reverse strand, counting down.
AGAAAGGAAGTATTCATATTCTGGGCAAAATATAACAAAGGATTTGTTTTTATAGCATGTCACCTTCAATATTCCTTTGTTTTCCTTTGTCCTAAGTTTTAAAGTCAGTATCTGTTAGTCCTTGTGGCTGAGTTCTGATAGCTATTTGTGTTTCTACTGATAAAACAAATCAAGGTACTAATTTATAGTTTTTAATGATTAAATTTTTATACTTCATATTCTTTAATGTTTTAAGTCACAAATTATTATACTTTCTCATGTCAAGGAGTTAATGAAGGGAGTTTCCAGTAGATAGATTCGTAGTCTCCCTGCTTTTTTAGGGGGAGAGGCATATTATTATTTTAAATTTGTCATTCTTATGCATTCACTAATAAGAAGAATTTTTACCATAACTGTCTTTATGACCCTAAAAATATCTTCTCGCTGATTAATTTTAATACTGAACCCTGCCTACCTCTTCTTCTGTGACTCAGAAACAAGTGCAAATCCTTTCCCATCCAACTCTGCCAATTGTTAACACATTTTCTAATTTCCTCTCCTCTGATTGAACCAATTCTGTGATCTAGTCTTTACTTTGGATCCCCATTCATCTTTTTGCCAATGCCATGTTTTTATGTTTGTTTTTGTTTTTTTTTTTCCCAAATGTGGTTCTAATAGGTATGGTAAAAATACCTAAATTTGCATTTAATCAAATTAAAATTTGATTGCTTTATCCTGACTCTATTATCTTTACTCTTCTACAAACCAGACAGTAAGTAATCACTGGCTTAAAGATCTTTCTTTTATATTGTGTCTGATAACTCTATACGTAGAGCAACTCTTAAAGTGTCTGTTGTCCAATACACGTGCCAACTATTGCAAATATAGATTGCTTATAAAATAAGTCTTCATGATCCAAATGTTTATAATAACATTCTTTTTTTTAAAGATTTTATTTATTTATTTGACAGAGATCACAAGTAGGCAGAGAGGAAGGCAGGCAGAGAGAGAGGGGGAAGCAGGCTCCCCGCTGAGCAGAGAGCCCGATGTGGGGCTCAATCCCAGGACCCTGGGATCATGACCTGAGCAGAAGGCAGAGGCTTATCCCACTGAGCCGCCCAGGCGCCCCTATAAACATTCTTAATAATAAACTCTCCTATTGCACTTTAACATAAATGGCTTTATTTTTCAAATCACTTTTCAGAGACCTATAAATTGAACCATATTCCTAGTTGGAGATTCCAAGCAGGTAAGCCTAAATGTAAAAGAGCCAAAAGGAAAGTTTTGAGAAGAGTAGTGTAGTTATTCCCACATCATGAACCTCACAGCTATTACAGGAGGTCCAAAGCTCTAAGCAATGTTTAAGTAAGCTGTAATTTTAATGCATAGATATCTCAAATTCAAAGGATTGTACTACTTTTTGTGATTGACAAAATTGAAGTTTATTGAAGATATTATACATTCTTACTAGTTTGGGCTTTGTATGTTTTCTCAATTCATATGCACTTGAGAACTCAGAATCAAATGGGATTTTTTAAAGTATTATTTTAAGAAAAGGTCTTATTTAAAAAAAAAAAAAACTGTGGAAACAACTTATTTAAAGTTCATATTGTTGATAAAGACAATGTACCTGAAAATAGATTTTTACCGATGAGCAAACCTATTGCTAATCTCCAAGTTCAAAGACACTGCTGCAGGCAATCAGGCTCTGCTTCGGAATCCAGCTTTCGCAGCAGAGATCAATAGTGTCCAGCAGTGGTTTTCACACTATCCATAGCACGACATTTGGACTTACAGGCTCTGGTTACAGAAACTGGTGTACTTGGTGAATGATTTTTCACCTCTGGTCTGAGAGATTCTTCAGATTTCTTTTTTTTTCTTTTCTTTTCTTTCTTTCTTTTTTTTTTTTTTTTCCTTTTTTTAAAGTCAGTCTACCCAGGATTGCAGCTTGTCTGTCTAGGGACAGCCCTGGCGGCTTGGGACGCTTCCTGCCTGTCCACAGCTCTGCTTTCACGTTTGAAGTGGTGTCTTGGTGTGCCAGTGAGTAGAGCAGTCTGTAAAAAACAAATTTGTTTGTGAACGATGTTTTTAAAAATCTTTCAAAGCACTTCAAAGAACACTTTGGTTTTCCAAAACCCTTTGAACTAACACCATTTCCGAACAAGACTGAATTTCACATTACTAACATTTTGTAAAATTTCAAAAATGCCCTCCCTAGAAATAAGTTCAAATGTTTGTTGAATTATCATCAAGTCTTACATTTAGTAACATCTAAGTACTTATGGGTTTCACTGAGTGGAGAGTTGAATCAACTATACCTATAACCCAATACAAAGAAACACATGTAATAGTCGAGAATATGAATTTTGGATATATTGGCTCTTATTGTATCACTGATTTTGATAACCAGAGAATCTCAAAACATCAAGTGTGGCACTTTTAGATTGCATTTAACCTTTAGAAAAACAGTGTGAAAAAAAACCTGTCATAATTCATTGTATTTTATCATGGTTTGCAAGTCTGCCTTTCTTTAAAGGTCACTTTTCCACATATATTGTTTACATAAAAACCTTTTATAAAATATTATTTTCTTCTTTTAAAGATTTTTAAGTACTCTCCACACCCAACATGGGTCTGAAGCTTAGAACCCTAAGATCAAGAGTCGCATGCGACTCTACCGACTCAACCAGTCAAGTGCCCGTAAAACATTTCTTAATGTGATTGGGAATCTACCATCATTCTTTTGCCCTGAGAACACTTCTCCTGCATGACTTTGCCTGAGGTCTATTTTGTCTCTAGGAAGCAGCTGCTACCTTCAGATCTTTATTACATCTTTGTATCAGTGAAATTGCAAAATTTCCTATACCTGTCTATGTACCGGTTCTGGAACACCTCTAAATCAAGGACAACCATGTGCCCTGTTTCTGTCAAGTCCCAAGGTTTGAGGGAAGAAATGGTTACAAGGCAGGGTATTAAAAAAATAATAAGTAAACTTGAGTCTGGAATTTTATTTCAGCTGAAAGTTATTCTTGATATTTGCCAACCAGTAAATGTTTAAAAACATTTACTTCTTTCTAGTGTTGATAGACACTGAACTTCCTTTCTTTTTGAAGAGTATGACCGACACTTGTGCTCAAAATCTACAATATTTCCTGGAACTTCCTTGTTGCTCCTGGAAACCCATGTCATTCATTCTGTCTCTCACAGGCTGGATGCATTTTAATTTTTAAAAGGTCTTCAAAAATTGATTTATGTTTTCATTATGGAAATATTTCTTGTGGTTTGAGTGGAAAATAGAATAACTGTGATATGAAGGAAAGGGACAAGGGAGTCTAAGAAAGGAGAATAAAAATTAGTTTAATGTAACATCTTTCTTCTCTACAGCCATTTCTTTTATAACGTGCCTTATTTGCATCTATTTCCTGTAAAGCAAGGTTATCATCCCCTACTGCTTTTATTTGTTTCTTAATTGCCACAGCCACCTGAGGTGGGTGAGGGGTAGAGCTCCTAGTGGAAAGAGGAGTAATAAATGGAAAATTGTCTTTCAGAAAATAGTTTATCATTGTTATCTAGCTTTGTTTCCTGAAATCCAAATTCTTATTGCTTAAATCTGTTAATATTTGAGGCAGGAATAAAAACTTCCTTTTGGAATTCAGAAGTAAAAGTCCTGGTATAAATATATTTTTAGTAATGCTCAAAAATGGCTATTTTTAACCATGTTTAAGACTTTCTCTGTGTGATGTTAGCCCCATGACCAGGTGGATCATAAACATATTTCTTGCCACTCGTCCATATGATTATTTGAAGTTTTGACTGAATTGAAAGTAAGAACTGAAGCCTTTGACATCTTGTTGATGGAGACTTCCACCAAAGGTCTAGACCAAACTCTAAGGACTTAATTAAAGTGTTAATTAAATATGACTGTTTACCTCCATTGCTTTCCAGGAGAAGATGAGGGTGAAGACTGAAAGTTGAATCATATTACGACCATATTTTAGATATGGAAAGCAGCTTCTAGATAATCCACACTCTACATACATGAAAAAAAGTAGACATTCCAGATCTATTTAGATTTTCTGATTGAACAGAACTCAGTGATTTTTTTTTCCTACTCTGCTGAAACGCTTCTGTATTCTAGACATTTAATCATTTTTTCTAGATTATTAAAGTCGCCTTTCAGTTGGGTTCTTTTCCCTGACCTCTCCTTTCTATATTTCATTTGACACATGACTTCAGATTAATGGTCCTGAACATTAATTTTATCATGTCACTTTCTTACCCTACCTCTTTCAGTGATATGCCAGTATCAAAGATACACTTCCTTCCTAGTAGGATGCTGTATTCCAACACTTGTTCACACCCTACTTCCTCTGTAATGCCTTCCTTAATGCCTTCCTCACCAGCTCACGGTGACATGTCCTCAGGATTTATTGCTCAACCCAATCCAAAACTAATTATAATTTGGAAATAAATTTTTAAAATGCTATTATAAACTAAAATATACTTTATATATTATTGTGATTATCATTTTCCCTGGTATTCTCCATAATGCCTTATATGGAAATATATATATAATAAGTAGTCATTTAAATATATGATACATTAATTAATACATATGATTTGTGATACTGTAGTAGATTGTAATGACAACATGATGACACAGGTGATAATGAAGGAAAGGAGGAGGAGAAACCACATAAACAATTAACAAATACAACACTGACATAACTGAAAAGTTCTTGGACATCACCCACTTGCTTTTCTGGCACTTATTCCCATTTTTCTCGGTTACTCAATGGCTTTATTCCATTCCAGCAGCCCCCAGGAGTGAGCTCTGCAAACTCTCAACTAAACTGTTCATAAGAAATCATGGCTTCACATCTTCACTGCATGTAAATTCTGTCAAAATCTATCCAATCCTGTTCTATTTCTTGGCCTTGAAAGATAACCATTGGTGGTTCCTCCATGTTTTTTTATCTAAGGTCTGATGAAAGCAATTCTGCAAGAGTTTACCTAATCCAACTACCCAGCATTTTCAGTGTAATTACTGAAACACTATTCCAAAAAGGACTTCTCATGTTCTTCAGTTCTTTTATCTTCTGAAGCTATTTAATTTGATTTCACCCAAAAGCATTAGCTAAGTAAAACAAAACTGGCAAAGAAAATTGTCAAAGAATTACCTTCCGATGAAACTTTTGACAAGATAGCTTCACAGAGAAAATATTTTCAAACTTCAGTTATTGGACATATCTTAAGCTTTAATAAAAATAATTCTAAAACACACACACAAACATGATTAAAAGCCTTCAAATTAACTTATTGGAAGTCATAGATCTAAACTATGATGCAGATGAACAAATAAAGAATGCCATATACATTTCAACTTATTACCTAAAATGAATATAATAGAAAGTCCTAACGTAAATATAATAGTGACTACATAAAATAATTCAGAATAACTAAATAGAATTTGTAAAATGAATGGAAAAAATTTATTTACTATAACATATCAATTAGCTAACATGGGAAATTCAATAGAGATTAAAAGAAAAAATTAAGTTATAAATTTTATAGAAAAGTTAGCAAAGGCAGAAGGAACTTGAAAAATTCATATAAATAACCATGAAAAATACTAAACTAATAATGTTTATTAATATCTTAAAAAGGCAAAGACTGAAATGATAATACTTAATTTTGGCAAAAGTGAGATGAAATGAATAGTTTCGTCCAATTTGGAGATGTGTTAAATGTAGCAAATTTTCTAGGAAACAATTGGGAAATATCAATCAAGACACTATTTTATCCAGTAACTCACTTATTTTCCCAAGAACATTGCCAAAGATTTAGTCAGGAATTTATGTTTAAGATTATTCACTTCTATATAGAGATATTTATAATGGAAACAACCCAATATTAATGTTTATGAATCAGAGAATAAACAAAATTCATCCACAAAGTGAAAATATTATGGAACAATTAAAAATTATGTTTAAACAAATATTTAATTAAATGAGACAATGTCCAAAATAATACTATAAATATAGCATGATTTCAGTCTTATTAAATAAGTAACATATATTGGAAAGAGTACACTATCAACAGAGCTTCTTTACAGTGTTGAAATTGCAAATAATCTCTAATTCTTTACATTTTTCTAGATTTCATTTCCTTACTGAAATTAATCAATATTACTATTTTAGTAGTGGTATAGGAGATAAGCTTAACCCCACAGCGCCATTATTTTAAGTGAGTCCTCTGACCATTTTTCCTTTAGCAATTTATACTAGCTGAAGCTTATTATGCCTGGTCTTATTTCAAGGTCATTTCTGGAAACAGGAATGCTGCAAGAAATCATCACCTGTTACAAATTAAGGATATACAAATTTTGAACTATTATTTGCCAAATTTAAATATACTCAAAAATGTAATCAGGATTTGATCTTTCTTGGTAAAGAATCCCCTTTACCAATTTCACTAATATAATTTTATTTTTTAATAAACAATTAGTGTATTTACTCTCTTATTGGTATAGTCGAAATAAAAACTTTAGGAATTATTCCAATTATATAACTTTTATAGTTACAACTATTTGGGTTCAGTTACAACAAATTTACTATGATTTTCATTTGGTGAAGTCTTACTTGTTCACCCAAATATCAATACTTTGGAATTCATTTCCCCTGGATAGTTCATTCTGATTCTATTTTTCACTCTTTTCTGAGGATAGTAATGGCTGTAAAATTTCTTATAAAGTAACTGCAGGATATGTCTTGAAGTTGTTTTGCTTTTTTGTTTTTTGTTTTGTTGTTGTTTTTCTTAGATTACATGTTTATTTGATTGATTAATTGATAGTACAAAGATTCTCCACTACTTTGTGCCTCCTTGACTTGACAATATCAGGAAGAGGGCAAAATTCTGATGCATTTAATTTGTTTGCCCTTTTTTCTCAAGTGAAGGGAAACCAAAGTCATATGCTTTCTTTACTCCTCTATAACCCTTGATATTGGACAGCAGCTACAAAGACTAATTCTTTTGACTTTAGTTCCATGGGCAGAATGAGCTGGTAAAATGTTTATATAGGCTAGTAAATATCCCTTATACTGTTTTTGCTTTAATCACAAAGTTCTTTGTGGTCAACTACATGTTTTCTAGTGGTTCTGGATAGTACCTCATATAAAATGAACATTTATTAATGATAATGATATTTTAATATGCATGAAATTTGAAATGCACATAAAGACAGATAACTCTTTTGTTTGACATTACCCTGGTCATTTCCTAAATAGCATGGAAAAATAAAATGATACAGATTCTTTCTGAAGAAACCAAATTATTTTCCTTGTACTCTCCCCTTCTTTGTGCAGTAAAATCAAACCAATGCAACATGTGCTGTGTGAACCACAAGGGTGTAATCCCATGTCATAAGAATTTTTTAATGTTCACTATTTGAACTGGCTTTCAGTATTAAGGCTGTATTCATAAAAAAAAAAAAGGTACACTCTTTATGTTGATATTTTGCAGACTTATTCATAAAAAGTAAAACTGTATCCAAAATGAGTTACTATTGCCGGCTGGTTTTCTATTCAACAGCCTTTTTTAAATCATCTTTTCACTGCTTATTGAAGGACTTTGCCTATAAAGTTTTAAGAAGTTACATTTGAAATAGGTACATACACTAGAACTAGCCTCTGAAATAAGATTTAATGTAACTATTGATAGCATAACGTGTAGTAATAAAAGTACCGTTCTTACTTCAACACAACCATATTTGCATCATTTCATATCCTATGTATGCTTTGTGTAAAATTTACTTACGAAAACCACAGCAGTCAGTTCTTTTGCAGATAATTTAAGAATTACATTGTAATTAAAATATGATACAGATTTCCATCAATATTTTTAAGTATCTATAATTAGTGAATAGTTTGATGTTACTGAGAAATCTCTTTTTTTAGAAGATATGTGTATACCAACAGGTAAATTCAAAAGTATAGTATGTTTTGAACCAGAATATGGAAGTGATCATTAGCTTCCCTATTAATTAGCCCCGATATCAAGTGAATGAACAAAAAATAGGAGATGACAATATAGTATTTTAATAAATTTAAAATGTGACAAGGTAGATACATTTTACCGTATTGAGTTTTTTGAATAAAACTTTTCTCCACATCTATATCATTTTGGTTTTAGGTCATCCATCTAAATGGACTTTTTTAAAAATGTGCCATTAGTATGCTTAATTTGCAATGTAATCCCCAAAACCAGATGTTTCTTGTTTAACCTACAGTTTTAACTTTTATTCACATTCACATACATGATTTTAACTGACAACATACTTAAGTATATTTCTCCTTTACCAAAGGAGATTTTGATGTCAAATTCTGCCACCTTGATCTATAGAACTATTAACAGATATGACTTCTCAGGAAATGAAAAGTAACTAAAATTCTTAAAGTCAAACGATTCCTAAAATGATGGACAAAACTGAAGAATTCACTCTGTACAATTTCAGGATGGATCATGAAACTTTAATAATCAAGATAAGGTAGTATTATTGGCAAAAGGATCAATGCATATATTAAATGGCATGTTTTAAGAAACTTGGAAACTGTTACATAGGAATATAGTCAACAAATTTATTATTGAAACTTAAGTTTGGGGCACCTGGGTGGCTCAGTGGGTTACGCCTCTGCCTTTGGCTCAGGTCATGATCTCAGGGTCCTGGGATCGAGCCCCACATTGGGCTCTCTGCTCAGCGGGGAGTCTGCTTCCCCCCTGCCCCCCGCCTGCCTCTCTGCCTACTTGCGATCTCTCTGTCAAATAAATAAATAAAATTTTTAAAAAATAAATAAATAAAGTTTTTTTTAGGGAAGTTTAAGTGTCCCAGCAAAACCGAGGGGAAGGTACTGAGGTTACTCATTTGTCCCCCAACCACACACACACACACACAAGAATTAACATCCCTTTACTGTCAATATTCCCCACCAGAGTAGTATATTTGTTACAAATGATTAACCTACATGGACACATCAAATTACCCAGTCTGTAGAATAGATTACAGTTCTCTCTTGGTGTTGAGCATTTTACAGGTTTCGACAAACATATAACATGTGGAAAAATGGGGGAAATCCAAATAAGATCTGTATTTTAGTTCATAGAATGTGCCAATGATTATCTCTTAATTTTGATAATTGTTCCATGGTGTATAGGATGTTAACATTAGGGGAAGCTGAGCAAAGGGTATATGACATATATTAAATAGATAAATAACATCAGGATGTTGGGGTTTTTTAAATCTGGGTGAAAATATATAAAATCAGATTTTTCTTTAAATTTCCTTTTGAAGGCAGCAATAACCCTTCATGATTCAAATACAATAAAGGAAAATAAGTTGTAAATACTGACAGAAGTTTAAATTTTTCTGAGCAATTTTGTACTTTTTTTGGTATACGATATGAAATTGTTCAAATGAATAAGTTATAATAATAGTCATGTTTCTAAAACCATAGGTTGATTTTAATAAATCAAAATAGGGCTCACCAAGACACAATTATTTTACTAATCGCGTGGATCGTTGGAAAGAACTTTCCCTTTGCAAATTCACCCAAAATATGAATTTGTTTAAAAATAATTCCAATGCACACCTCAACAGAGACTGCTTTCCGAAATTATTTTTCCAAGCCTTGTAGGTGAAATGTAATTAGCAGTTAAAGCTGTAGACACTTCAGTTATGGAGGAATCTTCAACAGGAAGAGGGGTTAAGAAGTTAAACCGTGGTAACAATGATGCATCAGTGAAAGGCATGTTTCTTTTCATGCGTATGCTTTAAACTAGAAAACCTGTCATTTGAAAGAATAGATATTCTTTGAGTCATGGGTGGCAACGTAAGTCACAAGCTTATCCTGACTTTTTAGCCTGAAGCTGAAGTCCTTGCTTCTCAGGCTGAGGACTCCCGTGTAGCGTTTGGGCACGCCCCACCCCCCACACTTCCACCTCCACCCTCCCCCTTAAACACACCATGGGGATTATCAGCCAGCAATTACAAACTTTCTTCTGTGTAGGTTCCTGATGTTTAAGTCTTGACTGACTTGTAATTTTAATTTTTTCCTACTGCTCTCCTTAATCTCAGTGAAGATGGAATTCACAGTCAAAATTAAAAACCAAAAAATGCTGGTTTTGAACTAAATTTGAAAAACATCTCTGCTGTTGTTACACACCAGTATCAAGGAGACTGTGAAGAGGAATACACACTCAGACATACACACCAAGGTTCTTAGGCTGTGTTTTGTTTTTCGGTAACTACGGTATCACAACTGATAGAGAAAACCCTAGGCAGGCATTGGAAGACTTGATCCAGGGGAGTGGAGTTAAAGGGAGGAAGTCTGGCTTCAGTTCAGTATGTTTGAAACTCTGCATGAGTACTTGGAGACCCAGAGGAAAGGGGACAGAATGTGACCCATCTCATGGCCAAATGACAAGGCTACAGAGCAAGAACACAAAGTTGGGCACTTGGCTCAATGTTTATTTATCTGCCAAAGTCAGTCTACAGCCTGGGATTTACTCCTGTCTTCTCAGGAAGTGTTTTTTTTTTTGGTTTGTTTTTTTTTTGTTTTTGTTATTTTATTAATTCTTTATTTTTTTCAGCATAACAGTATTCATTATTTTTGCACCACACCCAGTGCTCCATGCAATCCGTGCCCTCCACAATACCCACCACCTGGTGCCCCCAACCTCCCACCCCCACCCCTTCAAAATTCTCAGATCGTTTTTCAGAGTCCATAGTCTCTCATGGTTCACCTCCCCTTCCAATTTCCCTCAACTCCCTTCTCCTCTCCATCTCCCCTTGTCCTCCATGCTATTTGTTATGCTCCACAAATAAGTGAAACCATATGATAATTGACTCTCTCTGCTTGACTTATTTCACTCAGCATAATCTCTTCCAGTCCCGTCCATGTTGCTACAAAACTTGGGTATTCATCCTTTCTTTTTTCTTTTTCTTTTTTTTTTTTTTACAGCTTTATAAACATATATTTTTATCCCCAGGGGTACAGGTCTGCGAATCGCCAGGTTTACACACTTCACAGCACTCACCATAGCACATACCCTCCCCAATATCCATAACCCCAACCCCCTCTCCCAACCCCCTCCCCCCATCAACCCTCAGTTTGTTTTGTGAGATTAAGAGTCACTTATGGTTTGTCTCCCTCCCAATCCCATCTTGTTTCATTTACTCTTCTCCTACCCCCTTAACCCCCCATGTTGCATCTCCTCTCCCTCATATCAGGGAGATCATATGATAGTTGTCTTTCTCCGATTGACTTATTTCGCTAAGCATGATACCCTCTAGTTCCATCCACGTCGTCGCAAATGGCAAGATTTCATTTCTTTTGATGGCTGCATAGTATTCCATTGTGTATATATACCACATCTTCTTTATCAGGAAGTGTTTTTTTTTTTTTTAAGATTTTATTTATTTATTTGAGAGAGAGACAGTGAGAGAGAGCATGAGCTAGGAGAAGGTCAGAGAGAGAAGCAGACTCCCCGTGGAGCTGGGAGCCCGATGCGGGACTCGATCCCGGGACTCCAGGATCATGACCTGAGCCGAAGGCAGTCGTCCAACCAACTGAGCCACCCAGGCGTCCCATATCAGGAAGTGTTTTTTAACTTTTTTTTTTTCAGTATTCCAAGATTCATTGTTTATGCACCACACCCACTGCTCCATGCAATAAGTGCCCAACTTAATACCCACCACCAGGCTCACCCAATCCCCCCACCCCCGCCCCTCCAAAATGCTATTTGATTCTCAGAGTCCACAGTCTCTCATGGATTGTCTCCCCCTCTGCTTTCCCCCAACTCCCTTGCCCTCTCCTCCCAATGTCCTCCGTGTTATTCCTTATGCTCTACAAGTAAGTGAAACCCTATGATAATTGACTCTCTCTGCTTGACTTATTTTACTCAGCATAATCTCCTCCAGTCCCATCCATGTTGATGCAGAAGTTGGGTATTCCTCCTTTCTGTTGGAGGCATAATACTCCATTGTATATATGGACCATATCTTCTTTATCCATTCGTCTGTTGAAGGGCATCTTGGCTCTTTCCACAGTTTGGCGAATGTGGCCATTGCTGCTATAAACATTGGGATACGGATGGCCCTTCTTTTCACTACATCTGTATCAGGAAGTGTTTTGTGAGCTGACGTGCTGTCTCATTGGGTAAATTCTTTTTTTTTTAATATTTTATTTATTTATTCGACAGAGAGAGACAATAAAAGAAGGAACAAAAGCAGAGGGAGAGTGGGAGGGGAGAAGCAGGCTGCCCGCCAAGCAGGGAGCCCAATGTGGGGCTTGATCCCAAGATACTGGGATCCTGACCTTAGCCACTTAGACCTATGCTTAATGACTGAGCCACCCGGGCACCCCAGGGAAATTTTTTGAGGGACTCTGTGCCTTCTGCCCAGGCCCTCTGCTAAGCATAGTGCTTTGACCTCCCCTTCCAAGTCCTTTGGGTTACCAGTGCCTAGCTAGAGGTTAGGCCCAACCGTGCAGCTCCAATCCATCCCAGAACAGCCTACCCAACCCTACCTTGAAATTCAAACTCCTGGAACCCCCTGAGATCATACCTTCAGTGACCTCTGCATGATTCCCAACTATTCATTGGATTGCCCAATGCTAACTTTGGCCCATAGTTCCGATCTGGAAGCAAGCTTGTTGGTCTGTCTATCTCCACAACACAAGGTGGTAAGCTTCTTGCTGTGTTCCCTCACCCTGCTGTATAGAGAAGAGTCAACAAATTTTGGTGACCGTCTAGGCAGTGTCCTCTTCAAACAGACAAACAAAAGATCAGAAAATGATAAGTGCCTGAAAATTATGGAGATAATTACAATACATTAATGTAATAGAGAATAATGAGTTTCTATTTAGATGGTGTGGAGAAGCTGCCCTTGAGGGAATGACTTTGAAACTGACAGCTTAAGAAAGGGTCTGCCTGAAAGGAGCAGTGCAGGCAGAAGGGGAGGCTGGGACAAAGGCCTCCAGGGAGAAGAGGAGGCTTATGGAGACAACCCAAGAAGGTCAGAGTGTCTGGAGTGTAGAAGGGGATACAGTGCTAAGAGATGCTGTTGAAGACATGGACCGGAATATGTGACGTGGAACTCTAGGTCTAAATGCCAGAGAAAGTCACTGTAGTTTTAGCATGGTCATGACATTATCTGATTTTTTTTTTTGTTTGGGAAGGTTTACTCTGGGTTTTAAAACACAGGACACAGGAGTGTAGAAACCAAGTTTAGAAGGTTCTACATTGACCCAGGAGAAGCAAGGTGTGTGGACTCTACCAAGAGAGGCAGAAGTTTGCCTCTGGGATACTCCTTTTCCTAACGTTGCACAGGTGACCAAGCCCGCTCCTGACGGACACATTCCTTCTTTAGATATATTGTCTTCCATCAAGTTGAAGTCAGGTCTGGCTAGGTTCTTTTTAAGACGGCTTTTGGAAATATCTTCCTTGATCCGTCATATTTTGGTGTACCATTTAACTTTCAGAGAGCAAATTTATTTTCTAATTCTCAGAAGACACCTCTGTTACCACCTGTTACTGCGGCATAGACTGTCAACTCCAAGCACGAATAAACTTGCTAAGAAGTTTTTAAGAGTAACTATTTTAAAATATACATGGAAGTCCAGGAGTTAGAAATATTGAGAGAAAACCAGCAACAACAACAACAACAACAAACCACCAAGAACAAAAAGACCTTTCCAGGTTCTTATTTCAATGGGCTGGTATCCTATATACCTATATATCTATATACGTATATCCTAAATACCTTGGGCAAACTTTTGTTTTTTTTCAAGTCTAAGGTTTTATAAGTGTAACAGTCATTTTATTTTCTTCTTCTGGTTATAACACTTACTTAAAAAGAAAAAAATAAAGTCACTTGCTATTTTGAATCACCTCTTTTCCCAGCACCCAGCATTTTCTGTCTCTGTCTCTCTCTCTCTCACACACACACACAAACACACATGCACATGCACACACACACTTACCTGAATATCTCAACTGAACAGGAGAAATTTTCCTACAAAATTTTAACAAGTTGTGATACAGCGCTAGTAGCAGCTTCTCTGATCATTTTCTATAGCCTCCCATAGATTAGTAGGTCTTTGTCATTTCTTTTCTACTTTTCTATGCAAAACTAACTCTTCATTTCCCAAATTTACTGAAGTTTCTGTTTCCAAATATTGGGGGAGGTGGTGTTAGGCAAATGTGATGTCACTCAAAATATTTATTCTCATATTACTATTTGTTATTTGGGAGTATTAATTTTATTCCTAATACTAAAAACTTTCCATGAAGCATTTAAGAAAGATGTTTTGTTCAATTTTTTTTAAATGATCGTATTTTTTAAAAAAATGACATGTTCAAGAACACTATACTGCATCTGACTTATCCCAATTGCTTGTACATCTTCCAAAGAGAAAAGATTATTTTCTGTAGTGAGAGCAAAGGTGAGGTGACTTGGCTTTTTTTGTTCATTTTTGTTCATTTGCTGCTTTGTACTCTTGACAAACTGTACGCTGTCAATTGAATTGTATGAAATTAGGATAAAGCTATTCCTCAAAATGTAAATAAGATAACATGACTCATGTTTGTTTGTTATTCTGTTAGTTTGCCAATGACAGGCAGAAAGTTGGCTTTGTCACAGATTGCTGTCTTCTTTTGTGGAGACATTGTGTTTTTTTTAAGGGGTGTGTGCAATTTTAAGCATAATTATACTATTATGTAAGTCAACTATCTTGGTCATGGCAGGTTAGAAAGTGAAATAATTTCATAACTTGTTTGATAATTACTAAGCCTGAAGATGTATCTTATTTGGGCAGTAAATCAAGAGTATTAACCTGTCATGATTAGATTATCCAAATGCAATAAATATATACAGTTGAGATTGCTTTTTGAAGATAAAGACACACACACACACACACACACACACACACACATATTCTGAACTCTAAAGTCTTAAGACGTTTCACTAAAGTTAGGTAAAATGTAAAATGTCAAACAGCCTACATAAGAAGCTGCTTAAAATATTCTTCATGATGAGAATGTTTGGATTATGTGAATATGAACACAGATTTCTCAATTATATAAATTTTTTGATACACAATAATACCTTGACACCAATGCTTTACATTTGTTTAGATATTTTAAATTTTTTAAAGATTGTATTTATTTATTTGACAGACAGAGATCACAAGTAGGCAGAGAGGCAGGGGGTTGTGAGGGGAACAGGCTCCCCACTGAGCAGAGAGCCCGATGCAGGGCTTAATCCCAGGAACCTGAGATCATGACCTGAGCCGAAGGCAGAGGCTTTAACCCACTGAGCCACCCAGGTGCCCCTAGATCTTTTAATTTTTAAAAGCATTTTCACATCTATTATATCCCTTTATATGTTAATTGTACTCAACATAAAATTGCCATTGCAGTGATTGTTAAACTGTCAATAATTCAAAGAAACAATTTGTATAGGTGCAGTTCAAATAAACATTTAAAATTACTTCCTATATGCAACCCTGAAATGTTTGCATTAAAACTAATTTCTGAGAAATACACATACACACACAAAAGAAAAATATTATAATTCAGGTTCTACTTAGGCAACTGGAAGAACTGAAGAAAAGATCAGAATAAATAGAAAAAAAGTATTTAAACTCATAACATTTACCCCCAAATTTGCGATGAACTCACCAGTAAATTGGAATTATGTAAACCAAGAAATTGTTGGTTGGTATGTTTTACTTTCTAAATATTGTGTCAGGCAATACCCCAAAGCAATCAAATCACAATTACACGGGATGAGAGCAACCGCAATATAATTTGAAACTAGCCAGGTGATTCTAATGAAGTTTGAACACTGTGATGTGACATAATGAAATGACAGTATTATTTGGGTGTTCATGATTACAGTTACAGAATAATATGTATATATCAAAGTTGTGTTCAAGAGATACCCGCTATATTTTAAAATTCTCTACTTTTAAGAAATCTAAAAGTTTACTTGTGTGAGAATATAGCCTATGCAAATCACTGACTGGATTACATTTTGTCATGTAGAATGGAGTTCGGTTATACGAGAATACAATGGAAACATAAAGCTTAAAACCCACCAGCCCTAACTATTATAAATTCACAGTAGATCCTGAGTTACAGAGGATTATCTAAAAGAACACATGTCCTTTGAAACAAAGGGGAAATAGGTGACTACATAAATGCTCAAGAATGCCTAAATTTGAAAAATGGAAAACAAAATTCATTTACACATATGTGCTTTAAAATTTTTAATGTCATTTTGCTGTTACTAAGCAGAAACATTGGTCTCTGAGGAGGAAAAACATCTCCTATCCGTTTTCAATTATCTCGAAGTAGAGCTTTAAAACACAATTAAAAATTGATTCTATACTTCTATTTAAAATGAGTACCTCATCTCTGATATTCTTAATCCTCATTTTTGACCTGAGTCACATATTTCAGTCTGTCCTTTACCCAGAGTCATAAATTCTAAAAGAACATTACATTACTGTCAATCATTGGGTCAGCAAAAGCAGGAGACCAGTGTGCTCTGCATGACCTCAGCATCTCAGTAAGCCAATGAAAATATTAAAAGACTGGCTTCTACAATGTTCCAGGAGCGAATGTCAGCACTGTGAAGTTCCATCAGCTGCCAAACTTTTAACAAGAGCACCGGAATATGGTCCAGAAAACTGTTGACTAGTACATTAATTTGTAGAGCTATTGTGCCCTAGGCATAGATATATATTTTTCATTATGAACTATAAAAATAATAACATTTAATCATATTTTCATTTGCGTTCTAGCTCAGCTTCTGGGAACACCTTCCACCCCACTTTCATGATATTTTGAATATAATTGATTATTGGCACCATTATCAATACAAATTGTAACCAAAGGAGTCTATCAGATGCACCTAATAAAGTTAAATACACTAAAACACAAATATCTCCAATGACTGAATCCTTGAACAGCTAATTAAAGTACACTCTTGTTTCATTTTTCATAAGAATAATGTACTCTGGACATCAGCCAGAAAAGAAGGTAGGAGAACATTTTTCCTCACGGCTTAGAGAATAGACTGTGTTTATTCACTGTGAGTAGCCAAACAATTTATATGATTGCTCCCATAAATATAAGCATTTCCAAAAATTAGTGCAAATTTTATATCTAGTCCAACAGAAGTAGGATCATCTGTAGGTAGTGTCTCCCATATTAGGAATAAGCAAAACATCCAGAGAACATATTACATAAATGACAAGCCAGTAAAGTTCTTTCATGCTTTTAATATGCTATATTTTTGTAATGATAGTTTCATGTATATTTCTGAGGGGAATCTTGCATTTTAAGGCCGAAATGTAATTAAATGGAATAAAAGAGAGTCCACGTTGTATTTTTTAAAGGTAATTGGTCGGCTCTTAATGATTAAGTTGAAAAACACTAAAAAATAAACTTTATTGCAAGCATTTAACTCCCAGGAGTGGGAGAAGTCTTGAGCTATAGTTACAAGCTGATTATCTGAAACAGTCTTGTTTTTGTTTTGTTTTGTTTTGTTTTGTTTTGTTTTGAAGTAGTAACAAATACAGATGCATCCTAATTGAATTGTCCACTTCATTTTGCCCATTCTGTAGTGTAAGCAATAGAGTAAATCCTGTTTTTAGCTATGCAGGATAAAAGTCTATTTGAAGTTGGAGTCTATAGCTGACTTTTCACAGTAAATTGACCTTGCTCAGCACAGCCAATGTCATAATGCTCTGCTTTATCTAGGCTGAGAGAGAAAATCGCAAATTGCTTCTGCATGATTAGTTCTGCCACTTCAAACGTGTTTCTTCCGAGTTGGCTTCCACACTTACTGCTAAAGATATGTGCCACTGGGAAATGCTGATCTGACTCTGACTTCGCCAATTAAATAACCCTTTAATTGCCAGTTTGAGAGGATGGGTTTGGCAAAGGAAAAAGAAAGCTATCTTTTAACCAATGTAACTTAAAAGTGTTTTTCCTATGCTATAAACATAAAAGAATTCTTTTTAAAAACCGATGTACCGTATCTTATAAAATATATCAAAATTAAATTTAATGCAAAATTAGATGAAGTAATAAAAAGGACTGAAAGTTGAATCTGAGAAACTGGTGAATATATTTAATCACTGGTATAAAGTATATGGTTTTATTTTTCTTCTGAATTTTCTGAACTACTCTAAAAATTGCAATATTATCGTACACAGAAAATCTGCTTTTCTTTTCATACAAAAGTTTGTACCCTAACTGCTTTAGAAATTCATGGGATTGAAATAATATAAGTACAATTTAGTTTTACCTGATCAAAAAATTGCATGACAAATCGTTACAGAAATATTAAGAGGCGGTCATTCCCAAATAGGAAATGGCCTATACATTTTCCAAAAAAAAAAAAAAAAAGTAACAAAAGAAATAATGATTTGGGTATATAAATTAGAATTAGAATATTAGGAACACAGTTCTCCAAATAAACAGTTATGCCAAAGAAATAGAGTCTAAAAACAGGTTTTCCCCTCTGACTTCTTATCTCACTCAGTATAGGTTTCTAAAAACCAGTAAAATATTAATTTTGCACCTCATCAAAATATCAGTGCAGTGATACTCATGATGAGCAGGAACTATTGCATTAACTCTTACAAATCTCAGAAAACAAGGATTGAATTCACTGAGAACACACCAAAAAAGAATAAAAAAGCAATGTATCCAAAGAAATTACTCTTTGATTCATGGATTTACCTTCTACTTCTCCTAAGAAAATGGCACAATCATAAAAACCTTCAAGACAATGAACATCAGCAAATGAGAAAACTCAAATCAGTGAAAAGAAATCCATCTTTCTGTTTTCCGTTTGCTGATTTGTTAGATTTGTTTAGTTGGTCAAATGTTGAGCTTTTAAACCATCTTGGGTCAGTTACCCATATAAAATTGGAAGCTGACATTGGTAAAATGTCTGTGGTAAGTTAGCTTTTAAATTTTCAATATTACATTATATATTATACGTTTGATACTATATATATATATATATATATATATATAATATTTCAACTGAAATAAGGGGAAATACCAAACTAAAAGAATTATACAAGTAATTGAGGTTAACTACCCAAATGTTCACACTGGAGACTGGAATCTGTCCTTTGTGCCATCTCTTATCTCATTTTGGCTATGTTGCTGTAGCGAAAGGATTAACAGGTATTTTAAAAAGAGGATCTGTTCAGGAGATCCTGGATGGCGGAGCTGGTTAAGTGACAAACTCCTGGTTGCAGCCCAGGTTGTGGTCCCAGGGTCATGAGATCGAACCCCACCTCAGGTGGCTTGCTCTGTGTGGAGTCTGTATAATTAAGTTTCTCTCGTCCTCTCTCTGTCCCTCCCTGTTGCTCATTTGTTCTCTCTCTAAAGTAAATAAACAAGTCTTTTAAAAAGAAGTAGGATTTATTCAGTGTGTTTAGGAAGGAGAATAAGAGGAATACAAAATTCATGGGGCTGGACTGTGTTAGAGCGCTGCTGGGAGAAACAGGTAGGAACGACCCAAACTGGATAGATCCACTTAAAGGTGAAGAGAATACTAGGAATGTATTACCTGACAAATAATTCTGCGTACCAAAAGATTCTGCTAACCAGCCTGACACATAAATGGCACATGTTGTCAGCTTCTATTAATCTCTTTACAAATGATGACAGTACCAAGAAAAAACTACTTTTATTTAAGAATTGAACGTTTGTACAAAGTTCAGGCATTTTTCTGGGTCAGAAATGCACATATTTCTAAGTAATGAAAAACTTGTAATTTCTTCATTTATAACCAAATTTGAGGATGTGAATCATTATTTGGTATCATTATGTTAACTTTTTATGGGAAACTGCTTAAATCAATCATAAACATTTTATAGGTTTGAAGATGCCTGAACTCAAATATATTGTACTTGGGGGAATCAGTTAAGAATTCAATGAAATTATAACTTAACAAGGGGTATTTTTAAATAAATGTAAATCCTAGAATAAATTTGTGAAATCTTCAGGGGGGGGAGAAAAAAACATACAAATGTATGTTGTTGACTAAAGAATTTTTTAAAACTTTCTCCTAAACTGGAGAAGGCACAAGTTCAGGAATGCTGCCAATACAAGAAAACATACTATCAGTCAATTCTCTGTTTTTTAAGACGGTTTTCACTTGGAAACGCTGATAGATAATATTAGGATCAATGAATTAGTATTTAAAAGGGCAATTCACAATAAAATATAAATGTAATTCTTTCGATTTCTGCAGAAGATTTTAATTATTTTATTACACTTAATAAAATCCCAATGGTTTGCACCTGAGCAAATACTAACTTTGTGTTCCCAAAATAAATTGTTAGCAAAGAAATGCTAAAATTATCAAAATTGCAAACATGTTTATGTGCATAGCCAGCATCCAAACTGTGAAACCCATATTATTATTCATTGCCTTGGCTCGTTTTCCTTAAAACCACAAAGTAAGATATGTAAAGTTCAGAGGTAGGATTAGATCTCTTACATGTTTGAACATCCCCAATGTAAGAAAAAAAATCACCTTAGAATCCCAGACTCAGGTCACCAAGGTAGCATTATGCCCTCAAGAAAGAATTATTTGCAGCCTGGCACTATGAATAGACTTACCCAACACCAACTGGGCTATGTTTAACCCAACAGCACCTTCCAAGATAGCTACTCACTAATATTTGGTTCATGCTCAGCTATCTCTTTTCACCTTTTTCTTCCACTCTACTTACTTTCTATCTACCTGTGAACAGAGTAGGATTCCCTTTCCTACCCACTAAATAAAGGTAAAGAAAGAAAAGGGGGAAAGAAAAAGGAGAGAAGCAAAAGAAGTTAAAATAAAATTAAAATATTTGACATTGTTACTGTTCAAGGTAATATCTTGTATTCTCCCTCCATTTTCTGCAAAATTCAAGTGTGCTCTATGTTCACTACTTCCAGCATTGTTCTCTCCTTAACCACCTGCTACCTAACTCTCACCCCTATCATTCTACTGTAATTTTGTTCTACAAGGCCACTCAATCAAATGGACATTCAGTTGGTATTTCTTTTCCACCTCATCCAGATTGAGCTTTAATTTCTTTCAATGTGGTTGATTACCTCCTTACAAAAGCCTATTTTCTTAGCTCTTATATGTAACAGTCAGGAGAGGCCATCACTATGATTTGTCAGATTAGTCAAACCAAACACCATTCTCCTATCAGCTCTGATTTTTGTGACAAGACACTATTCCAGTTCAACAGTTGTCTCTTTGCTTCTCTTGAGTTATTTAAACAAATCTTCAGGGCTTCTCATTTGAATATTCAACTTTGACTCCAAACACTATATATGTAAAATCCCTCCCAAAGTCTCTATGTCCTTAACAGTACCAAAATGTTGCTATTAATCATTTTTAAAAATTTTATTTTTTAAATTTATCCTTTTCTATTTCCCTGCATACAAGTTCTAAAGGTGCCATTCCCATCCTTTTCTTCAGTGACTGTTCTTAAACTTCTTTGCAATTCCAGAACATTTATTTCCAAATACAACCTGAATCTCTCTACCTGCAAACCTCACCAATATATCAAACCTAAAAATAATATTCCTCCTTTCCCTCAGTCAATATTGATGACATGACTTTTCCTCCATTACAAAGACTCAAACCTAAATCTCATCTGGGATTTCTAATATGTTGTTAACAATTCTTGATGTGTTTCCTCATTTTTATGCAGTCATTTATAAACATCATTAAGCCCTGAATACTCCAGTCAGAGTTCAATCAAACATGAAAGGAATCTGTATTTAAATAATACATTACCTAATTGGGGATCCAAATATATAAACAATGTGTGGTATTCCAGATGAACATGAGGTCAGTAACTTTGGGGTTGAATAGATAAGGCTATTATTATCCAGGGAAAGCATGTCAGGAAGAAAAGCATATTTTATAGGCAATCAATAAGTATATTTTTAAGATACTGAAAAGATTGCAAGAGGCAACAACTGGTCTTGAACTTGGCAGATAGAAGTAAGTTACTAATACTGAATTGGACATTAAAGTGAGGTAACATAGGCACATGGATGACATTTAAAAAGAAAAGATAATGTAGTGTTAGGAAAGAAGGGGGCATAAAGTTGAAAAGGTAACTTCGGAGAGTGCTGATATTTAACTAGCAGAAAGAGAAGATAAATTAGTGGATGTGGATGAAAGAAGAAATATAAGAAGCCTTCTCAACCCAAAAAACTGTCCTTTCATCCTTTTTGTATTACCATATTCACTTTGGGATTCTTCATGCCCTATTATAGCAATATGTTATTTGTAATGCTCACTTTCCTATCTCTCTCCCTCATTAGAACAGGGTTTCTTGAGGACAAGAAATGTACCTGGTTCAACTCTGCATCCCTGGAATCTAGTTTGTTGCCCAAAATATAAAACATGCTCCATTTTTTTACAGTATTGAGTAACAAATGAGAGAATTATCAAAGAATCCAGAAAAGAGAAATGTTGGAGGATGACTTGACTACAGAGCAGGAAGAGAAGAAAAAAATGAAATGGGAGAATTTGATTTGGGAATTCAACTGGAAGTTCATTGATAATGGTGGGAAAACTAGATTGCAAGAGAATAAAACATCAAAGATGGACTAAGAGTAGGCAACCCAGGTAGATCACATTTGGGGTGGATTTGAGAGCTTCATTTAGAAAGGGGTTAGGGTGGAAGGTAGTCAAAGAGTTTCTGTGTTCCATTCTTACGGCTGGGTGAGTTCTCCAGTAAGGAGTCTACACACACACACACACGCACCCCATAGATTAAGTAGAAGCAAAGCTGAGTTCATGGTACAAGGAGCAAAATGAGGCTGCAAATGGAGCAGAGCACCAGATAAGGGATGGGAAATATTTGAAACTTAGGAAGCATTTTGTGAGAAGAGCTAATAAATGTGGGTCAGGAATAAATTGGAAAACACTTTACGGCTCTGGGGCAGAGCTGACAACTTTAGTCATAGAAGTCATTATAGAATCCCGATCGAGGACTGATTTATTTTTCTTTTTAGGAAGGAGTGCCTGAAGCCTTGAGTATGTTTTTAAGCAGCAACAAGAGATTTGTGAAAAATGAGTGGGAGTTGATGATTCAAAAAAGAAAGGATAATCTAATGCTCAAAGTCCTAGGAGAGGATGAAACTTTGGGAGAAGGGTTATCTTTGCAGGGAGGGGAAGATGGGAAAATCTTTTGATGAAATATTATTAGGTTGGAAGAAGAGGTAAGCAAGCATGATCATAAGACTGAACAAATATAAATTTTTCATTTTTCACTGAATTAGACACTGAGACTGAAAAGAATGGAAAAGGAATTGGCAATTTGAGAACAGAAGAAATTACTTAAGCCAACTTCAATGTGTTTTTGGAAATTTGAATACAAATGAGATAAGTTAAATGAC
Organism: Lutra lutra; assembly: GCF_902655055.1. Taxonomy (NCBI): domain Eukaryota; kingdom Metazoa; phylum Chordata; class Mammalia; order Carnivora; family Mustelidae; genus Lutra; species Lutra lutra. The sequence continues at coordinate 37,928,501 of NC_062282.1, read as the reverse complement.
TTTTTAAAAAAGTGATTACTGTGTAGTATCAAGGGTCCAACTTAGATTGGAAATCATATATTTATATTGAAGTCAATCCACATGGTTCTGTAATTTTCTCCAGCTATATCCAAATTGCTTGAGAACAGAATTAGAGAAAATTGATAGTTTGGTTGAGCCAGGGTGGGATTCACTGGCAAACTGAAACAAATGTGTCAATGGGTTAGGAAATTGAAAATTATAAGTAAGGTAGATATGAAACAACTGTAGCATCCATTATGATTTGGATATGAAGTGAAACAAGAAAGGAACCAAGAGACAAGTAAAATAAAATGTGATTAAAGAATTAATGTTAGTTTAAAGTCAAAAGCAGTGTTTAGTAAACACAAAAAAGACAGAATGATAGCAAGTTACAGTGTCAAGAAAGATTACAGATGTAAAAAATTTTGAGTTATTGACAAAATTCATAAATTAAGCAGGAAAGTAGAATAATATGAAGGGTTTAAAATAATCTCTTAAAAAAATATCAATAGGGAGTCAACAGGGACTTCAATCTTGCCTCCCGTCTCCTCATAAAGAGGTTGAGCATTAATATTCTAGAGTCAGACAGAACTAGGTTCAAATTTTGAACTTTTTTTTTCTTTTTTTTTTTTTTAATGTGGATAACTATGGGCAAGTTACTCTTTTGTGGTCTCACTCTTCTCATCTATAAAATAAGAATGTGTGTATTTCCTAAGATTGTTGGGAGGATTATATAAGTATACAGTGTAAGCAGATAACAAGTGGTTTAGACCACAAGCTCTGGAGTAACACTGCTTGTGTTTGAATCCTAGCTCTGCCACATACTAGTTTTACAACCTTACGCAAATTTAACATTGTATATCTCCATTTCCTTGAATGGAAATGAAAATAATAATATAACTAACTCATATGGTTGTGTGAGGATTAAGTGAGCCATAGGAAACTGCTACTCTCCAATAATTTTTAACCTGTAAAAATGGCAATTTCATATGTTTTATCATGCAATTTACATTTGGTACTACATGTAAATTGCTTAAGATGGAACATGGCACATAGTAAGTGATCAAACAAAAGTTATTATCAAATGATAGCAACTACTACTACTTTTACTGGTATGACTAATTAAATAAGAATTCTCAATGTGAAAGACTCATGATGGATTCAGAATTAACAGTGAAAAGACTGAAGAAAGAGTAGTCCTGGAAGAAACAGAAAGGAAGGAGGGAAGGAAGGAAGGAAGGAGGGAGAAAGGAAAAAGGAAAGAAGGAAAGAAGGAAGGAAGTACAAACTGAAGGAAGGAAGAAGTTCAAATTTTTTGTCAACAGAATAGGGTTCTCAAAGTCATGCATTCTGCCACTTCCTCTGGATTAAAACTACTTCTCTTACCTAGGTAACTGCAATTTTTGCTCAATTTAATTCTTGGGCTTCAGTTTGACTTCTCTAATCCTTTTAACATAATGGTCTGAAAATAATCTTCCTAAGAAGCTGATTTTCATGTACTTTTCCTTCTTTAAAAAAATTAAGCAAAATCATGAGCATCTGGTGGCTCAGTCTTTAAGCATCTGCCTTTGGCTCAGGTCATGATCCCAGGGTCTTGGGATGGAGCCCCGAATTGGGCTCCCTGATCTGCAGGGAGCCTGCTTCTCTCTCCCACTCCCCTGCTTGTGTTCTCTCTCTAGCTGTGTCTCTCTCTGTCAAATAAATAAATAAATAAGATCTTTAAAAAAATTAAGTAAAATCCATACTTTTTAAATTCATTTCCAGAACTAAATTGATATAGCCCAAAATGATCCCCAAAGCCTATCTTTCACATATGCCCTACTCAAGCTGACTTCTTCAATTAAACCAGGCTACTTCTGGCTTTGCAAATATGATGTAACCATCTCCACCTTGTCTACACTTAGTTCCACACTTTAGGGCTCTTGGTTAGGGCCTATTCATACCACAAGGTCCATTTCAAATCCATGTTGACTATTAAACCACAGACTCCTCCATGTCACTTGTATCTCTCTCAGATCTGAGCTCATCAAGTAAAAAGATCTGTAATATGATCTTCCATTTTTATCTGTATGTTTGTGGGGTTCATATGTATTCTATTTTCTCATGTCTGTAGATACCTTAAAGATAGAAAGCATGTCTGAAATCTCTTTGTATTACCCACTGAACTGCCACAGTGGCCTTGGATAAAATTATATAGTGTTTATAAATTTTTATAATAATTTTGGAATGAAAAATATTAAGAGAACTAAAAACAAAGAATGTAAATCTTTGGTACTTTCACTAGTATAATAAATATTCTCAATCCAAATGTGAACATTTTTAAGTAGCAAAATTGTAGATGAGAACAGTGGAGAGTTTAATTCCTGCCTTTCTCACATCTATACTACTGTAAGTTCTCTTGGGTTGGTCTTACAGATAGATGGAAATCCAAAAACAAAATCGCAAAGGCAAAAACCTTGTTAACATAACCATTGGGCATCTTGTTATTCATCTTTCTAAATAATGGAATAGGGATTGCATGTCCATGATTGACCACAGAGGAAATACTCTAAGCAATCATGTAGTTCTTTCCAATGAGCCCTCCGGTGAAGTTTGGAAATGCTTCAGCTGTGTCTAGGATCATTGAGAAGTTATCTCATTGGAGTTCTTAAAAAAAGTTTTTTACTATTATATTAAGAAGAATTCATAGAATTTCAAAGATAAACAAAATTTTAGAGCTCAAAGCACAGATTTTGAAAATGAAGCCCAGAAAGATTGTCACAAATTCAAAGTTAAGGAATTGACTTTCAACTCTTTATTATACAGTAGTCTATTTTAAGTCTAGAAAGTGCCAAATTATGTAAGCATTATGTATTCATGTGTGAAGTAAGTAATAACAAAGGAGGGGGTTTTTGGTTTGATTTTTTTAAGGAAGGTTATATAGATAGTTTTTTTTCTTTCTCTTTTAACTCAATTCATAGGCATATAATTACATGTACATATTACATAGTCACCCATACATACTAATAAATTATATATACTAGTTAGTATGTAGGTGAAGCTGCCACAACAAAGAATCCCAAATAAAATAGTTTAAACGAATGAGATGCTTACTCTTTCTTGTCCCAACTTGCATAGTCCAGGCTAAATATCATTGTCTGCAAGTTGTCATGCAAGGGTTCAGATTCCTTCCATCTTCATGTTCTGTCATTTTGTAGAACATAACCCTCCTCTGCATGTTTGGAGCTGACTCACACTCAAGTTAGTGATCCAATTCATGAGAAAAAAGCTGAAACCCAAGGCCAATGGTTTGTCTACAGTTGGAAATATCAAACTTTGCAGACATCTTTTCTGTAATACCAGAGTGGCCTAAATTTATTATTATGGTCAAAATTAGCTGCAAGAAAAATTTGAGAAATGGAAACTATGTGAAAAATCATGTGCTCAGTGTAAACTTAGAGGGTTCTAGTAACACAAAGATAAACGAGAAAATGGAAAGAGTTGATGTGTTGAACCACAGTATTTGTACATATGCATATGTTTGTTTGTTAATAGATGCATTCAGTCATTTCAGAAGTATCTAATGAGCATCATATTATGTGCTATATATTTTGGGTGGTGCAGAGAGCCATGAAGCAGCTTATAGCATAATGGAGAAAACTGTAGAAATGAAATGAGTCTTTGATGAAAGTTAACATAATTAGTAGGAGAGAACAGTAAGTCCAAACTTGAAGCCATGGAGGGTTTGCCACGACTACAATTCTTATCTATTCTCATTCCCTTCCTTTCTGTTTACATGGCTTTCACATAACAAGTAAAGTGATTTAACTTTTTTAAATAAGAGTTCATTATAAGAAAACAAGATAAATATATTGTAAGTAACATCAGTTTGGAAACATTCTGGGCACAAGGCTTAATTTGAAAATATTTTCAGAAATACTGTCAGTTAATTTTTTTAAATATTTAGCTCCATTGGTGCGGGGTTTCAAACATAGCATTTCAAACTGATGGCTCCAGTCCTTCCCTACACTGTGTTTAAGTGAGCGCTAAACACAGTGCAGAAGGCAAAAGGCGTTGCTTTCCTCATATGCATAGTTTCCAGGCCTGTGTTTTGAATTGTCAGGTACTCAGCTGATTGTCAAACCTAACTATTGCTTTTAGCTGTAAAATGAGTAGAAAAGCCTCAAACACACACCCCCAAAATATTTTCCTCCAAATGTTGTGATCCACCGTCTTCCCTCAACTGAAGAGGAGATCCACCTATCCCTTTTAACTACCTTGTTTTTCCCTCTTTAGTTTTCATAATTTAAATGACTTAAAATAAATGTTTTGTGAAGGCAACCAAATCGGCAAAGGCTTTTTCATGAATCAAGACATAAACTTTCCTTCAGCATGCTTCCCTGAATTGTTCAAAACACCTGAGACTTACATGACGCAGAACCTCAATTATTCAGACATCGATTCAGATATCAACAATTCCACTGGTATTTATTGAGTGTCTACTATGTGCTGTGCACCAGACAATCCATGACGACAAAGGGAGTCATGCTGTTTTACAAAATAATTATAAAATACATCAAAAATGGGCTGGTTTTGTTATTTCCTGCAAATGGTTAATGTAGTCTGCACTCAGAAAAGTTTATTTCTATAACAATAGCAGAAATTACCATGTCTCTGTTGACAGCAGCTTTCTTATTTTATCTAACAGTTCTTCACACTTTCAGATTCCTAAACTTTTTTTTTTAAATCAAGTCTAAATTGAGGTATAATTTACATACAATAAAATTCCCCTATTTTAAGTGTTAGATGAGTTTTGACAAATGTACATACATACTCGTGTAGCCACCACCATAATCACTTTCAGTTTATCTTGAAAGAACTCGTATCTGGACTGCTTAATTGAAGGGTGCACAGTAACGACTATGGAAGCAGATGGGCACTTAGACATCAGCACTCCCTCCTAATGTGCTAAGTAGAGTCATTATGCAAAGTGAATAACTCTAAGGTGAGGATATCCTCAACAACCTCACTCCTACTTGTGGGTTGGAAATTAGGCATAAGAAGGCCAATTGCCAGAGAGTGCTGTTGCTCTGAGGCTTGTGTACAAACTGAAAGGTTGAAGTGCACCCTTTCAGCACCAGGATTCATTCCCAGTGGCTCCACTCTCCCTTCCAAGGCTCACACCAGCCAAAGCAATCCCGCTACAGCCTCTTAGCATTCTTCTTCACGCTCACCCTGTGGACAAGCATATTGTCCTGTCTGGAGTGTCCTCTTCACCAACACATTCCAAGCTGCTTTGGCTCGGTAGAATCTAAACTTGTGCCTGATGACAGATAGCTAAAATCTTTTAGGAGAACTCCAAAAAGGGAAAAGAAAAAAAAAGGGGGGGGGGAGAAAGAAAGAAAGGAAGGAAGGGAGGAATGGAAGGACCCAGAGTTGCATGTCAGCTCACACTGTGTTGTCAGCTACTTTAGCTGATAGAAATATAATTCTTTCAAACGAAGAAGTTTCCATGATAACCTCGTTGGGAAATGATAGCAAAGGACAAAGGTGTCACATTTAAATGTGTAACTTAGTACTAACAGCACTGTTAATTTCTCTGGCCATTTGAACTCTTAAAACTGCTGCAGTGTGGGAATCATTTATGCACAAGACTAGTTTATCCATGGGGGCAAGATTATATGCATGCAGAATGAGCTTATTCTCTAGGTAAAAATATGTAAGCTATTGCAAAGTGAAGGTAAAAGTACTTATTGAGCTAAAAATATATACTAGCTTAGTTACCTTAAGTTTGATACTAACCTTTGTCCCTCTTAGTTCTACCACTGTCTTTTGACATGCCTCACTTATACTTGGAAAGTACTTAACCAGCACTCACAGATATTTAGAAGCTCTTCTAAAAAGAACAAATGGGTTTAGTTTAATAACTGTGTCACAACTAGCAGCCTGAGGGGAAGGTCCCTGAATATAATAGTTCCTGAAGCTAATGTTTATCATTAGGTTAAAAAATGAACTAGTAAGCCTCAGCTACCTAAATAACTAGTCAAAGAGATTTGTGCGCCTCTGTGTGTGTAAGTAGATTTTTATGCACCCTGTTGTTAGCTTGTCTTTTTCTATTTTTATTTGTATACTCAAAATGCTTTTTACTCTTTGCAGTGATGTCTTTAATTTCTGAAAATTGAAGTAAAAAAAATGAACCAGGTTATATATCAAAATATTTTTTATGCCTGACTTAGATTTAAAGGTTTACATCCTCAAGCCATCTCTCATAAATGATAGTCGTTTACCGGACCTGGTCACCTCTTGTCATTCTGAAATGTGAAGGTCTGGATTTTTTATAAAAACAAACGTCAATTTTAAGTTCGATGTATGAGGACTAAGATTATTTTGTAAGAATATATTTTTCAAAAATAATTAAAGTTTGCTTTAATAATTTTATTGGAAACTGCTCTGTTAATAACTAGAAAGACAAAACATGCCAATATTCCACCTTGTCTCTTTCCATTAGTGAATTAAAATAGTTTAAAATTCAATTAAAATTATTAGAAAAGCACATATGCATCATTCACTTTTTCTAGATCAGTTACTTTTGTAAAATAGGCAAATTCCTTAAAACAATGTTCATTTATTTTAGAAAAGGTGATTTGACTCTATTTTTTTCCTAAGTTTTTATTTTAATTTCAGTTAGTTAAGATAATTATTATATTAGTTTCACAAGTACAGCATAGTGATTCATCAAATGTACTCCTTCATCTCTATCACCTATTTCGTCCATTCCCCCACCCCCTCCCCTCTGGTAACCCCCATCAGTTTGTTCTTTATAATTAATTTGTTCCTTGATTTGTCTCACTCTTATTTTTTTCCTTTGCTTGTTTGTTGTGTTTCTTAAATTCTATGTATGAGTAAAATCATATGGTATTTGTCTTTCCCTGACTGACTTCACTTAGCATTATATTCTCTAGTTCCATCCATGTCATTGCAAATGGCAAGACTTCATTTTTTATGGCTGAGTAATATTCCATTGTGTATATTCCACATCTTCCTTATCCATTCATTCATCAATCAATGGACACTTATGTTGCTTCCTTATCTTGGCTATTGTAAATGCACTATAAACATAATAGTGCATGTTACCCTCTGAATTAGTGTTCTTGTATTTTGGGGTAAATACCCAGTAATGTGGTAGTTGAATTTTTAACTTTTTGAGGAACCTCCATACTGTTTTCCACAGTGGCTTCACCAGTTTGCCTTCCCACTAACAGTGCATAATTGTTCTTTTTTCCCACACCCTTGCAAACACCTGTTGTTTCTTGTTGATTTTAGCCATTCTGACAGGTGTGAGATGACAGCTCATTGTAGTTTTGATTTACATTTCCCTGATGATGAGGGGTGATGAGCGTCTTTTCATGTGTCTGTTAGCCATCTGGATGTCTTCTTTGGAGAACTATCTGCTCATCTCTTCTGCACATTTTTAATTGGATTATTTCTTTTTTGGGTGTTCAGTTTTGTAAGTCAGCATCTTTTAAATATTTAGCTTTTAAATATTGACATATGTTTTGCATACTCTCTATCAGATATGTCATTTGCAGATAACTTCTATTCCATAGGTTGCTTTTAGTTTTGTTGACTGTGCAAAAAGTTTTTATTTTGATGTAGTCTCATAGTTAATTTTTGCCTTTGTTTCCCCTGCCTCAGGAGGCATATCTAGAAAGAAGCTGCTATGACTGATGTCAAAGAAGTTACTATCTGTGCTTCTGGAATTTTTATGGTTTCAGGTCTCACATCTAGATCTTTAATCCATTTAGAATTTATTTTTGTGGGGCGCCTGGGTGGCTCAGTGGGTTAGGCCGCTGCCTTCGGCTCGGGTCATGATCTCAGGGTCCTGGGATCGAGCCCCGCATCGGGCTCTCTGCTCAGCGGGGAGCCTGCTTCCTCCTCTCTCTCTGCCTGCCTCTCTGCCTGCTTGTGATCTCTCTCTGTCAAATAAATAAATAAAATCTTAAAAAAAAAAAAAAAAAAGAAGAAGAATTTATTTTTGTGTACGGTGTAATAAAGTGGTCCAGTCTCATTCTTTTGCACGTTGTTGTCCAGTTTTCCCAACACCACTCGTTGAAGAGACTGCCTCTTTCCCATGAGATATTCTTTCCTGCTTTGTCAAAGATTAATTGACCATATAATTGTGGGTTTATTCCTGGGTTGATTGGACTCTAATATTAATGGTTCTCAACTTGAACTTAGGTATCTCTAAGTTTAACATCGATATTTCTTTGCTATTCGAACTTAACTTTAACAGCAAGTATTAATTTTCTGTAGCCAAATTTAAGAGTGTATCAGCAATTCACCAATGAAAGGATGATTGGGGATTTTTAACTTTAGCCTTTTACCCCAGTAAAAATAATCCAGAGTCCTGACTGCTGTGTATTATTTACTCTCATTTAACATCCTTTCAAGAGATAGTTTAAAGTGTCTAGTACATGAATAGCCCAGAGAATATGTCCACAATATTAAAGCTGATTAAAAACAAAAACAAAAACAAAAACAACAAAAAGAAACAAAGTAAAACAAAAAAAATGGAGAAAAAGGAAAGGTCAAGTGGTCTAATGCTCTTTAAGATTTCCAGGCATGTTTCGATTTCTTTTTGTAAGAATATGTCCTCCAGAGTCATAGTTGGAAGTAAACCCTCTTTCTGGTTGCCCAACAGGGAAGAGAACAACCCCGCAATGCCAACCCCCAGAAACGTGCTGGCTTTAACTCAGCTTCCCCTATGAATTTATGTTAGCCACATCTTTACCCTGAATCTGATCAGCAAGATGATGGCTCCTTTTTCATTAAAAATATTGCATAGCATCTATTCAGAGAACTCATCTTTCGAGTCATGAGGATCTTCTTTTTGGGTCTGCTCATTTCCAGTATAAATCATTACTTCCAACAAAAAGCATATCTGTGGAATGATATCACATTATAAGAAAGCATCAGTAAAACAGTATCTTATTGCATTTTCTCAGAAAGAGCTATGGATCAAAATGCCATTACTCCACTGTTTGCTTGAATCACTGAGTCTTTGACAGTAACTAACTCTAAGCCTTCGAAAAGTAGATGCGGCATCATATTCTTTATTACCAATTCAAGGGAAATCCTTTCATTTTTAACTGTTGTTATAATTCCTATATAAATGCTAAAATTTTTCTCTGTACCCAATGAACAACCTAACTAAGTTTACATTTGACATTTCCATTACCTCTATTACTTCCTTATCTAATATGGACACACTGAATAAGGGTATAAAGTGATTTCCCCCAAAAAATTAGTTTTCCACATTAGTTTTTTAAACTTCATCTACAATCATCAAAATTACTATGGGAATGCTTATGCATTAGAACTAGCTTTCACAGCTGAGTCCCTTTTTCTAAAAATCTATTTTTAAAACTGCACTAAATGCTTGTTTCATATTTCACAAAACCTAGCACAGAGCTTCAGTGAGCTTCTTCAAAAATAAATAATCTCCAAATAGTCAAGACAACTGAGAATCCCCAAATGCCTTATTCTAAGGTGATGAAGATGCATGACTTTTGTTCCATTTCTAAGAATGTAACTACATTCAATAATACAGGTCATTATTTTTTACTCTATTAAATAGGGAGTATAGAAATGAAATTTTCAAAATGCCCCAAATATTCTAAAATAATAAAAATATGTGAGAATGCTACCACCTTTATGACACTGGTACATAACACACAAGATCACTTTTATTATCAGAAAGAGATTTTTGCCTCATTTCTTCAGAAACCTAACAATGAAAAATACATCAAACACTTAAAATTTTTTATAGAAGTTTAATAATAAATTTAATAATTTAGGAAAAACTTATTAAAGTTAGCAAGTGACGAATGAGTCAAACCAGCTACTCACCATAAACTAATGACAGTCAATAATTTAATGTAGCATATAAGTTTCATTTATGTAAAGAGTAAATACATAAAAACGCTTATCCTAAAAATCTCAGGGACTGAAAATGTATTCTGTGTACAAATTAGTATGAAACACTAGAAACTATTTAGTTCACCTCCAGGAAAACATTATAGCCATTCCTCTGTGGCAGTCCTGTACTCCTTTGTCTGGATAAATATCTTATTTTTTAAAGCTTTGCAATTCAACTAATATCTGGATATGTCAACCCTAAAATCTTTCTGAGGGAATTAAAAACCCTAAAATTTTTTCTTAGGGAAAATAAAAGCCATATATTACTGTGCTCCTAGTTATTTCAAATACTTTGAGGTGCATAAATTCTTTCAGATTACTGTGATAGTCATAGTTGTTTTTTTTTTAAAGAAACAAACATTACCTGATATTAGTTAAATAACTGCTGTGCTCATATATTAACCAACTTCCTAAAAGTACCTATCCCCAGGAGTAGTCAAAATTTATTATGGCCAACAGTGAACCCCACTAAAACTGTGCAAAAACCCAGTTAGATAAACACTGCTATCCTGTTTTACACATAGGGAAACTGAGGCTTGGAGAAGATAGTTTGTTTGAGATCACTCCACTAGTGAGTAGCAGCCAGGACTTCAACCATATTCTCCCTGACATGAAGTCTATGCATTTTGCACAATGCCATCTTGTTTCTTGGGACCTCCATACTCTAAGTATATTTTTAGTTTTAAATAAATACCTAATATTGATAGCATCAATAACATTACATATTACAGTCTGGTTAATACCAACAGCTGAACTGAATATTTCACAATTATATCACTTATATATGAAGGGTTCATCTTTTTCAGAATTCTTTTACAAATAGTATATTTCATATGTCCTTCCAAATGTCGTGGCTTAGAAAAGGGGTTTGATTTACGTCACTAGGCACATGAAGAAAACTGAAAGATGAAGTAATGAAGGGGCCTGGGAGAACTCACACGCAGACTAACTCGGTGGGAAGGTCTGATTGAGTCTCCCTGTTGACTTTCAATTAACATAGTGCCAGCATTTTTTAAAGACAACCTAGTGGTTGTAAATAATGTAAAATGGAATCTTAAGATTAATCAAAAAGGTGATGCTTGTTGAAAACATTAACATTTCAAAAACTTTAAAAATACTGATGCAATAACATCATCCAAAATATCTCGTTTCTACGGTTGTAATTCAGAATACCAGTGGGATTCAAGCAAATATTGTTTCAAATGTTGGCTTAGAGAAATTCCTGTTTTACTTGAACAAATTCTTACCCTGGGGCTTACCAGCTAGAATCTGGACAAAATATCTGAAGAATGAATCAATCAACTGACCTTGTAAGCAATGATAGTCTGTGCGATGGTTCTCTACAAAAATAAAGGAAAGAAAAAAATGTCACACATCAACTGTCTAAATTTAAACATGCTTCCTTGTTAAAACCTTCATGAGGATTTCTTTCAATTGAAGGTGTGAAGAAGAAAGTCTAAATGCAAATAAATTTATTGCAGCAAAACTCACTTCCATTATTTTCCTAAGAACGGCAAGCAAAGACACTTTGGCCTGCATAACTCATCACTGTCCATGTACACGGGAGCTGCCCTGGGGCTTGAAAGATGTAGGTAATTTTTTCTTCACTAATCTTTTTCTCTTCAAAAACTTTAGTCCCTAATTAGTAGATATCTCAGAGCCTCTCGGTGTAGGTCAGTGTTATACCTGCGGGAAATAGATGCTGTAGGTCTGCTGTAAAATAAAACCTCTATTTGAAGAAGTATCACTTTGCATTACGTGGACGCGAGCTATTACATTCTCTCTTTCTTCAAGGTTTTCCTCGAAGGGAAAATGCACCCTTAGATAATTTATTCCAAGCTCCTTCTGAGGGAGGATAGAAGGCATGGTAAAGGGAGTCCATCTTTTTACCCTGGCTTCATAACTGTAGACTGAGAAAGATTCTGCCTTAATATCTGATGTATTTATATAACTTTCATACTTATTTATAAAATACGCACACATGCACGCGCGCGCACACACACACACACACACAGATTTTCCATATGGAAAACATCATCTCCTTAGTAAAACTTGAGTGGTTTAAGAAAAATTTTTAATGCCAGTATAGAGAACAACATAACAGTGTAATATCAGTGTGAGGTGTACAATACAGTGATTCAACACTTCCAAATGTAACCCGTGCTCATCATGACCAGTGCACGCCTTCACCCCCTTAACTCATTTCATCCATCCCCCACCCACTTTCCCCTCTGGTAACCATCAATTTGTTCTCTCTAGCTTGGAGTCTATTTCCCTCTCTGTCTCTTCTCCTTCTCTCTCTCTTCCCTCTCTCTCTGCTTTTTAGTGGTGTTTTATTTCCTGTCTTTTTCATACCATAATGACGAAATTAGAAATTATAAACGAAAAAGCCTCTCCACGAAACCCTTCTAGTGCTCAGAGACAGCCTTTTTTCTTTTTCTGGTTTCTCTGCTATTATGTTATGACAAAATTCTAGTGACTCAAAGGTGATCACCCCACGCCTTTCCTGCACTTTGAGAAATCGGTATCTCTAGTACTAATAGCATTAACATTAGTGAGCTATGGCACTACTCAATGAGACCTCCGAATTTATGCCTACAACTTGCACCGTATTATTTTGCACTGTTAATATGATGCTCTATGTCTGACATAAGTAGTTTCTTTACCTCTATTCAAATAGAGTCTTAGTGCACAGAAGTCATGCTATTCATATCACAGGCATATCCCCAAACCACCCAGAAGTATATCACATTTTGCCCAATATGGGAGTAAAATAAGTGGTTTTTTAATGTGTTTCTGATTACTGAAAAATTCTTGCCCTGTCTTAGTCACATTGGACAAATTACCAAATATCTTTGGCCTGGTTTTGCCACCTATAAAGTGAAGATAATATGACTGGGTTCATGGGGTTGCAATAAAATTAAGTGTGTGACTATTCCTTCTAAAATATGAAATGTTATACACGCTACTTTTGTGATTAAGCAACCTTCAGGAGTGAATAAGACTTTTGAAAAGAGGTAGCTTTTGTTCATTTTCTAATTATTGTCCATTTTATAATTATAATTACAGAAAATTCATTGACTTTAGAACTTTAAAAGTATCAGAACTCAAGTGAGAAACAAATAGAAACACTTTGGATACATTCGGTATGCACAAATGAGAGCCTGAGAGGGCTCAGTCTGCTGCATGCTGTCTGTGCTGTCTGGACAACCCCGTTTGCCGCCTGTGTCCAGGACGACATGCGTGTCCCCATCTCCTGTGTGGGTGGAGCCCTGTGGAGGACGATTGTGATCTGTCCACAGAAGGGCAACAGTAACACTCTGCAGTTCACTCATTTTGAAGAACTCCATCTTTAGCCGAATCTACTAGTTTTACACTACAGTGACATTAGAAACAATCTTTTGTTCACCTTTTCTTCTTTTGCAAGGCAAAGCGTACTATCTTGAACACATTAAGAAATCAATAGCAATTATTAAAGAATCCAGTTCAAAATAATTATCCATCTTCATTTTATGCTTCATTGTCAGGTCAAAATAAAGAGATTTAGGATGACAGTTCCAAATAAAAGTTGTGTTGTAGATATGCAACATAGACATTTTCCTTACAGCTTAGGGTTCCAGAGCAAGTCACTTGGGCCTAGTGACTTAGAAAAAGTACTGTATATGCTGAAATATTAATTTAGTTAACAACACCTACAAAGGATCATTTGTAACCTGTTGGGATATTTATGTTTTAGAACTGTTTATTCCTCCACATTTTTAAGAGTGTATTATGAAAATGACATAAAGCTTAAGCTACTATCATTCAAAACAGACTGCATGAAAAGATAGGAAAGTAATGAAATGTTCATCTGTTTGCTTAAATTCCAGTTCAAGGAATGTTTAGTTCCAAGACAATAACCACAACTGTTTTTTGCTGACCATTTCTGTCCTAGTACCTAGAATAATGCCAGATATATATTAGGCTTGTGGGTTCAATAAATAAGTGAATTTATGAGGTATCTATAAGACACTGAATTAAGTGCTAGAAATAGGCAAGGGTAGAAAAGACGGGGGTGCCTAGGTGGCTCAGACGGTTAAGCGTCTGTCTTCAGCTCAGGCCATGATCCCAGGATCATGGGATAGAGTCCCGCATCGGGCTCCCTACTCAGCAGAGAGTCTGCTTCTCCCTCTCCCTTTGCCTCTCCCTCTGCTTGTGCTCTCTCTCTCTCTCAAATGAATAAATAAAATATCTAAAAAAGTTAAAAAAAAAAAAAAGATGTACTTTCTATGTCTATCTGTGTATCATACCAGATGCCATATTCTGAACCCCTCCGCTCTGGTGAGAGGAAGGACCATCTTCACTTGGGATCCCTCCAGGAGTCAGTGGGCTGAGTGGGAGAGTGGGAGGGGCCCTCTTCTGGAGGCTCTCACTGTTCCGGCTCTGCACCTGCCCCTTCCTTCTGTCCAGTTGACTTCAGCTGCATCTCACCACTGCTCCCGCTGGCCAGAGCGAACTGCACCACGACCTCAACACAGCACAGGCTGCACCCACACTTGTGAGCTTTTTTTTTTTTTTTAATATATTTATTTATTTATTTAACAGAAGTCACAAGTAGAGGCAGATAGAGAGAGAGGAGGAAGCAGGCTCCCCGCTGAGCAGAGAGCCCCATGTGGGGCTCGATCCCAGGACCCTGGGATCATGACCTGAGCCAAAGGCAGAGGCTTTAACCCACTGAGCCACCCAGGCACCCCGCTTGTGAGCTTTTATCTGTGAATCTGACTCATCCCTTCAGGGCAAAGGCGTTAGGTCCTTAGTGGCACAAGTCATTTTATTTTCACAGCAGTCTGGTTCCCGGCACATAGGAGAGATGGCCAGGCACAGCCATGTTAGCCACAGCTCATGGCCCACCAACAGCCACTGCTCCTTCTAACATTTCGATCCCAGTAATCAGACTCTCTCTACTAATAAATGATTTTTCTCTTGGGGAACTAAAATTCTTCCTCTAAGAGAGTCTCTTTGGAAAAACCCAAAATCCTTCCATCAGATTTGCACTTGCCTGGAGCCCTGTTATGATCTGGGTTCAGAGTCTATCACATGAGGCTCAATGGACACATGCAGTTTATAGAATTTAGCCAGATTATAGAATTTAGGCAGCTGCTTCAGGATCCTCTGTTTTCCACGACAAGTAAGGAGCTCTCCAAACAGTCTATGCCATCAAAGTCTGTTCTGCCCAGAATATTCGACATAGACCCATAAGAGAATGTACTGTTAGGACACTTGCCTGCCTTACAGAGTCCGATCTCTGACAATGCCATTCCATATTGTGTGTGATAAATTCCACAATGCAAGTATACAAAAGGCATGATAGGTATGCAGAGGATAAAGCTGAACCGGAGACTTCGTTAAAAAAAAGGCCTATCACTTGAGTCACGTAGGGTGAACACAATTTCCAGACAAGCAGATAAAGGAAGGAAAAACTCAACCATTTGGAAGGGACAGGATGGGGAAAAAAAAAAAAGAAGTTGGAGGCTGGGGGTTAGGGAGCCAAAAGAGAATGTGTTTGTATAATAGAAGGGGAAAGAAGACAAAAAAAACAAAAGGTAATCTTGAATAAATTCTACATCCACGCAATGCAGATATTTTAAAAATGAAACATATTTAGAGATAATAAGCATAATCCTTCATTGAACTTTAAATATTTGTGACATACTGGTAAGTTAAAATGGTTTAAAACTGCTATGAACACTATGATCTCAGTTGTGGAAAAATATGAAAATATTTGGATAGAAAGAAGTTGAAAGCAGATGTTAAGAATTGCTGTCTTGGAGTACTAAGAACATAAAAAAATGTATTGTTTTCTCTTATTTTTTGTTCCTATTGTTTATATGGATATTGTGATCTTATGTCAACAAACATGTATTAATTATGGATTTAAAATAATGTTAGCAGGAATACACTAGAAAGAGTCAGAAAGTTGCTAGGTATTGGCTTTCTGAAACTGGAGGTCATCTCTAATTTTTACAAAGATATGTTGTAGTACAGAAAACAATATTTCAATATATGTTTAAATGTGTTTATGGTAAAAATGTGTTGGCATACAAATAGTAATTTGGCTTCTTTTTCTTTTATACAAAGTGTATACCGTACATGATAAATATGAAAAAATAGTAAAGTCATACTATTGTGATAAAGTTCTCTGAGTTTGAATCCTGATGGATTTGTATAAACCTAGACCAAGAAGATGAGGTCCACCCTAGTATAAATACATTTTGGTCATTATCGAGAGATTTTGAGGAAGGTTCTCTAACACAAAAGATGGCTCCCTTTTATCTGTGCTCTTTTGTTGATAAAAATCCTTAGCAGTCACCCAACTTTTGCAGGCAAGAGTTAAAATGCAAAAGCTGTCTGAGATGAGAACACGTTTAAAGGTTAAGTTAGCTTGCATTTGTTTCCCAGCTGCCTGGGGGATAGAAGGAATGGGACAATGGGAAGCTTTGCTTCTGATCAGGGGCAGGTGAGAAGATAAGGCTGGAAGCAGCCACTGCTTCTTTTCTTGAGTCTCTGGTCACCAGGCTGTGAGCAACTTGAGAGCAGGAACTATGTTCTACTCATGCCTCGTTAATCCCTGGCCCCTAACACAGTGTCCAGTGCGCTGCAGGAAGTAAGACAAGGAAGGAGGAAGGAGAGGAACAAAAAAAGAACTACTCAAGAAAACTGCTGAGGATCTACCAATATACAGAGGCTGCTAAACACCTGGAAAGAGGTTGTCAGAAGGAAAATAATCTTTACCATTTTTCTCAACATTAACATGGTTGGCTACATCTAGCCACATCTTTCCAGGAACAGATGGAGGAGGACACAAAAGAGAGACAGAAGAGCACAGAAAGTATTTGGTTCCACTACTGGCTGATCAAAAAATACCAAAACAGAAACCCAAACAAACAACAAACAATAACAAAACCCAAAAACAAAAACAAGGAGCAAAGAAAGAAAAGAAAAGAGACAAAGGAAAACAAAAAAAAAATTTTTTTCTTTCCAGCCAAAACAATTTAAAAAATCAATACAGTCCATTACATTCAAGGATAATAACACATTTTAGTAATGTTTAGTGGAATCTAATTAAATGAAGTCTTGTGAAAATTCTTACCATTTAGGTTTCCTTTTCTCTAATAGGAAAACAGCATATGAGTTTAGGAGGGCTTGGAATAGAAATTGAGATTCTAACTACATTTTCTCAGCTTTCTAAAGTTTTATGACAAAAAACAAGGACAATCACGGCACACACATACAGTGTATCTGTCAGGTTAATGGGTAGGTTCTGTGCTCAGAACACCACTAATTTCCATAACTAGAGAAGTGTAGAGATTTGTCTTCTTGTATTAACTCAAAAATACCTACTACTAAGGGATCAGAAGTTCAGAGATTAGTAAGCCTCTCAAATTTAGTCAGTTAAGACTCTTTATCCAGTTTCAACATCTGACTTTTCTTCAGCATGCAGTCATGCCCCCTATAAAGAACATTTAACACAAAAAAAAATGCATTTGAACTGACAAATTAAGGAGATCTTATCCACATTATGAAATGGGGGGGGGGTTAACTTTGATTAAAACCAGTTTATATAATGCAGTTTAAATGATTTGTTTCACAAAAATTGAAATACTATATTGTTCTAAAAGCATTTGTGTGGGGCACATGAGTTGCATCTGTACAATTAATGAAACAAATACATTTTACTGTTGTCTATATACTTTTCCTCTTAAAATCTAATAATCAGTGTTTTGTACTTATGAAAAGAGTAGATAGGTAGAGATAGATGATAGATAAATAGATACAGTGTAAGACAACAATGATTAACATTATTATTTCCATACTGGTACAAGAAAAGAAGAATCAACAGGATTTTGTGGCCAGAACAAATAGAATACCTACACATAAAGACTATATTCTGTCAAATTTCTTACCCAAAAGACAGAAGAAAAAGGAAAGAACTCTAACACTCCAGAATTAAAAGTTAATTTTTATGAGTTAAAAAAAATGCCCAGTGGGCACCTATCTTCTTGGATCTATACACAAACAGTTATGCTTACTTCAGTCACTCAAAACACTCCACAATCCACGGAACAAACTTAGACATACAAGGATAGCTGCTGTTTAAACAGAAAACTAATTTTAAAACTGATTTGATACATGTTTTCAACATATTTTTCTCTCTTTTCCTGTTTGATATTTCAGATTTAAGTTCTTCTTAAAACTCTAAACCTGGGAATATATAAAGTTTGCTTGTGTCTGGTTTCAAAGATGGGCTCCCCCCGCCTTTTCTTTTCTTTTTCTTTTTTTTTTAATGCACAAAATGTCTGCCAAGCCTGAAAATGATGCAGATCATGTTTCTATGTCTGTTAGGTGGCGCTTACCAAGCAGTCTGGCTCTGGTCAGGGATTTTTCAACTGCTCACTGTGGTGGAATTACAGTAGGGGATTGCGAGTGGGGTTAGTGGGAAGGAGGCTTTGTCCCTGCTGCATTTAAAATTACATCTAATCTTATCAAGGCGCTCGTCATTGTTTCTGGCGGCCAGGAGCAGGTACAGTACTGCTTTTGTTCAAGTCAGTAGTTTTGCTGAATAAAGTTGAGGGAAAAGCCAAGACTAAATAATTTTCTTTCAGAACCTCATGTGCTGATTGAAAAAATGCTTTGAAAGAGAACGAAAGAAGGGTGGGGGAGGGAAGAGAGACAGGTAAAGTCACAATGGAAAAGTATCCATGTGTAAGAAAAGAAGCAGTGACTTAAAGATTAGCGGGGAGAACTATTACAGAAAAAATTTGCTCAAAAATACTCTAATTTTTATCCCCTAAAATGGACAGGCTCGTTTTCTTTGGCATAATATTACCATAAAATTCGGGAGACATACTTTGTCTACCTCTTCTGTTTGAGGAAACTAAAAGCTAAAGCAAGTCTACTTTTTTTTTTTTTAATAAATGGCACATAGCAACAAAGCACAGTTTCTCGCCTACAAAAAAATATTCCTAGACCTTGTTTGTACCAAGGGTCCCCCATTGATGTTCCTTTCCTTTTACTATGCTAAAAATGTAAGTTGAAGAGTCTTTGGTCACAACTGTTGAGGTCGTGGTAGACTGGTGACAATGAAGGAGTCGTAAATCCAACTTCAAAAAACTTGCTCTGACTGGCTTTGGACAAAACAGAGACACTATAATTCTAACAACCAGAACAATGTAATCATCAGTGAGAAAAGAACTTCCTGGTTTCCCGTGTGTCAATAAAGATTGCAAGTTAATTCAGACAGAAATAATTGGCATTAAGATTTGCAAGACGTGCCATTATTGTAGTTTGAAAATTAAGATGAGAAGTAGCTTGTTCAAACATGTTCAGTTTTAAAATCTGGTGAAATAACCTTAGTTACTCACAGACGTGCTCTAGAAAATAAAGTTTCTCCCCAAAATGCCTGGTTTGGATTTTTATCATTTATAATTAAATTACATCAAAATAAATTTAACATATTTTCTGAGGCTCAAAAAAATATTTTTCAGTGTGCTTCCAAAAGATCAAAAACCAGATGACTGAACTTCTTGATCAGCAATAGTCTTATAATAATGTTATTATCTATGATTCTCATCTTCATTAGTTTCAGAGTATACTAATTATAATATTTAATTTTATTATTATGGTCAGGAAAGTACCTCAAGCTGTGTGTTATGGAGGGGTGTAAATTTATATTTACATAAATTTATATTTATATAAATTCTGATTAGATGTATTTTAGTGATATTCTCTTTCTCCATGTTATACTATTAAACAGAGAACTATTTTGACACTTTTCAAAATAGTGTGCAGAGAGAATACAGATATAAAAACTACAATTTTAGAAGTGTAAAAACTGCAGAGGTGCATTTTGTACTTTGGTAGATCACGGTAAGTAACATAGGACTAAAATTAACATTCACGTTATTTTTGATGCATTAAAATCAAGTGTACACAAGTCAAAGCATTTTTAAGTTATACTGTAAGTTCTTTAACTGTCACCTTTTGTTCTTATATCCATTTGTTGTGTAGATCATCATGGAATCATTTGATTAATAGCTGCTGTAATCATAGTGCTAAGTTGCTAAAATGAATCATAATCATGATTTTATAATAGTTTTCTCTAAATCAAATATAGTCAGATATTCTATATACATTTTGTCATTTGATTGCATTTCCAGTCATCTAGTAAAAGTAGCAAAGTGTCATCTATTTAAATGGATCATTTTTTAGTATGAAACCTTGTATAAACGGCCTTTGTGCAATTGCATTCACTTTTTCAGTGAGAAAGCTTCGTCACATTTCTTAATCACATTCAAAAATCACCTATTACTGTTAATGTTATATTATCTTTTATTATTTCGTTATAGAAATCAAGAGACAGTATATACATCACCTTTGTCAAAGCCAAATAAATTATTTTATTAAATGTTCAATTAATAAATTTCAAAATGGGGTTTTAAAATTAGGTAGCGGCCCCTGGAAAAGTCCTTCTCTCACATGAATTTCACTTAGAGGTCTTTTACTTCTGCCACTAAAAATTCTTACGTATCTCAATACTGTTGCCATTCACAGGAAATAGGAAATCATGTTTCTCGCTGTTAGTCATACTAAATAAAGACTTCTCATTTTAAATTTGTTTTAGAAATGGATAAGAAATTGAATATTAGTTTTTATTTGCTAATTGGATTCCAAGAATGCATTTAATTTTTAATTTCCTTAAATCATTTCTGTAATTTTTATTAAATAAATTATATTTCCATTTCTGTGTTTCCCAAACTGATCTTATACTGAGTTTTAATAAAAAGCTAGGGCCTGAGGTGGAAGACTGAGCTGGGGAGAAAGAGTAGAAAGGGTTCCTAAAAATAAAAGTTGGGGAGGGGGTTTCTAGTTCTTTTGGCTGTCCTTCCTCCTCTTCACTCACCAATTTGAGACAACTTCTACTTTGTTGTTCTTTTGTTTCTAAGAAGTTCCTTTTCTTCCTCAATTAAATATAAAGATTCAGTAGAGAGTTGAAATATGCTGAAGATTTATCACAACCAAGGAAAAGCAAGGGAAAGAAATGCAGGTAATTTCATTTATGTATAATTACACTACACATCATTTAGAGATGGTTAAATCTGACCATCACGGATTTTGAAAACAAAAAAACTGACCCATAAGATGAATTGCTTTTATCACGAGCTATAGACCATCAGTGATATCATTTTGAGCGCAAAAATTAAAACTCAGATTTTATGAGATACACTAATGATTTGACTATCTTGCAATTTGGAAAATAAACTTTCAATTTAAAAAAAAAAAAGCCTCTTTCCTTTCACAATTGTCAAATTATTTGCTTGGAAGAGAGCCAAATTTGTTTTCTTCGTATGGGCTGATTCTCATTAAACCTTCATCTCCTAGAACAGGGGGCCACATGTTTAGTGACTACTTCAATAGGCTCTCTATGCCACAAGCAATTGCCTGAAATGCTGAGACTTTGAGCACATCTGTCCTGTACAAAACTCAACTCTCACAGTGACTATAGTGAAAATCACATATGCTCAAAGGATATTCAAAATTACACGTGACTTCTTAAGCCGTTCTGATTTGATTAGGGGAAAGCTCAGACGTTTATTAAGATTTAATTAAGTAACAGTCAATGACAAAGTTTTCTCATCACAGAGAAATGAGTGCATTAGCTAGCTGCAGATTTCCTTATGCTGAGTCTCCGCCCCCCGGGGCTCTAACCCAGCCCCATGCGTTCCTTAATTCTGAGCCGGGGAGACCTTTGTAGCTTCATTGGAACTTCACTTGTCCAGCCCCAGGCTCCTTCACCACTTCCCACCATCTACCTTCACCCTCGCCTCCCTCAAATTCAAGAAGCTCAACAAGAGGGAAGTAAAATTTGGGGGTGGTGGTGGGGTTTGGAGCAGGACTCAAGGCCCAGGCGCTCTACCAGTTTGGCCTTGAGGCTTAATGAATATTATTTGTTACAATGGGACAAAGTGGTTGAATAATCTTTGAAGGATAAAAAACCACCATTAGAAAACCCCCTCCACCATAGAAAGCTATAGTCTGAATCCCCGCCAATGTACACTTTTTTTGCAACAAAACCTACTCATAAACTGGAGGTGTGTATTCTAAGGAAATAAAAAAATAACAAAAATTTCAAATTAAAGAATGTAGTCCTAATGCTCAGGCACACCATTAACAGATAGGTTGCAATTTGAGCAGCCCACAAACAAATCCAAAAGGGCAAATATCTATGCCATTTTAAAGGAAGTTGTCAGACAAAAACAAATTGTCATTCTAGTATTAGGGGATGAGACAGAAAAGGCAAGAATTCAAGACTTGACAGTCTGTGTCTTTAGTTAGGTAGAGGGAAACAGTCTTACATTCTTCATTAACATTAGCTTTTGTTAATTAGGAAATTTCTTACCGTGAAAAACACTAACAGAAATGCCGAAGTGTTGCCAAACTCAGCCAATATTTGACCTAGCAAATACATCATGCGAGGATTTTCACAAGTGCTTCCTCGTAGAACTAATATTTAATTTATTGTAAGATTGTTTTTTGCTGTAACAATATATCTCTAATACAAATTCATTTTTTTTAATTTTTCCCATGTTTAAGAAAGGACCTCTATTTTCCAAGGAAACCAGCTTCCAAAATAACTTACCCAATTTTGTGATAAATTTAAGTTCTGGTGGGTTGAAATCACAAGCTGTGTGTTTCTTGTCTTCTCTACAAACATGTTGCTTTATCAGACCTTCTTTACACGAATTCTCTTGATTTTCACTATCATCAAAGAAAATTCAAATTATCTGCTTTCAAAGCACTGAAGATTACATTATTTCTCCATGATGAGCACACTGCATTTTTATGTGGCGCGTTTATAGGACACATGTGCCACAGCGAGCTCGTTCCACCCAGCAAAACCTGTGAAGTATGTTGTGGTAGGTGGTCCGTTCTGACGTTGATGGAAGAGAAGACCAAGGTTTGGAAGTGAAGGTTTTTCGTGCATTCATGGAAAACCCAGCCTCTTACAAAGTTGCAACTGCTTCATTGCATTAATATCTGAACACAATCAACTCAAATTCATTTAGTCGGGTGGAGGTGAAATGAGGGCTTTGGGAATCACGGTTTTATTCTGGTATATATGCTTTTAAATCCCTGGAACCATCTGACCGGAGGTAGAAACAAGCTAATAGATGCAAGACAGAGATCAGAGGAATATTTGCCTTGTCGATTCCTACACGGAAACCAATTTTGTGTGGGTTCATGGTTTTTGTTTTTTTTTTTTTCCCCCCTGTTTTACTCTGGATTGCTTCCCATACCATTTTACAAAATCTTTCATTTTCGAACTTTCAAAGATTTTCCCAATCTTTCAACCGATCTGAAGTTGCCGATGTATTTTCTCTCTGATAGACCCAGACGTGCATTCTGTCCTTGAGCCCGATCTTAGGTTTCGGCTCACACCCGGGATGAGTTCAGGAGGGCTGCAATGAGTCCATGCAGTTCCTTTGATGCTTGGGGTTTTACACATCCACAAAGCAGCCCAGTCTCTGGCTCCTCTCACAAAATAGTCTTTGCAGAAGCTGCAGTGGAGAACTTTCTGATGACGTTTTCCTGCGATCTAAGGGAGTAACTTTTTTTTTAATTTTAAATTTTTTTAATTGACTACTTTTTAAATCTCCTAATTTTGCACAATTTAGATTCTTTCTATTGGAAATAAAAATCCAGGTTTTTTCAGGAGGTTTTTAAAAAACATAACCCACAGAATTATAACAAAATGTTTCTTTTTTTAGTACAAAAGAAAACGCATGTAAATTTTTAGGGTCAGCTAGATTCAACATTACCAAAATTCTATCTCGCAAAATAACCTGCCAGCTAGCTAGAAGTCCAGAATGTTTCTCCTTCTCTGGCTCACACACTAGCCTTCCTCAGGGCATTTAAATATCAGTTTGAAATTGTTGAAACACTCTAAAATTTAGGATAAGTGCTGGAAAAGTCTAGCGCAAAAAATAATAGCAATACATTTCAGTTGTTGTGATTTGGAAGAACTTATCTTCTTCCCCTGAGGGCTTAATGAACGCTGCAACTTTTAGCCTGATTTTTAAAATGCATTGACAGCTTTTCTAATGTTCCTTAATCAGCTTTAATTTCTCAGTGATTTTAGTTGGTAGTGTTACTGTATTTGGAAAAGATAAAAAGAATCATTTAAGAGGTTTTTTTTTTTTTTTTTTGCTCCTTTCATTCCATCTTAAAAACATAAGGCATAGAGAGTGATAATGGACTGAGTTCCAATAGCTTTTGATATTCACCCACCAAATTGTTCATTAAAGAGAAATACCAAAAAGGAAAGAATAAAATGTCTGGTTTTTATCATATGAAAACTCCTAGTTGTTTTTTTTTTTTCCCTCTTTTATCATGTAGGTGGTAAGCGGGACCTTAACAGGGTACAGAGAGGCTTCCCACAGCATTTGCTCGGAAAAGCTAAAATGTTCCAAGTTTTGTTGTGCAAATGGTTCAAACAGTTGAAACTGTGTTTCTGTCACCTGAAGAAATAACCTTGAAAGAGACTAAGGTTGCCCTGGGTCAGACACAGTGAACCAAGCAATCTGAAACATAGTGTGTGGTCCTTCCTTTTTCTACCAAGCTGCTTCTGGTCATTTCCCAAAAATGTATCATGGAAACATATGTATGTAACAGATTTTAAGGGCAAATGAGAAATGCTCCATCTCCCTGCTTAAGGAAGTTAATGGGATCCAATAAATTCTTTTATAAATATTTTCCTTCTCGATGTAACTGAGATGCCACAGCATCTTGGATCCATATATATCTGGGAAATTTTTCTCAAATAACTAAATTTGGCCAACCTACCTCTGATTTCAGATGACCTCTAGGCAGATTTCCAGGAGGAAGACAATCTCAAGTAGTGTCTGTTTCTGGTCCAAAGGGCTACTACGTCGTATCGAAGGTCTATGAGTTCTAGCTCTGCCATTAATTTACTCAGCAAATACCTATTGAAAGTTTAGTATCTTCTAGACACTATAGTTATCACTGGATATACAACAATAAGTAAGAAAGTCACCACTCTTGTCTTGTGGACTTTTGAGGCTATTAAAATAGTCAGACGGGGCGCCCAGGTGGCTCAGTCAGAAAAGTGTCTGATCTTGATCTTTGCTCAGGTCATGATCTCAGGGTCTCTGTTCTGGGCGTGGAGCCTGCTTACGATTCTCTCTCTTTCTCTCCCTCCACCTTTCTCCCAGTTGCCTCTCATACTCTCTCTCAGCAACAACAATAATAATAATAAAGTCAGATGAGCAAATAAGTCATTATAACACAGCATGATAAAAGTTATGACAAAGAAGTACAGAATTTTAAAGCCCCTGGGAAGAGCACTATATTAGTTTCCCATGACTGCTTGTACCAAACTGTCAAAACTCAGTGGTTTAAAACAATATAATTGTATTATATTATAATTCCAGGGGTCAGAAATCTGAAATGCATCTCACTGGGCTGACATGAAGGGGCCAGCAGGACTATGTTCCTTCTGGAGGTTCTGGAAAGAATCTTTAGTTTTCTTTTGCTTTGTCCAGACTCTAGAGGCTGCCTGCCTTCCTTAGTTTGCCCCTGCCTTGCCACGTTTAAAGTCATCTTGGCCAATGGAATTTTTTGTTTTCTTGGCTTTCTTTTCACATTGCATCTCTTTGACACTGAATCTTCTGGCTCCCCATTCCACTTGTAAGGACTCTTACAACTGCATCGGGCCCACCTAGATAATCCACGAGAGTCTCTCCATTTCAAGGTCACCTGATTAACAATTTATATGCCATCTACAATCTTAATCCAGCCTTTCCTGGTAACATAACATGTACATGGGTCTAGGGATTAGGACTAGAAAGTGGACCTCATTGAGGGCTGTTTTTCTGCCTATTGTAAGCAGTCTGGAATGAGAAGGATACAGTGTGAGGAAAGGCTTCTTACAGGGCTAAAATGTAAGATAAGTCTTGAAGGATAAGTAGAATTTAGATAGATAAAAGGAAGATTTAACAGGGCTGGGGGGCCTTCTCTGTTTTGATTATAGCAACAGCATGTGTAGGGACCCAGGAGGTACAGAGAACATGGGAAGATGTAAGAAAAAAGTAAGTGAGGTCTGAGTTGCGACTGTGAGGGTAAGGGGATGTCTGGCAAGAGACAAACACCAATGGTTAAGCAGTTACACAAGACATTGGAAAAGACGGTAAGAGTTAGGAGTGTGCTAACTGGAATGCAGACAGGAAATGCAGGGAACAAGGTGACTGACACCATTGAACAGTATGTCACCCTGGGTTGGCCAATGGAGGTCAAACCCCAAGTTTGGAGGTGCATTGAAGGGCATGGGACAGTTAACAGGATAGAAAAAATAATTTAGTTGTAGCTAACTCAAGTAGAAGGACACAAACAGTCCTGGGCAACTCTGCATGGAAGCAGCCATAGCAAAATGGATTAATTTCAAAATGAATTATAGTTTGGCTTAGTGCCATGACAGAGAAGTACAGCATGCAAAGACAATACACATAGGAAGCCCTAAACTTAGCTGGGTGTCAGGGAAACTTAAAAAGAAACATTTAAGGGGCGCCTGAGTGGCTCAGTGGGTTAAGCCTCTGCCTTCGGCTCAGGTCATGATCTCAGGGTCATGGGATCCTGCTCAGCGAGGAGCCTGCTTCCCCCCTCCCCTCTGCCTGCCTCTCTGCCTACTTGTGATCTGTCTGCGAAATAAATAAATAAAATCTTAAAAAAAAAAAAAAAGGAAGAAGAAGAAACATTTAAGCTGAAATTTGCATGATAAGAAATCACCAGATAAAGGGGGAGGGACTTCAGGCAGAGAGAACAGCAAACATGCAGAGCCTAAGGTAGGAAGGAGCATGCTCTGTTCCAGAAGTCAAAAGGTTAGTACCTTACGAGAGAGAGAAGACAGGGAAAAAGGAGAGTCAGACAAGTCAAGATTGGTGAGATACAAGGATGGGAGTGGGTATGGGGTCATAGAGTCCTGTAGGGTCTGTTATGAATCAGAAACTTGGTCCTGAGAGCGTTGAGAAGCTACCCGTAGTTTAACCGAAAGAATGGCAGGATGGAATACCCTTTAGAGAGATCATCTGGCTGCAGTATTTTTACTAAGGCAGTAAAAATAATATACCTGGGGGCTACTGGGTGGCTCAGTGAGTTAAAGCCTCTGCCTTCGGCTCAGGTCATGATCTCAGGGTCCTGGGATGGAGCCCCGCATGGAGCTCTCTGCTCAGCAGGGAGCCTGCTTCCCCCTCTCTCTCTGCCTGCCTCTCTGCCTACTTGTGATCTCTCTCTATCAAATAAATAAATAAAATATTTAAAAATAATAATAATAATATACCTGTGAAAGAGCCCTGTGGTTTGCTTGGGTGGAAAGACTGTATACATTGGAAAGAGAAAAAGAGAAGCAATCACTCCTGGAAGAAAAAACTGAGTTGATGAGTTGATTCTGCCTTCCAGAGATATGGCATAATTCATCTCTGGGGAGAAGGCTCTTTTTTTGTTTTGTTTTGTTTTGTTTTTTTGTCTTTGTTTTGTTTTGTTTTGTTTTGTTTTAGAAAAACACCTTCATGGTGGAAGCTGTTTCCTTTCGTTGAGAAAGTTCAGGTCTCTGACCTAGATGTTTGGGGCTGGATGGGTGAGCTAGAAATCAAAGCCGAACTCTCACTCCGCAAAATAAGTGAGAAGAATTTGGCTGTGCAGCAGGCAGCCTGGGAGAGGGGCCTGGGAAAGAGGAGAAAGGGGAGTTGCCAGAAAGATCTAGGAAAATAATAAAGAGCGCTGCTGGCACATAGCTGGAGGCTGGAGCATACAAGGGCGCACAGCCATGAAAAACTTCCGATAGAGGGGATGGTTGACAAATTACTGGGAACGTTCGTATCTATAGCTGACATTAAAGTTGCGGTATTTTCAGACCTGTAATTACCTTCTGCAACCCTCGCGTCTGTGGTAAAAGGCTGCCACTCTTAGGAGCCCCAGTTTGTGGTGCTCTGCGAGGGTGCAGGAAGACGAGCGGCACCCCACACCAGGCCAGCACAGGCAGGGAGAGCGGGCGGTGGTCAGGAGTGAGCTGCAGCGCGTGTGCCTCACAGATGGGCGCTGGCATGGGAGCACACACACTCCAGAAAAACTCCAGAGACTGGGGAGGATTCCAGCCTTCCCACAGTAGAGTTCAAGGCATTTGACTTAGATACGAAAGTTAAGGATGACCATAGGAAACTTGCAGATATGAAAAATAGAAAACATCTGGATTGTAGCTGTTTATATTTGGGATCAAACCAAACACGATGCTTGAGAGCTACGACGATTTAATGTTTGTTCTCATGAAAGTCTTGACAAATTTTTTTGGAAATGTCCCGCTAAGGCTGTCTTTGCAGATGTCATTTATAGGTTACTGAATAAAGAATATAATAAAGTATCAAATGTTACATAATATACAAAATGAAATCTAATATTCTCTTGATCAGAATTAATCCACGGTCAGAATGCATCAATGTATTGCCAATATGAATGTTGCTTTTCTAGCAAATCCTGGCCACAATGACAAAAAAAGTCTGATCTTTAGATACCATCATGGAAATGGCAACCAAAGTTAATAACCAAAAAATAAGCTTTATATTGTGTGGCCTTTATTAAAATGCCAAAACACAGGAAAACTTTTTAACAAAACATTTTGTTTCAGGGGCTTGCCCAAGCTTTGTTTTGTTTCGTTTTGTTTTCTTTTTTCTTTTTTTTAACTTTCTAGTTTACTTGAGTTTATAGAAGGATTTCATCTGCTTTTACAAATTCACTGGTCATGATGAGGACATTAAGAGGGCAGCTGTTAAGAAATTTCTGTGACCACCCATAAAATATGCACATATAAAAGCAAAATAGATTTTCAGGATGTTTTGTGGGGGACATTTTTATAGATCTGCATAATCATAGCTATCCAGATATATCATAGCCATAATTTTAACTTTTAAAAAATTTATCCAGGCGCTTGTGAGAAAGGCAGAATCATCCTTTCTTCTCTACATTGCGTTATGTGTGGCTTGCCATGAAGTCCATATTCGTGAAAAATGTCAACTCAACTTCATTTATGTTTTCTGTTCACCTGTGATTATTTAGAAACATTTATAGTCAGTATTAAGATTCAAGTCAAAGAAATGTAAATGGTCTTTTTCTTCTAAGTCTTCTTTCATTTTCCTTATTTATATTTCAAAATGTTCAGCTCAATAATGTTTGAGGTTTCCATAAGAAAGCAGGTTTCCATGACATCAGCTCTACAAAGGCACAAATAAATTATTTTGTGAGGCAATATTAGTTTTGCCTTTGCCATTCACCTACTCAATCCTTTTTGAACAAGAATCTATGATAAATCAGACAGTCAGCATGTGACTCTCATAACCTGTATAGAAATGACCAGCAACATCCCTTACGCTCACATGTCCATGGAGAAATAAAAGACAAGAAATGCTGTGTAGTAAGTGCTTTTGTTCTGTAAGTACAAATTCATATTTTGCTTTTCTTTTTCCTTTTTGCAAGAATGTATTCTGCTACATGATTTGTGACACCACAAATTCTGTTTCTATCATTTTCTAATTACTAAGAGCCCAAGAAAGTATTAGCATTAAGGGCATCCTGTTTTCCAAGAAAACCAGTCTGTCACTTGTCCAGAGTTCATTTTCTTGATCCTTATGTTTTTATCAATAAAATCAAATAAGATTTGAATGATCCCATTCTTAACATCCCTCACATTAGTTTGGTTATGGCATTCTTGCAAAAGGCTATTGTACACAGTCATCTTTTTAAAAAGAAGAGAGTAATATTAAAGCCAAAATTAAAGCCAACTTACTTTGACCTTGCTTATAATAACGAACAGGTGTTTAGCACTATTGACGCCGTTCAAGATCATGCTAGGCACTGTTAATTGAATATCTCGTTAATTCTCACAAGAACTCAAAGCTGTTAAGTAGCAGTTTCTATGGTTCAATGGTTCTCAAACTTGAGTGTGCATTAGAATTATGTGGAGTTCAAACTACGTGTTAAATACTTGCTGCAAATACTTGCTTGCAGTTTCTGATACTAGTCGGTCTAGGTTAAGGCCTGAGAATTCGCATTTTGAGGAGGTTCCCCAGCAGTGCTGGTGCTGCTGGTATGTGGACCACACTTTGAAACCACTGTTACGGATCTGGTTTCAAAGTACCATGGCCCACAGGCCAAATCCAGCCAACAGGGCTTTTTCTTGTTCAGTCCGCAAGCTAAGACTGGTTTTAGTTTTGAATAGTGAAAAAAATTCAGTGACACCTGGGTGGCTCAGTCAGTTAAGCTTCTGCCTTCGGCTCAGGTCATGATCCTGGGTCCTGGGATCAAGTCCCACACTGGGCTTCCTGCTCTGCAGGAGCTTGCTTCTCCCTCTCCCACTCCCCCTGCTTGTGCTCTCTGTCAAATAGATAAAACAAAATCTTTTTTAAAATAGTGAAAAAAAATTAAAAGAATATTTTGTGACACAAAAAAATCACATGCAAGTCAGATTTCAGTATCCATAAATAATATTTTATTCAACTACAACATGCTCATTCATTATATATTGTCTATAGCGACTTCCATATTACAACAGCAGAGTTGACGATTTGTGAAAGACACTGTATGGCCTACAAAGTCTATCCACCCTTCATAGGAAAACTTGTCAATCCTAGGATTCCTGGGTGGCTCAGTCAGTTAAGCGCCTGCCTTCTGCTCAGATCGTGATCTCTGGGGTCCTGGGATCAGTACCCCATTGGGCTCCTTGCTCAACAGGGAGTCTGCTTTTCTTTCTGCCCACTGATCCCCTGCTTGTGCTCTCTCAGTCACTCTCCCTCTTTGACAAATAAATAAATAAAATCTTAAAAAAAAATGTGCCAATCCCGTACAGCACGGTGACTATAGTTAATAATATTGTATCATATATTTGAAAGATGGTAAGAGAGTAGATCTTTAAAGTTCTCATCACACACATGCACACACACACACACACACACACACACACACACAGATTTTAACTGTGTGATGATCAGTGTTAACTACTCCTGCAGTGGTGATCATTTCACAGTTCACATATATATCGAATCATTTTGTTATACACCTGAAACTAATATAACGTTTAGGTCAATTATAACTCAATAAAAAATTGCGAATCCCTGTCATAGATGGAAGCAAGATCTAGGTTACTTAGCTAGCATGTTGGGCTTCACACCCAGGTCAAACTTTATTCAGATAAGAGTTCACATTCTTGACCATTTCTAAAAGATGCAGAAATTTACTTTCTTATAACAATTGTATTTGGCATACAATGTTATATTAATTTCAGGTTACCAAACAGTGATTTGACAATTCTATGCCATATTCAGTGCTCACCACTGTAAGTGTAGTCACTTACACCACATGAAGGTGTTATTAACTATATTCCTTATGCTGTTTTTTCGATCTCTGTGACTTATTTATTTTATAACTGGAAATTTGTACCTCTTAATCCTCTTCACCTAACTCACCCACCCCTTACTCACCTCCCCTCTGACAGCTACCAGTTTTCTCCCTGTATTTCAGAGTCTGTGTTGTTTTGTTTGTTTCTTCATTTACTTTGTTTTTCAGATCCCCACAATAAGTGAAATCCTATGGTATTTGTCTTTCTCTGACTTATTTCACTTAGCATAATACCCTCTAGGTCCCTCCAGGTTGTTGCAAATAGTAAGATTTCATTCTTTTCTGTGGTTGAGTAATATTCCACTGCATATGTTTACCACGTCTTCTTTATCCATTCATCTATTAATGGACACTTAGGTTTGCTTCTATTATCTGGCTATTGCAAATAACGCTGAAATAAACACAGGGATGCATATATCTTTTTGTATTAAGGTTTTCATTTTCTTTGACTAAGTACCCAGCAGTGGAATTACTGGATCATATGGTCTTTCTATTTTTTAATTCTTTTGAAACTCCATACTGTTTTCCACAGTGTCTCTACCAATTTATGCTCCCAACAATGGTGCACAAGTGTTCCCTTTTCTCCACATCCTCGCCAACACTTGTTAGTGTTTGTCTTTCTGATACTAACCATTCTGACTAGTCTGAGATAATATCTCATTTTGATTTGCATTTCCCTGATGATTAGTGATGTTGAGCATTTTTCATGGGTCTGTTGGCCATCTGAATGTCTTCTTTGGAAAAATGTCCATGTTTTTAATCCAATTGTTTGGGTTTTTTTTGGTGTGAAGTTATGTTAGTTCTTGATACATTTTGGATATTAGTCCCTTATTGGATACACCATTTGCAAATATCTTCTTCCATTCATAAATTTGTCATTTTGTTTTGTCCATAGTTTCCTTTCCTGCGCTAAGACTTTTTATTTTGGTATAGTCCCAATAATTTTTTTGTGTTTGTAACGCTTGTCTGAGGAGACATATCTATAAATATGTTGCTA
This sequence comes from Lutra lutra, assembly GCF_902655055.1. Classification (NCBI taxonomy): domain Eukaryota; kingdom Metazoa; phylum Chordata; class Mammalia; order Carnivora; family Mustelidae; genus Lutra; species Lutra lutra. The sequence goes on along the minus strand of NC_062282.1, from coordinate 37,896,055 downwards.
TAGCTGATTTCCAGAAGATTACTGTCTATATTTTCTTTCAGGAGTTTGAAGATTGCAAGTCTCACATTTAGGTTTTTAATCTATTTTGAGTTCATTTTTGGGTATGGTATAAAACAGTGGTCCAGTTTCTTTTCCTTTTTTTTTCTTTCTTTCTTTTTTTTTTTTTTTTTAGGATTTGTTTATTTATTTGATGAGGGGAGGGGCAGAAGGAGAGAATCTCAAGCAGACTCTGCACTGAGCAAGGAGCCTTATGCAAGCCTCGATCTCACAACCCTGAGCTCATGACCTGAGCTAAAACCAAGAGTCAGACGCTTAACCAACCGAGCCACCCAGGTGCAGTGGTCCAGTTTCATTCTTTTGCATGTTGCTGTCTAGTTTTCCCAACCCCATTTATTGAAAAGGCTGTTTTCCCCATTGTATATTCTTGCTTCCTTTATCATACATTAATTGACCATAAAAATGTGGGTTTATTTCTGGACTCTCTACCCTGTTCCATTGATCTACATATCTATTTTTGTGCCAGTAACATACTGTTTAGAGTACTATAGCTTTGTAGCATGTCTTGAAATCTAGGATTCTGACACCTCCATCTTTGTTCTTCTTTCTCAATATTGTTCTGGCAATTCAAGATCTTTCGTAGTTGATACAAACTTCAGAACTATTCTAGTTCTCTGAAAAATGTTATTGGTATTTTGATAAGTATTGCTTTGAATCTATAGATTGCTTTGTGTAGTATGGAATTTTAACAGTATTAATTCTTCCAATCCATGAACATGGAATATCTTTCCATTTGTTTATGTTGTCTTAAATTTATTTTATCAATATCTTATAGTTTTTAGGAGTACAGGTCTTTCACCTCCTTGGTTAATTTTATTCTTAGGTAGTTTATTCTTTTTGGTTCAGTTGTAAATGGAGTTGTTTTCTTAATTTCTGTTTCTGTTACTATGTTATTAGTGCATAGAAATGCAACAGATTTCTGTATATTAATTTTTTATCTTGCAACTTTACTGAATTCATTTATTTTTACTGAACTCAATTTATTAGTTCTAATAGTTTTTTGATGGAATCTATAGAACTTTCTCTAAATAGTGTCATATCATCTGCAAATACTGGCAGTTTTAATTCTTCCTTACCAATTTAGATGTCTTTTATTTCTTTTTCTTGTCTGATTGCTGTGGCTAGGACTTCCAGTACTATGTTGAATAAAAGTGGTGAAAGTAGACATCCCTGTCTTTATTCTGACCAAAGAGGAAAAGCTTTCAGTTTTTCACCATTGCATAAGATATCAGCTGTGTGTTTTGCATGTATGGCCTTTATTATGTTGAGATATGTTCCCTCTCAACTCACTTTGTTGAGCATTTTTATCATGAATAGATATTTCATTTCATCAACCATTTTTTTGCATCTGTTTAAATGATCAAATGGTTTTTATCCTTCTTGTTAATGTGATGTATCACACTGATTGATTTGCAAATACTGAACCACACTTATATCCCTGGAATAAATCCTACTTGATTATTGAGGAATGATTCCTTTCAATGCATTGTTGAATTCAGGTTGCTAATACTTTTCTGAGAATTTTTGCATCTATGTACATCAGGGATATTGACCTGTAGTTTTCTTTCTTTCTTTCTTCATCCTTTTTTTTTTTTTTTTTTTTTTTTTTTTTAAGTAGTGACTTTCTCTGGTTTAATATCTGGGTAATCCTGGCCTGAAAGAATGAATTTGGAAAATTTCCTTTTTTTTTTTTTTTTTTTTTTGCAATAGTTTAATTAAAAAGAAAGAATTAATTCTTCTTTAAATGTTTGGTAGAGTTCACCTGTGAAACCATCTGGTCTCAGACATTTGTTTCTTTGGAGTTTTTGATTACTGATTCAATTTTATTAGTAATAATTGCTCTGTTCCAATTTTCTATTTCTTTCTGATACAGTTTTGGAAGGTTGTATTGTCTAGGAATTTAACCATTTCTTATTGGTTATCTAATTTGTTGGCATATGATTTTTCATAGTATTCTCTTATATATTTTTAATTTCTATGTTTTTTATTATTATTTCTCCTCCTTCATTTCTGATTTTATTTATTTGAGTTCTCTCTATTTTTTCTTAATGAGTCTGGCTAAAGGTTTGCAATTTTATATATCTTTTTGAAGAACCAGCCCTTGCCTTCATTAATCTTTTCTATTTTTTTTTTGTTTTTTAGTTTCTATTTCGCTTATTTCTGCTGTAATATTTATTATTTCCCTCCTTCTGCTAGTTTCAGGCTTTGTTATTCTTTTTCTAAGTCCTTCAGATGTAAGTTCAGGTTGTTTATTTGAAATTGTTCTTGTTCTTAAGGCAAGTCTGTATCACTATACATTCCCATCTTAGAACTGCTTTTGCTCCATTTCAAAGATTTTGGGTCATTGTGTTTCATTTTCATTTTTCTCCATGTATTTTTTAATTTTCATTTTGATTTCTTCATCAACCAATTTGTTGTTTGGTAGAATGTTATTTAACTTCCGTGTGTGTATGTGTTTTTTCCAGTTTTTTTTCTTCTGATGGACTTCTAGTTTCATTCCATTGTGGTCAGAAAAAATGCTTGATATGATTTCAATCTTCTTAAATTTATTGAGACATGTTTTGTGGCCTAACATGTTTTAGTCTGGAGAATGTCACATGTGCATTTGAAAAGAATGTATATTCTCTTGGTTTTGGATGGAATATTCTATAAAAATCTGTTAAATCCATATGGTCTACTGTGTTGTGCAAAGGCAATGTTTCTTTGTTGATTTTCTGTCTGGATGATCTAGTCCACTGATGTAAGTGGAGTGTTTAAGTCTCCTCCTATCATTGTATTACTATCAGTTGCTCCCTTTATGTCTGTTAATACTTGCTTTATGTATTTAGGTACCCCTGTTTTGGGTGCAGAGATATTTACAGATGTTATATTCTCCTGTTGGATTGATTCCTTTATCATTACATAATGTCCTTCTTTGTCTCTTGCTACAGTCTTTATTTTAAAGTCTATTTTGTCTGTTATAAGTATTGCTACACTGGCTTTTTCTTCTTTGCTTCTATTTGCATGGAATATCTTTTTTTACCCCTTTACTTTCAGTGTGTATGTGTCTTTAGGTCTGAAGTGAGACTCTTGTAGGCAGCGTATAGATAAGTCTTATTTTTTCATCCAGTCAGTAACCCTATATCTTTTCATTAGTGCATTTAGTCTATTTACATTTAAAGACATGTAATTATTGTCATTTTATTGATTGTTTTCTCATACTTCTAGTTCTCTATTCCTTTTTTCTTGTCTTCCACTGTGGTTTGATGACTTTCTTTAGTGTTGTGCTTGCACTACTTTCTCTTTATTTTTTGTTTAACTATTAGAGGTTTTTGATTTGTGGTTATCATTGGGTTCATATATAATATTCTATGTGTATAGCAGTCTATATTATGTTGATGTTTCCTTAAACTTGAACACATTTTAAAAGTACTAAAGTTTTACCTTCATCCACATTTTATGTATATGATGTCATATTCCACATCTTTTTATTCTGTGTATCCCTTGACTAATTTTTGTAGATATAATTGATTCTACTGCCTTAGTGTTTTAACCTACATACTGGTTTTATAAGTCATTAATCCAGTCATATTTTATATATGTCAGCTTTACTTGTGAAATTTTTTACTACTTTATTATTTCTACTTATGGACTTTTCTTCCCACTTAGAGGAAATCCACTGTTTTTTAATAGATCGCTTGAATTAGTAATGTCAATAATCTCTGGCACTTTTTCACTGGTTCATTAGTTGTTTTTGTTCAAATTTCTTTTCATTCTCATCAAACTCTATCTTCCTTCTCCACAGTACTGCCATCCTTGTTCCATTAGTATTACATCATTGTCTTTTTTGCCCAGAGGATTATTTGCATCGAGGGAAACTATTTGATTCACCTGAAGTTTATTTAGATTTGGTGAATCTATTGCTCAGAAAATTATCTTGTTGCTTCAATGGCATACTTAGGATAAATAGAGGAGTATACATTTCATAAAAGATCTCTCAGATTATTTCCATATTTCAGAGTAATAACTTGATGGGAAAAGCAGAAACACTTCTGAAGTTCAGCTAGGATTATATAGGAATAAAAAATGAAGTAATAATGATGACCTCATAGGTTCAGGCAACAGGGGTTGACTGATGCGGTTAAGATTTCTGAAGGCAGATCAGGGCAGTGTATTTCACAGGGATATCATCATCCACAAGAGCAAGAGGAGTGTCAGCAGTCAAAGCTCCTAAACTATCACCCAGACTGTCAACACCAAGCTATTCAAAATAGCATCATACAGCCTCAGACTTTTTTCTAATTCACCATTTCAGGTTTCTTGGAGAGGGAGGGAAAAAAGGAAACTCAATGCATTATTTCACATACATAAACAATGATTTGGGAAAAACTTAAAGTAGATTTATAGAAAAATCTTCTAAAATTTCAGTAAAGGAAATTGTATGCTCGAGCTGTACAGCTTTTTAAAAGCAGAATCAAATCTCTTCACTTTTTGTCAGGATTATTTGACCGGTTCTGCTCAATCTCGTTATTGGAAATAGAGCAGTTTACCCATAAATAATTGAAATGAAATGGAATTAGACAAGAGAATCTATAAGTAAACAAATATTGAGACTGTTTATATTTCTATGAACTGGTAAAGAACAGAGATGGGAAATTTCTCTATGCCAAGTAATTCATTGAAGGTCTTAATCAATTTCAAATAAAAACCTCACAGTTTAAGTCTCATTATATCACTTTCAATTTGAAACATGGTAATTATTAGCTCTTTTCTTAATTAATATTTTCAAGATTGCTGCACTAATTATCTACAGATTTTTAAGGTGGTATTTAAGAATATAAGTCCAAAAGAGACGATGTATTCCCACTGGTATTTAGGCTAGTTGCCAACTTGTCTCCCTTCTGACAATGCTGGCTTTGAACCAGGAATAGAGAAAGGAACAGCTGACATTTGGAAAACAAAACTTCATACTCCATCAATATTTTAAATAGTAGCTGCAAAAAGCAGAAATAAGAACAAATTTTTTAAACTCAATATAGCATATCTGGTCAATGTTCTTCAATTACACTTCTAATTTTTAAAATGAAATTCACCTAAAATCATAGTTTTGCAAACTGAGTAATTTTACTAGCATTTTTAATAATAGCAGATCACTACCTTCCCTATTAATATCTAGTAATCTTGATTATTAAACATAAACATGAATGGCAAAATATAGAAGGTTGTTTAAATCAGGTGATGGGTAAATGGAAATTTATTATACTTTCCACTTTTCATTATGTTTGGAAAGTTTCCTAATAAATTTTTTTAAGAAAAATACATAAAAATAAGAGATCATATTTCTATACTGATGGAGCAATTAAAGAGATTCTATTAAGTTAAATAAATCTCTGGAAGACCTAACTAATGACATAGTTCAAGCATTTACTTCTGCAGTCCTTATTCTGAACATTTTAATAAAAGAATTGTTGAAATTCAAGCCCAGAAAACACTGATCCAGGTTAAAATAGAACTTAGGTAAGTATGTCATAATTTTTGAAAAACGGAAAGCTCCAATTCAATGCTAGTCTGTTTTGGATAAGTCATAATACTAAAAAATATTGAAACCTAATGAGGGAGAGAGAAAAAAATTTACATGGCCAAATTTTACTGCTGCACTAACAGCTTCCATTTTAAAGTCTTCCAATTCTGCTGCTGTTTTCCATTGTGAAGGTTCTTTCTTAAAGAGGTGAGATGTAAAATAAATATGAAAGCTATAGAGTGGAACTATGCCTAATGCCCCGGGAATTTTCAGAAGGGTTAGAGATTGAGTGTCTTTTACCTGTGCCAAATTTGTTGCAAGTCCCCAATGTCAAAATTAAAGGATAGGCCCTCAAACGTATGTCAGACACGGAACTATATCAGACAATTATCAGAATTGATTAATTTGAGGAATAGCTAATAGAGCTGTCACTGGTCAATAAGAAGACCAGGAGTAAAGGTACTAACTGGACAAAAAAGAATCAAAGGGCCTAAATAATTCTCAACCTGTGTACAATAGCAACCAGTGGTAAAAAAATGAGCGCAGCCAAGAGAAATTTTTTAATGTCAGTTAACACTATTAGGGGCGCCTGGATGGCTCAGTCGTTAAGCGTTTGCCTTTGGCTCAGGTCATGATCCCAGGGTCCTGTGATCCAGCCCCACATCAAGCTCCCTGCTCAGCAGGAAATCTGCTTCTCCCTCTCTCTTGTGCTCCCTCTCTCACTGTCTCTTTCTCTCTGTCAAATGGATAAATAAGATCTTAAAAAAAAAAAAATAGGGGTGCCTGGGTGGCTCAGTGGGTTAAGCCCCTGCCTTTAGCTCTGGTCATGATCTCAAAGTCCTGGGATCGAACCCCCACATCGGGTTCTCTGCTCAGCAGGGAGCCTGCTTCCCCCTCTCTCTCCGCCTGCCTCTCTGCCTACTTGTGATCTCTCTCTCTCTCTCTGTCAAATAAATAAATAAAATCTTTAAAAAAAAAGATCTTTAAAAAAATATTGACACTATTGTAATTTATCATCTTCAGGCACATCAACTGTTCGTTTGAGCCATGTTTTGGTTTCCAATACACAAGTCATTCTTCTGATATGGGTGGTTTTATAGATGGGGACCTTATATTGGTCAATGCAGATAAAAAGGATATCTAAACCAGAGAGAAAGGAGAACACGGGCTATGGGCTAATGAGAATCCTAATGATAGAGCTGGTTTAAATCCTGACTTCTGACCTATGATGTTTTAACTGATTTTTTTTTTTTCCCCTCCTCCTGACCATTCACCAAAGCATCTTCAAAATGTATTTGGTACTCTCTGGGTTTCATGGATCCTATCCACAATGTAAAGATCAAAGGCTCAGTGACTATACCAAGCCCACAAGCAAGGAAATAAAAAGATAGGTGTGTACATTTTCCAGTTGTTTCCCATTTTATCAAATATGTGAAGGCTCATAAATTTATTGCTGGTTTATTATTTGGTAAAAACTGGTAAGTACAAAAATAAGCTTAAAATAATGTAGTGTAAAAAGTCATTTTGTGGTGAGAATCCCTAGCATTAAAGTGAAGAGTGGCAGATAGATTGATGGGACACACCCTTAACATCAACCTTCTCTGGGAGTCTTCTTTCTCTGTAATTTTGTAATTCCAAACTCTCTCTCTCCTGTAAGAAAGAAGGGAAGTTCCATGGGAACAGGAATTTGTGCCTGTTTTTCTTCAGTACTGTATTCTTAAAATCTAGTACCCAGAGTCAGCACTTAACAAATACTTGTTGAATGAAAGAATGAATGTTCCTAATATTACTGAGATGATAGAGTGATAACAGAGTCCACCTTACTTTAAATTTCCATAGTTTGGAATTCTGATCTATATTAAATTTTTTTAACATTAGGTTTCCTATTTCAATTTCTCCTTCTAGAAACTGACTATTCAAAGGATAATTTAAGGAAATAAAATACTTATAAAGAACATGGAAACCACTTTCCCTTTGTGACTATAAAGCAAAGCTAGGAAATAATTGGGGTAACCATCCTAAATTACACTTCATTTGGGATAGTCCATTGGGATAGCATCTAGTGATGAGTGTTATATTTTTGGCTATAGAGCCCAACTTGATTTTCCCAGAGCCTGCCTCCTCCCTGCTAGCCAGTATTCTTTTTTTGGCAAGGTGAGAATGGGAAGAAAAAGTGAAGGGGTTTAATTTTTTGAAATGCTTTTTCCTAAGAACTTCTACTTAGTAGCACAACTATTATTGTTATCTTCTTCCAGGATAACTTTCCCAGTGACTGATTTCCTTCTTTATAGATTATAAACTTACCCTCAATATAATTTTGGTATTCCTTTGATGATCCATATTTAGCTGAATTTGCTACCTAACAGATGCCTGAATATTTAGAATCCCAAAGGACTACAATATCCTGTGGTTTCAAATTCCTGAGCAGTTGACCCAGCAATTCTTATTTTATTCTTGCTTTCCTACCATCCTAGGAGCCAGTAGCAAATGCTCATTATAATTTATTCTTTATTCTCATATAGTTAATCCAAGTGGGACTCCAGAACAACAACTTTTCCTTTTTTTTTTTTCTCCCTCATTGACATTTCTCATGGGTTGGTTAATTTGTTTGTTTCTATAGTCAAAATTTCTTTTCATCTCCTTTTGAATATCTTTTTAAAAAATTAAAGAATTCTAACAAAACAATTCTACCTAAGCAATAAATTTTAAGAGGAAAATAAAATATAAAGTATGAATTCTTAGGTTCATTAGCTTTATTTATATATGGATCCACTTACTGATTTAGTCTGATATAAATGTAAAAACAAGATGGAGCAAGAGCAGTACTGCATGAACAGCCAGACTGTCAATCGACCACAGTACTTGCAAGGGGCTCATAGATGCAGAGTATCTAGTGCATGGAATTAAACACCTGGAAATAACTATCAAATTTCAAAAGAAAACTTAGCATTCATAATGAATCTGAATTCAGCTTGTCAAACAAAGTGGATTAAACTTTGAAACTAAATTCGAAAATAAAAGTCTGTTAACTTCTACTCAAAAGTTTTAGGCTAGTAAAAGTTTATTTAAATAAATTTTGGTATTGTAAACATATGTAAAATCCTCAGTAGGATTACAACCATCTCAAGGAAACTGAATTTCAACATTATATAAAAAATTATCTAATCAATAGAATCATTCAACACATTTTTCAATAAATTAACAAGAAGAATCAAAAATTCAAATGCCTAAAATCAAACATTTCAAAAAGTTAAACAGGGGAAACAGGAGAGGATGGGGCAGGCAAGAGGAGTTAACTGAAGAACAAAAACTGGTGAATGCTTATAAGTAGGGAAAAATAATCAGTGATACAATTAATTGTACATCTAAGTAATTAATAAAATTTTATTTAGGGGGAAAGTTCTACCTAGTTGATTTCTTTTAATATGAGGCGGTTAAACTAGTTCACCTTAACTGGAATTTCTGTGGCTACAAGACTATATGCATTGATGGTAACTGCCGGTGTGAAAATAACACACAACCCTGTAGTTACAAGTCCTTCTTTCCTAATGAAGTCATGGTGATCCAATACTCTACATGTTAACAACTCTAATCGAGATGTAGCACCTTTTGGAGAATAAAAGAGACTAACAAAGTAGAAATTATCATGAGGTCATCACTAACGCACACATTAGTGAGTGAGTGAACTTCAGCTGAAGTAGCGATACAACAACTCCAATAATTATTTCATCCACCATAACAATGTGCAGGTGTGGCACTAACCACTGAGTTTACAGCAATCTGTAGGTAACTAAATTGTTTTAACCACAAGAAACTTATAGTCTAGTGGCAAGAGTAGGGGATGCAGGCAGTAAATGGAAGTGTAACTAAAAAAAATTTTAAGTATTGATAGGTGCTTTAAAAAATACTAAAGAGTAATTGAAGATTTGTTTTCATTGATGAACTTAGGGATGACTTCTCTGAGAAGGCAGCACTGGCATGAACACCTGAAGGAAGGAGCGGAAGGCGTCCATAACAAACCCAGGATCAAGCTTCCAAGTATGTGGTAAAAGCTCCTGGATAAGAGCAAACGGGACATATTTGAGAGACAGAACAAAACCAGGGTACTAGAGCAGAATCAATGAGAGAAGGAGCATAAGACCTGTCAGGTAGGCAAGGAGGTCTTGGGGAGATTATGAAGAGCCTTGTGAGGAGTCTGGATATAAATTTAATTGTAATGGTAAACTGCTCAAGGGCTCTAAGCAAGGTAGAACATGTTTAGTGCATGAAGAAGGTCACTTTCGCTATTAGGTGGAAAATGGACTGCAGCAGGGAGAGTGTGGAGGTAGAGAAACTGGTTGTGGTTGACAGGTAAGTGACAGTGGTGTCTTGGAGAAGGATCACAGTCATGGAAATGGTAAGAGGTCGTGGGTGTTATATGCAGCTGAACGTTCTAAAATTAATGATGTACTACTATATGTTGTCTAATTGAATTTATTTTTTTTTTAATGGAAAAAAAAGAAGTGGATGGGTCAAGGTTGTATTTTGGAGCTAGAGCTTATTGAATTTATTGAGGGATCGGGGTGGGGGGTGGGTTGGGAAGAAGGGAATTAACAATGACTCTTAGGAATTTGGTCCGAACAACTAGACAGAGGATGGTACCATTGACTAAGATGAAAAAGCCTTAGAGGATGATTCAGACTTTTGTTTTAATCACATTAAGGCTGTAATGTCTGTTAGATCTCTGGATGTGAGCTAGGGAGTTAGATACATGATTCTGGAACTTAACAGAAAGTTCTAGGCTAGTGGTAGAAATTTGAGTCCTATCAACATATAGCCAGGCTAGAGCTAGTATATGGATTTCTAGAAGACCAAAGGAGACCACCTATAGTTTCCCAGAACAAGAATCTGCTAGAGAAAGTGGACAGGATAACCAAAATCAGGTCAATGAGTATCTCAGAATCTGAGGGAAAAAAACCATTTCAAGAAGCAAGAAGTCAAACACAGCTAAGGTATTAAGACTAATGAGGCTTAGACAAGTTTTAGGTCACTGATGACTTTGATGAAAGTACTAGTCTTCATAAAATCCTGATAAAATGTGAATTATTATTTTTTTTCATTTTACAGATGAAAAACTTAGCCTTGGGGGGCTTAGCTCTGACTAACTTCTCATAATCTTGCTGATCTTAGAGACCATGCTTTTATCTGCCATACAATGTCTACCCCAAGTCATTTGTAGAACCAAAGAGAGCTAAATAGTATTTTAAATCTATCCCATATATATTCTATATTTTAGTTTTATTTATTTAATACATGGATTGAGAAAATAGGGTATTCTTTACTTAGTAACTGCAGATGCTAAAAGGGAATATTGTAGTTATCACAAATCGGTAATCTCAGAAGGAAGATAGAGTTCCAAGTACTGGAAAATGTCAGTTGAGGGTCCTAAATGTCTAAAGAAAATCATGGGATATGGAAAGTGAAAAACTTTAAGAGGAGGTCTCCAAAATATAAAATCCATTGTACTTTTTTTTTTTTTTTAAAGAAAAAATGTTTCTTTACCCCCTGATTGTTTTGTACTTAGAGTACTACTGCTGAACTCTAAAGAATTCATCTGGAAAAGCATCTTTAAAGTATTCATTTTTACCCTACTGTTCACAGATATGCATGGAGCAGTAGGAGGTTCATTTATGCCTACTGCATTCTTAGAGTAAAAAGGGGAATTTGGTCCACTTTTACGTCTCCATGCTCATTTCTTTCCTAAAATCTCACAAGCTAGTACACAACTAATAGAATAGAGTTATGAAAGGTGTTTTCTTTTTTTTCTTGAAAAAATCTTATAGTATCTAAATAGATGATATATTACTGCTGATCTGAATGTATGAGTCTTAGGATGAGTATTTAAGTATTTTTAAGAATTAGGAAACAGAACTTTTTGGTAAATTTTCAGGTTATTTTAATCACACCATTAAAAAAAGATAAAAATTCTAAAAATAGGGTTCACTATTTTATAAAATTGTAAAGGGTTACTTGATTCTAACTCTCGCACATCAATTCTCATTTGAAAAAACCAATGTGTATACATGTATATTAAAATTATGAAGTGTTTTTTCAGTCATTTACCATTCAACTACTCTCAAGGAAGGTTGTTAAATCATCAGTATCCTCATTCTCAGATATTGGTTAATCCATCCTTAAGAGTTACTCATAGAGTTTTTCTGATTTTAGACAGTGATTGGCAAGGACCAAGGAATGCATAACTCCTACCCCATCTTCTGTTCAGGAGCTTCCCGAAGACTAGGGTAAATGGGACACGCAGTCCTTTATTTCTAATTCCAGTCATATCCGTTATGCCCGATGAGCCTAACATGCAGATTTACAGGGATCTCTCCCATTTTGCTGAACCGAAAACTTCCCCCATTGGTCTGCTTCAGGGTCTGCTTCAGGAAGCTATGAAGATGAGTGGCCTCAATTCATGTGGCAGAAGCAGAGAGTGGACAGGTCCCTGAGTAGACACAGGCTGGACGGTCACTTTCTGTATCAACTACAAACATCAAACTTGCTAAGACAGTTGATCTTAATTATTCCCACCCCCCCCCCAAAAAAAAGAAAGAAAGAAAAAGGAAAGCATGTATTAGACATGCTAGCTAATGCTACAGTGGCAATCATACTGCAATATAAAAATGTAGCAGGATAACATGCTATTTACCTGAAACTTACACAGTGTTATAAATAAAATCTATCTTCATTTTTAAAAGCTTATTCCCATCTATGTATACTTTATAGCCAATGATGCCTTTTCCCAGTACCTGTTAACCAAACATATTATTGATAGGATGATATTACTCTTACCATTTGCACTCATGTGTCAGGTCCATGTGTGATGGACACGTAAACCTTCACAATATTCTTTCAAGGAAGAAATTATCATCCACATTTTACAGGGAAATCCAGGGCTTAGAGAGAGTAACTTGCCCAATACCTTGAGGCAGAACTGAATCAAAGAAATTGCATTCTCTACTACATGTGAGGCTTCCCACATAGATATAAGTATGTACCTTAGTGTTAATTAGCCCTAAGTGGTAACTCAAAGATGTACACAGGCAAATATACAAAAGAGATTACCCCAAAACTGGGCAAGAACTTGGAATCTGGAATCAGATAGATGCAAATCCAAATCCTGGCATCATCCTTCAGTAACCGTGTTGCTTTGGCAAAGTTATTTCATTTCTGAAGCTTCAGTTTCTCATTTATAAAATGGTAGTTTTGGAACCTGCTTCAGGATTTTATTCGGTTGTGGAGAGAATTAAATGAGAAATAAGTATAAAGTGTTCAGTACAGGATCTGGAACCTACACATGCAATAAATACTAGAGATCATAATCTTTATTATTATTTTTATATGGGTGTGATAACATCTGATTAAAATATATTTAATATCAAAATAACAAATGTTAAGATCTTTTATTTCTTATAAGCTGATTTGTGAGATACTCAGAAAAGCAGTGACATTATCTTTGGTTTCTTCCCTACCTTGATGTTAATACATCTGATTTTAACCTTTTTTTTTCTTTTTTTTCTTTAATTACTCTTAATTACTCTTAATTACTCTTTAATTACTCTTTTTTTTCTTAGATTTTTTTTTCTTACATTTTACTTTACATTTATCTTTTTTCTTTCTTTTTTTTTTCTTTTTTCTTTTTTTGGTATAGTTGACACACATGTTACATTTGTTTCAGGTGTACAGCTTAGTGATTTGACAAGTTGATACCTCATGCTCTGTTCACCACAAGTGTAGCTACCATCTGTCCCATTACATCACTATTACAGTATCACTGACTATAGTCCTTATGCTGTGCCTTTTACTCCTGTGACTTATTCATTCCATAACTGGAAACTTGTATCTCCCACGCCTAACTATTTGTCTTTAAGAAACATTCTCTTTTCCTGTTCTTTACTAGAGCTTCTAGGAAAATTGTTTTGTCATCCTGACCTATTCTCAATTAGCAATTTCATTCATATGTAGAATTTAAGAAACAAAAAAGACAAACATAGGGGAAGGGAAGGGAAAAGAAAAAGAGAGATGAGGGGGAGTGGAGGAGTTGGGCAGGTGGGCACCTGCTTGGCTCAGTCAGTTAAGCGGTTAAGTGGTTGCCTTAGGCTCCACTTGGGTCATGATCCCAGGGTCCTGGGACTGAGCCCTGCACAGGGCTCCCTGCTCAATGGAGAACCTCTTCTCCCTCTCCCTCTAACTGCCGTTCTGCCTATTTGTGCTCTCTATCAAATAAACAAATAAATAAATCTTAAAAACACACACACACACACACACACACACACAAAGAGGGAAGCAAACCATAAGAGACTCTTTAGGAAACAAACTGAAGGTTATTGGACGGCAGGTGGGTGGGAATGGAGTAACTGGGTTGTGGACATTAAAGAGGGCACTTAATGTAAGGAGCACTGGGTGTTATATGCAACTTATGAATCACTAAATTCTACCCCTGAAACTAATAATTCACCAAATGTTAACAAAACTGAATTTAAATAAAAAGTTTTTAAAAATTCACTATTTTAGATAAGAATTTCTTCTTTCAATAATTTGTTTTTATTTCAAAAATCCTTCAGTTAATTTTTACTTGTCTCTCATTATTTCCTAAAAAAATGGGTCAAGTACTACAAATTCTTTTAAACTATTGAATGAATATATTGCCAAAATGCTTTCCAGAATGCTTTGCAGAAGGAGAGTGACATTCCCAATGTAGTGCATGAGAGTGACCCCCTTCCAGCACCACTGCCAATAATATATAAGAAGTAAAAACTGTTTATAATTTCCTAAGTGAAAAATGACATGTTGTTTTTTTAACTTGCATTTTTTTGATACCAATAAGGTTGATTTTTTCATAGTTTTTTTTTGGTCATCTTAATTTATTTGTGAATCGCCTAAGCAAGTTTTTTTCACTTTTCTATTTGGATTTAGTGATTTTTATATTGAGATTTCTAAGAGCACTTTACATATTGCTCGTATTAATAGGTAGGAGATGTCTTAAGAGCAGGCAAATGCATAACATTGTTGTTCTTATAAAAAGCTTGAATGAATAAAATGAGAATTTAATGCACATAAATTCAACAAACATATATAGTGTGTCTACAATGAGGAAGGGACTATTCATGCCACATCCATTAAAAACACATTCTCTGCTCTCGGGAAATATCTAATCTAGTTGACTATTAAAAACATAACAGAATAAAGAGCAATAAGAGATTCCGTATGAAAAATGCTAAGTGAATGGTTAAGTAAGCAAGGTCTACATGAGGAGAGAAAGCGGTCATTGTAATCTGTGTCTCATGTGAGTCCTCCTTGACAGGTGAGGTAGGACTTGAGTGGTTTTAAATGAAAAGAAGAAATGAGAGCAAAGCAAATAAAAGGAAATCATGAGGAAAAGGTAGGGATCAAAATCCATATTTTTTTTTCTAGGACACTATAAATAGATACCCTGTACTGGGAGGAAAACCTTTAATATCCATCTAAAGTTTGGATTTTAATAAGCTTTCATCATAGTTGCAAATACGAGGTCTGGTTTTAGCACTTATGCAGTATCAGCTATCATAAAGGTTTGTGTGAAGAATGTTAAAAATAAAACCTATTTTATTGTTTCACTGCTCTTTAGATCTGATTCTCAGATGAAAGATTCCCTCTCAATTCAGTGGGACATTTGGGGGCCAAATGTATCCAATAGTATTCATATCAGTTTATTTGCAGCTGCAAAGATAAGAAAATTTGCCAGAGAAAGGCTTGAACACATAGGTGAGCATTTTTCTCACAGGACAAGAAATCTAGAGACGGTGGAGGCACTTAGCCGCGGTTCTGAGGCCCAGTGATATTAGAACCAGTACTTCTCTCATTCTCAAGTTTGTCACCACATTGGCACAGAAGAGAAAAGGGAATTGAGAATAGATGTTAAAGTGGCCATTTTCAGACTCTGCCACAGTAACACCACATGAACAAAATTTCAAGACATGGAAGCTTCAGAGTTAGCTCTGCAAGGTCACGGAAAAGAAGAATCCAGATAAGAATGCTCAGTAACTCATATTAACATCATTTCCACTTGGGTTGAATGAAAAACAAGTATAAGGATTCAAATCATTCCTGTAATATAGTTAAGTAGGAGGAGATTTCTAAATTTTACCAAAACACAAAATACTTAAAGCCTAAGGTACCAAAGAGAAGAGATTCTTGAAACATTTTTATTCTCTGTATTTGTGAGTGAGTTCAGTGCTGGCAGAACCCCACACTGCCTACATTATTGATGGGGGTATCTGCAAAGAAGCCGATGTTTTGCCAAGAAAGGGAATATGAATCATTGTATCTAATAAGATGAGAATCTTAGGAAACAGTCTACACAGCTCATGAGTGAAACCAGCAATTAATCTTGACATGTTTTGTAAAAGGTTTGGTTGCTTAACATTTCTCCCAAGTAATTTTTTTAAAGTTTGCTGTAGGCAGGAAGGTGAAAAGACTGACATGCGGGAAACTGAACTTTCTTTCCTCCAAAGCCCAACCATACCAGTTGTATATTGAAATATGAGGTGCATCATGATAGGAGATTAGACAGAGGCGTTCACCATTGTGCCCTCAGTCCCAGCTTGCTAGAGGAAGTGCTGAAGTGGCGCCATAGGAGACAAGGAGTCATGACCAATTTATTGCTCCATTCTGATGTTGCATATGTATGCAAAGTTTTATTTATAAAGATAATTTATGTGGCACTTGAGTTATGTGGTAATCGCCAGGACATCGTGTCTAAAGCTACATAATGTCACACTGGAATGTAGACAGAAATTCTCTTGTATTGATCTACATGTGAAAGCTCCTCAGGAGATATGCTACAATCAAAATGTATCATTTGATTTTCCATATACTCCCTTGAAGGAGAGAAAATGAAAACCTGGTATTTCTAAAAGTCATTAATTATTGCTACCCCCCATTTGGGTCTACATTTTGCTAAGAATAAATTATAAAATCTTATATCAATAATTCAATGTGTTTCTTTTATGTTCCTTTAATTCCAAGCTTTTACTGTATCTCAAAATGTTGATATTATTATTTAATATCTGCTCGATTCATATTTAACAGAAGTTCAAATGGAATAAGCTCAGTGTTGATCAGAAACCTGGGTTAAATGAAGTCAGAGTCACAATGTCTACATTTAATCTCAGAGCCAATATATTTATTGGCAATTTTTCCATGAAAACTGAAATGGAAATTTATATTTTAAAGAGCAGTGGGGAACAGCTTAGCTTTTTGAAATCCAGAAGTCTGCTCTCTCTTTTTTTATATCCAGTGAATAGATTCTTACAATGAATAATCTGCACTGTTTGTTTCCATTATATTGAAATTTACACACACCACTTTCTTAAATGTACACATTCATTCATAATCAACAAAGCACAGCAACTAGGACCATCTCTAGATTTCCCAAAACAACGACAGGAAAACAAAAAACTATTTAGGGGCTGGAACTCCATAAATGCCCTCATTATTTACTGTTTTCTTTTCTCCACCTTTGCTCCACCTCTGTTCGTCTCTGGACAAATCTCTTACTTAATCTCTCATTATTGCCATCTGTTACTTCTCAGTAAAGTATTTCACAGACATACACACTAAACATTACATAAAATTCAAAGAGAAGAACATTTCCTAACATCTTCAGTTATCAGATGCATGTGAATTTAATACCATTACAAGATACTACTACATACTCACTAGAATGAATAAAAGAAAGATTGATAATACTCAACGTTGGCAAGATGTGGAGAACTGGCACTCAAATATGTTTCCAGAAAAATGTAAGATAAGACAACAATGAGTCTGGCAACTTATGATGGATTTAAACATACACTTTTGATATGACCCATGTATAACTTCAGATCCTCTAAGAAGCAGATGTTGCAGCCAGGTTTAGAAATTTGTTTGGGAAACACCTCAGAACAATGAAGGGATGGGACCAATAGAAGGTGGGGATAGCCCTCAAACCAAGCAGGTCTGATGCCTGCGAAAGAGAAGGGGAAGGAAGAAAGGATTGACAGAGTCACTGTACAATTCCAAAAAAAGCAGTCAAGAGTACTTAAGTCAAACTCACCTGTTGGACAAGACCCACATCTTACAGCACATGTAAGCACATGTAATCCTAACATGGCAAAGAAACACACAAGTTACCTGTTTTATTCATGTGTTCAAGGAGTCCCACTTCTCTGTAGTTCCCCTGCTGTGATGAGTCACTGGCTAGGAAGCTTGGAAAGGCATTGAATAACATAGCTGCTGTGCAAACTTGGTGGTGCCTGCAGAGGGTGACAACTAGGACTGTCTGTCACTATACAGGAGGCATGAACAGTAGGTTCAGGGCAGCCATGACCCAGCCATTTCAATCATAAATATCTACCCAAAAGAAATGAAAACATTATCCACAAAAAGATTTTATATAATTTAATAGCTTCCCTCCTCTATTCTTCTCCAACACTTTATGGATACTCAGAGAACTTACTAGTTTGCATTATTGCCAATTATTATGAATCTAGCTCCATTTCTTGAATGTGAAGTTCTTAAAATTATCAGAATCACTTTATATCTTTTACTCTCTAACTGCATTACCCAGATGTTCTGAATATACACGCACAAAGACTTATACACAATGTCACAGAATCTTTATTCGTATTAACCAAAAACTGAAAATACACTCGAAAGAGTTGAATGAACAAAGAGTGGTATATCCATACAATGCGACACTATTCAGCAATAAAACAAAAATAACTACAGGTATACATAAAGAAAGCAGATCAGCAGTTGCTGCAGAGGCTAAAAGGAACTTTTTGGGATAATGATGTTATATCTTGATGTGGTAGTAGTTACATGGTGAGACGCATTTTTCAAAATTCACTAAACTGTACTTTTATTTATTTTTTTTTTTAAATTTTTTTTAATTTATTTATTTGTCAGAGAGAGAGAGGGAGAGAGAGCAAGCACAGGCAGACAGAATGGCAGGCAGAGGCAGAGGGAGAAGCAGGCTCCCTGATGAGCAAGGAGCCCGATGTGGGACTCGATCCCAGGACGCTGGGATCATGACCTGAGCCGAAGGCAGCTGCCCAACCAACTGAGCCACCCAGGCGTCCCCTAAACTGTACTTTTAAATGGGTACATTTTATTGTGTGGGAATTATATCTCAAAAGGTTGACATTTAAAAAGTAACCTAGAATTTTATAAAATAATGTTTTTCTAATATTTGCTTTTCTACAAATATAGAAGATTCAAGAGACTGGTTGTTCAAAAATGCAAAAGATAAACAAAATAGAAATGGATTATTTCTTTACCTTGGGCCACACGTTAAATGAATAGTAGTATATGGTCATGCAAGGTGTTTCTATCATCAGTGATATGATGAACAAATAATTGTATATTTAAAGCAATTTTTAAAACCATCAATACTCACCTCTTATATACCAGGAAAAATAAGGGAAGCCCCCAGAATTCCCTGATGTAAGACACATAAATGAAGTTCACAATTATGTTTTTTGAAAATCCTAACATGGCAAAGAAACACACAAGTTACCTGTTTTATTCATGCATTCAAGGAGTCCCACTTCTGTTAGCCATTGAAGATGGAACACCAAGAGGTATCTCATTCCCAGATGATACAGAGAATAAAGGGATAGCATACAGGTGACTGGCTTTAAAAAGAAGTTCTTGTGAGCATATTATTAACAAAGTCAGTGCTATGGTTGAAAATACAGTTATTTTCACATGGAGGAAAATGCAGCAATAACAGCCTTTGCTGGCAACTTTATCCCTAGTCAACAGCTTCTCAATACTAACTGAAGGACAAATGGAAACCATAATAAAATATGGTTATACTGGGAAAAAAAAAAATTTGAAATCCACATTCCACTGGATGTGGGTCAGAAGAATATTTCTAAAGTAGAAAATGAAAGTGCCTGAGGGTGTCTGGGTGGCTCAGTCATTTAAGCATCTGCCTTCAGCTAGAGTCATGATCCCAGGGTTCTAGGATTGAGCCTTGCATCAAAAGCAGGGAGCCTGCTTCTCCCTGTCTTCCCCACTTGTGCTCTCTCTTGCTATCTCTCTCTCTCAATTAAATAATAAATAAATAAATAAATAAATAAATAAATAAATAAAATCTTAAAATAAATAAAATCTTTAAAAAAAAGAAGAAAGAAAGAAAAGAAAGTGAAAGTGCCTGACCTAATGAGTGCTCTATGTTAACAGGAAACTCTCCTTCACCCTCTGCCTAGCAGAGTATGAAACCACCAGTATAAAAGAGAAACAGAAGCCAATGGAAAGATTATCTATGAATATTTTATTGAAATCATTATATTGAAATTATTACCCAAACCATTCAAGCAAAAATGATTCATCTTATACAAATGACTCAGATGGGGCCCCTGGATGGCTCAGTCAGTTAAGTGCCTGTCATTGGCTCAGGTCATGATCCCAAGGTCCTGGGACTGTGTCCTGTATCAGGCTCTTTGCTCAGCAGGAAGTCTGCTTCTCCCTCTCCTTTTGCCCTGTCCCGTGCTTGTGTTCTCTCTTGCTCTCTCTCTCCACCCCTCTCTCATGAATAAATAAAATCTTTTAAAAAACAAATAAGTTAGTTGAAGAAAACTAGATTAGAAAATATTATCATAATAGATCATATATACATTATTCTTTTTACCCTCAAAGTTCCTAAAATTATGGCAAATATATAACACCATTCATTAGCTTTGTAGTGAAAGACAGATTGAATAAAAAATGCAAATTACTTCTTGAACTTCTTCTTGAAATGTGTTTTTTTCTACTTCCCATTCCACTTAGTTCTATCAGAGTCAGAGTCAGAGTCTTTTCTAATTAGAAAATTCACATGATCGTATATGTTTTTGTGCATCCCCAAATAAAATAAAGTGACTTATATTTGTTTATTCAATATTTATTAAGCAACTACTATGTACAAATAAATGTGCTACTCATTGAAGATAAAACAATATACTATACAGACATCTTTTCTACCCTCATGGAGCTTAGACAATTAGAACAATTAGAAAAAAATAAATACATTGTTGTAAGTGCTGTGAAGGAAAAGCAATAGTCTGAGGGCAAGAATGATAGAGAGTAGTCAGGAAGGTTCTCTAGAGGCAGACTATTTAAACAGAGACCTGAAGGAAGAAAGAGATCTATTCAGGTGATGAGCACTAGGATGAATTTCCCTGGCAGAGGTGAGAACATCTCCAAACGCTCTGGAGAGAAAGGGCTTAGACCTTGTAACAAAGGAAAAGATTAGCTGGATTGTAACCAGGCAAATGAGGAAGAGAGTGTTGTTAAGCAAAGGTTGGATCACATAGGTATTTTTCAGTCCTGGTAAGAAGTTTCAATGTAATTCTAAGTGCAGTGGGAAATCAGCGGAGGACGTTTACAAGGAAAGTGATGTTCATTTTGATAAAGTCACTTTTCCTACCAAGTCAGAATTAGGTTGGAAGAGAGGAAAAGCCTTTGGGGAGGACACCGATATTAGATTATTGCAGTCATTCAGGAGAGAAATAAGAGACGCCTCTGTTAAGGTGATAGTGGCGGAACTAGAGAAAAGAGAATGGGTCCATATCTGCTTTGTAGAAAGTATAAGCAGGATTGTTAATAGATGAGAAGGGCATAAAACAAGAAAGAAATCAACACAGACTCCTGCATCTAGTTTCAACAACAAAATGGAGGACGATACTACTTACCGAATCAGAAATGACTGGGAGAAGTAAATGGGCTTAGCGGGATAAAGAACCAAGGTTTCCATTGTGAGGTGACTATAAAACATCTAAAAAGAGATGCTAAGTAGACAGTAGAATGCATGTGAACAGGTGAGGACTAGAGTAATACGTGTAGGAGTCATCAGAACAAACAGATATATTACACTTAATGAGATCATCTATGGTAGAAGTGTAGAGTAGAAAAGTGAACCCAGCAATAAACACAGATGGATGCCAATATTCATAACTTTGGTAAAGGAGAAACTAGCAAAAGGAACTGATAGAGAAAGGTCAGTTATGGAGAAGAAAAACCAGGAGAG
Source organism: Lutra lutra (assembly GCF_902655055.1). Taxonomy (NCBI): domain Eukaryota; kingdom Metazoa; phylum Chordata; class Mammalia; order Carnivora; family Mustelidae; genus Lutra; species Lutra lutra. The sequence continues at coordinate 37,874,423 of NC_062282.1, read as the reverse complement.
AGGCATGTCCAATAAGGCATGTCCTCTAACCCAACAAAAGATGATAAATCAAATAGGAAAATACTAAATTGAGGACGAAGAGTGATCTAGATATGGAACATGCAAGCTATTAGTGATGTTGACTAGAGCAGTTTCAGTGTGACTAAAATCACAAGAAGTGAATGAGAGGTTAAAAAAAAATACAGACATGTGTAGATCTTTGGAGAAGTTTATTCAGACTAGGAGAGAGATTTAAAAAAATTTTTTTTGGCATTGGGAAATATTACCACATGATTGAACGCTAGTGGTAATAATGCAGAAGGAAGTGAGAGAAAATAATGTAAGAATAGTTGTATCATCAAAGAAATGCAGAACTTGAGGCAGGGGCTGGAGAAGATTTTCCTCCATTGTGACAGAAATTAAAAAGGAGAACATGGATCCTAGCATAGGCAAGTTGTACTCCTGGAGGAAGGAAGATTGAAAATTAGTGTTTAATGATCTGTTTTTCTCTATTTTCTGTCCAATTCCCCAAGATGTTTAAGTATTAATATTTAACCCATCGTGACTTGGAAGGTTAGTTTAGGAACAGATTAAATAAACCTCAAATATAGCATTCATCCTTCCCTGTGGTAACTCCCTGAAAAATTGTCTCTGAATATAAAAGAATCATTTAATAGAAAATTAATATATATAGTTAAAAACACATGAAGTTTTTCCAAAGAAAATTACAGGCCTAATAGAATATCACTTACTTCTTCCTCTCTATGGAAGAGAAGCTTAGGGCATGGTAAGCGACAAACATATATTATAGTTATCTGTATCATATATCAGTTGAAGGAAGCACACATTTTTGTTATTACTTAGTTGAATCCACTTAGATGACATAATACTGCAAATATCTATGATGTTAGGAATATGGATAAAAGGTCATGGCAAAACAAAATCACATGTCTCATGTATAGTTGTACTACCAATCAAAGGCTGAACCAATCCATTTTTTAAAAAGGCTTTTTTTTTTTTCAGTCATCTACTGCTGTATAAAACAAGTAGAGTCACCCCTCAAAACCTTGGAACCTTAAGAGTTAATGACTAAATTCTCCGAAACTTATGGAATTACCACAGGATAAAACTTGGATAAGTTTTTGAAATCATCTAATTTTATGGTTTTTGTAATTTCTCTCAATTTTTTTTATTTTCCAGTGAAATAACACATCAAACAAGAACTGTGCTCAGATTCTGATGCCAGGCCTATCCCACATACTTCTGATAGCCCTCAATGGATCTCCAAAGAACCACAGAGATCCAAGGAGACAGAGAGAAAGCAAGCGAGAGAGATAATAGATCTAGTTAGTGACAATGACATTTGGATTTGCATCAGACTTCAACAACCCAGATTCTCAGGCTGACAGACCCACCATGAGAGTCAAGTCATCTTGAGAGACTCTAAATATTTATATTGGCTCTTGGACATTGACACCAAGAACAAAACCATAGGGTCTGGGATGACTCCAGCTCAGAGAATGTCTCCTAGACACCGCATGATGGGTTCCTGTGGTGCTCTTCCATTGAGATAATCCTCCAAATTGTGGGAAACCCAAACTAGCTCAGAATGCAGGGAGCAAGTGAACCATGGCCCATACATCACATAAGCACTGTGCTTTGGCACCAAGCAGAGTGATATTAGTGGGACTTTTTCTTTGTACTTTTCATAGAAAATGGGAAGTGCAATTAAATAATAAGAAAATAAGATTTTTTATTTTACGTGGCATATATATTAAAATATATAAAATTTAAATTTTTAAATAATACACCACATATGAAAAATGGTCTTATATCTGTTCATATTTGGAATATAAAACTCACTTTAAATCTATAGCATGAAGAAAAAGTACTGAATTTTTAAAATTGCTCTTCCTGTCAAAAGATGATGATCGAAGGAACCAATCCTACTAGTTGAGTCTGCCAAAAATAATTCTAACACAAGGATTATAATATTTTATTCAAGACTAATGTAGCATTTGCTATATTTTATGACTGTATGGTCTTCAGTATCAACCTCTCTCTTAAATATACACACAGACTCAAAAATATTTTCTTTCAGTTTGAATATGGTTTGTTTGTTGTGCTGCTTCCTAGCAACAAGGGACTCTGACATCATGGTGTGTTTCAAAATGTCTCTCTTAGCAACTTATTTCTATACCATATCGCTGCCCCTCTTCAGATCCCTATCACTGAGAATAAGGTATATTTTTATAGGGCATATCTTCATTATCCATCATCATAGTTATAATAAAATACAGTAATGAAAATAATTCAGTAATAATAGGAGGTCTACATAACCATATACGATGTTGCAAAAAGAAAGAAAATATTAAAACACTATATGCCTTACTAAATCATCTATATAATTTAGCCACATAGCAAAGTAGAGATGGTATCTGCATTGACTATATGGTTGCCCAAACTTCCTTTTGTCTCTCTTATGCACAATTTGGCTCAAGATGTTTTTCCACACTTGTTGGAGATGAAATTTCCAATGTATATATGGAAATTATGGGTCCAGCGGGAGAGAAGTAAACCCGTCAAAACTTAGTCTTCTTCTTCTATTACACATCTAATATGGAACTCTGATTTTAGCACAACAGGGGGTCATCCTTGAAGGCTACAATTTATGTATTGCCTTTTTAAACTTTTCAAAATAGTATTTTATTAATATAAATATTAATTAATATTAATTAATATAAAATTAATTAATATAAAATATTAATTAGTTGATCTTGCATTAAAGGACTATTCTGATCAGTCAATCTCAGGTATATTTCAGCTCTCAGGATGCAATTCACTTCAATGTATTGATGTTCTTTGGAGGCACTGTAGTTACTTCAGTAAAATGTATGCCACTGAAACTGGCATAGCTTAATATACAAAGATTATAATGATGTTCAATAGACTGACTTAAGGAATGCAATTTCTAAGGTGGAATTAAGAAAACCACTGGAAGGAGGAGCTTGGGTAGATGGTGGAGTAGGAGGACCCTGAGCTTATCCCATTCCACATTTATGCCTAGATATCATCCACATTCAAGCCAATAAGCCAGAGAGTGATCTGAAGACTGGCAGAACAAACTCCAAATTAAATATAGAGAAAAAGGTTAGAAAGTTCAGAAAATCAGAGGGTAGGCTGCTTGCAGGAGGGAGGGAGCTGTGTTCTCAGAGAGGGCAGAGAAATGGGCCCTTACACCAATGAGTTCACACAGGAAAGACTAATCCCCATAATATTTGGCTTTAAAAGTCAAAAGGTCTGGGATGCCTGGGTGGGTCAGTCATTTAAACAACTGACTCTTGATTTTAGATCAGGTCAGGGTCTCTGGGTCTTGAGATCAAGATCCAGGGTTGTGAGATCAAAACCTGTGTTGGGCTCCCCACTCACTGGGGAGTCTGTTTCTCTCCCTCTTACTCTCTTTCTCTCTCTCTCTTAAATAAATAAATAAATAAATCTTAAACAAACAAACAACAAAAAAAAACAGAAGGGCTGAATTCCATGAGTTTGTAAAACCATTAGGACTTGGAACCTGGAGCTTTAAAAGACATCTGACTCACCACTGGGCAAGCCAAGAGGGTGAGTGATAGCTGGGTCACTACCCTTAGAGACAGGAGCCTGTATGGAGAGGAAACATAAAAATGACAATTTACACAGCACTGGGGCCAAACTGGAGACAGATCTGTTCATACCGATTTCAGAGCATGTTAGAGAACTTCTTTGAAATCAAGGGAACTGTCAGGTGCCATTCTTCTCTTCTACCCCCAGCATAAACACAGAGCCATCTGTGGGAAGAAGGGATGCCCAGTCACTTTTAGCTTTGGCCCAGGGCTCAGGGAAAATGTTATTAAAGCTGTGCACTTGCCCCACCAAGCAGCCAGGTACACATGTGTCTGCATACCCTAGCCAGCTGCAGCACAGTGCCCAGCCACATGCTCAGCCACGATCACATGCTGCTCCTAGCTTCATGCCATCAGCCACCCTGGTGCACAGCCTCCAGCCACCACAGTGCTTTGGGGGATCCAGTATAGGACTAGTGGCCCAATGCAAATTTTGCTAATACTGCCACCCCGTAACAAATTCCACAGAGGGTACACTCCCCTCAGATCTGGCCTGCCTGGATTCCACTGATACCAGAGAGAGCAGGGTACCTGGGTGGCTCAGAGGGTTAAGCCTCTGCCTTCAGCTCAGGTCATGATCTCAGGGTCCTGGGATCGAGTCCTGCATCGGGTTCTCTGCTCAGCAGGGAGCCTGCTTCCCCACCCCGCTCTACCTGCCTCTCTGCCTACTTGTGATCTCCCTCTGTCAAATAAATAAATAAATAAAAATCTTTTAAAAAAAATACCAGAGAGAGCAAACACAGCCTACAACAGACAGAGTCAGTGCAGACAACTGCACTGAAAGCAAAAGTGACTCAGACACAGCAGCAAGGCCTAAGCAAGGCACATAGGATATTCTCCTGGGGTACCAGGTTCTGGTGAACAGGGGAGACTGCACTGCAGGGCACTTGGGCCTCCTCCGCATAAAGCTACTACTCTCAAGAGCAGAAAACACAGCTGACCTTGTTAACACACAGACACAAACACAGAGAGGCAGATAAACTGAGTAGACAGAGAAAATTATCCCGAATTAAAGAATAAGACAAAGCCATATAAGCAAAACCGATATAAGTAACATGCTTGCTACAGAATTTAAAGCAATGATCATAAGGATAGTCAATGGACTTGAGAAAAGAGTAGAAGATACTAGTGAGACCTTTAACACAGAGATAAGGAATAACATACCAGAGATAAAGCATTCAATAAATAAAATGAGAAACATACTTGGAGGAATGAGTAGCAGGATGGAAGAGGCAGAGGAACGCATTGGTGACCTAGAAGATAGAGTAATGGATGCTAATTGAGCTAAACAATGGAGAGAAAAAAGAATTACATAAAAGGAGAATAGACTTAGGGAACTCAGTGACTCCATCAAATGTAATGACATTCACATTATAGGAGTCCCAGAAGAAGAAGAGGGGGAAAGGGGGACAGAAAATTTATTTGAATAAAAAAATACCTAAAACTTTCCTAATCTGTGGAATGAAATGATATCCATATTCAGGAGGCACAGAGGAGTCTCATCAAAATCAACAAAGGCAGACCCACACCAAGACATATGGTAATTAAATTTGCAAAGTATAATGATAAAGAAAAAAATCTTAAAAGCAGGAAGACAAAAGAAGTCAGTAAACTACAAGGGAAAACCCATAAGGCTAGCAGATTTTTTTTTTTTAACAGAAATTTTGCTAGCCAGAAAGGAGTGGCATGATATATTCAAAGTGCTAAATGGAAAAAGTCTATAGCCAAGAATATTCTATCCAGAAGCGCTATCATTCAGAATAGAGGAAGAGAGAAAGAATTTCCCAGACAGACAAAAACTAAAGGAGTTCATGACCAGTAAACCAGCCCTGCAAGAAATGTTAAAGTGGACACTTTGAATGGAAAGGAGAGAACAAAAGTGACAGGATAAAGGGAGGAAACACAAAAGGAGTAAAAGTTAATATTTCTGTAAAGAACCAGTCAAAGAACTCACTAAAAAAAGGGGGGGGTATAAAATATAATAACACATACTTAAAACATAGGGAGGCAGGAGTAAAGAATGGGTTCATGGGGTAGGTACTTGGCTGGTTCAGTCAGTACAACATGTGATGTTTGATCTCAGGGTCAAATGTTCAATCTCCAAGTTAGGCATAGAGATTATTCAGGGGGAAAAAAAGAACGAGTTCAAACTGAAATGATCATCAACTTAATAAAGACTGTTATATGCAGAGGAGGTTACCAAACTGAATGGTGACCATATATCAAAAATCACTAATAAACATGCAAATAATAAAGAGAAAGAAACCCAAATATATCACTAAAGAAAATTAGCAAAACATGAATGAAAGACAAGAAAGGATCAAAGAAAATCTTCAGAAACAATCACAAAACAAGTAATAAGATGGCAATATATATATGTCTACCAATAATTACTTTGAAAGTAAATGGACTAAATGCTCCAATCAATAAAAGACATAGGTGACAGAATGGATACAAAAATAAGACCCATCTATATGCTATCTACAAGAGACTCCTTTTAGACCTAAAGACAGATTGAAAGTGAGGATGGAAAAACATCTATCATGCAAATGAATGTCAAGAGAAAGCCAGAGTAGCAATACTTACATCAAACAAAACAGACTTTAAAACAAAGAGCCAAAGAGGGACACTGTAAGAGACAAAGGACACTATGTAATCATAAAAGGGATCATCTAACAAGAAGATATTACAATTATAAATATTTATGTGCCCAACATAGGAATATCCAAATACATAAACAGGTAATAACAAACAAAAGAGCAAATAAATAATAATACAATAATACTAGGGGTCTTCAACACCCCACTTACATCAATGGTTGGCTCATCTAAACAGAATCAACAGGGAAACAACAGCTTTGAATAACATACTGAAACAGATGGATTTAACAGATATATTCAGAGTATTCTATCCTAAAACAGCAGAATACACATTCTTTTCGGGTGCACATGGAACATTTCCAGAATAGATCATATATTAGCCTGTAAAACCAGCCTCAACAAAGTAAAGAAAATCAAGATAATACCATTTTTTCTGACTACAATGCTTTGAAACTAGAAGTCAACCACAAGAAAAAAAACAGGAAAGACCACAAATATATGGAGGTTAAATAACATGCAACTAAACAATGACTGGGTCAACCAGGAAATAAAAGTAGAAAAGAAAAAGTACATGGAAACATATGAAAATGAAAACACATCCAAAACCTCTGGGAGGTAGCAAAATCAGTTCTTAGAGGAAAGCATAAAGAACTTACAAAACTCAACACCCAAAAAGCAAATAACCCAGTTTAAAAATGTTCATGAAAAGACATGCCACCAAAGACGACATACAGATGACCAATAAACACATGAAAAGATGCTCAATATCGCTTATCATCAGGGAAATGCAAATCAAAACTATAGTGTGGTATCACCACACACCTTTCAGAATGGCTAAAATCAACAACACAATAAACAACAAGTGTTGGCGAGGATGTGGAGAAAGAGGAACCCTCTTGCACTGTTGGTGGGAATGCAAACTGGTGCAGACACTGTAGAAAACAGCATGAAGATTCCTCAAAAAGTTAAAAATAGAACCACCCTAGGGGCGCCTGGGTGGCTCAGTGGGTTAAAGCCTCTGCCTTCGGCTCAAGTCATGGTCCCAGGGTCCTGGGATGGAGCCCCACATCAGGCTCTACATGAGGCTCTACATCAGGCTCTGATGTAGAGTCTGCTTCCTCCTCTCTCTCTGCCTATCTCCTCTGCTTACTTGTAATCTCTGTCTGTCAAATAAATAAATAAAAATTAAAAAAAAAATGAAAATAGAACCACCCTATGATCCAGCAATTGAACTACTGGGTATGTATCCAAAGACTACAAAAAATACAAATTCAAAGAGAGGCATGCACCCCTATATTTATAGCAGCATTATCTACAATAGCCAAATTATAGAAACAGCTCAAGTGTCCACTGATTGATGAATGGAAAAAGAAGATGTGGGATATATGCACACTGGAATATTGCTCAGCTGTAAAAAGGAATGAACTCTTGTCATTTGCAACAACATGGATGATGCTGGAGGCATATTATGCTAAGTGAAATAAGTCTGTCAAAGAAAGTCAAATACCATATGACTTCACTCGCAGGTGGAATCTAAGAAATAAAACAAACAAGAAAAGGGAAAAAAAGAGTCTCTTAACTCTGGAGAACAAACTGATGGTTACCAAGGAGGTGGGTGGGGGTTTGGATTGAATAGGTGATTGGGATTAAGTAGGGCACTTGTGATGAACATGGGGTGATGTATGGAAGTATTGAATCACTATATTGTGTACCTGAAACTAATATTACACTACATGTTAACTGACTGGAATTTAAATAAAAAATTTTTTAAAATTTGAGACACCCATATAAATAGAGAAACTGAAACAAATACTGAAAACACGAGAATTTCCACAAGGCAGGTTCTTCCAGTATTCCTGCTGTCTTTCTCGATTCTGAAATCAGAGCATATCACTTTTACAAAAAGTAGTTAATTTTTAATTTGTTTTCATATAAGGTCTACTATAAATTTTGGATTTCTTCCAAATAAGGAAAGATATGGTGACATAATCTTTACTAAATTGTTGTGAAACAATTGTGAATAGTTTATTGTTTATTAAGTCTGAATTTGTTAAAAAATATGTTTTAGAGCAAGATACAGAATACTGTCTGATCAATCATGACTAGCACAACTACAAATTGATACATTTCTAGAAGGCAATTTGACAGTACAAACCAAAGACCTTACAACTATATTCTTTGACTCAGCAACTACAAGTCTGGAAAGGAATCCAAGGAAATAATAAGAGTAGTTTGCCGAAACTACTCAAAGTAGTTTATGTATAAAGATGTCCCAACAGTGAGAAGTCAAATAAATAAATAAATAATCAGTGTGTGGGAGACTATGTAATTATTAAAAATGATGAAAATCTATACTCCAAAGTAGGGAGGAAACAAAGTCAGCCTGCTGAAAGCTGTTGCAACTGAGTCTTACCCTCACCCTCAAAGACCTGTTCCGAACAGAGTTCTGGGCACACCAGACCCACTGGACATCATTGCAAGCAGAAAAGTATTTGCTTAGTGATCTTATATTGAAGTTTGTCTGCAGGAACAATGTCTTTAGGAACTGTGTAAAGTTTTGATTGATTGTGAGGACTTAGGCCAGGAACAAAGAAAGAACTTTTTACTTTCCAGAAGACCTGGTGCACAGAGCTGTCAGGCTCCATTGAGAACAATCAAGTCTTCATTCATGAGAATTTTACACCTCCGGAGCATGTTCTATTCTTAGAAATTGCATTATCAGAAGTAATGTTGGGAGCAAATGAGTCTAGGCTAAGATGGCAGAACAGGATGGAATGAAATGAGTAATAATAATAATAATTGCCAATGAAGACAAATTGCTATGACTCTGATAAAATGCTCCATTTCACAGCAGTTACTGTCCAATTCCAGGGACTTTGTGAAGTGACACCAATATCCATACATATATACGTATGTGTATATATATAATTTAATTTTTGTGTATTTAATGGATTTGAAGCGTTGGTGAAACAACAGTTTGTGTGATCTAAGAAAGGGATTAAGAATCATGGTTCTGCTGCTTTATTTGAATGATGATTTGGTGGTATTAGGATGGCAGACAAAAGAGACACACCAGAAGAGGCTGGAAACCCCCAGAAGATTTTCTCATGAAAGAATCACATTAAGAAAAAAAAGTACACCTCATTTGAAAAGAATATATGATGACTCACAATAACCCAGAATCTCCCCATAACTTTTTTAACATCTCCTCCTCCACCAGCGGGTTCAGATAAAGCCAACTTCAACTGATAGTGTGCTCTGAGACATACACATTAATATAATTTTTTTCAATGTCAGCATATTTTTCTCATTGTTACTTCAGACTGATCTTTACTACAGAGGTTTATAAACTGAAATTTTTTATTTCTCGACAGCCAATCATGCTATGCTGTCAAGGAGGTAAAAACCAACTTTAAATAAATACACAAGGAGGTATTATAACTAAGGATGACCTAGAAATTTTTTGTGATAGAAAGAAAATCCTTCCATATTTACTTAGGTTTTCAACATTCAAAACAAATCTTCTGAGAACTTATTTGTCCTAATGGCCTCAAAGATCATCTTTGAAGATACCCCACAATCTATACTATTCTAAATAAATAAAGGCTGTCTATTTAGCTTTTGTTATTATTATTCACAATTATTGAGGCATATATTAGAAATTCGATGGTAATGAACATCCACATAAGTTCAGACTCTAGCAACCGTTAATATTCCCAGGAAGGCTAACTACTGTGTGGCCAGAAGCACACACAACAGAATGAGTCTTTGATTGGAAGAATACTATACCAGTATGGGCTTGTTATTAATGCTGCCAGGAGTTTTACTAAATACTATAAACATGAACAATAAGATCGCTTACCTCATGAAGTTCGGAGTTTGATGGGGAGGACAGACATATGAACAAATAACTATAAAATATGATAAATGGTGTAAGAAGATGAACAGGTGCTTCTAAATAATAGAATTTAGCTTTAAACTGGTTTTCTGGCAATACTCTCCAAACTGGTTGAGGATAACTGGTTGAGAACCAAAGGATAAGACTTTTCCAGACAAACAAGCAGCATAAAAGCACATGAGATGGAAGGGTCAGCATGTGCAAGAAAAAGCATGACCCCTTTCGAGAATTCCAAGTATTTCATAATTCCAAGAGACTAGATCATTAAGGAGCTAAGAAGTTTTTCAATCTGTAGGTAATAGAGCACTTTTGAAGAGTTTTTACACAAAAATGTTATGCCATACCTGCGTCAGTCAAGGTTCTCCAGAAATAAGAATACAGTAGCATGTGCAAATATACAGAAAAACATTTATTATAAGGAATTGGCTACATGATTATGGAGACTGGCAAATCCAAAATTTAAAGTGGTGGCAGCAGGCTGAAAACCCAGGAGAACCAATATTTTAGTTCAAGTCTAAAAGCTATTTGCTGTAGAACCAGGAAAAGCCGATGTTGCAGATGAAGTCCAAAGGCAGTTGCTGGAAAAGTCTCTCTTGCTCCAGAGTGGTCCACCTTGTTCTATTCATGTCTACCACTGACTGGATGGGGCTCATTCACATGTTGGAGGGCCATGTGATTTGCATGAAGTCCACCAATTTAAATATGAATCTCATTCAAAAACACCGTCACAAATGAGCACTGGGTGTTGTATGTAAGTGATGAATCACTCAATTCTACATCAGAAACCAATATTACATTGCAAATTAACTAACTGGAATTTAAATAAAAATGTAGCAATATAAAAAACAACAACATCAGTAAGTTTGTAAAAAGCAAAACAAAACAAAAACCCCATCACAGAAACATCCAGAATAATATTTGATCAAATATCTGGGTAATCCATGGCCCAGCTAAGAAATAAAGAATTTCTTCTTAAAGGAATTACACAAAGAATTAGCCATCACAGTACCATATCTCAAATCAAGATGGAGGGAGTTATACCACATGAAGTAGACCACCCAGCGCCTTTTAAATATTAGTACACAGCCAAAGTTTAAAATATGTTTCTCTTGGGGTGCCTGGGTGGCTTAGTCCATTAGGTGTCCAACTCTTAGTTTCCTCTCAGTTCATGATCTCAGGGTTGTGAGACAGAACCCATATTGGGTTCCACACTGGGTGTGGAGCCTGCTTAAGATTATTTCTCTCGCATGGAGGTTCCTCAAAAAGTTGAAAATAGAACTACCCTATGACCCAGCAACTGCACTACTGGGTATTTACCCTAAAGATACAAACGTAGTGATCCCAAGGGGCACATGCACCCGAATGTTCATAGCAGCAATAGCCAAACTATGGAAAGAACCTAGATGTCCATCAACAGATGAATGGATAAAGAAGATGTGGTATATATACACAATGGAACACTATGCAGCCATCAAAAGAAATGAAATCTTGCCATTTGCAACCACATGGATGGAACTAGAGGGTATCATGCTTAGCGAAATAAGTCAATCGGAGAAAGACAACTATCATATGATCTCCCTGATATGAGGGAGAGGAGATGCAACATGGGGGGTTAAGGGGGTAGGAGAAGAGTAAATGAAACAAGATGGGATTGGGAGGGAGACAAACCATAAGTGACTCTTAATCACACAAAACAAACTGAGGGTTGATGGGGGGAGGGGGGTTGGGAGGGGGGGTGGGGTTATGGACAGTGGGGAGGGTATGTGCTATGGTGAGTGCTGTGAAGTGTGTAAACCTGGCGATTCACAGACCTGTACCCTGGGGATAAAAATATATTATGTTTATTTTTAAAAAAGTATTTTTTTTTAAGATTTTATTTATTTATTTGACAGAGAGATCACAAGCAGGCAGAGAGGCAGGCAGAGAGAGAGGAGGAAGCAGGCTCCCCGATGAGCAGAGAGCCCGATGCGGGGCTCGATCCCAGGACTCCGAGATCATGACCTGAGCCGAAGGCAGCGGCTTAACCCACTGAGCCACCCAGGCGCCCCGATTTTTAAAAAAGTATTAAAAAAAAAGATTATTTCTCTCCTCTCCCTGTGCCCCTCAACCCTGTGCTTGCACATGTTCTCTCTCTCTAAAAAAGGGGGGGGGGCTGATTTTTTTTTTTTTTTTAACTCTGCTGTTTATTAATGGAAGCTACCTAAAATCTCTTTGTAGTTCTGGTTATCAAGAGTCAATTTTGTTATTTGCCACCAACCAACAACCAATATAATATTACTCCCTACCTAGCAAAAAGATTTTTCTCTCATTCTTTTTTTTTTTTTTAATTTTTTTATTTTTTCAGCATAACAGTATTCATTATTTTTGCACCACACCCAGTGCTCCATGCAATCCGTGCCCTCTACAATACCCACCACCTGGTGCCCCCAACCTCCCACCCCCCACCCCTTCAAAATTCTCAGATCGTTTTTCAGAGTCCATAGTCTCTCATGGTTCACCTCCCCTTCCAATTTCCCTCAACTCCCTTCTCCTCTCCATCTCCCCTTGTCCTCCATGCTATTTGTTATGCTCCACAAATAAGTGAAACCATATGATAATTGACTCTCTCTGCTTGACTTATTTCACTCAGCATAATCTCTTCCAGTCCCGTCCATGTTGCTACTAAACTTGGGTATTCATCCTTTCTTTTTTCTTTTTTCTTTTTTCTTTTTTTTTTTTTTTTTTACAGCTTTATAAACATATATTTTTATCCCCAGGGGTATAGGTCTGTGAATCGCCAGGTTTACACACTTCACAGCACTCACCATAGCACATACCCTCCCCAAGATCCATAACCCCACCCCCCCCTCCCAACCCCCTCCCCCCATCAACCCTTAATCTCTCATTCTTTATTAAAATCTGACCTTCATGTGCAATCCAAAGTAAGTTTTTATTTGACTTCCATTGATCTCTTTGAGTTTGGAACCCACCTAGGAATAAACCTGAAACAACAGCACTTTGTAAATACAAATGGGCATGCTAATATTATTCTGTAATATATATCCAACATTTTAGTACTCTTTCCCCAACTATACTCTCATCCACCCAACTCTATCATATAACATGGTACTGGGTATAATGATAAACATTATATATATATATATATATATATAGAGAGAGAGAGAGAGAGAGAGAGAGAGAGAGAGAGTTGATTCATCACCATCAAATACCAATTACAGGGGCACTTGTGTGGCTCAGTTGGATAACTGACTGCCTTTGGCTCAGGTCATGATCCCAGGGTTCTGGAATGAAACCCTGAGTCAGGCTCCCTGCTCAGTGGGGAGCCTGCTTCTCCTTCTGCCTCTGCTGCTCCCCTTGCTTGTGTGCTCACTCTCTCTCTCTGTCAAATAAATAAATAAAATCTTTAAAAAATACAAATTATAATTGTGTATTATTTATTCTACATAAATATTCTCATCACAATAGGACCATTATTTGTAGTACACTGCAAATATCTTTAGCAGAGCACTAGATGTTTGTCTTTTGGCAAGGTAAGAACGCTCTCAAACAGACATCATGTTATAGTGTAAATTCAACCTTATCTTAAAATGTATAGATCTTCTTTAAAGCTTACAGCTCATAAACAAACATTGTGACCACACGCTACCTTTCACATTCTCCAGTCCCATCACCACCACTGAATGCTGCTGAGACACAGTAATTCTTCAGTTAAAACCACTTGCCTTGCCATCCAGCCTAAGGTTAACAATTAAAGAGTTCTGAACAGAAGCCACAAAATCGAGGTAACAGGATCTTGGACAAGTTACTTCTTTTCTTTAAACTTCACTTTTCTCGACTGGAAGGTAAAAATGGATTATTATTCTAATCCGCAGCGTCATATTAAGGACTAAATGGGATAAAGTTACTAAACTATCAACTGCAGGGAGTGCTGCAAACATCAGAATATTAGAGAGTCAGGTTGAGGCAAAAGACACTCCTGAGTTTTACTTACAGAAAAGCCTCTTGGACTTTGCTCAAAAAGAAGTTTACTCATTCCTTGTACATCGTTTTTACAAATCTGGTTATGCATTTTCTACCCTATGACAGATTAAGAGTAGCAAATCAAAACATGGGTAGGGAAAAGCGCCAAGCAGTCATTACAGGGGCTGGCACACAGTGACCGTCTGTATTTATTTGTTATTGTTGCCCATGTCAGAAGCAAGGAAGCTGAAAGCAGGACACATTTAGCGTTCCCTTACTGAAACTGAGGGAGCACATATAAAAATCTATTTTAAAAGAAATATCCGCAAACCTAAAAAGCAGATATCATGCAAATACAGCCCTGGATGTTTTTATAGACTTGAGGGCTTCAGAATATTAATACACAATAGAAGTGTGTTGAGTATACCATAAAAAGCAGTGGGTTTAAACTTAGGTTCAGATCATAGGCTGGGTCTTTTATCTATTGTTCCTGTAACCACAGTGGCCCCAGCTACAAAAGGAGGTAAGAGTAACTATTTTGCAAGGTTGTTTGGAAGACCAAATTTATATATATATAGGAAACATTTTTATAATTTTGTGCAGTACAATTTATGCAAGGAGGGAAGGAGGTAGATTACACAATTTAGAATGACTTTTCATTTCAACAATTTTTCATTTAAAAATTGTCTTTCTGTTACCAAAAAAAAAAAAAAAAAGCCTCAGTTATTTGGAAACTTTCTTTAGGTGATATTCCTCATTGGTTGACAATACCAGATAAATAAAGCACTACCTATGAATTGAAAATGCATACATCATTTTTTAAATCATCATACACACAATTTAAAAGCAATGAGAAAGTGGAAAAACATATTCACAACATATACAAGAAGGGTTTAATAACTTTAATGTGTAAAGATCTCCTAAAAATTAATGAGAAAATGTTGGACCATTGTCATGAACAAGCAATTTAAAAAGAATTACAACTGTATTTGATATATTGGGTTAAATGCTAATTAAAAAGTGAGATAATATTTTCACCTATGACCTTGATACGGATTTTTTTTAATTATTGTAATGCCCAATATTGATTCAGATGTGGGGAAACAGGCACCTTTAAACACGACAAGGAAAAATAGAAACTGGCAGTCAGCCTAGAAGGCAAGTTGGCAGTTTATATTAAAAGGCTCAAAATGCTATTTACTCTTTCATCCAGAAATACTAGTGAATGTTTACAAGGAGTAATAGAAAAGAATAGTCATCTCTTTGAGATACTGGAAAATCCTAAAGTCTTTGTTCAGCTAATAGGGAAATAGGTAAATTATAATTATGGTTCATTCACATAAAGGAATATATATGAATTTACCCAATCCTATGAAGTACATGAAGTACTATGAAGTACATCCTAAAAACATAATGTTAAGGGAAAAGGTACAAACTACATACTGTATATTGTGTGCTACAATAATAGTATACTTTCAAAAACTTATATGCAGAAGCAAAAGTTTAGATGAAAATCACATAAACGTGATAATAATTATTTAGAATGATGATGGGTGATTCTCAGTTCCTCTTTTTGCTTTGTTTTAATTTTCTGCTTTTTCTATTTTACCTTAACCATGTATTGCTCTTTCAATGAGGTAATCAAAATAAATGTGTATTAATTTTTATAGAACTTGAATATAAACAATACCATTTATTAGAAAATAGGGAATATCTCCAACAATCTTAACATTTGCATAAAATTTTGTTTGTAACGCTTTTGCATGCATTGTTGTTTAAGGCTCTGTGACATATCTATGATCACCCCAATTTTAAGGATGAAGAAACTAAGTTACTTGAGCAAAGTCATCCCATTGATAAATGACACAGCTCTGTCTTAAATGCAGCTCTTCTGAGTTTCAGGCCATGGCCCTTTCCATAGCTCCAGGAGCTGCCTCCCACTTAATCCCTGCCTGAAAAGAAGCCAACTGAGCATTAAAATACAGTATCTTTAGCACTTCTATTCCAAATGCCTGTAGGCACAAGCCAGCATATCATTATTTTTCATTTCATTGAGTTTTTTTAATGACAACTTTTGACTGCGAACTTCTTTCAGACTGGAGAGTTCAAATTAAAATGTCAGTTTTGATTCAGTGAAGATGCTTTACTTTCAAAATATTTAAGGAAAATATTTTCATTAAAACCAAGATGATTGGATGTTAGAGTGTATAAATGTCATGATAAGTTCCACCATTTGGTGAAATGACTTCAGGCCCTATTGGACAAATCCTGAAACTTTAAAATGCAGGAAAACACTCTCATTACAAATATATATGTGCCTATGTATATTCACATAAATATTTTAAATGTATGCAAAAATTCAAGGTCCTTGTAATACAATTTGTCAGTGTCTATGGCAAACAATCCAATTTGTTGACAAGCAGTCTCCAACAATTATTGACAGATAGCATCCATTAGACTTCTGGATACTAATATAGCTCTCATTGATGAATTGCTATGCCTTTTGCTAAGCCTCATTTCTTTCCATATATATATGTTAACTCCTTGTAGTCATTTTCTTCTACAGGAGATCAATGAAGACTTTTGAGGTTTACTTTAGTCTAGGTTGACAGTCTCCAGACAAACAAAACAAAAATTTTATAGATCTCTCATGCAGAAAAATCCTACAATTTATCATATCCAATCACCATACTCCCCAATAATCAAGCACTTCACAAAAACCTATTAGAGTCAGACCTCATAGGCAGTTTTAGTTTTAATGTAATTCATCCAAAGTTAGGTACTGATCTCTTCAACCAGGGATCACTGCTGGCTTAAGAGAAGATGCTTTTGCACAAATCCCACTTCTTTCTTTCTCTCTCTCTCTCTCTTTCTTTTTTTTTTTTTTTTTTTTTTGAATTAATTTTACTTATTTGAGAGGAGAGAGACATAGAAGGAGAGAGAGAGAGCGCATGGGGGGAGAGGGGCAGAAGGAGAGGGAGAAGCAGACTCCCCACTGAGCTGGGAGCCTGATGTGGGGCTTGATCCCAGGATCTGAGATCATGACCTAAGTTGAAGGCAGATGCTTAACAGACTGAGCCACAAAAGTGCCCCTGCACACATCCCATTTCATGTCTCCTTTCTGTCTTCTAGAACCAAGAATGATTGCACCCCACCTCGGCTCTCTCCCTTTACCATCACTCTCTTCTGAAATTTCCAGAGAAGATAAGAAGGAAAGGGTGTCTTTATTCCTTCCTCTTCTGGGAACTCCTGAGTACTCTTCCTCAGGACACAGGAAGCTAAATCAGAACCAGATGTTTGTTGATACTGCTGTTCTAGCCTGGCACTATTTTCTCTCCTCTCTTCTACCTTCCCTCTTAGCACTTATCTTTATTTTTCTGCCTCACACAAATACCTCCACCTCTCCTTGAGATGTCCCCAACATGACCTTTTGCTAAAGGAAATTAAGGAGCTTTCCAATGACACATCCTGAATCACCACAATCTTTGTTGCTTGCTTTGTTTTCACTACTTGAACCACTGAAAGACTCCTCCTCAGCCATACACATGCCCTAGCACAGATATTTTATGTCTTACTTCTAGTTGGTCTTATTGCACATGTAAGGTAATTCCAAAAACATAATTACAAATATTTAATTTTTAATGGATTCAATCCTATTAATCCTACTTAAAAATGGGTAGTCTACCGAATTTAACCAGATTTCCTTAGCCACTGTTTTTAGACATAGTAAATCATAAGCGGACAGATCCATTGGAAAGCAAAATAAAGAGGGCTTTGGTGATATCCAGTTTCAGAAGGGTTCTCTAGGTCAATCCAAAATTCAAGTTAACAATTATTTATAGAGTACGTATAACACTATTCTAAATTCATTGAGGTTACAATAGAAAAATAAGGCAAATTAGTTGAGAATTCAGAAGTATACATAAAAAATTTAGAAAAAAAATGCAAAAATATAAAATGTAATACAAATATATAAAAGATATAAATATATGTTATAAAGTGTATAATTAAAAGGCAATCACTGAGACAAAAGCCAGAAGTACTAAAGAAACTCTCATAAGTGAAATATTGGTAAGGACAGATTTTGTGGAAGATAGAGAACTCAAAATGGACTATGCATCTCAGAAACATTTCAGAAAAAACCATAGAAAGGACACAGAGGTATAAATTAACACAAGTGTGTGACTAGAATTAAAAGCTGTAGGAAAGAGATGACCTTATTCACATGTTTCACATACATCCCACACCAGAAAATTCAAAATGGCTGTAAATTCTCTTCTCATCAAGAGTTAGAGTCTGTCTGGACACTTCCTGAATCAGGGTTGATATTGTGGATTTCTTTGGCCAATGGGAACTTGGCAAGCATGACACAAGCAGAGGCTTAGTAAACACTTGCACCTTGTACAGACTTTTGCTGTTCTCAATACCCTGAGACTACTAGGGATGGAAAGAACCCAAGTGAGTCCACTGTAGGATGAAAGATGAAATACTCAAAGAGAAGTGAGGTGACACAGACAACAATTACCCTTCTTGCCAAAGCCTGCCACCTGCTAGTGATGAAAGTGAGGAGAGCTGACCACAGAAACATAAGCACACCCAACAGATATCAATAGAGCCAATCCGGACAGCATGCTGCTTGCCCACAAAATTTACACACACACACACACACACACACGTACTCTTTTTATTTTTGTTTTTTTCAAAATTGCTATCATCCACTTAACTAAGTAATTCTCAGTGTTCGGTTTTTCCTTCCAAATTACCTTAAACATACTGTCAGATTAAGTTTTCAAAAAAAGAACAGCTTTGATTCTCTCACTCTTCTGATTGCAAAATTCTACCAAGTATTTATTCATTCATTCATTCATTCATTCATTCAACACATGTTACCCAACCATCTACTATACGCCAGCCTCTAATCTAGACGCAGGAAATATAGCCTTAAAAATGTTGTACAAAGTCCTTGCTCTATAAGACGAAAAAACATTCTAGCTCATTATTTTCTACACTAAAGGCTCTCTAGTCTGGCTCCACATAAGATCACTGGGACAGATTTACAATTATGTACTGAACATAAACAATAGAATGACAAACCATACACTGTTTAAATGGCTATCCACAGGGAGAAGAAGCAGAAAGGCTGATGGGACAGGCTGAATTACTTTAACAATAATTTGTTTTCTAAATGTAATTTGAAATCATGTGAAAATTGTACATAGATACAAGACAAAATTACATTTATAAATTAATTACTAAAAATTAAAATATGATAAAATAAATGAGCCTGAAAACGTAACAAACTGCTGATAAAAATCAAATAGATGAACTATTCAGAGTAACCTTAAGACAGAGCAAATGTCTATACATCCTTAGTGGCATATACATCAAGAACAAAAAGGTTAAAAGAATAACATTTCAGTAGTAATATTATTAGAAAGGTGTTAGTATTTTTAAGGGGGTTTTGTTTGTTTAATACATGTGAAAAGAATGCATGTACAAAGAACAGAGCCATGAGAAAGCATTGGTTCAACAGTAATGAACCCACAAGAATTAGGATTTGGGGAGGGAGGACAAGATTACCT
Organism: Lutra lutra; assembly: GCF_902655055.1. Taxonomy (NCBI): domain Eukaryota; kingdom Metazoa; phylum Chordata; class Mammalia; order Carnivora; family Mustelidae; genus Lutra; species Lutra lutra. The sequence goes on along the minus strand of NC_062282.1, from coordinate 37,854,745 downwards.
AAACATTTTTTAAAAATTGGAAATTGAAACCAAACTAAGCAAATAAAATCCCTACTAGCACATAGTTATGAAGTCTTCATAAGACTCCATGATCTTTTTATTAAACGACTGGGCCTTAACTAGCTACTCTAGGGTTCCTCATATACAAAACAGAAATAAAGGGATTCCTCTGACTGGTGTCCCTGTTGTTAAATGTTCTCCCCCCAACCATCTTCTTCATGAAGCAAGTCTCCACCCTCCCAACTTGAAAGAGGATGTATATCATTCTTTAGACATCTGTCTTCTGGTGCCACCCCTTGCATTTTCTCAATTTACCAGATCTTCAGCTGTGTTCTAGGAACACCATATCCCATGCTATTAAGCTAGACATCTATGCTAAGCATATAAGACAATGACTGACAGTGAAAAAAATGTGTTTAATTATGTACTCAATTCATTTGGTGTATTTCAAAAGGTGAAATACTTTTCTTCATCTATCAGTGAAAAAGTTAGAAATTAATTTCAAGGGGCACCTGGGTGGCTCAGTGAGTTAAAGCCTCTGCCTTCAGCTCAGGTCATGATCTCAGGGTCCTGGGATCGAGCCCCACATCAGTTTCTCTGCTCAGCAGGGAGCCTGCTTCCTCCCTCTCTCTCTGCCTGCCTCTCTGCCTACTTGTGATCTCTCTCTCTGTCAAATAAATAAATAAAATATTTTTAAAAAATAAATTTTTTTAAATTAATTTTAAAAAAGAAATTAATTTAAAAAAAAAAACAGTTAGCAAATGGCAAACCATTCCTTAAAGTCAAAGTCACATATATAGTGCTCCTTAGGAAAAAGGAGGGGCAAGACAGTTTCTACCCACGTTTACAAGTCTCATCAAATACTGGATCTACTTAAGGGTAGAGAGAAAAGGCAAAGTTCAAAAAGGAGTAGGTTATTAAATGAGGCATTTGCTATACTTCTTTTTAGTATTTTATTTATTTATTTGACAGAGAGAGAGAGAGAGATCACAAGTGGGCAGAGACGCAGGCAGAGAGGGGGAAGCAGGCTGCCTGCTGAGCAGAGAGCCCAATGCGGGGCTCAATCCCAGGATGCTGGGATCATGACCTGAGCCGAAGGCAGTTGCTTAACCCACTGAGCCACCCTGCTATATTCCTTTTAAGAGCACCAGGTAGAGAACAACTTTTCTAAACTAGATCTAGGAAGTGGAATGTGGAATCAATCCAACCTTCCCCCATTAAGGGCTGCCCAGTGGTTAATGAATTTTTAAAACATGACTAAATAAAAACAAACCTCACACACCCTCCCTGGCCCCACAATAAATAAATAAATAAATAAATAAATAAATAAATAATCACCAAAGGCAAGGGAAGCAATGGCAAAAATGAACCATTGGGACTTCATCCAGGTAAAAAGCTTTTTCACAGCAAAGGAAACAGTCAACAAAACCAAAAGACAACTGACAGAATGAGAGAAGATATCTGCAAATGACATGTCAGATAAAGGGCTAGTATCCAAAATCTATAAAGAACTTATCAAACTCAACACCCAAAGAACAAATAATCCAATCAAGAAATGGGCAGAAGACATGAATAGACATTTCTGCAAAGAAGACAGTCAAATGGCCAACAGACACATGAAAAAGTGCTCCACATCACTCGGCATCAGGGAAATACAAATCAAAACCACAGTGAGATACCACCTCATACCAGTCAGAATGGCTAAAATTAACAAGTCAGGAAATGACAGATGTTGGCGAGGATGCAGAGAAAGGGGAACCCTCCTGAACTATTGGTGGGAAAGCAAGCTGCAGCCACTCTGAAAAACAGTATGGAACTTCCTCAAAAAGTTGAAAATAGAGCTACCCTATGACCCAGTAATTGTACTACTGGGTATTTAAAGATAAAAATGTAGTGATCCGAAGGGGCACGTGCACCCGAGTGTTTATAGCAGCAATGCCACAATAGCCAAACTATGAAAGGAACCTAGATGTCCATCTACAGATGAATGGATGAAAACAATGTGGTACATATATACAATGGAATATTATGCAGCCATCAAAAAGACACAAAATTGTGCAATTGCAATGATGTGGGTGGAACTAGAGGGTATTACACTAAGCGAGATAAGTCAGTCAGAGAAAGAGAATTATCATATGATCTCACTGATATGAGGAATTTGAGAAACAAGACAGAGGATTATAGGGGAAGGGAGGGAAAAATGAAACAAGACGAAATCAGAGAGGGAGACAAACCATAACAGACTCTTAATCTCAGGAAACAAACTGAGGGCTGCTGGAGGGGAGGGGGTTGGGAGGGATGGGATGACTGAGTGATGGACATTGGGGAGGGTATGTGCTATGGTGAGTGCTGTCAATTGTGTAAGACTGATGAATCCTGTACCCCTGAAACAAATAATATATTATACGTTAATAAAAATTAAAAGGAAGAAAGAAAGAAGGAAGGAAGGAAGGAAGGAAGAATGGAAGGGAGGGAGGGAGAGAGGGAGGAAGGAAAAAATAAAAAAAACCTAAATGTGTCAGCTTATTCTTCAGAGTGGATGGAGCTGGGAGCAGCTTCAACGACCCAAATTCGTGTGTTACGGAGTCATCACAAGCATGCTTTGCTTTTAAGGGGAGAAAAAAAAAAAAAAAAACCCTGAAACAACCAAACAAAAACTAGTATTGTTCGCTGTTCTCCCAAGACACAATTATTCAAAGGAACTAGTACTGAGAAGCGGAAGAGGATCATACCTGTGGGCCTTGTCTCCCACGAGTGCACGTGAGTAGGTGCGGGGTATCTGTCATGACTGCGGAAACGAATTTTCATCTTTACTCTTGAGTTTGATTTAACGTTGCTTTTAGCGCAAGGCCGACACCAGCTGTGCGGGAAAGACTCTGGAGAGCGGTTCACAGCAGCTCGCGGCTGCGGCTCTTCCGGGTTCCGGAGGCTCCAGGGCAACCGATATTGCTCTTTGGGCCTTCCTGGGTGAGCGCAGAACAGCCCACATACTCCAGGGCCTTCAGGCCACGGGCCGGCTTTTCAGCAGCCCCTGCGGTGACAGGCTTCTGTTTGTTCTTGGCAAGTTTCTCAGTGGTAGAGGGGTCATCTCCGAGATCGGTTTGGGTCCCGACAAGCAAGAAAGGAGTCTTTGGACAATGGTGAGTTATCTCTGGCGCCCACTTTTCCTTCGTCTTTTTTTTTTAAAGATTTTATTCACTTATCTGACAGAGAGAGATCACAAGCAGGCAGAGAGGCAGGCAGAGAGAGAGGAGGAAGCAGGCTCTGCTGAGCAGAGAGCCCGATGCGGGGCTCGATCCCAGGACTCTGAGATCATGACCTGAGCCGAAGGCAGCGGCTTAACCCACTGAGCCACCCAGGCACCCCTCCTTCGTATTTTCGAATGAGGAAGGAGAGACCCCTGAAAAACAGACTGGATATCCATCTGTTTGTGGATAACTCGTGGTCCTAATCTGTCAGAATCCTCTTGCCCTGCAGTATCACGAAGTCCATCCAAGAGTATCTGGCTGTTCACCAGTCATTGCTGTGACCGCATCGCTGTCAGAAGGAGTCGGTTAATACTCAGATGGAAATCTGTTTTTTTGTGTAGGATATCAGGAGACGTGTTTTACCAACAGCGCCATCGCCCAAAACAACACATTTAATTGTCTGCATTGCTGAAACCGTTTTGTATCCGATTTAAACATTTCAGATTCAGTGCTGCCCTCAGGTCCTCCACCAGGACATTGGCAGCACTACGCAGGGTCCCCTCGGCTCTGGTATTGTTAATTTGAAACGTCCATGTGTGCATTATAGGGCAAAGCAAATGATTTAGTGTAAAACATTCTCTTTCTAATCTTCCTGATGTCATTGAGAATTGGAATTTGGGGGAAAGCTAGGGAAAAGGAGATACTCTGTGGTTCTGGCTTTGAATTAAAAAATATCAGCATAAATTTGTGATATGAGGTTACCTTAAAAAAGAAACTCTCCCCTAGCTCTTTCTATTGAAGAGGTTCAGAAACGTTGCATAATAGCAATGAGAACCAATAGCATCTAGACTGTAGACTTAAAATATGGTTTCCTACTAAAGAGCTCTTTGGAGAAACAACTGAGTGTAGGTTTGGGGCAGGAAATGTAGGTGATGTATGCGATGATACTGAAACATACTGTCACATCAGATAGCAGATAATATTTTAAATACTGTTAGGGTCATGTCAAAAGAACTTGGGAGCCAAATGGAAGAGGTTCCCACCAAGCAAAGAGAGAACAATCTTAGCATCAATAACAGTAACATTGCAAAGGACTGGAAAAGTCCATACAGGTTTAAATTAATATTTAATAGCAAGTCAAATAATTAATCTAATAATTAGATTCCATTACATGTTGCTAATGAACAAATTCATTATTTTAAAAACTGATAAATAAGGGAAAGAGTCATGTATCCTGCCTTTCCTATTTAAACTGAACCATTTTTTAAGCAACTAGTAGATGAGAGAAAATGCCTCTACAGTATTCCAGCAAGTTAATGAAGATAAGATAGAATGTCATCATTTTACAGTGTATATTAAATAAATAGCTCCAGGCATTATCAGTGGTTGCTAACACCTCAACAAGAGAGATACATAGATATTACATGCTCCTATTGAAAGAACACACCTAGAAAATGGTCTTGCAAACAAAACAAAATTAAAAACCAACAAAACAAAAAACCCTGGACACTAAATCTTATTAAACCTCTAGATCCAAGTATCTATAAATGATTAGAAAATTTGTTTCATGATACCACAGGAATGTAATCAGTAAAATGCAGAGTGAGAGAAACTGTAGGACAATCTAGTTTCTTGAAGAAAACTAAACCAAAAGAGAGAGAGAGAAAAATGGAGAGGAAACACATAGATTGAAGGAGACATATCAACCACTCACTATGTGTAGATCTAGTCAAAACTATGATTCAAACAATCTGTAAAAAATTATATACATACACAGAATTATGAAACAGTAAAAAATCAGAACACAACTGGCTATTTCATGATATTTAAAAATTACTGGTCGGGATGCCTGGGTGGCTCAGTGGGTTAAGCATCTAACTTTTGCTCAGGTCATGATCCCTGGGTTCAAATCTTGCATTCAGCGCCTTGCTCAGTGGAGAGCCTGCTTCTCTCTCTGCCTGCTGCTCCCCCTGTTTGTTCACAATCTCTCTCCTGCTCACTCTCTCTCTGACAAATAAATAAATAATCTTTTTAAAGATTACTTTTTTTTTTAAGATGTATTCATTTCTTTGTAAAGAGAGACCGCACGTGGTGGGGAGGGGCAGAGAGAAAGAGAAAGAATGTCCAGCAGACTCACCACTGAGGGCAAAGTCTGACAAGGGGCTGCATCTCAAGACCCCAAGATCATGATCTAAGCTGAAACTGGGTTGGATGCTCAACAGACTGAGCCACAGAGATACCCTAGAAAAATTACTCTTTTTTTTTAAGTGTTTAAAGAGTATTATGGCACTTTTACATACTTACTTAGAGATACATACTAAAATGCTATGAATGAAATTTTGAGGGAGGCAAGATGGCAGAAGGGTAGGGGAACTCATTTAATCTGATCTCTTGAATTTGGCTAGATAACTATCAAATCATCCTGAACACCTATGAATTCAACCTGAGATGTAAGAAAAGAATTGCTGAAATTCTACAAATAGAAAAGCACCAGTTGTTGCAAGGTAGGAGGTGCAGAGAAGTGGATCCAAGGGCTATATCGAAACATAAACAGCGTGGGGAATAAGTCTCGTTAAGCCAGCTACTGGAAAGTAATATAGCCCCAGAGCACAAAATTAGAACTTTTAGAAATCTGAAATGTTATAGATGAAATTTTATAACATACAAGATTTGTTTCAAAATCATATAGAAGGTGAGAAAGCTGGTAGAGGTACAAATGAAAATATAGCTGGTACAGTTTTTGAAATTAGGTGGTGGGTGCATGGGTGTTCACTGTAGTGTTCTCTCTCTATACACACACACACACACACACACACAAATATATATGTAGATACATATATATGTAGATATATATATTTAAATATATATATTTAAATTTTCCCATAATAATATGATGGAATATTACTCAGCCATAAAAAAGAATGAGAGCTTGCCATTTGCAACAATGTGGATGGATCTAGAAAGTATTATGTTAAGTGAAATAAGTCAGACAGAGAAAGACAAATATCACATATGATTTCACTCATATGTGGAATTTAAGAAACAAAACAAAGAAACCAAAACAAAGAAAAAAAGAGAGAGGCCAACAGAAAAACAAACCCTTTAATACAGAAAACAAAACAATGGTTACCAGAGGGGAGTAGATGGGGGGAGGGGGGAATGGGTGAAGTAGATAAAGGGGATTAAGAGTACACTTACTGTGACGAGCATTAAGTGTACTCTTCTAGTGAGGTTGAATCACTATATTGTACACCAGAAACTAATATAACACTGTGTGTTCATTATACTTCAATTTTTTTAATTCTATAATAAAAAGTAAAAGATAGATACATTGATACAAAGGCCCCATGTTCAGAGATTCTAATTTAATTGGCCTGGGGCTTAGATAGGAAAGAAAGAGGTTGAGAGGAAGGAGGAGGAGGAAGAAGAGGAAAGGAAAGAAGGAAGGGAGAAAAGGAGGAAGAGAGGGCAGGAGGGAGAAGAGCCACCACTCTGCTCCGTTATAATGTGTATGCAGCCTGGGCTAAGAACCATTTGTCTCCCCTCCAACCATTCCGTTACTTCCAGTTCCTCAGCCTTTCTGTTTCTCAGGGGTTCTAACCAAATGCACTGGGATCCATGCTGAGAAAACATGCTGACTCCTGGGTCTCATCCCAGAGGGTCTTTCAGGAGACTAAGGGGGCCTTGGGAGTATGTGACTGTGCTGTAAACCCATGCCAAAATGCTATCAGAGGGGGATTTCTCGTTGTTCCCTGTACACAATCCTCACATTATCATTCATGATTTTGTTCATTTTATTCCTTCCTTCTTCTACCTGAAATGTCTTCCCCTTATCTTTATCCAGATCATACCTACTTAATAACCAAGTTTAAAAATCACCCATGCATGAAGCCTAATCCCTTCAACTGAAGGGATCCTTCCTCCTGTGAACTTGGTTTTTCGCCCTTCCACAGGTTTTCTCTTTGTATATAATGTTTCAGCTCTCTTACTCAGCAATAAGCTGCTTTAAGTCAGAAAGTCTTTTTTACATATCTTTGTAATTTCACAGAATTTAGACATATTGAAGAGTTTGGTAAGCCTATGCTAAATCAAAGAAGTAATGAAAACATAACAGTTGAGAGTGTCCGGATACTTACCCTGTAAGCTCTCTTAAGAACTAGTTAACTTCTGGGGCGCCTGGGTGGCTCGGTGGGTTGAAGCCTCTGCCTTTGGCTCAGGTCATGATCCCGGGGTCCTGGGATCGAGCCCCGCATCGGGCTCTCTGCTCCATGGGGAGCCTGTTTCCTCCTCTCTCTCTGCCTACTTGTGATCTCTGTCAAATAAATAAATAAAATAAAATAAAATAAAATAAAATAAAATAAAATAAAATAAAATAAAAATAAAAAAGAACTAGTTCACTTCCCCCATTCTGCCCTCAGTATGCAAAGAAGCTTCCCTAGGAAAGGTGGTACTGAGAGGAAGGCAGCTCAAGATAAAAGGCTATCAGCATTTCTCAAGAATCAGCCAAATAAGCTATAAAATCTTAACTACTATCTAAATCAAAATGCCATGCTTACCATTTTTACAAGCTAAAGAAATTGGTTTAAAGAAAAATATTGCAAAGTACTATTTTACATATAATAACTGTCCAAAAAGTGTTGACTATCCTAAGAGGCCACGTTTTATAAATATGTAAATAAATATGCTTTTATAGATTTTTTTTTTTTATTTGACAGAGAGAGATCACAAGCAGGCAGAGAGGCAGGCAGAGAGAGAGGAGGAAGCAGGTTCTTTGCTGAGCAGAGAGCCCGATGCGGGGCTCGATCCCCGGACCCTGGGATCATGACTTGAGCTGAAGGCAGAGGCTTTAACCCACTCAGCACCCAGGCGCCCCTTTGCTGTACACCTTTGTTTTCTTAGAACTCTCCTATATTTTGAGAGGAAAACCACACGTGGCCAGGGAAAGGAGTGGGAAAGAGAAAGGTGGGTGGATTAGAGGATGAGAAACAAGACGGAAGGCTTTTCAGATCTAGGTTCCCATTCACCATCTTTCCTGTGTTGGACCTCTCTAACCTTCAGCTTCCTTCTCTGTAGTTAACATGAACCATTTGGAGCTGTTGTGAGGACTGTGTAAAGTGATGCATATGAGGATCCTTGCTCAATAAATGGAAGGTATTGGTAAAAGCAACTGGTGGGGTCAACTTCAGTCTCATCCTGAACAGGGTGTTCTTGTAAATTTCTTGTTACTAGGTCATCAACTATTTCAGTGAAACAAAATGACTGACTTTTCACCCTACACAGATTCTGCTGAAATCACTATCTAATTTGTTGTTCTTTGGAGAGTTTTCTTGTCAAATATCTTAAAGCATTACATATATACATATACATATACATATACATATACATATGCATATGCATATGCATATACATATACATATACATATACATATATATATATTTGAAAATGTTGCAGATCTTTGTCAAATCCCAAACCTACTAGTTAAGTTGCTCTCAACTACCTCCCCTCCCATTATCTGTCACATAAGCGGAAGCTCCACTCTGCACAATTCTTGCCCAAAGGGATGAAACTCAGGAAGGGTCAATGCTGTACACCTGTCACAATCAGCCTCTACAGCAGCCTTTCTGCAGCTTGTTTTACTTTACCCAGGGATAATGATCATTATTTTTTCCTAGAGCAATCCTTCCTAAAGGCTCAGACCTGACAGAAAGAAATGTTCTAGGGAGGACACTGGAGCACACAGGATGACATTTTTCCCTATTTCTCTCTCCCTAATTAAATTGGTTTTATCCTAAACCAATAGGAAAGCATTGACTTCTTAGGATACCCAGGTTAGGGGGAAATATATATATATATATGCATATATACATATATATACACATACATACATATAATAAATATAATATAATGTATATAATAAATAATATATATATTTCCTCCCCCCCCCCGGAATCCATTTGTACCATCCATCCAGAAGGTAAATAAGGACTTTATTTTATTTTTCTTTAAGATCTTATTTACTTACTTTTTTATTTATTTGACAGAGAGAGAGAGGGCACAAGCAGGGGGACCAGCAGAGGGAGAGGGAGAAGCAAGAAGCTTCTCCACTAAGCAAGAAGCCCAAAGTGGGACTTGATCCCAGGATCTTGGGATCATGACCTGAGCCGAAGGCAGACACAACCCACTGAGCCACCCTGGCGAAACTGGGATTTTATGGAGTGGTCTGACTCCATGATTAAATTCTGAGTTGACCCAATACTTAGAGATGCAAATTCTTCTGCCTTCAAACTGGTGTGAATCTTGAGTGATTGAGACAGTAGTGAAAGGCACCAAAAGAGATTAAACACCACTGATGTTTTATATTTTTATTGACCAATGATAGCCACAGATATCATCTATGGAAAAATGTTAATAATCTCTACATCATTTGTAAGAAACATAAATTACTAACCAATATAAACAGTTCCTAATTGTGTACAATCTTTGGTCCTCAAAGCCTTCTTACGCCTGGACTGAAGAAGAAAGTAATAAAGTGTCTTTTTATAATTTAGAAATAACTTTATTAAATATTTTGACAGAATGATCCAGATACCCATACTAATGAGCGTACATGTTTTTCCCGGCAAATAGTGTGGTTCTCGTCCCTCTACAATGGCTGAGAGTCTCTTGCTCTCTGGGGGAATATTTCACATACTAATTTATTCTCCCTTTATTCACAGAGAGCTAAGATTGAAGAGGTTATCCTTTTAATGTAACACAAGCATTTCTTAATACTTAAGATCATTCATGTTTTTCTAAAAGATGTGTTCAGAGGTTTACACTTTTAATAATACGGCTATTGTAAATGTAAATACAAAAAAACATAAGACATAAATACAATATTAAAAGTATAATCTTGTTGTGGAACCAGCACTAAAAAAGGATTTTTATTGTTAAAATCTTCCTGAAAGCACTCTGCATTTATGAGATTAAGCTGTTGTGAAGTCTGTTTTATCTATCCCTGAAATTATTTTGTCAGTCTTTTTAACTATCTAAGTATTTTTTACAGTTAGAATTAAAAACCCAAACCTATCATTAGTATTCTTATAAATCCTGAGTAGAAAATCTGTTTACCAAGGAAAAGAAACAGAAAATTTCTTCTTAAGCAGGGGATGCGCTACAACCAGAAACAAAGCATAAACGATGTAAACGACGCATTTTTCCAAATTTTTATTTTTCTCGATTAGAATGATAGAGAAGACAAATTATAGCCAAATATGCAAGGAAAGCTTGGCCATGCTTCCAGGACAAGGGATTAAGCTTTCTTCAGTGCTCCTGTACCATTCTACACTGGTTGCCAAATAGCATTAGCATAATCCTGAATTATTAAGAAAATGAGAGGTCAGATTTACTTTACAGGAGAATTCGACCTATCTGAATCAGGACTGAGAGGGTCGTAGCATTCCAGATGTGAGCCTGGTGGTAGGTGTAAAGTGCACCACATGGAGAGAATGTGCACAGTAAGGAAAAAGACAAATTACCCAGAGCTATTACTGTCATTAGTTCCATCAGCCTGGGAAGCCCTCCCACAGCATTTTCAGAGCAGTGTGTAGAGAGGGCCTGGGGCTTATCACATCTCGCAGGGGGTCGTCTTCCGCCGGGCATAGTCACATAGCTTGACATTTCAGTTAAAAAAAAAAAAAAAAAAAAAAAAAAAAAAAAAAGTCTGGGCCTTCATTGTCCATGCAGGCTTCTGTCTCGCAGCTCTACAACCGGTAGCTAAAATAAAGGGAGCCAGCCCACTGAAGGCTGCAGTCATTTATCTGATGGCAGAATTGCCAGCCTCTCTAGAGGTGCACACTGTTCTTTCACATAATCAGTTTTAAGCCCATAAGCCTGGGCTACTATAATGCACCAGAAGCGCCTTTGGGGTTGTTTCATTAACCTTTTGAGTATTTTGTCATAATTAAAAGGTTAGGAGTCTATACCATGAGAAATGCAGTGAAAGAGTAGAACATACACGATAATGTTAGATGGACTATCACATTTAAACTGTGGTACCATTAAACAATGGTAACCAATGAGAAGGACGTAAGGGGCAAACTGATGTAACAAAGACGTTTTCCCAAATGTTTTTGATTCTAGAAGTCCATGTAGATAATATTTGCCATAAGATATTAAGCAAAAGAGTAGAATACAATATATATTTGTACATATTATGTATGTAATGTATATTCACACAATAATCCTAACTAGGTAAGAATCTGTGCTTGTGGCAAGTTATATGCAAAAGAGAAATGGGTTGTTCGAGGTGGGTATGATTTTTTTCTATTGTCTCTTCATTATTTGTTTAAATCCTTTTAATGTTGCATATTCTCCTCAGTTAAAAGAGCGTATACAGGGCGCCTGGGTGGCTCAGTGGGTTAAGCCGCTGCCTTCGGCTCAGGTCATGAGCTCAGGGTCCTGGGATCGAGTCCCACATCGGGCTCTCTGCTCAGCAGGGAGCCTGCTTCCCTCTCTCTCTCTGCCTGCCTCTCTGTCTACTTGTGATCTCTGCCTGTCAAATAAATAAATAAAATCTTTAAAAAAAAAAAAAGAGCGTATACAAACATTCTCATGAAGGAACTAGGAACAACGAAAAGGAAAACAGATGTAAAAACATAAAGCATCCTCTACTCTGCCTAAAATCAAGAAAAAACATAAAGACTCAGCATCCATCTCAACAGGGAACAAAGAAAAAGATGCACAGGACCAAGTAAATACATCCAAGAGAATAATACTTTTCCTATACCGTTCTTAATAATAATAATAATAATAGTAATGCTACATCAGGGTTTTTCACATAGTAGGCACACATCAGACTAGTCCAACAACCCTTTCTTAAACACATGAAAAAGTGGTTCAGAGAAACTAAGGAACATGCCCCAGGTCAAAGAGCAAGTATTAATATCCCAGTCTGCCTGGCTCCAATAAATTACAGCACTCTCTCTCTCTATCCCCCCAACCTTGTCTCTTTATCTCTGTCTGACTTTCTCTCATTATTTCATTAAATTCCAGTCCTCAATCTGAAATAGCCCTATTTTCTGTTTCTTCCTTGCCTTTAGCCCTTAATAAAGCAGTGCAGTGCTCATCTGATTTTGGCAGGTCTGATAGTCACTCATACTTTAATGTATACACAGTAAGTAAATATTGAGTACTTATTCTGCATTGTGCTGGTTCTGGGGATACAAAGCTGAAAAGAAAAATGGACTCTGGGCACCCACAGGCAAGTGGTGGATGCAAGCATGCAAGTAGCAAAAGTGCACACCTGGGGCCCCTGACCCCGGCTTCTTGCGGAACTGGCATCTGAACTGAGACACCAACGACTGAGTTGGGATTAGGCAGATGGATGGTGCATCATAGGAAATAATCCCTGTAGAGGACCAAGGGGGAGATGAATCAAAAGAAGACAAAAACAAGACAAAACAAACACAGGACACTCCAGAAACCGAAAGTGACGCACAGAGCTGGACTTGGAGAGCAATGATAACCACACATTTTGTAACCTACAAGTCTTGTTTTCTGAAGACATAAAGGGTTTGCTTTTCAAGGAAGAAAAGGACTCATGATGTTGAAAATCAACACTTAAAACTTTTTAGGTTTTCCTCGATTGCATATCAATAATAAAAATGGCTTTGTGAATAAACACATCAGAATTAAGTGTTACAGTTGCAATTAATTTAAATATAACTGTGTCTCTAGCCACAAATTCTGAGGTGTTGGGCAACTTTTCTTGACTAGAGATTACTTTCCTTTTCTGCAAAATGGAATACACTTATCTTACATGTTTGTAGATGAGAGAGAGAAACAATATAAGGCCAGCATCTAGTCTGGTACCTGGTACACAGAAAACAACTATTAAATGGTAGTTACAGTAGAAGAGTTTGGAAAGCCAAATGCCCATAAGTCTCATTTTTGCGATAAGAAGGAAATGCCATTTTCTCATCAGCCTCACACTTGATTCCCAGTCCTGACTGGCTGTTCAAACATAATATTATTTCACACATAGCAAACTTAAACCTGGTTGATGATATGCAAGCCTTCCTGTCTTTCCCATACTTCCTATCCATTCCTGTTTGATATGGGAATAAGTGCTATAGATCGGTGGCTACAGGTCACAAGAAAATCCTTGATTCATTCAGGATACAGCCTCTGGGGACATAAGGACATTCCTAAACTACAAGAAAGTGTCACAAAAGATCTCATTTACTGCCTTTGTCATCCAGCCACCCCCTGGCTTATGCATGGCTTATTACTATAACACGAATTAGCTCAATGCCAAGAGGTTTGGGAACTTTTGTAGAATTCTAACTTCATTAGTTATCCTGGCATTTTTTTTTCAACTGTTAATTGCATTATGTCTTACAAAAAACCAAGACCTTCATTTTACAGCTTTCTAAAATATGTTGCTTATGTATTCTTGCTAAGCAAAAATGAGTGATTTCAGGCTGCCATTCTGATTTAGTAGGTGGTGGCAAAATAAAGGATTCTCATTAAATCTCAAGTGTAAAAATAGATATATCATCATTCATTGTGAAGAAAATGTTTTTCTCTCTAGAAGAAAAACAATTTTCTGAAATCAAATGTAGCTTGGTTTATTGTGGCATCTTTTTTTTTTTTTTTCCCCCATAAAGACAATCAAGACTTTGTCTTTGGAAAAAAAAGACAACCAGTGTCAGGTAATTGCAAATTATTCTAGCTATAAGAGGTAAACTATGTTTCCACTATTAATATACTTTGTACATGATGTGCATTTTAGAAAGTATATAGGGTAAACACAAATGCTAATTTTTTCAGAAAAAAAATTGTAGATTAAGTTGGAAAATATATTATGTAACCATTCTGGATTCCACAAGGAATAGAGTAACTAAAACGTCTACAGTTCCGGGGTGTCTTCATTTTATTGCCTTTTGTACTTTAACATAATCCCAAAATTAGAGCCCGGGGGCGGAAATGGAATGAATCCCTATCATTCTGAGGGAAATACAGCATTAAAGAAATCACGACGACTAAACATTTTTAAAAGAAAATATTTCAACTATCCTCACTAAAGTCTTTTGCTTTGTCTAGTCATACTTTTCTATACTCCACCTTGTGCATTTACCCATCAGATGAGGGTTTGTTCCCTTCCTGTTTCTTTTGTGTTGGCCCTCAAATCAAGTAAGCCTTTTTTCTTTTTCCTCAATTCATGGTTAACTTTACCAAAGATTTTATGGTTTACCCTCTTGTGTAGACTCCAAAATATTGGGTAAGGGATAATTGATTTTCTAAAATTATTTTGAACTACAGGTAATAACGAACCTCATGTGCTTGCATGTGTTACTAAGTTTGGTTTTTATTTACTCTCAATGGGACTGCAGTGCAGGCAAACCTACAGTTGTATATGCCCTATTATCTCACACAGAGCAAAGTAAAACTCAGAGAAACTATGAATTTTGGGGAAGAATCCATTTCAGGAGGAGCTGATTATGGCAAATTTTATCACTGATTTTTCTCTTGCCATGGATGCCTTGGAGATGTAAGCTGGATACCATCTGATTCCCCAGTGTTTTCAGACTGGCAAAGCGTTAGCTGGATGATGGATTACAATACAAAATGCAGGAGGATTTTGCTTCTTGCTACCTGAATTTCTAAGGCCCAACTGCTTTCTTTACTTCCTGTCATTTTCACATGGGTTGCTTTTTTTCAGAGTCTTTTCAGCTGAGTTTTTAGTAGTATGGTAATAGAGAGACCAAAGAACACCACCTTCTGATGAAACACATATTTTAGCCTAGTGTCAACAAAACTAAGCAAATTGTTAACCTCTCAGTTTTACAACATGCCTTTTGTACATGTACATGTACAACAGACCTTTTTCCTCTTAGATTTTTGCCTAGTTTCTTATAATTGCTGGATAATTATCTCTCCACACTCACTTTCTTCTGACAGCTTAGTTGTAGCCTCTGGGATTTTAACATCTAATTGGTTTGTCTGCTTAGGTTGTGGATTCTTGAGTCTTGCTAACTTCAGCAAAGCCAGGCAACCAAATGGGTTAAAAACATTTTGTAATTCTGTCCTCCAGAGCCTTCCTAAAGGGTTAACAGAGGTGCCAGACTCTGGTTCTTCTTCAATCATTCTTCACAAACGTGGTAACTAGACTCAGCGAATACTCTGGCTATCAGAGTAGAGCCCTATAGAATAACCACACTCAATAAATGTCCAATAACAATGGTGAGGAGTTAGATGAACTATATTTAAAGTATTTCCCCCCTTAATTCCCCTCCTAAATCTGGCTTCCATCTTTGCCTCTTTATGGTATCCAATGATCTCAATTCAGCCAAGTTCAAAGGCATTTTCTCTGTCCTTATCTTCCTTGATCTTTCTGATGTATGGGGCACAGCTTTTCATACCTGCCCCTTTGAAGACTTCTGGCTTCAGTTCCTGAGACACTTCTATTGTCTTTTATTTTTCTTCATCACCACCCTGATCTCTTCACCTATTTCCCACATTTATATCTCTTTTTTTTCTTATACCTTCCCAGTCACTCTTCTTCCAACAGATCTTTGATAATTACTGTAGTCCTTGTATCCTCTTGCTTTTTGTTTTTATTCTACACAGATTCCTTTGTTTTCCTGAAGTTGTATAGGTGAAAAACTTAGAGATATGCTCTGCCATTGATCCATTTTTTGTACAGTTTTGAGTTTTGCACATCAAAACTCAAATATGCAGTTTTAATATAGAATCAATGCAATATATACAGATCTCATTTTCACTTTCTCAAGTGCTCACCACTTCTTCAAAAGTCACTTCTTCAGGGAAGTCTTACTTGGTCACTCTTCCTCAAATTCTCTGCACCCTTTACCTGCTTGAGGTTTCTTTGCAGCGTCTGTCACTACTCTCATCATGGTGTGTATTTTGCTTGTATGGGATTGGAATGCACCACAAAAAATATAGGCTTCATGAAGGCAAGAACTTTTTGCTTTGCTCATTGCCATATAGGCAGCACATAGAGCAGTGCATGGCAAATAATAAGCACTAGATAAATATTTGAATGAGTTAATGAATAAGTGAGTAAGGAAGTGAACACACACATGATTTATTCAGAATCTGTCATTCAGATTCAGAACCTTAGAGTTATCCTTGATTTCTTACTATCTCAAAGCTCTACTCTATATTCTGTTGTGTGAGGGTAAGGCTAAGCCAATGTGATAAATGGGGCCAGTAATAATTCAGTGGCTTAAAGAAGGTAAACATTTGTTTCTCAATTAGAGTTTAGGCTGAATGCTTTAGGGGAGTGGGCAGCTGCATTCCCCAAAGTTATTTAGAACATTAGTTATTTCCACCATGTTGTTCCACCATACCCATAGGGCGCTTTCATCATCTGCCCAATTAAAGCTGGAGTTTCATAGGTTCCAGCTAGTGGGAAGGAAAAAGAGAACATAAAGGAAGCACATCCCCAAGGCTAGAATAACCTACATTATTTCTGCCTAGATTCCATCTGCAAGGATGAAGTCACGGGCACCCACCCTCCAACCTGTAAGAGAACCAGGGCTATGTGGCCGATCTATGTGTTTATGAAGAAATGGAAAACAAATGTTGACGGGCAGCTGCCAGTCTCCTCCACATCAGTCAACTTCTCAGAATATCTCTCAAACCAATGTTTTCCTTCTCTCCTCATGCTGCCTATAGAAAAGTCCATCCCTTGCCTGAAACTGCTATGTTCCTGACTTGCTCTTTTCCTAAATCTCAGTCTTTCATATCAAAAGCCTATCTCATTCCAAAAACTAAATGACTCCTCCAAATTATAACTATTTTTAATTCCTTGTCTCAGAATGCTGTGGTTAGCAATTCCTACCTATGCCAAGTCTGAATTATTTGTTATGTTTTCGGTCCTCCTCCTCCTCCACAGCTTCACAAGGATAAAGGGTAAAAAGATAAAGGAGTCCAGCACATATTACATACACAGTGCACATTCATAGGTCTGTCTTTAATAAAGTTTTTTTTAGAAATAAGACTTAAATTTTCAGTTATATAACATCACTATATATATATATATATATATATATATATAATTTGTTGTTGTTGTTGTTCTTCAAGGTCCAGAGTATAAATGACTTTCAGATTAGTAGTTGATGACGAAACTTAAAAGTCACAAAATAAAACTGTGACCCAGACTTGGCTTAAAACAATCTGTATCACTACAGTATTAATATAAGCAATAAAATTCCCTCAAACAACAGTTTCTCTATAAGCCTTCTTTTTAAGGCAGAAGTTTTTTAAGGCTGTTTTTTAGGCAGAAGTACTCACTGTGTGTTCTGAAGACCTCTGAAGGGGTGTCCCTGAAACTTTTTCAGCAGGTCTAGGAGGTCAAAACTCTTTTCATAATAATACTGAAAAATTATTTACCTTTTTTACTTTCATTCTCTCACAAGTGGACATGGAGTTTTCCAGAGGCTGCATGATGTGTGTTATTGCCAAAGACTGAATAATGAAGCAGATAGGAGAATTAAGCTCTCCTCTATAAAGCCAGATACTTCAATGATTTGCAAAATTAGAAAATTGGAAAAATTGCCCACTCTTCTCACTAAATTTTTTGTTTTGTGACCTATACTTATTTTTCATTAAAAAGTTATTTATGAAAAGAAAAAGTTATTTATGGTAACACGTTATTTTAGATGAATAATAAATTTTGCAAAGTCCTCATTTTTAACTTATCATACAGCAAATATTAATAGATATAACTCAGATAAACAAAAGCTTTTTGAGATCCTCCATAATTTTGAAGAGTGTGAAGGGGTCCTGAAGTCAAAATTTTGAGAGTCACAACTTTCAGGAGATAAATTACAGTTTTTTTAATTTATTGTATCCACCCATGTCACCATGCAGCATCCCCCCTCAATTCCTGGAAGTAAGGAGAGTGGGCATCACTGAAGATGTCAATAAAATAGTTTCCATTCTCTGATCTAACGTAGTCCCCATTGAAGTAATCAGGGACAGAGTATTGCTTCTTTGATGTTCTGCTCTTAAACATATGAAGGAAAGAAGAAGGAATTGAGAACTGTGCTGAGAAACAGGTACAGAGGTTATTAGGAAAATGGGCTCTGTGGACTCTCATGCATAGCTAATGACTGTAAAGGGCTTTCCAGATAGAAAAGTGTCATGCCACGGCAGAAACAACCAATATGCATCTTCTTCTCTAGGAGAAACTGCCTCCTTTCTTGATATTCCTTATAAAGAAGATTTAAAATATTCTTAGTCTGTATAGTGATTCTGGAAGATTTCAACTTGAATAACTAAAACAACATTCGTGATGAATAATATTCGTCATTTATATTCTTGGACCATCACTCAATTCTGTAATGTTACAGATTCTATTCTGTTGCTAGACACTTAGCTTTGCCCTAGAGAAAACTCTACCCTGCGGCCAAAGGCTGCCATAATACACATTATAAATGCATACCTTTATCCACAAGAATGATTTCATACAGTCCATCACTACAAAATGAAAACAAATAAACAAAGCATCACTCAAATTTCAGTAAGTAATTCAATGGAAACAACTTCCTATATGTTGAGTAAGCAGTATATAACCAGCTTTGGTCCCAGGTCTCAGTGGTAGGGAAGCTACTGGATTTGCCTGAAGGAGTATTTCTGAACTATTAAGTAGGGGTTACTCCAAAAATTCTAAAGGTGGTGGTTTGGGGCGGGGGGGTGGGGTGTTCAGGCCTTTTAAAAAAAATAATACATCTATTTTTAAAGTCAATTCTAATTCAGCCACTTCATATGCTCATTTGCACCTGCAAGACTAACCTTATCTGGGCTTAGATGGGAAGGAAACTACTTTTCAGGTCATTTTAGCGTTAGCATACTTACTATAAAGACATTGCTGGGTGAAATATCTCCAAGCCCTATTTTGCACATGACACATAAAGACATTTTCCATTAACATTAATGAGACCTATGAATCCATTGATGGTATAATAGAACTAAAAGGTAAGGTTTTATTGGTGATACACCATCTTTCATCCAAGTGTTTAACTTCTCGTAAAATAGGCAGAAATTTGGCCATGCATAAAATGCAAGAGTGACTACTGTCTCTGAAGTTGTAAAGACTTCAAGGATACATTATAGTTTTAAAAATATGAAATGTACTATGATACAAATACAGAATTCTAAGCGGTAATCTCTAAAGTATTTCCATGTATTAATTTAGAAAGTGAATGATTTCAGAATTTACTAAGCATTTTCATTCTCCAGAAACTGGTAATCTATATATTCCATATTTGATCATTTTAGACATCAGCATTCATTGTTAGTGAAAGCAATTATTGCATTTTACAAATAAAGTCACCTGTCTTGTTTTGTGAATTAAATCTTAAATGTATTTGGGTTGACAGGTTATTTTAATTTCAAGTATTTCTTTTTGAGAATTGATATCCCAAGACAAAAATTTCTGACTACTGATATAAAATGTTAAATAACTAGCAGGTATATTTTGTGAATTTGAAGTGAGATTTTTCACTATTTGGTCCATAAGTATTCTTCCCTTTATTGCTTAAAATATACTGTTTCAAAGTATATATGCTTTTTTTCCACGAATCTGTCTCAGTTTTTTCTGTTTCCTGCTAGTACTCTCCCAAAATCAAATACACTTTTTCGCTTTGCTAAAGCTATTTTTAAAGTAAACCTCCTGTACATACTGAAAAACAAATTAATATTTGTTCTAATAAGTAATAATTGAATTTTTAAGACAAAAAGTGTTTTACCTAGTTGTGAGCATTTTTTTAATGAAGGAAAAGAAGACTTATTTAAAACTAATTAAGAATATAGGTAGTTTATCAAAATGACTGCAGTATAGAACCTGCATAAGTAACATTTTGCCAATCATACCTTTACTGTGCACTGAACAGCTAGTCTACTGTTCAAATATTTTAGGACTATGAGCAAATAGATACAACATTTTGAAGAAATATTAATTTAAAAGCTACTAGGAAAAAGTAAAATCCTTCATAGCCCTTAAAAGTTAATTCCCACCATATTTTACTTTATCATATTCAGTGGCCTGTCTAGTATTATCTCCATATACCTGCTAAGTATAACAAGTTTCAACCAACACATTGTATTTGTGACAGGTCAAAATAAACAGCAACCCTTACCCATGAGAACAAGACAAGTCAGTGCCTAAGTACAGTTAAGAATTATTTTCTGGAGAAAGACTATTTTTTCCATCTCCTTACTGAAATTCATCAATTTCATGAAACTTGGGTTTTGTCTTGCTTTGTCTTTTTTCATCTAACACACAGTTGTGATGCTGAGACCTGACAGGGAAAAGCATGATATGGATTTGTGGTGCCTCCAAACTTGGGAGATGATGGTGTTTGTATTACCACCACATTAAGCACATAACCAAATCACTCTCACTCACATCTATGGTTAGTTTTCAAACAGAGGCAATATTATTTATTCCATGCCAGTGACACACACAGACACAGAATGTTGCTTGCAAACTACAAGAATAGTGAATAATATGATGTAACTAGAAACTCCCTCCTTTCTGAAACAAGAGAAAAATCCCATAGGGATGGACCAAAATTATAATAAATTTAACCTCAATTAATCTGAAATGCGAGCCACAAATTCTTGATTATAAATCCCCAAGCGTGGCTATTTGTCTTTCTAAAAAAGGGCACTGCGAGCAAACCCTGTCCCAATGGTTCCCTTGCCTCCAAGTGGATGGCAGTGCCAGCTTCTCGGTGGTAAAAGCCAGCTGGAGGATCAAGGAAGACCCATGGTTTGCCCAACGAAGCAGTCACGAAAACACTGGAGTCACGTCACTTCTTTGTGCTCCTGGGAAAAGGAAGGGTGCTCCGCCGCCGCTCAGGGACACCCTGTCCAAGATGGTGACGCATCTTTCTCGGTACATTGAGAGGTGCGGGGAGCAGCTTATTACTGAACTAAATGTTTTTATTGATCGCCCTTGAGTCAGAGCTCACTGACCCCGCAAACCATAAATGGCTATAGCGCAGAACTGTCATTTCCAGGCAGCAAGAAGAGATACCGGATTAGTCCAAGACACCTCGCCCTAGGCTTTCTCCACAGTCCCTCCACCCACTCCGCCTCCGGGGTTCAGAGGAAAGAAAAGGGAAGCAGCGTCCCCCCAACCCCCAACCAGAGGCCCTCTCTGGGGGCCTGAGTAGAAGGAAAGGAGGCAGGACAGAGTTGCGGAAAGCGCCCTCCCTCGCGGTGCGGGACCGGACTGCCCGGCACTGGTGCACACCCCCACCCAGAGTCGGTGGCCAGAACGCGAAGAGGCCGGGGCGCGGGTCCAAAAAAACAAATGACTGTTTTGCAGCATTCCCATTAAACAATAAAGCGAGCTGTAAAGCTTCAGGTGCTGTGTTTGTTGTGCCGTCTGTGCTGAGCGTTGGCTCCGGCAAGGGTGAGCGGAGCGCACTGGGCCGGGGGAGCGCCTCTTCGGCTGATTCCAGGGAAAGATAAGGAGCCGCCGAGCCACCAGCTCTGTCTAGACTCGCGACCTCACAAGTCAAGCGCCTTGTTTGGATTAGCCCTCCAGATCTGCCAACCTGATCAACTCCTGAAAGAGAAGGGCCCAGCAACACCCTTTTTTCCTCTCACGGACCACGATTGTCCCTTCTTGAAGGGATCAAGGGCTGACTTGCCTGCAGGAGTCGCGGGGCTGGTTAGACCAGTGTCGGTCCCGCTTCGTTGCGCCCACCCACCCACGGGAAACGCACCGGAGGGAATAACCACAAGGAAGATCGGCAAAAATAAGTAGTCATCTCAATCAAATCCACAAATAACAGCACCCTGAAATAAACAGGAACCTTCAATCAATGGAATGGAAAGAGGACCCCAGACAAGGAGAGGGCTAAGTACAATCTCCCACAGGACTGTCTTAAAGTGTCTTTCCCCCAACTGGCGAAAAGCAATCTTAGCCCACAACTTTTTCTCCAAATCTAGGCGTTCTCTTTTAGAGGGGTGTGGGGGGAGAGAAGGTTTTCTTTTTAGAACGATTTGCTTATCATTGCCGAGCGCTTTTCCAAAGGATGATTAGGCAGAAAGATTTGAATTTTTTTTTTTTTTTTTTTAAATAAAAAGAGTCAAGTAGTTTTAAGTGCGGCTCTGGGGAGAGACTGGCTTCTCCAAGACACAGAAACTGGCTTCTCAGAGCTAACAGCTTAAGCGCCATAAAAATTAAAGGATGTGATGGTAACAATGCTCTCAGCAAACACTCAGCAGCGGTCCCTCCCGCCCCTCCCCCTCCTTCTCTCCCTGTGAACCAACTTCTCTGTCTACACTTCAGAAGTCTCCGGGAGGTGTGGAGAGATCCTCCATCACGACTTGGGACATTGTAAGCTGTGAAGTTTATGTTTGTGGCGCCTGGGCTCAAACAGCCATTCAGTGGCTTGCTCAGTTATCAAGAAAACAACAATCAGAAAAGATCAGTAAACAGAATCACTGCCAGCGCCCTGAATTAACTACTTGCATTTTAGTTTAAAAACATTGACCCACACTGTACAAGTTAATTGTTTTTATTTTAAATAGTTAACGAGAATTCAAGATTTGGGGCCATTTTTTTTTTTTAAAGTAACACTTTAAAAAAAAAAGTAACACTTTTTAAATAAAGGTACACACACACAAAAATCCTTTGCCCTTTTCTCTAGGCACTTCCAAAGAAAATCTGACTTGCCTTGTTGTGACTAATCTTTAATTGTTGATTAGCAGAAAGGAAGTAAATAGTCCTTAATGAATACAACTCAAGCATAATTTGGATTATAAATCTCCCCTACAAAATTGGCTAAACTTGACAAATAAGAAAATAAGTACTTTCTGCTTAGTTTACTAGTACTAGGGATGGGATTAAAAACCCAAACTGATTGAGTTCTATCCAAATTTAGCTCTTCTGGTGGTTTGAACAGAGTTTTTAACATTTTCCTCCTCCTTCTTCTTCTTCCCCTTTTTTTTTTTTAAAGAAAATGGAAAAGGCTAAATAAATCCACATGGATTTGCAAGTTATTTCAATGAGAACGATCTTATGGCTTAAAGATTCAAGGTGGTAGGGAAATGCCAAGTACTTCTAGGTACCTTAAAAGCACATTGTCTTTTAGCTAGTAGTCAAAGGGCTGAGATAGACCAAAAAAGAGGTCAATGCAATGAGTTTAACAGGCTTATTAGTGTGAATAGCAGCAGAGCATTACAAAGTCATCCATTTAATCTTGAATTTAAAAAAAAAAAAAAACCAAGTTGTGAATTGGTAAGTGGGTACACACACCCACGAAGTATGTCAAATAACCAGAAATGTTATTTCAACAAAGAAAAAAGTCTCTTCAAATATGATTCTAACTTAGAAAGAACGTTTTTTTAATGGTAAGGAAAACCAGGCCCATGTAATGAAAAGGAAAGAGAGAGAGTAGACTGAAATAGAAGACGTTATTGCTCTGAAACAATGGGGGGTAGGGGGGTCCTGAGTATAGATATGGATTCCCTGATTTAAGGAGAGCATCCTGGATGTTTTTAGTTGCATTAAGTTTTAGCTTGCAGAAGCTGGAGGAAATGAGTCATAATGTCCAAAAGGAAGAATTCAGAGTAATAAGGAGAGAGAGGATCAAAGATAATAGCAAACAGGAGGAATTTCATTAGAAGAGCACAGCTCAAAGCTAGGTCTCCAGAGGTGTGCAGGGGAAAGGAGAGTATGTGCAAGAGATGGTTTGCAAACAAGGAGACATTTCAGATACACATTTTAGAGCACATGCTGAGGAGTCTAGAGGGGAACACACCTTTCATATGAATAATACAAGAACTGGAATGCTATCGACCCATCAATCCATTCTCAGCCATCAGGCAACAAATATCTTGAATCTAGCAAGTGAAACCAAATCGTTCATCACTCCCCTCCCAAATTACTGTACTTAAATTCAAGCTGTGGACCTCAGAAAATCTGACATCTATATATGTAAAACATCACGTCCTTCCCCACTCCCCACCCCACTAACCTTAGGAATAAACGTTAGGATGAGAAAGCATCACAAAGATGTGTGCTTCACTTAAGTCCCTCCATTGCATTCAAACCCTAAATAAATTTTTCCCATCTAACCTCTGTAGAGTCCACCAGAGGCTATGGCTGGGGAAGGGCATTTAATGTTTTCCAAACCAGGACTTGGGCAATCAGTAACTTTGCAGACACCAGTATTCGCCTTGGACCTGCCATCTTTGCGCTTAATCAGTTAGCCACCCCAGGTATGATGGGGAGAAAAAGGAAAACTGAAAAGGCAGGCAAATAGCAATAGTGAACAGAAAGGTAAAAGAGCCAAGTCCGATGGGAGACATTAGAGAGAGATGGGAGACGGGAGAGGGGAGAGATAGAGACAGACAGAGCGGAGAGCGAGCGAGAGAGAGAGATCTTTCCAGTAGAAGATCTGTGTGAGATAAGACGTAACTCCTGTTTTTCTCAACAGAAGACCACAAGCCATTATTACCGCCGGCCAAATTATTACCCCTCTGTGAAGAATTAGACACAACAATCAAAGTAATCAACGGGCATGTCTAATGCACTGTAACATTTTCAATGCAAAGTTTGTTTTCTCTCTGCCCCCACGTTAGAGCCTGTAATTAACCCGTTATGTAGAACGATGCCAAACAAAAGGCTAATTGAGGCTCGTTTCCCGACTTGCAGCAGGTTTGGAGAGGGTGAAAGCAACTGAAGAGCCCCGGAGCCGCGGGGCTCCCCCGGTCTCCAGCCGGGCCTCCGCTCTGCCCCCCCGTCAGGGGTCGGAAGGGGCACGAGCCACAGGACACACGATTAGGGTACGTTAGCTCTCGTATTCATTAAGAATTGTCAGAGTCGTAAACCGGCGTGACACTGGAGCGTACAAATGAACCCAGTTTCTAAAGAGTCAAAGTGTCATCCCGGGGTGGAGAAAGTGGAGGCGACAGTGTGAAGCCTCAAATCCTAAGTCTGCCCCCGCAAACGAAGAAGCGCCAAGAAGCCTGATTTCGGGCAGGGCCCTTTATCTATCCTCGGGTTCTAGCTGTCACACAGGAACTACTGCTAAATGCAGGGGCGGGGAGTGGGAGGGGGAGTGTTAGAAAGCAAGTCCCCGCGAGTCCGAACGCGGAGGGGGGCCTGCGGAGCACTCCACCCGGCCCCATCCCATAAAAGGCCCTTTCCCCAAGGAGCCTCCACCGGCTTCTCAGCCCTAGATCGAGATACGTCCAAGGTTTGGGGAATTAGAGTTGGGGGAGAAAAAGGGAAGGGGAGGGGCTGGAAACAAGTTGGGGGTGGGGAAGAGAGACAAGAAAAGACACACGCTGACCGGTCTGGGAATTGCTGAGAAAACGCTCTCCCCTCTAGGCCTGCTCTTCCTGCGCAAATAAAGCAGCATTTCTCAATCGGCTGACGGCAGCCACTGGTAAATAATGGTCATACCTCACTGACTAGGCAGAAAGGCTCTCTTTTAGCAAGAGCTTATACTTGAAATATAGGTCATTTCAACAATCCTAAGCAGGAGACTTTGGCATAAAGCACTTACTCCCAGAAAATAAAATAGTGACTCTAAATAAAAACCCATTTTAAGCAGGACCCTCTTCCTATTTGGGTGGGGTGGACAGGGCAAGAAAAGAGACAGGAGGAAGGAGAGGTCGGGAGCACAACAGGGAATAGCATCTTATTTTAAAAACAAAACAAAACAAAACAAAACAGTAACATCACCGCTGAGAACCAAAGGGTTCCATCCACTTTTGATTCAACCATTAAAACACAAACTGGCAAATTCAACCTTAACTATTTGCAATTAAATATCACACCTACTGTATGTCAGTTTACCCATTCACATGCAGTCCTTAATTTCAGACATTTTAATGGCTTACTTGTAAACATATAAAAGAGGGACCCTGGGTCATTGCATTTATTTATCTATGCCAAACGTTTATTAGTGAAATAGTCCTGAAGATATAATTCTACATATGGCGCTTTGATTTCACATAATATTTTAAGAAAAAAGACAAAACACATAGAATTAGACATATAATTCAAAGACCACGGTATAACCTTTATCTTCTTTTTTTTACTTCAGCAAACAAAAAATAATGTCAAATGACATGAAAAGTGGCAAGTCTTTTGACAATAAATAATAAATTACTTTATAATTTTTGCAATGCAAGAGCAAACAAAAAAAAAAGTTTCCTTTTTTTTTTTTTCCTCTTTATTTCCAGAGAGAGAAAACAGTCATTTTAACCAATAACTATACACATCTTTGGGGGAAAAGTTCGTGGACAGACACAAGTCAAACACAATCCCGAGACGCTTGTGGCAAAATAGAGGTAACCTTGTTGCAATGCTTTATACGTTGGTTTTTAAATTTGAATTCAAAAACCTTTAAAGTCGCTTCAGACTTCTTGATAGAGGATGGATCTCAAAAAAAAAAAAAAAAAGAAGAAGAAGAAGAAGAGGAAAAAGGAGGAGGAAGAGGGGGAGGGGCAAAAGTAAAAAAGAAACCAGCTACAGGACATGCTAAGAGACCCAGGATTTCAATTAACCCCTCATTAAAGTCAACTAAAAACATCACAAACCAATGCTGCTCCACCTTCCTGAAAGGACTCTTTCAGCCAAGGAGGCCAGTTTCTCTTCCTGCTCATTTGCTGGAGCTCCTGTTTGGCAAGGCAATGACCAATATAGAAACAGCACCATTCAGAATAGGATGGACTAGAAAATCTCTATTTCTGCTTTTCTCTAGATGTGCAGTGAAATGAAAATGCTTTTTTTGAGATCCTTGAATATAAATCCTCTACGTTTTAAAAACGTCTTTTTTTTTTTTTTTTTCAGTACTCCTAAGGTCATTGGATAGCGTATGATGGGTTTGGGTTTTGTTTGTTGTTTAATTCTAGTAAAATCCCATGATTGTCTTCACAGTGTTGCTACCATATCACCTTGTCATTAAAACAGACTTCGTGCATTTCATGGAGCATTCATTTCTCGATTCAGTTTTCATTGACTGGGTCATTAAATACTTTTGTTTCGGAGTTCAACATTATACTTTCCCACTTTCTCCAACGGGGGGGGGGGGGAATACATCTGAATGAATGTTCCTCATGCCTCAATTGGACTGGCTACCATGCTGTTAGGTGTATCTGGGAGCTGAGAGGACATCGACGCCACTTCACTGCCAGTGGAATTAGAGCCCGGTCCTCCTTCTGAAAAATTCACCTGTGTAGAAGGTTGAGAAATGAATAAAGGAGGCTGCGATTGTATTCTTTAAAGGATTATAAACACGCCATATGTGTATCCATACGTGCGAGGGTTTGCATGTGTAGATGGATATACAGATAAAGATATCTACATATGACTGAAGAAAAGAACTTGAGAAGAAATCCTCTCGCTTTCCCATCTTTCAAGAGATCTCTGTTTTATCTGAAACTGAATTCCCAACATTGTGTTGCATTAAATTATTTAAGAACAAATGTGTTTCCCACTGTAAAATCGCATCGCAACTCTACCATGCATGCTCGAAATAAAATTATCCTGCTGGCTACATGCTGCCCTGGGAGCAGGCGAGTTCTCAGTCTCTACGCATCAAAGCCTCTCTTCTCTAGTTGGAAAATCCATAACACACGCTCAGATCGTGTGACAGGAGATTCAGAGAAGGCTCCACAGAACAATGATTAACTCCTCAGAGGGTTCACAGCGTGGGCTTTCTTCCTTGTTGTTTGTTGGTCCTGCTGTCTTTTGGCCTTCCTCTGTCTTTCTCTTTCTCTCTCTCTTTAAATCAGGCTCTTCCTTCCGAGAGGAGACCCATATATTATAACGTCATCGCATTATAAATATCTGGCTCCTTCTTTTAAACCGAAAGTATTGTGTTGCTGTTGGAAACCTCCTTCTCCACTCTGCCCCCACACCCCCCTCCTGCCTTGGCTTCCCTCCCACTGCTCTCATCTAACACTAAAGTTTTAGAAGGTACAAACACTTGGCTGCCCTGAGCCCTCCTCTTACTTGCCTTCTATGATCCAGGTTTTGCTCAAATAACTTATAAGATTAACCTCACTTTAAAATAAGTTCTTTTTCCTAATTCCAGAGTCTACCTTCCTTTTTATCCTATTAAATTTTCCCATGGTGAGGTCAAGGGGCTTCTCAAATTTGCCCAGCCTCTAGACTGGTCTACTTACAAATGTAAACCCCAGGCCAAGTCCTTGTAACCACTGCCTCTGGCCTGTTAGCTAACTGTTGCCACAGAGAAAGAAAATGTTCTCCGGGTAAATGTGAGGGTAAAAAGTTAACCTCAACTGAAGTTTTATTTTAGAAGAAAGGAACACGTTTTTAGAATAGATCATGTTTTATAGAACAAGATTCCACAGGACTGTTGACCACTTAAGAAAAAAAAATATGTGTGTATATGCCATATCACAAAGTACCTGTATTTAATAATCTTATTTATCTTGACCTTTAAGCCTTTTGTAGGCATACGGTGAGTTAATTTTTTCTTCTCTGGGTCTGTAAAACATATTAATGCTAAAACAGGTTTTCATGCGCTCTCCTATTGGTAGAACTCATGTTCCTTTGGCCAGACATGGCCCACAGTATGTGACTGTATATAACATCTGAACTCATACACTTCAAATGTTAAAGTAGGCCTACTTTGTAGATGAAGTTGGTCCCAGAAAAGGATAATAATAATGAAAGGTATCCATCATGTCTTTAAATAACTGAACTCTCTATTGATACATGTGAAAATTGTACTCAGACAGGTGCCTGCTCCCCATTGATAAGAACACTGATTATGTCTTACAACATCGGTTATTAACACGAACAGCTTGATTTTGATCTTTAAATACACCATTCTCTAGGAGCTGAGAGGGAGTAAATTCACTCATCGCTGATCAAAATGACAAGGTGATCTCTAAAGTCCTTTCAAGCTCTAAAAGTCTAAGATGTATGATTCTGCAACCCCATCCACCTTTCCATGCATGTTTAGGTACTTAGATACCTTGGAGGTTATCCCTCAAAGAAGACCAGTTGATAGAAAATTCAACCTGTATGGTCAAATTATGAACTCACAGAAAAGACTCACAAGAAGTTTGTTTCCCTTCAGCACTTGCCTCATCTACACCAAACCTCCTTCATCTCTCTTCAACCCTGGAGTCAGGGAGGCACCCTCTCCCCCTTGAATCTTTCATGGTGTGACAGTTAAGCCAGAATCTTCTTTTTGCTAGAGATTCAGCCTCCTCACTCTGAGAGCGGACACTTACCAGTTGCTGAAAAGCAGGCTGATCTATGTCACTCTGCAAGGCGAAGTCACTCAGTACTTTCCAAGGCGGCTGGTAACTTTGCACTTCCACCGGGTTTGCCTGTAAGCCACCATCATGTCTCTCTGGACTGGCAGCCACCATGGGAGTTCCTGTCATCCCCTGGATATTCTGTGAATAGGCCCCCCCCAATCCCAACATGTTAATGACCGAACTCCCTCCCTCCATTGTCTGCACAGGCTAAGCAAATACGCCCTGGCATTATCTTATCTATATAGTGGCCATTATTGACTCAGTTAATCTGCTGCATGTATGGATACTAGCCGGAGTTCAGTTTTGTTTTATTATATGGTTTTTCTGCTTCTGTGGGTGGGACTCGTCGGTCTGCTTGGACCTTATTAAACTAAATTCTATTCTGACTTTCTCCTTTCCGTTTATGTTCACAGCTAGCTCATCCCAGCTCCTCCCATCTGCCTCCATGGACTATGGCATCACAGCGGTAGAAAGCTGCAGCCTCTAAACACAGTGGGTTTTCTGGGCAGTTTCAGTCACACTTTCTCCAGGCACTTCTCTTCACAGAGCCAACCCCCACCCCCAAGCATTTGGGTCTGGCCGCTATTGTGTGCTATTACACACTCACCAACTTGAAAAGTGCCCCGGCCCAGGCTTGGCTGGCCTGCCAAGTTGAATGACAGCGGGGGTTTTATGGCATTTAAAAATAGGGCTAAAGCGGTAAAAAGAAAAAAAAAAAAAAAAGAACCTCTTTAGTTTAACGCAACCAGAAATCCTGTGGAGTGGGTGTTGCCATGGATCTATGGAGCCCTGGGCTTGACCTAGAGCAGAGGGTGCCCTGTCGTCATAGGTCGCCCTGGTGGACCTCACTTGTCTGAAGGTGCTAAGGCAGGCCTTGCCCAGAGTCAAGGGGCACACCCAGGAGGTCAATGGCCAGGGTGACCCACCCACCGACCCCTGAATTAGATGGGGAGCCAAGGAGGAGTCTCTCACTCTGGTGCTTGAGGAACTGACAACCTGAATGTTGGCAAAACAAGACCAGAACTTATTCTGGTCCCGGGGTGGGGTGGGGGCAAGGTTGAAGGGCATAAGCCCACCCACGTGGGCTGGGGGTGGAGGTTCAGGGCTCAGCAGCGGCCCTTGCCAGTTGCTTCTCCCTTGTGCATGGGTAGAGGCAGTAAGGGGTTCCCAGCTTTTGCCCCGGAGCAGTACGGAACCCACGTGCAGGCCAACCTGGGCAGCCCCTTGCACCTTAAGCGTAGCCCTGCTCCCCGCCCAGGTCCCGCACCCCCAAGGGCCACTCACAGTTTTGTCGTTGGGCTGCTGCTGCTGGAGCTGCTTCATCATGATGCTCCGCTTCTTGTCCTTGCACCGCTTGTTTTGAAACCAGACACGGATCACGCGGGGGCTGAGGCCCGTCATCTCCACCAGTTGCTCCTTCATGAGTGCGTCTGGCCGGGGGTTAGCGGCATAGCAGGTCCGCAAGGTGTGGAGCTGCTTCTCGTTCAGCACAGTCCGAACGCGGGTGGTCTTCTCGGGCTGTTTGTGGACGTGGGGCCGCAGGGCTGGCTGCCGGGCGGAGATGGGCTCAGCTACAAAGCAAGGGGCGCGGTGAGCGCAGGCCAGGCATCTCTCGCCCTCCCGTGCTGCTCCCGGTCAATGGCCAGTGCTTTGCAGCCTCAAGGCAGAGGTAGGGACTAGGGAAGCCAACGGGAGAATAATACCTGGCTCTCTAATCTGAGAGGCCAATGCTGAGTAATTCAGGCCCGGAACGCTGCCTCCAACCCTGCTCTTGTCAACACAGCCTTAGCAAAGGGGCTCAGGTCTCAGGTCTCAGGGGCAGCATCATTCAGCATTGTTTCTCCTCCATCCTTGCCTGTCCTCATACCCAGACTGGGCCTAGGTTACACGAGTACCCACCACCTCCAGACTCTGGGACAACAGGCACAGATAGTACAAGGGGAAATGGAGAACACCCCAATGTCAGCCAGAGACACTATACCAGCCAGGAGGTCTCTAATGCAAAGGTCAAAGAGAATTATGCCAGAAAGCCTTGAACTTCAGTCCAGAGAGTGCAATTGTGTCAAGGGGCTAAAGAAATTCAGTATTTTGGCCATAACCTCAGTCCTTGATTTTCTTACTACCTAAATCTATCTGGCTGTTCCTGAGATGGGCTGACCCCATGCAAAAGAAAACTGAAACTGTTGAGCTGCCTGGGCTCTAGATAAATGATAACTGGGAAGTGTTCTGTCTCCTGACTTCCTCCCAATATTTCCACCTCTTCTGTGTTTCCCCACAAGCAGAGCACAGGTTGCATAGAACAGAAATTGCCACTTTGGCTTTGCCCCTGTGCAAGCTAGCCATATATCCTCCAGAACAGAAGTCTTACAGCCTCTGAAAAAGTAGAGTGGACAGATCTGTTTCCTCACCACCAGTGTTTAGTAAAAATTAATACTTCAAAAATGCACCAGGTAGATCTATTCCTGAGGAGTAGATCTAGTCCTCAGGGAAGTAAGGTTTGGAAACATTGTCTGCCTTCTCATGCAGCTCCTCTTCCTGGCTAGCCTTGTCCTGTTTCTACTCTCCTTCTTGGGGAAAGGGCTCTCAGAAATGTATGGTACAAATCCTGCACCTTCCAGGACCCTAGGGTCAGGTCAAAACCTACTGGGTCCATTTAGTGTTACAGCGACAGGCCTGAAGATGAAATTCTCACCAAATCACATGGAACGAATGGTTGAAAGAGGCAGGCTCCCTTTAAAAGGCAATTACTGCAGATTAGCTTGTTGACAGTTTTAAATTACAGCTCTGTGCGATGGCGGGCAGTTATTAAGACTGTATCTTCTCACATCCATTCTTTCACAAAAGGATAAAAATAAACTTTAAAAATGTTTTAGAGTGTGGGGCAGTTGCAAGGAAAGAGGATTTCAAAGGCTAAATGACTTAGGACCACCTAAGCTTCCTTCACCGGGTTAAAGGAGGAAGCTCTGGGGGCCCAGAGCTCCACCCCTTTAATTAGGCAGCGGCAGGAAGAATACCTGGCTGGGAGCTGAAGCCCATTTTCAGTAAGCCCCGGTTTGGAGGCCAAGGTGAGCTGGAAGTACTGTTTGGATATATATACGTGTATATATACGTGCATATATACGTGTATGCACAAGTGATGTACGTTCATGTGTACCCATATTTATACATGCAGAGGAGCAGATGTCTGGGGGAGGGGGGGGGTCTGGGGAGACACTGAATCGTGCACGAAAGAGCAAAGTACGGCGCAAACTGCTCCCAGAACACTTATTTTAACTGCTGGCAGCGGCCCCAGCGACTGCCCTGTGGCTACCGAGGTGGCCGCGGTGACCCGCGCACTGGGTGCGCCCTGGCCTAGCCTAGCACCAGCCTCCCCGGGCCGGCCTCCCTCCGGGCAAGGAGTACCTGCCATTTGCAGCGGCCGCGCCGGGTGCAGAGGGCTGAGTGGGTCTCCGGCCCCCAGGCTGGCCCTCTCCACCACGTCGTGGTCCGCGCGGCAGAAGAGCCCATCCTCCCGAAGCGCGAACTCGTCCCCAGGGATGAGCTGGCGGCTGCAGGCCACGCAGCGGAAACACTCGATGTGGTACACCTTGGAGCGGGCGCGCATCACAAAGTCGTTCTTGCTGAAGCCGATGCTGCACTTGGCGCATTTGATTCCGTACAACCTGCACGCCGCCGGGCAGGAACCGGGGGGGGGGAAAACACAGAAAGGGGTTCAGAGGGGGTCACTTCAAGCCGGCGCTGCCCGGGCCCAAGATTGCCGAGGACCCAGGGCCACACTGCCCTGGGACATTGAAGTCAACGTGAGCCGACCGGCTGGGAATAGGAGGAAAGAAATCATTAAGTTTCTCTCTCTTCTCCTCCCTTTCTTTTACCCTCTCCCATTTTTGTTTTTCTTTCCTATGAACCTCTGTGTCACCAACTGTAGCTTTTACTTCAGAACACCCCCAAAGTAAAAATGTTTGACGTGCTGGAAACCTGGACCTCTGTTCTAGCCCAGTCCCGGGGTTACCCTTGCAGATCTTGGCAGAAAGGAGTGAGGGGGGACTCTGGTAGTCATTGGCCCCACACTTTTGCCTTATCCCCCAATTTCTGCTGCTAGAAATGTCTCTAAAACTGCTACAAAAAGTCCTTCCAAGAGAAAGAGAGGTGAGGGGAGAAGATTGCCCCTCCACTCATTTGTAAAAATAGATGCGCAGAGTAACAAAATGAAACCTCCGAGGGTTTCCAGATCCCCTTCTGCACAATAAGCACGTTGCAGTTTTTCCCCAACTACAGATTTTTTCTCGGGCAACAGTGTTAACAGAAAGTTTCCTCTCCATTCTTCCTTTATCATCTTTAAAATCTGCTCCTGCTCCCTCAATTTTTTTCAAGCTGTTCAAGCATCTAACTCTATTTCAGTGTGCTTGAGAACCATGACCAGCCAGAAGAATGAAAAGACCCACTTCTAAGGTCCTCCTCACTCCAGACCTTTCCTTACCAAGGGACAATCCTTGTAGGTTCCACCTAGGTGGCACTGCCCTGACCCCCCTCTCCATGTTATCAGTAATAACAGAAGTAGGAGCTTTCCTACAGAGAATGGACCAGAGGAAAAGATCCACACAAAATGGGAGGAGGGCACCTCACTCCCCCAAGGAAAGCAGGGTATTCAGGCCTAAATAATGTCTCTGTTCTGCTTTTACAACTAGAGGAGTTCAAAGGGGGACACACAAATACACACACATACACACACACAGAGGCACAAAACTGATAGAGAAAGAGAGAGAGAGAGAGGGAGAAGGGTAAAAGGCCAAAGCGATTGGCTCCTTCTACAAATGTGTACATGAAATTGGCTACATGAAGGTCCGTATGCAATTGAGGAAAACGCTATCTCCGCAGGAGGAAAGATAGTCCTAGAGGTGCAAAGTGAGCGCTCCCTCTCCAGAATACAGAGTTCACATACTCATCAAGTAAACAATGAAAAAGGCTCATTTGTCAGAGGTTAGAAGGTAGATTCAAAAGTTTTTCCTCCCTCCGCCTACTTTTTGTGAGATCTTCCATTTCATAGGAGGACTTTACCTTGCCTGTGACCAAACAATTTGGAAAATCCCTCCCCCTTCCTCCAGTTCCCCACTTCCCCTCTTTCCTCCCACTCTCCTTTCCTTCCCACCCCCACCCCACAAAGTATTAATAAACCCTTACACACACTGTTCAGTTTTACCTATCAAGATTATACTCTCTATTTCATGATTTCACAGTAAGAAAAAGTGCCGGACTGAATAGGTAAAAATTGTGACCACATTCTTAACTCTTGACTACACTTCTCAGCTCCAGAAAATGTATAACTTACAAAAGCTAATTACTTGTTAATAGCCACTAAAGAAATTTTAAAAATATATAACATTTTGATACCATTTAATATAATAGTGAAGGTGTTATCTCTTCTGTTTGTTATTAAAACAATAAAATTTTCTTTAGGAATTCTACTGGCTTCCTAAGACAGAAAATGAAATTTCTGACATATGTATATACACAGGTCAGAGAAAACTTGAGATTTGTGAAGCATGAAGTTTAGACACAAAATAAACTGAAAGAAAAAAAAAAAAAAAAACCTCAGAAAGTCCCCTATGTGATTTTAGTCTTGTCAATATGGGCAATTCGCTCATTTTATCAGTTACCAGATTTTAATGTGAGAAAGGAAGCTGTTCAATTATCTAAATATACCAATTGTTCGTAGACAGATGATGGGCAATTTGATCTACTCTGTCTAATTCATCAGCTCAGATAAGATAAGAAAGAAAAGATAGTCAGATGTCACCAAAGGGTTAATATTTAAAAAGATTAAATTCCCAGTCTTTTTGCAGGGAATATTGGGTTGGTTTTGAAATTTTCCAAGAAAGGACTCTTACCCTAAAAATAAATGGGGCAATATTTCTATTTGCACTTTCAAAGTGCACTTCTAAACATCCTTAGGTCAAACTTTTATTTTGCCTATAGCACTGACATCTCCACAAAATTTGTAAATTACTAATAAAACACTGAACTATAAAAATCAATGAATAGGGAAAAACACTGCACGATACAATAAAACCAACCTTTACAAAAGAAAGTTTAGAAAGCCCAAGTTATCCATCTTTGAATTTCTGCTTGTTTTGGAAGAGGAAGGATGAAAGAAGAAAATAATTTCAGCATCACAAATTTCAAGAGCAATTAAACAAGCTTCAACACCACACAATTTATGAAAACCACTACTGAGTTTGTGGGGGGATGCCCCCTAAAAAGTGGGATAAACAGAATAATTTATGTAACATACTTAAAGGGTAACTTTTGCACACTAGACCCCACTAAGGCATACTTCGCAAAAAGACAAAGCCACATCTAATAATAAGAAAAGAATAGAGAGAGACACGGAAATCTCACAAAATTAAGGAAACAATGTAAATGCGTACCTGATATAATCTCTTTTACAGTAGGTTTTCCCATCTCTAACAAAGCACGTACAGCTCTCGTCCAAATACTGATTACACTCCGCACATTTCAAACATGCCGCATGCCATTCCAAATCCGGAGAAACCCTCAGAATATACTGATCGTGAATTTGATTGCCGCAACCAACACATAGGGAAATCAGACGTTTTTCTGAAATGAAAATAAATACATGATTGACTAACCGTTTACTTCCTACAGAGATAAACACACTTTTAGTGTCGTTCTCTTATAGGGCGTACTCTGGGAGGTTTTTTTCCCCCCTTTCTTTCTTTCCTTCTTTCTTCTTCTTCTTCTTCTTCTTTTTTTTTTTTTTTTTAAGAGTATTGCACTTTGGAATGGTAATTGAAGTGTGCCATCAAAACCCTGACTCATTTTAAAAAGGAGGTGGAATATATGTAAAACGCATTTTTGAATAGTCTACATTTGTAAGCCTAGCACGCAATCAAACCCGTTCATTTTGTATTTCTTCTTCCTCCCTCCTCCCTCTTTGCTGTAATCATTGGGAAAGATTATGGATAAGTCAAAGAAAAGGTTTTGACTAGAAGGGTTAAGTAAACGCTGATATTTTCCATGAAGCAGACTGTTAAATAGCACATAGGACTGGATATTGTTAGTAAGAGCAGACATCAATACAGTTGTCACTCGTTCTCTTTTGCAAGTCTAATGCTAATTCACATCTCCGGGTATTGTGTGTACAGGCAGACCTTTGCAACAGAATAACCTTCTCGGAGAGCTCAAGATTCCCGAGGAGGAAATCACCTCTTAGCCCCAGAAGGCTATGGTTTTGGAGGGCACACAGGCGAACTCAAAACACCAGGTACGACCAGTTTCCCGAAGATGAGAACCGACAGCAAGCATGCAGGCGTGGCGGCCACGAGAAAAAGCCACCTTTTCTCTCTCTCCAGGCAATGACTCCAACTCTAAAGAGCCCTTGGCACCCGTGCCTGAGAGAGACCCCCGCACAAGAACAGCACACCGAGCCCCACAAGGTAAAAGAGCCTCTTACTTTTTGGTGGATCTCCCATGTCTCCCATATCTGTAAGAGGGAGTAATGTCCACAGTGAAATGGTGGTTGTACAGTTGGTGAACAGCCCACAGAGAGGATGCTGGAGCTGTGGCTAAGTGGGAAATAGTGGCCCCTGGGGTTGCCAAGGCTGAGAGAGCCGCTGCCCGGCTGCGCCGCGCCCTCGCGGATCTGAGAGTCCAATTTAAGCCGGCGGAGCTGGCGGAGCAGAGGCGCTGCGGCGGCGGCGGACTCGGCGCGGCTCGGGCGCCTCTCTTCCTTATCTCTTACTCAAACTTCTCAGCTCCAACTCAGCTCCATCGCCATTGGTCTGACGCAGCGCGCGGGGACGTCAGGCGAGCGCCGCGCCCATTGGCTGCGGGGCGCGCGGCGCAGCTGTTCTGATTATCATATTTCAGCCTCGCCGCCGCGGTGCGCCACTGACCGCTCGGCGAGCCCAAGGGAGAGGATTAGGGCTCCCGAGGCAACTTGCTCCGGGCTGAGGCCGCTCTCTCCCGGAGCTCGGGCTGCCCGGCTGCTCTGGCTTTTGGCCTTCCTCTTCTTCCCCTTCTCGTCCTCCTGCCCCCTCCCTGGCTCCTTGCCGGCCGTGCCGTCTGCGCCCGCGCCTCCCGTCGCGCTGCTTCTCCGCCCTGCGCTCCTGGGGTCCCCGCAATCCGGCTGGCCGTGCTGCGCGCGGGGCACTTTTCTGCCGCCGGTGGCGAGTGGCTGGTGGGTAGGTCTTCCTGATGACGAGGTCCTTCTAGGGTTCTTGGAAAAGGGGCGACTTAGAACAGGCCTTTTGGCTCGGTTTGGTCTCGCGCTTTAGCGCTCAGCTCCGGGCCTGGCCGGGCTTGGCTGCCGGGGAGGGGGAGTTCCCGAACTGGCCGCGCCTGGCGCGCCGGGAGCTGCCTAGGGGAAGAAGAACCGGGAATGGGATGAATAAACCCACAGAAATAGTTCTCTATTGCTACCCCCACTATCCCGTTACCACCACCTCTTCAAAAAGGGTGGGGTGGGAGGAAAAGAGCGCTTCTTGCCTTAGCGGAGAATCAGGTTGGGAACACTCAGGTAAAACCGGGTGGGCTCCGCGGACCACTCTCTCCTAAGAGTCCTTGAGGTCTGCTTTTGCAGTTAACCCCTAGAATTTAGAAGCGCACTAACCCAAAGCCAAAGACTGAAATATCTTGCGGTAGTGGAAAGTTTCTAAAGCGATTATGTATATCCTGTCCCGTTCCTCTGTATGCTGGTCTCCTGTCCTTTGTTTTTAAGCAAACGTGTGCAATTGCTGGCGGTGTTTCGTCAATTAAAAGGACAGCTCTCCGTGTCTCTAGAGATTAAAAAAAAAAAATGTGTTAGTCTAAGGGAGTACGTAGGCAGGGATCTAATACCGAAAGGCAGTGACATACCTGTTTCACTTCACCGGTGTGGTTTATCTGATCATTTTCTCTCGGGAAACAACCTGGAGAGAGAAGAACGTTGGCTCCAACTCGTGGTTAACCTTTTTCAATAATTTCTGACATGTTCCCGTCACCTTTTACAGTCTCCCGAAAACAGATACAGGAAAGGCCACGAAGAACACCCACACGTCTCCCTCCCAAAGCTTCTAAATAGCTAATCTTTATCTAAAGTGACTGCCAGTTTTCTCTTAAAAAACCCAAGCAGCAGAAGGCTTAATTTCGGTGTCTTGCTGCCGCGAGAAAACCCAGTTGTGTTAGGAAACTCCTTTCTTTGTACTTTTCGCTAGATCTAACCCTTGATAAGAGCGGTGAGCTCTCAGCTAGCCGCAGTGGCTGGGTTTGCGTGGATATGCTTTTCCAGAGCGCAAAAAAAAAAAAAAAAAAAAAAAAAAAACTAAGATATTTGAGTTTCCTCCTGATCTAGCAGGGCTTTACCGAGAACACGTTATCTGTTTTGTTTTGTTTTCTCTCAAGGAAGAGTCTTAGCTGGATCTCATGCCTTCTAGTTTTATTATATCTCTCTGTGTGTAAAACTGAAAATTGGAATAGATATAGGTTGATAAATTTATCCAATTTTTTTGCTTAAAAATCTGTTTCGTTTAAAGTTTCTAGTCTCCAGTATTATATGCGGGGAGCCTTTTGTCATGCTGCTGTTGCAAAGCTGATGCTGGTAATCAAAAAGCAAAGCAAGTCTTTCTGGTATAAGGGCATGTTTCCTTTACAGATAACCAAGTTGACCCTAGTTACAAAAAAAAAAAAAAAAAAGAAAGAAAGAAAGAAAAAGAAAAAAAGAAAAAAGATACTACTATAATGCCAGAAAGTAAATAGAGGATCTTAACCAATCAAATTCCATTATGCCACCTTTATAACATGGAATTAAACAGAAGCTGCCAAAAGCCTGATGACATATTTGAGATCCACCAAGCGCCCTCACTATCCATTCTGTTTCAAACCAGTCACCCAGTGTGGTATTTAAACTTCCTAAACTAATAACCTATTCCAAAGAATTACTGCTGCTGATGGTAGCAATTCCAAAAGAAAAGCTGGCATGTGGCTTGGAGGAAAACCTTTACTCATGCGGAAGATACTCCCTGTTAAGGGGAGAAAGTTGAAGGAACCCAGTATGTTGTTCCCTGACGGTTGTGCTTTGGGGTTCTGTGTCTGCTGCTAATACATTTTGCATCAGAACCAAAGTTAGGGGAGCAAACATTTTTTTTCACTTCTGAAAGTTCAAATGTGACCACAGATTATTCTCCTCTTTCCTTAGCTGCCTGCTACATGTGCATTTAATGCATGAAATGTATCAGTAAAAAAAAAATTGTGTAATGTTTTTATAGAATACAACACACCATGATTAGCAATATTTTCCCCCAGTACTTGATCACAGGAGCGACCTCTTGTGTTCGAAGGGGAAATTGGACCCTCTCCCCTCTCCTGACAAAAATGGACTTATTTTGACCTTTGCATGTTCTGTTAGGTCAAAAATACATCTTTCAGCGCAGCAGTTCTGTGAATCCCCTGTTGTGAGCTCCTCTATTGATGAGAGAAGAAGAATATTGGTAGCTATTAAGTATAGTCCCTATTACCTCCAGGCCACCCTAATATACTTAACAGTGTCTGAATATAAAAGGTATGCTGAGATTAAGTAAATTCTTACTCTTGAAGCTGTGGCATCTACGCATGTACACTTGTACACACCTTCCAAAATGCAGCTATTACACCTAAAATTCCTGGTGGGCTCTGAAGCCTATGTGTTTGTGTGCTATTACTTCCTTTCTCTGATTTAAAATTTAAACATTCCAGATCAAACTTAATGCCAGATACAGAGCCTTGAACGAATATGTTCTCAGGCTACTTTTCAGAAATCTAAATAGGTTTTAATTGCAATTGAAAAGTGGCATTACACATTTAGAATGTATTTATTCCCCCAACAAGCTCAGGCAGATATAAGTGAATTTTAGGTCAATTCTTTGGAAAATTATGTACAGCAAAGGAAAAAAACTTTTCCTTCCCCCACTAACCAATATTGGGAAGGAAAGGGGGTTTTGATCAGCTTTCTCTGAACTATGGATTTGTTTGGGACTTATTCCCAGCGAGGTAAAGCTCTCTTTAGAACTGGGTTTGAAGAAGTAGAATAACAACTGGTCTTCCAGTTTCCGGGGGAGGGAGGGGGAGAAAAAAAATAGATATATATGAAGGATTTATTTTTTCTGATATTAAAACATGTAATTTGGAGGTGAAAATGAACATATTCACTTCAGAAAATCGGCATGTAATATAGTGTATATGTACTCCAATCCCCCTCTCACTTTTGCTTTTTCTGTGTAGTCTTAATCATGTAGAATAAGGCTCTATAACCATCCGTATGTTAAATCACATCCAAGGGTCAGATAAAATTATGTGCGTTTAAAGGGGGTAATGATTAGCCATTTATATTCCACCCAGAATGAAAGTATGGGTGTTTAGAGCCAATTTGCCCTTCTTGCAATTGTTTTAGGTGGTGGCTTACTGAGGATGAATCAAGACTAATTTCAGAGGAAAAGGGAAGAGATCTTTCTGTACCATTGGGTTTGACACGGTTGTCTCTCTTTCCTTTAATTGTCCATTAAAAAAATACCAAGCAATGATAATAATAAAGGCAGTTGTTAACAACAACAAACCTTCAGTTGTGATTCTCATTTTATTGACTAGAACTCCTGCTGTGAATGTGGTTCTGTTGAGTGTCAGTTGCTTTATTAACCAGTTAAAACAATCTGGGTGAATTAGCAAGAATCTTCTTCTGCAGGCTGAACTTGTTAGCCTACGTTTCTGGGTTCAGGTAACTGTTTCTGTCACCAGTGTTCCCGATATTCTTTACTGGCAGAGGCAGCAGGGGAGGTAGCGTTCATGTGCGGTCTGCTGCTCGGTTACCAGCCCAGATAGAATTCCACGCTGCCGGCAGCGAGGAAGCCACAAACCTCAGTTCAGTCTTGAGCATGTGAGGTTCGCAGTTCATTGCAGGGAGGAGTTCGACCAATTGAGGACAGAAATTTGCACCCTTCATTTAAAACTTTGCCTCTGGAAGTGTTCTCATCATACAGAAGCAGCTGGTAGTGTCAGGTGAAATCTTCTTCCCTTTTTTTGTGGGGGGAGGGTGTTTGTTTTTGTTACCTCTTTGGAACTGTGAACTGTAAGTGACTAGGCACAGGTAATTTTTAACTGGACCAGAGTTGTGTGTGGAGCCCAGGTTGGAGCCAGTTGAGTGCAGTGTGCCTTCTGGGAGGTTCTGGCCCAAGGACGCGCTGAAACCTACATCTGGCAAAGCTTTCATTAAATGTATCGAATTCTCGTGGAGGGTAGTTGGGAGTCTGGAGAGGAGAAAAAGCTTTATCTCCCAAGTCCTGGACGATTCCGCTGAAAGCTAACATATCTGCACTGAATCTAGCAAAACACCCACGGGCTCACCCGAGCTTTCAGGAAACCGGGAGCAAGTTAACTCGGTCTAGTTGATCAAATGACATTCTTTCTGAAAGGAATGACACCCTTTTCCCCCACTACAATTTTGTCCGAAGGGCAGCTTTGAGTTTAGCGCCAAAGGATTGATTTCCACCGCCCGCTGGAGGTTTATTGGGAAGGAGTGGAGGAGGGGAGGCGAGGGTACCTTGGAGGAGGTCAAGAGGAGGAGGAGGAGGAGAAGGAGGAGCAGCAGAAAATTACCAGCCAAGCGGGGGAGGGAATTGGAAGCCCGGAAATCTATCAGGATGCCTCAAATAACCTTCCCTTACTCTCAGAATTCAGCGCTCAAAAAGCAGCCTCATAGTAAGGTGTCCTGGGCTGGAGTCCTCGGGTGGGTTGCGAAGGTGATATCAAGAGTTAGAGCTACTTTCTGTGAATTAAACTGGTGGCTGAACTGTGTGTCAGGGCTGTTTAGTGTAGCTGAGAGATGTGTTGGTAGGGGCTGTTTTTAAGGGGAGGGGCAATCATTGGTGGCATCTGCAGGGAGATTCTGAGTGGAAGAGAAGGTGGATTCGGGGCTGGAGAAAAATCTTCAAATCTTACTAAGTGGTTGATCAATTCGAGAGATAAGATTTTAGCGAAAAATTTGAAGGTTGCCGTCTGCTTCGACTCCGCTGACGTGAATGAAAGGATGGAGCTCTGGGCTGGTATGTGTTTAGAATTATCTTCGCCTCCGGATCCTGTCTCTTAAGAAAACTCATCAATTCTTTGAGACTTCAGGTTGAGAGACGGATTTGCCCTGCTACTCTACCTGCTAAATACCAAGAAAAGGGGCTCTGGAGACGACTCCTTCCAGAAAGAATGTCATTTGATCAACTCAGCCGAGTTAATAACTTGCTCCGGAAAGGGTCAAGAACGCCTACCCTTCCCACCCGCGCAGCTGCGCGGCGCGGAGGTCAACTTCCCTATCCCAGGTAGCCTCCCAGCCAGGGCCCAGAAGTTCCTGTCGTACAGTTCTTTGCGGGCTCAGTCCTGCGATCAAGTTTCTAGTATTTCCAAGAACCCACACCCTTCCGTGTTCAAGCACATATGTCTCTAGAAATTTAGCCTAGCAGAGGTCCCGGGATAAGAGAAGCGTGAAACAAAGAGACCCAACCCCCGCCCCCTCCGGATCCCCTGGACCTACTCCCTCCAGGATTTCCAATTTACCAACCTTCTTCTAGCTGGACCCTCACCCCCCCCCCACCACCCATCAGTGTTCTACGCTCCAGGGCATTTTTCGATTCCATCTTCCTATTGACAAAAGGGGAAAAAGCGAACTGAATCTAAACCCCTTGCCCTCACTCCTCCTGCTAGGCTATAGGAGAAAATCAACGACACGCCGACCAGTCTCCTTCCTAGGCTGGCGAGCGCAGCCCCTGGAGAGGCCACTCAGTTCCTTAGTGTGAATTTCCTTGCCACCCACGTTTGGGACCAGCGCCCGGGCTGGCCTCCGACGCGTTTTGGTGGGCCCAGGTGGGGACGTGAAAACAAAAGTGAATGAATCCTGCCGCCCGAGGCTCTGGTCACTAGAAGAGGAGGAGTCCCTGTGTGCCACCTGGAAGCTGTCTGCCTGGGGACCTTCCAATCTCCTAAAGGCGAAGAGTGGAGAAAGAAAGCTCTACCTCCGGCTGTGGCCTCAGAGATGAAACCCCCTGGGAAGGTTAAGCTTTCAGTCTTAGGTTGCTCCCTTCTCCGCTCGTGCTTCAGTATGCCGGGTGTCCCCAAAATGAGTACACGTGTGGAAATGAAAGAATCAAGGTACCATTTTAATTGCTTCAAACTCTGTCAAATCACCTCTAGATGCCATCTCCAGAGGCTCAACTTTCTCTGAGTGCCTACGTTCCAGAAAATTGTGAGGACAGCATTCCCTCTGCATTCGCCTTGTTGGCGGCATCGGGAAATGGCATTATAGTTATTAGTACGTAATATTTTAAAAGAATAGTTTATTTCTTAATATCGTCCTCAAAATATAGACAGCCCAAAGTATTAGTTGCCATTCCAGCCCCCCCCACCCAAGTTTATTCTATTCACTTTGTGTTGCAAACGTTGAATTGGAAAACAAGAGAGAAACCCCGCAGCGCAGATTCACTTCTGAGCTCAACTGTCAGCCGGGGGACCCGCCTGGGCTGATTAGCAGAGAGACGGGCTGCTTTGTTGATTTAAGAGTTCACCAGCCTAGACGTAACAATTACCTTGACGCCTTTTCTCAGTTGTCTATTGTTGACTTATATCTGCAGTGCCTCCACTGTACATTAGATCCAAAAAAAGAAAAACAAAAAAAAATGTAAGTGAAAATATAATAATGGTAATAGAGGTCTGTTTTAACTGGCTTTGTTTATGAATTGTATATATCTCACACACATCTATATGAAAGATATCAAAAGTGTATAGCACATCATATTTTATGTATAAGTTATATGTTATATGCTAATGTAACATCATTTTTACGTTGTAAATTAATGCCATAAAGAAAAGTTTGAAATGCTGTCTTTTATACACATAACACCCTCTGTCCAAGAAAATAATTAGCAGGCTTAAAATCGATATTCAGAGGTGTTCCTATAGAGAACAAAAGCCAAAACTTCGAGAACAGAAATCCCATCAAATATGATGATACAAAACTAGGTTGCTACAGATTAATACCATCCTGTTTTGCACAATCTCATTTTTTTTTAGCTGTGCACTTAAAATTTGTATTTTATCACTTAACTGTTCTGAAATCTTTGATCACATCCTATCAGCA
This sequence comes from Lutra lutra, assembly GCF_902655055.1. Classification (NCBI taxonomy): domain Eukaryota; kingdom Metazoa; phylum Chordata; class Mammalia; order Carnivora; family Mustelidae; genus Lutra; species Lutra lutra. The sequence continues at coordinate 37,810,128 of NC_062282.1, read as the reverse complement.
AGAAATAAAATCTGAAAAAGTCATCCATAATGCCTAAGAAATTACTATAATTAACTTTGGTGCTTTGACAATATTGTGCTCATCTTTATTTAAATGTATATATTAAAGTTAATTATTATACATTAAGTATATTAAAGTTAATATGACTGTATAACGAGATAATATCACCCCATCATACTTTACAAGAAATTAATATAAAGTGAAAGAGCAAGTGTAAACTTCTGTAATGACTAGAGTTTATTATCAAAATATAATAATAATAATAAGATTCATATGTGTAACAAATATGTAGCTATCCACTCTCCTATCAGAGTGTTCAATCTAGTTATAAAAACATTGAACTATTATTATATGATGTAGGGTCTCACTTGAATGTAGCTAAATTGATATTTTGCCATATTTTAAGAATCCTTTCCCTACTCCCTAGATACATGTAATAGCCTAGAAAGATCACTGCATCTTGAACTGTAATGCTAAATCAGAAATTATATTATTACCCATAACTAACATCCTGCTGACTTTCACTTAAATATCTAGACCTAAATTATTTTATATCTCATTTCAGAATGTGGTACAATGTGCTATTTCATCTTCTTGGCCTTGTCTTAGAATTTGTTATAGACGCTTCTTTTTATGAGCCTCACAAACCATTGGTGATAGTGATGAGAAGCACTGTATATAGTTACACTGGCTTTGGATTCTTGTATGGTATATGAAAAATAAAAATCATATCTTTTAGGTCTTGATGGTGTATTCCTTCCAATCCTGAGATGTTGGTTTAGCTGTCCCAAGTGTCACATGATGTGCCCCTCCATAATCCTGTACTTGAGCCATTGCAGAAGTGCTGATGTGACTTTGGTGTGCTGGGCCAGGGCAAATATATTCTTTTGAATTATGCCAGCAGTGAGGAAGAAACATGAGTACAGATCTCAAAATGAAATCTGAAAGGTGATTGGATGAGAAATCCCTCTTTTTGAACACGATGGTAGAGGAAGAATTGGGTGTACCTGACTTTATCAGCCATCAAAAAAGAGGATGAAAATGGCTGTTAGACTAAGAGGAGAAAAGTATTCAGTTTCGAGGAGAGAAAGAGAAAGCTCATTGAGGAAAAAGAAGAGTGAGGTCAATGTCAAGAGAAACAAAGGAAAGGAACAGGCCTCAGTGACCCAGTTCATCCTGATACACTGTGCATTTAAGAGCAAAACCCAGATCCTTATTAGCAGAGGGAAGTTGAGAAAGTAGCGGAAGACTGGGAAAAAGCACGTTTTATATAGTTTTTTTTTTAAATATATAATCTGGCATTTAAAACTTTAAAAACTCCAATTTAAGAGGTTTCTTTCTTTCTTTTTTTTTTTGAGAAGTAGACTGACAATTTTTAAAAGTTGTTTTGTATCCTTAAACATATACTAGAGTGTTTATGAAAGTAAGCTCACTGTTGGTAAGCTGTGATAGCACAGAACATTTAAATCAAAAGTGCTGGAAATACCATAAAATGGATTCCTACATTTAAAAAACGTGTATATAAAGTAGGCTCATTTAGCAATAGGATTCAGGACTCAGAAAAGAGAAAAGATTAGATCTGAGAAGGAATTTTAAAAAGCGGCTTCAAAGTTCTCTAGAGTTTTTACTAGCCATTGCTTTCTCTATAGACTGGATTATACCAGAAAGTGTAATTCGTATATTTGGAACTGCTCACTGAAACCACAATAAAAACAGAAAGATGTGAAAACACTGCCTTATGCTCAAATTCATACCAGGCAGCTTGAAGGGCTGCCAGCGACATCGCTGTTCTGTTAGCATTTTTGACCTGGCTTCACATTCTCCCAGACTGTTTCTTCTGATGTGAGAAGAATGTAAGCCAAAACCACCAGGGAGCATTCTTCGCACCCATGCACTTGAGAGAGTTTGGGTGTCCCAAATGTTGAAAAGGTCAGATACAGTTGTTCTCATAGAATCTATTCTGGAGGTCACAGGGTCAGAATGTCTGCACATGTGCACAAACCAACAGGCCCATAAAAGCCTGATAGGAGGCAGCAGTGCCCCATAAAAGGTCACACCCAGCCAGAATCCAACAACATTTGAAAGGCGTCTGCTATAGAGAAGAAATATGAGACTGACTGCATTGGTAGCGGCAGCAGCAGAGAGAGATGGATGGGGATTAATCATGGTAAAATACTGAGCAAAGGAGACAGCAAATTCTGCCAAGCATGAATACTTCTCTAGTCACATGTTTCATAAAGTACACTCTTCAAAGTATAAACCGATGGGCCAAGGTCAGGTTGATCTTTGCTAGGCTAAAAGAAGCAGCTGCTGAGTGTATATCCTGGTCAATGGGGGAACGCGTAAGGATTTTTAATGTTAAAAAAAGGGAAATTAGTTGCGGTTCAACAGTAGAAAAATTCCTGATAATACGTGGTAATCAAATTGCCTTCCTTCTCTTGGCTCAGACCATAAACTTTGGAGGTAGTACCCATTTATGAAGATTATTGGTTTTCCTTAGCCTGTGGATCTCCAGGACTTTTCTTTTTTAATGTATACCTTATGTTTCCTAGATGTAGCATCTTGCCTTATTTCACAATCTCTCCTCATTGATACACCTTTTGTATAAGCAAAACATGTTACATGACAGCCTTTGGAAGACCACGTAGACAGCCGCACAGAGTGCAGTTTACAGGGCTTTCAGCAAGGGCACCCCGAGCGCGGTAGCATCCCTCGGTTCCATCAAGGTGCACCAACCAACTGCTGAAGACTTACTTCTTGACACTGATAAAGGCTCTTTAGTCTTCAGGTACTTGTGTTTCATTTTGGTTGTTTCTTTTTAACTTAAATACCAAGGCTTTCTGTTGGTGATTTTTCCCTGTTTCTTTATCCTTTTGTACAATTGTGAAAGTTTTTTTTTTTTATAATAAGCATGTTGTGCTGACAATAAGAAAGAAAAAAAGAAGGATGTTAAAAAGGAAACAAAAATGATAGACCTAAAAACAAGTGACTTACAATGACATACCACTTAACACTGAAAAGAAATGAACTATTGATATGTGGTATCCTTCGGAGGAAACTCAAATATGTTAAGTAGAAAAAGTAAGACCAACAATTCACACACTGTGTGATTGCATTTATATAAAATTCTAGGAAATACACAAATTAATGTAGAGTGACAGATCCACCAGGGCTTGGGGATGGGGGTTGGTGACGGGAGAGGCAGAAGGGAGGAATTGCAAAGGGGCATTGGGAAACTTTTAGAAGTTATGTATCTTTTGGAGTTTCATTATCTTGACTGAGGTAATAGTTTCACAGGTAAAGATATATATATATGTGTGTGTGTGTGTGTGTGTGTGTGTGTGTGTGTGTGTGTGTGTGTATCAAAGTTTATTAAATCATACACTTTATTTATTTGCTTACTTAAAGATTTTATTTATTTATTTGACAGATAGAGAGACAGTGAGAGAAGGAATACAAGCAGGAGGAGGGGGAGGGGGAGAAGCAGGCTCCCTGCTGAGCAGGGAGTCCAATGTGGGGCTTGATCCCAGGACCCCAGAATCATGACCTCAGCCAAGGGCAGACACCTTGGTACCCCAAATCATACACTTTAAATATGTATAATTTATCATATGTCAATTATACTTCAATAAAGCTAATAAAAGTAGACGCCAAGAAAGGAAGAACCTGATCATTGCATTGTCTTACTTTTTTTTTTTTAATTTTATTTATTTATGAAAGAGATGGAGAGAAAGGAGATAGAGGAACAGAGGGAGAGGGACAAGCAGACTTGGAGGTGAGAGCTAAGTCTGACAGAGTGGTAGGGGTTAGGGGGCTTGATCTCAGGACCCTGAAATCATGACCTGAGCTGAAGATGCTTAACTGCTTAACGGGAGCCACCAGGCATCCCACCTTTTTCTTTATTCTAATTGTTACTATGATTAGTATCATTGTTATGTACTTTCTATAGGGAGGTGATAGGGCAAAGGGCAAATGTACAACCTTGTATGTGATAAAATGAAGCATTTGAAAGAGAGAAGAAACTTACCTCAACCATTGGCCTGACAAGTGTTTTGTCAGTTGTTGCTCGAGAACACTAATCTGAGATTTCTGTGACCTAATCCTATAATTTTAAGCACTTTTCTGTCCTCCGGTAGTATCAGTGTTAGGGATCCCAGAATACATTTTCAAGAAGGCATCTCAAATATCCTGCTTTCCCCAAAGTCAAATTATTCTCTAATTTCTAGTGCTCTGGGGGTAATTTTTTATGATGTCATTTTCACTTGTTTAGGCATAGGTCTGTCTACCATCTTCAAAACTCTTAAGGTTTTTTTTTGTTTGTTGTTTTTTTATTTAAAAAATATTTTATTTATTTATTTAACAGAGAGAGAGAGAGAGATCACAAGTAGGCAGAGAAGCAGGCAGAGAGAGAGGAGGAAGCAGGCTCCCCGCTGAGCCAGAGAACCTGATGCAGGGCTTGATCCCAAGGCCCTGAGACCATGACCTGAGCCAAAGGCAGAGGCTTAATCTATTAAGCCACCCAGGCGCCCCAAAACTCTTTAAGTTTTTCAGGAACGAGTATACTTCTACACCATTACTATCAACCGTCGGCTTTCTGCAGATCTTTAATGAACTATCAAATGGTCTCCCAGCCAGACTGCTGGAGTCCTGCTGCCTTTGGCTGAACTTCCTCAGATGTCAGTGGCTGGTTCCTAAACACTCTGTTCTGTCACCCAGTGGGTCCTAGAGTCTGCCTGATTTATGTGTGAGCTCTTCATATGCTTTGGGCGTTGCCTCCAATACCGGGCTGCAGCCTGAGGCTTCCCAGCCCTTCTTCTTTCTGTTCACTGTGGATCGATCTCCAGCGTGCCCCTAGCTCATTCTTTATCCTTGTCAACTTAAGTTGCTGTGAAGTGGCCTTTCTATCTGATCTTCAAGTAGTCATGTTGGTTCTGTCTGTAATCATTCCTCAACACGCTAGCCTGTGTGTTGGCTGTGAGGCAGGGAGAAGGGTAAAGGGAAGTGATTTAAATGTGATAGTGCTTAAATAGAAGGTTTATTTCTCTTCATGTTTTGGATTTGGAGTTAATGATCGAGGGGCGCCTGGGTGGCTCTGTGGGTTAAAGCCTCTGCCTTCGGCTCAGGTCATGATCCCAGAGTCCTGGGATCGAGCCCCACATCGGGTTCTCTGCTCAGTGGGGAGCCTGCTTACTCCTCTCTCTCTGCCTGCCTGCCTCTCTGCCTACTTGTGATCTCTGTCTGTCAAATAAATAAATAAATAAAATCTTTAAAAAAAACAAAAAACAAAAAACAAAAAACCCTGATCGAGGAAAGGATCAGGCAACTGCTCATTTTTGTGAGTTTTTCCACAGCATAGGACATGAATCCAGTGGGTGAACAAATGTCTGTTAAAGACGGGGAAGGTTTAGGCAGAAGAGATGGAACAAGATCGAGAACATTAGTGTTGATTAGAAATCTTTCTTTGGGGGCACCTGGGTGGCTCAGTGGGTTAAAGCCTCTGCCTTCGGCTCAGGTCATGATCCCAGGGTCCTGGGATCGAGCCCCACATTGGGCTCTCTGCTCAGCAAGGAGCCTGCTTCATCCTCTCTCTCTGCCTGCTTCTCTGCCTACTTGTGATCTGTCTGTCCAATGAATAAATAAAATATTTAAAAAAAAAAGAAATCTTTCTTTGTACTCTGACCAGAAGCTTGCTTTTTAATATGCTTCTGTGTTTCTATAGGCATTCTGCTCAGAAAATTCTCTCCTACCTGCAAACTTTCAAAGCAGAAAAAAGGACATTGAAAGACTGATGTTAGGAAATGTGTTTTTCCTTTGTTTTTCTCTTTGTGGAAGAGAGTGCTGTTTACTCACCAAATGTCCTTGCCCCTTCCAATCATCTTCTTTCTTGCTAAGAGAATTGTTTTTGTTTGCATTCTTATTAGATATTTCCAGCTACAATACTTTATTTTCTAGCTATTTTCTAGCTTCTCTTGTAGATAGGCATGGCCAATAAGGTAGAAGTGGAGGTTTATGTGTCAGTCTTCTGGGAAAACTAAAAAGGGCAACAGACAACTAGCATATACCTCCCTTTCTCCTATTATTTTCTCTCCTTGACCTCTGTGGCCAGAGGTCCAACAGCCATCTTATGTTTTGGGATAACCTTGAGGAAGAAGCTATGCAGAACTGGTAGAGGGAAGGGTTGCCCAGATCTCTGATTATTTTCTAAGAGCCATCATATCATTTCTAAACTGTTGTATTATCTATTGCTGCATAACAAATTACCACAAGTCTATCAGCTTGAAACACCTATCTATTATCTCACAGTTTCCTTGGATCATGAGCCTGGGCATGAGTCCTTTACTCTAGGTCTCATAAGGTTTCAGTCACGGTAGCAGCCAGCCAGCATTTTCATCAAGAGCCTTGAATGGAGAAAGAATCAGCTTCTGAGATCACTCAGGATATTCACATAATTTATTTCCTTGCACTTGTTACAGACTGAGGTCCCCATTTTCATGCTAGCTGTTGCCCTGGGACTACTCTCAGCATGTAGTTGAGGACCTCTCTCTGTGGCCATCTCCACAGTGTACAAGGTGGCTGTTAGTTTCTTCAAAGCCAGTGGAAGAAACTCTCTCTTCAGAAAGAGCCCATTCCCTCTTTTAAACGGCCTTTGCTTGATGAAGTCAGTTGATCCAGGATAATCTCCCTTTTGATTAACTAAAAAAACAACCAATTTGGGACCTTAATTACTGTATCTGTAAAGTCCTTTCACTTTTGCCACATACGATATGCTAATGATGGGAGTGACATCCCATCATATACCTGGTCTTTTCCACACTCAAAAGGCATGTGTAGCTGGCGGTGAGAAGCTTGGAGGCCATCTTAGAATTCTGCTTACCACAACTATCAACCCGTGGGCTTCCTTTCCATTCGGAGAACTAACCTCTCATTGCTTTGGCCAAATAGACAGGGACATCTCTATTGCTTGTAACCAAATACAATTCCTAACTGTTAACAATATCTGGAGATGTAAAGGAAAATATATTAAAGAATAAGTTTTAAAAAAGTAATTTCAAAATTAATACAAAAACATGTTAATTAAACATGTAAATTTAAACAAGAGAGTCAAAAATACAAGCCCTCATATATATATAATAAATATGTAATTTTATATCTCTACATATATATCTATATTTATTAAAAATAGACTCACACAATACATGATATTCTCATAAAATGTTCACATATGTTAATGCCTTCCATCCAATAGACCACTCTGAATTCACCTGTAGTTGAACAGTCTGCGTTTATTGTTCATCGCAGCAAGAGAGACTACACACCATGGGGAACTGTGTAGTGTGTTAGTAAAATGGTGGTAGAAAGGATTTAGAGGATTCGTACCTTGGTTTGGTGATTTTGGTAAGGGAGGTCAAGGAAATGGAGGTTTGCTTGCTCTGGATAAGGTGCTATCAGGAAGTAGGGAAAAATAGATGATTGGGTATCCTAATTAGTCTTTTCTAGAAGGAGGGAAGACTAGAAGGACAATAAAGCTGTAAGGAAGCAGCAATCACTTAAATTAGCCAGGAGATGTTTGATATTTCTGTGGTTTGTGCAGTGAGCCTGCTTAAATGAAATTATGAAGTGATCTTTTTCTTTACAGTAACAGAGAAATCTTGCCTCGTGTTGATATTCTGTGGGATTGTTTTGGTCAGTCAAATAGGAAAAAACTGAGTCTTAGCTGGGAGGGCCAGGCCAGCTCCTAAGAACTAGCAATACTGAGGCCCGGTTGTAAGTGTCAGACCAAGTTCTAGGATGTCAGTGGCTGCTTTATTCTTTCTCCCAGAGAATCTCTCTAGTGAGAGAAAAAGAGAGACACAAATGAGGTAATATATTGCATTGAATAAGGGATAGAGGATCTTTAGTCAGTCCATTACATACATAATCATGTATGTAGGAATATAATGTAGTTAATAATTCTAGATTTCATTTCAAGATATTTCCATGTTGTTTGAGGTGGCCTACGTTGGTGGGATGTGCACACACACCACACATACATACATATATGAAATACATGTGTCATTCATATATATGAACTATATATCATATATATTTATATACTTTTTAAGAGAAAGCCTTACTCTAAAATTATCTACAGACATGTTTATAATATATAATATGTAACATCTAACTATATCTCCTCCATTGAGAGAAAGCATTATTCACTATCACATCTTGAATCAGTATATTACTGAGAACTTGTAGGGTTTATCTTGATTCGTCTTTGTTTCAAAATTGTATGAAATAAACAACTAGCTGCTGCTGCTAATATCAACAACATTTGCTAAAAATATGTTGAGTATGTTGTGTCCTTCTAAATATTTATGTTTTTAAATAATCTCAATAAGCTATATTTTGGGAAGCTTTTTGGGTGGGCAAATAAATACTTCCAACTGAGACAAAATGAAGAACAGTTCAACTCTCCTCTAGGATTTACAGAGATGCGCTTCTTATCTACTCATCAAAATGTCCTTGGCCCAAAATAGGTCTAGTCTATAATGATCTTCTCCCCAAAGTTGGAGAAAGTGAGATTCTACCCACTGCTCAAACAACCATTCTGTTCTCTCATCTTTCTATTAGAGAAAGTGGCCCTTTCCAAATTTATTCTAAAGTTCTAGCTGGAATATTGTGCATTTCTCACAATTCTAGTCTTTCAAGGCTTATAAACCTTCTCTACAAAGTAATTACACAAGTTACCTGAAAGGAAATGTGGATTGCTTATCTAAATTAGTAAGGATAATTTGTAATTTCTTGAGGAAAAACTCAGAAAGTGAAAGTTATCTTTGAGTGTTCGAATTGAATTTCAGTATTCAAAGGATGAACTCTTCCACAAATCTTTCCATTTGATGTTCCTGAAAAAGGTGTAATGTAAGCACAATACTGAGCCTTCTTTCCATAACTCCCGGAAAGGTGCCATAGAACATGCATTTACATCAAGTCTTTGCTTGAGGTGACTAAGCAATTACCATCGATCAGCTTAGCAGCCAAAAGGGCACCAAATTCATTATTCAGTTTCTTCGTCCTTGATCTTGCCAAGTGTTCTATACACGTGCCTCCTGCAATCTGTAAACTGAAACGTTGCTTCATATCCAGGTCACCTGCTGAATCAAAGAGAAAGGGAATGGCATCGCTGCCTCTTGAGAAGGTACCATGATGAACCAAGTGATTTTTAGCACCTTCTGCATTTCATGGTACTGTTGCCAGGATGTTTGAGGAGATATCCTGCCAATCCCTGAACTCTGTGAGAGTCATTTGGATGCCTATGCTGGTTCTGAATGAGCTCAAGTGCCCAATAAGGTGATCTGGATTATCACACATTCTCCCAACCTTGGTTTGTCCATTCTAGTTTTTTTTCCCTATTCCTATTTGGCCACTGATGTACACTCATTGCCCTCAGTTGTTACCTCTGGTGGGTTGAGGCAGCCCCACACCCGCTGAGGTTTGGTTGGTTTTCAAATACCAACTCAGAAAATGCATTTTGAAGATATCTGCTTCAGATATCATCCATGGAAAGTCTACTCATAGAAAAGGTAAGGTACAAGTCTTAGTTGCAAGAGATGTATGAGACAAATAAGTCTAACCTTCCTATTCTAGCACCTGCATACCTGCATACCTCTATATCTCTAATATTAAAGAGTTATATTCCAACATCACAAGGTTGATGTGTAAAAACTAAGATAAGTGATGTGAAAATAATTCATAAATACCAAGCAGATTGATTCTATAGACACTGTAGTGATAGCAGTAATGATAGCGTTATTATCATTACTATTACTACTATAATTATTATCATTGGTGGTAGCGATAGTAGTAGCAATAGGAAGGATATAGTAGATCTGTTTCTGTTTAAACAACAAAAGACTTAAGAATGGGAAGTACACTAAGGATTTAATTGCTAGTTAATAATTTGTTGATGATTCTTATATTTTTGTAGCCATGTAGAAATACATAGCTTTATTTTTTCTTAGATATGCCAGGCAAGCCATATATATGTATGTATATATGCATATATATGTATACATGTAGTTGTGTATATATACATGTGCATTATGTATGTGTACATATATATGTATACATTATGTATTCATATGTAATATGCTAATAAATTCCAATGTGAGCACTTATTCATTAATATTGTGTATAGATCTTATAAATACTATGCATGATGTAATGTGTGATGAAATATCACATTATAACTTGGACTTGATGCATATAATAACAATATACATCAAGTTAAACAGAAACGAATACCTTATAACAAAGACAGACTAATTATCATCTATATCAACTAGAATTTCTTCTTAGTTCTCTTAAACAAATATAAATTATTTATTACAGGACGCCTGGGTGGCTCAGTTGGTTGGACGACTGCCTTCAGCTCAGGTCATGATCCCGGAATCCCGGGATCGAGTCCCACATCAGGCTCCCAGCTCCATGGGGAGTCTGCTTCTCCCTCTGACCTTCTCCTAGCTCATGCTCTCTCTCACTGTCTCTCTCTCAAATAAATAAATAAAATCTTTAAAAAAAAAAACTCTTTAAATTATTTATTACAATACTGTGTAAAAATGTTAAATTGACCTTGGAAATGCAGGTATTTACACATACACATGTACTTCAAGCACGCATGTTTTACTAACAAATACCAGTAAGTCTAATGAAGGCAACTCAGTGTAGTTCAAACAAGTGTTTAACACAGACAACATGAGCATAAATCTTGTCTGTTCTTAATGTGTCTTAGAGATAGGAACCTATTTTAGAGATAAAAGAAGTGCTAAAATTATCATCTTAATGTGTATATTTAACTAGTTTTATTTTTACAGTGCTTTGATTTGAATCATTTTAAAAATATACGTTATCTAGAGAGTGAAAGCCTATTCTTGGATCTTTGTTTCAGTGAGAATATAGAACTGATATTATCATGTCTCTATATGTAAGACTCTTGGTGGCATGTCCAGGGACAGTAGTACCCATTGAGCCATCCCCAGTCCTCTGTCCTTTGTGACATTCATCCACGGACACAGTGAGAAGAGGTAGAATCTATAGCAAAAGGGGAACCAAAACCCATTTTAACTGATGTGAAAAATCTCAAGCCCACTTTTGGGGAACTTTAGCTTTATTTCCCAGAATCTTTCATCATCTGCTTGTAGCAAAAATTAATCTGTAGGGTTTGATTACTTATAAGATGGAGAAAGACCTTCAAGATTTGCATGAAGTACAGTCATTTAACCAATTTGAGGGGACTGGTAAAAATTATGCCATTTTATTACTTTACCTAATTTATCAAATTCAATAAAATGTGAATGTTTGTGATTTAAGTACATAAAGAAGAAAGTTCCATCTGTTGGCAACTTTGGCCCAGCTCTTACTTGGGCATAATTAAGTTGATCCATCTATACCCACACAGTATAAAAGAGCCAGATGTAAAGTGATAAATCTATTTTGGATATCTATCATTGGATATTTATTTTCTATTTTATAGCATATCTCCTGAAGATTATCTAAATATTTTTGATCAGTCCAGATATTTGGCATTGCATTGATATGGTTTCTAAAAACAGCCATGGTAATAGGTTTAACAGACTATAAATAAAAACAAATGTGCTCCTGATGGGCACACACATTTTTTAAAATTAAATTCTACTCACCATTTATTTATTCCTGTACTGATCTGTTACATCTAATTGACCTTCAGTATTGCAGTGAATTGTATTACCGCATGAAAAGTATCTCTATTCTTCTTTCTGCCTTTGCCAATTAATTTTAGAATTGGCTAAAACACATTTTTTTCTCTTTGAAGCTGTTTTTGTGACATTTTTTGTAAATGTCCTTTCTTTTTTTTTTTTTAAGATTTATTTATTTATTGGGGCGCCTGGGCGGCTCAGTGGGTTAAAGCCTCTGCCTTCGGCTCAGGTCATGATCCCAGTGTCCTGGGATCGAGCCCCGCGTCGGGCTCTCTGCTCTGCAGGGAGCCTGCTTCCTCCTCTCTCTCTCTGCCTGCCTCTCTGCCTACTTGTGATCTCTCTCTATTTATTTATAAATAAATAAAAAAGATTTATTTTTTTATTTATTTGACAGACAGAGATCACAAGTAGGCAGAGAGGCAGGCAGAGAGAGAGAGGAGGAAGCAGGCTCCCTGCAGAGCAGAGAGCCCGACGCGGGGCTCGATCCCAGGACACTGGGATCATGACCTGAGCCGAAGGCAGAGGCTTTAACCCACTGAGCCGCCCAGGCGCCCCTAAATGTTATTTCTTATATGTAAATATGAAAACCACTATAAATGTGTGTGTGTGTGTGTGTGTGTGTGTGTGTGTGTGTGTGTGTGTGTCTTAATAGGTGAGGATTTGGTTTCTCTATAGTGGGGACAGATGTTATAATTCAATTCGAAAGATGAACAAATTCAAATTTTAATTACTGATAGACTGTTGTACTGTCAAATATTCTTATGGTTGGGATTCCTTCAGAGCACCTCAAGGACAATTTAAGGCTCAATTAATTGAGTCCTTTTAGAAAAAGAAAAAGACTTATTTATTTATTTATTTATTTGAGAGAGAGAGAGAGAGCATGCGTGCAAGCAGGGGGAAGCGCAAGGGGAGAGGGAGAGATGTGGGGCTGGACCCCACGACCCAGAGATCCAGACCTGAGCTGAAATCAAGAATCGGATGCTCAATGGACAAAGCCACTCAGGCGCCCCACAGTTCATTGAATCTTAGATGAATAGTTATGGAAAAGATCTTCTGTGTTGAATTGGACAGTGTATTGACAGCAATGAAATGGCACATTCAAAGGGCTTAACGAGAGTATTAATGAAGGGACTATTTAGGGAAGTGTGGGTAGGAGTAGCATTAAGGGAACCAACAGGGCAGTAAAGCATTTGGGGCTAACAACAGTGGGAAGTTGTTATTATCCCTATATATGCCTTGGATTCTGGAAACTGGGGAAGCGAGGATGCCTGTTTAAAAGGGCAGTGATGGTGGGTCTGATAGGGATAAATACTCTAGCCTTTCTCTTCTAGGCTTCCCATTGCCTGCCCGTACCTCCCCATTCATGATCTCAGCTAAAAGCCTTCTGTGGTACAGATCAAGATGGGAAAGGACAGAAAATGGATCTGGGAAGTCACAGAGAAACAATTAGCACAGACCTTGTATTAGATATTTATTTCTGCTGTAATCATCGCAAAGTTAGTAGCTTAAAATAGCACAAATTTATTATCTTACAGTTCTGGAGGTCAAAATTCCCAAATTTTAAGGTGTCTGCAAGGCTGTGTTCCTTCTCGAGGCTCTAGGGAAAGTTAGTCTCCTTGCCTTTTCCAGTTTCTAGAGTCTACATGCATTCCTAGACTCCCAGCTCCTTACTCCAATCACTCCACCTCTGCTCTGTCATCTCAGCTCCTTCTTTCACACTGACCCTCTTGCCTCCCTCTTCTAAGGCCCCTTGTGGTTACATTAAGCTCATGCATGTAATCCAGGATAATCTCTTCATTTCAAAATCCTTAACTTAATCCTATCAGGAAAATCCCTTTTGCCACTGAGGTAAGGTATTCACAGATTCTGAGGATTAGGACATGGACATCTTTGGGGAGCCCTTTTTCTGTCTGCAGACTACAGGCCCCAACCAACATATTAATGTGAAAGAAATTGATATCTCTGCTATAGGGAGATTAAAACTAGAGACTGTGTTTACACATTTCACAACTGATAATGAATTGCTTTTATAATTTGAAAAGTATTTTTTTTGAAGAATGCCAAAAATGTCAAACATTCTGTTTAATGTTAACATGGTTGTATATATTTTAGGGTTTTATGTTTTGAATATCTTCTAAATGTTCAACTTCTCAAGTTACTTTCTGCACCTCCGATGGCATGAACACTTTGACATTTTTCATTAAAAAAAAAAAACAACTGACTTGGAGAAATAATAATCAGTAAGGTTTATTGAATTGTGATGGTATTCTGGCCATTTTCATATACTACTTCCACTATGTCCCTGTAAGAAATATACTATTATTAACTGTATTTTAGAGATGATGAGACAAATACATAGATTAAGTAATATGTCTTGGATAATGTAACAAATAAGGGGATATGTTGGATATCATTTTCCATTCGCTTCCCTAGATCAATTTTCTACTCTGCTTTGCTCTGGGAAGCTGAACTATTCACGCTGCATCATCCAGGCTCTCTTTTCCCCGGCTTCTGATTGGCTTCAAATAAAGGGAGAGCTCAGCAAGCTTGATGGTGAAAGAAGAGATAAATGGTATTACTTTTCGTTGCTGTACAGTCACTCCCTCTCCCTTCCTGTCTTGTTGCATAGAGGGTCTACTTCCTTTGGTAGCTGTAGCTTCTACTGGGGTTCTTCCCACTCTCCTCAAATTCTGAGAATGCCATTCTTTGAGTTCTTGGGGGGAGTAATGGCTTTCATTTTTTCTGGTCCTGGGGTTCTTCACCATCTCTTATTGTTTCCTTCTACTTTCCCATACCTCTCTAAATAATCCCTTCATTATTCTCATTTAAAACCCTCTGAAAGTGCCATCCTTTTCTCTTCCTTTTTAAATAAGCTGCAGTTTGATCACAAGGCTGTTTAAATTAGAAGATAAGTTCTTAATCATTTCAGTACGTTGACTTTAACAAAAATACATCTCCCAAGCGAATGAATTTACAACTTGAAATGAATTAATTGCATTAAGTCAACCGCTTATATACTGGTTTATAGTTGTCATTTTTTTTTAAAGTAGCTAATTCACTAAATTAAACCAGTTTAATAATTTTCAGATGTGGACATGGCATACCTTATGTTGGGTATAATGAGTATACTCTGTATACTATCTGTAAATATAAAGCCAATTCACCCGTGTTGTTATTCTGCCATCAGTGAGCATTGTTTATAGCATCTTATCTATCATGCTAAGATTTTATGCTTTGCAGTGAGTTTGGGTTCAATTCATTAAAATGGGAAACTTATCAAATTCTCTTTCAGAGAAAGGAACTCTTACCCTGCAATATACAATACACTTCTGTTCTTTTACAGATTTCTTTTCACTACTTCCTAAGTGATGGTGATGTCTGTTTCCTTGACAACAAGGTAGGGTGAGTGCTGCAATGATACTGAGTGCATGTCAGATGTATTCATAAAGTGAGTTGTAGTTGTTCAGAGGAAATATATCAGAACAACCTTGTCTTCTTTTGTGAGCAAAGATGCTAATGAAGGAGGTTCTCATTGACAACGATTTTCATGGAGCAGAAGGGATAGGTACACATCATACTCAACACCGACCTATCATGTTTTTTCATTTGTTTCCTCGTACTGCCCACTTTTTTCCTCAGTTATTCTTAAGTCATACATACTGACCCACTAGTTTATAACTTGAAAGCTAAACAAGCACATCATCTTTTTTTTTTTTTTTTTTTACAATTGTGGGATACAGTTAAAGCATAGCATGATGGTCTCCAATGGTCTTTGTACCTAGAATATGTAGTTCAAAATGTGTTGTGACAGTGTAATAATCATTCTGTGGTCCAACAATAGATTTCTTAGTAGTTATTCCTGTGAGTCTAATTTACAATGTCTATATTGATAAACCTGTAATGTAATAGGACCCTAAAATGACTTTTGACTCATCAAAGAAAGGTATTGGATTATTCTCATAGTCAACTAGATTTTAAATGTATGTTGGTATGTTTGAATTATTTGAAAATTGCTCATTCAAACATAGTACATTTGGAATCTCTATTAAGGGGAATATGATTAATCAACACTTTCCTTTTCCTGATCAGACAGATAACGGCAAGCTTGCTCTACTTGAGAAATAAGCTTCCTGAAATTAAAACCTGAGATACATTTATTTAAAATTAAATTATATATGTGATATGGGCGCCTGGGTGGCTCAGTGGGTTAAGCCGCTGCCTTCAGCTCAGGTCATGATCTCAGGGTCCTGGGATCGAGTCCCGCATCGGGCTCTCTGCTCAGCAGGGAGCCTGCTTCCCTCTCTCTCTCTCTGCCTGCCTCTCTGTTTACTTGTGATCTCTCTCTGTCAAATAAACAAATAAAATCTTTTAAAAAAATTATATATGTGATATAATCTTTATCTATGATTATGGAATATAGATATTAAGGCTTTACAACTTCAGTTCTCTTCAGTATTAAGATATTTTCCCAATAGTTAAGGTTGAAGTGAATATATCTGCATTCCTATTGGGTAAAAATGAGAATCAGTCCAGAGGGCTTATACTTTTTAATCAGTTGAACACATTGATGACATAACTAAATACTTATAATGCAATCAGAATCAAACTATGAAGGTTATCTGTTGTAGTCATTAACAGATGTTTATATCATCCACAAAAATATCGGGTCCACTTACTATTAGTAGCTATCATCGATGGAGTGCCCTCAGAAGCGAACTTCAAAATGGAAGATTAGTATGCAAGAAGTTCATTCTTTGAAAAGGGATGGAAGCAGAGTTGGGAAGAGTCAAAAGCTGGGCAAGTTGATGCGAATGTAACAAAGGCTTCAGCATTTAGGCAACAGCTGTAGTTTACAGTTCAATGGGACTCTTTCTGTATTCCTTGGTGACAGAGTTACATATTTGGGAAGTACAAGTTCTCCAAGTGGGTCACCGAGAATCATGGTAAGCACATGGTTAAGTACTGGTACTTTATCATTGGATTCTCAGACCTATGTATTCTATCTATGGGGGTTGTTGGATTCTATAATAGTCATTTATTTACTGGGTATACAGTATCCTGGAGGAGAATACCATCATTTTTCCATGGTAACATCTCCAAGCTGGCACCTTAGCCCTGCTTTGGATAGGTCTTTACATGGTTTAAGAGGCTACAAGCCACTGTGTGTGTAATATGTGACAAGACCAGTGGACTTCACGGTCATGTGCTCACTATCATACCTCCTATGTTGTGAAGTTGAACCATATGTCTGATGCAAAGTTATAGGTGATAAAGTGTTAGTGTATCAAACATCCTGTAAGCCCTTGAATGATGGTTTTAGTTAAACCTCTGTGGACAATAAAGTCACACTCACATTTAGAATACATGTCAGTGACCAACAAAATATATCAGTGCCCCTTACCATGGTAGAAGGGATCAAATGTAATAGTCTTGCCACCAAACAACTGACTTGTTTCTTCAAGGGACAGTGCCATATTAGGTGCTGAGTGTTGGCCTCTGTTATTAGCAGGTTTGAATTCTGCTACAGCAATAGTTGTGTCAGCTTTGATGATTGAGAACCCATGGTCTTTAGCTCATGCTTAGCTACCATCTCTGCCACTATGGCTACTATATTTATATGTCCATTGTATCAGCACTGTGGTGGTTAAGGATGGATTTGGACTGAGGGCAACTAGCTGAATTGTTCCATCTTGTTTAGTGTCTTTACCATGGTGGATATTCTCAGGATCAACACTTGGAGAAGAAACTGAAGCAGGACTGGGCTAAATAAGTTCACTGGGCTACAGTCCCAATGAGGCCTCAGCTGATACCATGAAGGACTTAAAATTAAATGGCTCTTCAGAGCTGCTCTGAGTTGAAAAAAAGAGAGCTTGGCCTTTATAACACTGAATCAACTAGTCACTGGCTCTGGGCTGTCCTGGAAACGGGGGTTTCTTTTCAGAGGCAAGGTGACTCTTTTCAGCCCATTTCTCCAGGGTGATTATAAAATAGAGAAAAGCAAACAAACAAACAAAACCTTTGACTACAAAGGACTTGAGACTTTAGGAGAATCTTTCCACCAAAATTAATCTTCTAACTCAAGCTCAAATCAACCTGGGTTAGTATCCCAATGATTTTTAGGTTTATGATAATGAAGCCTCCTCCAGTGATGAATGAGATATGACTAAACAGGCTGGAGATCTATGCTGTCCGATAGACTATCTTTGGGAATCAGGTCCATCTGAAAAGCTCCTAGCTGCCAGTGGTCAAAGAATACATCATCAGTCTCTTGCAAGTGGAGACTGACATATGCAGGGAGCTCTCCCTGGTGCTGCTTCAAAATTGACCAAAGACTGCCTCCTCTGTTTAATCTTCTTTTGAATATGGCTTATCTGATTTGTTCTAGAACATACTGCTTAAAGGTGATCTCTTTTGCCTCCTTACAATCCTTCCAAACCTCCTGGAAAACCCCTGTTGCCACTGTGATCTGATCCGATTCTAAACATGTGCCCAGCCCTAGTCATCACCCAGACCTGCCACCCTATGACAATTTCTCTCTCATCAACTCACCCTACATTGTTTTGCCCAGTACACAGAAATCAATTGAAATGTTGAAGTTAAAATGCATGATTCTTTTGGAAAAAGCATAAAACTCATTTGCTTAAAATGCAAAGTTAGTAAGGAGATTTGGGATATCAAATAAAGATCAAAATGCTCGTTAAACTCTATTAAACAGTTAAGTATTTAAACAGAACAAAAGCTATATAGAAAACTAAGTGAATTGAAATTAAGATATATGAGGAGACATGCTCTTCCTTCATATGTCAACTTTTTAAAATGCCACTCATTACTCCAGTATGGATTTAGCTACTTAGCTTGTTAAGTGAATATCCTTTACAACTTGCACATCCCTTAAACATCCAGATTGGAAAACCTTTTAGATTGAGAACTATTTTTCATGAAAAAAGGTCTTTAAGTTTACTATACTTCATTGCAGAAATGTTCAAACAAATGTTAAAATTCACAAGAATTTTAAAATCCATATATGCTGTAAGGGCATGCCAAAGAGAGGAAGTTCGAGCTTAGGAACAGAGGTAAGAAAGAAGCAGAGCATACTTGGTACATAGTAAGCAGAGTGTATGGTTGGAACATCAGATATTCAGCACAGTATTAAGAAAGAAGGCAAGGAACATATACACTGATAAGACTATTAGAGGCCATAATGCCCAAGACAGTTTAAATCAAGTAAGATGATTAACAAGGGAAGAGATGCAGTATTAGCAGTGACAATGGGGGAAGAAGGACACTAGAAGCATAGATATGGATATAAAACTGTTAAAATGGGCTAGGTATGCAATTTTGAAGGCATAAGCTAGGATTTTGTTAATAGAAATAAAAAGAAGAGGATAAGTGGGAAAGACATTAAGGCATTATAATGCAGAATTTGGTGGCCGATTTTAAGTTGGAGTGGATTTTAATGCAAGGTTTTTATAATTGACTTTGCTAGGGGCGCCTGGGTGGCTCAGTGGGTTAAAGCCTCTGCCTTCGGCTTGGGTCATGGTCCCAGGGTCCTGGGATCGAGCCCCACGTTGGGCTCTCTGCTCGGCAGGGAGCCTGCTTCCTCCTCTCTCTCTCTGCCTGCCTCTCTGCCTACTTGTGATCTCTGTCTGTAAAATGAATAAATAAAATCTTTAAAAAAAAAATAATTGACTTTGCTAAAACCTAAAATGTTTAGCTTGGATGACTGAACACTAGATGAGTGTCCATTAATTTAAATAGAACTATTATGAGGAATTTGGTTGGGAAGTTATGATATTTGAAGTGGCTGCAGAGCATCAGGTGGGAAAATGAAAGATAGGTCTAGCATTGAAGAGGGAAGCTGGATTGAGAGACTAAGATTGAGTTGTGAGCTACATAGAAATAATAGTCAAATTAAGTGGAAATGAAATTGGTTGATCTACTAGTCTGTTGAATCCATCTGGATCTTGGGATCATGTGTCTGTAGTTTGAAGGAATTTCCACAAGGTGGTGATGCATTCTTACTAGGTAGCATAGATTTGTGACTTAAAGATACTTATTAACAAGAATCCAAGACAACTATTTTTTTTGCTCCCTCCTTGGTGGTCTTCTGAAGCTATTATCTGATGTGTTATATGAAAATGTTCTTTACTAACAAGATATACTCTAATTTGTTACTATTTTATAAGATTTATCAAAAATGTAAAGGTTACATGGAGTAATATTAAATCAATCATAAATCTAGGTTCACTAAAGGCTGTCTCAAGTTTCCATAGAAAATAAAACAATATTTTCTCAAATTCTTGATATAGTTCATCATGTAATCTCTCTTCTGTTTGCTTTTATGACAGAACACACTGTTAGTTGTCTTATTAATCTTTGTTTTTCTCACTAGTCTCACGTTTTTAAATGCAAATAGTATTTTCTTTCTGGGTTTGAAAGTATTGTTCTACACACACTCTCAAGAAATTCAGATCCTCTTGAGAGCTGTATCCCACTCACACTTGCTTAGAGGTCCAAATAAATACATGTCCTCTTCACATGTGAGTCATCAATGAGTCATATAATGTTGCAAGCACACATGTATCTCTCACTATCATTTATCTCAACTCTTAATCACATACTCACTGTAAATACTTGGAAAATTCCCCCCCCATTCATTATTGAAAACATAGTCTAATGTACCTATAAAAACAATTATATTGCATTAAGAGTTTGAATGAGAGTGTGTGGATTGTTTTAGTCATATCTTAGCTCTTCTAATAGGATCTTTGTTTAAAAGTATTGTGCATTATCTATTGTCTTCTTTACATTATTAAGTGAAAAGATCTTTTAAGAAATTAGGCAAGCCTAAAGTCCAGAAAAGCTGTTCATTGGAAGAAAAGTTTTAAGTGCTTAATTGAATTGAGAGGGAAGAACTCATCAATGACATAAGCCAGGCAGTGCCCTTGTTTTTGTTTACCAGACATGCAATGATTCTCCACATGTGAGGAAGTAAAAAAAAAAAAAGAGGAAAAAATATGAAAAGTGCTCTTGGTACTAAAAAACTAGGGAAATAACCATGCATTGTATATTAAAAACCTGAGTCTTTGTGGAATGCCGTAGTGAACCATGTTGAAACAGCAGAAAGCATTAAACATCTTCAAAGACCAGAAGAAAGGAGAGGGAGGAGAGAGCGATTCACCAAAAGACAGTTCAAGTAGGTTCAGGATGTTTCAACAGATTTTAAAACTATGCATGACTATATAATTTGAAGGTCATAGGTGAAGCAGCTGAGGCTGATACTCCAATATTAATTACATCAATAAATTGCAGGAAACTATTGATAATGTGGTTAATTCTGCAAAAGCATATTTTATTTCTTTTTTTTAAAGATTTTATTTATTTATTTGACAGAGATCACAAGTAGGCAGAGAGGCACGCAGAGAGAGAGGAAGGGAAGCAGGCTCCCTGATGAGCAGAGAGCCTGAGTGGGGCTTGATCCCAGGACCCTAGAATCATGACCTGAGCCAAAGGCAGAGGCTTTAATCCACTGAGCCACCCAGGCACCCCAAAAGCACATTTTCAATACTGATGAAACTGGGTATCTTTAGAGATGAATGTCATCATGTAGGTTTATTTCAGGTAGCTAGAAGCATTCAAAGATAGGCTAGCATTGCTTCTAGGTGGAAATTATGATATACTGTTAAGCAAAAAATTTATTAATTTATCATTCCCCAAACCACATGGCCCCTAAAGGATCATTGAAGACTTCTTTGTGAAACAAGCATTTAATGATTATAGGAAGTGTTTTTTGTGTGATTATTCATAATAGAATACATGAAGAAGGAAAATCTAGCAAAGAAGCCTCTTTTGATAACAGATAATGTTCCCAGACATTCCTCTATTATTATTGATTAGAAACATCTTATCTGTGTAATCTTTTTTATTTTTCTTTCCCTGTTGTGTTTTTAGTACCTGTAGTTATTGATTGAGAAGATCCTAAGTGGTCTTTTCTTGCCTCTCCAATAGTATGTGTAGTAGTTGGTGTGATACTACTCCGTTAACAGATTTATGGAATAGTTTTAACATCAAGATGTCCTTAAAACTTATCAATTGAGTTTTGGCAAAATGCTCACAACATACAAAGAACAAATGTGAAAGACACTGTCTCACAATTTGTCACTCTTTTCCAACGTTTTAGGAAATAGCTGATGCAAAGCAAAAAACCTTAGAGCTTCTAGGTCACCTGTGTGGCTCACTTGGCTCTTGATTTCAGCTCAGGTCATGATCTCAGGTTAGTGAGATCAAGCCCTGCATTGGGCCCCACATTGGGCTCCATGCTCAGTGGGGAGTCTGCCTGAGATTCTCTCTCTCCCTCTTCCTCTGACCCTCCCCCTGCTCGTGCTCATTCTCTTTCTAAAATAAATAAATGAGCTTAAAAAAAAAAAAGCAAAACCTTAGAGTTTTACAAAAAGATTTTTTGAGGTAAATAATTGAAATGCTGAATATTAAGTTCAAATAGCAAAGAACTTCCTACCAAATAATTAATTTAACTTGATGCTCAACGTTAAACAAGAAAAGAAGACCCACATATACTTGGTACCAGATTAAAAAAACAAACAAAAAAAAAGCCTTAATGTCAAGTACAGAAAATGATGACTCTTGGAGGTGATCCTAACATGGAGCAATCAATACATGTGGAGCCCAGGTCATCCACATTGGTACTTCAAAGTATTATCGTTTTCCAGTTAAAACTGTGAATGGACATGTACAGCAACCATGGCCTGACAATGATATATAACCAAGAGCTCATCTACTCCAAAAAACAAGGTTTGCATTGCACCACTGGATTGGTCACTGTGATGACTTTCCTGTCAGTTTGACTGGGGTACATGGTGCTCAGATAATTGACCAAACATTATTCTGGGCATGCTTGGTGGGTGTTTCTAAATGAGATTAACATTTCAATAGGTAGACTGAGTTAAGTGTGGGCAGTACTCATCCAATCAATTAAAGATTGGAATATAATAAAAGACTGACCCACCTTCGGTAGGGTACTGATTGAACTGGGGCATTGGTCTTTTCCAGTCTTTGGAGTGACACCGAAACAATGGTTCTTCTTGGGTCTTGAGCCTGATAGCTTTTGGACTGGCACCACTAGCTTTACTGGTTCTCATGCCTTCAGACTCAGACTGGAATTATACAACTACACATTGGCTTTCCTGGGTCTCCAGCTTGCTGACTGCAGCCTTCCTGAGCCTCCATAATCTCCTTCTCAGCCTCCATAGTCACGAGAGACAATTCCATATAATCTCTCTCTGTTTCTATACATACAACCATCAAGAACAGCAGAGGCTAACATGAATAGATATAGTGGATAGTGGAGAATGGACATAATGAACACCAATTGTGATCCTGAAAACAACTGCACTGATGAGGGCAATAGTTCATCCTGTTGATCTCCATCTTCCATGAGGAAGACCTATGGCCAGTTCCTGGGGAGATCCCTTATTTGTTACAGGGGAAAGACAAATCAGCCAAGGAGACTGGGGAGGGCCACAGAAAATCAGCGGTGTGTAGTACCATGAAAGCCAAAAAAAGAGAACGTTTTAAGAAGGAAGGTTCTCTCAGGAGGTGAAGTCTAAGGGAAATTAGGAGGGGGCTGCATGGAGAAGTGGACCTGTGCATTGAATGGACTAGACTGGCGGCCATGAAGAGAACCTTTAGTGTGGAACATACCTGACCGATGGCCTCCAGCTGCCATGCCATTGAATGTCCTGTGGTGTTCATGCCAATGTCGTCCTCTCCCACGGTTCCTCATAGCCAATGACTAAGCATGGCAAGGATACTAGAGCCTGGTTATTTTTGCCTGACATCAGGTACTCTTCTATGAGCAACCTTTGCTTAGGAGACCCCCCCATTGGCCTTGACAAGATTTTTTCAGAAACGAAGTGTGGTCTGAAACTCTTTTTACCTATGTCTCCTTTCTTCCTTCTCTCATTTCAGAGAGGTGTCATATTTGCCTCAGAAAACACTTCCCTTCTTCTTTGCTCCCTCCTCCTTAATCCTTCTTAATCCTTAATCCTTAATCCTAATCGCAGGCATTTTTCACACAAATCTCTTGCCTATCTGATTTTCCTTGGAACTTACCTCTCAGAGCTCTCAAACTGACTGACACTCATAAATATGAAATTTAATAAGTATAACACATCTCATCGCACTTGGTCTCAGCTAGTGCTACTCAAAGACCAGAGGCTGGAATTTTCTGAAGCCGGACTCACATTTTTGACATTTGATGTTGGCTCATGGCTAAGACCTTGGTTGGTACTATTTACTGGAATGTATATATGTGCTCTCTCCCTATGGCTGGGATTTCCTTCTCTCATGATGTCTGGGCTCTAAGTCCTGAGGGTGAAAGAGTTGGACAGAAGCTACATTATCTTTTATGACCTAGCCTCAGAATTCATACCTCCTCTTATCTACTATATCCCATTAGTCACACACAGGGCCAACTCTGAATATAAGAGGCAATGACACATGGACATATTACCAAGAAGTATGAATCATTGGGGGCTCTATTGGAAGCTGGATTACCTCAATCTAAATGCTACCCAGAAAAATTTATAGATTCTGAATATATTATGTTCAAATGAGGTAACAAGTAAAGGGAATTCTAGAGCAAAATATTTTTATAAATTTAAAACACACGAACACAAAACCACAATACATATCTTATAAGGATATGTGTAAACAAAATGTTATGCATCAGATGCATCAGACATTTTAGAATGGCCAGTTACGGGAAGAGAAGCAGAACGAGGATGGGGAATGGTAATAAAATATTTAAAAACAAAATACACTCTGCTATTCTTAAATATATAATAAAGAAGGTAGTTTTCCATTTACATGTAAAAATTCATGTTTCAAAACTACATCCACATGGCAATATGCTAAATACTATTACAAAATGGAGGTAGATTACAATAGATTACTTTCCTAAGAGCAATAATTTTAGGCAACGTAAAATTCTCCCAATGGAAACGTACTTCAGTTTCTATTTAAACAGCTAATGGTGGTCTGGAAACATTGCAAATGGAACTTGATTAAAATTTGTTATTTGTTGAAGACTGGCCAATGTCTAGGCTCATAATCAACATTAAACCCTTAGGAATGATGATTTCCTGTGTTTTGAGTTCAATTACTTGTGTGAGGTACATGTAAAATTTGAAGATAAATATAAATGACATATTTTGCATGTGAGACTTTTCTACATTTAGCCTACAAATTTATTGAGATACCATTATTCATGGGTTATGTATTTAATTTGTAGACTCATTTGTTTACTTGAATAAGCAAATAGACATTTAAGACTAACTGGAAAAGATTTGAGGATCGTAAGGACATGAAATGCTAAGCTTGAATATTTTCTTGATTGAAGTTATTTCTTTTAAAACAGAAAAAAAGTGATAATTTATGTAAAATTTTATTTTCTCATTTTAAAAAGATTTAAATGAATACTTTATTCCATGTTGGCAACGTGCTTTTCTTTTATTATAAAAGAATAGTGTCACAGAGAATTTTAACAAAAGTGATACTAATTTTTTATATATACACATATATATGTATATATAATTTTAATTCCTCTACCTTTTTAAACCTCTGCATGCAGGTCACTTTAAAAATTCCTTAGTCTGACGGTTGGCAGCTAGTCAATGCTGAACCAACTTCCTGTGAAAGAACATTATTTTGCATGTCCTTAGAGACTGGATAATTAATGTATAACATTTTACTTAAAACTCTAATTAAGTTTAAATTAAAATTCTTTGGGGTTTTAATAGAGGAGGAAGCATTTTGGTGCCTTTTTCACTTAAGTGTTGTATTTGCCAGCCTGTCTGGGTTAAAGCACCTCCATTTATATAAACTTAATATTGTTGTTTTAATGTTGACGTTTGGTCTGGAAACTTTAAAAAAACTTTGTTGTTTTTTTCTTACCCTCTATTACACTTTAATTTGCGTTGAAGATATTGTAAAACAAATAAGGCACTCATTTACTGTTTACTTCTTTCTAGAAACTAGAAAAGTACTATTTACTCTTTCCTCACAACTTCACTTACAAACACGTAAATTAAGACTCATCTTCAAGAGATTTTCTTTCTATTCTCCAAGGACCCTAGTTAGCTACATAGGTAAATGTGCATTTCTCCATCACCCTGATTTTTTACCTTTTGTTCTCCAGGCACTGATTCCATTTTGAAGACCAATCACATGGATATGAAAATTCATGAATAAGTTTTATCAGCAAACATTGCAGGTTCGAGATCTGCCTTGTCTCTAGCTTGAATATACACCCCACTCCCATCTTTGAGAGGTATCACTGCATCCTGAATTTAAAGTGTTTTCAAATTAATTTTTATGATCAGTAAATTGTGTTAGTTTTACCCCCTTCTTATTTTCTTTCTTACCCCCTTACTTACTTTCCCTCCTTCTCCACCTACAGTTCTCAGAATTAGGAAAGAATTTTTTTTTTTTAAAGATTTTATTTATTCATTTGACAGAGAGAGAGAGATCACAAGTAGGCAGAGAGGCAGGCAGAGAGAGGGGGAAGCAGACTCCCCGCTGAGGAGAGAGCCCGATGCCGGGCTCAATCCCAGGACCCTGGGATCATGACCTGAACCGAAGGCAGAGGCTTTAACCCAACTGAGCCACCCAGGCGCCCCAGGAAAGAATTTTAACTTACAATTAATCACTTACTTTATTCTGAC
Source organism: Lutra lutra (assembly GCF_902655055.1). Classification (NCBI taxonomy): domain Eukaryota; kingdom Metazoa; phylum Chordata; class Mammalia; order Carnivora; family Mustelidae; genus Lutra; species Lutra lutra. The sequence goes on along the minus strand of NC_062282.1, from coordinate 37,783,673 downwards.
CCGAGAGTTTTTTTTTTTTTTTAAGATTTGATTTATTTATTTGACAGAGAGAGACACAGTGAGAGAGGGAACACAAGCAGGGGGAATGGAAGAGGGAGATGTAGGCATCCTGCTAATCAGGGAGCCCAATGCGGGGCTCGATCCTAGGGTCCTGGGATCATGACCTGAGCCAGAGGCAGACACTTAACGACTGAGCCATCTAGGCATCCCCCTACCCAGAATATTTTTTAACTTAAAAAATAATACCTGAAGTAGTTGGTAGTTTGTCCTATCTAAAGACTAAGCCAGGTTCCCATAAAGCCATAGACATGAACAGTTCTTGAATATGAACTGATAGGTTTAATAAGTCTTTAAGGTGGGCATTTTTCATGGTTACTGTGACTGAATGGTGATCATTTCTGAATGATGGAAAAATCCAGTCACTTTCAATTTTGGCTTTAGCATCTACACTTCAAGCAAGTGGAAGCTTTCAAAACTATGTTGAATTTTGCTGTTTTTTTAAATTGTATTGCAGCTAAATGTCCAATAGGAAATAAATGAGAATTAATTAATTTAAAGATTTTATTTACTTTTCTGACAGAGATCACAGGTAGGCAGAGAGGCAAGCAGAGAGAGAGGAGGAAGCAGGCTCCCTGCTGAGCAGAGAGCCCGATGTGGGGCTCGATCCCAGGACCCTGGGATCATGACCTGAGCAGAAGGCAGAGGCTTTAACCCACTGAGCCACCCAGGTGCCCTGAGAATTAATTAATTTATATTAATAAATATATTACATAAATAAAGAAATGAAAATTTATTATTAATTTATCTAAATTAATTGTGGTCTCTGCTAAGACTGAATGAAGGATTTAAGAAAGTGAAATAAATAATAATATATTTAATGTACATAGCTTATAAACATAATATTGTTTTAAAAAATTTTTCTTTTCCTTAAAACATATGAGACTCCTAACATTGTTATAAAACACACATTCATTATCACCACAATAAATTAGTTAATTAAAACAGAGATAAAAAAACACTATTTTTTATGAATTTGCATAATTACTAGGAAATTAAATTGTATCATCATCAATAGTAACTTGTAGCAAAGCAAATAAAAGGGGAAAATCAATTTTTAGTAGTAGCTGGTGGTGCCTGTATGGCAGTTGGTTAAGTGTCTGCCTCTGTTTCCGCTTAGGTCATGATCTCAGGGTTGTGAGATTGAGCCCTGTGTTGGGCTCCGTGCTCAGTGTGGAGTCTGCTTGAGATTCTTTCTCTCCCTCTGCCCCTCCAGTTCATGCTCTCCCTCAAATAAATAAATCTCTAAAAAAAAAAAAGAAAAGAAAAAGAAAGAAAGAAAGAAAGAAAATGGTAGCTAGTAGTGTAAATCATTTTAAAAAACAACTCTTAAATTTTTTCTGAAGTAAAAATAAAATTCTAATTCTTAGTTTCATAAGAATTTATCTTGACCAATTGCCAAAGGATTTTTTTGGTCAATAATTTATCCAACTGGTATGTATCAACCAGTAAGCTAAATCAGCACGTTTACTTAGTATTATTTATTTATCTCAAATAGTTACATTTACAGTATTTAAGATCCTAATGTAACATTTATGTTTTATTTTTAAAAATACCAAAAATGCCTAAAATAACACATTTTTAAGGTTTACAAAATATATAGCATATATTATTTTAAGATTTCTCTCACTTTTCTTTTTTTTTTTTTTTAAAGAGAGAGGGAGAGAATGAAAGAGAGAAAGCATGAAAGGAGAGAGGTCAGCAGGAGAAACAGACTCCCTGCTGATCAGGGAGCCCGATGTGGGACTCAATCCTGGGACTCCACGATCATGACCCAAGCCAAAGGCAGTCACTTAACCAATTGAGCCACCCAGGCACCCTCTCTCACTTTTCTTAAAGATTTTATTTTTTTTTAATGATTTTTAAAGATTTTATTTATTTATTTATTTGACAGAGAGAGATCACAAGTAGGCAGAGAGGCAGGCAGAGAGAGGGGGAAGCAGGCTCCCTGCTGAGCAGAGAGCCTGATGCGGAGCTTGATCCCAGGACCCTGAGACCATGACCTGAGCTGAAGGTAGTGGCTTTAACCCACAGAGCCACCCAGGCGCCCCAAGATTTTATTTTTAAGTACTCTCTACCCCTAATGTGACTTGAACCTGTAACTCTGAGATCAAGAGTCCCACTGTCCACTGACTGAGCCAGCCAGGCACCCCAAACTACTCTAACTTTATAATATAAATATTTTACTAAAATTTCATAATGAATATGAGGTATATAATTTACATATATGTATTTCAAAAATATTGTGTAGCTGAGATTTTTTGGATTGAATATATATTTATTTGATTTTTATTTATTTTATTTTTGCTACATGTTCTCTTATTTATTTTTATTTTAATAGAATTTATAAAGTAAAAAATGATAATGATCTGTTTGTGAAGATTCTTATGAAATGTCTGCTACTTCAAACCAGTTGTGTAGCATTCTCTTTCAATCAGTGTTCTTTAGTATTTTACTATCATATTGCAAATTTCCAGATTCTGTAGAATAGAACAAACCCATGTTCATTCAGCATGCTATGAAAAGAAACAAGATTGGTTTTTAATGTAACCATGAAAGTGTGGCATTCCATAAATTGCAAATAATCGATGTCAGTTACCACACTACATGTCCAATAATCTCTAGGCAGCTTTTTTGAACAGAAAATCTTTTTGCAAGTTAATGTTATATTGAGGTCTTTGCTTTAGGGAGAGAATGAGAAGAGTTTTTGAAGACATCTTTTGGGATCCTGGATTTATAAATCTTTTCTTTACCACACTTACCATGTAATCTTTAATCTCTGGAAAACTTGGACTTAACATGTCATCTAAAAGATATTACTTTGTAATTTCAATGATGCAGCCAGAATGCCATGCATTTTGTGGTGCCTAGAAAATTACAAATATCTCTGTATATTTAGATGAGAGAATCTTTTCATATCTGTGTTTTCTCTTAACTCTATACATAAAAACACAAATAAATATAACGTATTTTTAGCAATTTGAAATTGTATTGAATTTTATATGAATGCCAAACAGAAGAATGTCTACTTTTTTTTTTTCCTTAAAAAAGGGGCAAAAGGAGGGGCAGAGAGAGAGGAAGAGAAAGAACCTTAAGCAGGTTCCACGCCCCGTGCAGAGCCTGACCTAGGGCTCAGTCTTAGGACCCTGACATCATGTCCTGAGCTGAAATCAAGAGTTAGATGCTTAACCAATTGAGCACTCAGGTGCCCCAAAACTGTCTGTTTTACTCTTTGTAATGAGATATTTCTCCTCTTAAGTTTATTTCTAACTATTACATGCACCTTTTTTAAAATAAGGATTCTTATTAAGATTCAGAGATTATTGCTTTTTGTTTTTTTTCCAATGACTTGAATTTATTAGTCTTTGCCTTATATGATACTTAAGAGAGTTTACATGCTATTCATTTTGGCTAATACTATAGTCACTTTCACAATATTTGCTAATTTTCTTCTAGGAATTGGGCTTGAAATTCCATACTCTCAAGATGTGAAGCTGTCTGTGGTATAACATAAAATCCCCAGGGTAAAGAAATTTTAGAACATTATAAAGATTATATTTCACTTTATAATGTCAAAAGATCCATAGAAAAAAATGTTAATCATAGTTAAGGAGTATGACTTTTAAATTAGTCACATGAAATTCTAGGCATAAACATTAAAATTAGCTCATGACCAACCTTTTCTTGCAAACAAAAAATGCCAAAGTCAAATTTCAAAAGCCGTTAAACTATAGATATTTAAAGAGCTGGTTATCCATATATTCATGTAGAAAGTGATTCTAAAAAAGTGAATTGTGAAGTTTTGAATTAAGGGTTGACAATGAAATGTTCTGACTCTTAATTCTTTTTTAAAATAGAATTTCTTTTTTTAATAGGTTGATATAGATATAAATTTACAAATACACACACACACACACACACATGCAATTTTTTTACATGCAATCTAACTATATTTTTTGATCCAATTTCTCCACTCCCCACCCCCCCTTCTGTCTGTGGCAACTACTAATCTGTTCTGTATCTATAAGCTTGTTTCTTCATTTGTTTGTTGTTTCGTTTTGTTTTGTTTTTTAGATTACATCTATAAGAGAGATACTAAAATATTTGTCTGTCTCTAACTTATATCACTTAGCATAATGCCCCTGAGGTCCATCCATGTTGCAGCAAATAGCAAAATTTCATTTTTTTTTAATGGCCAAATATACCCCATTGTATGTATGTGTATATATATATTTATCACAATTTATTCATTCATCATCAGTGGATATTTAGATTATTTCTGTATTTTGGCTATTTTAAATTAACATGAGGGTGCCCTTTAAGTTAGCATTTCCTTCCTTCCTTCCTTCCTTCCTTCCTCCCTCCCTTCCTTCCTTCCTTCCTTCCTTCCTTCCTTCCTTCCTTCCTTCTTTCCTTCCTCTTTTTTGGATAAACATCTAGAAGTGGGATAGCTGGATCATATGGTAGTTCTATTTTTAATTATTTGAGGACTCTCCATGCTACTTTCCATAGTGTCTGCAGCAATTTACATTCCCAACCACAGTGCAAAAGATCCCCTTCTCTCCACATCCTCCCCAACACTTGCTATCTTTTATCTCTTTATAATAGCCACTCTGACAGGTGTGAGGTGATACCTCACTATGGTTTTGATTTGCATTTTCCCTGATGGTGAGTGATGTAGAGCATCTTTTCATGTACCTGTTGGCCATCTTACATTTTCTTTGGAAAAATGTATATTCAGATCTTCTGCTAGTTCTTAATTGGATTTTTTTTTGCCATTGAATTTTATAAATTCTTTACATATTTTGGAAACTAGCCTTTTAGCAGATATATGAACTATAAATACTCTCTCCCATTCAATAGTTGCCTTTTCATTTTATTGGTTACCTTTATTGTACAAAAGCTTTTTACTTTTATTTATTTTTATTTACTTATTTTTTTAAAAGATTTGCTTATTTATTTGAGAGAGAGAGAGACTACATGCAAGTAGGGGTGAGGGGCACAGGGAAAGAATCACAAGCAAACTCCCCACTGAATGTGGAACCTGATGCAGGGCTCAATCTCATAACTCAAAGATCATGACCTGAGCTGAAATCTAGAATCAGATATTAAACAACTGAGATACCCAGGTAACCATACAGAAGATTTTTAGTATAATGTAGTTCCCCTTATTAATTTCTGCTTTTGTTGCTTTTGCTTTTGGTGTCAGATTAAAAAAATCATCTGTAAGACCTATGTTAAGAGCTTACCACCTGTATTTTCTTCTAGGAGTTTTATAGTCTTAAATCTAACATTCAAAACTTTAATCCATTTTGAGTTAATTTTTATGTATGGTATAATAGTGATTAGGTTTCATTCTTTTGCATGTGACTGTCCAGTTTTCCTAATACCATTTATTAAAGATACTGTCCTCTCCTCATGGCATATTCTTTGCTCCTTTGTGTTTAACTGAATATGGGTGGATTCATTTCTGTGCTCTCTATTTTATTCCATTCATCTATGTGTTTGTTTTTATGACCATACCAAACTCTCTTAATTACTATAGATTTGTGATACAGTTTGAAATTAGGGATTGTGATGCTTCTAGCTTTGTTTTCTTCTCAAGATTGTTTTGGCTATTTGGTTCCATACAAATTTTAAAATTATTTATTCTATTTCTTTGAAAAATGCCATTAGAATTTTTAAAAGGCTTTATTTATTTGAGAGAGAGACAGAGCATACATGAGTAGGGGGAGGGGCAGAGAGAGGGGGAGAAGCAGACTCCCAGGTGAGCAGGGAGCCCAATGCAGGGCTCAATCTCAGGACCCTGCAATCATGACCTGAACAAAAGGCAAATGCTTCACCAGCCAACCCATCCAGGGCCCCCGGCACTGGAATTTGGATAGGGATTGTACTGAAAGTAGTCACTTTATGTTGTATTGACATTTTTAACAATATTTATTCTTCCAATCCATGAGCACAAATATCTTTTCATTTATTTGTGCCTTCTTCAATTTTTCTTTAATGTCTAATACTTTTAAGTATACAGGACTTTCATCTCATTGGTTAAATTTATTCTCCTCAGTGCAATTGTGAATGGGATTGTGTTCTTTCTATTTCTGACAGTTCATTATTGGTGTATAGAAATGCAACAGAGGGGCACCTGGGTGGCTCAGTGGGTTAAAGCCTCTGCCATTGGCTCAGGTCATGATCCCAATGTCCTGGGATCGAGCCCTGCATCAGGCTCTCTGCCAGGCTCTCTGCTGGGCTCTCTGTTCAGCAGGGAGCCTGCCTCCTCCTCTGCCTGCCTCTTTGCCTACTTGTGATCTCTGTCTGTCAAATAAATAAATAAAACCTTAAAAAAAGAGAGAAATGCAACAGATTTTTGTGCATTGATTTTGTATTCTGCAACTTCACTGAATTTATTAGTTCTAGCAGTTTTTGATGGAATCTTTGGGTTTTCTATATATATTGCATGTTATCTGCAAATAGTGACAGTTTTATTTCTTCCTTCCCAACATGGATGCCTTTTATTTCTTTTTCTTGACTAATTGCTCTAGCTAGGACTTCCAATACTATGCTGAATCAAAGTCATGAGAGTGAGATTCCTGTCTTATTTCTGATCTTAAAGATAAGGCTTTCAGCTTTTCACCATTGAATATGATATCTTCTGTGGGCTTGTCATATATGGCTCTTATTATGTTGATGTATATTCCCCCTATACTATCTTTGTTGAGAGTTGTAAACCATAAGCGGATGTTCAAAATCAATAAAGAAACATCAACTTTAAAAGTTGTTTTAGGGGCGCCTGGGTGGCTCAGTGGGTTAAGCCACTGCCTTTGGCTCAGGTCATGATCTCAGGGTCCTGGGATTGAGTCCCGCGTCAGGCTCTCTGCTCGGCGGGGAGCCTGCTTCCCTCTCTCTCTCTCTCTGCCTGCCTCTCCGTCTACTTGTGATCTCTCTCTGTCAAATAAATAAATAAAAATCTTAAAAAAAAAAAAAGTTGTTTTAGACCAGATGGACTTACCAGACATATACAAACCATTCTATTCAAGAACAAGAGAATACACATTCTTCTTAAGTGCACATGGAATATTTTCCAGGCTAGATCATATGTTAGGTCACAAAATAAGTCATGATAAATTTACGAATATTGATGTCACATAAAGCATCTTTTCCAACTGTAATGTTATGAAACTAGAAATGAATTACATGAAGAAAATTGGAAAATTCACAGATGTGTGGAGATTAAACAACATGCTACTGAACAACCAATGTGTAGAAGAAGAAAACAAAAGAGAAACAGATACTTAGATACAAATAAAAGTGGAAGTAAAACATACTAGAACTTGTGGGATACCACAAAAGCAGTTCTAATAGGGAAGTTCGTAACAATACAGGTCTACCTCAAGAAATAAGAAAAGTCTCAAATAAGCAACCTAACTTTCCTCAAGGAAATAGAAAAAGAAAAACAAATGAAGCTCAGTATTAATAGAAGGAAGAAAAAAAGACAGATTAGAACAGAAAAAAATTAAATAGAGACTAAAAATATAATAGAGGGATGCCTGGGTGGCTCAGTGGGTTAAGCCTCTGCCTTCAGCTCAGGTCATGATCTCAGAGTCCTGGGATCGAGCCCCACATCGGGCTCTCTGCTCAGTGGGGAGCCTGCTTCCCCCCCTCTCTCTGCCTGCCTCTCTCCCTACTTGTGATCTCTGTCAAATTAAAAAAAAATATATATATATATATAATAGAGAAGATCAATGAAACCAATGAAAAGATAAACAAAATCAACAAAACTTTAGCTAGATTCATCAGAGAGAGAGAGAGAGAATAAGGGTGGGTGTGACTCAAATAAATACAATCATAAATGAAAGAGGAAATGTTTCAATTAATATCTTAGGAATACAAAGGATCATAAGAAACTACTATGGATAATTATGTCAACAAATTGGACAACCTAAAAGATATGGATAAAATTTTAGAAACATACAATCTACCAAAACTGAGTTGTAATGAAATAGATAATCTGAATAGACAATTACTAATAAGGAGATTGAATAAAAAATCAAAAACGTCCCAACAACCAAGTCTAGGACCAGATGGCTTCACTGGTGAATTCTACTAAACATTCAAAGAATTAACACCAATTTTTCTCAAACCCTTCTAAGAAATAGAAGAGGAGGGAACTCTTCTTAAGGAACTCTTATGAGACCAACATTAACAGGATACTAAAATCAAGTAGAATGCCATAAAATGATAGACAATATAAAGCCATAAAATCATAGACGATATCCCTGATGAACATAGATGCAAAGGTCCTCAACAAAATATTAGCAAACCAATTCAATCACACATTAAAAGAATCATACATTGTGATCAAGTGAGCTTTATTCTATGGATGCAAGTATAGTTCAACAGCGGCAAATCAGTCAATATGATACATCACATTAAAATATTGAAGGATATGATCATCTGAATAGATGCAGAAAAAACATTTGACAAAATTCAGCATCCACTTATGATAAAAAACTCTCAACATAGTGGCTCTTAATTCTTGAATGTGGACACTATTATGATGTTCTTTAAGATGTTTTTGTAGTAGTCATTGTGGCTGTGAACTATAATCTCCTCTTGTCTCTTGCTTGGCTTTCCTTGTTACCTAAAGGAATTTTAAAGTCAGTAGGTGAAGATTAAGAACCTGATATATGGCTAAAGCAATGTTAGTACACATAAGAGAGTCAACCTTGGCAGAAATCACAGACCAGATCATATTACTCCCTTGCTTAAAAACCCTTCCAAATTTCCCTAATGCCTATGCGTACAATTTGAGCTTAGTAGTGTGCATAAAAGGATCTCCATGAACTTGTTTCTATCCATTGACCTGGCCTCATTTCTCCAATCTCCCTCTTTTCACTCCTTCACCCTTAAGACTTCAGTAATGCCAAGTTTCATGTATCTCTGCACGTATATTGTTTCATGCCATTCTTTTGTGCTAATCCTCTTCTGTTTGCTTGCAGTGTCCTTCCCAAAGAATGACATCAATGGTGGTTAAGAGTGTGTACTGGGGGGACACCTGGGTGGCTCAGTGGGTTAAAGCCTCTGCCTTTGGCTCAGGTCATGATCTCAGGGTCCTGGGATCGAACCCCGCATCGGGCTCTCTGCTCAGTGGGGAGCCTGCTTCCTCCTCTCTCTGCCTGTCTCTCTGCCTACTTGTGATCTCTGTCTGTCAAATAAATAAATAAAATCTTAAAAAAAAGGGGGGGTTATGTACTGTGGAGGCAGCCATGTAGATTGATTTTAAAATCTCTATACTTACCCCATCTAAACCTCAGTTGTAAAATAAATTTCAAAGTAATTCATAACCTTGGGTGAAATGATGATCATGAAGGTATTAGTAAGGGTTGATCCCAGAATATGGACTCAATAAATATTAGCTTTATAACCAATTTATAATATGAATTTCTGTTTTAACAATTAATCTAATTCTGCTTTAGTGGATCCTTTTTTTCTCAATATGCAATAGTTTCCCTTAAAAAGCCATCTTAGTCCAATTCTATACTTTTTTATTGACCTCTGTTATTCAGTCTCATTTAAGTTCTGAAGGTTCAGTACTGTTTGTTTAAAACCTTCATATTTTATCCAGCCCCCTTAGTACAAGATAATTTAAGTGAGAGGTTGAAGGTAGTAGTTTACTTGTGTTCTTTTCTCTCATACATATATGTACACACTCACTCATCCCTCTTCCTCAAGTTCCCTGTAATATAGCAGTCTCCTATGTGGCTGACTATATTACTATTTTAGCTTGCTTTTTATGGGCTTTCTGGGGACAGATGTGTTTCCAGCAAAACTCACTGAAGACGTGTTCTTCCTAAGCAACGCCCTGACATTTTGTGGATGCCCCTTCACCCATCCAACATATGACTTCTCAGGTCATATGCCTCTGATGAATGTGCTTATTTGCTCAATGCTGTGGTTGTCCCACCTAAAGAACAGCACACAATCTCATCTAACTTCCAGGGTTTTCTAACATCCATTTCCCCTTCCTACAATCTTTAAGATCCTGTATCCTCTTTCCTAGGCAACTTAAAATCAAGAGTGAAGGAGGTGATATCAGACATCACTTTCATAAATGCCCTCTTATGACATCTGTCCCAATCCTCTTTTTAGGTTCGGTACATAAATTTGTATACAACCAAGTGAATTTTGGAAGTCTTTTTACCCTTGGCTTGGAAAAGAAAAACCCGATTTTTTTACAGCAAGAGACAACATTCTGTCCTTAGGTGGACCATGGTCGAAATATAGATGGTATTGTGAAATAGCTCCCATCTCAGGAAGTCCCGTGGGGAGGTGGCTGGTCCTAACAGCTTGTGGTTCTTTTGAATTTGTAGTCTGAGGTACTAAAAGCCTGAAATACTTAACCATGATCGTTAGGGCATAGTTCCATTCTGAACATCCTGAACATATCTTCTTATGTTTTTATTTTCCCCATTTGGACATAATATTATCTCAGGAGTCTTCCCTAAATCCCAAATTTGATCAAAACATTTCCTTCTCTTTGCTTGTACATCACCCTTGATCTTAGCTCTTACCATATGTATTGGACACTTTAATCTCTCTGTTCCATCTTGTATTTCAACTAGACTTCCAGCAGGAATGACAGAACCCAAGTAATCTTTGAATGGCTTGGTGTGGGTATGATTTGCCTTAGTCCTGTGCTTTTTACCTATCCTTTACTGCCCTGGGCTTTTCCGTTGTCTTTGCCTAGAATGGCTATGGTAAGCTGCCAGCACTTAGTACATGCCACTTGAATTTTCTTAAAATTAATTCCAGTGGATTCACCCTTAATCAATGTACAATGGGAACTAGTAGATAATTGCTTCCTCTTTTGGCCATTGGGACACAAAGCTCTGCAGTACATTTTATAAGGCTCCTGAAATGATCCCTGCATGGTCACTTCCCTGTACATCTGCTTTCAGGAATCATATTCCCATGCAAACTACTAATATTCAGGCCCTCACCCAAGGCTATCATTTTTGGAGAAAACTCAGTTGAGACACAATTTTATATTGAAATAGTTCAATTTTGGAATTATATTCCCACCATTACACTGTAAGGTACTTTCCTTTCTTAGCACTGTATCTGCACTCCATCAATCTTTATTGAATTAGCATTATTTACAATTTAGTCTTTCCAAAAAATATTAAAGAAATTTCATCTTATAACCCATCTGAAGACTAGGTTCAAATGATCATATCCATAACCATTGAAAAACTAAATGTCAGATTTTTGATAACATATTGAATAGAAAAGATTTCTTGAAAATATTTGAACTCTGCATGGAATAAGAATATCTCACAGTGGCAGAAGTCTATCATACAAATTTACCTTATTAGCAAGAATTTATTTCCTACTGTGTGTAAAGTATAGAATTAGATACCTTAAAGTGAAGAAATGAATTCCTTGGTTTGAAGGGTTTGAAGTCTATGAAAGAGAAGCAAAAGATACTCATGTTAAATTCCTGGGAACAACACTAGTGAAACATGTCATAATATACAAACAAAAAAGAAAAAAAAAGAAAAGAAATACAGTATTAATTGAAAGCTCTGCATAAAGTCTTCTAAGAGGATACTATATTCTTTTAGGTTAGTATGGGATCATTCACTTTATATTACAATTAGTAAATTGATCAGTTGTTCTGTTTATCTATATCAACACTCCTGTCAGTGTCCCTTTATAAACTGTTCAAAGCCTCCTCTGGTCATATACAAGCTAAAAATTATGTTTTTCTAAAATAAAAGTTACTTTCTCTTCAGCACACATTGATAGAATTTTCTGGATGGAAAAAGAATAAATTAAAAACATATCTCTGAAACCTGGCTTTTCTATATTTCTAAATAAGTTGAATACTGGACAAATTGATAAGATTTAATAATTCATCAGTTTCAAATGATGAATGGCACATTTACCACATTCTTAGCTAGCTCAATGAATGTGTTGTGCTTGATGTATAAATAAAATAATCTATTCCTAAGATAAAATATTAAGCACATGCTGAGTACTTCTAAACATACCAGAAAATTATTCTAAAAGAAACCGCTCTGAAAGTATGGATTTTAACTGCACATTTCATTCCCTTTATTTGTAAACTGGAAGATGTAGGTTTATTTGAGCGACAGGGCACATGGTAGTTTTAGAGCTTGTGTTAGGTCTCAAATAAGAATTCTGAAAACGGGGAAAGTGTTCTGTATTATTACAGAGGGGGAGTGCCATTGTCCTGTAAACAAAGGGAAACCTGGTAGTAATTTAAATGAGTTACATACTTGACAGCTTACTCCTTTGCCAGATTGCCTTATTCTTTAAATATTAAAATTAATAGATTTGCTTGTTTTGGTTTTCCAAGTAGTACGTATGTTTAGTATGGTCTCATGATTACAAATACATACATCTTCCTATACACAAGAAATTTTAAATGTGATATTTTATGGCTAGTTTAGAAGAAATGGGTTCTCGATAAAGCAATTAAAGTATGATAATATAGCTTTATGTTATATTTTGGTTGGCATATGCAAATATGTTACCCAGCCTATATTTATGGGCTTTAAAAGTGATTCAGTTGAATGATTTGTACACAGTACTATGTTTTTGTCCCAAGAAGATTCATTTCAATTCTTTAAAGGAAGTCTTTCACATTTTCCTAATAAATTAGAATTCTCTGGAAAAAATACAGTGAAATATTTCAATAAAAACTTTTGGAATTGATAACATTCTTTTATTAGAGAGCAAAAAGAAAATTAAACTGGAAATATCAGTCATGAATAATGAATAATGTGTAAAGAAGAAATTATCTATTAAAAAGGTAGTATTTGATGAAAGCATCTCTACTAAACTAGATAATTTAATGACTTTGTTTCCTCCAATTTATTTTTACTAACTATCTAAAACTCTATTTTAAGAAATCAAGAAAGAAGAAAATTTCTCCTGGGTAAGGATCCTAATTTAGAAGAAATGCATAATTATATCTAATTTATAACTATTTCATGAAAATAAACTAGGTCAAGTTTGAACTTCTGTATTAATTTAAAATTTATTGAGGAAAAAATTCAGTGTTAGGAATTTTTGCTACTCAAAAATCCTTATTTGTGACAAATGTAATATATTATTATCAAACAATGTATTTTTAAGATTTTATTCTTTTTAAAGATTTTATTTATTTATTTGACAGAGAGAGAGCACAAGCAGGGGAAGCAGCAGAGGGAGAGGGAGAAGGCTCTCCACTGAGCAGGGAGACTGACAGTGTAGAGCTCAAACCCAGGACCCCAGAACCACAACCTGAGCCAAAAGCAGATGCTCAGTTGACTGAGCCACCCAGGCGCCCCTTAAGATTTTATATTTAAGAAATCTCCATACCCAACATGGGACTTGAACTTACCACTTCAAGATCAAGAGTCATACCCTCTGCAGACTTTAGAAGCTACTCTCTTTCTTGTTTCCTAGATAGAAACTAGAATCAACAGTACAGGCTTAAAATTAGTAGTATTTTTTTTTTTTTTTTGAGTGAGAAAGGCACATTTATTGGTCACGCAGACAGACACACACGGGGATGTGGGGTGCGTACCCATTTTCCTGCACTCACACTTCTGGATTTGGTTTCCTATGCTAATTCTGTATGTCAAAAAGCAACACAAGAAAAGACATCGCCAATCTACTCTCCTAGTAACCAAGGAAGCGGGGCCAAAAGCCACGGAGTTTGGAAAGAAATGCCTGCACTGTTCAAATTAGTAGTATTTTTTATGCTACTCATCGAAGACTAGGATTATTATTTGTCTTATTTAAAAAAAAAAAAAACAAGAGTGATGCTTGGGTGGCTTAGTCTATTAAGGCTCTGACTTTGGCTCAGGTCATGATCTCAGGGTCCTGGGACCCTGAGTTGGGCTCCCTGCTCAGCAAGGGGTCTGTTTGTCCCTCTTCCTCTGCTTCCTCCACCTGCTCATACTCTCTATCTCTGTTTCTCTTTCAAATACATAAAATCTTAAAATTAAATTAAATTAAAAAACAAGTAACATAACCAAAATTTTGTTATTAAGAGACAGCCTGCATCAGCAGCAGCCAATTTTTAAGAGAAAATATTGCCTTCTTATTTTCCTAAAGTTTTTCTTTTTTAAAGATTTTATTTATTTATTTGGGGAAGAATGAGTGAGAGAGAGCATGAGAGAAGAGAAGGTCAGAGGGAGAAGCAGACTCCCCAAGGAGCTGGGAGCCCGATACGGGACTCGATCCTGGAAGTCCGGGGTCATGACCTGAGCCGAAGGCAGTTGCTCAACCAACTGAGCCACCCAGGCGCCCCCTAAAGTTTTGAAATAAGTGGGAGTAGGGATGAGGACAGGTATAAAATGTTAATGATTAGTAAAGTATATAGAAATATAAGAATGGGGATCCAATGCAACTGTAAAGGCTTTTCTTCCTGCCAAGGAACCCCAATACATAGACAATCTCATGATGTCTATTATTAGCTTAGAGTAAGACTAGATATGTCAGTTGGTCTTGAGTTCCTAGTTAGAGATCCATTTCCTGGAGAATAAAAGGAGTGATTCTGTGACCTCTGCAAAGGATCACATTATGCTCAGTTATAGGCATGCATTTTTTACCTTCCTAGTAGAAATATCTATCTGCCCACCATTGAAATGAATGTGAATATAAAGACAAAACCAAAAGAGGACACTATTCCTATGGTGAGAAGCTAAAAGTGTAGTTGGTAATACCTGTAGATAGCAATCAACTAGAAACCAAAATAAGAGTGTGTAATCATGTGATAGATTGTATGGCTATGTACCATGTGGGGATATTGGGATATAAAGAAAAGTTTTCCGAGCCTTGGGTTTCTCATCTACAGAAGGTAGATACTAATGCTCACATCACAAGGCTGTTATGAGGATTAAAGTATAAAATTATATGTAATAATGAAGACTAGGGCCCTTTATATATGTCTTTAATAAATGTTAGTCGAAACATAACATCCAGACTTTATGTAATTAAAAAAACATTTTTCCACGCATTTATATGAAGATCTTATTACATGCCAGATATTGAGGATACAGTTGTGAAGAAAACCAAATTTGGTTCTAATTACAGCGAGCTTAAATTCCAGTTGGGAAAGAAAGAAAAAAAATTACATAAATATATAAGAAAATACCAAACAATGATATGTTAGTAGACAGTAAAGGAACAAAGTAATGTCTTAGAAAAAGAGTTGCTTTAGCTTGGAGGGTCAAGGAAGTCCACACAAAGGAATGATACTATAGTTAAATCCTCAAAGAAAAGAAGGAACTAGGTAAGCTCCTATCATGGGTTCCTTAAAAGACAAATGTAAAGATTTCTGAAAGTATCTAATGAACATATATTAGTTAACCAAATGTTACTTCAAGATCACTAATATTGACTTCCACAAAATATATATACATCCCATGTTAAGAGACCTGAATACAAGCCTAATGCTTCCTCAGGGAATTTCATTTTTCTTATGTGTGAGGGTACACTGTGTGTGTTTTACACAATGCAATTATTGCTAACTGTTTGATTTCCTACTTGAAATGATTATTCCATGCAGTTGAACTGTCATGATGAAGACACTTTTCAGCATGTTAAGCTCTGTTGACTAACATGATGTCTTTATTGTCAACAATTGGTAGCACTTTATCTGAAGGTGGCCTGGCCATAATGCAGGAATGAACACAGTTCCACAAAACTCTGTGGTATCTCTCTTTCCACTATTTGTGCTTTCCTGGAGCACATCAATAAATTATTTGTATGGGATGTTGCCTTGAAATAGTAGTTTTGTCTGTGGCCTTTAATTGATATGGGGAGTTAAGAGATTGAAAAGAAGGTAGATGTGCTAAGATAACACGTGATAAACTGGAAGCTACACTTCATTGGAGGTGATCAAGAAGCTTTGTTGTGAACCCATGGTTAACCTTATAGAACCCTCCCAGGTTTTGATAGGGTTCTTTTATAAATGTGTCGAAGAGTTTCTAAGGTTTATCACTAGCTTCTTTTGCAATAATGAAATATATGGAATATTTAAATACATGATTGAGTTTAAGAAATTTATGAAAAGGCTCCTTTTATTACCTTAAGTAAATGGTTAGATTATAAGAATAAAACAGATAGCTAAGGGTTTCCTGAATAAGATTGTTGAAGGGCAACTGGTCAACAAGTTTGAGCAGATTTATCATCACTCAATAAACTACTTCATTGTCTACATAGCACTGTCCTTCTGAAAGAGGTAGTATTTCAAGATCTGCCTATGTATCTCCTTTTAATCATAATTGAGAACATATGATACAAATAAGAATGTAACATGAATACTGCTTTATATGTTCCTTTTGGTAAATCTTTATTACAAACGTTTTGCAACTCTGTTCCTGGCCCAAAGTCAGTTCCAGTTTCCAGAATGCATATGTTTCGTCTCTTTTCAACACTGACATGCTGTGAAGTTGCTTTTCCACTGGGGACTGAATACCAGAGAAAATAATACAAAGCATTTTGGGAATGGGCTCTACTTTTTTCAGTCACACTAAAACTTCTAAGTGAAGAGAGGTCTCTGAAGAATCAAACTGCTGAAACAGAGGACAAAGAATGTCTATATCTACTAAGAAAGTATAAAGATGGGGTTATCAATGAATATACCCATATACCCATATGTGTTAATAGATTATTAACCAGAAGAGGGAACTTGTATTTGCCTGGAAGGTTTAGTTTTCAATCATTTATTCCTCTTGGATTCCTGTATCTACATACATCATGGCTTAGGGTTAGAATAGTTCAAAAATATATTTGCAGGCTCACCCAAACAATGAATTTTGGAACACTGAAAAAAAATTAAGTTTAATTACAAAAATATATATCGGCAGCAATAAGTGATCATGGATGGGAGATTTTAAAATTTTTTGCCTCTCATTACTTAATAAAAAAGGAAACATTTTAAAAAAATATTAAAATCTTCATATTTTATATATGTGGTAGTGCAATGATTAAAAGGACTGACATTTAACAGAAATTAGACTTACATTAAAACTCCAATTCTGAAATTTGTTGGCTGGGTGACAATGGACTGGTTCCTCAACCTTTTTAAGTTCAGTTTCTTTACTTACAAACCAGAAGGAGAAATACCTATCTTACAGGAATATGGTCGTTAAAATAATATATCTAAAAGTTCCTTGGTACAATTTTAAGTATATTTTGATGTTCTTGTTTCTTGTTTTTAAAAGTCACTAACTTTTCATTGGTTACCACATGGAACCCACCATTCTCTTGTTATTTTTCAACTTTCTCAATGATACTATCCTAACCTCCAAATGCCAGTAGTCAGCTACAGTCAGCTGAGGTCTTTGCAAATTTAGTCACCTACTTCTCCATTTTCTGACACTCTTTCACAAAGCTTACTCTTCTTAGCTTCACTCATGCCATGCTCTGTCCTACCGAGGACATTCTTATAAAATATTCATACTGCATAGAATGCTGTCTAGCATTCTGTCTAACGTTATTTCTTCTGAATCCTTGTTTATGTTGTCAATTAAGAAAAGTCAATTTCTAAGTTTGTCTGTTCCACCATATTGCAGGTTGGGTTCTCCAAAGCTCGCTTTAACATGAGGGTTAATGTGCAGGATGTATATTAAGAAGTGCCCTTGGAATCAATACCTGTAGAATGGAGGCGGGAAAAGCAGGATTGGGGCACCTGGGTGGTTCAGTCAGTTAAGTGTCTAATTTTTGGTTTTGGCCTGGGTCATGATCTCAGGGTCATGAGACCAAGCCCCTCATCAGGCTCTGTGCTAGGCATGGAGCCTGCTTAAGATTCTCTCTCCCTCTGCCCCTTCCCCCACTCACTTACCTACTCTCTCCCTCTTAAAAAAAAAAAAAAAAAAGAAGAAGAAGGTTGAGTTAAAGGAGAAAATGAGGTGCAATACAGGCCAAACAACAACTTCAGCTGATCCATTGGGAGCTCTGGGGCTGCAACTACCTCTCACAGTTGTCCTGATGTGGGCTGGAATGGTCTGGCCTTTATAAACTTGCTTTGATCTATCAGTTAATATGGCCCCTCTCTCTGAAGTGTGTAAACCTGGTCAAGGTGGTTTTCTGCCACTGAGATGACAATGCCTGAAGGGACAGACAGGAGAATGCTGTTTGCTGACAACACTGTCAATAACTGACACAACAAATTATTTATTGAAGAAAGCAGTGTGTCCCCTTATATATCGCATACCCATAAAACAGAGCTAACTAATTGAGTTAAACAACATGGTCTTAGTGTTTTATATCTTCTACTGACCAGAATCACTTTAGAGTGTCAAAGACGGGTGTCTGTGCGCCATGCTAGAGAACAGAGAGCCCCAGTTGTCAGCAGTCTGTGTGATGAATCATGAACAGAAGAATGAGTTTTTTTCTGGAAAATGACCCTCTGTATATCTTGTGGTCTGGTGGAAGAAGCAGCAAGGTTATCACTGAATAACAAAGACCTGTTCACAGTCATGTATTTCAATACTTATTTAAATGCCAAAATAAAATCCACAAAGTTTAGGGACATAAATCAGACGTGCATTTTTTCTTACAAACTCTTGTCTTTGCCCTAACAAACCTCAGATAAGATAATTTACCACCTCAAAACATCACACAATCACATTTCTCTCTCAGAATAACATTGCTAACAAGGATTTCAAAGAGCCTTTTTGAGAGCATTAACCTTTTCAAGGATACTCATCACATTGATTTCTCAATAGTTTGAATCTCTGTATTCCCTCAGAGTTCAAACATCTTATGGTGACGTTTTCTGTCAGACAATTAAGTGTATTTATCTGAAGCTGAATTCATGCATACAGAACATCAATCTTCTACTCAAAAACTCTACTGGATATTCACTCATTTTAAAAAATCTCACACCACCTATGTTAGGTTTTTAATTCCATAATCAAATAATACCAGATGGTTGTAGTTGGTGCCAATGATTTATCATGTTTTGTCATTATGACCTTCTCAGTTCAACAGATTCAATAAATATTTATTACAGGACACTGTGCTAGAGACACAGGGTATACAAATATAAACATAATACAGACCCTGGACATTTATTGAATTGGATTTGTCAAAACAATTTTAAGTTTGTAAGAGAAATAAGATATATATCAACTATCTATCAATCAAATGAGAATGCTATCGCTGTTGACCAAGGGACTGGTAAAGGCTTCATGAAGGAGACAGCATTAATGTTTGGCCTAAAGGATAGATGGTGATTTATTTAGTCATCCAGATATTCATTTATGTAAATCTCACAGGTGAATAATGTTCATTCTAACAAAATTAAATACAAAGAAGCCAAAATAATAATAAAGTAAAAAGTATGCACAACCTCACTACTCATACTTTGTTAATCTTTTACTTGATCTACGCTTGTCTGACAAAACTATATCAAATGTTTACTCAAATCAGGTGACCTTCCTCAAGCTCACTGATGATTTGGTGCTAAACCAGAATTCAGAGTTACAGCCCATTTCACTTTTCCTTATTATGATCATAGATGGTCCTACATGTGTTTGGATTCTAAATAAACACAAGGTTACATTTTCAATCCTAGATGTAAGTCTCAAGCCAGGAGTGAGCATGTACTTAGTTTATTCATCTTTCAGCCAAATAGCTCAGGTTTATGACTTTCTATGACCCTAAACTCAACTCTGGCAAATAGTTGTCCGACCCCAAAGTACTGTAAGATTCATCAGACAATGAAACAAAACAAAATAAAAGTGAGGCAATAATAACATGGATTTTTCATATTGTATTCTGGTTTGAAAGTTCACAAACAGAACATAAATAACTAATTTCCCAAAATGCAAACATAGAATGAGAAAGCAGGTGAATAACCATTAATCCATAATGACTCTCTTTTGTCACCTTTGGCCTTTTGGCTAAGATCAAGTGTAGTAATGGATTTTATTTGTTAAAACATCTAATTTGGAATATTAATAATATCTGACATACACTCACTGTCTTACAATGTTAGAATGATTCTGCATGCAGTATCTCCTTAGCCTCAAAAAATGTCTAGGTAAAAAAGACGGTATTCTTTTAATTTTACACATGAGAAAATGAGGATGATGGAAGGTCATGTGAAAATTCATTGTCAAGTAGCAAGTTATGTGTGAAACCTGGACTAGGAATCAGGTCTCTAGCTTCATTTTCAATGTGCTTCAGTAGTCTTTAGATGCAAAACCAACCAATTTTCTTCTCACCTTTGAATAATAATATCTTGTGAATCATCTCAGAAGAGAAGCATTTTCATAACTCTCACCTGAATGAACTATTGTTTAAATGCTATTAGTTTTTGGCAACAGGCCTGAACTGAAGTGCTGACATATGGGAATAGAAAACCTTTTTGCTCCTTGCAGAAAACATTTATTTTTCCTGACAGTATATCTTCAAGATAGCTGCTGGATGGTGTTAATAAGCTCAAGAGGAAGGATCTAGAAGAGTGGCAAATACAGGTGTGAAATTCAGCTGCTCCTGATATAAAATAAGACCCATAGGTAGCAAAGAGCTCTGAACCAAGAGAGAGCACTGTGACTCACAGGGTTTAATAAAACACAACTTGAGATGTTACCTCAGGAGGTTAGGTGAAATATGCCAGTTTAACTTCAATAGTTTTCAGTGTGACTTTTTCAAGGAAAAAAAGTTACCAAGTTCACAGGTGAAATTTTTGACCATAGCTTTTATAATTCCTCATGAAAAAACCAAATTCAAAATGTAATCTTATTATAAACTATTTAATGTCTCCATGAGAACTGTATATGTAGAGAAAATATGTCACAAATAAAAGAACAGGAGCTTAGGAAAGAATGATATTGAATAGTAAATCTTTTGGGGGTTCCAAGGTAACCCAAAGTATATTTCTGAAAGGGTAATTTGCAAGTTCAAGTTTAGAATACAGAGGGTAATAACAAAGGTGATTAAAGAGCTAGAAAATAGGGTTCATATGGAAAAATATTTGAATAATTTAATAGGAGAAAGACATAGCTAAGGGAGATAACTTTCAAGTAGGTTGGATATTTTCAGATGATAGTAATAATTTATTTCTTAGTTTTCCTGAATCAAGAATAAATTATATAATTTTAAACAATAGTGTAAGAATTTCAGTAGGATTGGAGAAAGAATATTTCTTTATTTAGCTAGCATATATTGGGTGCCTAAAATTTTATAGATTCTCTGATAGATATTTGGGTGTAAATATGAGTGCAATGTGTCTATAATAATTCCATGCTTTCCTCAAACTCCTCCATCTGTAAAACTTTATCTTTCCTTTAGATTCACCTCAAATGCTACTTTCTCTGCAAGGTCTTTTTGAATCCCAAATAATGAAGACTGCTTTATTAAAATAGTATGTGTCTTTTTGAATTGTAAGGAAGCATTTTCATGTATATTCCTTAAATACCTCTTGTGAGCCATACCAACTTCTAGAACAATGTTTGGCACAATTCGTTGAATAATGAACAAATTAATGATAAAAGGAATATTTGAATGTGGATCACATTCAAGAAATACAATTCCCTTAGACTCAGTATGTAGTATTACCTAAGATGGATAAATTACGTGCTTAAATTTTATATGATTCAATTCAATATGATAAGTGCTGTAATTAATATATGTATAAGATACTATAGGAATACAGGTATGAATAATTAATTTTGACTAGAGTAGCCAACAGACGGAGGCTTAAGATGTTTCTGAAGTTCTGTTCTGAGTTTTAGAAAATGCTGCCCATACCACTGAGATGTATAATATAACCCCAGCATTTTCTTTCTGGGGAAATGAATATAAATTTTAACATTTCAACTATGACTTTTGGGGTTAATAACACAGAAAAATCTGCAGCTTAAAGAATACTTCAAGTATCACTTTTCTTTGCCAATATCAATTTATGCTTCCATATTTTTAAATTTTTCATTTGCATTTAAAAGATGGTGACCATCACTGCACCCTAGATGAAGAATGTGCTGACTTACAGGGTAGATTATTTTTGTTCACAACTTTACACTCATAATGAGTACTAAGCACCACAACTTTATCCGACCTAAAAAAGACTGAGACAAAATTTTATGTAACCAACTGTGAACATCAGTTTTCAATTGTCCTTTAGAGCATTTCTTTAGATTACTTGTGGAAGGAGACAGTCTCTTTTTATTTTTTTTATTTTTATTTTTTACTAACATATAATGTATTATTAGCCCCAGGGGTACAGTTCTATGAATCACCAGGCTTACACACTTCACAGCACTCACCATAGCACATACCCTCCCCAATGTCCATAACCCAACCACCCTCTCCCGACACTCCTCCCTCCAGCAACTCTTAGTTTGTTTTGTGAGATTAAGAGTCTCTTATGGTTTGTCTCCCTCCCGATCCCATCTTGTTTCATTTATTCTTTTCCTATCCCCCAAACTCCCCACATTGCATCTCCACTTCCTCATATCAGGGAGATCATATGATAGTTGTCTTTCTCCGATTGACTTATTTTGCTAAACAGAGAACAGTCTCTTTTTAAATAGCTGTTCTGCTGGACTGGCAATTTGAACTCAGAATTTTACTTATTTTACTTCTCATTTTAGAGAGGATGTCTAGAATGCTATAGAACTAAGCAGGTTGTAATCTTTGGAATCCTCTAAACTCTTCTGAGTTTTTGAGCTATAGCTAATTTTCTGTTATTTGAGTCTGTTTAATCTTCCATTAAATAAAAGAATAGCCATATTTGGCTTTCTGCTTCTAAGCTGTTTTACAGTCACTGTTTTCCCGGGTGTTTTCCTTAGGTTAACAGTTAAGTAAATTTTAATTTGAAAAATTAGTAATTGTTGGGACTGAGGGGGGGAACAAACATAGGAATGTAAAAATAATGGCCCAGATATATGAACAAGTGGTAGAGAAAAGCCGGACTGAAATAAAAAAAAGGATCGAGATAATCCATAAGGATAAATTAAAAATATGGAATAAGAGAAAATTTTATCTTTGAAAGTATTTCAACATTCCAAGAAAATTATTAATATCTTACTAGTATAAAATTTACAAAGGGTTTGGCATGATTATTTCATGTGACATTCAGGATAATGCTATAAGTCAGTCATTATTCTCATTTAAAAATGAAAAAAAATCAAAGATAAGAGAGACTAAATGAATTGACAAAATTCACTGGAATAAAATTGTCCATATGATGATAATTCAGACTCAAGTCATTTGGCTTGAAGAACATGCTTAAACCACCACAGTCCCAAGATGAACTAAGAATCATGTGATCATATTACAATCTTAAAATTGGAATGGAGGAATGCATTCTGGCTTCCTAATAACTTGCAATAGTACCTTAGATTTCAAAGCTGCCCACTGTCTACTCCTAAATTACATATGTAGGTCAACTAAGCATTGCTAAATGATTAACATGCCCAAAGCCCCATGGAAAGGTCCTCTATATCTAGATTTTGAATATTCTATATTGTGCTGGCTCATATTCCAATGCTATAAATATGTCTTAACCAAACCATTATAGCAGGGGAAGTCATAGCAAAGGTGAAAGATTGGTGGTGGGAATAGTTAGATATGAGTGCTCTTTATCTTAATTTCTGATTAACTATTTGTGCACCTTTGTATAAATGCATACATGAAGCTGAGGGCATCACATTGTTCAAAAATATATAATGATATTCTAGAATCTGAGTTGGAAGAAATCTTAGAGGTAATGAAATAACATAGATTAGAAATATTGTTCCTTCCAAAGGTATCCATTTTTGAGTTTTATTATTGGAAATAGCTTTCCTACACTGAGTTAGAAATCTACCTTTGGATAACTCAGATATTCCAGTTTGGCCTAGAGGACTACACTCTCTATAGTACTTGTAGACTTGTAGTACTTGTAGACTTCAAGTACTCGTCAAGTACTTGAAGATTATTATCATTCACTGTCTCTCATAAGGCTGTCTTCTTCAAGGAAAATATTCATAGATCTTTGACTCATTCCTTTGTAATTTGTGGACCATTTGACTATGTTTCAGTCAATGGAATGGGTGTAAAAACAATCTGTATCTTTCCCTTCTTTTTCAATTCACTGGGAGATAGCAACAAATGGAGCAGTTGAGTTGAATCTGATGGAAGCCACAATGTCAATGATGGCAATGTTTCCGTAACAGTCCTGCATTATCTATCTTTATATTTTAGGTCATTTCCGTACAGCTGCCTAACTAATACATATAACAGGAAAGGAAGAAAAATTATCAAATGACTTACAGATGTACTCTTTCTTCATCTTCCGATTTAGTAATCTTATTGGTCAAGAATAATCTATGCTAGTAGTACTCGTTTTACATGTAGTTACTTCAGAAAGCGTTGCTTATCAGTCATTCACAATTTGATGTCTGTGAATATAATCACAGATCCAAATAAATATTTCATTACATTAACAGAGCTCAGAGAATATTAAGAACTTAGATCGCAGACTATAGAGAACTTTCTTAAGAGCAGCCTTAGATGGATGGTCGATTTGGACAGCCATATATAGGCCATTCTTAGGTATCTGTGTGCCTGGAAGACAGCAACTGCCCAGAAAAAAACAAATGAGCAAAATCAAAAGTTAACTCTGACTGCCTTGCAGTTTTGATTAGTGACCCACTTGCATGCATTGTGTTTTTAGAACAGATCTCAAGTGTAAGGTAATGTAGGCCTCCAGGGCCTGATGAAAGCCATCAGGAAAACCTTGCTGCCTGGAAACCTTAGCCCACCCCAGCTCAGCCTAGGCCCTCATTCAGTGGACATATTATGCTGTATTCTCCATACCAGCATGAACAGTTTGAATGTAAAGAGGGACAAGGAGAGAGAGGAAGCAGCAGCAACAACAAAAACAATGAACTGAATGAAGAGATATCCACCAGACGCCTTATTACTGGAGGGAAATTCATATTGTCTTACTTACCTGACTTCTTACCTTGATTCTACTCCTCTCTATCATCTTCTCTATTTTAATAAAGATGGTCATTTTAGATGTCCTTTTTCAGTGACCTACAAAACCTTATCCTGATGAATATTAAAGAAAAGTTATTGCCTGAGGTGGTTGAAAGTATTTCAGTGCACTTCTGACAATGTTATGGAAATAGAATTCACAATTGTGCAACTGGAATGAAACAGCAGGCATACTATTCCATCCCAGTAGTGACATGTAATGTATTAATATGCTAAAATTCTCTAATATCAGCACATCATTTTGAAAGAATGTGGGTGCATGGTTGAACTATAAGCAAAATAAATTTTACCTAAAATATACAACGCTTTCACTCCTCCCCCACCCCAATCCTGGCTTGCTTTCTCTCTTCTGAAAGCATCTGTTATTGAAATAGCTTGCCAAAAATGTCACTGCCAGATTTTGCTGGACATGGGCTCTGATCATTTCCAAATGACAGAAAATCAGCTGTGGGATTTATGCTCTAAGTAATCATTAACCATGGGCCTTGCATTGACTGGGTGGAAAATATAATGTTCTTAATCTGCCTGATCTGCAAGGTCAAGCTGTGCCACATGCTGCCTGTTCCCAAGGATTCAATATCAGCTACAATGAGTGCAACAATAAGACAGATTTTGTCTTGAAAGATAACACATTCCTTTCCCGGTGGTTAGAAGTAGAAGCACCCGTGTGGATATTCTCCATGTTAGAAAGAAGACATCCGTATTACTTTTTTCATATTCATGAAAATCATGAGAATGTCTTCCCTCATGACATTAGTTTCATGAAATAAGGGAGATGAGTGTGCCAACATTAGTCAGCACAGAAATCACAATTTGCTTTATCTTATTTATCTTCTAATTCAGCATTTACTTTTAGGATATACTTATATATTCTCACTAGGTAAAACTATTTCCTAGATCTCCTTCATTATGTCCTCCAAATATTTATTAAGTTAATGTAATTAAAAACCTGGAATTTACCTAAAATTCTTATTTTAATGACTATTGCCAGCAAATATCAAGTGTCTCTAATTATTTTGTTGAAATTCAAATATTAACCTTTAAAAATGTAATGAATTAGGATATCTTGTTTCCCATCATCATGTAAGGAACTTAGAAGTGGCCACACCAAGCAAAAAGCTGAACAAATTGAAAACTCTTTTTAGATAGATTCATCAGAGAGGGAGGTCACAGGGCAAACTGCAACCTCCAAATTGGAAAAGCATTGACTGGTGAATACAGGGAATCACAAGTTACCTGAGCAAGGACCCACTAGGTAGAAACCTTCCTAGGACTGGAGGTTCAGTGTGGACGAGTCTGAGAAGTAAAACTCCCGTGGGACCCAGTCATAAACACTGCTGCCTACCCCTTAAATGAGTTTAACTCCCGGGTTAAACCCCATCCTCACATTGAATAACAGAGAAAAATCACCTCCTACTTCTATCAGGGAGAATAGGAAAAGAACCATTTTGAAATAAGTCAGAGCATTCAGTTCTTATAGGAGAAAGCACTTTAACTAAAGCCTAATCTGCTGGGGTTTTTATCAGAGCCTAATTTAACTGAGGGAAAGAAAATAACCAAGTCCAGCCCCCTCTAGCCTATTATCCGACCTAAGAGGAAGAAAAACAATAACAAGCCCCTCCCTTCCCTAAAAAACAAAGCCAGAAGCAAAGGTGAAGTCCCTAGTCCAGGGACACAGGCTCACCAAAAGATGAGACCTCATCATAGAACCAAAGAATGCTTCCCTTCCCTCCACATCTTACCACTTCCTTACTAAAGGCCTATCAACTGCAGTTCCTTTTACCCAGTACATTATGTCCATCTTTTGACAAAATATTACAACTTATCATAAATGGCAAAAACTAGTTTGAAGACACTGATCCAACATCAGAATCAATGTCAGTTATAGCTGGAATGTTGGAATTATCAGACTAAGAATTTTTTTAAAACTATGATTAATAGGCTAAGAGGTTTAAGAAAAAACTAGACAACATGCAAGAACAGATGGATAATTTAAGCAAAGGGATGGAAATTCTAAGAATCACAAAGAAGTGTTAAAAATTTTTTAAATGTTATAAGAAATGAAAACTACTTTTGGTAAGCTCATTAAGTAGACTAGATAAGGCTGAGAAAAAATCTGAATTTCCAAGCTTGAGAATATAACAACAGAAGCTTACACATCTGATAATCAAAGAAAAAAAAAGAGTGAAAAAAAAAAGAATATTCAAGAAGTATGATACAACTACAAAAGGAAACAGTATAACATATGTAATGAAAATACCAGGAGAAGAAAGAGAAAAAGCCAGAATGCCTGAGAATTTCTCTAAATCAATGCCAGACATCAGACCATGGATCCAAGAAGCTCAGAGGATACCAAGCAGGGTAAATGCCAAAAAATAAACTCCACCAAGACATATTACCTTCAAATTTCATAAAATCAAAGGCAAAAATACTTTGAAAGAGGAAAAGGATATCTTACCTGTAGTGGTGAAAGATAAGAATTCCATTCAAAGAAACAATGCAAGTAAGAAGAAAATGGAGTGAATGAAGCGTTTGAAATGCTGAAAGAGAGAGAGAGAGAGAAAAAAAAAACACCAACATAGAATTCTGTACCTATGAAATTATCCTTCAGAAATGAAGGAGAGGGATACCTGAGTGGCTCAGTCAGTTAAGCTCTTGATTCAACTTGATCTCAGGATCAGGTCTTGATCTCAGGATCTTCAGTTCAAGCCCCACACTGGGCTCACATTGATTGTGGAAACTACTTAAAAAAAAAAAAAAGTGAAAGATAAATATTTTCTCAAGCAATCAAAAATTGAGGAAATTTGTTGTTAGTAGGTGATCTACCTTACAAAAATATTACAAGAAGTTCTTCAGGGAGAGGAAAGGTAATATGAGTCAGAAAGTCAGATATACAAAAATAAGGGAAGGGCATCAGAGAAGCAATAAATGAAGGTAAAACAAAGCCTTTATTTTTCTTATTTTTAATGGATCTAATAGGTAGAAGTTTATTCAAAATAATAAAATGTATTTAATTGCTTACATATATGTGTGTATGCTTATATATGCATAAGGATATATAAAGATCTATAAGGTTATATAAGCATGTCTATATGTCTTTGTATGCTTAATGTATAAGTGAAATGAATGACGGCTGTGATACAAGGATGGGAGGGAAGAAATAGGAACATTTTGTTATTATAAGATGCTTGCACTACCCATGAAGTTGTATAATGTTATTTGAAAGTGGACTTGGAATAGTTGTAAATGTATATTATGAACTCTATAGCAACCACTGAAAAATATTTTCAAAGAAGCATAATTGATATACTAAGAAAGGAGAGAACATGGAATTAAGCAAACTGTTCAATTAAAACCAGAAAAGGCAGGAAAAAGTGTGGAGAAAAAAATAGGAATATAAAAGAAGAGTAAGTAAAAGACAGTGATTAATATCATAGATATGAACCTAACTACATCAATAATAACTTTAAATGTCAGCGGTCTAAATACACCAACTAAAAGAGATATAAGTGAAAGCATGCAGAAGCTGTTATTGCCAAATGTCAATGGAGAAAAAAGATCTGCAAGAAGACCAGAAGAAAACACCTCTTGGGTATATCAAACAAGATTTACTTGTCTAGAAGCTAGAAAGCAATTGGAACAATTAGTACATATAACAGAGAGGTCATGAATCTCTCTCTTACCGAGAGGTAGAAATTTAGGAATAATAACTTCTGTGATCGATTAAAGATGAAGCCTCATTCCTTTCCCTTTGAATGAGGACTAGTTTTAATGACTTTTTAAATTACCAATACAATATACAAGGGCTTCCAAGGCAAAGTCATTAGAAGGCTTGCACCTCCTGACAAAGCCTCTTGGAACACTCATTCTTAGAGCTCAGCTTCCACTGATCTGAGGAAAACCCCCAGCCTAGAGTTCTGGCTGAGTTCCCAGCTGACAGCCAGCTACAACTTGCCAGCTATGTGCATGAGCTGTTTTAGAAATGGATCTTCCAGTCCCAGCCCAGCCATTTCAACTGATGCTCACTGAGAAGAGATGAGCCACACTGCCAAGTCCTGCCCTAATGGCAGATTCATGAGTAAAATCAATGATTGTTGTTACTTTCAGCCACAAAGTTTTGGAATGGTTTGTTATGCAGCCATAAATAACTGGAATGACTTCTCAGTGAGCCTCCTTCTATAACCTTCTACTTCCAGACGGATGCATATACATGTAAAGCTAGAGTGATCCCCTATACCTCCTGGCCAGGATAACTGCTGCCGATATTTTCAGCTGGGTCAGGTTCACCTAGTCAACTTCAGAGTTATCCAAGGACAGTGAGCCATAGCCTACAGAATTAAAACAGTCATCAACTGTTAAGTAATCTGGGGAGTCACGCTTCTGGGCTTATTCCATAGTACCGGTCATAAATTCCCATTGATATGCATAATTTGGGGAATCTTCAAGTAAAGCAGAATTATCACCAAAGATTTGCCTTCATTGAAGCCAAGCCATGAGACCTCATTCACTATGATCTTCAAGTTTAGCCCCTCACTTTTAGTCATCACTTTAGGTACTTTAAAACCTACTTTAAATACAGAGCACTCAATGACTTGCTGTTTTATCCACGAGCAGGCCTTTCATGGGGGAAACCAAGGAATAGTACAGAGATGAGGCAACAAAAAACAGATCTTTCATACCAAACTATCACATCTAAAAATTGATCATTTTCCTTGGGCATTATTCTACCATGACTCACTAATACTCTTATGCATTCAACATCACCTCTTCAGACTGGCTGTTCCAAAGACCAACTTTCAAGAGACATGATTGTGCAAAGCTACATAAAAACCAAATTGTGTGAAAGATTTGTAAACCTTTCTGTAGCTCATAAACTTATTTAGCTTAATTAGTTGCTCTTCCATGACTAGCATCTTTTCCATTAAAGAAGAGTTTGTTGATTTGGACTCTCTTGATCAAGAGAAAAAAGGATCTAGATTTTCTAGTTAGATTCTCACCTTAACTATCATTGTCACTTTTCAATAAGTTGAGGTTTGACACCTGGGACATCTGATCTGATGATCTAGAGAGGGAGAAGTAACATCTTAGCTGAACTACTCCAAATAAGTAGTGTAGACAGTATTAATATACTACTCATTATGAGCTGGAAATTCTTTTAAATGTATTAGGTGGTTAACTCAACAAACTGTTGGGTTAAGTTCTATTATTATTCCCATTTCATAGATGAGGAATTGAGGCACAAATATACCAATGAAACGGCTGTCATGTGGATATTTATCAGAACTGGAACAGGAACAGAGGCAGTTTAGCTTTAAATTCTATGTTCTTAATCTCTACTCTTAGGATTCTATTGAAAGGTGAACATGTGTCTGGGAACTGTGAAACTTGTATCAGTTTGCATGTGTATGTGTGCTGTATGTGAAAGAGAAAGAGAGACAAAGAAGGATGGGAAGTTTTGAGTGATTATCAAAAAAGAAAGGGAAAGATAAAGATAATGTACTCATGGATTGTAGGCCACACCCCTAAACTTGTTATCTCAAGCATTTTCTGGATATGATAAAATCTTTTTTTTTTTAAGATTTTATTTATTTGACAGACAGAGATCACAAGTAGGCAGAGAGGCAGGCAGATAGAGAAGGGGGAGGCAGGCTCCCCGCTGAGCAGAGAGCCCGATGTGGGGCTCGATCCCAGGACCCTGAGATCATGACCCAAGCTGAAGGCAGAGGCTTAACCCACCGAGCCACCCAGGTGCCCCTGGATATGATAAAATCTTATAAACTATATGTGTTGCTTTCTTGGGAAGAAGACAGGGAAACACCATTATCATCAAAGAATATTTTTTGAGGACTTACTCCATGCTAAGTGCTGTAGGTATAAGGCAGTTTGCAGTTTGCGAGTGCATTCTCCAAAATGTCTTACAAACTAGGTAGAAACCAAACCACAAAGTGAATTCCAAATCTGCTAAGTGCCAAGGCAAGGTAAATTTTAGGTGCTGCAGGGCTGCAGCAATTTAGGAAATTTAGGGAGGTGGGTCAGGTAGAGGTAAAAAGCTAAGAAATCATTTGGGGATGTGAATCCATCAAGGCCTGTGTGGGGTGGCCCCTTTTTAGTCTGGCTTGCTAAAACAAAGCCCAGAGAAGCAAGCGCCTTGGAAGCAGCCAGCACCAAGGAGAGTGCCAGACAGGCCAGCCATCCAAATGAGAGTTCCTCAACCCCTTGGTGTCTTGGCATGGTCCCATAAACAACAGTTGACTATTGCCAGGAAAAAGCTCAGGAAACCCCACCAGACCCCTGGGGAAGATTAAGTGGCTTCTTTCCAAGAAAGCTCAGAATGTAGTTCTTATTTCACCCCTCCGTGAGAAACATGAATTCTCCCAGACAGTAATGGTCTCCCGTCTTTTTAAATCTGCTTGTTAGCAGCTTAGAATTGATAATGAAAAACCAGTTGTCTTGAACCTTTCTACAAATGTAAAGGAATGGAAATATTAGTTTTATGTAACATTCCTGTTGATTATAGCATATCCATTAGCAGAAGGATTATGGCTTGTTCAATCTTTCTGCTTTTTGGTGTAACTAGCTTTTTTAAAAAATTCCTTTTCCATAGTACTAGTGAAAAGCACGAGAAAAAGTATAAAATAAAAAAAATTTTAATTAGTGCTTAAATAAAAACAATTTCAAACAGATGAACCAAAGAAGAGAAGAAAGAAGCCCTAATAAAGCTAGACACACACACGCACACACACACACACACACACACACACACACACAAACACAGAGGCATCTAGATCATCACATACCCAAACAAAATCATATACATTATTTTGAAATATTTTGCCAGATTTATAGAATTTCTTGTAAGCATATAGTACATAAAATGAGGACAAAGTCGTAAGGTGAGTTCCAAATTTTAGTGAGAATTCAGCTATCACCTCAAAACACAGTATCAAGTGTGGGAATAATGAAAAGTTGGTAAGGGAAGGAAATAAATTGAGGTGAATGTTTGGTCAGCTAGCATTATCTCAGTCTTGATTGCTGGAACACACTCATAGCTCCTGGCAGCTTTGTCAATCTAAGCTTACAGACTTTGCATATAAATGTATGATTTTCACTAATAGAAGGGGATGGTGTGCACTGATGTGGTACAGTGTTTTTCTCCACTAGTAAACAAATTGGTGATTTTTAAAAAGGATCCTATACTGCTCAACTCTTTCATTCGTACAAAATGAGACATAGTCCTTTGGAATACAGTAATACTAAGGTGAGCAACAAAACTGAAGTAATTTAACTGCCATTTGGACACTCAACTACTGACTTTTCCAGAACCTAGAGATAAAGTTTGCATATGAACCTACACCCTGGAAAATGCACTAAGAACCAAGAAAAGAAATAAATTTAGGTATACAAAGCACTCTTTAAGCCTAAGGTATTCTTGAACACTTGATCTTTTATTAATGACTATGTTTTGAGTATAGCAGTTAGATAGAAAAATACACCACCTGTTAAGCGCTTAGTTGCAAAAAAAAAAAAGCACTTAGTTCCTTACATGCACCACATTTATACAAGAACAATAATTGTTCTTTCAGATTGAAGCTATAGCTGGGTTCTTGAAAGGGTGGAAAATCTGGCTGGGAGTATAAGGTTCTCCCTCTCTCTCTTTCTGATATATATTAAAGAGGTAATGCAAATGTTAGAAAGTTTTGAATTAAGGAGTTTTAAAAAAATGAATCCATCAGATTTCATTTTTTTCTTAGCACTATTCATCCAATATCATAGATCAAATTAATTGTATCCTAGTATACTAAATAGGTCTCTTAATTCTTTACTTTGGAATTGTCCATATCTTTTGTTCTCTTCAGTAGTTCTACATTTATTCCTCAATAAAATTTGACTATGCATTCAGGGCCAAGGGATATAGAAAGACAAAATACATAATAACTTCCTATATATTCTTAGATTGATAGTATAATTAATAAAAGCCGTGTCAGAGAAACTAGGCGGTACACCAGAGGCAGATTAATGATATTTACTTATTTGTTACTTTTAAAATATCTTCAGCATTTTGAGGGTGGCTGTTTTATCTTCTTCTTTGTTTCCTTTTTATTAAATAGCCACTGATATTTTTTTAATGCTGGATAAGTAAGTCATGGGTCTGGAGTTAGAACTGAGTCTGTATTCAGGCTCTGCCTCTTTGTTGACATCTTACTTCAAAATTGGGGTTAATTTTAGGGAAGTATGTAATGTGTCTCATTCTGTTTTTCAGCTCTGTAACATCAAGATAATAATGCTGACTTGTTTCATAAGATAGATGCAAAAACATTACCCTTAAAAATATCTGTAGATTTTAAGTAATCTTGAAAAATCGACAACTACTATTGATATATCATGTATATCATAATATATATTATTGATAACATATCATATACATTATATGATAATATATATATCATAAGTTATTAATATGTATCATAATTGCCAACTGATGTTTATTGGATGATAGCTTTTATACAGTAAGATTGCAAAGACATAAATTTAAATCTTGTTGGAGAGAGAAGAGATACACAAAAAGGTATACTTAATACATATTAGATAGCTAGAGAACCAAATAATATGAAGGCAATAAGTAATGTTGATTTCAAAGTAGAGGATCATTGCCTCCTTCAGTGCATTCTGGAAAATTCTGTTGGGAATGCTAGGAGGTAAACTGGGCCTTGAAGTAAGATTAGGGTCTGGAAAAATGAAGAGGATAAAGGACACTTTTGACAAGTAAAGAGGCAGAAACAGTGTCAGAAATTTGGGGATTTTCAGTGTGTATATTGAACTACAAGGACATCAACTTGAGTAGACTATGGATGCTTTATATGTGGTATGATTAGAAAATGAAGTTAAAAGTAGTACACATTGTCGGAAATGTAGAGAATCTTGAATGCTGAGCTAATGACTTATTAAATTGTCATAATGGGAATTACAGGCTTTCTGAATAACTGCTGTGAACAATTAACTCAATCATCTGTGAAGACCCTATTTCCAAATAAGGTCACATTCATAGGTACTGGGGGTTGGGACCTCAACATCTTTAGTGAGGACACAGTTCAATCCATGATAGCATCCAATTACTTTCCATGTATATAGAGACAGTTGGAAATGAATCACTTCTGATTCCAAAGTAATCTACAGCTACAGAGAAAATTCAGTTTTCCTGTCTTCATTAGGTCATTTCTTCACTCAACTTCATTAGTATCCATTCTTAAATTAAATCTCTTATCCAAAATTAAACCTCTTTATCCAAATGATTGCTAAATGAAACATACAAAATCTTCAAGGTGGTGTGTCAAGTGTAGAACCATTCCATGGATGAAAAGCATTTGCTGCCATAGGGTTAAAAGAAGAGTTCACAGGATGTGATGATGGTATTTATATTTTGTAAGGCCAGATACATACAATGCCATCCATTTGAGTTATGCTGCTTTTCCATGTCAAAGACTGCCATGAATTTTATATTTTGTTGTGTCTGACCCCAAAAAGCAAAATGGCTCCAGTTTCTTGTGCCACACTTGTAGGGACATTCTTGATTTCTCTCCACAGTTGTTATAGATAAAAGATACAGCATTACAACTGAAGGTACCTCATGATAGCATGCTGTAACAGGAATAATAAGCTGATCAGCCTTCAAAAGTCAGAAATGACTACCACAGGAAAATGGCTGGCCAGAGTTATTATCTAAACAATCAAAATAGTTAAGTGTGAGACATGGAGTATTAAGCCTAATAGCCCTTTTCTGATTCAGCACTTGCATAATGGTTTATTGTTATCTTTTCTGCACTAGCTCATCAAGCAAATTGTTGATGACTTCTTTAATGGGTAAGTCCATGACATAGCCATAACCAGTCACATCTTGGCATTCTTAAAATACAAAATTTGAGACATCTTATTTTTTAGCCCTTTGAAATAATTGGAAGAGTTTGGTTTATATTTGCAGAGTAAGTACTTTGATGAAAGTCATTGAATAAATACTATCTCATCATTTCCCATCAATGTCAGGGTAAAACTAACAGGCACCTATTATATGGTAGAAGGCCCTTACGGAAGAGCAGTAGAGTCAGGTGAAGTGGAAAGATTATGATCTCAAGTGCCAGATTAGATCTGGGTTTGAGTATTGGTAGAGGTATTTGCTAAGCTGGTAAGCTCAGAGCTATACTCTGAATATGAAAAATAAAGCAATGCCTCCATTGTAGAATCGTTGTGAGGACAAAGTGACATAGATATGGAAAATGCTAGAGCAGTGATAATCATAGGTAGGAATTCAGTCAGTGGCAGTTATTACTGTTCTGAAAAGAATGAGTCACACTGAATTTTTTCCCCTTTTCAGTTTGACATGACAATATTTTTGGAAAAGTGTATTGAGAAGCTCTTCCTGAATCTCTGATTTTTCATGTATTTCTCTGGTGGTTTAGTTGCTCTTATCATATCCATGGCCTGGCTTCTTGAAAGAAAATGACAATGTGTTTTCAGTAAACTAGTATATTAGTTCACTTTTGTTTTTCAGTTTGTAATTCCTAGGTCAGGTTCCCCAGCTTAAACTCTGAGAAGAGGATTCACATACAAGAGAGTATTAAGTTACCCCAGGAAAAAAACAGTCAGGGGTTGTCATAAGACACAAATGTAGAGAGAAGAAGCTAGGAAGGGTGCCATGTCAGGCAAAAATCCCATGTAGTGTGGCTCCAGGCAGAAACCCCTGGAGAACTCTAGAATATACACTGGGCCTTGGAGATATTCTCACCTTTGATAAGGATGCTGGGCTTTCCTACTTCTTTACCAATCAATCTTTGACTAAGGCAGCAGGGGCTAGTGGTATAAGGAACGCAAGGGGGTCTGGAAACTTCTACAGTGTTTATTGCAAATATAGCCTGCAAAAACTAACAGAAACCATTTCCTGTGGATGTCTATACTACTTTTTTTTTTCTTTTGGAATGCCTATAGAGCACTTTTATAAACACACACACAGATGGGGACTACAATTCCTTGGTTTCTACAACGTCTTCAACTTCTACAATTACAACTTCTATTTCCACTTCAGAAATTAGAAAAATGAAGTATGAGGTCAGATATTGCATAATGTCAGATCTGGGAGAAGAAGTGACAGAGTTATTTCTGACAGAATAACTCTTCTGATTGCTCTCAAAAGTTTTCTTTATCTCTAGCGGGAATTATAATATCTAACACTAGTCGTGGAAAAACATAACAGACAACACCGAAAAATGTGAAGCAAACTAAGGTGATTTATTAAATATATGTAGAGATAATACTAAACTTTTGTCATCATAACATAATTTCTCTCTAAATAGAAGTGATTTACTGAATGGCCTGTTATTTCTAAGACTGTTAATAATGCAACAACTAATACATCAAGAAGAAAGATTTACATTTGCTAAATCTTATAACCAAATAATTTTATTTTTGGCAAAATACTAACCTCAGGAGGGCCTTTGTTCAAATCCTTGTGAAAGCTTGCTTTTTCTGTAATGTTGTCTCTGAGTTTGTGAAGGTAACTGATTCTTTCTTGTCTTAGGTATTTTGTTTCAAACACAGAATAATTTATCTAATAATTAATAAATTAACCACTCTTGTAGAATTGTCAAAACTGATGTTCTACGATCTTGCAACATCCTAGGCTCTCCCCCTGAAAAGGAAAACAGAATGAGAGATAGTAAAACCTGGAATCACAGAGATACTGGCATTTTAGGCAAGGTGAACAGGACTTTGTCTCTGCAATTATGTGTGTCTTGTATTTTTCCTCTTTGCTATTTTTTCTTTTGTTCAGGATTATATATATAACTTCTCCCTCTAGATCACTGTAATGAATTATTAAGTGCTTTCAATTCCCATCATTCCCTTTTCCCAGCTACCACCAAATTAATCTTCCTTAAGTGTGCCTTCAAACACATCTTTCCTTGGCACTAAAACCTTCAGTGGCTCCCCACTGCTTACCTTGTGGCTCCCTCACATTTAAGGTTTTCTATGATGAAGTCCTCTAAGCTCTTCTTTCAGACTTACATTTAACTTCCTTTTGTTCCAGCTATTTAAATAGTATACGATACAATCTGGTCTTTCCCACCTCTCTGCGTTTGTTCTTCCTAAATTGTCTCCACTTTCATCACTGTTGAAATTGTATCCAGCCAATAATACCCCAAAATGAGATTGTTTCTGAATTGTGGTTTTTATTGGGGTTTTTAAAAAATGATTTTCTGTACTTGCTAAGATTTCTACAATGAGTATTTGCTTTTTTTTTTTTTTAAGATTTTATTTATTTACTTGAGGGAGAACAAGAGTGAACAAAAGCACAGAGAGAGAGAGAAAAGCAAACTCCCCTCTGAGCAGAGAGCCTGATCAATCCCAGGACCCTGAGATCATGCATGACCCCAGCCAAAGGCAAACATTTAACCTACTGAACCACCCAGGTGCCCCAAGTATGTGTTTTTTAATATTCAGATAAACAATAAAATTTACAAATAATATTAATCTTTTAAGAACTATCTCCTGTATCACTCACTTCCCGCGACCTTCATTTGTCCTCTCAATCAGTCCATTTCCCTTCTGCTCTCTTAACACTGCCTGCCTCCCACTCTCATCATCGCCCCCATGCCCTTTCCTGCATGGCCTCTTGTGCCGCACCCCTGCACCAGGAGGCCCTCTGTCCTCCATGCTGCATTACAGAGCCTGTGCATTTCCTCTTCATCATTGGAAGGTGAGTGGCTTCAGGCTTCTCTTCTGCTATAGCATTTGATTTATTCTAAATGGGCAGCATTTAGCTCTCATGCTGGTTTTTAGCTAAATGTGAATAAAAGAGAAGATTCTTAGAAGACCCTTGATTTATACAATTTCCAGGAAATAGCTTTACAAATGTAACATTTTTATGCCTAGTGAAAGCATAAATCAAGAAAAGGATCCCAAATCTTCTCCAAAGAAAAACCCTAATGTTGGGCTCCGGTATTGGTCTTCCTACTAGATTCCGCTACACTGGCTCTGTAATACTGGCCCAATTACTTTTGATACTGCAGATATTCATTTGTAAAAGAAAGATAACAGTAGCAACTATTATTCAGCATTATAGAGAGGATTAAATGAGTTGATACATTTAAAGCCCTGAGACCAGTACCTGTCATGTGGTAAAGTTTCCATAAATACTAGCTACTATTACCAGGAATAACCTTGCCCTACGTCATCATAGCATGTGTTATAGGTTATCAAATCAAGGCAAAACATTAACACTGAACCAAGATTTCCTAAGCTTATGTAATCGGGGCATTTCTTGGTGCTTATATCCTGTCAAATATAACTTGCAAAATTTAATGCTGACATTTTATAGAATAAAAAGAGGAAAAAAACTCTCCATATTTTATGGAACTTGACTAAATGACTCTCCACCATCGACAGTTATGGGCATGGTCCTTTTTC
Source organism: Lutra lutra (assembly GCF_902655055.1). Taxonomy (NCBI): domain Eukaryota; kingdom Metazoa; phylum Chordata; class Mammalia; order Carnivora; family Mustelidae; genus Lutra; species Lutra lutra. The sequence continues at coordinate 37,745,150 of NC_062282.1, read as the reverse complement.
CTTCTGAATTAGAATACCTTTATTATCTTTGCTGATTATAAATATGATAAAAGCTCATTGTAAAATAATTTAACAATACAAATTTGTGTAAAGTGGTAGATAAAAATATGCCATGCAAAACTAAGTGTATAACAGTATGTCTGTAAACTCGCATGTACCCAGACAGTTCTAAACATTTTTTGTGGCCTATTCCCCAGTTTTCTTTCCTCTTAATTAATTATATATCATTACCATCTCTCTATGTCAGTGCAAATGCATCTACGTCATTCTTTTTAATGGCTGCATGTTCATTAAATAAATGACCAATATTGTATTGATAGACAGTGAGGACATTATCCAGCTGTTTGTAGCTATAAGCAATGCAGTAAACATCCTTTCACTTAGATTTTTTGGTGCACTTTTCAGTGAATTCCTTGGGACAGATTCTAGTATTGGACCTGATGGATCAAAGGGCATGCACATTTAAAATGTTAATAGACAAGCCAAATTGCCTTCTGGAAAATTGGACCAATTAGCACCTCTAGCAACAATGTATGGAAGTCTCCATTTTTCCACTTTTGATCACATCGGATATTATCATTATCACTAACTTTGCAAATCTGATTATTAGGTAGTCTTCTATTTTAATGGATCATCTGCATTTTTTCTTTTGCAAAAGGCCCAATTAATTCTCTGTTCTGTAGTCAGAATATTAACCCTAAGGGAATACAGGTTGAATGTTTTAATTGCTCTGGATATGTTTGTTTTAGTAATTAATTCAAATCCCTACCTCCCATAAACAGAAATGCATTTTAGGGAGTATTTGCATTTATTTTTCCACTTAGTATTCTTAAAATTTGCTCAAGCATTGTGCTGTCTCTTTGATTCCTGCAACACCATCCCCCATTCTGTCAAGATAATGATACTCTTGATGATGGCAAAGGAATCCCAAGAACACAGCATTTGCATCTGAGATGTAATATTGTTAATATAAAAAAACTGTTACCTCCTTTCATTTACAGGGCATGTGAGGCTGGAATATGGCAAAGGAAATTCTGACCAAGTCGAATATCTAGAGAATATTCCCGTTTCTATTTGTAATGAGGTACATAAACACAAATGATGTTAGGATTCAAGCTTAAAGGATTAGAAATGTTTTAAAAACAGTTGTCAGACTTATGTGAAACACCTGGGGAAATGTAGAATATTTTTTGCCTGAAGATTTCTAACATTAGTACTGCAAAAATATTATGAACTCTTATCTTTGTCTAAAAATCTGCACTCTATAAAAGCAACCTAATTATAGATGATCTGTCACTAAGTTTAAGATATAGTTTTAGTTAATTCCCTTCTATCTGTTACTTGAATTTTGTGGCAATATATGTATTAAGGATGGGAAAGCAGGAACTTTGAATTGTATTAGTGACTCTATTAGTTATTGATTTGGAGGCCCGCAGTAGTTACACAAACTTTATCCCCAAACTTTCTTCATCTCCATAGTGAGAGAATTAAACTACATATTATTGAAGGTATATTGAGTTGTATCATGTTACCATATCACGGTGCCATTTCACCATGATGGTTTTAGAGGAAAGTGTTCAAGAATACACTTTCACATAATTTAGGAGCACTTGGGTGGCACGGTCAACTCAGCGTCCCAACTCTTGGTTTCAGCTCAGGTTGTGATCTCAGGGTCGTGAGATCCAGCCCTGTGCCTGGCTCCACACTCAGCATGGAGTCTGCTTGACATTCTCTATTTCTCTCTCTCTCTCTCTCTCTCCCTTCCACTGCCCCTCCAGGTCCTGCTCTCTCTCTCTCTCTCTCCAATAAATAAACAAATCCTTAAAAAGACAAATAATAAATAATTTTAGACTGAAAATAAAAAGTTAGAACCATAACAGAACAGCTATATCCTTATACCTGGAGTAAGCTTTTCTAACATTTTAAATCTTTTTTTTTTAAAAGATTTTATTTATTTGACAGAGAGAGATCACAAGTAGACAGAGAGGCAGGCAGAGAGAAAGGGAGGGAAGCAGGCTCCCTGCTGAGGAGAGAGCCCGATGCGGGACTCGATCCCAGGACCCTGAGATCATGACCTGAGCCGAAGGCAGCGGCTCAACCCACTGAGCCACCCAGGCGCCCCAAAATCTTTAAAATTTTAACCAAAATCCTCCTTTAAAAGGTCTGAAACAGAGAGGAAGATTTTCATGTTCTTATTTTATGCTTCCTTGAACAGTTTTATTTTTTTCTAACTATGCACATTTTTCCTTATTTAAAAATGTCAACTGAGATTATATACATGGTAAAATTGTAGGGTTTTTAAAATTTTGTTCTTTATATATGTTATATTCAAAAAATTTAATACAACTTAATTATTTTTCTATTCATTTTTATTCTTTTTCAATTTTTTATTTAAATTTCAGTTAATTACCATACAGTGTAATATTGGGTTTTGGTGTAGAATTCAGTGATTCATCACTTACATACAATGCCCAGTGCTCATCACAAGGGCCCTCCTTAATACCCATCACCCATTTAACCCATTCCCCCTGCCCACCTCCCCTCCAGTAACCCTCATTTTGTTCTCTATAGTTAAGAGCTGTTTTATGGTTTGCTTCCTTTTCCCCTCTACATTCATCTGTTTTGTTTCTTAAATACCATGTATGAGTGAAACCATATGGTATTTGTCTTTCTCTGGCTGACATATTTTGCTTAGCATAATACTCTCTAGCTCCATCCATGTTGTTGCAATTGGCAAGACTTAATTCTTTTTGATGGCCGAGTAATATTGCATTGTATGTATATATACATATATATATACATACATACACCACAACTTCTTTATCCATTCATCAGTTGAGGGACACTTGGGATCTTTCTATAATTTGGCTATTGTTGATAATGCTGCTATAAACATCAGGGTGCACATATCCTTTGAATCAGTATTTTTGTATTCTTTGGGTAAATACCTAGTAGTGCAATTGCTGGGTGTAGGGTAGTCCTATTTTTAACTTTCTGAGAAAACTCCATACTGTTTTCTAGAGTGGCTGTGCCAACATTCCCACCAACAGGGTAAGAGGGTTCCCCTTTCTCCACATCCTCACCAACACCTATTGTTTCCTGTGCTATTAGTTTTAGCCATTCTGGCAGGTGGGAGTTGATACCTCATTGTATTTTTTATTTGTATTTCCCTGATGGTAAGTGATGTTGAGCATCTTTTTGTTTCTGTGGGCCTGCATGTCTTCTTTGGAAAATTGTCTTTTCCATATCTTCTGCCCATCTTTTAACTGGATTATTTGTTTTTTGGATGTTGAGTTTTATAAGTTCTTTATGTATTTTGGATACTAACCTTTTATCGGATCTGTCATTTGCAAATATTTTCTCCCATTCTGTAGGTTGTCTTTTAGTTTTGTTGATTGTTTCCTTTGCTGTGCAGAAGCTTTTTATCTTGATGAAGTCCCAGTGGTTTATTTTTGCTTTTGTTTCCCTTGCTTCAGGAGACATATTTGGAAAGATGTCCCCATGGCTGATGTCAAAGAGCATATTTACTGAATGCGCTTTCCTCCAGGATTTTGATGGATTCCTGTCTCACATTTAGGTCTTTTATCCATTTTGAACTGATTTTTCTATATGGCATAAGAAGTGGTCAAAAACTAATGAAACTTTAAATTCTTTTATGGAGAGATTTGTATACATATAAAGAATAGGAGCATTCTCTGAAGTGGCGTGATGCCAAGACTCCTAGAATGAAATCCAAGAACCTGGTATTACGGTTTCTCCTCTGCTTACCCTCGGACCTCAGGAAGGTTCCTGGCTGCCTTCCTTCTTTAACTTAGCATCATCTTTATTAAACAGCTCTCCAGTGATGAAGCTTTAGAAGTTCATATTCTTGTGGGGACTTTCAGACAATAGATTATAACAACAATATGATAAACCACCAGTTTACACTTAGCAGCTGCTTCTTATTAAATCCTTGATCACAGATGGCTTTACTGAACATTTTTTTTTTTTTTTTGGACTTAGGTGAAAAGTATTTTCTTACTTTATTAGATTCTTTTTTTTAAAAGATTTTATTTATTTATTTATTTATCTGAGAGAGAGAGAAAGAGAGAGAGCATAAGCAGGCAGAGTGGCAGGCAGAGGCAGAGAGAGAAGCAGGCTCCCTGCTGAGCAAGAAGTCTGATGTGGGACTCAATCCCAGGACCCTGGGATCATGACCTGAGTGGAAGGCAGAGGCTTAATCCACTGAGCCACCCAGGCATCCCTATTTATTGTATTCTTAATGAGCTTATTGTTCACCTATTCTTGTGTGTGTAAGAGAGAGACTGAAAGAGATTCTTGTGATTACATCTTTGCCCCTAATCAAACCTTATGAGAACAAAGGAAGGGGGAACGTACTGAGCCCTACCTGGGGGGTCAGGGAAGGCTCTCCTAGCTGAGGCTTGAAGGATGATGAGTAGACATGACAGCAGTGATAAGATTCTTTCTCAGCTTGAAATCCACCTTTCTATACTCTGCTTTGCAAGGCTGGGACTAGAACTCTGAAAACAACAGTTTTCTTTTGCCAGCTGGCTCCCTGTTAGTTTTTGCCAATGGGGAGCCGGAAGGAAATTGGAAAGCAGGAGGGGAGATAGGATGTGAGCCTGTATTTACTTGCTGTTACTGTCAGGGTCTCCCCAGACAACTCCTTCACCCTGGCAACAGGAGTTGTTTGCGATCTCTAGCTGTTTTTTTGGCATTCCAAGAACCAGCTTGATTGTGATTCCTAAGAGATACCAGGAGCAACCTAAAAGTGCACCTTCTCAGGGGGCTCAATCGTTGGCCAGCCCCCACACACCTCTGGTACACCAGCATCTCTCCTCACAGACCTGAGTCCATGAGGTTCCTCCTACGAACTGCTGAGTTCTGTGAACTCAACTCAAGCCCCATCCCTCTCTTGGTTCTTCCCAAGAAGCTGCTAACTTTGTCCACCATCCCTCTTAAACCATTCAACATCTATTTATGTCATTTATATTAAGTTCTTTTGGTTGAAATACCTACTGAGATTTTGATTTTCCCTACTGGAGCTTGAGTAACTTCTGTGGGGGAAAGACTGGGACTCAAAACAACAACAACAAAAAAAATGCTAGGACTCAAAATATCAGAATGATCTGTTTATCTACATAAAACTGAGTTCAGTATAAACAATCACTTCCAGCTTTAAATTTTCAAATTCAGACATATATAGATAATTTTGTTATGAAGATGACTTTTGCCGTAAGAGTAGCTGAGCAGCTCATTTTTGGATAGCTTAAATTAGGGAGCAGTAAGAAAGTATAAACATTCAGAGAAAATCTTCAGGCTTCATGCTATCAATTAAACCAGAAACTTTATGTGGTAATGTAGCCTCTAAAGTTTTTAGAGTGGTGGCATAAGTGCAAATGTCCTATTATTTTGAGTGGCTTGAATGAAATTGGAGTGAAGATGCTGAACGCTCTAGTATCCCCAGCAGAAGAACTTAGAGTGGATGAACAGTTGTCCATTATCACTCCAGGAGAGGCTGTCTTCTTTCTTCTACCAGTTTTCACAAAAAGAAATGTAAATACTCCTGGAGAGTTTTAGACATTAGGCTAATGCCTTTTTAGATCCCGAGAATGGAAGACCAAGAAGAAGGTCAAAAAAACAAAACACTACAAAACCCATATTATAGATTTATTAAGTCTTCAAAAACTTTTTAGTATACACTCAAGACCTCTATTCTCCTAATGTTGCCGACCAATTGAAGTGGCCATCATAGCTAATAAGCTGATATGAATTGGTACTTTCGAAGGAGATCCTGCCTTTGGGAAAGACCTCTATGTGCTTAGTAAGGTAATAAGTTCAAGGGAAACCTAGCTGAGACACTCCAATGATTTCAACACAGTTTAAATTTAATAAAATAGGTGTGAAATGCTCTTAATAAGTGCTCTTAAGCCAGGCTTCCTCAGCCTGATATTTAGAAGTTTAAAGTGGAAAAGCATTTTCCAATGCAACAAAACATGAGGTAGGGTCAAGAGTAATATATATGAAACCAGCCTGAGCACTGGTTTAAAGTTGATAATGTGTTACAATGATAAAGGAGCACACTCTATAATTACAGCAGGTGCTTTCATTTCCTGTTTGTTAGTTTGACACTAAGCTCCTTCCTCTAAGTGTCCCCCATTGTTTCATAGTCATTTGTTGGACAAGGAATAGTTCAAGGATTTTATTTTTTTATGAGAATAAGTTTATCAGGGATTGTTTTTGAGATTCTGAATTCATTTTTCATTGACCATTTCAGAATGTGATTAATCTGACTACATATATGATTAAATAAATTCGGCAAAGACAGATTCTATAAATAAGATCTTGTAGTGGTTTGAACTTAAGTTCTGAGATGTTATAAAAATGTTTTCATTTTACATAGTTTTGAATTTTTAGTCTGAATTTCTGATTTAATAGGTGAGTCTCTTCCATTCTTCTCATTTTTCTTTTTAATCTTACAGATACACTAAAAGAATAGGGATTTTTAAAAATAAAAATCTTTGTTCTAAGTATGAAGTGAGTCAGTGAGTCAGTATCTAGTGAAATTAGGGCTTCTGGACTCCTAAACTATTTCTTCGTATCTAATCTTCAGCATCTTCTCACTGTTCTGCATTTTAATTCTCAGCTTAGAAAGAATTTTTTTTTTTTTTAATTTGACAGAGAGGTCACAAGTAGGCAGAGAGGCAGGCAGAGAGAGAGGGGGGAAGCAGGCTCCCCGCTGAGCAGAGAGCCTGATGTGGGGCTCGATCCCAGGACCCTGGGATCATGACCTGAGCTGAAGGCAGAGGCTTTAACCCACTGAGCCACCCAGGTGCCCTAGAAAGAATATTTTTAAAAGGGTGCCCTTACTCACTTAAAAATATTCAAATACATTGATTTCTTCCATTTCCAATTTTTATTATTGGATTGGACAAAGTTATGACAGACTGACTGCCTGAGCAATGACCAACTTGGTAGAGAGATTATCTCAAAGCCACAGTAACCGGAAAACGTCCTTGTATTTCCAGGTCAGATCAGTGTATCAGTGTGGGGGCTTAGACAGAAGAAAATTAAAGAATGGGCAAGACTTACCAATGACAAAGGTAGGAGGACCTTCTAGGTAGGAGGACCACAGTACTACTGGCTCTGATAGACCTTGCCATGCAGATACCTTAAGCGACCTTTTCTACCTAGATCCTAAATTGAAGAAGAAATTTGTCCAGAGATAACTTCAAAGGGATGTTAAATGAAAATAATACTGGTGCGGGGATTTGGAGAACTGATCTAATTTGTTCTTAGCTGCCAACCAGCTACCAGCAGTATGACCTGAGGAAAGTTATTCTCACTCTTTGTGACTCATTTTTTTTTTTTCTCCATTAGATGGGAATTCACATTTTTTTAATTTGTTATATTTATAGTTAAGGCCTTTTGTGAAAAAGCATTTATAAACATTTGAAAAGTTAAAATTCAGGGGGAGATGAACCATGAAAGACTGTGGACTCTGAGAAACAAACTGAGGGTTTTGGAGGGGAGAGGGATGGGGGGTTGGGTGAGCCTGGAGGTGGGTATTAAGGAGGGCACCTGTTGCATGGAGCACTGGGTGCCGTGCATAAACAATGAATCTTGGAACACTAAAAAAATAAAATAAAATAAAATGAGAGGCTTCATATTAAAAAAAGAAGAAGAAAAGTTAAAATTCTATGTTGACCCAAAGCATTATTAACCAAGCAATCATCACTATTATTTGAATTATTATTAGCATTGTATACTTTGTTAACTAGTAAAAAGAATAAGTAATAATACATGTCTTGTAATATAAACACAGATACTTTAAAAGACAACATGGGTTATGTAAAAATATGGGGTAAAATATACATGCTAACAAAAATGAAAACAATTTCCAAAAATTAAAAAAAAAAGAATTCTGTACAGGTGAGGTAATTATAATTATAAACTTATGAAGTAGTTAAGCATCCTTTACCACCCCTTCCCTTTTTAAAGCATCTAAACGGGGAGATTTTAATGAACCCTATGTACCTGATTATAAGGACTCCAAGCCAAGAGTATAAAATTAAGACAGCTACCTTATTTTGGAGAAAAAAGTAATGTAGCAATTCCAAGTGTCCCCCCACTCCCCCACTAATATGAGACCTTGCTCCCCACAGCACTCTGTACCCAGTTTTGGGGGAAAGGTGTCTTCTATCTGGCCAGTCCTGTCATCTATTATGGTTTCTTCTTACAATGCAGACATGTCATTGACTGACATCTACTTACAGTTGAAGAGACAAGTCCCAAAGGAGCAGCTCGCTGCTCACATTTGGAGACAGGACTCTCATTCAGGTTAAAGTGGAAACTATGTGCTAACACAGGACTGCTGAACGCTGATCTTGAATTAGTTCAAATGAATATACTTTGTCCACATTCCCACAGTTGCTTCCATGTAAAAATCACTTTTATAATAAGCTCCTTTCATTAAAACACAGCCTGATCATATAATCTTGCAAAGGAAAGCTCTTCTAACCCCTGGTCTAAAATATAAAAGCAAGACGAAAGGATGGGCTCTCTGCTGTGATCACGTTCAGGACATTTGCAAGGGCGAAGGGTGAACTAGATCCTGGGAGCACGACTGCTCTGCGCCAAAAATTCTAGGTAGTGTCCCTGAGCCTCGAAATGGTCAGCTGGCAGGTTGTACGCCATCCACACCGCTTCTCCCACATGTCCCCTTGTTCCGTGAAAATGCGGATCCACTCCACATCAAAGTACCTGCTGTAGGCCAAGATCTCCCGATCACCATCCAGGTGCAAATCGTCCTCATTGAACATCTTAATTTTTTCTTCATAATTTGGGTGTTTATTCTTGCATATAGTTGTTACATCTGTCCAGGAGTAGTTTCTTCCTTTTTGGATCTCTCCTAATCCCAGATCATTCAATTTGTCAGCATCCAGCTTCCAGTAAAGAACATTGAGCCCGCTCAGCTGCTTCAGGAAGTCGACCAGGTGGCCGGGCTGTGCATGGTCCTCAGCGGCCTTGTTTATGGACTAGGCCTGCACCTGTGGCCGGGCCACAGCTCTGCAAGCACCTGCCTGCCCCTTGGTCTGCCCCAGCCTGCTGACCTTTTGTCAGCCACTACAAGAGGGGCTGAAGCAGAGCCCATCTTTTACCCTTTATGTCACAGGCTAACTGAAAATTGACCAATGCAGTTGGCAAAATGCAAGTGACCTAGGACTTCTTCCTGTGTGGAAGTCACATTTTGAAGACTTTATGGGCTACTCCTTGAAGACTGGTTCTCAATAAACTAAAGGGAAGAGAAAAGAACATAAAATATTCTTTTTCCTTTTAATGATGTATGACTTTTGAGCCTAAAGTCTCCTTAAAATCCTGTTTTGAGTATCAGATATTAAATAGTACCTTTTCTTTGTATTTTTTAGGCATCCTAATTTTACCACCTCTATCATACACTGATGCCTTTTGTTGATCATGTACGTGGAAAGAGAAGAAAGAAAAATAAATTGTTTTTCAAACCATTCCTGGATTCCTGTTATTTATCACCACTCTATATATTAATCTCTATTATCTATTCATCTGTCTGTCCTCTTATTGCTTATCTGTCAATCTGTGTGGCCATAATACATAGAAACACCCTTGAGTTCATACACATGCAAAAAGACACTTCTGAAATATTTTTCAGCAAACACTAATAACTTCTTTTTCTTGTGTGATGGAGATACTTTTGGAGATACTTTGCCGCCTTCTTTGCCCTTTTATAAATTGACCAAATTTCTTTTCATATAGAAAGGATATATAACTTTTACAAAAGCTATTTTTCTTAAAAATGAACTAAAATAATTTTTGTCATTGGTTACCTGGAATAGTAACAATAGAACCCACCTCGTAGTGTTGTGATGAGGATTAAATGAAATTATAGGCATGAGGTGCATCTTAGGACCTCCTGTGGTATATTGGTGACACTTCTGTATTATTATTTTAGTCCCTCTTTCCTAATCATCTGTAATAATTATGGACATTGTACTTGTTATACACATCCAAAATCTCAATGTATTTTCTGGAATTGCTGGAAAATATCATCTTTCATAAAACAAATTTCAGCAGTAGTTTGAAATTTTGTATCTGAAATAAATTGAAGATAACTTAGCCATTAAAATAGACCCCAAAAAAGCAATTTAGTAGAGGATAAGGTAATACTTCACAGAAAAGGAATAAGTCAATTTAAATAAATTCAAGAGACAGTTTAAAGAAATTTAAAAATCTAATTGTAAAAGGAAAAAAATCTAATGTAAGTACATATATGTTCTTCCTCTTCTATCTACACTTATAGTAAACAGTATATTATGAAAAACTTCAAACTCATTTTGGCATGCATATTTTCTGGTAAAATGGAAATATAACCATTTCAATGTAAATTTGTTAAGAAACCATCAAAACAAAACTATAAGTGCTCAAGACTGAAGTAAGGTAGTGTGAAGGGATTGCGTCCAAAAATTCTTCTAAAGACTTTTTGTTGTTGTTGTTCCAGTAGTGATCCCCAATGTAAAGCAACAGAAAGATGTGTGTACACTGATGCTTGGCCATAAAATTTTTGACTCATATAATTCTGGATATAATTTTTAAATTCCCTTTTTTATTTGCTTTATCTGTTTAACTTTTGTTCAAGTACTCTCATACCTGATTTCCCATGTATTTTCATAAAGTTTGGGTAACTTTCTCTACTCCAAAATTTTTCCATAGGAATTAATTCCTCTATTAACTCAATCCTTAAAGACTGAACTGCTCTGATGTCAACTGTTTATTAATACATGGTTTGCAAACTCAAGTCAAGTACAAACATTCCAGCTAAGGCAGAGTTCTGTGTCTTCTTCTTTTGCTTGGACATAAGAAATGCAAGCATAAAATTCAGTGGTCTCTGAGAAAGAAATGAGTTAACTCTCAGATCCATTGTTAATGGTCTAGTCCTAAAGGGGGGATCTGGTGGACCCGCATCCTCTGTGGACTTCCTTTTCAGTACTTTGGATCTCTTATCAATTATGAGGTTGCACAGGAGGGGCACAAAAATTATTTACTGTCAAAATAAATTACATTCCTTGAACTAGAATTTTTTCTTATGGGTGGTTTTACTCTGATTATTTGAAGGTAGTCTATAATTTTCTCTTTTTAATTTACAGACCTACATTTTGGTTACATTTTATGAAATGACTAAATGAAAGCACCTTTGATAGGACCTGGGACACTAAAGACACTCAAGAGTTGTTAGTTTTCTTACCTTTTTTCTACACTGAGAAGATTAATATACACTGCTCACTTTGTTAATGTAAATCTAATGAATTTTTTGGGTCACGATATTGAAAAGAGCCAAATATATACTTAGTCATTCAGAGGAAAAAGGAAGCTTTCTAATTCCTGGGCCATGAATTTCCCATTAACATTTTAATTCTTTAATCCATAGAGGAAGCTATGGCTGGCTAATAATATAATACAAAGTTTACCTATAAATCTTCTGAAAAACACATTGCATATCTCATAAAGGTATAGTCATATTTTAAAAGTAAAATGAGAACTTGTTTTATGTATAACATCCTGTAATGACATGAGGATTTTAAAATGAACAATTATTTTTATTACTCTCTTATTAATTTTAAGGTGGACCTCTGAGTTAAAATATTCAGATATGGTCAGTAGGATCATCTGATGAAAAACGAAAGGGTAGAGCTTATGTTTTCATCGTTGCTATTTCAGAAACCCCAGCATTTCAAAGGTTTATTATTCAAACCCCCTTGCTTTTGTTTCCACAGAGTAACAAAGATACATCTGAAAATCAATGAAAACCACTATTTCTCTTTTGCCATTGTACTCTGAATACAAATGATTACAAGAATGTTTTTTCTTTTTTCTTAGGCAAGCTTATGCTTTTAGAATTGAGAAGGTACTGACATACAAAAACGAAGGAAGTGGTGTTGGAAACTTCCTCAGAGAATGAAGTTTATTAAAATAACATAATATAATAGAGCAGAAAGATTCTGTTAAAAACTGGTGTGGTTGGCTTTAGGTAACATTGCTATTAAAAGGAAATCTTTTTTCATATTTCTCAGCCCACAGCATGTATAAAATTAACAGTAAAAAGAAGAACTCAGAATGAAAAAAAAATGTTAAAAATATATCTTGATAAAACAGTCCCTTTCCCCTGCATAACTTGTAAATTAGCCATGGGAACCTCCCACCTGTACCAAACTCTCATTCTGAAAGTATACCATCAGTCTTCCCTTGAGCTTCCCACGGTTTTCATATCTCGTTTAAAATTTCCTTTACCCACATCTTTTCTCCCTATCATTCATTCTTTCCTAATATCCTCAGTTGGCAGTGAATACCATTTTACAAAATTAATAAAGTAAATGAACAAATGCAACAATGAAGGACACTGTAAATACTTGACAGAGTAGAAATAATTTCTATTGTAATTCTAATTTAGGGTCTCTGCATTGATATTATATCCCGGACTTTATCTTTGACCCTCTTGCTCCTCAGAGTGTGCTCCTTGGACCACAACCTTACACCATGGTAGGAGCTTGTTGGAAATGCAAATTTTCAGTCCTTATGCAGACCTATTAGATTGTAATCTGCATTTTAACCGAATCTCCAGTCGTTTCATTGGCTCATTAAAATTTGAAAAAATCCTGCCCAGCCTACACAGAAAACAATATCAAAACCGGTCCTTATGTTACTTGAGGTTAACTGAAACTACAGACAAGCTTTTAAAACATTTTAATGTTTAAATTCAGTAAAATTACCTTTTAATATTACTAAAATCATGTTGGATAACATAGCCAAATTGGACTGACTCATTCAATTTTTTTTTTTTTAAGATTTTATTGATTTATTTGTCAGAGAGAGAGAGAGGGAGAGAGAGCAAGCACAGGCAGACAGAATGGCAGGCAGAGGCAGAAGCAGGCTCCCCGCCGAGCAAGGAGCCCGATGCGGGACTCGATCCCAGGACGCTGGGATCATGACCTGAGCCGAAGGCAGCTGCTTAACCAACTGAGCCACTCAGGCGTCCCTCATTCAATTTTTAATTAAAATTTTTTTTCACTTCAAGATGCTGTCCAATTTCCTATTTCCCATTAGATATCAGCCATTAGGTATCTCTATTAGATATATCTCTATTTCCATTAAATATCTCAGAAATCTGAGAGAATGTATACTACTACACTGACCCATTTGTGTTACACCACTTTGGTGGGGCTGGGAAATTCAGGTTCTTTTAGTCTTCCAATCTCTCCATTTGCAATATCCAGTGACTTTTTCAGATATCTCCAATTCTTAGTTTCTTTTACATTTCTCTGGCCACAAGTCCGGTCTTGCCCCTAACAATGCTCTTGGCATCCATCCAGTCTCTGCTGCTTCCACCGAGCTTCCTAAAAATAGAATTTCCTAAAGCAGGTTCACAGGAAAACCCATTCTATACTGTATTAGTGAGAATGACTTCCCCACAGTGTTCAGTGGGCAAGCGTGTTTAGGAATGCTTGATAAAGTACGAGAGGATTCTTTACCAGCAGTGGGTCATACTTTGAATAACACTACACTAGAGCATAGTTCTCAATCTGGGAAAGATTAGATACTAAAAACCCTCAAAACTAATCCTTGACCCCAGCTTTCACAGGCTTATGGTCATTTGGTAATCATCAATGAGCGAGATGTAGAAGGTGTTTTCAAACATCATTTGACCAGAGAACCTTTTTTTTTCCACAGAGCATCTACTGGAGCTCTGTACCATGTTTTAGAAAATGCAATTAGAAAAGCCTGCTTTCTACATATTCTGCTTTGGACTTAAAACGTCTTCCCACTGCCTATCACATTAAATTCAGAAATCTGTTTTTTGTTTTGTTTTGTTTTGTTTTCCCCCCCTCTTTCCCCCTTTAGGACTTATTTGATCTTATTCTGCTCTGTTATCCTACCTACCCAAAATTATGCTCCCTGGCTTTACCACACTCAGAGTTATCCATCAGAAAGGCTTCTTGCCGCACCTTCTCCCACCTACATAAACCATACAAAGCCCTACTCCCCAAGCATTTGCTCACAACATTCTCCCTCCAGAGAAGGAACTTTCAACATACCACTCAAATCTAAAGCATTTAAGGCCCAGATAAGTTTCAGACTTCTCTGCCTTACAGTGAACTTTCCAAAAGTAAACAAAGAAAAAAACAGGATTTCTGTGAAAGTGATTTATTAAGACAGTGCAGGAAAAAGTGGGCAGGTGAGGAAAAAAGGGGACCCAGGGTGAGAAGGGAGCAAGCATGGCCACCGTATGGAGTGAAGTCCCATAGAGTGTCAATTGGGCTCAGCCTTGCAGGGGAGGTCTAGAGAGAGTGTTGTGACACCTCTGAACTGTCTCATCCTGGGCCTGGTTGGTGGGGAGGGGCAAAACTGTGCAAGTATTCTCAGCTTCCCTCTAACTGAGACACCAGGGAGCTGGCGGCTGGGAATGTAGGCACACAGAGCCTATGAGTACAAAACTGGTAGTGCATTGCGATCAGAGATAGCTATGCAGCTGTCGTATCAGCTACAACTTCCTGGACCATCTCTATAACCCTGTGGCTCTCTGTTGATTAAAGCCTCACTAAACCTGTGTTGATTAAAGCCTCACTAAACACTAAACTAGTGTTATCTAGTTTTGCACTTTTTTGCTCTCCATGTACCTGTATGTATTTTTCTATGTTCAGGGAGTTTGTAAACTCTTCCCAAGCAATGCCTAAGCATGATAATTCCCTTGTAATTGTGCATTCCCAAGCAAACTCATTTATTATCTAGGAAACATATTACCAAACAAAAATTGGGCTTTGCTTATCAAGAATATGAGGGTAATAGTGACATGACTCCAGCACACATTGTCTAACAGGAGAAGCAAGGTAGAAGCTGGGATTCCAGTTGGGTCAGTGTTGAAGGAAAGATGATTATTTTTTACCACTAAGTAGAACTTGAACTAGATGATACTTTACAAATGGGTTCATTTTCCTTGATATTTGGATCATGATAAGATATAATCTCTTTTTCTGTTAGAAAAATCAGCAAGATTACATGATAGTTTGATGTGAGGCACCTGGGCGGTTCAGTTGGTTAAGGTGGGACTCTTGATTTCATCTCAGTTCATGATCTGAGAGTCATTAAACCAAGACTCTCATTGGGCCTTGGGCTTTGGGCTGGAGCCTGCTTAAGATCCTCTCTCTCTCTCTCTCTCTCTCTGTCCCTCACCCTCCCCTCAAAGTAAATAGATAGGCAGACAGATAGATAGATAGATAGATAAATTGATGTGAATTGAGCTGACAATGCAATTTGGAAAAATGATATATGAGTCAGTAGATTCATATCACCACTAAAAACATTCACGACTTTATTGTCTTTTTCTCTAACGGGGTTGATGGTAATTTTTTTTTTTTTTGCTACTCTATCTTTGTTTTGAGGGTTAAATGAGATAATAATTTATAATAGGACTTTATAAATCATAAAGCACTGTTTCCATTTTAGCAATCATAGTAGGTACATTATGCAAATAAATAGAATAGTTGTAGTAGTTACTCAAGTGCAAAACAATGTTAGAATCCAGTTAAATCCTTTTTAGAAGCCAAAAAGCTTTTAGCGAACTCAAAATTCTAAGCTGATTTTCATTTATTTAAGATTTTTATAACTAGAAAATATTATAGCATATAATCACTGTGTGAATGATAGGTTGCTGCTTAAAAGCTCAGAGTTGGAAATCTGCATGTTTCAAATTGTGCTGCCTTCCCATATCATTTCTTTTTCCATCATTAAGGCAGCTTTAGCATGAGAGGCTCAAAATTGCCAATTAATTAAAACTGTTGCCCAGTTTCCTTCAGCTGCGCATGTAACCCTGATTGAGCTCTGCAGCTGGGTGAACGCAACCCTGGAATACCAATCTCATCTCATAATTGGTTGCACAGCGTTGAACCTCTCAAATATGCAGTCTGATGTGCCAAACAAAGACCAGAAAGCCTCAGTTTTCCTAGATTTTTTTGGCATATAGACTTATATCACATTTAATCTTTTGGAGAGCTCTTTGAAATGAACATTTGGGACAAGTATTCTAGATTTTGACTTTCTCTGTTTCATATTGGAAACATCCTTCCTCTAGGTGCCCCAGAGACGACATCAAAATAGTGCTGCTGATCAGGATTTTCTGGCTCACTGCTAATCAGGGCCAAGAGAAAAGAAACCAGCGAAGGCTTCTGAGCGGTTCCTGGGCACGGTGTGCAAGTCTTGAGCAGTAAGCTTTGCAGTGAGCTCTAATTCCATGGTAGCCATCCCTCTCAAGGAAAGACAGCATCCTTAAGCTTCATTAGCGAAAACTGGATTACCTATTAACCTGAATTTTCTGCAGCTTGAATGTCACATTCAATTCTTGGCCCAGAGAATCTGATAAGTTACCTTTTAGTGAACATTTGTATCATGCCAGAAACTATATCACGCTATATGCTTTTTCTCATTTGATCCTTACATTAATTCCAGAAATAGGAGCAATTTTGATCCCACTTCCAATTATAGAAAATGAGTTTGGAGAGTATAGTAATTTCTCATCTTCATCTAGGTTTCCCTAAAGCAGAACCAGAGATAAGAATTCTAGGCCAAGTGGTTTACTAAGAAAGTACTTCCAGGAGAAACCAAGAGATAAGTGTGAGAAGCAGAGCAGGGAAGTAGAGAGATCCAGAAAGGAAGAAACTTGACAGAGTCTCAGAGGTGACTTCAGCCTATGAGCTCAGGGGAGCTCCGGAGTGTGAGGTAAGCCTCAAGGTTACCCAACTCTGAAGCGAGGGAACTCAATCTTTCATACCTCCGCACTGAGCAGTAATTTGTGGAGGCTCATCCTAGGGGGATGTGAACTCCTAGGTACTTTTTATTTCAGGGAAAGCAGGTTTCTAAAGTCTCAGGATGTTCCAGGATGGGAAAAAATGGGGTTGCTACTGGTAATTGGAAGAGGAGTGGTAACTCAACGTTGAGGTTGTGGTAACTCAACAAAGCTGAGGAGCAGTAACTCAATGAAGGAGTGGTAACTCAACCAACATTATCCTATGCAGTCACATAGCAAAAATGCAGCGAGGCTGAGATTTCAAACAAGCGCTCTCTGACTCTAAAACTTGGGAAATTTCATCACTATCCTGAATGTCAGACAAAAGTGATCTGAAGAGTGGGCAATCAAGGTAATGGGGGTTCTGTAACTTGTGTCCCAGAGCAGTTGTTGACAAAAGTTAACCATAAATATCCTAAAGTAGGGAAGATTAGAGAGAGAAAGTTGTTTTGAGTTAGTTTGAGGGCTATGAAGCCCTTGGAGGTAAGAGTTTTGAACTAGGTTGTTTCTAAAAGAAGATGGAAATTAAAGGGTATAAACTCAGGGAAATATTTGAAGCTTGATATAAGGAAGACTTTTAGGACAATAGGACTTCTCTAGTAATGGAATCAGCTGTTTCTACATAGAAAAAGTTTGCCATACTTCACATTTTCGGATGGTCCTAATATCATCAGTCAAAGAGAGTCATTGCAATGAAAATTGGGTTAAGAGATTGGCTTCTAGAGGCCTTTGATTTTCTAAAATGAGGACATAATTTGGAGAAGCTGTTTGACTTGTTCTGTTGTCATTCCCGGTCATAAATGTTATGGTGCTATTATAAATGTACCCCTTTGTTTTAATGCAAAACATCGAGTGTGCTACCTTCCATTTGAAATATGAAATTTAAAAGGAGTCAATTGCCCTGCCTCCCAGCCTCCCCCCCCATCACCTTTCCCATCACATCTGTTCCTTTGTAATAAAATGAGTCAGGAGACAGGATGACTGCTGCGTTAGGGAACTGAGTATGTGCGAATGTCCTCTAAATTGCTTAGGATAAATCTGAACTTCATGAAATTGAAGCAAGATGATTGTAAAATAGAGTTTAAAGGGAACTAAATATCGCCACAGAGAATGTGGCTACAAAATTGAGTCAAAACAACTCAAAATAACTAATCTGGTACAGACAAGTTCAATAATTAATAATCCCACTTCAGAGGAAACTGTTTGTAGGCTATCCACAAGTATTTTTACTTACGCTTTTAAGTTTTTCAAAGCCTGACACTGAAGGTCTTAAATTATTCAAATTCTATGTATTTATTTTAAAAACATTGAAAATCCTGAGAACGATTTCTTTGTTCCAGAAAGAGTTTCTCTTTTTCTTTTCAAATAAAATGTCACACCTAAATAGTCAATTATCAAGAACATTATTGGTGGTTAACCAACTCATCAGAATCAATTTTTACCTTTTAGTACCGCTTCAGGATAAGCAGAGGGAAGTGCAGAATTGAATAATTAACCAGGAGCATGCAGATGAAAAGCTTCTGTGTTTTCCTTTAATAAAGACAATTATCAAGGTTTTCTCAGTGACAGATTTGATTCTGATTGGAGATTTTTATTTCCTTAACCTCTCTGCCTTTTACTCTGTTTCTCTCTTATTTTCTATGCCTCTCTCTCTCTGTTCTTACCTTGCTTTCTATGTTACTTAAGGAAGAAAAACTCTAATGAAAGGATGCTTAGTTTTCTGTTCCCTAATGGAAAACACAGGTAAGCAGATTGGTGGAGACAGTTAGTGTGAATAGCAATATCTGGGAGGGGTTTTGTTGTTGTTGTTTAAGTAAAAATATGGTACTTTTGGGCAAGTCCCCATCTAATAAATGGATGCCTAGCTCTTTGAAGAATCCTCTCTTCCAAGAAGTTAGTGGATAAGATTTCCTATATTTTGTAAAGCAGGTTATACCTAACTTTTTTTTTTTTTTTACTGAACATTATGTTTTAGATTCATCCATGTTAATAAACATAGATGTAATTAATTTGTTTTGACTGCTGTGAAATATTCCCTCCCTCGTGTGACTGTATCACAATGTAGTCATCCATTTTCAAGGTAATGAAACATTAGGTTGTTTCTACTTTGTCTTTATTGACAAGGCTACAGAGACTTTCTTTTATACGCCTCCGCATGCACAGGTTGGTTTCCCAATGCTTAGGACAGGATTTTCTCCATCTAAACTAAATGGTGCCATATTGATCCCCAGTGGGCCCCACTGACTTAGCACTCTTATGCTTGATGTAAGTAGGGAACAGAAACCAGTGTGTGAGTGAAATGTCCTTTGTGAGTTAATACTGTAATGTGCGTTAGTCAAGGAGATAACATGGAAAGATGGACTTCAAATGGCAAGACAAATGTTCTATTATAGATAATACTCTCAGTAGCGTAATTTAGTATATAACCTAATTATAAAGATGTTTTGAACATCCATGGTGGTAGGCAAAAAACACAATAAAAACCATGAAACTGAGGGGAATTTTATGAAGACTGGGAAAAAAGTGAGCTAGACTCTTCATGTTGGCCTTTGAGAAGCTGTATTATTCCCTTTCTAAAAGTATTTCTGCTTTTTTGTATATAGGTCTATGGCTTATTTATTTTTATGTTATTTGATATCTTTCTGTATCAATCAGGCTCTTGCCTAATTTCTTCTTCTAGGGTCATAATTCCTATTGTACAGTCAGAATCAACAACACTTTTTCAATTTAATATGTATTTATTGAATACGTATTAAGGACTACTCTAGGGCCTCAAGATTTGGCAGTGAGCAAGACAGAGATGCTCCTTGCATACAGAGACTTATAGTTTAATGTGGGGAAAAAGACAGTAAAAAAGAGAACACAGTAACTTCAAGTACTATTAAGAGTATGAAGGAATTGGGGCTCCTGGGCGTTGAGTTGGTTAAGCATACAATTCCTGATTTTAACTCAGATCATGATCTCAGGGTGGTGAGATTGAGCCCTACATTGGCTCTGTGATGGGCTGGGAACCTGCTTAAGATTCTTTCTTTCCCTCTCCCTCTGTCCCTCCCCCCGCCCCCCTAACCCAGTGACACATGTGGGCACTCTCTCTTTCTCTAAAAAAAAAAGGTGTGAAGAAACTAGAAGAGTGACTTCAGGGTCTAGGGTTCATCGACAACACATTTATTATGAATATCTTCCATATAACAATGACATGGAATCAGTTCTTAACCAATTTTGTTCAGTGTGCAAGGTACTAGAGGATAGAGGTTTTAAGCTTTTGAATTTGACTTTAGATGGCCTAACAATATTATTCATATGAGGACTTTTGATATCATCAGCTGCTCATATCAGGAAAATTATTACTGCAGTAATTTTATATTTATGGTGTAATAGATAAACCACATAGATATTTCAAGAAAGAAATTTATAATACAGCAGAAGAGATCACAGACCAAACATAAAAAGTTACCAGAATCCAAAGTAGCAATTGGTGGTTCTCTACTGGGAGAGGTATACCCTGAGAACTAAAGGAGTTCAGAAAAACACTTTGGGGTTGTCAAGAAAGAATTCCACCAGGTGTGATTTAAGTTTGAAGATTGATTGCTGTTTGACATTGAGATTGTCAACTTGGATCTGTGTGGCATTATAATTCTCTATGAAATTAATTCATTTACTCTAGCAGCTTTTCTCTTCTTGCCCCAGATTTCCTTCTGAATTAATTGGACTTCCATCTGGCATTTGCTTATTAGGCCTGATCTCTTGCCTGGCACGACCTTCAGTTGTTCTTTTCTTGTCTCTTCCTATTCTTCTGGTTTTTTTACTTCTTTCTATTGGGGGTGGGTGGGTCTGGAATTCCTCTGTGCCTGGAATCACCTGCAAGCTGCCAGGTTCATCCTAAAATAGCCTCTCCCTTCTTTCTATTACTTGCCACAGAGATAAACAATGTGTAGAAAAGGAGTCACACAAAGGAAAACAAAATCATAGTGATTTTCTCAGACTCAGAAAGAAAAAAAAAAAAACTGTTGGCAGCAATCTTCTTTCAGAGTTCCATTCTCAACAGCTACCTTGACAAGTTTCCTTCAATTTCATTTTATTTTGCTTTAAAGTAAAGCAGAACAAAATAGAAGGACAAACAAGTTGTATTGCACTGACGATTCAGAAGCACACTTTTATGAGGAAGAAGGTGAGTTTGGAAGTTAGTCTAAGGAAAAATGAAAAGAAAAAAGGGATATACTAGAGATTCCACATAAAGGAAAAGAATGAATAAAATTGTGAGAACAGAATATGCAGAATTCTAAATAATAGCAACAGGGTCTAGTACAGGAGCATCCAAGATTTTTCTAGAAGAACTGTGACTACCTTTCAACATAAGATTGTTTCAGGAACTAATTTTCAAAAAAAAAAAAAAAAAAAAAAACCAATGTAGATTCTCAGGTATTTACTCAATATATTTATGAAGTCTGGGTAATACAGCCATCGTTGCAGAACTGAGATAAAGATCTGAATTTCTGCCACTGAACAGTTTGTGGTCCAGAGTGGAGACAGACATTCAGACAAACGACGATGGTAGAATATGACTGTTAGCTAAGGCAGCTCGGAGCTGGGCAAGAGCGCCATGGAAGCAGGTTCTACTTAAGTTTTCTCTGGGTAATTAATGTTTTATATCTAGGGTGGTTTTAGATGCTTTTGCCATCTTTTCAGTTTGACATTATAATTCAAATTTCAAAGTTAGGTTCATTGATCTTCGAACCTTTAAAGAATTCTTTTTGCTACAAAATGGGATCCAGTGACTTTCCCTTTCCTTCACCCTCCTTAAATCTTCTGTTTTTCACAGCTGCCTTCTACCCTATTCTGATTTCTCTCCTTAGACCCAGATCTCTCACTCCTTTCTCCTGGTTTTATGTTCTAGGCATGGAGACAGGGTGTCCTTTTCTTTTTCACTGCTCTCCTCTACCCAGCTCTAGGGCCTAGAGTGGGGTTCTGCTCCGAGAAGGCTTGTTGACAAAATGCCGGAAGTGTCTAAAGCCGCCCCAGAGAGATGGTGTTATTGCAATACTATCTTCTTATGGATTTCAGAAAGAAATCAAGGGAACTGATTAAACAGAGAATGTATTTGTACTGCGGAATCACCTCCCTGAGAATCAGTGGGAAGTAAATTACAGGAAGGAATCCTGCAGGGAAAGTTGTTCTTGATTAGACATCACTCTCACTGACCGCTCAAAGGGAAGCCCAGGGCTCAGCAGTGGTACATTTTCACACAAAGCACAGGAACCACGTGAATTAGCGCTGACGGAAAAATAACTTGTTAAAGGAACTGGTTTGGGATTCTATTTTAGCAAGAACAGGAAGTCTAATGATTCATTCAAGGGTCGATATTTTTGAAGGGAAATACAAACCTATCATGTGGGAGAATGCTTCCCAAGCAGTAGTTCTCTGTAGGTGTACTGATATATATATAAAAATATTTTAAATTGCCATTTACTTTTAACTGTTCTCAGTACAATATTCTTATATAAATGTGCATGGCTATAAAAAAATGTACAAAGTAAAATGTTAAATTTCCCCTCTATTCTTCCCCTCCAAGGTAACTTTCATTAACTGGTTTGTATCATTCCTGTTTTCCATTTCTCCAGATATGCCATGTATAATGGATTTTAAAAATATGTAGAGATGAGATCATACTAAATTTGTATTGCTCTGTAATTTTTTTTTCACTTAACATCCTTTGTTTAGATCACCAAGCTGGAGATAGAAATTTAACTATACTAATTTATACTGAATAAATTCAAATTCAGAGCAGAGTAGCCTGGGCTAAATTATGGGTTCTGTTGGGCCCATTTTCAAAGAAGTAATTGAGTCTCAAGTGGGGAATTCATTTGGTGTTTGGTATTTGAAATAACTTAAAACATGAATAGAGAATGGTTAATCATGGAACCCAATACAGAGGAAGCACTTAATAAATACTTGTTCAATTGTATTCAATCAATTTCTCTTAGTCTGCTGTTACAAGTGAATAGTAGAGTTCTCTTAGTTAATCTGTCTACATACTGTAAGATATCAGCATCTGAATCTGCCTTATTTTATCAATTAGTCTATAAATATTTATTGATTGCTTACTGTAGTCTGTCAACGAAACTCAGCCACTATGATGAATCTTTTCTACATCAGAATTTTTGAAGGTGGGAAGGAATTCTCAAATCAATAATATGATCAATAATAATAAGCTGTTACATTTGTAGAGTACTTTGCTGTTTACAAGACACTTTCACATAGCCTCATCCCACTTAACACTCAAAAACAGCTGTGGGAGTCTGGTATCATTCCCATTTTATAGAGAAAGAAAGCGAGCCTCTGGTAGTAATTGATCAGCCCAAGCTGCTGAACACAGAAAAGTGAAAAAGCTGGGACTCAAACTTCCTTACTTCAAGTTCAGATTTCCTCTGGTATATTTCTTCTCGTTACAAAAGTTATTACCCTACGGGACAAACTCATTAAAAATAAAAATATTGGGCGCCTGGGTGGCTCAGTGGGTTAAGCCGTTGCCTTCGGCTCAGGTCATGATCTCAGGGTCCTGGGATCGAGTCCCGCATCGGGCTCTCTGCTCAGCAGGGAGCCTGCTTCCCTTCCTCTCTCTCTGCCTGCCTCTCTGCCTACTTATGATCTCTGTCTGTCAAATAAATAAATAAAATCTTTAAAAATAAATAAATAAATAAAAATATCAATGGATAAGGGAGACGTGGTCCATATATACTACGGAGTATTATGCCTCCATCAGAAAGGATGAATCCCCAACTTTTGTAGCAACATGGACGGGACTGGAAGAGATTATGCTGAGTGAAATAACTCCAACAAAGAGTCAATTATCTTATGGTTTCGCTTATTTGTGGAGCATAAGAAATAACACGGAGGACATGGGGAGATGGAAAGAAGAGAATTGGGGGAAATTGGAGGGGGAGATGAACCATGAGAGACTATGGACTCTGAAAAACAATCTGAGGGTTTTGGAGGGGCGGGGGGGTGGGAAGTTGGGTGAGCCTGGTGGTCGGTATGATGGAGGACACGTATTGCATGGAGCACTGGGTGTGGTAAATAAACAATGAATTCTGGAACACTGAAAAGAAATTTAAAAAATAAATAAAAAAAAATCAATTCATATCTGAAGGGCTGTTTATATAAAGTGGGAAAGATGGTCTCTGTTGGTGTCAAAAATAACAATTTGGTACATTCTGAGGATACATGTACATTCAACCAGTAGTATATTCAAACCCACCGGTTCTCAATATACATTCTTTGGACTAGGAGGATCAGCATCCCCCAGGAACTCGCTAGAAGAGGAAGGTCCCCACCCTAGCTCTACTGAACCAGGATCTGTTTGGGAGCTAGAAATCTGATTTTAATAAACCCTCTAGACTATCCTAATGCACATTAAAATTTGAGAACCATAGTTCTTTCCAGTGAACTGAAGGAAGATAAAGAAATTGTTAATCAAGTCCAAACAACAACCATTTTGAATCTTCCTGCTGAAACATACTCCTATTGAGGTACAAAGATGTACCTCCTATAGCGATCAAAGGACAGCTTTCTCACTTGAAATGCAAGCAACTGCTCTCTGATACAGGTCAGAGCTTATTGCTTCCAGGTATAGTAGTGAGATTTCATTTCCCTTAATGTATCCTCTATATTCTGGCTGTTGCAAAAAGTTTTTTTGACACCTCCACAATATATTTCTCTATTAATTCCCATTTCCCACATAAGAGTATGAAGTACTTTTGTGCCTTTCACTGATTTAACACTCCAACCTTAAAAAAAAGACAACAAACAAAACAATAAAAATAATATTTTCTAAATCTTAAATACACTTTAGATAACAGTGGTTATCTAATCAAAAGTAACCATCTTGCTTTTTGATGTTTACTTTTGAAGAGTGTTATGGACTGAATGTCTGTTTCCACAAAATTCCTATGTTGTAATCCTACCCTACAATGAGATGGTAGGGAGTGGGACCTTCGAAAGGTAATTAGGATTAGATGAGATCGTGAGATGTAGTCTTCATGAATGAGATTACTGCCCTTGTAAGAGTCAAAAGAGACCTGCTTCCCCTCTGATCTCTCTACCATATTCAGATGCAAGAAGTTGGCCATCTGCAACCTGGAAGAGGATCCTTACCAGAACTTAACCAGACTGGTCCTCTCCCTGATCTCAGAGGATTTCCAGCCACTGGAACTGGGAGAAACAAATTTCTGTTGTTTATAAGTGACCAAGTCGAAGGCCATTTGTTACAGCAAGACAAAGCGACTAAGACAGCAAGTACCTCATAAGCACATAATTAAAATGTGTGGAGGGGAGGCATAAAAGACAAGAGAATCAGGTCAGAGTTAGGTAACTATTTAAAACTTTTTTCACATCATGTTAAGGTTTGAAGTATTCTTGAATGTGGTTTACTGCGGCAGGGACCTGAGATTTAATTCACATCATCCTTGGGTGGCTCAGCATCTACCTCAGAAAGTTCTTGGGGATTCTCCCAGCTATGCAACCATCAATGTAATGTAAAAATAATGTGGGGAAAAGAGTCTGTTGTTAGTTTTTCTATTAAGTTAGAGGAGTTTCAAGTTATTGCATGAAAAGATTGTCACCCAAAGAAAATGTTGAGTGAATTAATGACCAAATCTATAAGAAGCAGGGTTTTGACCACCACTTTTTTTTGACCACCATACTTTTTTCTATGGAAATTAACAAATATGTGTAGTCCACAAAAACTTCGATGTGCTTTTAATAAAAAATTACTGGGATTTATTTTTAAAAGCAGTTTTAGGTTCACAGCAAAGCTGAGGGGAAAGTACAGTGAGTTTCCTCATACCTCCTGTCCCCACACATACACAAACTGCCCAACTATCCATTTCCTTCACTATAGTGGTACACTTAGATCATAATCGATATACCCATATTGACACATCATAATCACCCAGAGTTCATAGTTTACATTAGGGTTCATTCTTGGTACAGTCTAGAAACTTGGACAAATGTCTAATGGCATGTATCCATCTTTGCAGTATCATACAGTAGTGTTTTCCTTCCCTAAAAATCCTGTGCCGTTTATTCATCCCTCCTTCCCCCCCCACCCAAACTTGACAATCATTTATCTTTTTACTGCCTCCAAAGTTTTACCTTTTCCAGAAACATCACATAGTTGGAATCATATAGTAGGTATCTTTTCACATTGGCTTCTGTCATTTAGTAATATGCATTTAAGTTTCCTCCAAGGGGTGCCTGGGTGGCTCAGTGGGTTAAGCCTCTGCCTTTGGCTCAGATCATGATCTCAGGGTCCTGAGATCGAGCCCCACATCGGGCTCTCTGCTCAGCAGGGAGCCTGCTTCCCTCTCTCTCTCTCTTCCTGCTTCTCTGCCTACTTGTGATCTCTGTCTGTCAAATAAATAAATAAAATCTTAAAAAAAAAAAAGTTTCCTCCAAGTCTTTTCATGGCTTGATAGCTTCTTTCATTTTAGCGCTGATAACATTGCATTGTTTGAACGTGCCAGTTAATTCACCCATGAAGTGCATTTCAGGGTCATCTTGGTTACTTCCAAGTTCTGGCAATTATGAATAAAGTGCTATAAACATCCATGAGCAGATTTTTTTGTGGACATAAGTTTTTGATTCTTTCCTATTGCTCCACAATCATGCCAGTGTTTGTTGTAAATGTTTTGGATTTGGCCATTCTAAGTAGTGCACAGTGATATCTCATTTTTTTTTTTAATTTTCAACTCCATGATGACATACAATATTGATCATTTTTGCTAAAGTGTACTTGCCCTCTGAATAGCTTCTTTGGATATATGTTCAGGTCTTTTCTATTTTTTAATTGGGTTGTTAATTTATCTTTTAAGGATTTGGTCCATTTAATCTAGATTATCAAATATGAGCATAGAATTGTTCATAGTTTTCCTCTATTATCTTTTAGTGTCCTAGAAATCAGTATGGATGACCCTTATTCTATTTCAGATATTAGTGATTTGTATTTTCTTTTTTTTTCCCCTTAGTTACCCTGCTAGAAGCTTATCAATTTTATTGATACTTTAAAAAAAAACATTTTTAATTTTGTTTATTTGCTTTATTCATTTCCTGTTTTCAATTTCATTGGTTTCTGTTCTAATTTTTATCATTTCTTTTCTTCTGTTTACTTTGGATTTATTGCTCTTTTATTTTAAAGTTTCCTAAGAAAGAAGCTTAGATTACTGATTCTAGATCTTTCACTTCTAATATGTGCATTTAATGGTATAAATTTGTCTTTCATACTGCTTCTCTGAATCCCACAAATTTTGAAAAGTTGTATATTTTTATCTTCACTTAGTTCAAAATATTTAAAAATTTTTCTTGGGATTTCTTCTTTGACCCATGTGTTAGTTAGGAGTGTATTGTTTAATTCTAAAAGATATATGCGTCCCTATGTTTTTGCAACATTATTTACTATAGCTACGACATGGAAGCAACTCAAGTGTCCATTCATAGATGACTAAAGAAGATGTGATATATAACACAATGGAATATTACATAGCCTTAAAAAAGAATGAAATCTTGCCATTTGCAACAATATGAATGGACCTAGAGGGTATAATGCTAAGTGAAGTAAGTCAGTCAAAGAAAGACAAATACCATATTATTTCACTCATATGTGTAATTTAAGAAACAAAATGAATAAACAAAGAAAAAAAGATACACACCAAAAAGCAGACTTTAAGCTGTAGAGAACAAACTCCTGGTTGCCAGAGGGGAGATGGATGGGTAAAATAAATAAAGGGATTAACAGTACTCTCATCTTGATGAGTACTGGGAAATGTATAGGTTTACTGAATTGTTATACTGCACGTGTGAAACTAATATTAACACTGCACATTAATTTTACTTGAATTAAAAAAAAAAGAGAAGTGTGTTTGATCACCAAGTATTTCTAGTTACTTTCATTATGATCTAAGAGCAAACATTGTATGGTTTCTTTCTTTTTCTTTTCTTTTTTTTTTTTTTTTTTTGATGCATTTAGTTATGTTTTATGGCCCAGAATGTAGTCTATCTTGATAAATGTTCCATGTGAGCTTGAGAAGAACTCTGCTGTTTTGGGATGAAGAAGTTCATAAACACCAATGACATCGACTTGATCTATGACACTCTTAAGTTCAGTTATGTCCTTACTGATTTTCTGTCTGCCACATCTGTCCATTTCTGGTAGCAGGATGTTAAATTCTCCAACAATAATAGTGAATTCATGTATTTCTCTTTGCAGTTCTATCAGTTTTTGCCTCACATATGTTGACACTCTGTTGTTAGGTGTCTATACATTAGGGATTATGATACCTTCTTAGAGTATTAACCCTTTTATCGCTGTGTGTAGCTTCTCTTCATCCCTGATAACTATTCTTGCCCTGAAGTCTGTTCTGTGTGAAATTAATATATCTACTTTGCTTATTTTGATTAGTGTTAACATGGTCTATCTTTCTCCATTCCTTTCTTTAAATCTATATATGTTTTTATATTTAAAGCTAGTTTCTTGCAAGAAATATAACTGGGTCTTGTTTTTTGGTCCATTCTGACAATCTGCCTTTTATAATTTATTTATTTTTTTTTAATTTTTGGAAGACAGTGTGTGGGGGGGTGGAGTGAGGGGCAGAAGAAGAAGGAGAGAAAGAATCTTAAGCAGCTTACATGCCCAGCACAGAGCCCTACATGGGGCTTGATCTCATGACCCTGAGATCATGACCTGAGCTGAAATCAAATGCTGGACACTTCACCAACTAAGCCACCCAGGCACCCCCTGACAATCTGTCTTTTAAATGATGTAGTCAGATCATTAGCATTTAAAACAATTATTAATATAGTTGGATTAATATCTATCATATTTGCTACTGTTTTCTTTTTTTATTATTCTTGTTCTCTGTTTCATATTTGTCTTTCACACTTCTCCTTTTACTTATTTTGGTTTTACTTAAAGCTTGCAATATACCCAGTCCCGGTACACTTTCAAATACCATTATACTACTTCATGGTAGTAAAAGTAACTTTTAATAGCAAAATATTCTTAATTCTTCTTTTTTGCCCCCTTGTATTACTGCTGTCATCTGTTGTCATTTATTCCACCTATACATATATATATATATATATATATATATACACATTTATACATTTTGCCATTATTTTGAACCAACCTTCACCTACAAATAGAAATTTTGCTTAACTTTCATTTATTACTTCTCTGATGCACTCCCTTTATTTTTGTTGATCTGAGTTTCTGACTTATATTACTTCCTTCTCTCTTTTGAGATTTCTTACAAGGCAACTCTACTGGAAGCAAATTTGCTCAATTTTGTTTGACTAAGAAAGTCTGTATTCCTCCTTAAGTTCTGAGGGATAATTTCACAGAGTAGAAAATACTAAGTTGGTATTTTTTTCCTTTAAACATGAATATTTCACTCTACTTCCTTCTTGCTTTCATGGTTTCTGAAGTGTTGTTTTTTTTTTTTTTTCATTGTCTTCTTTTACGACTTTTTGTTTATTTCTTCTGAACTTTGAATATAACATGTCTAGGTGTAGGATTGGTGTTCTGTAAACTTCCTGGATCTATGGGTTGGCATCTAACATTAATTTGGAGAAATTTTCCATCATTATTGTTTCAAATATTGCTTCTGTTCCTTTCTTTCTTCTCCTTCTGGTATTATTACATGTATGTTACACTTTTTTTTTTTTAAGATTTTATTTATTCATTTGACACAGAGAGAGATCACAAGTCGGCAGAGAGTCAGGCAGAGAGAGAGGAAGGGAAGCAGGCTCCCCACTGAGCAGAGCTCAATCCCAGGACCCTGAGATCATGACCTGAGCCGAAGGCAGGGGCTCTAACCCACTGAGCCACCCAGGTGCCCCATGTTACACCTTTTGTAGTTGTTCCACAGCTCTTGAATATTCTTTACGTCTTTTTTTTTCCCAGTCTTTTTTTCTTTTTGTTTTTCAGTTTGAGGAGTTTCTGTTGTCATATCCCCCATCTCAGAGATTCTTCCCTTAGCCACGTATAGTCTGCTAATGAGCCCATCAAAGGCATTCTTCATTTCTGTTACTGTGTTTTCGATATCCAACATTTCTTATTGATTCTTTCTTAGAATTTTTATCTTTTATGTTATTAATCTGTTCTTACATATTGTCTACTTTTCCATTAAAGCCCTTAGTCTATTAATCATAGTTTAAAAATTCTTGGTATATTAATTCCAACCTTCTTGCTGTATCTGACTCTGATTCTGATCCTTGTTCACTCTCTCCAAACTTTATTTTTGCTTTTTATTGTGCTTGTAATTTTTTGTTGAAAGGTGGACATGAAAAACTAGGTAAAAAGACTGCAGTAAATATGACATTAATAATATGACCATAACGTGTAGGGGGAGAGGAAGTATTCTATGTATTTTATATCTAATCTCATATGATTAGATCTCAGTCTTTCGGTAAGCCTGTGCCTCTGGATGTGAACTCTACTAGTGTTTCTCAGCCCAGGATGCCCGTATGTGGAAGAGGGTGACTAGAAGGGGCTGCTGCTAGATATTTCCCTTCCTCTATTTAGGTTAAGCTCTGAAAAAAAAAAAAAAATCCAATAGTTTACACTTTCATAAAACAATTTCTTCTGAGGTCAGTCCTTGTTAAGAACAGAATGCTCTAGTTTATTTCAAAGTGGCTTATTTTCCTCTTCTCCAGCTGGAAGTAAGAGATTTTTCTCAGGTTATTTAGCAATTCGTAAATTACAGTTCGGGTTTTTCTATCCCAGCAATAGTTTTTATGAAAGTTTCTGCTTTGGGATTTCTGCTCTGGTATGTTGTGAATCTCTGTATCTTCCTGTCTCTTCCTCCAATTTTGAGGGTAACGGTTTGCTTGGTCACCTTACTTCTCCGATGGAACTAGGAAAAGTTGATTTTTGCTTGTTCACTTCCTTGCTTATTATTAGAATGGAGTAGTGACTTCTAAATTACTACATCCCAGACCAGAAAACTTGTGCTTTCTCTGCAGATAAATAAAATAAAAGCTAACATTGAATTGTTTGCTTTTCCTTCACTCTGAATGATATTTCACTAGGGGAGCAGGTGACATAAAACTATATATCTGAATAAAGTTGTAACAATAGAAATCTGTACTGTATAACATAGCATGATATAATCATGTTGCTACTTGGAAAAAGATTAATCACTAATTGCGTACAATTTTTAATTAAAAAGGAGGTGGGAACTAGATAAAAAAAAATAAGGATGTTCAGTAAGCTAGTGATCAAAGCCAAACATTAAATTAAAATGTTTTCTATGAAAATATGAATCTGCTTATGCAGATTATCCCACTGAATTATTCCACCATCTGCAGAACTCATGCCTTTTTGTTTGACTCATTTGTTACAAGTAGCTTATGAACAATAGCACCCACTATTAACATAAATAAGAAATTCTCAGATGATGATAGGAAGAGACAATTGGAAAGTCATACTCTGTTAGAAAAATTAAAGAAACCAGCACTATGTTTTCATGCTATATATTGCAGTATCAATGGGATTATGCCCTTAAGAAATCCAGATGTATTCCAAAGAGAACAACAAATGTTATTCACAGCATAGAGAATCTTGAAACATATGAAGATTTTTTTATTGGTCTAGTTATAATCTTAATGTAGAATATGTATAAAGGTGGAAGCTAGTCAATGAATAATCTGCATCGTTGGTTGAGGTCACATATACAGTTATTAAGAAAATTTTAAGAAACATGTTTTTATTTAACACATATTACAAAACATGCCTTTAAAGCCTTAATATTCACAATATGATGCCTGTATTGTACATTAGCACACAAACTAAACTTCAGCTTTTATTTATATGATAATGAATTATTCAGAAGATATGGACAAACTTTCCTAAATGGAGTACCCACTGTTGATTCTTGTGATCTATGTCTCTCTAGTTTGAGGCAAAAAAAGGAGTACACAAAAAGCATCAAGAAGATTTTTGTCTTATGTATTTTGTATCTATCCATCTATTTAGTTATTCAGGTAGTTATCTAACATCTATCTTTGTTCATATATTTGAAATATTAGAAATGAACATTCCTCTTTAAGGTTCCAAATGTCCTTCTACTGGAAATGAATCCATAAATTTGCACTTCAATGTAAATTACCCTAAAGGGGAACTTAGCTGGTTTAGCTGATAGAGAATGCGATTTTGATCTTGGCATTATGAGTTTGAGTCCCACATTGGGTGTAGAGTTTACAAAAAGTAAAAATAAACTAAATTATCAGATTTAAATTACCTTTAAGGAAGTCAAAACTGGGATTCATACTGGGGATGTTGGATAGCCAGAATTTTATGCAAAGCCAAAGGAAACTAGGGGGCAGGAGAAAAGACCATCACTTACGGAGACAAGAGAGAAAAGAATTTAGAGTGTGCTAAAAATGAAGTTATTCTGAATTTGCATTTTCTTCAGGTTCCTAAATGAAGCAAGTCTTTCCCTGGAACACTAAAATTTCTCCCATGTTCTGCCTTCAATGTGACCCCTGTTGACAGATGACTGCTATCTCTTCTAGATGAGCAGGAAGGATGGTGTGCTGTAGTTTATGAAAGGAAACATTTCTTTTCAAAATGGTTAATGGTTGCGTCATTGCTAGAGGTGAAGTAGAGTTTATTTGACTATTACAGAATTAAGTGTAGTCAGCATTCAACATAAAGCTTGGGTTAGAGGCCGTTTTGGAGAGATCAAGTAATGCAACTTAGGGTGTCCAGTGTTTCTGGGGGAAATCTAAACTTACAGTAGCTCTGGTAGGCCCCGCCATTATCAGAAGTGGAAACAATAGGAAGTTTGTGAAGACTTATGTCTGCTGTTATTAACATATTTTGTTCACACATATGTTTTATTAGTAGCAACAGATGGACTTGGAGAAAAGTCATTACATGTGGATGTAAAATCATGTTCCATACATTTCAGTTCAGCAGAGTTCATCACATCAGAAGATTGTCAAATAACTAAAATTAAACAGGTTGGGGAAACATAAGGCAGGAAAACTTTACATTAAGAATAATGGGAGGGGCACCTGGGTGGCTCAGTGGATTAAGCCTCTACCTTCGGTTCAGGTCATGATCTCAGGGTCCTGGGATCGAGCCCTGCATGGGGCTTTCTGCTCAGCGGGGAGCCTGTTTCCCCCCCCCTCCCTCTCTCTTACTGCCTCTCTGTCTACTTGTGATCTCTCTCTCTCTGTCAAATAAATGAAATCTTTAAAAAAAAAAAATAGGAGATTGTTAGCCCTCCAGGGATCAAAACAGACTATTTTTTAAAAATTGAATTTAAGGGGCGCCTGGGTGGCTCAGTGGGTTAAGCCGCTGCCTTCGGCTCAGGTCATGATCTCAGAGTCCTGGGATCGAGCCCCGCATCGGGCTCTCTGCTCGGCGGGGAGCCTGCTTCCTCCTCTCTCTCTGCCTGCCTCTCTGCCTGCCTCTCTGCCTGCTTGTGATCTCTCTGTCAAATAAATAAATGAAGAATCTTTAAAAAAAAAAATTGAATTTAAAATTGGGCAATTAACCTTAGGGTTTTTTTTATTATTATTAATCTAAATATTTGGTTGCTAGTGTCCTTTTGATTCCTGAACTCTCTAGGAAAATAGTGAAAAGGAACATATGTCTGCTATCCAGAAGCTACAAAATTTGTTAATCAAGATGGTTTGGACTATAGTTCATATATGGTCATATCAAACAGTACCACACACAGAAAAGAGTTTGTAAGCAGACTGTGTCAGCAGTCCTATTCTTGGATGCAAAAGATTATAAGCCTAGCACAGAGTAAATAGTCAGTTTTGCTTACATTTTTGGAAGGCTGGACAAAAGGTTACAAACAATATACACAAAAGAGCTAAATTAACTCCTCAATTCAAGACAAGAGGTTCCTATATGTTTAAAGATAAAAGGGGTTTTGTAACTCTGTACATGAACTTTTCAAGTAATCAAGAACAACAGTATGTCTTTGCACACTTTGTTAATGTATAATTTGTGGACACTAACATAAACATCTCTAGGTGATCTATACAGAAAATAAAGTGCACCTGTGATTTTGAAATGGAGTCTTCAAACGGGTAAAAACATCCATTTTTCACTAATAGTACATTGAAAAACTTTTTTTTTTCCTCCTCTGATTTCAGTTGTAAAGCATTACTTAAGTAATTAAGTGGTGGCTATTTCAACCGCAATAATGACATAGTACTGGTTTATCCTCCTCTAGTTTTCCAGACATATTAAAAGACAAATTTATTGCTTAATTTTTTAACATCCTGAAGTTCTTAAGAATCAATTGGAATAACATTGCTTCAATCTGAGTGAGGAAGTCTCTAATTTTCATAATTTAGTGACCCAAACATATTGTGGGAATGTTATTTTATTAGTTTAACACCTTAGAGATATGCGTCTCTGAGAAAGATTCTGAAGAGCATTAAATTTAGCAAAACTTTCCAGTGAGTTTCACCATATGAGAAAATGCACATTACCATGTATATGAAACTTAATACTTGAGAATAATTCTATCTGTAGATAGCACATTAAATCTCTCACACCAGAATTGCTATTTATGAACTATGAGGTGTATTCGTTCTTTTAGGCAACCGATGCACTGGTTTAAATTAAATAATAATTTACTATGTAAAATGAAAGAGTTAAGTCTCCCAAGAAAGCCAATAACAAACACCTCAAAGTGTTTATTCATCTATATACATTGATATTAAAGTGTGCTCATTTAAAAAATCAATTAATAAAGTGTGCTTGTTTTCTAAAAAGTAGCTTTTTATAATGAGGATTTTTTTTTAATTTGTAAGAAAACAAGCTTCTTGCACAGATCACCAATTGGACAAGAAAATTCTGAAAAGAAAAAACCATAAGAATTACATTTACATGGAAAAACAAATGAACTATAAATGGATTTCAGAAAGTGCCTTAATCTGACTGAATACGCCATGTGAAATATTTTTTAGTTTCCCAATTGGGATTGGATTTTTATGTTTCTAATTAAAGTAAACCTTCAAAGATTACGTGAAATAAGTAATTACTGCAACTATTTACTGAAAGTGCTTAGCTTTATAGAGTGGCAACATTGGACATTAAAGTAGGCACAGAACTTTCCAACCCCTAATTCTATTTCAGAATCCCACTCTCTTCTAGTACTACTGTGCATACTGACCATAGATTCCCTAGAGATATGGAGGTTTGTTTTGGTAGAGAATTTGGGGAAGAAAGGACTGTGACTTGAGTTCTGTGATAATTTCTTAACGTTCACAGTGAAAGTGCTTATCTGTGGAAGACAGACATATGCATTTTATTCATTCACTCAACAAATATTTGTTGTGTGCACCCAAAGAAACTTAGTGTTTTACGTACTGGAAATAGGTCAGTGAAGAGAGTGAACAAAAATCTCTACCTGCCTCATGGAACTTATCAAATTTTTTAAGATGATTTATTTATCTATTTATTTGTTTGTTTGTTTTAAAGATTTTATTTATTTATTTGACAGATAGAGATCACAAGTAGGCAGAGAGGCAGGCAGAGAGAGAGGAGGAAGCAGGCTCCCTGCTGAGCAAAGAGCCCGATGTGGGGCTCGATCCCAGGACCCTGAGATCATGACCTGAGCCGAAGGCAGAGACTTTAACCCACTGGGCCACCCAGGCACCCACTATTTACGTATTTGAGAGAAAGAGAGCACACGCAGGAATGAGCAAGGGAGCAAAGAGGAGCAGAGGAAGATGGAGAGGGATAAGCGGACTCCATGCTGAGCGGGAAGCCTGACAAAGGGCTAGATCTCACCACCCTGAGATCATGACCTGAGATGAAACCAAGAGTCCCATACTCAACCAACTGAGTCACCTAGGCACCCCGTGGGTCTTATATTCTTGTATTAAGTATTGCTGTACTCACTATCTTCTGAATGAAAACTTGTTGAATAAATGGTTAAGGAACAGCCATTTGAGAAAGCCAGAAAAAAATAATTTGAAATTTTGTAATTATGATCATTTCTCTAATTTCATTGTAAGGAAATTATGGAGTTTCAATTAAATAATATTTTGAAGAAAAGTAGACAGTTAACCCTCTGCACTTAGGTGAAAAGCTATTCTGTCTCACAAAAAAAAATGGTTTAAGTATATTTTAATAGCATACTTTATTTCCTAGGAAAATATCTAAATGAAATCAGAATCTGATAACTGTTGTTGCAGATTAGAAGCTAATATTATGTCTCCATAGCCTGTAGGTAAACTCATCTTTAATGCAGGACATAGCTTAAATAATGGGAGGACAGGTAAAGGAGGGTCCTGCTTGTCTGCTGGCGCCAAGTGGTATTCTTGAGATTAAAGGTCTTAAATCTTTCATTCACAGTGTTACAAACTGACTGTCATAGGCCATTCACTGCATCCACCCTAAAGAATGGTTAAGAAGTAAGTGAATGATTGTACTCAAAATTTCTCAGGATGAGAATTTTTAAAGGCGGTGTTGAGAAAAATAGAGATGTTTTGTATATCAAAGTTCGTGTGCTTTTTTTCAGATGGAGATGCTACAATGTTCAATGTTTTCGTCCATCCTCCTCCTGACATAGAAGCAAACACATACCAAAGAATTAGTCCATGAACTTTAAAGAGATCCTATTTAAAACCATTCTGTAACAGGAAAATTTTGCTCAGTATCATAGCACACATCAACTATTGCCTTTCAAGTTGGCTCTTAAACGGAAAAGATACACTTTTCATTTTTCTTTATAGTATAAATATAATCTTTTTCTTTCCAAGAAATAATGTCTTAAAGAACAACCAATCACTGTGCTGAATTTGAGTGTTTTATATGAGCAGCGTTTATTATAATTACCAAATGCAAGTTTATGGAGTTAAGATATATGATACTTACATATTGTAACTTAAATGTGTTTATAGTATCATTTTAACCAAAAATTGAAACATCATACATTTACTTTTCTTCTTGGAATAACTAAAGCAAAGAATCTTAAATAATTTCAAATTTAGAAATGAAAGGAGTCAAATCCATTTTTTTTAAAAGATTTTGTTTATTTGAGAAAGTGAGAGAGGGAGCATGAGTGGGGTGAGGGGCAGAGGGAGAAGCAGGCTCCCCACCGAGCAGGGTGCCAGATGCAGGGCTCAATCCCAGCACCCCAGGATCAGGGCCTGAGTTGAAAGCAGACACCGAACTGACAGAGCCACCCAGGTGCCCCTAGAGTTCATTTTAAGTTGTTTTATTGAAAAAGTCTTAATTATCTTCATTGGTAGTGATGACTAGGTGATAATGAATTTGAACATCAAAAAAAAAAAAGACCAATAAAAAATGACTATTGTATCTCTGATTTCATAATTTAAAATATTAAACATTTAGAGAGTATCTTCATATTGTACCAAAATGAAATAAAATAGTTTACAATTTCTACATAATGAGAAGTATAATGATAAGTCTCAGAGAACTAAACAAACATAAGCAGGTACTTTGTTTTAGCTGTTTGAAATATTTAACTTTTATACTTGTGTAGAAGGACGGTTGGGGCCTAGAGTCAAAAATACTGATTTTGAGTACCCCCGGTATTGCCAACTATCTCTGGAATTCAGCTTGTTTGTTTAGGAAATAGGATATACTTTATCTCTTAGTAGTATTGTGAAGATTAAAAGAAAAAAAATATGGGAAGACAATATGTAAGTTGTAGGTGCTATAAAGTATGAAATAATATGGTGGTTTTCAAGTGAGCATTAAGTTTAAGTGGCCTTTGTAGATTTTAGAAAAGACAGCATACCAGTTCCACAAGCACTGAATTTCTGACTCAATAGGTCTGGAAAATGAAGATAACTGCCTTTTAAAAAACTCCACAGAGAATTCTGACACTCAGTCAGAACTTCCATATTATTATTACCCTGAACTGAGATATTCTGTTGTTCTGCAGTCCCAGAGGTTTTTGTTTTTTGTTTGTTTGTTTGTTTGTTTGTTTTCCCTGCACTGCAGGCAGAGGATAAGAGTCTATGATCCCCTCAGACATTTCTTCTGCAGACCATCCTTAATGTTCCTAAGAGGAAGATTTGTAAAGTTAACAGAGATTATATTCCAAGGAACAAGAAATAAATCTACTCTATTCCTGGCATCTGGAAATAATAACTCCCCCAAAGCATAAAAATTCTCAAGATCTTTCTTGCGATATTGAAGAATGAAATTCCATTTTTAGAGTAGAGTGGCTTAATAATCAAGAACGCAGATATTGGGGCGCCTGGGTGGCTCAGTGGGTTAAGCCGCTGCCTTCGGCTCAGGTCATGATCCCAGGGTCCTGGGATCGAGCCCCACATCGGGCTCTCTGCTCGGCAGGGAGCCTGCTTCCTCCTCTCTCTCTCTCTCTCTCTGCCTGCCTCTCTGCCTACTTGTGATCTCTGTCTGTCAAATAAATAAATAAAATATTAAAAAAATACTTGTTTAGATCAATTCAACATCTGTCAGGTCAAGTGGTTTATCTCACATAAATTATCACTTTTCACTTGGAGATAAATAATAATAAAGTATGAGAAACTCCAACGATATGAGAAACTCCATCAAAATAGTTATCAACTCCACCTAGTCATTCGGTGTCATAGAACTCTCCCAAACCAAAAACTTAATGAACATATCACTCATTTTTACATAACTAGTTAGCATGAGCAAAACGAAGACAGAGATACTACGACTTTTTTCCAACTATTGTGATGTGTCTTTTTCTAAGTGACGATTTGCTTCATTAGAATGACAATGAAGTAAAACTCAAGTGTTCAAAATTTCAAGAGAATCATACCATCAACATTGCTTCAGATGCTGGTAATTAAGGATTTTCTTGGGCGGGGTGGAATAGGAGATTATAATAGATAAATATTTTCAGTACAAAATAAGAAAAATAAATGAGACGCAATCCCCATTTTCAAGAAACAGTCTACTGGGGGTGCTGGACAAGTGAAAGGATCATTATAACTTGCTGTTATAAGTGCTATAAATGGGGTGCCTGCGTGGCTCAGTCGTTAAGTGTCCGCCTTTGGCTCCGGTCATGATCCCAGGGTGCTGGGATCGAGCCCCACATCAGGCTCCCTGCAGGGAGCCTGCTTCTCCCTCTCCCCCTTCTGTTCTCTCACTGTGTCTCTCTCTGTCAAATA
This sequence comes from Lutra lutra, assembly GCF_902655055.1. Lineage (NCBI taxonomy): Eukaryota > Metazoa > Chordata > Mammalia > Carnivora > Mustelidae > Lutra > Lutra lutra. The sequence goes on along the minus strand of NC_062282.1, from coordinate 37,706,119 downwards.
AATAAATAAAATCTTCAAAAAAAAAAAAAGTGCTGCAAACTAGAAAGTATTCCATGTTGTTGCAGAACATAGGAATGCCTCCTAATATTCATTTGAAATTGAAATGGTCAGAATAAACTCTTAAGAGGAGGTAATGTTGGAATTTTGTTCTTAGATGACAAAGAGTTGTCCAGATGAAAGGACTAGAGAGGGAGCAAAAGCAGTCCAAAAAGAGAGACCCATGATTGTAAAGGCATGGAGGAGGTGGCAAGAGAGAGAACTTGGTGATTTAGGGGATGGATAGAATTTCAGTATAACTTGAGTATGAAGTGAAAAGGGAAGGATGTAGGGCAAGTTTGAGAAGGGTCTTATGTGGCATGCTAAGGAAATTGGGCTTGTTCCCGGAAGCTGTAATAGTCCACTGAATGATTTAAAGATGCATGTCTTATTTATGCTGCAAAGAAACTCATCCATTAATTGAGTTTTTTTTAATCATTCATCATGCCGAGGGAAGTTGCTGAATTTAATAAAGGTCACTTAATGTCAGGGAAAGAGTGTTACTTTGGGGGGGAAAAAAGACCATTGATCATTTGAATTCCTATATAACACTGTCATTTTGCAGTTGGCAAATGTTAGAATACTGTCACTCCCAGATGCGTACATAACTGCAATCGATGTAGATAAGCCATCAATGAAAAATAAAAAGAAATATCTTATTCTTTCTCCCTTACTGTCCATTCAAAATGCAAACAAATCATCTGGTTGCTAAATTTAGAGTTTAGATAATTTGATACTTCTCTATTTGAAACAGTTGCAATGCCATATAAGGTTTATTACTCCCTAGCTAAAACAAATCCTTGGGATTAACAAAATAAACTAGATAGAAATCAGCTGAAATTTTTAGTTCCATTGCAAGAAAACTCAATATGGAGTTGAACTTTGACTTCAAAAATTAATAGTTGTCTTTATCAATGTATTCCAAAAAAATACTGGACTAAACCAGAAGTTGGTAATATTCATCTTTAATTTCTTAGGTTTAAATGTTCCTAATAACTTCATTCATATTAAAATTTTGTTTAGCATCCTTTATAATATAAGAACATACTTTTTTAGAGTTCACATAAGGTATTTTATACTGTCATCACCTCCATTTTAATGTGACTAAAATACATAAGTGATATGTTTATAGGCAAAGACTGGACAATTAAGAATAGATTATGTATTACAATTTTTAAAATTTTTAAAATCTGACACCAAAAGCAAAAACGAATTAGACTAATTATGATTAGACTAGAATGATTAGACTAATCATACTAAAAAGCTTCTAATTATTCTAAAAAGCTCAGCAAAGGAAACCATGAACAAAATGAAATGGCAACTAACTGAAAGTGAGAAATTATTTGCAAATCATATATCTGATAAGGGGTTAATATCCAAAGCATACAAAGAACTCTTACAATTCAATGGCAAAAAACAAAAAAGCAAAAACAAAAACAAAACAAAAAACAAACTGGTTTAAAAATCGGCAAATGTGGGGCCCTTGGTGGCTCAGTGGGTTAAGCCTCTGCCTTTGGCTCAGGTCATGATCTCAGGGTCCTGGGATCGAGCCCCACATCGGGCTCTCTGCTCAGCGAGCCTGCTTCCTCCTCTCTCTCTGCCTGTCTCTTTGCCTACTTGTGATCTCTGTCTGTCAAATAAATAAATAAAATCTTTAAAAATAATAATAAAATAAAAAATAAATAAATAAGCAAATACATCGGCAAATTATCTGAATAGACATTTTTTCCAAAGAAGACATACAAATGTTCAACAGGAACATGATAAGATACTCAACATCATTAATCAACAGCAAATCAAAATCCCAATGAGATATCACCTCACAGCTGTTAAAGAGACTATTATCAAAAAGACAAAAAATAACAAGTGCTGGCAAGGAGGTGAAGAAAAAGGAAACCCTTGTGCACTGTTGGTGGAAACGTAAATTGGTTCAGCCACTGTGAAAACCAGTACAGAGTTTCCTTAAGAAATGAAAAATAGGGGAGCCTGAGTGGCTCAGTTGCTTAAGCATCTGCCTTGGGCTCAGGTCACAATCCCAGGGTCCTGGGATGGAGTCCTGTGTCAGGGTTCCTGCTCAGTGAGGAGTCTGCTTCTCCCTCTCCCGCTGAACCTCCCACCTGTTCACGCTCTTGTGCTCTTTCTTTCTCTCTCAAATGAATAAATAAAAAATCTTTTTTAAAAATTAGAAATAGAACTATCATATGATCCATAAATTCCACTTCTAGATGTTTACCAAAAAAGACCTCACTAACTCAAAAAGATATATGTACTCCATGTTTTTTGTAGCATTACTTACAATAACCAAGATATGGAGAAAATCTAATAGTCCATCAATGGATGATGGATGGACAAAGAAATTATATATGTATGTATAATTCAGCCATAAAAGAATCTAAAATCTTGACATTTGTCACAACATGGACGGATCCCAAGGACATTATGTTAAGTGAAATAACTCAAACAAGAAAGACAAATATCATATGATTCTTCTTATATGTAAAATCTAAAAACAAAAAGTAAAAGCAAGCCTATAGATACAAAGAACAGATTGGTTTGTTGATAGGTGTGGGGGTAAAGGAAATGGGTAAAGGGGGTATACATTATTTAAAAATATAAAAATCTTAAGAAAAATTTTTAAAGGAATCTGAGTTATAGATGTATGACATAACTTCATTGAAGGAAATGGGCAGGATATATTATGTAGCATTTATTTATTAATATTTTAAACAATGCAAACTCATAAAACGTTCTGCTCATACGTTTTCTAAATAAATTTCTTTGCATGTTCCAACTAATAAAAAAACAACTTTTACTAGAACTGGAGAATGCAGTGTAGGAAAAACACGTGGGTCAGTGTGTTGAAGACAGGGATGAACACAGGTGGTGTTAGAAGTCAATACTGGGAAGCACTAGTAGGATCTTGTCCAAGAGAAAGAGCTTGAATATACAAAAACTTCATGCTGTTTAAGGATGTGTCAAAACCTCATTCCTTTTTATTCCAACACTATCATTCATCCAGCAGTTAGCAGAATGCTTAGCATGTTATGGACCATGAGTAAATATGTAATGAATGAGTATATGCATGTGTAAGTATTCAAAGCTTCATGGAAAGCCTGGAACCCATAGAGTGCTCATTCCATTGAGCTCAAGGACGGATCCTCCCCCCCAAAAATCATAGAATCAAAGTTTAGTAAATCAATCAATGTTACCAAAATATTAAAATACTTCTATCCATTTTCTTAATTGTATACAATGGAATACAGCAATAGGAACATAGCTGTAAAATTGTGAAATCTAATAATCATACAGACTAGTAAATTAAAGAGTGGTTCACTGAACAGTACTCTCAGGTAGATTTTTCTGATGCTATCCAGCAAAATTCTGCATCCTAACTTTGAAGAACCTGCATTTTGAATGTAAGACTTCACACAAAGAACTAGTATAAAGAGGTATGTAGGTTATGAGCGTCCATATCACAGAGGAAATTTTAAATGGATTCAGTAGATTGGGCCTTATGGCCTTTTCTCAACCTAAAGTGATTAATCAGATGTGATATAATGACTGGGATAATCGGTGTCTATTTGGCATGACTTCTGGGGATATGTTGGATATTTTCTGTCTGTCCCTTCAGATCTATTCTTTTTTTTTTTTTTTTTTCAGATCTATTCTTCACTTTATCCTGTGCCCCAGAGGTTGAGCCCTATAATCTTCATCAGTTTGGGTTCTCCTGACCCAAAATGGTGGGTGGAAAGAGGGAAAGGTTAAGGAAATTATATCCTTCTTGTTTGTCCTCAATTTGTCAGTGACTATATTCTTCTACAGGCCACACTTTCTGTGAGGCAGTCCCTCCTTCCTTACAGTTACAGCTGTGGTGCTTGCCATGTCATGGTAACAGCTCCCTCCACTTACCTCTTCAGGCCTAGAGATGGGTAAGGATCTCTGATATGGCTGCATCTGGGATACTGCCCCCTTCCTTGTTGGTGCTGTAAACCTTAGATCTCTGCAAATAGTCTCTTTATTAAAATCCCTCTAATAATCTTCTTCAAGTTTGCTATTAAATTGATGGCTATTAAATTGAGATAAATACTTCAAACCATTTTGAGGTAATTTGTACCTCCCTAGTTGGTCTCCCTATGTTGAACACATTTTATGAGCAACCATAATGCAAAAACCATTTTTGGTTCTAAGGACTAAGCTTAACATTTTCCACTGAGATTTGCTGGAGCAAAATTTGTTGTCCGTGTAAGTTGCTTATGAAAGGATTTAACTTTAAGCTCTTTTGAATGTCTTTATAGATTCCTAAGAGTTCTAAAAAAAAATCCTTGGAGGATTTTCTTGGCTTTCTATTTGTTTGTATCAAATTAAGAATCAGGGAGACAATCCATAATCGCTCAGCTGTGGGGCAATCAGGGCACATTTCAACATGTCTGTGATCAGCTATTGAATCAGAGAGAACATCTCTGACATGCCCTCTCTGCCTCAACTACCTTGATAACTGTTTTTGTCATTCCATTTATCCTAAGATGCAGGGCAGCAATACCGAGGCAGTTGAAGAAGCAATACCTTTAAACTATTTTTTAGGACAGAGATTCAGATTATCATTAGCACATGAGAATGTTATATGCATTAGGTGCTTAAAAGGAGTTCAGGAAAGACTAGTACCAGTTGAGTGTATCATAGAACTCTTCATTAAAAAAGCAATGTTTGAGTTAAATCATTAAAGATATATATTTTATTATTATTCCTATGAATTTAATTGTCATTTTATTGGTTATATATAGGGTAAAAGGCATTATTGAAAGGGCCACTATAAACAAGCACATCAAGATGAGTAATATAAATATAAAGAGCATTCAGGGGATAGAAGTTGAATGGACCAATTAAAGTAGAGGTTTATTTTAAAAGAGTTTTCAAAAATATTTGATAGATTGAAATCAAATTAATAGGTGAAACAATTGAATATTTTTGAGTCAGAGTGTGACAAGAACATTGGTGATGTTGCAGGAGTTTATTCTAACAATACTGTGCAAGATGGATTGAGGTGACAGAGACTAGGCCTGGTGCAGTAGTCTGTGTATGAAGTAATATGGGTCTGAATTGGTCAAGTTGCAATGAGAGGTTGAATGGGAAGAAAGTATCAAGTAAGAAATAGGTTATAAAAGAATTGCTAAAATTCAGGCAAATGCAGATGGTTTTAATTTCAACCTTCTTAATACTCTAGCTAAGCCGTGTAGACTTTTCATTACTATGTTAATTTATTTTCTGCACAGATGACGTTCCTCTTTTGTAACTACATTTCATAAATTTAGTATTTCTGGAACCATTTCCAAATTCCATCATATAGTAGAAAAAAATCAACAAAAAATGATTACCTAATTTATATTACCTGCAGTCTTTGGCTTCTCTCAAAAAAAGTATAAGCCAATCACTTTGGCTGCACAAATATTGATGCTCAGTTGTATGGACAAAAGCTACATTTACTATAGGGGTTACAAAAGACAAAAATTACATCATTAAACTCAATGGAATGCTAATAACCTCATTTTCCCTTTAACCTTATTTTGTATATATACTTACTTTTTAGGCCTTACTGTTAAGAACATACTACTACTACTACTGCTGCTACTACTAATACTACTAAATAATAATAATAATATATGATGATTTTGCATAAGGAAATCAAAATTCTTTCTCAAAAGTAGAAGGACTGTCTATATTTTGAGGACAAGGAGCCCATAGTTTTAACTTTTTTAGTTTCCCAATAACACTGAACACAGTATACAATGAATGCAATGAATGCAATAGTTAATTACAAATTTTGTTAAATAGTAAGATAATCATAAACTAGATAAGTTACATCTAGTAAAACCACATTAGATTTATTTATTTAAAATTTTATCAAGAATATTTCTCCAACGTCTGTGGAGAGCTAGAAATTAGACAAAAACACAAAAACTCAATTTTAAACTTCTCATAAACCTAATAGTCCAGCCATTCTGTTGAAACTAAACAGGAAATTTAACACAGATCATCATAGACTTCTCAGGATCTGATCTTATACCCATGAATGCCCTCATTTTCCTAAGAATCTTTCATTTTATATTTGACAGAAGAGCTATCAACCTCCAAGGAAAAGTAGCTCATTGGAATTGGGCTAAGATAGTATTTCAAATTTCAAATTTCCCATTATTTGTCATTACTAAACTTTCTTGGAGAGTTCTGGCAATGCTTGCTGAAACAATACAACAAACTACCAGTACTCTGTTGAGTACTTCCTGTGTCCTGGCAAGTGCTTCCTCTTTATAAAAATGGATTTGGAAACTTCCTGGGTTGTGCTTTTGCACTTTGAAGTATGAGGCTGTATCCGAGTGCTGAATGGGATGACACAGTGTATTCACAGAAAGCTGAAAATGCGTTCTCTCTGCCTTTTCCTTCTCCCTTCTCAGTGCTTATAAATCATGTTGTAAGCTGATTACCATAGAGCATATGATTTTTAAGACAAATTTGAGGGGCGCCTGGGTGGCTCAGTGGGTTAAAGCCTCTGCCTTCGGCTCAGGTCATGATCTCAGGGTCCTGGGATCAAGCCCCGAGTCGGGCTCTCTGCTCAGCGGGGAGCCTGCTTCCCCCTCTCTCTCTGCCTGCCTCTCTGTGTACTTGTGATCTCTCTCTCTCTCTGTGTCAAATAAATAAATAAAATCTTTAAAAAAAAAAAGACAAATTTGAAATTTTACACAGTCGTTGATTATCTAATGTAAGGCTCAGGAGAGGACCAGTGAGAAGCCATATTTATTTAAAAAATGAATGGCTTTGTCTTTTTTTCTGGGAAACATTTGTTGATAATGTCCCTAGAAATGTAGTTTCCCTGTAACAATGTATCTACTAAATGGAAAGGCCCTTAGATGACATTTTGTGTCTGGATGACTAACATTTTTCCAATATGTTACTGGGTTGTTTAAAGCAATAATTTTTTTTTTTTTACCTTTTAAAATATCTATTGCTAAATTCTTTAATCCTAAATTGTTTTGCACCTCTTTTTTGTCCCAATAGGAACGATAATTCACACTTTTCTTGTGTCATCAAAAGAACATAGTTTTGGAAGAAATTTAAAAGGTCTGTACATACATCGTTAGGTATATCTGTTTATTGCACAGTGAATGAATAATGACTCTACATCATTTACTATATATTCTAGGAGGGTTAAAGTTTTGAGTGAGTTATGATAGTGAAGGATATAATTGAATACTGTAATTTGGAAGAAAAAGGATTAATGTTTATTCAATAGAGAATCTGCCCATATTACCCCAAGGTTGCCCTTGATGAAAGATAGGTAATGGAATCCATGGTGGAGGAGTCTAGCAGGAGTAAATGGTGTTCAAGAATCCCCAGGGACAGTAAAGGCAAAACTTTGGTCTCAAAGAGGGTGGAAAAATTTTGGGACATAAATCAATGAAGATTATTAACTGAGTCATCTGGGTCCCAATACCACCCTAAATCATGACTTAGAGGCCATTTAGGCATGCTTAACCCCAGATATGTTTGACAGTACAGTGGATTTTGGGAAGTTGGAGAACCTAGATCCTGGGATTGCTGTTACATGACCCAAAGTTAAGCTGTAACCCATAGCTGTTGCGAGTTTGCTAATATACCTTGTATACTTCAAATTCATTTTCGCCACTGAGGATATAAGATATAGCTATAAGCAGCTGGGGAAAGCAAAAACAGCACAGATGGAACAACAAAAATAATGCCTATCATGTAATTTAATGACTACTGTATTAGGATGGAATCAAATAATAATTAGAAGGCAACTTTTCCTTCCTTTAGAAATATTGTTGGGGGAATCCAATACCTAAACAAAGCAATTCATCTAAAAGATGTAAAATATTTTAAATGGAGAGAATCAATTTTACACATTAACAATATATATTCAAAGAACAAATTTTTAAAATTGTGTTTAGAATTTTTATGGGATTGTTATTCTTGCCATTGCCACATTCAACCTCAAAACCACATGGCCTTTGTAAAAGTTGTATGCTTTTGTATGCATATATGTAAAAAATATATGCTGTATACTGTCATGCCCTGTTCCTGAAAACACATCTTAGCTTCCACCTTCTGTAAGTGTTCAATTTGGTAAGAGTTTTGAAAAGTTTCCAGGGAAGGATTTAGATGGAACTGAAAGAATATGGAAGATAGTGCCTACACAGAATGGATGATCTAGTCAAAAGGAATATTACTTGTAGTTCTTTTGTGAAAAAGAAGAAAATTATATTGGACATATAACAAGAGGGGAAACTTTAACTTTATTAGAACTTAATTGCCATTGAGCTTTAAAGTCAACAATTATTTTTCAGATTGATTAGTAACATGGTCAGAAGTACAAATTGAGCTTACGGTATATAGTTTGGTTATATTCTGTAGTCTCCAAGCTTAAATACCACACCCTGCTCTTAGAGGAATATGTTGATAGAACATTTCATAAGAGCATCTTTTATTAAATTGTGAAAGGTATCCACACACACACATACAAATTAACTTATTAAATCCAAATGACAATGTCAAATATGTAGACAGTACTGACAATGATAAAATAAGAACAATAATTATAAAAATTATCAAAATTTGAATTTAAAGAATTGGCTTCAACAATTGATCTCGCACTGAATTATAATGCCTGAACTTAGACACCTACATCATTTTACAGCTAGAAGGAGACCTAAAAATATTCATCTAGCCCTTCTATTTTTCAAAAGAAAAAAGACACAGATGCGTAAGCTTCCAGAATTACCATATATAGGAAGCAATGGAATCAAAACTAGATTGTAGATCTTCTGATTCTCATCCTGGAGCCTTTTCTTCTCCATCAACCTCATTTCTCTTCTTTCTACCAAAGATCTCAATATCCCAGAAAATGGTAAAACTGTGGTGCTTTCGTCCACTGCTAATATGGATCAAAGGTCTTTTGCTTGCTTGTCTTCTGTTTCATTTTTCATCAATACTCATATTTTGGTCAACATTTCATCTTTTCTTTCCCAAACATAGGCTGCTAATCCAAACAAATGAGTCTCAATGTCACTATCTGCAGAGTAGGTGGCTTTTATAAATGTTTTATAACCTTCTAGATTTTCAGGTTGAGATCATTAAACTCTTTAAAGTCCTGATAAGAAAAGTAAAGCAAGAAAATGTTCTCAATTATTTTTAAACATTTTTTTGGTAAAATACACATAATATAAAATTTGTCATTTTAACCTTTTTAAGTGTAGAAGTCAGTGGTATTAATTATATTTAGAGCTATACAAGCACTACCATTATTTCTGGAACCCTTTCATCACCCCAAAATGAAAATCTGTATCAATTGAGCAGTAACTTTCTATTTCTTCTTTTCTCCAGTCCCTAGGAACCTCTAAAGTATTTGTTGTTTCTATGAATTTACCTATTCTATAAAAACGAGATCATACAATATGTGTCCTTTTGTGTCTGGCTTACTTCACATGGCATAATGTTTTCAAATTTCATCCATGTTGTGCATCACAACTTCATTAATTTTAATGGTTGAATAATGTTCCCTTTTATCTATATGTTACATTTTGTTTATCTATTCATGTGCTGATTGATTTGATTATTTTTGAAATCTGGAAATGTCATTCTCTGGTATTATATCATTTCAAAGTCAATGTCTATTTGGTGTAGCTTATTACCTGAACTTGGGGAAGATACAGGCTAAAAATAAAGTTAATGCATGGTGTACCGCTATCAGATGATATTAAAAATTATTCTGTAATATGTCATTGGAAATCAGTTCACATTTTCCATCAAGCAAGTCACAAAATGGGGCTACTATCAATTTATTGATATTGTCTATATAGATTTTATTTTGAATGTTATAATTTATGTTACTTAAATGAATTTTCATGCTAGTTTAGAATTATAACCAAGAAAGACAATAGCTACTCTCTTTAAATATGCTAGGTTCACAAAACCAATGAATATGTCATAAAATTTGGTAACACAAAGGCACACACACAATTTTGTATATGATACTGTGTTTCATGGAAACCCAAGCCCTTCCAAAATTAGCATTCTAAGGTAAAGAATTCTAATCTTGATGAATATTTGACCAAAAGGTCTGAGAGGTAGAGATAGGAGTTGCAAATGACATTCCAACTCATTTTTTTTGCATATTGCCACCCTCAGAGCTCCACCAGAACCCTCATAAGCTTAAAGTTCATGACTCATTATGTTGTGACTAATTATTCTATTATGGTAGGTTTTGTTTTCCCTCTTAAATTGCAAACATTTATAGTAAACAGTCAATACTCATATTTCTCCTAGATTTTTCATGCTCTCTAGCACACATGATTTTCAAAAAAAAATTACATATTTTTATTACATTTACTAGAAAGTTTAAAATGGGATATAATACCTCTTTTCAGTTTTCATAAGTGCCTTTGCTCTTTTAACAATGATGTTTTAACACTTTATGCATAAAAATATTCCATAATTTGTTGTTAGTTTCATTTGATTTTTGTTTTAGATTCTTTCTCCCCAAAATGATTTTCTTGGTATTATGAGTGGACAGCTTCCTATAATTGGAAAAGAAATGAAGAGGTCATGTGCCATTTTTGTGTCTTTCAGAAGAATTATACTTGAAGCATCAAGTATAACTTAGCTGATATTTTTCAATATGGGTCTAGTAAATATTTCTAATATTGCTAAACATTTTAAAGTACTTCCAAAGAAAGCAAGAAAGTGGTTTCAATACTTTCAGAGAAAAGTTAATTCACAAAGGAAGCTTGTGTTTTATGAGGCTTTCCTGAATTACAGAAATTAAAGATGGAAGGCCCTATTAGGTCATTCAGTTCATTCCCTTAAGAGTGCAGAATTACTCCCTGAAGAATATGCACTAGGGCTTTTCTGGAAAGGAAACATTAAAACTCAACTGCAATTGAGATAGTAAATTTGTAATTTATGCACAATAAAGGTTTTTCTCCTCAGATATTAATACTACTGCATATTTTAAAATCTGGCTAAAGCATTAATAAAGTGATTAGCAAAAGTCAAGGAGGCCATTTGTTAGTGTACTTCCTGATGAAATAAAAAGCTCTTTAGGCAATTAGTTTGGAAGGAAATGAAAATGAACCCCTAATTCCTCCTCCTTATGCCACCCATCTAAGGTTTTTTTTTTTTCCTCTTTGTTCCCCAAAATACAATTTCAGTGTTCTGTAATTAAGGGGTAATGGTTCCTGCTTGGGAAGTATCATGAGTAGAAAATTTCTGTTAATTTCTCTTGTTTGAGCATAGTTTCTATGCAAACCTCCTAGAAAGAGAGCATTCAGCACATTACTTTGGAAAATTCAGAAGGTCACCTTTGGAAGGATGGAAGTTGTTAACTCTGTTATATCTGAAAAAATAGTTCTTAGCCTCAAAAATACTTACCCACCAATATTTATAGCAGCAATGGCCACTGTCACCAAACTGTGGAAAGAACCAAGATGCCCTTCAACGGACAAATGGATAAGGAAGATGTGGTCCATATACACTATGGAGTATAATGCCTCCATCAGAAAGGATGAATACCCAACTTTTGTATCAACATGGACGGGACTGGAAGAGATTACGCTGAGTGAAATAAGCCAAGCAGAGAGAGTCAATTATCATATGGTTTCACTTATTTGTGGAACATAACAAATAACAGGGAGGACATGGGGAGATGGAGAGGAGAAGGGAGTTGAGGGAAATTGGAAGGGGAGATGAACCATGAGAGACTATGGACTCTGAAAAACAATCTGAGGGTTTTGAAGGAGCGGGAGGTGGGAGGTTGGGGGAGCCAGGTGGTAAGTATTATGGAGGGCACGTATTGCATGGAGCACTGGGTGTGGTGCATAAACAATGAATTCTGCTACACTGGTAAGAAATAAAAAAATAAAAAATAAAATTGGCAAAATTTCCTGGCAACACTAAAAAAAAAAAAAAAAAAAAAAAAAGAACTTACACACCAAACTACTATAACACCTAAAAATGTAACCATAGGATTTATTTCTCAGGTTAACTTTTTCTGGCATATTTTTATAGAATACTAGTCTTGAACTTTTTCTGGCATATTTTTATAGAATACTAGTCTTGAAACAATGGTTCCATGAACAAATTTGGGAAATTTGCTCTCTTAGAGATGTGTATTTGGCCATCAGTGACTTAAAGACTGAAATCACAATGAAGTTGCCTAACTTTGAGAAGTCAAATACTTAACTCAGAAAGTTTTTATTCTATGACCATTTATTAGTGATCATGGCATATACTTTCAAAAACACTGTCTTAGAGTCACCAAGATTATTCCTTTAAATTATAAACACCTTAGGCAGGATAACATCCATTGTTTATCTATCAGAGATTTTATCTGTAGTATGAATCAGTACCTCCTTGGAGTCGTTTGTTTGTTTTATATTCTTGGTATTGAAGAAAGAATTGAAGGAATAGCAAGCTATGAAAAGGACTAGTTTTCGAGCATGAGCATTGTCCAAAAATTTCTTATTCACTTGTTCAGCTGCCATCTATCCTTAACCTTTCCATGTGGTTAATGTGGGCCTTTCCTGGGAGAGCTATTGACTGTCTTGGGCAATGCCATTGTTAAATGATCACATAGACTATAACTTTTGAACTTCCTTAAGGCTAAAAGGTCTCATGAGTTTTCTCTTTACAAAGCAGGTTTCTTGTTTTTCTTTGTTTTAATGTTGAACTGTGATTAAAGGAGAATCAGCACAGTGAGCCACTTTCCATGGCTAACCTTCAGTGTTCTGCTTTCAGTTTGGGCAGATCAGGAACCAGAAGAAACAATTAGTTAAACTAGTCCTCTTTCTTTGCCCAGATCCACAGTAGCCTCTGGATTCTGCACAATATGATAACCTCTTTGGTTCTCAGTTTCACTATGTGAAAATTAAGAAGTGAGAATGGAAAAAAAATGACTTTTGTGAATCTTGTCAGATGTGTCTATGACTAAAACACATACAGATTAATTCTAGAATATAGGCATAAGAAAACCATAAATTCTTAATACTGTCACTATAACTAGTTGTATGATATTATAAACTTTACTTATTTTTTGGTGCATTAATGCCCTCAACTATTCAGTGAGAAACTAAAAATTGGTAAGAACATTTCCAGTTCCTAGAATTACTAAATTTCTCTCTCTGGTTTAGAAATTGAGTTTTACTTGTTTCTGACCAAAATGATGAATCAGTGACTAACCTTCCCTTCCAGAATGAAACAACAATAATAAAAAGACAAAACACATGAAATGAAACAGTGGTTTTCAAGATACCTGACACTACACAACAACTTATAGAAATCCTTAAGAGACAGAGAGTGAGGTGAACCTTATGATCATCCAAGCCTTTTATCTTCAGAGAGATTCAAGGCTGCACTACAGGGAAGGGAAAACCACGTGGAGTCTGGGGATCTCCCTGAATTGAAGAAACAGAGCAGCAGATCCGGGAAGACCAAGGGAACAAGAGTTCATAGGGCAAGTACTGGAGAGAACACTAGACAGAAAAAGAAATTGAGAAATTTATAGAGGTTACCTAAATATTTAGCATCATACTGATCAACACATGTATATAAAGAAACTACTTGTGGCTAAGTAAAGAACGACCTAAAAAGTTTCAAGAGTATAGCACTCTACAGTTCACTCAGCGCCTGGAGAATGCCTGTTTCTACCATAAAACCTAGAAAACTTTATAATTCAAGGGGATCTGGGGCAAGTACTCACTAAGATCTTGCTGAGAAGTGGAGGATAATTATCCCTATAACAAGCACTGAGCCACACCTACCTCAAAAATTATAAAATGAGACATCAAGATGGTAGCAGACAAGACCATCAGAACCATGATTTTTACTGCATTTTATATGTTCAAAAGTTAACTAGAGATTATGGAAGATATAAAAAGAACCAAATCAAATTTTTGAGATGAAAACTACAATGGGTAAGATTAAAAAATAATAATAAACTGGATGTGATTAACAGCAGATTAAGTATTACAGAAGAGAAGGTTAATGAACATGCCAATAGAAACCATCCAAAATGAAACACAGAAGAAAAGAGAATAAATTTCAAAAATTAGCACAGCCTCAGTGCCCTAAAGGATAACTTTAAGCCACTTAATATGCATGTGCTTGGAGTCCCTGAAGAAAATGGGGAGGGAGGAAGGAAAATTTTTTAAAAATATAATGGCCAAAATCATTCTAAATCTGATGAAAACAATAAATTCATATATCTAAGACAATGAACTCCAAGCACAACAAATACCAAAAAAAACTACACTAAAGCAACTGATAATCGAAGTACTCATAAATGGTAAGAGTGAGAACATCTTAAAAGCAGCCAGAGGAGGGAAAAAAAGATATACACAGAGGAACGAAAAGGAAGAGAGCCGTTTTCTCATTGGAAACAATAAAAATGAGCAGATTGTAGAGCAACATCTTTGAAGTACTGAAAAATAAATTTATCAACCTAGAATTCTATTCAGCAAAAATATCTTTCAAATACTAAGGTAACACAGGCAAGTAAAAGCTGAAAGAATGAAACCCCGGCAAAACTGCACTGCAAGGAATGTTCAAGGAAGTCCTTCAAGCAGAAGAAAATGATATGAGATGAAATACAGATGAGTAATTCTTGATGAAATCCTCTGCAGAGCTATACAAAGAAATGAAGAACATTGGAAATTATTTCCAGGTAAATATAATAGATGACTGTTTTCTTATTACTTAAATCACTTTAAGATATAATTGACTATCTAATCAAAAAAATATATTTTAGAGTTTATAATATAAATAAAAAGAAAGAGCATACAAGCTGGGAAAGGATGGATACATGAGGTAGGAAAATATCACTTGAAGGTAGCTTGTGACAAGTTAGATAGGCACTATACAACCTAACGGAATTAACAAACAAAGAGCCATAATTAATAAACTAAGAGGATAAAATGACATCATCAAAATGCCCAATCTAAGAGAAGCCAGATAAAGAGAAAAGAAGAAATAAAGAAGAGATGGGATGCATTAAATTAATAGGAACATGATGTATATAAACCTAACTATATTAGTAATCACCTTAACCGTAAGTGGTTTAAACAATGGATCAACAGGTGTTGTCAGATTAAATACAGAAATCAAGGCCAACTGTATGCTGCCTATTAGAAGAGCACTTAAAATATAAGGAAACAAGTAGATCAAAAGATGTAAAAGAAATTATACTTGTGTCCACCCTGTTAAAATGAAAGCTTAGAATAGCTATATCAGTATATGACAAAGTAGATTTTAGACCAAAGAATATTTCCAGGATTAAACTGGTCATTTTGTAATGAAAAGGCATCAGTTCAGAACAGTCTGAAACAATCATGTCCCCAATAAAAGAGTTTGAAAATATACGCTAAAAAACCTGATAAAACTGCAAGAATGAATAGATAAATCCACAAGTACAGTGATAGATTTCAAAATCGCCCTTAATAATTGATAGAAGGGGTAGACAAAATGTCAACAAGCATGCGATAAATTTGAACGCTTACCACTATCTTAAAATTTGTAAAACGCCCACCCGGGAACAGTAAAATACACATTTTTAAGGTGCACGCAGAAAATATACTAAGAAATTGAATTTTGAACAATTCAGATTTAGATCTTACTTATTAAGCTGTTTTAATGTTTGCTTTTAAGTTTTTAGAGCATTTCTTTGAAAAATTAATTTGTAAGCATTGATGCTGCTTTGTTCATTGTAGAAAGGAAGTCTTCTAAGCCATGTTTACATTGGTAATTTTTTTTTTTCAAAGATTTTACTTATTTATTTGACAGACAGAGATCACAAGTAGGCAGAGCAGCAGGCGGAGAGGGAGAGAGGAGGAAGCAGGCAGTCGGCTGAGCAGAGTCCGATGGAGGGCTCAACGCCAGGTCCCTGAGATCATGACCTGAGCCGAAGGCAGAGGCTTTAACCCACTGAGCCACCCAGGCCCCCCCACATTGGTAATTTTAAATGTAACCTATAAAAATATGGCTATATACCTAAATATAGAGATATTTTGGTTTTTCAAATATGTATCTGGCCTAAAAAAAAAAAAAAAGAAAAATGTTCCGTGCCGTGTTAAAACCAAAGTCAGAGCTGCAATTAATATAGGATATTATCACCCTGTAAAATCATTCATTCTCACTAGAGAATTCTTATTTTTACCAAATATTAAAGATATTAATAACTTGGGGATTAGGAGCAACATCAAAATGATGCTATTTCCTCAAATGTTTTATTCAGTGTTTTAATCAGTCGTTCATGTTTTAATCAGTGTTTTATGCTTCTTAAAAAGCTGCTTGGAATATGGCTCTATCTGCTTTTTTTCAAAACCTGACTGCTGTTTTCAAGAGGCCTACTCAGTAGTCCAACATTTAATAGCATCTACTTATCTACCGCAAAGGTTAAACAGGGATAAAGTTGGCAATAGCTTGAAAGATATAAGCAGCACAGGGGAGTGAACGAATTTAGGATTGGGTTGGCTTTAATGTCACAGATCAACTTAAAAGCAAAGTTTCCAATATTGTTCAGAGGCAGGCTCCTTCAGTACTTCTGTCTGAGCTGTACAGTTCAGGAGGCCAGCGGGGCGGGGGAGGGGCGTGTGGCACAGTCTCGTTTTTTATCCTTTTCTCTCCCACCACATTCAAAATAATCACTTTTGTGGTGCACTGAGCATATATAGAAAAGCACATGGTTTAAGGCACAGAGAGACTTGTGTGGTATGTTAGAGCTAAGCTAACCTTAGTATCGACCACCACACTTCTATATGCTCGTGGTCACTTGTCTTTGCAGTCCTCGCGAAAGCATGACGCTGTCCTATGCCTCCTCAAAGGTGAGCCCATTTAGGCACATAGAAACTCCGCAGCTCGTGTCAGTTCAGAAACAAGGAAGGAGCACAGCCATCTCTCATCCCAGACCTTCAGTTCACAAAACTAATGTTCTTTTTCATCCTTAGACTTTCTCCTCTTTGGGGAAGTGCTATCTTCCCTCTTTGGGGAAGTGCTTTGAATCCACCAGTCCTGGGTTCAATTCTGCATCTGCCTCTCACTGGCTACTTGATCTGGGCCTCCTTCTCTTCGTCTGAGAAGTAAGAATCACAAAAATATACAGATAAATTAACGTCCATAGAGTATCATTATGTGTGGACGACAGAAGATGCTCAGCAAGTATGAATTCTCGTATCAGTGCACAGACCTCGAAAGCCTTGATTTTGGCATCTTTGTGTGAATAAGTAAAACTCTAGAAAGGCAATGTCACAGGTGTATTCCCGGCATCTGAATATGGTAACGGAGATAAAGAACCTGTGGAGAGGGAGGGTATCAATACGTAAAAACCACATAAAGGTCATTTGGAGCCATGTCTTCATAGAATATTTCTGTGATTAAACATTATTTATTAGCGAATCAGTCCTTTTGGTTAAAGACTTATTTTATTTATTTGAGAGAGAGAGAACAAGCGCCTGCAAGAGGG
Organism: Lutra lutra; assembly: GCF_902655055.1. Taxonomy (NCBI): domain Eukaryota; kingdom Metazoa; phylum Chordata; class Mammalia; order Carnivora; family Mustelidae; genus Lutra; species Lutra lutra. The sequence continues at coordinate 37,688,565 of NC_062282.1, read as the reverse complement.
GCGGGGCAAAGAGCCAAGGAGAAAGAGAATCTCCAGCAGACTCCCCTTTGAGCGCAGAGACTGAACAGGAATGGATCTCAGGACCCACGAGATCAGGATTTGTGTCGAAATCAAGAACCGAACACTTCACTGATGGAGCCACCCAGGTGTCCCTTCATGAACCAGTCTTAAGAATAGTTTTTAGGGGCGCCTGGGTGGCTCAGTGGGTTAAAGCCTCTGCCCTCGGCTCAGGTCATGATCCCAGGGTCCTGGGATCAAGTCCCGCGTCGGGCTCTCTGCTCAGAGGGGATCCTGCTTCCTCCTCTCTCTCTGTCTGCCTCTCTGCCTACTTGCGATCTCTGTCTGTCAAATAAATAAATAAAATCTTAAAAAAAAAAAAAGAATAGTTTGTAATGTGAATTTTGGGGGTTAGGTTGGATTTTACCCCAATTACATTGATAAGGTAAGAACTATTATCTTAATTTTCTTTTCTTTGTGTAATTATGGGGTTTCTGGAAGACTGACCATTTTTAATCTTTCAAGCCTGATTTAGAGAATCTTTATGAGCATATATTAGGTATAGAAACCACACTTTCCCTTCTTTTGCCCACTTTCCCAGGAGGTTCATTAGCTGCTGATCAAGAAAAGTCTATGACATACATCATGAATATTTGAGACTCTAGTACCTGGTCTCTTTCCTAGTTGCATTAGCAATTCTGATTTCCTTCCCTTAATCAAATTATCATCAATTTATTATGATAATTAATGAAGATGACCTAGGAAGAAAATGTTTCCCTTAAGCAGATGCTTTTTAGATACTAATAAATAATTTTGCTATTTAAAATTTTCATAACAAATTTATCACATGAGAAAAAAATGTACCATAAATTATAGATACCCATCATTAGTAATGTATGGACTATCCAATGTCAGACATATTAAATAGAGAGTACCTTAAAATAGCCCTAGTTACTGTGGCTGTAGTTGTGTGTTCGCTGTTTGCAGGCATATTAAATATCTCTGTTGCAGTTCAATAATATCTTACTCTTGAGTATTTCTCATATAATTAGTAAGCAACTTGTAACCGCTATCCCCCTTAAACAGCATCACTAGGTAGGAGGCCCTTCGGGTTTGGACAAGGGAAGCTGGGTTTCAATGGGTTAACTGGGATCATTGCTTCAGAGACTGCATATCCTTAGACTTCGCAGCCCTAGCAGAGGCTGGCTCTGTAATAAGTCTCACATTACATGCGGATTAGATTTGTAGAAATCCTGTAACTCAATAGGTACCTGCCTATTCTCTCCTGGCGTCAGCCTGCCTGCACTGCTTTGCTCTGTAGACATACCTGGCATTCCACCCGTGCCTCTCACTTACTAAGTGAGCTGGAGTCTGCCTACCAAAACATTGGGGTATTGTTGCGAAGGAGAAAACTCCCTGACAGACAAGCAACGTGTGAAGTTGGGCTTGCAATGCCGTGTTACCTTCCTCTGAAGGTACACGCTACCCCTTCTGCCTTCCTTGCATCCCACAGTGAGGTTGGAGTACAGCTATTTCCAGGTATCTGGAACAAGAAGGCAGTCACACTCCAAACCTGGCTGCCTTTCCCCCTTCTTGGCTGTTCCTTTCCTGCCCTTGCCTTCTTGACCACCGGGCTGACGCACCCTGGTCCTGGCCGCACCCCTCCCAGATGTGTTACTTTGACAAACATGTTTACACCCAGAGGTAGGAAAACAAAACCAAGCACCAACCACAACAAAAAACAGGCTTGGCACCAAAACCTAGAACAGTCAGGGCACTGATTTCTGGGAGCTGTGCCAAACGCGATAAGCGCTGCGATTTTAACACATATCTCTAGTTCTCAGCGCAAATCAGTCATTAAATAATTAACATGTTACCTTGTTAAGAATCTTTAAAACTAAGGCAAGGTTTTTGTACAGGAAGCACATCAGATTGTTTAGCATCTTTTTCTAATTAAGCATTAATCCCTCCCAGGAAGAATGAGTCACTCAAGCAAGTGAACTTTCAAAGATAAGGGATTTCTCTTTTGTAAACTGCAATTAACAGCTTTTAACAGTCAGCGTTGCTCCGGTTTTCCCAGCGGTCGAAATTATTCCTATGACTTTTTTTCTTCTTGCTCGTTATGCAGCTAACCAAACTAATGAAGCGGAGATATTGATGACAACCGGGGAGGGGAATCGAGTAGTAACCAACCCAACCCAAACCAAACCAAACCAAAACTTTGAATTACATTGCAACCCAATATAGTAGCATCCTTCTCACAGGAGAAGTCTCCAGTGTGTCAAATAGCATCATCCTCTTTGGGGACACAGCATGGCATTCGTCGTACAGCTTGGAGGCAGTCCATTTGCTTTACCCAAGTGTAAAACTTAATCAAAACTGTGACAGTCAGACTGGGACTTGTGCCCTAATTATAAGCACACTTTTTTAGAAATTAATTATTTTTTTAATTTTTAAAATTCATATATAATGTATTATTTGTTTCAGGGGTGCAGGTCTGTGATTCATCAGTCTTGCACAACTCACAGCACTCACCATAACATGTACCTTCTCTTGTGTCCATCACCCAGCCACCCCATTCTTCCCACAACCACCACCTAGCAACCCTCAGTTTGTTTCCTGGGATTAAGAGTCCCTTATGGGTTTTCTCCCTTTCTGGTTTCATCTTGTTTCATTTTTCCCTCCCTTCCCCTATGATCCTCTGTCTTGTTTCTCAAATTCCTCATATCAGTGAGATCATATGATAATTGTCTTTCTCTGATTGATTTATTTGGTTTAGCATAATACCCTCTAGTTCCATCCAAGTCATTGCAAATGGCAAGATTTTGGGGTTTTTATGGCTGCATAGTATTCCATCGTATATATACATTACCTCTTCTTTATCCATTCATCTGTTGTTGGGTTTTTTTTTTTTTTAAGATTTTATTTATTTATTTGACAGACAGAGATCACAAGTAGGCAGAGAGGCAGGCAGAAAGAGAGAGAGAGGGAAGCAGGCTCCCTGGTGGGCAGAGAGACCGATGCGGGGCTCGATCCCAGGACCCTGAGATCATGACCTGAGCCAAAGGCAGAGGCTCAACCCACTGAGCCACCCAGGCACCCCTATCCATTCATCTGTTGATGGACATCTAGGTTCTTTCCATAATTTGACTATTGTGGACATTGCTGCTATAAACATTTGGATGCATGGGCCCCTTTGGATCACTACATTTGTATCTTTAGGGTAACTACCCAGTAGTACAATTACTGGGTCATAGGGTAGTTTTATTTTCAACTTTTTGAGGAACCTCCATACTGTTTTCCAGAATGGCTGCACCAGCTTGCATTCCCACCAACAGTGTAGGAGGGTTCCCCTTTCTCTGCATCCTTGCCAGCATCTGTTATTTCCTGACTTGTTAATTTTAGCCATCCTGACTGGTGTGAGGTGGTATCTCACTGTGGTTTTGATTTGTATTTCCATGATGCCGAGTGATGTGGAGCACTTTTTTCATGTGTCTCTAGGCCATTTGGATGTCTTCTTTACAGAAATGTCTGTTCATGTCTTCTGCCCATTTCTTGATTGGGTTCTGTGTTCTTTGGGTATTGAGTTTGAGAAGTTCTTTATAGATTTTGGATACTAGCCCTTTATCTGATATGTCATTTGCAAATATCTTCTCCCATTCTGTCAGTTGTCTTTTGGTTTTGTTGACTGTTTCCTTTGCTCTGCAAAAGCTTTTGATCTTGATGAAGTCCTAATAGTTCATTTTTACCCTTGCTTCCCTTGCCTTTGATGATGTTTCTAGGAAGAAGTCATTGTAGCTGAGGTCAAAGAGGTTGCTGCCTGTGTTCTACTCAAGGATTTTGATGGACTCCTGTCTCACATTGGGGTCTTTCATCAGTTTTGAGTCTATTTTTGTGTGTGGTGTAAGGAAATGGTCCAATTTCGTTCTTCAGCATGTGGCTGTTCAATCTTCCCAACATCATTTGTTGAAGAGACTGTCTTTTTTCCACTGGACATTCTTTTCTGCCTTGTTGAAGATTAGTTGACCAGAGTTGAGGGTCCATTTCTGGGCTTTTATTCTGTTCCATTGATCTATGTGTCTGTTTTTGTGCCAGTATCATACTGTCTTGATCATTACAGCTTTGTTACAGAGCTGAAGTCTGAGCACACTTTTTTTAAATATAAAAATTCATTTTATAGTTGTATTTAGGGGAAGTTTTGAAGATATCCCCAGTCCTATAATTTTGTAACATTTCAATAGTTATTTCTAATTTTTAGTAACAAAAGCAAAGACTAAATCTTCATCCTTATATGTAAATGCATGAATTGAGGATTTACGTTCTCTCCAATATACCTGGTAATTCTAGAGTGGTGGACTGCCATGTACTTAGTGGATTCAGGCACTTTATTTGTTTATTTGCTTATTTATTGTTATAGGGGAAAACCATAAGCTCTTTCTTTCCTAAGAGCTCTCAGGCTTCATCATTTTCAAAAAAGAGAAATATGAAAAACAAAGGAGGATATCTTCAAAACTTCCCCTAAATACAGGTCTTATCCCATTTAAAAAGAAAAAGCAATACTGATTTTTCATGCATATTGAATATTTTCTTATAAGTCTGTCTGGGTTCCCTCAAGGAGCAATTTCACCTATGAACCAGCTTCATAGGGTGTTAGACCACTAAAGGATGTCAAAAGTAATCCAATCTAACCTCCTCACCTAATGAAAAATTGGGTTAAAACAGGCAAAGTGACTTACTAAACTAAGGTCATGTGCTAATTCATGGTGAACCCAGGAATAGAACCCAATTCAGGAAGTTCTTCATATTGACATCATGATGTCTGCCTTCCAGCTGTGGGAAAGCATCACTTCTTGAGTTAATTCTGAAGAATAATTCTCAGCAACATTCCTCCTGCTGATAACCTCTCCTAAAGAACTGTACGGTGTAATTCAAGGAGAAAGAGGGAATGCTGGTACACTGAAAATGACTATTGCTTAAATAGACTGAAAATAAACAGACTGATAAATCAGCAAACTCCATCTTTAAAAGCAAAGCATGGGTGGATTCCAGGTTGACTTTGTCACTGGTGAATGGAGCAGGAATCTCTTTTCTATTTAATCCTCATAATCACAGCAGCTAAGTGAATGCTTTTAGGATATTTTGAAAGTAGAAAATGTTGTTGCATGTTCTGAAAATTTACTTATATATTAGAGACCAACTTTTGTTCCTAACAACTTTATAACTTATTACAGGGATAGGATAAACATAATAAAGCACAAAAAAATCTAACTTACACCTGAAGTGTAAATGAAAATGATGATGTTAGAATCAATCTAATGACATTTAGTATTGCATACATAAAGCTGATGGTTTGCATATTTGCATAATTGGTTACACACATTGTGTTAATCAAACTTTTATTTATTTTTTTTCTGCATTTAAATTGCTGCTAAAAAGTCACACTGGGAAACCATAAATTTTTAACAGACATGCACAAATACGCATACACACACATCTACACACCTACATTTATGTACACAAAACCTTTAGTATAGTCAAAAAACAACTATATTGGCTGTTCTCATCTATTCAGAGTATATATTCAGAACCTAGTCTTCCAATAGTTGCTCTGTGGGGAATCCAAAAAAGTATGTAATATATCCACCTTTCTCTGGACACTTACCGTCTATCTTGAGGAGGTGGAAAACATAATTAAAAATCCAGTGACATTCTGAAGATGATGTTTGAGGGACCCCTGGTTGGCTTACTCAGTTAAGCATCTTCCTTTGTCTCAGGTTATGATCTCAGGGTCTGGGATCAAGTCCCGCAGCCCTCTCCCTCCCTGGAGTCTCATACCCACTCCCTGCTCATCAGGGAGCCAGCTTCTCCTTCTCCCTCTGACCCTCCCCCCGATTGTGCACTCGCTCCTTTGCACACGTGCTCTCTCTCTCAAATAAACAAATAAAACTTTTAAAAAAATGATATTTGATAGAATGCCCAAATGAGAGTTTCAAAGGATGCCCCATTAGGCATTTAGAGAAGGAAAGACAGAGTTGTTTTAATTGGAGAAATTCTTGCTAAGAAATTGAGAATTAAGTTGGGCCCTGAAGACTGTGTCAAACAGATCTCAGCTTTACTTTTTTCTTCAGAAGTTTGAAGACAGCATAAATATTGAAGAAATTAAAGACAAATCTCTGTAAATTCACACCCAGTTTTAAATACATGGTACTGTGTTAACTCTTTTATTGGTAATTCATAAATTTCCTAGTTCTTCAAATCCTCCCAAGTGCAATTTAAGCCCCAAGTTCTTCAAAACTTCCTTCAGAACAATTTCAGTTAATAGTGTTTGTTTCCTTTCCTAAGCACTTCTAGTACTTAATGCATAAACAAGTTTTTACACAGGGGTGTACCAGAAAGATTCTGAAAAGCAAGTTCATCAGGATCTCGACTGGGTTTTTCCCTAAGTTATCTCATAAAATCTCTGGACCCAAGATAGAGAAATGCAGAGAGGGCAATAGTACAGATAATGGATCCATGGCGGAATGATCCGTGGGACGAACGTTAACAGCAATATTACTGAAGTGCATGTTTACTTTAAATACAAATCATGTATTTAGCTTATTCCATACTGGATTTCAAATAAGAACTAATCTCAGTGTATCCTTCATCACAGGGAATCTTAACATCTGTATATTCAAAGGGGTCCAGCACCAAAACTTCAAGTTTCTGAAGCTTGTACAAGCATTTATGGCAACCATCTCTCCACTCCACAAATCAAACAGAAACTCTCAAGTGTGTTTATTGCCATCATTGTCCACCTTTAGAGACCGTACGTCTACTTTAACACTATTAACAGTATTCAAAATATTTAATATTATCTTTCAGGTTGGACTTTAGAGTAGTTTCTATATCTACCGATAGGATCTTCGTTCTTCATGGATAGACTCGATTTTTGGAAAATAGCCAAAGGTTTGAGGAAAGCTGACTAACGTAGAGAAGTGGGCCTTCCTATACAGGAACAGAATTTAATTTTTGGTGTTCCTCCTGAGGTTCTGTGAAAACAACTCAAATAAGAGCACTGTTTAGAGTAACGGCAACACAATTGCACTAGGTTCCACAATGACTGCTTTAGAGGTGACGCTGAGCTGCAGGTAAGAGCCTTTACATCAAAGCTAGAAATACCTGTGTTGCTTGAGTGTCAGTTTCCTCATCCCTAAATGAGGATAATCATTTCTTCCTCAGACAGTTAGTTATTTTTAATTATATTATCGAAAGATGACACAGATGGGTAAAGTTTTGAAATGTCTGTTGTGCTATAAACTCACTTTATATTTCTTGTCCAGCTCATCTACTTCTAATGTGTGACAATCAAACAGTTAATCTAGTTTAACAGATCATTTAAGCCTCAAAATGTTTCTCCAGGTTCTTATTTTTGTGGCCAACTTGTTATTAGAGAATCATATTAGCCTGAATAGTCATAGTTAACAAGGTGCCAGGTGATATTTCCTTTGAAATATTAATCATGGTAAATTACAGATGTTAACAAAGAGTCTTCTATGATTCCCAGGTTAGGAGGGGGAGAAAAGATGAAACAGTAAACACACACAATTGATTAAATTTTTTTCTGGGAGAAAATAATAATCTCACACAGATACAATAAATGCTCTGGGCTCTGACCTGTTCTAAGAAGACAGGTGGTAGATGCATGTTTTAGAAAAAAAAGGTAAATGTGTTACATGGTCAGTTATTCAATCATTAATCTTTACAGAGGACCTACTTTTTCATGTGTGAATGGATCACAATCCAAATTAAATATTCATCACTGGTGAGACTGAAAGGGACTAATGATAATGGTTTTTTTTTTTTAAATTTCTGGACTAAAACACGTAATTCTGTGGCTCACCTGGCACTTGAAAGAGACATCATTTCAGAAATTGAATACTCTATTATAGGTTTAATTTCTAATAGGATTTTGCTTGTAATAATCATTACATTTTATGTTTCTAATGTATTCCTACACTTCTTAATTTTGAAAATTTATTAAATTTTTCATCATTAAAACAATATCACATTATAGAAAATCCAGAAAAGGCACTCATAATTCTACCACTCTAAAGTGATAGTGTTATAATACTGGTATTTTACATGTCTGGTTTCCATTCATATAAATATGTTATTTCACTAAATTCTAATCAAGTATAAATATACTTTTGTAACCTCCTTTTTTCACTAATCTTGAAAAACTATATTTTTTCCAAACCAATCATTGTAATGCCTTTTAAAGTTTCTATTAAATGTGTTCATCATTTAAAATGATCTCTAGCAAACTTGTAGGGTTAGCAAATGTCATGTTCACACAGCACGAGATGTGTAGGCTAACAAACATGTAGCCCCACAGGAGGCAGTCCGGGATTCTTTTCAAGAGAAAGAATACTGGACTGCATGGCCTGAGAATGAATCCTAGCTTGGCTTGTGTTTAAACTCTTTAACCTTCCATATTCTCTTTTGTAAATGGGGAAATACCACTTAATAGAGTTATTCTGGGGGGCGCCTGGGTGGCTCAGTGGGTTAAGCCGCTGCCTTCGGCTCAGGTCATGATCTCAGGGTCCTGGGATCGAGTCCCACATCGGGCTCTCTGCTCAGCAAGAAGCCTGCTTCCCTCTCTCTCTCTGCCTGCCTCTCTATCTACTTGTGATCTCTCTCTGTCAAATAAATAAATAAAAAAAAATAGAGTTATTCTGGGAATTAGATAAAATAATTATTATTAAAGCATTTAGTATAACATCTCAAATGGAGCAAACTCTCATTCAAATGAACAGATAGCAGTCAGGTCCTCCATTGTCCATCTCAATGCTCCTCCCTAATATTATGCTGAGGACCTAGAAGTCAACACACAATGAATATATGCCTTAATCTCCATAGCTTCTATACATCATTTACTTGACTGTGGATTATCAGTCAATATTTCGTGATGACTTTATAACTCATATTCTCTCCGAAATATTTCAGCACGTTTTAATGTGCAGGATTGCATTTTTTCCCTAACAACAAACAAGATTGACAAAGAAATGTAAGAGAACTACTCAATGAAATCTCAATACAAAATGTTCACATTTGAAATGCTAAGATCCCCAAAATGTTGAGCCCTATCATTTGCACATATCCAAGTAGATTCAAAATACATAATTTGCTTCTCACCCCTTAAGAAGTCCAAGTTGACATCCATGTGTCTTCCATTTCTTCCACCCTGCATCACACACATAGAGTCATAAATGCTGGCATAAAATAATACCATCAGCTTAGCATTTCTAAGGTGAGATGGGCTTTTTGATGCTCTTCGTTATTTCAGTTTGTCTGTACATGAAATAGAGAGTCGAATTTATAAAATAGGGTGAGATTATGATGCATTAATCTTATTCCAAATGTTAATTTATGGGTTTCATAAGATCTACTCTGCTTTAGAGCTCAGAAAATGTTTTTTTCTTAGTAGCTCGATGGCTCAATTTCCATGGAAGTGCCACTCCAAGAAAATTGACTAGTTATCAGAATGAAAATTTTTGTTCTATGGTGTCTGAGTATCTAGTAATAAATTTCATCCTGCCCCATTCGGAGCATTATAATTTAAACACACACACACACAGAATACTATTGTGAAATATAAACAAAAATCTCAATATTAGCATCCCAAACCTTTCTTTCATAAAAGAATATATTTTTGTTTTCAACCTAGGACTTTGTATATACATTACAAATGCAAATGTGAAAATAAATTCCAGCACATTGATTAAATTAATATCTTCTAAGGACAAATTGTAATGAAAGCTGCTCTGGATTAGAAGTCTAGTGTTGGGAGCATGAGTTAACCCCTACCACAACTCTGTTGTGAAATTAGGGCTGAGTTGCAAAATTACCTGGCCCACAGCTGGGGTTATCAACTCATCCTGGTTTGATGAGAGAGTCCTAATTTTGAAACTCAAAGTCCTGCATCTGAGGAACCCCTACAGTCCTGGGGAATTGGGAGCAGGCAGTCACCCAGTAAAGGAAGGGAACATGGAGAGAGTCCTGTGCCTTAGCTTGGGAGGGGAGAGGAAGTGGTATGACTTAAACAGTAATGGATGGAAATCCTGGAAGTATTAACATCATTTTGGACTTCTAGAAGATTCTTGAGCTACCCCAAAGAGGAAGGATTACTTACAAATGTTGCCGAACTAAAGGCTGTGTGACATCTACAATTCTGGGATTGAACTTTCCTGAATCCAGTACAGTAGAACCACTCCGGAGATGTTAACTTGCTAAAAGATACATACGTGACAGCACAAACCTCTCTACCTTTAGGATTACATGGTTCCACATCCCCTTCCATGCCTCACGTGCTTGCTTTGCCCCTTCTGTTTTTACTAAACCTGACTTTGGTCCATTTCTGTCTTTGATCTTCTCCCTATTGCCCATCAGACAGCCTATGGTGAATTTCCCCTACTTGCATTCCAACTGACCTGACCACCTTTTAACTACTTTTTCACACTTGAACATTCTGAGTCAATATCTGCCTTCTGGATGAGATGAGGCCTGTAGCGTGGCTCCTAATTGCGATATCTGACATTTGCTTTTAGGATTCCCAAGTGGAGGATGGAGGTTCTGGCCTCATTCATATTTTTCAAGAGCAAACACATTATTGAAAAGGGGGTCACACAATCATTTTCCTTCTTGCATCATCTTTTCTTCAGAGGCTAAATTACTTTAAATGGCTTTGATAATATGTCTTCATTAGCTTTTGCTTTCCCAGTGTGGAAAAATTCTTCCTCATATTATGCATAATGTCATGTATTAATCCAATTCAAAAATGCTTTGGCTGTTTTAGTTATTCTTTGTGGCCTTGATGAACCTATGAATTTATAAGATAGGAGGACAGGAAGAGTCATCTTTTTAAAATCTTAATTCATTTCTTAGACCACTTTTATTTTATAAATATTTCTTTGTGCCTATTCTGTGCTAGACTTTCAAAGATACAAAGAGCCTCTGAAAAGATTGGAGAAAACAAGGTGAACCTTAGCCATTCCAAGTTCATGGTATAGAGCCTGTCACACAGTAGGTACTGAAGTACATGACCAAGTATATGTGAGATAGCTACTTCAAAAAATAGTATGTTGTTTTTGTGATGTTTGTGTTTTCAGCTTTTTAGGCTTTGTAACTTGTGATTTCTTTCACACTCTAATTACATATTCATTCTTGTAACTGATTTTGAACCACTAAATTATTTTTCTGTTTTTTCAGTTGTGTCGTCCCAATGGTACATGCTTCAGGCACCCAAACATTTAATTTGCCTGTGCTCATTTAGAAAAACAATTAGGAAGTACTACTTAGTTCATAGTTCAAGAGTTTCTGTTCTAAAAACAAAACAAAACAAAAACATGAAAAAACAACAATAAGCAAACAAAGAAAAAACTATTGGGATATCCTTTAGTTTCTGCAACAGAAACTGCTAGTTATAAAAATAATATGATTTCTAAGACATTAAAAATATATTTGGACTTCAGCAATTATAAGGCTTCAACATACTTTCATGGCATACAAAATAGATATTTGTGTGGATTGAAAAGAAAATCCTTGTTAGCTTCTCGAGTCTTTCTGACTAACTCTTGGTATGGCTATTACTTGGGAATGAGCTTTCTTGTGGTCATGAAAAATTTTTATAGTTTCACCCATTCTTCTAGTAGTGGTTTAAAGAGATTGGTGAAACCAAATGGAAAAGAAGATAAAAGAGAGTGGTTTTAGCTTGTTCCCAACACTACAAGTTTATGAAGTTATAAACCACGTGCTTTATGCATACTTCCTATAATCTCTTACTTAACGCTTTGTGACAGGTTTAATATAGCAAAATTAGACATGCTACCACAGTCCATCTGACAGCTACCTGGTTTCCATGAACTAATACCACTGGCTTCTTGCCCAACACAAACAGATACACTTGAAAAGAAGTCCAACAAACACATCGAGTGAAATCAGGGAACATGAAAATAAGAAGTAGATTTCAGCATGTAAACACTACGTGCTTCTGAAAAATGTTTAGACGTTACATTACTCAGCACTGGCTCAGAAGGAGGGGAAGATGACTGTGTACTTATTACAGGTTGTTAAAGACTACCCAGCATAAGGTAAATCATTTAAAATAATCTCAGATTTCAAATAACATTGCATCACCTTTCTTTTCTACCATATCCAGTTAGAGTCCTCGAAATAAATTCAGATGAAATAGTTTCATAATAAACCAACTGCTTTTTCTATATATGTAAACTTGGAAAGATGCATATGGAAAAATACATGAAGTAATTTTCTTTTTACTTGCATCAAAATAGTTTAATCATTTTGAAGATTAGAGCAGATAATTCATGGGACATAATTACTCAAAAAGATAAAGAGCAGATTTAAAACCATTGCTTACTTTTTGCTTCATGATGTTAGTGATAATAGTATCTATAAAATATTGATAATGGTAAATACCTACATAACATCACCACCTTAGAATCTGGTAGAGAAAAGTGAATGTCGAATAAAGAATACTAAAAAAAAAAAGTCAAATCTTGACAATTTATCTATTTACATCACTGTTCAAAAATGCTGGTGCCATATCTTATCAGACAAGGCAATGGAGAAAAGGGGAAAATGGAGACAACCTTATAAGAATCCAGCGTTCAGAAGGTCATGATTCTCATTAGTACTTTTTTTTTCTTTTTCTACGCCCTTTCATTTTGGATTTATTTATGTCATCATATACTGAGTCATATTCTCAATTCATAGGATGTATCTGTTCTGTATTTGTGTTTTCAAAATTAGCTTTGAATGGTGTTCTTGTCATTCTCAGTGCTACTTTGCCTTCAAAAAATCAATTTTGAGCCATTGATTCATGTTAGTGAACTGGGGAAAAATATATTTCATAATAAAGACAAAAAGAGCAAATTTAATAAAATCTATATAACATAAAAATATTTAATGATTGTTTTAGTGATTATTATCCATTTAGTTACATGTTAGCCAAAGAGAATGTATCTGGACAGTTTTGAGACAGAAACATAATATTTAGAAACATAATAATTATTAAGAATGTATCAGAAATGGGGGAAATCACAATAAAATATATTGCACAAATTAGAAAATTTAAAAGTCTGACAAGAGCAAGTGTTGCTGAGATTATGGAAAAATGGGAAATATTATATGCTTGGTAGAAAAGTAAACTGGTATAATCTCTTTGGAAAATAATTGGTCAGTTTCTAGAAGTTATAATGCGCATGATATTTTTAATCTAGCAATTCTACTGTATTTATACTCATTCTTAATTATTATTTATGTGCACAAGAAGACATGTTTCAGGATGTTTATTGGCATTGATTGTCATTGTGGAAAAAAAAATGGACATAACCCATTCATTGTGAGAGGATGAAGTAATCCAAGACCCAGTGAAAAAGGAAATAGAACAATTTATATGCCAGATTTTTGAAGTTATCAGGAATGGCTTTAAAATAGCTATGATTAACATGTTTAAAAGAATAGGTGCCAAAAAAGAAAATCTTAAAAAAGCATTAAAAAAATTCTAGATATTTAATAAAACAATATCCAAAATGAAGAACTAAATAGACAGGGATATAACAGATTAGATAGAGCAGAAGAGAGGCTTAGTAAACAGAAAGATCAGGTAAAATTATACAGGATGAAGCTAGAGAGGAAAATAGTGAAAATTTACAAAAGAGTATAAAAGATATGTGAGACCAGATGAAAAGTTATAATGTACACATAATTGGAGACCCAGAACAAGGGGAAAAAAATGAAGATAACGAGGCAGAACTTTTCAGGATTGACGAAATCATGAAATCACATATTCAAGAAACTCTCTCCAGTCAAAGACAGAAAATAGAAATCTAACACTAGAGTTAGGTACATATAGCAATCTGCTAGATGTTAAAATCTAAGAGAAATATTAAAGGCAGAGAGAGACAGACAGACACACACACACACATCACACTACTTTCCAATGATCAAAAGATTGACAACTGGCATCTCATCAGAAATGATGGAAGCCAGAAAATAATGAAATGATATTCCAAGTTCATGAAAGAAAACATACAAGCAAAACAAAACAAAAAACCCCTGCCTACTAGGACTTTAAGTCCAGTGAAAATGTCTCAAAATTAAAGTGAAATAAAGATACTTGAGGGGAGAAAAATAGCTGAAGTCATTCATTACCAGTAAACCCACACTGAAAAAAAAAAATACTAAGGTGAGTTCTTCAGATAGAAGGAAAATAATCAAAGATTGGGTCTCAGATGTTCAGAAAATACAATAAAGAGCATTACAAGGAATACATATATATTCATCTTTTTAAGGTAGATAAAACAATAACCAAAATTGACATCCGAGACGATAACACAAATCACAACAGGTACTGAAGGGTCAAAAACCCTGTGATGAACATTCTCTGGCTACAGAAGAGTTAAACTAGAAATAATAATCTAAAGATAACTCATAAAGTGCTCAAATATTTAGATTAGAACTTAAGCAATAAAATTATGAGTTACCTGTACAACAAAGGAGAAAACTTGATCAACTTTATAAAATATTTTGGACCCAATGATAATGAAAATATCACATACAGAATTTTAGGGCATGCAGATAAAATTGGACTTAGACATACATACAAATTACTAATAGCAGGAAAGAAAAAATGGACATCTTACAGATCCTCCAGATGATAATGGGCAAAAGAAAGAGTTTAGGCAAATAATCTTAAAAATGTAAATGAAATGAAAAAAATTCTAAAAAAAAAAACACCTTACCCTAGGTGACAACAACAAAAATAAGTAGACAATCCAAATAATCCAGTATTTATCAGAGACACTAATAATTTATCATAGAGAAATTTCACCTAGAATTCCCAGGGGAATTCTTGCAAATAGGTACTGAAGATATAAAACTAATCTAACCAGTTTTTCCAGAGAATATATGAGAATAACAAAACACAAACAAAACTTTTCCAAATAAGAAAAAAGAGGAAATACTTCCCAACTAATTTTTATAAGTTAGCACAACCTTAATATCTATATCTGAGAAGATATTAAAAGAAGGAACAATTTTAGGTCAGTAACTGTCATGAACAGATTCAGGTTATAAACAAAATATTAACATACCATGTTAAGCAAAATATTTAAAAGGATATAAAGAAATGCTAAAATGGAATTTATTTCAAAAATTCAATGGTGGTTTTATATTAAAAAGTCCACCAACATAATTCAATCTATTTACATAAGAGAAAAAATATGAAAAACTCAATAGATGCAGAAAAACCATTTGATATAATTCAGTAACCATTCATGATAAAAGTCTAAGCAATATAGGAATACAAGAAAATGCTCGTAATCTATTAAAGTATATAGTATGTAGCAGACCTCATATTTAGTGACAAATGAGTGAAAGTCTTCCCCTAGTACATAGGGACAAGACAAGGAGACTGAGATCATAACTTCTATTCAGCTGTATCCTGAAAGTCCTAGCTAGTGCAACAGGATGGGGAAAATAAATTATATATATGTAGTGATAAAAAGGAGATATGAAACTTTCATTATCTGTGTTAATATAATTACATATTTAGAAAGTGCAAAATAATCTACAGACATGGACTATCGTCAATACCCTATAGACAAAATCTATAGATAACGTACAATCCTGCTTGAGTTTTTGGAAAGTTATTTTAGTGAAAATTGACAAGGTGAGTACAACACCTATATGTAAATGTAAAGGCTACAAAAGCTAAGACTATCTTGAAGAGAAACAAAATAGCAGATATAAAGACATATTCTACCAGATATTTAGACCTCTTCTAGGGACATCTGGATAGCTCAGTCTGTTGAGTGTCTAACTCTTGATTCCAGCTCAGGTCATGATCTCAGGGTCTTGAGTTCAAGCCCCAACATGTGGCTCCATGTTGGATGTGGAGCCTGCTTAAGATTCTCTCTTCTCCCTCTTCCTCCACCACAGCTCTCTCTCTTTCTCTTTAAAAAAAAAAAGTTATTCTAATCTCAGAAATGAAGACAGCATGGAATTGGTGACAAGATAACCAATTAGATCTATGGAACTGAATGGAGTCCAGAAACAGACTGACATATATATTGTTAAATGATGTAAGGCAGGGGCGCCAGGGTGGCTCAGTGGGTTAAAGCCTCTGCCTTCAGCTCAGGTCATGATCCCAGGGTCCTGGGATCGAGCCCTGCCTCTTGCTCTCTGCTCACTGGGGAGCCTGCTTCCCTTCTTCTCTCTGCCTGCCTCTCTGCCTACTTGCCCTGTCTGTCAAATAAATACATAAAATCTTTTTTAAAATTTTATATAATGTAATTTACAAAGAAGAATTAACAACATTAAATTCCTATAGACCCATTTTGTATTATGAATGGGCAATGATGATATTATGTATATGGGTACAATGACCTAATATGAGTCTGAGGATAATGGAAAACGGACACATAATTAACATTATATACACAAATACTCTGAATATGTTTCCATGTCTTCCCATAACTATTTAAACATTTAAATATAAGCTCATAAAATATGTATGTATATTCAAGCATTGAGAAAATGTAATTAAATGTAGCCAACTACTTGGTTATGCCGGTGAGAGTTTTATTAATTGGTTGTATACACTATATTCCATCATTTCTTCCATAATGTTTACTGTTTAACTGTAAGTTTATGTTTGTTCTTCATGTTTGCCAGCCTATCATGGTCCCTGTGCTCTCCACGAGAGGAGTCCATTGGTTCAGTGTTTCTGACTGTTCACCCCCTTTTCTGTTATGCTCACTTTATAATTTTTTTTAAAGATTTTATTTATTTGACAGAGAGAGATCACAAGCAGGCAGAGAGGCAGGCAGAGAGAGAGGAGGAAGCATGCTCCCCGCTGAGCAGAGAGGCCGATGCCGGGCTCGATCCCAGGACCCTGGAATCATGACCTGAGCCCAAGGCAGAGGCTTTAACCCACTGAGCCACCCAGGCGCCCCTGTAATTTATTTTTAATCACAAAACTTTATAAAATCATTGTAAAAATACAGAGGTACATAAAATAAGAAGTGAGGTTTCCTCTCTCTGTATGCCCTAAATCTCTCAGAGCTAACAATACCTTTCAACCCGTATTATTTTATTAGGAATATTTTAAACAAAAGATAACCCTTAATATGAAAGTAAGTGCAAAATTTTAAGATACCAATGGAAACTTAAAACTGTTAAATAACCAGTTTTGTTAGCATGTGAAGATGAAGGAAATAATATTTCTGAAATTCAGACCTGACGCTTTTCTGTGTCGATGACTAACCAAGAATAAGAATTGGGAATAAGGACAATTTCAATCTTATTGTTCTATTCCTTTGTTAACAGAAAGTCAGAAGTAGTAGTCTCAAGATTATATTCACTTAGCTTGCCAAATTCTGCATTTGAGAAAAAGTTAAAAATTGCATAGATCTTTGTTAAAACATTTCCAGTGTCCAAGCTCTTCATATTTTCCTCTAACAGCATTTTCCTATCCGTATCCTCTAAATTTCAGTGAAATTTCTATGCCTATTGGGGATTTCCTGAGACAATGACCCTCTAAATCTTAAACTTAGTGTTTTCCTTTCCTTTCCTTTCCTTTCCACTCCTCTCCTCTCCTTTCCTTTCTCTCCTTTCTATGAACACTTTAGGCAAAGATTTTGCCTTATTATTCATTTTTTCAAAAAGATTTATTATTTATTTGAGAGAGTAAAAGAGTGCAGGAGCAGGGGCAGGGACAGAGGGAAGGGGAGTAGAGTCCCCACTGAATGCAGAGTCCAAGGTGGAACTTGATCTCACAACCCAGGATCATGATCTGTAAATCAAGAGTCATTTTGATGCCTGAGCCACCCAGGTACCCCCCCCTTATTATTCATTTTTATCCCCTATCCTTAGGATTATGTCTTGTACTTGGTAAGGGTTAGATTAATAAATCCAGTCCTTATAAAAAAGAAAAATAGAGGGGCGCCTGGGTGGCTCAGTGGGTTAAAGCCTCTGCCTTGGGCTCAGGTCATGATCTCGGGGTCCTGGGATCAAGCCCCACATCAGGCTCTCTGCTCAGCAGGGAGCCTGCTTCCTCCCTCTCTCTCTGCCTGCCTCTCTGCCTTCTTGTGATGTCTGTCTGTCAAATAGATAAATAAAATCTTTAAAAAAAAAAGAAAAAGAAAAATAGAAGGGATAGATATTCAGATTTATTTACGTATATTTTTCCATATATGTACATAAACATATATACTTTACATATATACATATATACATATATTCACATACCCACACATCTCTATATCTCTATCTCTACCTATATATATATATATATATATATCTACCTATATATCTATCTACCTATATATATGTGTATATATATATTTTTTATTTACGTATATTTTTGCATATATGTACATATATATGTACATGTATACTTTACATATATACATATATTCACATACTCACACATCTCTATATATATATCTCTATTTCTATCTACCTATATATATATATATATATAGGTAGATAGAAATAGAGATATATATATTTTTTTTTTTTTTTAAGAAGGAGAGGGGGTGGGAGGGAGGGGCAGAGGGAAAGAGAATCTTTTTTTTTTTTTTAAAGATTTTATTTATTTATTTGACAGAGAGAGATCATAAGCAGGCAGAGAGAGGAGGAAGCAGGCTCCCTGCTGAGCAGAGAGCCCGATGCGGAGCTCGATCCCAGGACTCTGAGATCATGACCTGAGCCGAAGGCAGTGGCTTAACCCACTGAGCCACCCAGGCACCCCGGGAAAGAGAATCTTAAACAGGCTCCATGTCCCGTGTGGAGCCCAACACCAGGCTTGATCTCACAATCCTGAGATCATGACCTGAGTCAAAATCAAGAAGTGCACACTTAACTGACTGAGCCTCCCAGAGACCTCTATAAATAATCTTAAGCTATGTAAGAGTAAGATGATTAAATCACCATTGTCCAGAATGCTAAGTAGATGTTCATGCACGCAGTTGTTCCTTTCTAAACATACACAGACTTACATGTATAAAAGACTTACCAAAGAACAAATCAGACCAGAAAAGAGAGTTGGATGGATTTAAGCTAAATAACAATTATTAAATATAACAAACTATGTTGTACCTGCAGTATGCCTTGAACGTGCCAGAATTCTTGTCTGTACATATTATGAGCAGTATTTTCAGATTAATTTTCAGTTTAAGCTCAATTTTCAACTTGCAGTACTAGTAAACAAATTATGTCAGAGCAGAGCAGTGTGACTATTTACATGGGACCTTCACACCAGACCTCTTGCTTCTTGCTTTTCTCAATCTCATTTTGGATTTCATATCTATCTATCTATCTATCTATTGATCTATCATCTATCCATATTCATTTTACCATCCAAATTTGGAAAGAAGACATGTATTTGCAAGTGGCTTTAATAAAATTATTAGTTTGCTTAGAAGATGAATGTATGTTATTAACCTCCGTGTCCTAAGTCTTAGAGAAAATGTGCTACACAATTTCCATATTTTGTATTTATTAATAACAGTAAATGGACTCCAAAGCAATTCTATAAAAGTGTGAGGTGATGCATTAGTAATTGGTGTGTCTTTTTGATATAGTCTCAACTGGCTGAAAAGTTAAATGGTTAGTCAATTACCCCAAAAGTAAATTCTGAATTTTTTTTAATACTAAACTTATTTTTATTTTCATTCAGAGTCAATTGATTGTAAATCTTTAGGAATATAACAGATCATCTCATAAGTGTAGAGAACAAATTATAGTTAGTTCATTAATTTTCATTCAAGTTATCAAGAAAACACTTTGGTACAATTTCAATAAGTTCAAATGGCAGTGAGGGAAGAATATAAGCAAAGGCAAGAAAATACTGAATATTTAAGTGTAGTCTGTGGTCCAGTTTGGCTCCAAGTACTGGATTCTATCAAGAGGAGGTGGAAAATATAGTTGGATATATCATAAAGGGCCTTGAATACAATTGATAAGAGTTTGTCTTCATTTCTTAAGCAATTTAAAACCACAGAAGGTTTTTTATAGAGGATTGTCCTATGTAGAGACATTATTTTAGAAAATTAATCTGCAAATAGAATCAAGATCATTGGTATTAGAAAAATGGGAAAAAGAAATCTATAAGAGATCATTATAATGCAACTTAATACATTTTATTAATTCTATTGGATTTCTGCCCAATTGAATTTTTGACTAGCCAGGGTAATATGCTTCTCTTTAAAGCAGTTATATTTCAGATTCACATAAAACTTGCCTTCACTTAACTTTTTTTTTTTTAGAGAGGGGAGAAGTAGAGGAAGACAATCTTCCCCTTTTAAAGATTTTATTTATTTAAAATTTGTTTGAGGGAGAATGAGGGAGAGAGGGAAAGAGCTTGTGAGAGGGGGAGTGGCAAAGGGAGAGGGACAAGCAGACTCTGCACTGAGCACTGCAGCTTGAGGTGGGGCTCAGTCTCACTACCTTGAGATCACGATGTGAGGTGAAACCAAAAGTCAGTCGCTTACCTGACTGAGCGACCCAGGCACCCCTACTTCGCTTCTTTAATGTTCACATACATTATCTCATTAAAACTTTATAAGAGATTTTGCTGATGAAGAAACAGAAGTAGAAAATGTAACTTGTTCAAGATCACACAGACAATAAGCTATGAATGTTTAGAGCAGAAGAAAGAATGAAGGAAATCAGCATTTCCCAGGAAAATGGTCTCAGGAAATGCACTGCATAGACTAGAGGTAAGAGAAGACTGCAAATAAAGAGGCCACTGCTATGATTTATTACTAGCAGACTTGAATTAATACATATTTGCTGATCTGGTTAGAATACTAAGTTAGATTTTCCAATTCTCTTGTTAGTAAAGAACTGTAACAATAAATTCCACACAGTGCAACCATTTTATTTTCTGGTTGTTTGTTCTTGCTGTTGTATGTATTCAATCGTGTGCTTCTTTTGTAGTGAGGAAAAAGGGATACCTATAAAGGACCAGTTATCTAAGTTGCTGACTTATGGAAGTTTATTGGTTATTTCAAGTGCCCCTTAATCTAGAATAATATAGTGATGTCCTCATCCCTTGAATAACAGGCAGGATTGCACATGTACTATTTATCTTTAACATAGAAAGTTCCTAGAGTCATACTTCTCTTAGAGTCACATTTTTAAAATGATTTCCATAAATTTAAAAATGAAATCCAGGAGAAATATTAGGAAGCTGGATATTCCAGCCATGCTGGGAAGTTTTGTGTTACACCACTGGAAGTCAGTATTTGTCAACTAAAGTTCCACATTTAAAAACAGAAGAGTGGATGCTGAATTAATAACCCTTCCGAATCCAGCAGGTAGAGCTCAAACACTTTGCCCTTTATTGTGCAGGTGAAGTTTTTTTCACCAATGCTTATTAGAAGTTTTGATGAACTAAACCTACACATTTTTCTTACTTTGGGTTAAATCACACTTCTACTTTGCTTTCAACAGTCATGCTTATTTATAAATCAGAACTAATCCAGGGAAAATGATGACATAAATAAATGTTTGTGGGAGGGAGCTAATTGGGTATGCCATAAGTATAGGAAATGGTACTCTGAAAGTTATAGCACTTAGGAATATGAAAGATGGAGTCAATGCAATATTTATATTTCAGTCCTTTTCCTCCTTAAATCACATTTCTTGTGCAAGAGTGCTTATTGGCCAAAGGAAAGTTTAGTGAATCAGGCCTTAAATTACTGCACTTAGTAATTGTTGACATATGTGTACTTTACAGCGCTAATTTATTTCACCATGAACCCAGTGTTTACGAACACACAAAAGCAGATTTATAGTATGCAAGATTAAGAACATTTTTATTCTTTATTTTAGATTTTTAGGTTAGATAGATTTAAAAATGTAAAATGCATTTGAGAGTGATGTGAACCTGCCCAATGTGAAACACAATAAACTGTAAATTGTTACTTCTTGAGTAATCAGGAAAGAAAATAATCTCATTTAAAAGACATTATAACATATGTTTGAAATGCTAAGATAATTTGAAGATCTTAGATCTAAGGTCATGTTAACAGATAAAATCTTGAGGGATCACAGGATTAAGTTATGTTTTTAGTAATGAGGCTATCTAGCATTTACTGAGCCCTTGTTCTTGGCCTGGCACTGGTCTAAGCCCTTCACATCAGTTATCTCATTCAGTCATCATAACAACCATCTGAACTGGGCACCCTTAATATTCCCATAGAATGGAAGAAGCATTCCAAGTCAGAATAGTTAAATGACTTCCCTAATGTCGCTGTTGATAAGTAGCTAATCCAGGATTCAAACCCAGGGACTCCATCTCCAGAGCCCAACGGTGGCCACCACCATCCAGTGTTAGAATAGAGTTTGCTCATTCCAGTGAGTATATAGAAAGTCCTGGCTTCTTATTCAGTTGGTATTTCTGAGAAAACAGTAACGTATTTCAACCTCCATAAATACAGATGGAGACAGGGTAAAATGGAAGTTAATTAGATTGCAACTCACATGTGCAAAGATCGCTGGAAAAGTATTAAACTTGTTGTAAGACCTGTTCTCTTGGTTTTATGCTTTCCCTTCTCACCTTTCTTCACCCTTTGTTTTCTTATCAGTCTAAAGAAATGAATGAACCAAATAACGAGAATTTAATGAAAGTTTACTGTATATGCTGGTCTCTATGTGTGTATATGTTGGTCTTTATATGCTAGTCTGTATATTGCATATATCAGTATCAAATACCAAGAGAATCATATAGTTTAAGAATGATGCCTCATCCTTATTTTCAAGAGCATATATAAGCAAGACATTTAACAAAAAAGCAAGACAATAAAACAAAGCAAGACAATGAGAAATGATGAAATGCTAAAGAATGTGGTAAAGATAATAAAAATACAAAATATTAAATTGGGGGGTTACTTTTAGAAAAGATATTTTACCCAACTATCAGAGGGTATAAAATATTTGAATAAAAGAAAGGAAAGGTAAAGGAATAAACAAGTGGTTGGAATTTAAGAGAACAATAGAAGTAATGGTATGGTATGAAACACCACCTTACCCTAGTTGTGAGACACCTGACCAAAGTAAAAGGTATATTTTTGAGGAAGTTTTTGAAAACTAACTCCAACAGTAGGAATAAAATTTAAAAAAATAAAATTGGGAACTTTTTAAAAGTGATTTAATTTCATCTAAAACGTACATGTGATTGCAGAAGCAGCCAATTTTTGGTATTATAGATGCTCTCATTTGAGGGTCAGTCTTTTCCCTTGAGCATTTAGCAGATACATAAGGGACAAACCAGGGTTTCCCGACCTCAGCGCTGTTCGTATTTTGGGCTGGGTGATTGCTGTTGGGCACAGTTCTGTGTATTATATGATGTTTAGCAGCATCCCCGGCCTCTGCCTGCTAAATGCCAGTAATGCCCACCACCCACCACCCCCTAAGTGTGACAAAGTGAAATGTCTCCAGACATTACCTAGAGAAGGAAAGTCACCCCCATTAAGAACCTCTGGGATAACCTTACCTCTTTGGATTCAAATGCATAACATATTCCTCTTTGTGACAGGAATTTTCAGGGTACAAGAATGGCACAGGTTATATTGGCAGTGTGGAACTATTTCAGAATGTTCCTTTCTGGATTTCAAAATATAGATGCTGTGCAGTTTGGTACCATAAACTCTGAACTTCTGTCTTAAGGAAAGGATAGACATGATGCAGTTTTTGCTGTTGAAAATCAATTACTTATCACAAACAAGTTTGCTAATTCAGGTACACTGTTTCCTCATCATTTTTTTAGAAAAATTTTATTTTACTCAATATTAATTTCCCCTTGTCCTGCTTTTCCATAACATGCTTTTGGTTTGTTCCTTTATGTGTGTTCACTCCCCCTAAACCAAACTGTAAACTTCTTGAGAGCCTTTTTATTTAGAAACACATTTTTAAAAGTATGCCTCAAAAAAGGTCAGTAACTATTATTTGATTAAAATAAAATTATGGTATTTCATATAATAGCATTTCTCTACATATCTATATGTAACAGGTACACACTTATAATATAAAATAATTTTAGATACAATCTAATTAGATAAAATCTAATATTAGATTTTAAGTGTATGGAAAAGTATTGTTTTATGTCATGATACTTTGGGCATAGACAACAATTTATTTAATGAGAATTAGTAGTAGTTAGGAAACAATTTCTGAATTTCTAAAGTTTTTTTTTTTTAATTTTCAGTTCAAACCATGTTTCTAGTGAAATTTAAGGACAAGATAGGATTTTATTTTATTGTCCTTGGAAATTTTTGCTTTCTCTTTGCTATGTTTGTTCTCCTTGCTTGTTTATGTCATAAGCATTATGTCATTCAGAAACCTGGATAGTCTATACAAACAATAGAGAAAATTGTGACTTCTAAGGTTTTTTTTTTTTCAATGAAAAGAGAATCAGTCAAGTTAAGTGATAAATACACAAGCGTTGAGAATTAATTTTATCCATATAAGAAGATGGACTTTGCTCTCTATAATTTATGAGAGCACATAAAACACATAAACTTCATCTTTTTCATTTGCCATCTGTGAACCCAGGTACGTGGAGAATGTGGGTAAAGGCCCAGGAGCTTCCTCTCAGAAACCCACCTGCCAGTTTGGCCATCTGCTCCAGAAGTTGCAGTCAGCACTTGCTCAGTCTGCAACAGTCCCAATCCTGCCCCTCAGAGCCACCCTCTGGGGCACCTATTATCTGGACAAGTGTTGGTGGTAGTACTTCTCCTCCAGGATCCTTCCTCCTTCTGTCCTGAATTCCTACTTAGATTTCTCTCCCTCTCTCTCTCTCTCTCTCTCTCTCTCCCCCCTCCCCCCCCATTTTTTTTTTTTTTTTTTTGTTCTCTTCCTTCATGTGTGAGACCTTCCCATCTCTATGCCAAGAAAGGGACAAATTTCAGGCCAACAGCCAAGACCAAGCTTTTTTCCTACTACTTCTGTTGCTCTCTTTAATAAAGAAATAGAGTCCTTGAATTCTAGCCCCTGTGTGAGTGAAGTTGGTGTTTTTCTTACCCCTTTCTTGGATTCTTTCTATAAATGAGAAAATGTAATATCTCTAAAGTAGATAAAAATTCCTCACAAAATTTCCTTAATATGGAGATTATTTGTCTCATCTTTTCATGGGAATATAGTGTCACAGCCTGAGGAAGGGCATCTCATCATCAAAGCCCTTTACATTTGAGCACCTAGAGCACTTGGGTTTCTTTTTACCCCATTCCAGGAGGTCAAACTGCAAAAGCCACTTAATGCAGTTATTTGACTTTTTCTCTCTCATCAATACTGGAAGCAAATTGTTGGTATAAATGAATTTTCGTAACAGACATATTTCTGATCTTTTTGCTGAGAACACACCCACCTGGAAAAGCTCATTGTACGTGCACATTAACAGGTAGTCCTATAATTCACCAAGTTGTAGGAACACCTAGTCATGCATCTGCACACCTTTGGAATTCTGAAACCTAATCAATTTAACATTGCTATTGGTATTATTGTCATACCCACTTACTGCTATGCAATCATTATACCTTTTACACTTCTAGAATAATCTATTTTCAGGCAAGCAGAGCAGAAAACACTCCTACTGTCTTAAATATAAAGAGCTACGTCTATGGCTGCCAGTGATTTTAAGCCTGCCTTTCCACTGAATCTGAGAAGACTGCTTTAAGCAAATTAAATGACTTATTATTATTCCCTGAGTCATGACTGTCTTTATCATCAATATATAGGACAGGGAAAGATGGTTCTTTCCCCAAATTCCCCATTGCATGATTCATGCACTCACAGGACAGTTCATTAAATGGCATCATTGTACTGAGGCAACTGCTGTATGGCAAGTTACATGAACCAGGAAGGAAGAAAAAATTCACCCAAGCCCAATGGCCCATGGGGTTCCATGGCCTTTGTTTCTTGAAAGCATGAACACCTATAATGTGTAGAGAAATCTAAATGGACACTAATAGGGAAATGGGGAAGTAAACTGTGAGATACTCACATAATAATATTATACAGTCATCTCAGATTAAGTGTACAAAGATAATGGCATAACAGCAAGGGCAATGTTTTGATACAAAATTATTTTTTAAATGCAGGATATGGTCTATTTGTCCAGATTGATCTTAACTGTTTAAAAGTACATGCATAGATAATAAGTGGAAACTAAACTCAACAAGATGTTATCAGGGGCCATCTCTGGATCTTGGAATTACGTGTGTGATCACTGTTTCTTATTCATATTTCTGGGTCTTTCAAATTTTCTGTCAATGATCATTTATTAATTCAATTTTCAAAAAGGAAAAGAAAAGCTTTATCAGAAGAAATTTGGATAAAGGAATACAGTGAATCATAAAATGTCCTACAGTGTTAAATGCAGAATATATTAAGGTTAATTTAAAGTGGGGTGGTGGGTTTCTTTTTTTTGGGGGGTTGGGTTTTTTTTGGGGGGAAGGGAGTAGAGGAGACCATCACTTAAGAGAAAAAGTTTTTCTTAAGATTTGATAAAAAGTTCAGCTATGAAATAACAGATGCATAACCACTGAGTAACCATAGGAATTTTGGACATCTGACGTCTGTTTTAAGCTAAGTCCTGTAAGTAAAAAGATGTAGGGGAAACATAAAATGAACTCCCTTACAAAAGAAAGGCATTGAGAAGTTGTGGAGATTTGCATCTAAGTGTTTATCAATGTTTCAAAACAAAACAAAACAAAACAAAACAAACAAGAAACCAAATCCCCTTTTGATCAAAATGAAAAACTTCAGAGTAGCTCCAGCCACATATTAAACTTGAAATTATTTAGTATGACCCAATTCAGTTTGTTTTAGATCAATTTAACAAATATTCATTGAAAAACATTCCTGTCGAACTCCGTACTAGGTACTAGGACCACCAGGAGAGCAAGAGAGAAAAAAAAGAGTCTTCCCAGAATTTACTTAGAGCCCCGCACTCAATCTCATTCCAGCGTGGTTTGCTTTGGATAAGAGGAAGTGTGGGAGGAAGTGCAGGATCCTCCCGGGAACCCAGAGACCTGACCCCAGACCTGGGAGCAGTTTGCCACGAAAGTAATTCTTGCAGGAAGTGAAGTACAAGGTAGCTAACAATGCACATGTACACACTTGTATGCTGTGTGTTGGCCACAAGGATGCTTGGGAAAGGGTTATGGCTAACGAGTACACACAAAGACCAGCTGAAAAGAGATTACATGGTGCAGTTGAAAAAGACGAAAAAAATTGCTTTGTCTCAAGCTCAAAGTCTGAATTAGGAACTAAAGAAAGAGGAAATGAAAGAGGTAGCAAAGATAGCCTATGGAATTTAAGGATTGGAATTCATCTTTCAGGGAATGGGAAGACATTGAGGGGAAAATCATGGGTCCATATCCGGTTTAAGAAGCCCACCCTGTCTGTACCAGTTTTGCTTTCTATTTTTTATTTTTTGAAAAATAAGGGTTTTTTTTTTTCCTAAATATGTAATTATGTTAAACATATTATGCCTTTGAAGTTAACCCTCTCCCACCTTCTAATGCAGTTTCCAGGAGCTGGGTTTATGCTTGTAAAGGAGAGTTTAGAATTACAGATCTTAAATGAGAAAACACAAAGAAACCTCAAATGTTATTATGTCTGGGCATAAATGATCAGGGTGGACGCTGATGGATTGGAATTGATGAACTTCAGCATCTGTGAGCCAGTTGAAGACATTTTGCTTTTAAAGTAGACTCTGGGAATATTTACTCCTGAGTAACACAGGAAGAATGATACAAAGGACTTTTTCTCCCTTCCTTCCTGAACAACTCCTCTTCCTTTCCTTTTTCCTTTTTCCCTCCAGTTTCCCTCCCCGCCTTCTTCCCTTCTTTCCTTCCTTCTTTCACTCTGCTAATATTTATTAAGCACTTATCACTAGAAGAGATATTCATGAAACAGTGTTTATAACCTAACTGGGTGTTTATAACCTGAGAAGATTTAAAAACAAAATGAAAATAATTGGTTGAGAGGAAAAAAAAAATGAGGCAGGATAACATAAAGTACCAAAGTAAGTGATACAAATTTTAAATTTCTAATTCTAAGTATAATTTTAAATTTTCCATTTTAAGCGGAAAAGAGGTTTTTGAGCTGGAATTGCTGAAAAAGGCTAAATTTGACTACTTGGGAGTTAGATTTGAATTTGGAAAAATCTTAACAAATTTGTAACATAAAGAAAGCCTTTCCAAGTGACAAACAACCATTTGCAAAGGCTGTTAATAATAAAATCTTAATGTTGAAATTGAAAAGCTTGAAGACAGGAATCCTAAAAACTTCTCAAATTTTTTATTTGCAGTGGTTAGAAAGGGAAGCCACTTTCTCTGGAGTCAATTTTCTGCAAAATAGAGCCTTTGAATGATGTAAGAGATGAGCGTTGGGCTTGAATATGTTTTAGTTAATTGAAAAATAAAATTGTAACTTTTTTTTTTTAAGATTTTATTTATTTATTTGACAGAGATCACAAGTAGGCAGAGAAGCAGGCAGAGAGAGATAGGAGGAAGCAGGCTCTCCGCCGAGCAGAGAGCCCGATGCGGGGCTCGATCCCAGGACTCTGGGATCATGACCTGAGCCGAAGGCAGAGGCCTTAACCCACTGAGCCACCCAGGCGCCCCTAAAATTGTAACTTTTTAAACTCGTGCACAAATTTACCTTAAGTCATGTATTCAGTGGAGATATTTACTCCATTAACTTGTGGTATATACAATACTTTGCATTGGAGTTATTAAATTCTTCTTTAAATACTATTCATCATATTAGCATTATTAAATAACATAAAACCTTTTCTTCTGGTAATCAATAATGTTTTTTGGTAATATATGGGCTTAGAAGTCCAAGATATTCACATTCAAAAGTTTGGCATCCAGAACATGAAAAATCAACTTATTGATGGGCCTGTGTGTTATTTTAAGGGCCTCCTAACGTCTTGAGGGTGTTTTAATGATGACACTCTTTGATAATATTAATAGTTTTAGGCTCATTTTTCCAATTTTTAGAGTACTCTTGTATTTTTCCAGTGACACTAATACCTTTTGTCATAGCAGATCAGCACACTTTAGCATTCATTCGTAGAGGCAATTCTCAGCATTAGCAAATTCCTTCGAAACTTGGGATAAAATTATTTAAATGTATTCTAGCTAGGGCCAGGTTTCTCAGCCCCAGCATTATTGACCCCGGGGGGCTGGATACTTCCATTGCAGGTGGCTATCTTGTGCATTGTAGGATATCTATCAGCTGAGTTCTACCCACCAGGGGTCAGGAGCACTCTCCTTACTTTGGACAATCAATAATTTCTCTGGACATTGGAAAACATTCCCTTCAGGGGCAAAATCGCTCTCAGATGAGAACTTTAATTTTTGCTCAGATGAGATCTTGCAGAACTGTCAGTAACTCTAACTTGGCAAATTTAAGACAGCACCTTTGATCTAACGTATTGGTTTCATGGTATACCTATGGGTATTAAAGCCTGATATTAAGTTTCCATTTCTTGATGACCTGGGCTGTAAAAATTTATGAACTTAGATTTAGTCAGTTTTGCATTTCCTTTCTTTTGTACCATCATTAGAATGAACAAAATCCACAACAAACAATATAATTCCTCTAGGTATGAGCCTTGAGTCGCCAGACAGGTAAAGAGTATGCCTTCAGTTATCCAAATTTTGGCAACCTTACATTATCTTTATTGTATTATTACGATAACTTAGCTCTTAAAATATTTAAATTAATTAACTTATTTATTTGGTCTCAGTGCAACATAGAGCTGCTTCATTAGGAGTTTATGACTTGGTTCTAGCTTTTGCTTCTAACTGAAAGACACATTTTTACCCAGAGAACTTTAAGCAAGTCTACATAAAAGTTGTATTTTCATATGTTTAACATAACACATGTAGAAAACGTGACTGGAATGGATCTAATACCACAAAAATAATTCAATCTGAACTTAGTGATACATCTCATAATTGTTCTAGATACTTTAGGAAAGGTTCAATTTCAATGTTATATAGCTTTACATATGGTGCAGAAATAGCTCCATAAAACTTTTAATTTTGAGATTCAGATAATATATGATACTTCATTTATATACACCAAAAACAATTTATGTGCTAATAGGCTCACTTCTAATTAGGCATACTTCAAAATATTTCTAATTTAATTGCTTATATGTCAGTGATGTCTTTCCCCAACCCAAGCAGAATGTCTCTTTATTCCAGAATTCACCACCACCAGGAAACCTACACATTGATAACTACTTAATGTAATGGGAATGGTTTCTATTTGAAAAGAATTTTTATGTTCTCCTTAACTCTGTAACAAATTTCTACGTCTCTAAGCATATGGTTAAGAGGAAAAAGATAAGCATACACAGTGTCCTTTCCATAATGGACACAAAACTTAATTTCATTCTGCTCTTCTTAAATGTTTATGTGTGATTTCTTTCTAATGCAAGGAATTTCAGTAGATCCAAATATTCAACATTAAATATATACATCTGTATTTATATATCAAACATAAACCAAGCTATCAAAAGATAATTAGGTGAGACATGTATGTTTTGTCATAATTAATATTCTGTCAATAGGGTAGATAAGAAAACTCCAAGGGTTAATGTTTGCTGGGCTTCCAGATACTGTTGCCAGTGAATTTTTCTAGCTCACTCCATTAATCCAGTCAGCACAATGGATCAGGCTAGAGATGTGTCTCCATAAATCACTCTGAAGTACTGGGGGTAGGAGTATCTAATTAATCAGCACTGTCATTGTGTTTGACTTGTAGCTGCCTTACTGTGTTTGGGATGGAGATTCAGTGTGTTTAACCCACATGCTCTTCAACAGATCTCCAGTGGTGTGTAAATTTTAACCCATTTACAGAAAAAGTCAACCAGTGTGATTCGGCCATATTTTTCAACAGCAATATGTCTTTTAAAGATATGACCCTTCATTACTTTCAGCTAAATTTCCACCCACTATGGTAGATCTCCTTCTGTGGTATTAAGAACAAGACATTTTTGAATATTACTTTGTATGTTAATATCATGGTCAGGACAAAAATAAATCTTGAAATGTTTTCTTAACCAGTAGCAAAATACACGTTAGAAATGGAAAGAACTTTTAGATTTTGTTGTCACCATCAGTGAAAATTTAGTTACAGGATACTTAATTTTTGCTCTTGAATTTCATTACTTTTGGATCATATATTTTCACATAGTACTTTCCTTTTATGAGACTACTCGCTAATAAAGCAATTACTTTATAATTTTAAAAAATGATGTAACAAGATATTATCCATTTTGCAAAAGAGTAAACTACCTCAAAGGCTTGCTCATGGGCTTATAGCTAATATAAAGTTGAGCTCAGTCTAGATCATGTTTCACATCATTTAGATTACCAAGAACATGTGAGGGATAGACTATAAAATAGATTTTTACATGTAAGCTTGAGGAATCCACCACTGTTTTATATAATGCCCAGTATCTTTGGTGTCAACTAATTGCTAGATAATGTTATAAAATTAGAAACTTTACCCGCAAACACATAAAAGGTAGGTAATACTATGAACCTTATAAAACAGAACTAGTTTTGGATTTCTTCAATGTACACATGCACACACATACACACACACACATGCACATGAACACACAGATACATATGGCAGATGCTTCCCAGTAAGCATGGTCATCTTAAAAAGATGTGGGGAGCTGATTTTCGGAGGAGAAATACCTATTCCAGTAATCATGTAATCCATTGTTTCCTGTTTTGATTATTCTCAATAATGTTGATCTGATTCTCCAAGAATGAATTTTATTGTCAATAAGAGCCAAATGTCCTTCAGAAGTAAATATGGTGACTGGGTATATGAACTAACCAGAGAATGCTAAAGAGAATAAAACTGACAAGAAAAACTGCAGAACAATAAATCAATTTATCTTGTAAAATTTTACTCAGGAAGCAATTATGTGTTCTAGCATGTGTTAGAAAGGTAGGGGTAAGTCTGTTAACAAAAATGTATTAGTCTGAATCCTAAATAAAAAATAATGCATACGTGGATCACCTGTGTTCTTATTTCATCCTAGTAATAGAGAATTATCAAATATGTAGACAGATATAGACGTGGGTATGTAAGATGTATGTGCATATATATCACATATTTACATATGTATAGCATGTAATATACAAAAACATGCCTACTTATAGTTCAATTCATATTATACATAGAACACATAATATATAATTATATATAGTATTATATTTAATGATATCTTTTAGCTATTTACTTCTTTTTCATATATACTTTTGGTCTGTTCCTTTTAATCGAAGTTGATGCTGGCACTTCTCATTAAATTAATAATTTGATAAATATTCAATCATTAAAGGATTGATTAACTTTTTCTTTTCCAGTGATCAGGATAGATCTACTAGTTACCCTCCAACCTATTGCAGTCGGAAGCACACATTTGCAAGTTAAATGGATGACAAGTTTATTTGTGAGTATTTAACAGAAGAACTCTAATGAATTAGGGGATCAGGCTTCTCATTTTGGTCACACACTAATTAACTGGTCTAACTGGCCTTGCAGGGAGATTTTAGAAACGGAAGAGTAACTGAAAAAAAAAAAATTGCACAATAGTGTTATAACTTGGTGCGCCCGGCTGGCTCAGTCAATAGAGCATGCAACTCTAGATCTTGGGGTCGTGAGTTGAAGCCCTATGTTGGGTTGTAGAGATTACTTAAAAAAAAAAAAATAGTGTCACAGCTCCCCAGTGACAGAATAATAAATTCCATGAAATGACTTGTTCAAGTCATGGAAAAGAATGTACTACCCCCTGGTGTTCCTCCTTATTTAAATGTAAATTTTCTCATGACTTACTACTAAATGATTAGTACTTTTCAGCACAAATCTGAAAAATACTTTAGACATTTAAGAATCTCCAAAAACGTCAAGGACAACACCCTAAAATATACTTTACCATAGGTTCTGAGCTTTGGGTAGAAGGAACTTCGAGAGATAAAGTTTTTTTTTTTTTTTTTTTTTTTTTAATGAGTGAAAGAGAGCATGAGAGAGGAGAAGGTCAGAGAGAGAAGCAGACTCCCCAAGGAGCTGGGAGCCCAATGCGGGATTTGATCCTGGAAGTCCGGGATCATGACCTGAGCCGAAGGCAGCTGCTCAACCAACTGAGCCACCCAGGCGCCCAGAGATAAAGATTTTTTACAGAATATCACACACAGAAGCAAATATGATCCTTAAATTTTTAAACTTACTATAATATTATGTTGGCTATGGCTTTTACAATACTTTTATATTAGAGGGCACTGACTTACTCATTCATAGTGAATCTGGACAAGCCTGTGACTTGATATCTTGATCATTATACTTCACTTTGTTTCCTGATACATAGAATATTAAAACTTCCTTATGTTCAGGCTACTCTGCTAGTCTCTGAGTAAAATGTATTAATGTAATTCACCTCGGTTGCATTTTCTTAATAATTTTCATATTTATGTAAATATAATTTTTAAAATGTATCTGCCTTCAAATAGCATGAGTATCTACAAGAGACATATGTGGGCATTTCTCAAAGAAAAAGATAAATTTTGATTCGGGTTAAAGTTCAGTTTTCCTAATTGTTACTGAAATTTCATATGCGCAGCATCAGAAGAGATGTATTTTATACCCAGTATCACTTAGTATGATCATTTTATTTTTCTAATAGGTGAGAAAATGTTTGGTTCCAGCAAGTAAGTTTTTTTCTAGAGTGAACACAGTTTTAACCTCTGTGTGAAGTTTCTTATTCTATCAGTGAATAGTTTGGGGAATCTACCTGTATGGCATGCCCTGTGGGGAAAGAGGAAATAGAAGCCCTGTTATTAAAATCATGAAACTAACTGATAGATAAAACGTATATCTTCATAAACATGATAATAATACAGTGAAACGCAGTGCAAGGCTAACGGATCGCTGAAAAGCAAAATCTCAGTGGTGAGGAAGAACACTGAGGGTTGGGGATATGAGACGAGTGGACCGGGGCAGACTTCTGTGTGGTTAACAATGAGGTCATTTCGAGTATGAGGAATAATGTTGATGCGGGCAGAAATAATGAAGTAGGACTATTCAGGGCATATCAAGTAGAGCATATCAAGTTGAGGGATGAGTGGGAGATAATGACAGAAAGTGAGGTCAAAGCAAGAAGTCTGAGAGCCCTGAATTCTAGCAGAGCAGTTCAGAATTACCCTATGAGCCATGGGCAGCCATCACTTACTTCTGATGAGATTAGTAAGAAAATGAAAATTTTGTAAAGAGTAATCTAGTATCTGTGCATAAAGATCTGAGGGCAGGAGGTGTGAACCCAAAGGAACATTTAGGAGGCTTCTGAAAGAGGAATTGAGGTACAACATAATAAGCACCTGGAATAGAGGAGTGACGATTGGAGCAGCCACAGGAGAAGCTCTTGAAAGCAGTTGTGTAGGAATTATCTCCAGCGCTTCTAAATAAAGGACCGTTACCAAGTCCTAGAGCCTAAGAAGGTTGAAGGGTCCAAAATTAACTATAAGCTGTTTGGATTATTGAAAAATCACACCGTAACAATATTGAATAAAAAAAAAAGGTCCAAAGAAGAAAAAAAAAATTTTTTTAAACCTCGGATTTTATTTTAGGCATTGTGATTTAAAAGTGATATTGAGGAATATAAGCAGTTTTCTTTATCATGGTCATATCAATCCATGCACACAAAGTGACGTGCATTTGGCGTTATTACATCATTATTTTGGCCAATGTGAAAATCTAATATGGTTTTCAATTTTTAATTACGTTTTTGGAATTAAATTATTTAATTTGTTGTCTCTAGCAGAAACCATAATTCTCAGTTATTTATCCACTATGCTTTCATATCCAGAATCAATTTGTGTGTATGTATGCATGTAATTTTTGCACCGAAAGCAAAAGTTTAAGCCCTAAGTATGTTTTCTTTTAATTTTTGATATATGTTATGACTAAAAATAAATGTAGTATACAGTAAATATCATAAAATACCATTTCTGCTGGTATAGTACATTGTGTTTAATTTTACACAACATTTATTGTCTCGAGGTCTAAAGTATTTTAAATTTGCACTTACAAGACAGGGTTAGTATATAAGATGTATTATGTATTATTACTGTAACAATATTACATTCATAACCCTAGAAAAGTTGCTTCTAGTATACAGAATGAGAAAAATAGGCTTAACCAGTTGTGTTGCTTTTCACAGGAAGATGACCATGATGGACCCTGATTTCACAAATAAAGTTTTTCTAGTGTTAAAGACTACACACACACACACACGTTGACACAGATTTCATCAAGACCAACCATTGTTGATTATTAGTCAGAAGGATTATACTAAACTAACTTGTCCAGAAAGCTTTTGAAATCATTTTCAAATGATTTATTTTATAACCACATGAATTACAGGACAGAGGTCCCTTATATTTTATAGGCAGTCTATGCTTTAGGCAAACAACCCACTAAAGTCACAGGCTTTTACGTTTTGTAGCAGCGAAAGCTCTTGGGTGGTCCTCCAGGGAAACTTTAGGCAAAAAGCACTTCTGTAATCCAGTCTGTAGAGAAAATCGTCATAGAACCAGCAAGAGAGAAAACAGAAAAATGGCGTCCATCTAGGCCAAAATGTAGAAAAGAAAGCAAATGCATTCCTAGCAATACTCTTTAAGAATATAGGAACTACTGTCTAACTCAATCTCACTGTATTCACTTTATTCAAAATACCCTGTCCTCTTCCATATTTTGAGGGAAAAAATACAAAAAGGCCAATTCTTAAAAGATAATCCAATTAAAGTGGCAGTCTCTAGGTACAAGGAAAGAGTTAAGTAAGTTATCCGGATCCCTCCTGAAGAATAAATTAGCCTCAGAATTTTCTTATTTTGTTTTAAGGGTCAACAGCTCACCTCAAGAGTTTTCTCTAAAACTGATAGAATCCAAGATTTGGGTCTGCTTAAAGATTCAGAGGATATAGGGGCTATATGATATCCCAATTAGAGATAGCATTGTGAGCCTACCAAACGCATTTAGGACTTACCACATTTATGTTAGACTGCCTGTTCAGTGCTTATATTTCAAGTACTAAAAAGTTCCTACCAATTCCAGTAATTTTATATATTCATTCATCCACTCATTCATTAATTCGTCATTCGCTCATATGTTAATTTATTCAACCAGTATTCCTGATACTCTTAAAACAAACCAGGAGGCTTTTTTTTTTTGTTTTGTTTTGTTTTTTTATTAGGTACTGTGGATAAGAAGGTGAATAAAAAGGGGGCATGATCCCTTCTCTCTTGGAGTTTACAATATGTGGAAGACATCAATAAAATAATCTCAGTAAAAACATATAATTGCTAGCTGAGATGATGAAAGTTCAGCTATAAAAAATATAGATGCAGAAAGTGTTGTTGTGCACATTGTTTTAATTGCTGATAGATTTCATGGAGTTGTATTTATGCCACGTGGAGAAGGGAATGTTTTATATATATATATATTCATTTGAAAGAGATATATAATAATCACATAGATAATACAGCTTTCCTCAAGTTGTGTTCACATATGTTCGTGGATGAATTTTAATTTAATGCAAATTGGACACTTAGGAAGAAATATTCGATTATGCATTTATAGGAAAAGAAATAATTTTTCTCATTGAAAGAATAATAGTATTATTAATAAAGGTTGTTTTTAAAAGGCCACTTGAGGTTACCTTCTTTCCCAATCCTTGTAGAGGAGTTGTTAAGATGAATACTTTTCCTTTAATTTTTATAAATTGTGGGGACAAGGATAATATTTAAAGAGCAAGGAAATCATTGGGGAGAAAGAAACATTTCCCTCTATTTATTTCCTCAAGCATCACAATCGATAGGCATATAAACATGCTTACTGAGAATTCTGGACTAGGTTAAATAAAGAATGTACCAAGCCATTCATTACAAATAAGAACATTATTTCACACATCAGGTTTTCTCGTGTACAGTTGACTTCACTCCCCCCAACCTGAAGCTCTTTCATGCAAATGGAAGCAGAAGCGTCCTCTACTCCCTGACATCTGGACACACACATCAGTGGGAAGCGCACCAGGCATAAGGACAGAAAACTAGACGAGAGGTCTGGAAGCATCATCTGGTACCTGTTAGAAGTCGACGTAGATCCTGGGCTAAGTGGTTTCACAGATTGCACCAAGCAAGAAGCAAGCCCCAGGAGAAAAAGCCAAAGGCAATATTGCTCTGAAGGGCTGTAGAATTGTGCAGTGGTCTCTGTCAGTGACATTGATGATACTGAGGACAATTAAGAGAGAGGGTTTAGAATGTGAATGGGGAGCGATTCAGCTGCTACAATATCCATCAGCAGACAGTTGCCCGAGGCAAAGGCCTCTGCTGTTCTTTGTTTTCTCTTCCTACTGGAAGGTGAGGGGTGGTGAGGGGTGAGAAAAGGGAATTTACAAAATCCATAATAGCAAAAATTTTAAAGTGAAGAATTGTTGCTGAAGAAGTCAAAGTGACCATGAAAAAAAAGAAACAGAGTTGGCTGCTGCTGCTGGCTTTAATAAATGCGAGATATCCTATAACATGGGGATAGTTCTCAAAGAAAAAACATTCGAAGAGAAAAGGTTTATATCTGCTTACAGAAAGTCACCCGCTTAACAAGGCTAAATGTTCAGCTATTTCCTCCTTACCCCAGCGTGTCTTTGTAATCATCCCCAGCAACGGGGTGGAATCTTGCCCCTGATTAGACTATTGTTGGGTTTTGGGGTGTCCTTTGAACCACACTGAGCAAGTTTTGTTTTAGGGTCAAGACACAGCCTTCTCACTTCGTCTTTCTGCAGTTTAACACAA
Source organism: Lutra lutra (assembly GCF_902655055.1). NCBI lineage: Eukaryota > Metazoa > Chordata > Mammalia > Carnivora > Mustelidae > Lutra > Lutra lutra. The sequence continues at coordinate 37,650,616 of NC_062282.1, read as the reverse complement.
ATGAATTCGCATTTTGCAGCTCACCGATTTTTTCATATTAAATGTTGATTTTACATAGGCTAAGGGACTTGATGTCTTTTAATTTGATGGAAAATGATTATTTTATGGAAGGAATCCTATGATTAGATTTCCACATAGTTATAAATAGCATACCACTGAGATGTAACCAAAAACTGAAATATTGGAAACTCCAGGGTAAATAAAATCTAGAAAGCATCCAAAGTGAAGATTTCATTCACGTGTTCTTTCTCTCTGAGATGGAAAATACAGAATGCCAATAGCAGGTTGCCTTTCCGCCCTAGAAAAAAAAAAAAGTTTTGCCTTTGTGTCCTAGAAAGAAGAAATAACTGTTCAAGTCTAAAAGTGATTTTTTTTATCATAGCCCATCTGTTTCTTGTGATTGTATTATGAAGATGTGCCAGAAGAAATGTATTTCTAATGTTTCATAGGGTAATTCTGCTTTAAGTCTCAGCACAAAAGCAAGAATTCCAAAATACAGGGAGAATACCAGTGTTAAGTGTTTAAAACTTCAGGTTGGAATAGCTTTCTTTGAGTTGGAACAGATACATGATTTTCAAAAACAAAAATTATTTGTTATATTCTCTTTAGTACAGCACACAAATACATTTTGTTAGACTCTTTGTAAAGGGAAGCTTAAGCAATTTATTAAAAAATATTACCCTAGCTTCCATGCCTGATGGTAAGATATAAACTAGAAAATGACAAAAGCTTGTCAATTTTGTAGAGAATACATTTTATTCCAAACTACTGACTCTGTTACATTTTAGTTCTTTATTCTATGAGCACATAACTTCATACATAGAGATTAAGTATAATGCAATAAAAACAAGATAACAGATACAATGAAAGATTCTGTAGACTGTACTGATTTTTATTATTGTTACTCTGTATTTATAGCTAATTATGTTTACAAGGGAAGTACCAAAAACAGCTTATCACCAAGAATTCTAAACTCATACAAACTTGCACCTGAGAAGAATTTTCAATGGGGAAACAAAATCAAACCAACCTCAATCATGGCTTATTAAATTACAGCTGGTCCAAAACTGTTTGATATTCAAGCAGCTAATTAGCAATGGAGATGGCTAATTCAAGCGCTGGGCTTTGATCTCTCGGTTCACCCAATATTTATTAGGTTTATTTTAAAAAGAATGGAGATGGAAAGTATCCTGAAAGCTGGAGGAGACAGTCTGAACAGTAGTTTACTTATAATTTACAGACTTGTGGTACTTAATATATAATGCAATAATCTTCCCGGTGCCATTTGTCATTTGGACGCGGCCACAGATTATAGCTTAGGGCACCGCATCTGTGCACAGATCTAGAAGGAAATGGTCTAAAATCTTGAACAGCTGAGCGTGATGTTTCGGTATAGTTGGAAAATTCAACCTCTGCTCCAGAGGTCACTGCATGCTTCTGTCCTGACAGCCCAAATTGTTAAGCATGTGACTAATATGCATACAGAACACAGGCTGCCTGACGTCTGCTGCAAGCTTGATGGCTGGTTAGCGGCTAGTCTTAATTTTATGTGACAATCCTATGTAGGAAGTGCTGTGTGGGTGACTAAATGGAGCATATTGATGTCCCACTGGGTGTAGCCCCTGTTGTTTTGACAAATTCTCCTTAGCATTTATCAATCAGGCCTTCAATGGGGAGTGTGCTGAATATCTAATTCAGACATGCTAGTCAGGGCTAATAGAGCAAGATAGCATGTTATTCAATTTGTACTTGTTAGCGATGTCCCACTGTCACTGGGCAATTTACCTTCACACTTCACAAATGAAAAGAGAAATTTGCTGGGCTTCAAACACTTACATGAGTTACAAGCAAAATTTTAATTAGCATGTCATTACAGCAATAATTTATTGCTTCTTTGTAGTTTTCCTAGCATACAGATTGCACTTTTCCTCTTTTGGAAGGGATGTCCTCGAGGCTTAAGAATCAGGTCATAATAAGGACAGCTAACGAGCATCACTAAAAGATGCATGTTGATGTTTTCTGTTTGTGGAGTTTTAAATACTTCTTTCTGCGTGGAAATAAAACGGATCTTTACCATCTTGCTTTGCTATGATTCTCTCAATGTCTTACCCAATTCCGTTTTAGTATTGCGTTTGTTTATTTGAAGAAACATGGTACTAACCTGCTTTGGCTTATTCCTAAATAGCGCACATGTGGGCAAACTAAAGAACGCATGCTCCCATTGTGAAAAGCACTTGATGTGCGTGACGGGAACTTCCGTGGTTCTTCAAGGATGGGTACTTGTGACTATACAAAGGTTTTGCCAGATTGTGAACAAGGCAGCATCCCCCGTTGTCTACCAGCTGTTTGTGGGGAGTTGCCTAGAAGCACAATCTTTAATCAGCTGGCAAATAAAACATGTGAAGATGGGAGAACAGAAAGGGGGAGCTGTAGTTGTTCTCCGCGTGTGGCCTCGACGTGCCATCTTCAGAGCACAAAAGTGAAAGAATGGCCCGTGTTATCCAAGACAGAAAGAAGCAAAAAAATTAAAAAAAAAACACATGAATAAACAAAAATGACAATTATGAGTGGATTAAAATATGAGTGGAATAAAGACTTTGATTCAGTGTTGGCATATTTTGAAGAGTTATCCTGGTCAAAACCTCCTTGCGTGAAAGGTGTAGTCAGACCACTTAGAAGAACATTAACAGCACTTCACAGTAAGCTCTAAGTCAAGGAGAATAAACACAGCTAAGTGTTATTCCGCATATACTACCCAATCAGAAGGAACATGCTTAATGAATACATTTCTCCATGTATTCCCAAATATATAGAAATATCACTTTATGATGACTGAATTCCATATTTCCAATTTTAAAGACTATCTGGCTTTAAGATCTCCTTGCATCAGAGCTTGCTGTTCAACAGAATGGGGTTTTAGGCAGCATTTCTGTGATAATTGAAGTGACAAGGTTGTGTCTTATTTGTCTTTATATGCTATTCACTAACTAGTATGGTGCAAAGCGTCTGGAAAGAGTGCAATATGTAGCTATTGAAAGAATGAACAAATCAATAACAAATGAACCAAAGGAAGGGATGCATGAATAAATTCAGAGTTCCAACTTTTTCTTTTATTTGGAAGGATAATTTCAGCTTCAATTCAAATTTGATGTAATCAATAGTACAAATACAGAGGTGGCATCAGAAATAAGCATACAGCATACTCGAAATGAATGATCACTTCTCCTTGGTTGGTGTCTGTATTGTGCAGTCTTTTTAAACAAACACACAGATGATCAAAAATCCGGAAAGTTTGGACCCCTAAATAGACACATTCAGAGAGAGAGAGACAGAAACACAAGAAAGAGCATGCTCTGTAGTGCTGGGATCAAATTTGATGAAAATATTACATTCTTTCTTGAACATATTAAATTCTTCCTCATCGTAGCAAATAATGCAAATTTCCTTTGGGGAAACTGACAGCATCAACATGTTCTTTTTGTTGTTACTTGCCAAAAATTCAGAAATCGTATGTTAAAATTAAGTTTTATTTTCTTCATTTAAATGTGTAGTTGTCCAGAGAGGAAGTTTCTCTCAATATGGAGAAGATACTTGCATCTCCAAAATCTGTTGCAAAATTTGCCTCTGTGGGATAACATCCGCCAGGTTCTTGGCTACTGATCTATCACATTTAAGTTATTTAATGACCAGATAGCATATAAATACAAAGCAAAGTATTAATCTTTTCCTTCTAGAATGATCAAAAGCAAACTCTACTAGTGATTAACTAGTAATTAATCAATATTTGTATCTTTCATTCTTTCAATGCAAACCAGTTCTTCTATTTTCAGTGCTTCAATGTATTTTGTCTGCGAATTTTCTGAATTTAGTATATGTAAATATTCTCTTGTTTAAAAAGACGGAACTATCTAAGATCTGAATCAACCCACGAAGAATTATTGTTTCTATTTTAAATATTTAGCATTTTCTATTTTAATACTTCCATCTCCATTTTAAAGAACTCACTATAAATATTGTGATCTGTGCATTCTGATGGAAATTCAGACATACATTAATGGAATTGTTTTCTGAAGGGCAAAATATTAAAAACTAAAACAGAATTAAGAGTCCTATCCTTATACTAGTCTTTGCTTCAAAGCAATCATGTGTTGAATTTGCCAATTCAATTTATAATAGGCAGATTCTTCTTAATGCAAATTTCAACCAAACTGGCAAGTTTTCCTTCCTTAAAAGTTGCTAACTGGGGGCGCCGGGTGACTCCGTAGTTTAAGCCTCTGCCTTCGGCTCAGGTCATGATCCCAGGGTCCTGGGATCGAGCCCTGCATGGGGCTCTCTGCTCATCGGGGAGCCTTCTTCCCCCACCTCCTCTGTCTGCCTCTCTGCCTGCTTCTGATCTCTGTCTGTCAAATAAAATAAATAACATCTTAAAAAAAAAAGTTGCTAACTGGGGATTTGCAGCCATTGTTGTTTAAATGACTCATTTATTAATGTAAATCAGCTGGATTGACATCTTCTAAAGAATTTGAAGCCTCTTCCTTCACATTCTTAAAAAAAAAACACTTCTTATTTTCACAATAGGTTATGGATTTATTGCTCACTCTTTACTTTTAAGTAAACTGAGGTAGGTATTCACCAACATACTTTCTTTCAGACTTTAAATCTGTTTTCTACAATGTAGCTAGAGTAATCTTTATCAAATGTCTCTCTGGTCATGTAACAGTTTAATTTAGAATTCTTCAATTTCTTATTGCTTTTAGTATACTGACAAACTTCCTAATATAATCCTGTCTTATTGTTCTGACCCATCCCATCTCATGCTTCTTTTTCAGTCATTAACATTCACTGTGCTCACCCCAGGACCTTTGCATGTGTAATTTTATAACACTTAGAATGCTCTTCCCTCTGTCATGGTTTAGTCAATTCTTCCTCATCCACCAGTAATTCTTAATTATCCTTCCTGACCTTTCAGAATGGTCAAATCCTCCTTTCCATTCCATTCAGAGTACCACACATGTAATTTCATGCTTATCCATGTAGTTATTTGATCAATTAATCTCTGCCTTCTTCTCCAAGTTGTGATTTCTATAAGAACAAGAGCTCTTATCTGTTTTTCTTTACTTCTGTATGTCTGGCATATACTAAGTGTCAATAAATATTTTCTGAATAAATAAATGAGGGTAAACATATTATCTGTCCAGGAACCAAACCATCCTGAGAACTAACTATAAATGAAGTATTAAGTCCTTTAGATCTTTCTTCCTTGTGCCTCCTTAGTCTGGGTCACTCCTACAATCACCCTGTATACTTCATTTACCAGGGGATACTTGGTTTTTCCTACTTCTCAGTCTTTCTGCCAGATATTTACTTGTCCTTGAAAGTTCCTTGCCATTCAGTCTCCATATCCCTGTCCCACCCCCATTTCTACCGAATTTAATTCTCTGCTGAGGACACACTTCTGTCCCCCACTTCCTTCTCGCCCCCATCTTCCTTTCCCCCAGTGGATTCAGTGCTACATTATATCCTTCCCCTCAGCCTCTATATGTGACTACATATGCCACAGAACGTACCTGTCTAGAGTGCAGCAGTGAGGCACGGTATGAGGGACAAGGGTTTTTAAGCGGTCCTTAATCTCTATCAACTTTTCCTCAAAATCATGTCAAATAATTTAAATAAAAGCTAGATTTTAACTATGACATAATTTCAAGAAAGAATCACAAAAACATATTCTTCCCCAGATGGCCTCCCTCAGCTTCATTTTCACCAATAGAGAAATGAAGAACTAGGAAAAGACTCAGGAACATAGGAAATGTTGCTACTGTGATTACTACGATTTTAAAGTAGGATGTGGCCATGATCATCAAAGAGAGAACTATAGTTTTACCATGTTTATGTGTAGGACTTCCCACCATGCAAATACAAATATAATTTGTTTGTGAAGTGTTTCTAGGTTTGTAGATTAATTCATCTCTTGAGTATTGACAAAGTCTGAGCCATAAAATTTATTACCAATTTTTACATATTGTTAAGTTTTTGAAATGAGATGTATTTAAGTCAAAATGCAAACATACTTGTAAATTAAAAACAAAATTAAAACAATTAAAAACAAAAGCACAGTGGTTTAAAAAAAAAAAACAAAAAACCTGCAAATAGCCCAAACATCTATTTGGCATTAAGATTTATAGCTAGAAAAAAATGACTGCTTGGAAACTATAGAAATATAGAAAATGTTTTGGGTGTGTTAAATTTTAAAAGTAAGAGGGGTGCCTGGGTGGCTCAGTGGGTTAAAACCTCTGCCTTCGGCTCCGGTCATGATCCCAGAGTCCTGGGATTGAGCCCCGCGTCAGGCTCTCTGCTTGGCAGGGAGCCTGCTTCCCTTCCTTTCTCTCTGCCTGCCTCTCTGCCTACTTCTGATCTCTGTCTGTCAAATAAATAAATAAAATCTTAAAAAATATATTTTTAAAGTAAGAGAATATAATTCAACTGCATAAAATGAGAAAAAAATCTACATAAAGGAAACATGTTGCAAGAGTGACATTTTAAGTAACTTTTTAATATTCCAAATTGTTTTTCATGTGTTACAATCTTTCTATCATTTAAAAATAATATAAATAACCTTAAAAAAAATAAACAAGCTAACAAACAGAAAAGATAAAAAGTTTAAAGCAAAATGTCCTTATTATTGACATGTGGAAATAAAACAACTCAGAGTTGAGTTCTCAACAAAACTGGTCATTCTATAATAATTTTTAGATAAGTTACTTATTAAATGAATGTGATACAAAATAGAATAGAACAGCATGAAAATAAAGTCTTCTAGATGCTAGATCAGTAATAGTATAAATGATCATGTATTTAATTCTGCACTTATGGTAAAATGGCATCATTTTAAGGACCCAAAGCAATGATCTTATAGTTTTCCTGTTCCCATTATATATTGTTTTCCTTTAACTAGCATAAATTGATTACATTCAGTTATGGATTAAGTTTTACATACTCTTGTAAATGATTTTCATTACAATTTAATTTCCTTTTTCTTCTGTTGATGAATTAGCACTTTCAAAAAAATAAGACAAGTAGCTAAATAGGGTCTCCATCATGGGCCATATCATCTGTTCTGTTGGTTTCTCAGTCCTTGTGGGTTCTATTTTATTATCTCAATTTTACATATGATGAAACTGAGACTCAAAGTCTCAGTCATTCACCTAAATTCACCAAGGTATTAAGTGGTGGGTGGGAATTAGAGCACAGGCCCCTGGAATTCTAGCTTTCTTTCCTTTGCACCAGCTGTCCCCCTGCGAAGTTAAATATTTGGTGGTGGCCACTTTTGGAGTTCAGAAAGAGATCATGATGCCCTTAGTCCTAATTTTTATGGCTAAGAAAAATCGCAATAAACCCCTAAAGAAAAGGGTCAATGGTATTATTCATGTATTTAGTCTTCCAGTCACTAAAATGAATATTTTTACATACAAAGCACTACTTTTGGTGTTCTGGATGATTTAGTGATCAATAATATATGGTTATTGCCCTCTGGGGTTTAATAAACACTTTGGGGAGAAAAGGCCTACAGTATGCGAGAGAAGCAACCATTAGAGTTTTCTGGCAGAGGCAATGCAAGCTGGCTGAGGCTAATTTAAGCTAAAAAGAATTTTTTTTTTTAAGGGATTTGGAGTAACCTAGAAGCCTAAAGGAAAAAAATCTTTCAGCCAGGCCTCATAATGAGCAGGAACAGAGCAACTTCAAAATTCTAACAAACATGTTGAAATAGATAATACTTACTAAGCACCCTCTCTGTGCCTGACTTTCTTCTAGCAATATTAACATCTTTAATCCACACCACAATTTAATAAGCTTGGTACTGTTATTATTTTAGTGGAGGAAGAAATTGAGACACAGAGAGGCTAAGTAACTTGCCCAAAGTCTCACGGCTATGTTTGGGGTGCCACTGTGATAGGGACTGCATTTTAAAAGGTTTTCATTCTTGTGACACTTTCCTCCAGATTCAGATTTAGAGGACCTAATTTGGGGATGATCCTGAGTTTAGACAAGGAGGTGATGTTCTCGGAAGAAATTAGATAGGCAATAATAAGAGATGTCCACTGTATTATAAGAAAACCAGTCCATGGTGAGTGAGGATGTTTCTATGAACCAACTGAGTTACAAGCTTTGAGATTTAAAGACCCTGCCTCATTCTGCAGAATCCTAAGACCAAGGAGAATTGGAACCAGTCATCTAACCACTAAACCAGGGTGACCCAGCTTCCCAGTGACTAGATGGATATCATATAAGCACTTCCCCGGCAAAAGGAGAGGCCAGAACTGAAATCCTAAGATGGGGAATTCAGTCTGGGAATGCTGACTGGTACTGCAAGGTATCTGGGAAGTACCTTATTCTTCAGGGTCCTGGCTGGCCTCCTTAAATATCAGGGTTAAAACAGTCATAAACAAAGGACACATGGATAAGATAACAAGGTGTGGAACTGCTTACTCTTGACAGTCTCTGTGATCTACTAGAACCTCATCTCTACCCTATCACCACAGCTGGCCAGCTTTGAGCCTCCCTACTTGAAGAAGAGAGCCGTCAACTTCAACAAATCATTCCTTCTTTTGTTCATTCAACAAAAACCTATGAACCCCATTCCACCTGAACATGACAAATGCTCCTACCCTCACTGAGCAGACAGGAGAGGAAATTGGCCATGATACAGTATGCTACATGCTGCAATGGGGTGGCGGGGGGCCATAGTGGGTGCTATGCAAGCACACAAGCAGGACATCTAACAGAATCTTGGGGAAATTAAAGAAGTCTTAATGCAGAAAATGATTTTTTAAAAAAGAACTTGAATGAAAGAAAGGAGCTCGGGAAGAAGAAGTATACAGGCAGAGGGAATATTTAGGATGAAGGCAAAGCTAAGGTATTGTGACCTATAGTGAGGAAGGACATGAGAAAGGTACTGTCTGATGCCTCAACCTGCTTAGGTTGAAGAATAAAATGGGTCCAGAAGGAATCAGATATCAGTTGGATTAAGAAGTTGGATTAAGATAAGGGCCAGAAATAATTCAAGAAGGGTGGACCTCCAGCTCAACAGAGAGAATCTCAAAGACCTCAAGAGGGGTGGGTTTCTTCTATGAGTCTTGAAGGACGAATATTTCCAATCAGAAACAGAGAAAAGAGCACACCTGTAGGAGGAAAGGCCTGATACAGGCCCAATAGAACACTCTTTGTCCTGTTCCCTTTGTATGATATTCTACCAACTTTGATTTGTGTCTCCCAGCCCCCCACTTTCTTCATTTCTCTCTAATTCATTTTTCAGAATTCATGTGGTTACATTCTCTGCGAAGGTGTCCAGACTGACAGAGATAAAACCAGGTGTTTTTTACCCCTCTGTGCTCTTGAAGCTATTGTTCTATTCAGTTTTGTATTGTCCAGGACTTAGCATAATTCCAAGAACATATCAAGTGTTTAGTGGGTTTTGATGAGTTAATTTGTTCATTAATGAGGGAGCATGTGGGGAGAGTCGGGCACAATGGTTACAAGTGTGGTTCTAGAGTCAGACCATTTGAATTCAAATCCAGTTGGGCTCCTTTCTCCCTGTGTGACTTGGGTCAATTATTTCAACCTTAGCCTCTTTATTTGTAAGAGGGACATAATAACAAAATCTCTTCTAGGTTTCTTAGAAGATAAAATGTGAGGTACTGAGCAGACTGCCCGGCACAGAGTGAGCCCACAACGTATGTCAGTTGTTGGTATCGTTGCTATTATAATAGATCATCTCTCTCACGTTGTGCACATGGGTGGCAACAATAAGGGGGAAATACACTAAAACTGGGATTCAGGAAAGGGCAGAGTGTTTCTTGATCCAAGAAGAGACGACGGCGAGGAGAGAGAGGTAGAGGCAAGCCTGTATGACAGTCTGCTCCGTCTGTTGACAGCTTGGTTAGACAAGTCTGCTCTTAGAACCAGAAGCTAATGCGCTTCCTGGAATTTGTAATGAGATAAGATTGCCAGAGGCTCATACCTGGCCAAAGAACCTTCACAAAGTTGCAAAATCTGTATCTGTATCTATATCTGATCATTGGCATTCTCTCGTCCTCTTCTAAACTGTGATCTCCTGCCGCTTTCTGCCTACCACACCCACTTTGTGTGTTCACATGTTTTTTCAGGCCATCGTGAATTCCCTAGTCTGGCATTCAACTTGAACCACCATCCCCAAATATCTTACCTCTGCTGTCTTCCCTGCCCCCCCTTCTCTGAAAAATCTAATTAAAACTCCATTCCTTTAGGTGGGTACATTCACCCACTGGTCAAGAACAATATAATTAAGTTAACTATTTGTTCATTCATTCACTAAACATTTATTCAAATATTTATGGAGACTCTATACTTGTTCCAGGCATGGAGATACTTAGATGAAATTGAGAGCTTTACTCTAAAAGAGGTAGCAAATTAATCATTTATGTTAGGTAGCATTTCAGAGTGTGAGAGAGGGAGGTGTTGGGAAACTTCTGCAGATAACTACAGATAATCAAATACTCCTCATATACCCAGGTGTGACTCCAGTAATAATTTCCAGATTTTATGACTACTAATGATGAACAGGTTAACAGGAAGGGGAAGAGAACTTGTAAATATATCAGTACAGTGGACAGGTCATACAGTTATCACCCATCATAAGTTTAATTCTTGGCTCTTGTGAGGTTTGCAGTATAAGTTTATAATATAGTGAGTGACAGCACAGGCTCAGGATTCAGACATCTTTGGATTCAAATTCCAGCTTTCACTCTTACTAACAACATGACCCTGGATAAATTACTTGGTTTCCTAAGTTCAGCTCCCTTATTCATTCAGTGAAGCTACAGGGTTGTCAAAGATTGAAAGATTTTATTCAAATAGTTCTCAATACACAGTGGAGTGTGTGTGTGTGTGTCTGTGTGTGTGTGTAATAAATAAAAAATAAATAATAAATTAACCTGCTGGTGCAAATTTCTCCTGCATCATTGTGGATGCATGCGCATCTCTGATACATGTGCCTACACTCAACACCCACAAACACTCTCCAGAGCACCCAAACCAGTAAGTGCACAATCTCACAAACCTTCCTTCTCACTCTCACATTTATGCATATTCACAGCAGCTCCCTGAACAAAACATCTATATTTTATTCTGTTTCCTTTCTTTTATTTAAAGATTTATTTATTTATTTAAGAGAGAGAGAGAGAGAGAGAGAGAGAAAACACACGTGGGGGGAGGGGCAGAGGGAGAGAGAGAGAGAAATTCAAGCCATGCTATGGGACTTGACCCCACGACCCTGAGATCATGATCAGGGCTGAAATCACCAGTGGGTCTCTCAACTGACTGAGCCACCCAGGCACCCCTGTTCCTTCTTTCTTAACCGAAGAAACATTAGCACTTTTCAAGGTTGTCTCCCCTTCAGGTATAATCTCAAAACCAAATATTAAACAAGAAAATTGTTACAGAGCTGAAGGTTGAAATAAAAGATTTCTACAACCCACTTTAGGAATTAATAGGATACCCAGGAGCTTTTTTCTGAAGAGGAAAACTTATCATCAGTGGATCATTTTCTCTTTCAGGTAGCTAAGGTCACCTGTGTGTCTGGGGTGGTGGGAAAATAAGAATGAAAAGTAATAGTGAGGATTATTTCATGAGTCTGCCCACCTTTCCTTCTGGTATTTTCATCTCCCTTTGGATTGGTGAGGATTTGCATGTCCTTGTTCTTCAGTTCAGAAAGCTGTATTCTATTTCCCGTTTACTGAAGATGGTTGGCCACAGCAACACAAATGTTAATGGAACTTTGCCAAATAATGTTTAAGTGGTGAATTCAGGAAGAAAAATCACACAAACCACTGATTTGGCATTCTACATCCTGAAAAAGCCAGCTGACTCCATTTTTTCACTTTGCCTCTGGACACAATGGCATCACATTGACATTTCTAAATATTGGAATTGACTCTGGTAAAATGACACACACACAAATCTTCTCATGAATTTTCTAGACAAATTTTAAAAACTCACAATGGACAAATAGCTTTATGCATGTTTAAAAACCAGAAAATCTGGTAAAGAAGTAGTTTATTTGAACTCAAACTGTGTAATTGGCTTAGAGACGTTCATATATGCCCCATTCTATGGCCATTAAGTGTGCTTGAAAATCCCATTGAAAGGCAAGGGAGCTGTGCCTGAGCAGGACTTGGGTATGAAGTGATAGTTTTCTCCAGAGCACATTTGAATCTCAGGAGGCACTATTGTGTTGAACAGAATTTGTATGCAAAGCTAAAGTTATGTTCCACAATAGTGCAAAGGTCACCAGTATCCTAGTGTCCATTTTTTTTCTTATCACTATCTTTATTTGAGAGAGTTTATAAATAATAAATAAAATATTCCTGAAATATTATAAATTTAAGGGTTTTTCTTTATGATCTGTTTTCAAGTTTCATCTTTGAATATTTTTGTGAATACTAGCTGATGAATAACAGATATCCAAAATTACTCTTTAGTCCTTTGGTTTAGTGAACTATATACTAAGTTTGGATTCTGAAATATGTTGTATGTATACACACATAGAGAAAGAGTTATTGTTTTGCCTATGAGTTGCTATTGTTTTGTTTTTTCTAAATTGTTTTAATTTTTTTCCTCAGCATTTCCTTAAATAAGATATTTTCAGAAAATGTTATGTGAATGATTTTTACTGGAAACAAAGAATTCAGAATAAACCTGTACAATTCCATCTTATTATGTGAAGAGAGTTACTAATGAAAGTATAATGGACAGTTAAATTTTAATAGATATTCCTTTGATATATAATAATGCATTTTTACATGGGGTTATTATAGATGCCATTATTTCAAAGAAATATATGTTTGAAATTTGGAAAAGACTTTAAGCAGTAAAATGCTGATAAAAAGTGTTGTTTCTAAAATGAAATTACCTTCTATATTTCTTTTCTTCTAAAATGTTTGGAAACATACAAAGTTGGGTTCTTATATTTCACATCAAAAATACCTTTAGATGTTTTAACCCAAATTTCAAAAATGCCGAAGTCCTTACAAAATTGTCAAATATTTTTCGTAGTATAATACAGCAATACAAAATGCAAAAAGGTTAAGTGATTCACATAGGAGATTGTGAAGCTAAGCATCTTTCATTGCTTATTTTTTCTTCAAAATTCTATGGAAAGGTTTAAAAGTAGCTAAAGACAGATTGCTATATCTTAACAGTGCTTTTTCAGTATAACAAGACCAGGTCATTTTTCCTCATTGTTTTGAAGTGACTCTAGACTTTTATAAATTTGGTTGTTATTCCTACTGCACAGAATATGATAAGGGGTTCTAATATATAATTGTGCATATGGCTCCAACCATGAAGTTTATAAATTATATGACAGTTATGCAATGACTTTATGACATAATAGAAAGAACCCTCAACTGGAAACCAGAATTTTGGTCTCTTAAGCAAGCCACTTAGGCTATTTGTTAATCTAAGCTTAGTTTTTCTCATTCATGAAATGGGAACCAGGGGCATCTGGCTGGTTCAGTCAGTAGAACATGTGACTCTTGGTCTCAAGGTTGTAAGTTCGAGCCCCATATTAGGCATAAAGCCTACTAAAATAAAATAAGATAAGATAAGATAAAACAAAATGAGAACCTATGGGAGAACACAAAGGATATGGACATGAAATTGTTGAGTAATGCATACATTAAATTTACATGTTTGTATACAAGTAGTTTTTAAAATCCCGTTTTCTGGAACACCTGGATAGCTCAGTGGGCTAAGCCTCTGCCTTTAGCTCAGGTCATGATCTCCGGGTTCTGGGATTGAGCGCCGAGTTGGCCTCTCTGCTCAGCGGGGAGCCTGCTTCCCCCTCTCTTTCTGCCTGCCTCTCTGCCTACTTGTGATCTTTCTCTCTGTGTCAAATAAATAAACAAAATCTTAAAAAAATAAAATCCCATTTATCTTGAAAATCATATCCAAATCTCTTTGTTTTTCTTGATAATTAAAATGTTTTGGTCTCTTTTGCATGCTTCATAATTGTGATTTTGATTCAGTAATTTAAAAGAGATGGAAATTTCCATTCAAAAGACATATAGGGGTTGCTTTGGTGAAAATTGATACCCATTGAATTAAGAGAGGTAACTTAACACTAATGTCCTTTCCTTGACTTGGGTGGAAAATAGATACAAAATAGCAAAGAGGGTTCTTCTCTCCCTCCTTTGAAGTCTATTCAACTTCCACAACAAGTCATTTAATGGTTTTGGGAAATGTTGATTTGGAATGATCCATACCCTTCATTTGGCCCTTGAACCCAGGGGGTAGGATACGGTTGGTTATAAGAATGCTACAGAAAATATGCTTAAAAGAGACAAACATTCCATATAAGAAAAATATGGTTATGAAAATAAATATCAGAGTACTTGGTTTTGAGAAATCTCTGTTTTCATTGTCCACAAACCATTATGAAATTACCAAGTATTTGACAATGATATGCACTGCTCCAATGCCAGGGAAATTTGGAAGCAGCAGAACACAAAACAAAATGAACAGATTTAATATATTTAATAATCTCATCAGAAACTTAAAATTTTCAAGCAACATAGCTTCACTGAGTCTCATTCATATAAATTGATACATTTAGTGTGTCAGACCCTTAAGGAAATCCGAAAATTTGAAATTGAACATGTGCTCCTTAGCATATTTCTTTTTAAATTAAAAAAAAAAATGGTAGAACAAAGCTAATTGTTGTTTTCATCTATCTTTTACATTTTTCCTTTTGTTTTTCTTCTTTTGAATTTTTCAGTTCTCAAGTTTGGAGACTCTTTATTGATCTGGTGGAGAATTTGAACATACACCTAATTGAAAAAAAATAAAACTCAACAACACCAGAAAAGCATTTTCACCAAACAATAAACAATTCTCCTATCCAAAATATCACTTAAAGATGAATACATTTCACAAGATGAAAGGTAGCAGCACCTGCGGCACAAACCTTAAATGAAAAATAAAGACAACTGGGTTGTAGGGTGCCTTTCCCTCTTCAAAAAAAGATTCTTTACCACATACAAGACAAACAGCACAAAAGTGAAAGGGCAGTGATGCAGATTGGATAGGCTTACAGCGTAATTGAATTAAGGCTTGTGGGCCACATATGACCACAAAGCAGGTCTATGGCTCAGGCCTGCTGAATGGAGGTGGCTGGCCTGTCAATAAAGACCCTTTAAACTGGTTAAATGCATCATAAGCGTGTGCAGAGAGCTTTCTAGCTAACAGGTGGCTGAGTAAACCTCAGCTGGTGCCACACAGGGCTGTCGCGTTGACCTTCTTTAGGATAATTTCAGCCCTCTTTTAAAAAAAATTTGTTACTGTACTTGCTGTGGTGGAAACAATTTAGGGATGAATAATTTCTTTTGGTCCCTAGAGGCGCAGCGGCTCTCTCTCCCCCCTTTCCCTTTTTTTCTTGTACTCTCTCTCCACTCCCCCCGCCTTTCTCTCGGTCTTGCAACTGAATTAACATAAAGGAACAGTGACAACAGCAAGCTGAAAAGCATAGCTGGTGGGAGGATTAAGTATATCATTGAAAGGAATTATGTTGTAAATGACTGGGAGGGGTAGGGGCTTCTGTTCCTTGGTCCCATCTGGTCCTTAAAGAATACCTTGTTGTAATTACCCCCAGATGGTTTGTGCTCCACTGGGGTCTGGACAGCCAGGTGCCACTGTGCCCTGCTGGGTGTGATATTCATTGCTACATGCAGTGACAAAAATGGACTTTATTGAAACCTAATTTCTTCCAGGGTATTGCACAAATATGAAATGAACCTAGCTCATCGAGAAAGAGCTTTGTTTATTTCCAAACCGAAACAGTCTCACCTAAGACAAGACTGCCTGGTTATTTTACTTTTCACAACTATCCTAAAAGGAAGCAAAGACAATTCACAATGTGTGCTGGATTTAATTCAGTATTTTTAAATAATGGAACAAGTCAACATCAATGGCAGGTTTTTATTTCTTGCTGTTAGGTAGTTTTAAAAGAAGAGTGAAGATTTTCAAGACAATGTTCTGATCATTTTATTATTAAATTGACAGTAAGGAAAGGGAATTATAGTATATACAAGTCTAAACATATTTTGATATTAGTGAGAAAATCTTTACAGAAATCAAAATTTAATCGCACTTTATTCACTATAAAATATGCCTCACCACTTAAATTTAAGAAAACAAGTCTGAACATTTTTATGTTGTGCTTTTACATTGATATTATCATAGAAAAATAAGAAGGTAAAAATAAATATTAAAAAACATAGCTGTTGACGAATGTAAAGACAGAATTTTGCAAAATTATGCTTACTTTAGGTTTCTATCAGGAAACTTCACTTTTCATTTTTTATATATTTAATATATTTTAAAAACAGCAATAATCTGAAAACAAAGATTAAAAGTTGTAATGGTACAATTCAGTTATATTTAGTTTATTTTATTCTACTTATTTTTTTCAATAATTCTAAGAATTCATATTTGATGAATTACATAACAGAATATGTTTTAGGTCTTGCTAATTTTAAAAGCAAAATATTAATCTATTCCATGATTTTCCTATTATAATTTTGCAGAGATTCGTATTTTTTTTAGAGTTACTCAAATTCATTACCTGAAATCATTGACTTTTTTCAATGTAGAAGTTGGAAATTGAATATAAAAATCAAACAAGAATTAGACTGGAGAGCAGAAAATGAATGCACTTAATCATTCTTTTCTCTTGCTAGTTATAAATTTACATGGTGTGAAGAAAATATGAACAGGGCTAATTTTAAGGAGGATATTTTCCTTTAACGTATTTGAGCAACATGGGTTAAATATGAAAATGTTGGTTAGAAACAAAACAAAATAGAAATGCCTCTTGCTACAGATTGAAGAGGGAGTGAAATACACAAATGATTCTAGAGAGGGAAATGATTTTAAAGACTGACAACTTCCGTGTTAAGAGCACTTGTTCTGCAACATTGAACTTTGTCGCCAAGAAGAGTAAGTTTTATGTACCTTGTAAATACTGTTTTGAGGTGAAAGTCTTCCTGTCTATAATTAGTCCCAAGATTCTGTCCAAGCTTTACTGTAACTGGGGGACAAAATAATTTCATTAGTATATACAGTATATCCACAAGGAAGGACATGAGGGGAGGTCCAAGAACTTTGGGAAAAGAACCAGAAGACCTGAGTTCTAGTTCTAGCCTGGTGCTCAGAACTCTGTGTTCTTGGGCATCCATTTAAACTCCAAAAACTTCCTCTCTTGCAAAATAACTGTGAAAGAGCTTGGCTGCAAGATGAGATGATGAGATCTGGTGTTTACAAATATGTGTCTTTCCACTCAGAATGGCTAAAATTAACAAGTCAGGAAATGACAGATGTCAGCAAGGATGTGGAGAAAGGGAAACCCTCCTATACTGTTGGTGGGAATGCAAGCTGGTGCAGCCACTCTGCAAAACAGCATGGAGGTTCCTCAAAAAGTTGAAAATAGATCTACCCTATGACCCAGCAATCGCACTACTGGGTATTTACCATAAAGATACAAATGTAGTGATCTGAAGGGGCACGTGCACCCGAATGTTTATAGCAACCATGTCCACAATAGCTAAACTATGGAAAGAACCTAGATGTCCATCAACAGATGAATGGATAAAGAAGAGGTGGTACATATATACAATGGAATACTATGCAGCCATCAAAAGAAATTAAATCTTGCCATTTGCAATGACATGGATGGAACTAGAGAGCATTATGCTGAGAGAAATAAGTCAATCAGAGAAAGACAATTATCACATGATCTCCCTGATATGAGGAATTTGAGAGGCAGGGCAGGGGGCATGGTGGGGGGTTTGGGGGTAGAGAAGGAAAAAATGAAACCAGATGGGATTCAGAGAGAGACAAACCATAAGAGATTCTTAATCTCACAAAACAAACAGGGTTGCTGCGGGGAGAGGGGTTGGGGAGAGGGTGGTGGGGTTATGGACATTGGGGAGGGTATGTGCTATGGGGAATGCTGTGAAATGTGTAAGCCTGATGATTCACAGACCTGTACCCCTGGGGCTAATAATACAACATATGTTAACAAAAATAATTAATTAAAAAAATATGTGTGTTTGATGATATAGTGGACAGAGCCCAGGGACTACCCAAACATTCATGGTTAGGACTCAAAAGAGAACATGGTAGATGGAACAGAGAAGGGGGAGGAGTAAGACATTTAAGACCGAGAGAATTAATAGTGGAAGCTGAGGGTTTTAACCATGAGTTAAATGGCATTCTTAAGTATTTCATCAAGTTTTTTCATTTTCCGAGGCATTTTGGTACACTTCTTTATTATTATATTATCATATATATTGTTATATATGTTATATATTATCATATACAAATATAATTATTATATGTAAATATACACACAGTGGAGTGCTATTCAACTGTAAAAAGGAAGGAAATTTTGCCATTTGTCACAATATGGCAAGATTGTGACAATATGACAATATGATGAAATTTGAGGGTATTATGCTTAGTGAGACAGGCCAGACAGAAAAATATTGTATGATACCATACCACTTACATGTGAAATGTAAAAAGGCCAAACTCATAGCAACAGAGAATGGAATGGTGGTTACCAGGAGCTAAGGGGTGGGGGATCAGGAAGAAGTTGTGAAAGGGTATAAATTTGTAAATAGAAGATGAACACGTACGTTCTGGAGCTCTAATGCCCAGCACAGCGATTATAGTCAACAATACTGTTGGATACAGTTCAAATTGCTAGGAGACTACATCTTAAATGTTCTCGCCACAGAAAAGATAACCATGACATGACAGTGGTGATCCTATTGCAACACAGAAATGCTTCAAATGAACACATTGTGTACTTTAAACTTCTGTATTATTATGTCAATTATATCTCAATAAAACGAATTTCTAAGCCAAATGATTCACATAGGAGTCCAGAAAAATCATACACTTCATGAATTAGCACACCTAACTCCCTACACAAACCATGTTGAGAAGGGGAAGGAGACAGATCAGTAGGGAGAAATGTCACCCCAAAAGCGCTTTCCTGGATTAAAATGTAAATTTAGATTTGTTTATGGTTTTTCTGGATCCATTGCTAAAATGCAAAATTTTCTAAAATGTGAAAAGTTTTCTGCTAACCTTGAAAGGGAAGATTGAGGTTAAGGGCTCTAGATCCACCGTGCAGACACAATTCTGTAATAACCACTCTAATACCCTAGTAATCTATAAAAAAGAAAAAAGGAAAAAAAAACTTAATTACCATTACCTTACTTTTTTTTGTTTTTTAAGATTTATTTATTTATTTGAGAGAGAGAGTGTGTACAAGCGTGGACAGGGACAGAGGGAGGGAATCTCAAGCAGGCTCCCTGTTGAGTGCAGAGCCAGACACAGGGCTAGATCTCAGGACCCTGAGATCACAAACCTAAGACCATCACCCTGAGATAGTGACCTGAACTGAAACCAAGAGTTGGGCACTGAACCAACTGAGCCAGGTGTACGCCTTCCCATTGCCTTCTAACTGGTCTTTCTGTCTCAAATATTTTCTTCTTCCAGGCCTCCCTTTATTTTTTTCTGGAATTAATTTTTCTAAAATACAACCTTTAATTCTCTATTCCCTTTTCACAGCATGTAAGTTCAAGCTCTTAAACAGACCTTATAAAGCCCATCGGCTTCTGGCTTCTTCCTTCCTCTTTAACCTTACATCTTCAAGCATCCCTCTCCATCTCAGTCTTCAGCAACACAGAAAACAACATTAGACCACCCTAACTTCGTAGGACGTCCTATTCTCCTCTCAAAACCAACTGACGTGCTCAAGTCAACAGCACATAGTCTGAAATAGAGACCACACAGTGAAGGGACGCCTGGATGGCTCAGTGGGTTAAGCCTCTGCCTTTGGCTCAGGTCATGGTCTTGGAGTCCTGGGATCGAGTCCTGCATTAGGTTCTCTGCTCAGCAGGGAGCCTGCTTCCCCCTACCCCACCTCTCTGCCTTCTTGTGATCTCTCTCTCTCTTTCTGTCAAATAAGTAAATAAAATCTTTAAAAAAAAAAAAAAAGAAAGAAAGAAAAGAAAAGAAACCATACAGTGAAGAGTATCATGGCACCTGTGCAAGGAAGTTATGCAAATTCGTGAAGTGTTCCATGTTTTTAAACTGTTTGATTCCATTTGTTCCATGTTTTTATACTGTATGATTCCACTTATATGAAGTACCTGGAGTAGTCCAATTCATCGAAACAGGTAGGAGGATGGTGGTTAGGCTGGGGAGAGTGGGGTCTGGGTAATTAATGTTTGATGGCGGCAGAGGATCACTTCAGTGAGATGGGGAGTTCCATAGAGGGTGTTGTGATGGTAACACCACAACCGAATGTACATGCTACCACTGAACTATACATTTAACGTTGGTTAATATAGTCAATGTTATGTGTATTTTGCCACAGTTTTCTAAAACAGCAAGGATTTCAGGCTCCCCTTTGTCTGTACCCTTTCCAGCCCCAGAAGGAGTTAGGCACTTTCACTACTTAATCAGCAGACTGATAGACCTTCACCCTTAGTGCTGACCAAGGATTATAACTTTGAATCCGCTGCTACTTAATACTCATCAGATACTTGTTTCAACAACTGAAATTTCCAAAAGATTACCTGACT
Source organism: Lutra lutra (assembly GCF_902655055.1). Lineage (NCBI taxonomy): Eukaryota > Metazoa > Chordata > Mammalia > Carnivora > Mustelidae > Lutra > Lutra lutra. Next base: position 37,629,926 of record NC_062282.1, on the reverse strand, counting down.
GAAATATAGTTCATGTGTCTCAAGAAATACAAAAACACCCATCCTTGGAATAAACCATATGAACAAAACTCCACACAGCAGGGCAATATGATTTGTTCTCTTATAAAACTGCTTTTATTAAGTGTAATTTGGCATTGCATCATCATTGGTCCATACTAAGAGCCACTGCAGCAAATAGCCCCGTGAAATCTATTTAATATACAAATACTGTTGTGTATCATGTATTGTTCTCTTTTTGACTACCTATGAGGAAAACTTTAGTTTCAACACGAGGAACAGGTTGGTTTTCTTTATGAGGAAAACTTTAGTTTCGATACCAAGAACAGATTGGTTTTCTTTTTCCTTATAGGTAATATGAATAGTGGGATTGACTATCTTCTTATTTGTGTTTCCTTTCCAGACACACTAGAGGCCAACTGGTGAACTCTTCTAGCCTTTTCTAGACCTTACCTATGCCTTCTGTATATACATTTGCTGTTGACCTCAAATTATCTGTTCCAACTTCTTTTTACTCTGAATTCATTTTATTATTTTTTTTCTTTTATTCTGTGCTGTTGTGAGCCACTTTAAATCCATTCTTGAATCATCACGAATATGTGAACTATCAACTAATAGTTCCTACTGGATGTTGCCCGTATTTCTGTGATTGCTTTGATCACCATTTGTTTGTACTTACATGTCTGCCATTCACACTGGATGCATATCTTATTAATATTATTCTTTGTCTCAGCACAATTAGAATAATGAGCTAATAAATTGGTGTATAAATAAGTCTGTTTTATGGAACTGGTATCCCCAAATAAGTCTTACTAGTTCTGTTAACTGAAATCAAATTCTTTACTCTGTTTCCAAAACACAGCCTTCTTTTGTTTTCTGACTTTTTCTAGTTTCATTTGCTTCTAATTGGCCTCCATAGTAAATGTGTTCCTGTGATCACTTTTCTGCTTAGTCCACAGTCTACTCTGTCAATTTTATCCTTATCTGTGGCTTTGTAAAATTTCAGGCCACTTTCCTTAAGAACCAGGCACATATCCTACTTCTCTTTGGAAATGGTCACACAATTAGTGTCGTTTCACCAACCAAAGTCATTATTGCCCACGCCTTAACACTTCCGTTGGATTGCTCCTTCTCCTCAAGGTTGGCATTTCCAGTGTCCTATCACTCACGCCTGACCCCAGGCACTGATTATCATTTCATTCTCTTCTCTTACTGTTCTTCTCAATAACCAATTTATCCATTGCCGGCTCCTTCTCATCTCAAACCCCAAATATGTCTTATGTTTTCTCTTCTAGGTCATTCTACCACCCATCATCTCCTGGAGGATTTTAGGTGAGTACCTGGATTATTTCAATAAACTTCTAAAATGCATCTTTTTTTTTATTTGACTGCTGATCTATATGAGGCAATCATTGTCATGTATCTTCTTTGCTTAAAATTCTTCATTTGTTCTGTACTGTTCATGGATTTGTTTTTCCTAGTTAGCATGGCATGGGTAGTTTCTGCCTGCTGCTGTTCCATCCCTTCCTGAGGAGTAAAACCATCAACAATGTGCTAACTACTTGTGTTTCCTTGCACACACTACAGTTTCAGATCTCCAAGACTTTGCTAGCCTCATTCTCTTTACCCTGAAGTATCCTTTCTTCCCTTCTTCAGCCTTCCAGATAATGAAAGAATGTAGGTTTTAAGGACAAATAAATCCAGGTTTCAGTTTCAGCTCTACCACTTGGTGTTTCTGAAGCTTAAATGATAAAGAATGACAAACACTAGTGATACTTCTTTGCATGAGAATCATTACCAAACCAACCTGTTTATTTAATTTGTGGGAGAAGAAATCTTGCTTTATTGGGAATTTTAAACTCCATTAAATATCTGTTTATAATACTGAACCCTCATCAACTAATCTTTTACAGACAGTAACATAGATTTATATACTGAATGAATTAAAGGACTTGCCTAGGTTGTTACTATCAGCTATTCCAGAAAATTCAAAATAAATTGTAAAGGATTAGCCTTTTATTTCATATTTTAATAAGTGTAATCAAAGGAATCATTCTATCTCAGGCTAATGTAGTAAGTAAGCAATATTTTTATCCTAAGTCACACAGATTAAAATGTCGGCTCTGTGTGTGTGTGTGTGTGTGTGTGTGTGTGTGTGTGTGTGTGTGTGTTTAGTTGAGTCCAATGGCAGATTTCCAAATATATATCTTGCTTGTAAGTGTTTTTATCAGAAAGTAGAAAAAATAGTTTTATTCTTATTGGCAGGTGTATTCCACATATGTGTTTATTCTAGAATTTGCAAACTGTGATCTGTTCTTTTAGTCTGAAAATTGCAACCATGTGTTTTAAGGGGCAGAGGAATCCTGGCACTAGTGTCAACACTTCTAGTGAGATATAATAGGTAGAGAAATGGTGTGGACATCACTATGGAAATAAATAATTGATAGAACAGAAGACGCTACAGATGAATGTAGGATAAGAAGAATCAGTCCAAGAGATGCTCATTAGCTGTCTGTTGCAAAAAGAGCCCAGAATGAGAATTTTCCCTGTCCATTTCAGTTGGAAAACTTGAGCTTCAGGAAGAATAATAGTTCTCTTGAAATCTCCTTTTGAAATCCTAAGCTCCTAGAACCAATAAGATAATAAAGTAGATCCAGAAGGATCCTCATAGGTCAAAAACAATCTTTGATAGCACAAAGTTTATGTCAATAAAATTTGTCATTAACTCAGCTCTTTCTCCAACTAGTGAAGTGAAATAAATTTATTGGAAGTTAATAAATGAACTTTTCTTTGAGGTGGAATTATAAGGTATTTAAATTATTTTATTTGTGCTTACCTGCATTTTAAAAGTACTTTTCAACAACTATACAAAAAAGAAAAACTCCTTTTAAATGTATCTTCAGAGATGGATATAGCAAAATTCTCTACATAAAGCAAGAATATTTTCTATCACTTTGACTGTATAGATTGCTAGTGATTTTTAAAGGAAGTTTTCAACATCTTATGGATGTAAACTGAAAAAAGTATATACCATTTACATTTCAAAAAAGGAACATGTTAAACTTAGTACAGTATATTATATCTAAATTTGGAGCAATTCTTGAATTTTTACTTATAAATATTTTCTCAAATTCCACAGAAATATTTTACGTAAATCATAGAATGATATCTTCTAAGGCACAAAACCGAGTTTACTTTGTGTTAAAGTATCAAAACTTTGGAAGGACTTAGCTATTTTTATTTATTTCAGAGCAAGAAAGAGTAGTAAGAGCAAACGGGATGGTAAGAGGAAAGGGATATTTTGGAAAGTACGAAAATCAAAATACGAAACATAAATTCATTGTGTGACCTCGTCTTGCATCATAACTTCTATGTTCTCTTGGTTTCTTTAAAAGAAAAGAGAGAGGGGGGCATCTGGGGGCTCAGTTGGTTAAATGCCTGCCTTTGGCTCAGGTCATGATCTCAGGGTCCTGGGATGGAGAGCCAGGTCAGGCTCTGCACTCAACAAGGAGTCTGCTTGTCCCTCCCTCTCTGCCCCTGCTCCCCACCCCACCTTGCACATGTACTTTCTCTCAAATAAATAAATAAAATCTAAAAAAATAAGAGAGAGAGAGAAAAGGGAGAGAATGAGGAGGCAAAGAAAGAGCAAGAAGAACAGAGAGGAACACACACACAGAGAAAGAGTGTACTGAAGAAAAATTTGCTGTGCCCTGGTCGCCCCTGCAAATATGAAATATTTCTTCTGTATTCAGTCTTTCAAGGTTTTGTTTGTTTGGTTGTTTTTCTTTGCTGACCTTTCTTGGCCACCTGAAAACTCACTTTCAAATACCACCCACCACCTTCTCAAGCCTCATTTTCCCAGAACTCCTTGGCTGTCTCAACCTCTGCATCCTCAAATACCTTCCTCCAAGAAAATGCTCCTGACTCTGAGCACTCGCTAGTAGAAGAGCTGGAACCTGACCCGGCATTTTGACAGCCTTTTGAGGGAGTGGAGAAATTACCAGTCTTGATGCCTGTTTTTGCTTCCTCCTTCTAAGGACTCGAATGCCTCTGGTAGTCCTTTGGCCTCAGGTTATCGTAACTTGGGATTGGATTTAATTGGGTTTTCATTTTTTAACTTTAAAAAGCAGAAAAGTGCACCATTTGATGTGAAAACACTCTCACACAATATTGCCAATGTTAATTTTTTGTAATTTTTAACTCAGTTTGTATAGAGAGAACCAGACACACAACGGACACACACAGGAGTGTAGATGTATACCCATATATACACTGGGGGTTCTATTTCATATAGAACAATGTAGTGTAAATAAAGCTTTCCTTTGTTCCTGCCTTTAAATCCATTACCCACTCTTTCCCTTCTCAAATAAACCTCAAGATATTTATTTCATTTCTCCCAATCTATGTTCTAATGTTTTATATATGTATGTGTATGTATCTTCACTAATAATACACTGTATCGCTTTGTCTGTTTTAAAAACTTTTACAGAAATGCCATCATATAATTCAGCAAATTGCCTAACTGTGTATTTCTGTGACTGTTTTGATGTATATATATTAGATTGTAACTGATGTCCTTGGTATGAATATATCACCATTTATTTACCCATGTTCCTAATGATGCACATATATTTTTTAAAATTTTTTATTTCTTTTCAGTGTAACAGTATTCATTGTTTTTGCACCACACCCAGTGCTCCATGCAATATGTGCCCTCTCTAATACCCACCACCTGGTTCCCCCAACCTCCCACCCCTCGCCCCTTCAAACTCCTCAGATTGTTTTTCAGAGTCTCATGGTTCACCTCCCCTTCCAATTTCCCTCAACTCCCTTCTCCTCTCTAACTCCCCATGTCCCCCATGTTATTTCTTATGCTCCACAAATAAGTGAAACCATATGATAATTGACTCTCTCTGCTTGACTTATTTCACTCAGCATAATCCCTTCCAGTCCCGTCCATGTTGCTACAAAAGTTGGGTATTCGTCCTTTCTGATGGAGGCATAATACTCTATAGTGTATATGGACCACATCTTCCTTATCCATTTGTCCGTTGAAGGGCATCTTGGTTCTTTCCACAGTTTGGCGACCGTGGCCATTGCTGCTATAAACATTGGGGTACAGATGGCCCTTCTTTTCACTACATTTGTATCTTTGGGGTAAATACCCAGTAGGATGCACATATATTTTGTCATTGTTTCTCCATAACAAAAAATGCTGCAAAGAATATTCTGGTTCACACATTCAAGATACTGTTCACTTGTGGAGCCATAGGGTAAGCACATATTTGGTTTCAACAGATCTCGTCAAGATATTTTCTAAAGTGGTTGTACCAGTGCATATCCCATGGGTGAAGAATGCATATTTCCATGTGCTTGGCTTTGTCAAGTTTATTTATTGATTTTTGCCAACATGATGGGTGTGAAATTGCAGTATAGTTTTCAATTTGCAGTCCCCTGATGGTTATTATGTTATTAATAAGGTTCAGTATCTTTCATTTCTTTGTTGATCATTCAGGTTTTTATTTCTTGAATTAGTGTTTTTAGGATCTTTGCTCATTTTTCCCTGGAGATGCTTGCTTTCTTTTTTCCTTCCTCTTTTTCTTTCCTTCCTTCTTCCCTCCCTTCCTTCGAACTTCCCTCTTTCCTCCTCTTTTACCTTTCTTTCCTCCCTCTCTCCCCTCATTTCTTCCCTCTTTCTTTCTTTTCTTTGACTTCCTCCCTCCCTCCCACCATCTCTCCCTTCCACCCATCTTCATACTTTCTTTTTTTTCTGATTGTCAGGGATTTGTCATAATAGCCTTTATAAAACCTCTCTGTATATGATTTGTTTAATTTGGCTTATACTGTTATTTGTCATAGAGAGCTTCAAATTTCTATATAAGCAAATATAATAATGTATTTACATATGAGTCATCCCCTTGTGTATTTCTTAAGAAATCCTTTCTTATCCCAACTTTAGAAGATGTTCTTCCAAATAGTCATCCAATTTTTTAAAATTCTTTTCCACATTTTGAAATTTAGTCCATCTGGAATTTATTTTATTTTATGGTTTTATGTAAGGATCAAATTTACTCTTTCCCATGTAGAAAGCCAATTTTTCCAAGATTATTTATTGACTCGTCCATCTTTTCCCCACGGAATTGTGTTTCTACTTCTATGCTATACGAGTTCTTATAGATGCTTGAGACTCGTCAAGACTTTACCTTTTCATAGATATTTTTATCTGTCCCAGTATCAAACACATTGTTTTAATTACAAATTTATAACAAGCCTGAATATTTATATGATGGATCTCCTGTCCTTTTTCTTCCTTTTTTAGAATTGTTTTGGTTATACTGGCTGTTCACCCTTTAATGTGAATTATAGAATCCATTCATTCAGTTTCAGTAAAAATCACATTATGGTCTTGATTAAAGTGGTGTTCAACATTTGTAATAATGTTGGGAATAATGTTGTCAATGAAAGTAGTTTGTCTCTTTCTGTTTATTCAGATCTACTTTATTTCCTTCAATAACATGTTGCCATTTTCTCAATACAGTTTATGGGTATCTTTTAGTATATTTAATCCAAGGGGCCATATAAGTTCTGTTGTTATTCTGAATAGAAAGTCTTTATTAATTGCATTTTTCTATTAGTTATTGCTGTCACATAAGAACATTTTTGGTTCTGTTGCTCTATAGTGATCTTGTTTTATTAACTGATTGATTATTTTAGGTGTTCTAAGCTAGAAAATTATAGTAAAGCAAATAACAGCTTTCCTTCTTTCTATCCAAAACTTAAATATGTTAAATATGTTATTACCTTATCTTTTCATCTTTGGATAGATCCTGTTTTAATGGTAAAGAGCATCAATTTTGTGGTTCTTCTCTTCCTGTTTCTGACTTTAATGAATATGTGTCCAAAGTTTTACCATAATTGTGAAGTCCAGTGAAGGTTTTTTGGTAAGACACTTTTTGTCTACTTAAAGAAGCACTTCAATTACTAACTTGTTCATAAGTTAGTAATATTTACCAAAATTGATGTTGACTTATATTAATTGCTTTCTTTGTGTCTACCAAGAAGATTTTGTAATTTTTCTCTAATTTCTTTTTATTAAAAATTTCAAAGGTACAGAAAAGATGAAAGAATATGTCATATCTACTATCAGTGCCTACTGTTTCCCTTTATTATACTGGAGTAACTATGCTCAGCTACAGCAAGTATTGACTGCTAATGGGGCACAGCTGCCCCTTTCTCCACAGAAATGCCTGCAGAAGTGCCTCTGCAGAAAAGTGACGTACCTCCTCCCTCTGCCCTTCACTCCAATCCCCATCCATTTCTCATATTTCCAATAGCCAAAGTCCACATGCTGTAGGATATGAAAGGCATTTGCCTTTGCCTCAAGTTGGACAATTCTGAACTATGTTATATGCTCCAGAACTTCCCCAGTGTGCCATCAAAGATGGTTTTACCTGAGATCTCATCTTTGCTCAGGTCCTTACCCCTCAGGTCCTTACCCCTCAATATATTGCAACTTTCTGTCTTTTACAATCTTTCCAGCTATAGAGAACCTACTACACTGTTGCCTCAAATCCTTCTTCTAGGGAGCCTGATATAAAATAGGTTAGCACAAGGAATTCCCAAAAGTTCAATTGTTCACTTTACTCTTGCTTTTTTTTTTCTCTCACTTTCTCCAGTCTATACATTTACTTATAAGTGTGTGTGTGTGTGTGTGTGTACACAGTGGTATCTTTTGAAAGTGAGTTCTAGACATGATTTCATTCAACTCTTTTAATTCATCAAGCCACTCCCGTAGCTAAGAAGATTTTTGAACTATAACTTTAATATGATCATAAGATTTTCATCTATTAAAGTTTTGAATTTTGATGACAGGTCCTCTTTTTTAACATTCTACTTTCAAATGATGTCGATTTACATTAAAATTGTGAAATTGTACAAAGATCTCCTGTATGATTTTCACATCATTTTGCCAAATGGTAACATTTCTGAATTATTTGAGAGTAAGTTAAGGACATGAAAGCCCATTACTCCTCAACGCTGTACTGTGTTTTGCCCAAAATCAAGCATTGCTGTCTACATAACCACAATACAGAAGTTAGTGTAGACCGAATATCATCATCTAATTCACAGATGCCATTCCATTTTGCCTACTGCCCTCATAATGCCCTTATAGGCCCAGGATCCAATCCAGAATCGCATGTTGAATTTAGTTGTCACATAGTTTTCTTTAATTTCCTTCAATTTGACATGGGTTCTCAGTCTTCTTGCCTTACATTATTTTGACATTTTCAAAGAATACAGATGAATACTTTAAGGTAAGTTACTTTATCTTGATGTAAGATATTTAATTTAAATATGTTTACTATTTTGCCATGAGTGATGCTTTTTTGGCAAGAATATCACAGACAGGAGCCTTCATGAAATTAACTACTATATCTTGAAAAATCCAATCCTACTCTTATCTTTTAATTGTAGAGTTAATCTATTCATCATTTCATAATCATTAATATATTTTTTTTATTTATTCCTGCTATATTTTTTGTGCATTTCCCATTTCCCTTTTTTCCCTTTTATCTTTATTTGTCCCAATCTTGCTAGTCTTTCCCCTGGAGTGCACATTAGACATATGTTGGACCTTCTCATTCTAAACTTCATGGATCAGGTTTGCTTTTAGTAAGGATATAAGTAGTAAAATCTCTCAATCTTTATATGTCTGTAAATTTACTTGTTTTGACATCTTTAATAATTACTTAATGGGGTATAAATGTTCTTTAGCACTGCAATTGTTCCATTACTTTTTGCCATCTAGTGTTGTTCATGGACAGTTTCATGTCAAGGTCTCTCTAATTACATTTGTTCATTTTTTTCCCTCTTGTGATTTTGATAATTATTGATAATATGTCATTTCAAAACAGTGACAGATAAGGATTCGCCTCTGCTGGTTTCATCCAAAGCACCTGCAATCTCTGTAACAGGGATTTTATATCTGAACACTGCACAGGCCTGTTATCAATTTCCCATAGGTAATGATATTCATACCTGGTTCTGGTCATAAGCTTTCTCTCTCTTCCTGTGGGTGTAATTTTTGAGTCTCCTTTTTAAAATGTGGATTCTATATGGTTTCTGGTAGCTCAGTTCCAGTTTCTTACAGGTTCCGGCTGTGGGCTTCTCTCCTATCCTCCTGTGCTAGAGTTAAAACCCAGCCTTCCCTGTTAAATCCTACATTTTTGGCTCAATTTCCCTCTAATTCCTCGAGCTACAACTCAGGCACAGTCCTCTGACCATGAGATATTTCTTCATCTGACACCTGAATATTTTTCTTTCTCTTTTCAAGTTCAAAAATGATTTTGTGTATTTGTACATTTTGTTTTATTTTTTATTTTATTTAATATTATGTATTTTATGTTAATTAAATAAATTTAAAATTTTTGATTAAATTAAAATAAATCAAAAGGAAAACAAATTGAAAATTGTAAGTTAAGTAAGTTTTAAATTAATTTGTAGATTGTATGGGGCAGGGGGAGAAAACACCCTGTAAGTACTGTGAGCACTGTACCCAGTTAAGATAAGGTTTACATAAGTGATTAATAGTGCTTAAAGCTAATATAAAACACAATATTGGCTTTTTTATATTTAGTCTTTTCTATGTCATAGTTCTGAAATTAGATTAACATTTTGCTATAGCAACAATGTGAAAAATATTGGAGTTAGATTAAAAAGCCAAGCTAAGGTGCCAACAGAGAACTTCCATGTTCTTTATGTTTTTATTTTTTCCAAGACAATATTTTTAGAGTTGTTCCAATGGCTGTGGTGTTTTTAGTTGTAACCTGTAGGTCAGAGGTCTTCACATCCTTTACAAAACTCATACATCAAGTCTTTGCCCAGAGAGCTGGAAAAATGTCTCTACTTCTCAGGAGATTGGTACTAACTCTCCAATAGGAAAGAATGTTGAATAAAATAGTGATGTTTTTTGTTGTTGCTGTCTTTAGTTTTGGTTGGGTTGGGTTTTTTGCTTTGTTTTGTTTTGTTGGCTTATAAAATGGATATCATAATACCCATTTGGTAGGTTTTTGAGAGGATGGGATAAGATAATGCACATGCATCAAGCATGAGGTAAAACTTCAACAAGTAAGCCATTTTTGCTGTTACTATTTTAGTTGCCCCATCCTCAAGGTCACTTCACCACTAGCTACTGGTTTAGGAAGCAAATGCAAAACTTAATCTTTTAAAAATATGTAGAAAGATTGATTAGTTACAAATAAGAAAATGATAGAAAGTGATCAACAAATATAATTCAACTAGAAACGACTTTCACTGGCAAAAAAACAAGCATTATCAATGACCCTTTATGTATGCATTATCAGACACATGAGATGTTTCATATAAATAAATTTTTTATATAACAAAATCCTGCTTAAATAACCATTTTTGATGAAAACCTTTCTAAAATATATTATACATTTACTTTCCTTCCTAATCAGTATATAGTACATCTAAATCCCTGTTATTTGAATGATACCAGGTTATTGGTAATCAGATTATCCACCATCTTAGATTTATGGGTTTACCTATAACAATATATAAGGTTTGGGGCTATTTTCATTCACAAGATGGCTTTTTTTTTTTTTTTTTTTTTTTGTAAGACAGTCTGTTAAATCCATAGGGGGTGAGCAAGGAATAAAAATGAAATTAAATGAAGTGGGGTTTTTTTTTTCATATATTGGGAAAATATCTGGTGCAGAATGCTTAATCATAGTTACTTAAGACTGAGTGTAGCTCACAGGTGCTCCATCTTGAAAACTGGACAGTTTCTGGACTTTTTTAGTTTTTCCTTCTTTGAGGTATAATAACTAGGTTCCATTCCTAAAGATGCTGCATCGGTAGCTGCATCTGTAACAGATAACCCAGGCAATCTGCTGCAGAGGGTCTGTAAAGCTAACTTTAAGCTAACTTTAACCCTCCATGCTTTCTGGGAGAGTAACTGAAATGCTCCCCAGCCTTTCCATAATGCTACCTACATCTAGGGAGGGCCTTATGTATATGAAGTGTGGCAAAACCGAAGGAGAAACCAGGGCACCATGGGAAAAACAAGAGATAGGGAATCATATTCTAATCCTGGCTCAGCCAGCAACTGGTTGGATGATCTTGGTTATATTAATTACCTAGGGATCTTTCCTTATCTGTAAGATAAAGGTATTAAAGAAATGCTATAGAATACTTAAGACCGCTGTCATCAAAATCACATGAAGATTCTTCTCTGAACAGGCCACCAATGAACTGACTTTTTCAAGGTCTGATAACTGGTAGTAATAAGCAATAATATACTCAACATATATTATTTATTCTTCACACAATGTCCAAATTTTTTTGTAAAATGCAAATAAGATCATATTTCCTTTTAAATATGTATTTATTTATTTTAGAGAGAGAAAAAAGAAAGAGAGTGAGAGCGGGGAGCTTGGGTAGAATGAGAGGGGGAGAGAGAGAACCTCAAGCAGACTCCATGCTGAGTGCAGAGCTCCACCCAGGGCTCCATCCCACAACCTCAAGACCATGACCTGAGCAGAAACCAAGAGTCTGACTGTCAACCACAGAGCCACTCAGGCACCCCCAGATTATATTTCTGATTAGCCCTACAATAAGAGCCTATTGCAACAATAGTCAATCCAAACTCCTTACCATGCTCTGCAAGCCACCCTGCCTAATTTTCAGACTCACTTTGTTCCTCTCTCCGTTGCTTTCATTTACCAGCTTGACCTTCAACAACACTGATCTTCCTTTCATGTACCACTTTTCTGCTTTAAGACAGGAATTTTTGCTGAACTCTTAGAATACAGTACTCAGATCTCCACATAGCTCTGCTTCATGCCAGTTAGGTCTCAACTCAAATGTCAGCTCATCAGAGAGGACATTTCTGACCACGCTGACTAAACTAATGCACACTGCTCCTTACCCCTGGCCCTCTACTGCATTCAGTTTTGCTTTTCTCAGGACACTTATCATAATATGATATTGTGCAGTTACTTATTTACTTCTATCCTGTCAGACTCTCTAGTTGAAAAGTAAACTCTGTGGGAACAGGAATTTTGTCCAGTTGGCCCAAAGAACAAGCTGAGTGAAGGAAAAAAGCTATCAAAATACTGAGCATCTTCTTTGAAGTATGATGTCACAGGTCTGCACATATTTCTCTCTTCTTTGTTTGTCAAAGTGCTTTGAGGAGTGGTCAGCTTTCATGGCCTGCAGTTACTTTTTAAGTCCTTATAATCTGGCTTTGACTCCCACACCCTAGTAGCATTACACTCTAGAACAGCTACAGTGATTCATCCTCTTTCTGCCTAACCCAGTGCTTTTCTCCATCCTCATTCTCCTAGGGACCCTGTAGCATTCAACTTTATGGAACTACAAACTATGTAACACGGTCATCATTTCTTGTAATCTTCACAATGACCCTTTAAAGTATGTATTATTCATCCCATTTTACAGTTCAGCGACATTAAATAACATCATGGAAAAGTGGAGCCACATTTGAACTCAGTTGTTTCTACTAGATCACATTAACTTTCTCCTGGCCCATCATTGTCTTCTCGTCCTCCCCCTCCTCCTTCTTCTTCTATATTCCCTATGTTGCACTTTTCAGCCTGTGATTTATTTTATAACTGAAAATTTGTAACTTTAATTTCCTTTCACATATTTTGCCCATCAGCCCCCTCCCCACTCCCCTCTGGTACCCACCAGTTTGTTCTCTGTATTTGTGAGTTTATTTCTATTTTTTATTTATTTGTTCATTTGTTTCATTTTTTTAAAGTCCACATATAAGTGAAACCATATGGTATTTGTCTTTCCCTAACTTACTTCACTTATCATATAGTACCCTCTAGGTCCATTATGTTGTTGCAAAGAGCAAGATCTCATTCTTTTTTATGGCTAAGTAATATTCCATTGCATATATATTCCATGTCTTCTTTAGCCATTAATCTATCAATGAACAGTTAGGTTGCCTCCATATCTTGGCTATTATAAATAACGTTGCAATAAACATAGAGGTCCACACATCTTTTCAAATTAATATTTTCATTTTCTTTGGGTAAAGATCCAGTAGTGGAATTACTGGATCATATGATATTTCTATTTTTAGGTCACATTAATTTTCAAAAGCAAAGAAGCATAGAGTGGGAGTAGGGGAGATTTAATATACATATTACATTCTGGTTATTTACCTTCATAAAGTAGAAGCAACTTAGACTTGCTCTAAGTATTGATGATAATCCTTGGTAACATATATTAGATATATATTAATTATCTATGCCTAGAAAAAGATTAAATTATATATACTAATATATTTTTACCAGTAGATAGATTTAGAAAAAATAGGTCTATGGGTGGCCTTCGTTCAGACTTTCTGTGGTTTCTAAATTTTTTATATTATACTATGTTGTAATAATCACTTTACAATAATAAGGAAGTGATAAATTAAGACATTCTTCCATTCAAAATATGTTATTGAAATTTTATTTTTAAACCCAGTTCTAGGGGCTCCTGGGTGGCTCAGTGGGTTAAAGCCTCTGCCTTCGGCTCAGGTTATGATCCCGGGGTCCTGGGATCAAGCCCCGCAACGGGCTCTCTGCTCAGCAGGGAGCTGCTTCCCTTCCTCTCTCTCTGCCTGCCTCTCTGCCTACTTGTCATCTCTCTCTGTCAAATAAATAAATAAAAATCTTTTAAAAAATAAAAATAAAAAATAAACCCAGTTCTAGACTTTGGATGTACAATGATAATAAGACATACCTAGTCATGATCTTCATGAGGTTAGCAAAAGATGCAAAGTGGTATGGTACAAATAAGAAGGAACCAAATCTAGACTTGATTGATGCAGAAAGTCTTCCAAGAAGAAGTGATACCTAAATTTAGATTTGGGATGGGGGTTAACCAGACCAAAGGAAGGAGGGGATACTCTTGGCATAGAAAAAAATAAGGCTAGGTCATATGAGCATTACAAATTTTGTTAAGAAATTGGATATCATTTGGAAAGCAAATAAATGATTTAATTGTGTATAGGGGTGGGGATGGTTAAGGCTCTGATCAGATTTGATTTTAGAAAGCTCACCCAGGTGCAAGAATTTATTTTAACCTCAGTTGTGCCTCAAAAGACTTGTGGGCATTTCATAAGATACCAATGTTTGGAAACCAGACCAATTAAACTCTGGAAACAATGTGTGTGTATGTGTGTGTGTGTGTGTGCGTGCATGCGTGTGTATACACACACATATATGTAAAGTTCCCTGGGTTATTCCAATATGCAGCCAAGATGGAGACAAACTTGATTTGAAACAGTCAAATACCTGAACCAGTTCACAGGATCAAGACATGCCATATTCCGTGGCAGTATGTCGGTAGCTGAAATTAGTCATGCTGTATTTACCATGTGGAAATTGGCAGATACTACAATTTGGGGCTTTTTTTTTTTTTTTTTTACTTCAGTGAAGCGATTGTTAAACATGTACCATTAATATGTGTAACATTTATTTTTCTTTATTGTTGTTGTTTTAAAGCTAGAGGGATGAGTGCTGTTAAAAGTGATTGGACTGGGTCATCAGAGAAAAAAATGGAAGGAAAGGGGCTAGAGGAAGATAAATGAGGATGCTAAAGAGACAGGAAGTGGTAGGATTCAGAGCACAGGACAATGAGGGTCTTTTCTATGCCAACTGCAAGGAAGGAGAAAAGAAACCACGACAGCTGTTGAAAAACTGTGAATGTTTTAGGCAAAGAAATGGTTGAATCTGGCAGCTTCTCTTTGCTTTGTGGACTAGAACGCAAATTCTGTAAGAAGGATCTGAGAGGTTGTTGGTCAGAATTTTTAGAATTTCGAAATAGCTGCTCATGTTAACAGGAAAGATATGTACTACTGCTAGGCAGCAAGGAAGACCCAGGGCAGGTGGCAGATGTGTGTTTTTATTGGTTCCAATCTTTCTGCTCATGTGATTTGCTGTAACAATCAAGGATCATATTTCAACAACTTTCTTATTGTTACTTTACATATAGCTCAAAATAAAACAAAGTATTAACAAAGTATTAACAAATTAACAAAGTTAATTAACAATTAACAAAGTATTAACAAATATAACAAAGTATAACAAATACAAAGTATTAACAAATACAATAAGATATTCTATATCTTATTAGATATTCTATATCTTATTAACAATACGATATTTAACAATAAGATTATTAACAATAATAACAATAAGATATTCTAAAAAGTGTTCTTACTTTGGAACAGCTAAAAATTATACTCTCAAAGTAATGGACAAAATATTAATAGCCATACCTATGAAAATACACCTTATAAAATAATATTGTACATTGTAATGAAGACATTTCAAATATAAAAAGTAAAACCTTTCATTAATATTGCATACTATTTTAAAATCATCTAAAATCAATAATATGCAGGGTCATAAAAATGAAATAGTTTAATTTTTAATCCAGGAAAAGAGAAGATTGAATCTGTTTCTGAAAATAGAAAGACATATCATTCACTGTTAAACATAGTTACAATGTTTTTTCTTGTGTTTCTATCCTCCTTTGTAGAGTAGAATTCATTTTTAAGACAGTCCAAAAAAGATAAATGGTATTTTCTAAAATTATTATGTACTTAATGTGTCTTTTCCAATTTTAGTTATTTTTTAATATAAAATATTTTATGGAAAAATGACTTTGGAAAAAAAGAATCTAAATAAATAGGGATACTTTGCCCTTTTATGAATGTGACAAAACAAACACCAAAGAAATGATGACAGATACATTAGTCATGTCTTTTCCTTAGACATGGATTGTTGAAAATCTCTTTTGGACTTAAGCTATCAAATTTGTGACTGAATTGTCAATTACATTTATTCTTAGTCAATATTGAAATTTAAACTAATGCCTTTTTAAGTAAAAATTAGTTGATTCGAATGACATCAAATTCATCTCCAATCTACCTCTTCTTTTATTTCAATCCCCTCCTCCATATTGGTGGAAAGTACTCTCAAATATAAATCTATTCTCTGTATGAGCAATAAATCATGTTTCTTTTCTTTTGTTAATAAATGGGAAATGTTAGGGATGACTCACCTCAAACTTCTTACCAATGTGATTTCTTCATTGCTATTGTTGATGAAGATCCAACCAATGCTCCAAACCTAGAGACATGGAAATTGCTGGCCATACTTAGTCAAACACAGAAAACCCTCTCAAGTATAATTATGGTCCTGCTTGTACTACTCTTAGGAATTCTACTGTAATATTTTTTCTGTTTTGAGGATTTTGTTTTGAATTCACTTCAATCCTGAAACTAATAACGTTTTTAAGAGGACTCAAAGAGGGGCGCCTGGGTGGCTCAGTGGGTTAAAGCCTCTGTCTTCGGCTCAGGTCATGATTCCAGGGTCCTGGGATCGAGCCCCACATCAGGCTCTCTGCTCAACAGGGAGCCTGCTTCCTCCCCTCTCTCTGTCTGCTGCCTGCTGCTCTGCCTACTTGTGATCTTTGTCTGTCAAACAAATAAAATCTTTAAAAAAAAAAAAAAGAGGACTCGAAGAGTCATGGATGTGTTCATTTTACAGTTGTCACTACGGACAGTATTTTCAGGAAACATTCCTACATCCTACTTCTTTCACTTCAATATTTGGCTAGCCTACCACACAAATTTATTGTGTCTATGTATTATCTTCTCTTCTCATGTATCTCAACTAACTATACAATTTTATGCAGTGATGCCCAATGAATAGTTTATTAATTTTGGAAGAAGTTACCTAATCCACTCAACCCATATCAGCATAAACAAAAATAAAAAACAAATCAACAAGTCACTGAATTATTTTTCAAGTAAACAGCTCATTATGCCATAAATCATCACTTGATTTGCATATATCTGTAATGGTAGCATAATAATATCACAGAGTAAACTCACTTTTTACTAATAAAATTATATTCACATCATAGTATAAATGTTCAGGAAATAATTAATCTTTAAGATTGTCTTCTAATTTAACAAACCGTGTTTCCTCTAGAACCTTATTCTAAGTTCATTTTCCAGATCAAAGAAGGAGAAGAAGAGGCATGCTCCTTAAAGGAAGAGGCTGAGGCATCCAATAGTTAGAGATGGTTAATGACCACATATCATAGAGACTCAAATCCTTTTGCTGTAGAAAGGAGAAAAAGTGATATGTTAAAACCATGGTTTTAGTTTTCCTTTATGGAACTCTTTAAGGAAGTATGTAAGGAAATGCTTTAAGGAAAAACCATAGTATACTTACAAATAAAATCAGTGCTCAAGTTCCCATAATACACTTCTGGATTTTGTTTAAAGCTGTTTCCATTTTATGTTCTTCTCTTATTTGCAGTTAGTGAATAACATGCTTAGTTATTGTATAACAAAGTAAGCATGCATAACATGCTTACTTAGGAATAATGTATTGAATTGAAGTACATCATATAGATGATGTGAAGAAACCTGCTAAAGTCATATCTTAAAAAGAAAGCTTATGTAAGGAGGAATCTTATATCCGATGATTAAAAATGTGTTTTTAAGAGTTAATTTGTTCTTTTAATACTGCCAGTTTTAATGCTTTAGGCCCAAGACACCTAATTTTGTCTATGCATGAGATTATTATTTAAGACAATTATTACAATAGAAACAAGGGAAGGTGATTTATTTATGTCCCAAATGAAGAGCAAAAATCAGAAAATGCAGGGGCGCCTGGGTGGCTCAGTGGGTTAAAGCCTCTACCTTCGGCTCAGGTCATGATCCCAGGGTCCTGGGATGGAGCCCTGCGTGGGTTCTCTGCTCAGTGGGGAGCCTGCTTCCCTTCCTCTGTCTCTGCCTGCCTCTCTGCCTACTTGTGATCTCTGTCTGTCAAATAAATAAATAAAAATCTTAAAAAAAAATCAGAAAATGCAAAATCACTCATATTTCCTGTTTCCTGAACTTCTTATTCCCCCCCCGTCCCCGCCCCAGATTTGCTATCTAAATGTCAGTTTATCTATTCTAGAGGTGTGATAACTCACACTTGAGAATCAGAGTCCAGGGTCTCTTCTTTCTTCTTTTTGTTTGGTAAGGAACTGTCACCATCTAATTAATATCAGGGTAGTGTCCCAAATACACATTATACCAAACTAAGAATGCTGCACTAAAAGTAAGAAAAAATATGACAAGTGAAAGCAATTCCTGACTTCTTTATCTCACTCCAGTTTTTTCAGTCCAGTTTTTTCTCTCCAGTTCTATGAGAAATTTCACAATGTGTATCTTCATGAGTAATCAGTATGCCTATGCCATTTGATTAAACACTTCAGTCATCTAAACCCACAAATCATTTCTTCTTTCTTATTTGGGCATTTTTTATTACAATAGCCCCAAACTCCCAGTCCTCCTGATTCACTGTGTAGAATAGAACCAGGTTTGATTGCAGCCTTTCTTTGCCCTCAGACTCATCAGATCTTTCTAAATCTTACTTCAGAGCCCACGATTCTCTGAAAGTTAGCTGATCATATCCTCAGCCAGCCACTGCTCTAAACCAAGAATGTGTCCCTGTGCAACAGCCTCTGAGCCACTCTTCTCTCTCGTGCCTCAATTATAAACCCACCTTTGCTCATCAATCTCAGCACTAGCTCTGCAATCTTCGCTTGCAACTTTCCCTTCTAAAACTCTGCAAGAGTTGGTTCAGCCAGTTTCTTCCACTTTACAACACGGTATATTCATTCTCATCTTTCCAATGGTCATGTAAGTCTTCATGGTTTCTTTCCACTGTCTCTCTTCTATGCCCTGTTATTTGTGAATTTCAATCCCAATCATCTTCTCCTAAGTATTAACATGACATGATAGTCTTGATTTATCGTAAAT
Source organism: Lutra lutra (assembly GCF_902655055.1). Lineage (NCBI taxonomy): Eukaryota > Metazoa > Chordata > Mammalia > Carnivora > Mustelidae > Lutra > Lutra lutra. The sequence continues at coordinate 37,611,055 of NC_062282.1, read as the reverse complement.
GTCCTCATTAATCTATAGAGTTTGGGCTATACCACTATGTACTCACTTTCTTTGGACTCATCTACCAAGGACTAATATTTAATTTATTTCCTTTTTCAGAGTCTTCCTTAGTGGAGAAAACTAGACCCAGAATAAATTACAGGTGTCCTTAGTATGAAGATACATTTAAATTCATGAAATGGGTAAAAATCTCCAAGAAAAAGAGGTAGAAAAAATTAGAAGACTCAATATTGAACACTGAGTAATTCAAGCATTTAGAGGCAAAAGAAAAGGAATAAGAAAGAAAGAGGATGATAGGGAGTAGCCTTTGAGTTGAGGAAAACCAGGAAAGCATTGTTGTGAAAGTTGAAAGAAGACAGTATTTCAGGAAGAAGGGAGTGGTTGATGCTGGTGAAGATCGCTGAAAATGTGGGTAATATAAATCAGAAAGCAGTCTATTAAAATAGGTCATTGGACATCATTGCGATCTTGATAAGGGCAGTTTCAGTGAAATTATGTGGTGAAAATCACTCTGCAGTGGGTTGAAGTATGGGAGGTGAAGACATGTAAACAGCTAATGTACACAATTCTTATAAAAGTTTAACTTTGAAAGGGTACAGAGAAATGGGATTATAGGTGAGGAAAAGGGATGCATTTTTATTTATGATGGGAGATTCTAGACTATGTTTATATGCTGATGGGAATGATCTATTGGAGGGCAAAGAGGAGATAACTAAAGAAGCAAGAATTTCTGCAAGCAAAAGGGCTAAGATTTGGACGAGGAAGGTAATAGTTTGAATTTTATTCTGGGCTAAGGCGATCTTCCTCAGTTGAAATAAGAGGAAAACAAAAGAAGATAGCTATCACTATAGTTCAGATTTTAGATCTGGTGGAGAAAACATGAAGCATTGCCTATAAAATGACTTCTACTATCTCAGTAAAATATGAAATGAAGTCATCAGCAGATGATGAATGGGGATGAGGTATGTTTGAAGAGAGGGGACAATAGCGGTCTTTTAGGAGTAGGAAAAGCAAGCCTGCTTTAGAAGCATGGTAAGAGAGTGGGGCATTATTGAGTGTCAATTTCATCCTTGGGTTTTCAAGTGAAACCAGCCGGCTTCAACTGGGTGATTTCTCCACCAATATCTACCTGCTCTAATGAAGGCATAAAAAACGTTTGAGAACAGATCGTAGGCATTTTTCACAATTGAGGTTTTACAGGACAAGCACAATTATGGGAGAGAAATCAAGGAAGTGGAGGATATTTACAAGATAGTATAGAACAATAGATCTTGGACTTTAGTCTGGATATGGATCCAAGAGTGGCAGAGGATAATAAAAAGGGTGTGAAAGCCCTGGAAGCTTCATGAGACAGAAGAATGAGAGTGGTGTGTGTGTGTGTGTGCTTAAGCAAATGGCCTAGGAATTATAAATTCTCAATGCAGATTTTAGGAGTTAAGTATCTGTTTATGACAAAGTACAGGAGAAGAAAGTGGGAATAAATTGCTTAGGCAGAATGAAGCAAAAGGTAAATAGAAGGGATGAGGCCAAGGAACTAGGTCTCTAAAGTGCTGGTATGTTAATCTTTGTGGATTTTCAAATCACCAAAAATGATGGCAGGAGTTTGGAAATATTGGAAGATAGTGAAGTGATTGATCAAATGTTTGATGGATAATGAAATGTGTGAAAGCTTAAAATAGGGAAGTAGATGGTATAGTTGTAGGATAGAAGCCTCAAGTACCCCAGCAGAAATAGTAATGGTAGTAATGGTCTGGAAATCATAAGAAAAGCAAAGAGAACACCAACTCCGATGTTTTGGCATTGACTTACATGTGAAATAAGAGAAAAAAAAATAGTCTTTACTTAAGAGAACAGCAGGGAACGTTGAGTTTTCTTAGGAAAGCAAAATATAGTTAAGGTAGAAATCTTTTCCAGCATTCAGATTATTCGGTCTTCCTTAAATGAAGAAAGGGGAAAAAAAATGATCCATAATGTGTTTGTAATGGAGTCTTTGCTCTTATTACAGATGAAATGGAAGCTGCCAAAGAGCAAAGGAAGATTGGTGTATTACCTTTTTGCTGCTGCATAACAAATTACCAAAAATTTAATGGCTTAAAACAACACCCATGTATTAGCTCACAGTTCTGTAGGCAATATATACCATAGGATCATTGAGTCTCCCATAAGGTTGAGTTTTCATCCAGAGGCTCTGGTAAAGAATCTGCTTACAAACTCATTTCTGGTTGTTGGCCAGATTCAGTTCCTTATGGTTCTAGGAATAAAGTCTTTGTTTCTTTGTTGGCTGTCAACCAGAGATTGCTTTCAAATCTTAGAAGCCAACTGCATTCTTTGCACTTAGTCTCATTCACTTTCAAGACAGCAATGAAATGTCAAATTCTTTTCAAGTTTAGAGTCTCTGACTTCCTCTTCCACTCCCAACCAGAGAAAACTCTGCATTTAACAAGTTCATGTAATTAAATTAGCGAAGCCCATCTAAATAGTCTCTTTCTTAATGTTCCTTGTGCCATGTGACATAAACTAATCATGGGAGAAACAATTGATTAGATTTCACATTCCCAATAAAGGGCAGGAAATCTTAGGGAACATCTTAGAATTCTTTATAGGCAGCAAGAAGTGTGACATTGGCAACTGAGATGATAGATTGTCCTGGAGAAAGTGGTCAGGTCAATCTGGTTTCTGAAGGCCTCTCATTACTTCTGAGACAACATGAATCTTTTAACATGAAACAAACACAAGCCTTTTCATGACTAACTCCCAGATATTTGTTCAGCTTCATCTCTCTCATTTCTCTTGAATTGCCATCCCAGAATACCTCCATTTCCACAGCGAAGCCATGTTCTCTCCCGCCAGTTAGCAAAAGAACAAATTTGAAAAGCTACCTTTGGGTTCCTTGGGATCAAATTCTTTGTATCTTTTATTCAGCAAGTGAGTATGTTTTGAAAAGACTCATCTCTCTCTCTCTCTCTCTCTTTTTAAGCTAATGAGTACATTTTGGTTGGGCTTCTTGGAATGGCTTGAAAGGGCTATTGCTTCAAATGCTGTGGTCTTAGATGACTTGGTACTTCTAGCATAGGGTTTCCTAGCGAAATGGATATTCTGGTATATTAGAAAGGAAGTATGATGCATAACGTAGTTATACAAGGTTATGGAGCCAGACAAAATGGCTCTGAATCCCAGCTTTGCCACTAAATGTGTGATGATGGACAAGCCATGAAACCTTGCTTCAGTTTTCTCATCTGCAAATAGTGGTAAACGACCACCACATGGATGGCTGTGGAATTTAAGACAATGTCTTAAAAGTGTCTGGAACATCATAGGCTCTCCATAATATAAATACTCAATGAAAATGTGAATGGGAAAATAATGATACTAATCTAGTTTCCAATTCATAACCAACACCTCAGCTTCTGTTTGTGTAAAATGAAGAGATTAAATGGAAATTAAATTAAATGGAGATTAAATGAAAGAGATTAAATGCTTCTTTAATCATCTAAATTCTATAAACATTTAGCTGGTTACTACAGAATACATAAAAATTTGGAAGACACAATACCTGCCTATAGAACCCTCAAATACAAAGAATATGATAAGGTTCTGTCTCATAAAAGTTAATTACAAGATATTATGCATGACAGAACATGCATAATATTAATAGGAATCTATTAATAGTATAAGAATCTTAATATAACTATGTAAGTGTGTGAACAAAGAAGCCTAAAGGTCTACACAAATATATACAAAGAGTAAGAATTTGTAACTAAGCCAACAAATAGATTTTTAGAAGCAGGGATAAAGAAACAAATATTAACAATTTCATGAAAGATTAATTAACAGCATTTTGGTATAAAAAAACAGTGAACAAAGGGATCCCCTATCTTAGCTTGGTGGTAGGAATAAGTACACATAAAAGATGGTAGCATCTTTACTTCTTTCAAATTTATAAGGAAATTCCTCAAAAGTGCAGCTGAAGGAGAATGTCAGGAAGTTGATATTTTCCAGAGTCAAATTTGAGAATTTGGCAAGATAGTAAATTTGTGTTAGACCATAAATAGTAATGTGTCACTTACAGAGATACCAAGACAGACTTGGCCAAACTGAATGCCATCTGCAGGGAAGGAGAACTTAAAACTGGAAAATGATGTAGATCACAAAGAGATAGAGGCTCTAACTATTCATGATTCAATATAGACAAGCATTTCAGGAAGACAAAAACAGTTGTATTGGAGTTTGGAAAGGGTAGTGGCTTCTTTCATTCATTTTATTGAATATTTAAACAGATTAATGAAAACATATTTGTAGAAGCTTAAAAATGGCTACATGATTGGATGCTGGAGATGACAAGCCCTTGGGGAAAATACTTAGAAGTTTCAGGTCTCAATTTCCATATCTGTAAAACAGAAACAGAAATAGTACGTATTTTATGGGGTTGTGAGAAGATTAAAGGAGCTGAAACCCAGAAACATCTAGCATCTGGTGCCCAAGAGCACTGTTTATCTTTCTTTTCGTATTATTATTAGCCATGTGGTCAGGACATTGTTTGCAAGTAGAATGGAATTTTAGGGACTTTTTGAGATTTCTCACATTTATTTCAACATGAAATACCTGAAGCTCTTAGGAATTAGTGAAAAGACTTCCAGAGAAACTGAGTCCCACCTCTTCCCTCACAGAGCTGTTCAGTGGGGAGCCAGGGCTCCTGTGAGTAGAGTTGGTGGCCAACAGTGAATGGAACTAATGAGCAAGCAGAAGATGAGAGGGAACTCATAGGGCAGAAACCTAACAGATAAATAGAGAAAGGAAAAAATCAGCTCATCAGATCAAGGAGTAAACAGAAAACAAACAAACAAACAAACAAAAAAACACAGAACATCAATCTTCATTATTCTCAAAGGTTCGCTGCATCTGAAAATGGTAATGAAATACTCATTGGAGGGGAAAAAAATCAGAAATATACAAAAACTCAGAATTTGCTTCCTTCTTCAACTTTAAACTCCACCTAATCAAATTCATTATGTAGGTTTGCAAGTAGGTTTTAAAATATAATTCATCTCTTAAAAGATTTATTTAGGGGCGCCTGGGTGGCTCAGTGGGTTAAGCCTCTGCATTCGGCTCAGGTCATGAGCCCCACATCGGGGCTCTCTGCTCCACAGGGAGCCTGCCTCTCTGCCTAGTTGTGATTTCTCTCTGTCAAATAAATATTTTTTTAAAAAAATAAATAAATAAAATTTAAAAAGATTTATTTAGATCAAAAGTTTAGCAGTCTTTCATGCCAGGTTTCCCCTGTAAACAGAGTTTATCAAAGTAATAAAGAAAACAAAAAATAAAGCACCACACAGAATTTAGACTTGTTATTGGTTTAACTTAGACCATGTTCCAAGTTTTTTAATAAATGAGTTTAAGTCCTGGTTACGTGGAAAATACAAAGTTCTCATTTCGCATATCCCCAGATTTTCACCCTACAGAGTAAATCCTAACAGAGTTCTATTAGTGTCCTATCAGATTGGCTATTATTTTTCTTGGGAATAATAACAGTCCATGTAAGCTATATGAGTTATTGCCACAATCACTAATCAGATGTTTCCCTGGACCTAATTAATAACTAGCCCGGCAAGGCATATCCATATATAATTTGTCTTGGTATCAGTGTAACTAAGCAAAAGATCACATAAAGAGTTGATTCTTCTAAATATCTGCTGAAATAACATATTGATTCTTTTTAAAAATAACTTGGTAAAGAAAAGGAAATTGTGCATGATTATTCGGTCTCTTGTGAAAATCACATAAAATAGCTTTCAAAAGGTCAAAACAAATTTTAATTTACACTATTTGATAAATAGCCTTGTAATAATTTTGAATGATACAATTGACTTGCAGACCTAAGAAGCCAATTCTTTTGAAGAGCAGTGCAAATTATTGAAGACATTTTTATCCTCTCTGTACTTGGATATTGATTCATTTCTATATAACAAGAAAAAAAAGAAAATTGTAATTATAGCAGTGCTGTTCGTTCTATTATAAGTAGAGGACTACCAACATTTCTATTATTAACCCCTATTGTCACTGGTTTATGATCTCAGCAGTAAACTTGGCATGGATGATACCTCCTTGGGAGTCCATTTTTTTCACCATGTTTCATAAGCCATTTGTCTATTTATGAATTACACAATTGCTAGAAATGATGTGTACTCAAATAGGCTTTTGATTTCCAGTCATTCTGAATAAAGGTTTATGTTTTAAAATAAAAGCACTGGCTTCAAAATATCCAAAATTCCTTTCGGTATTTTTGGTTTGTCCTTTTTATTTCCTTAATTCCCCAATCATCTGTTCAAGGCTACATTTTAATATAAATTTAATAAAACCTGGCCTCAAGCAATTGGCTCACTTCACCCGTGTTAACAGTTGGCACGGATTGCTAGGTGGAAAAGTCGGCTGCGGTGAGTGGTATCCATTGCCAGCTGACGGGAACAATGCTGGGGGCTTTGTGACAGTTCACCTGGCCCATCGGGTGCAGGCAGAGACCTAGCATATGTAACACACACTTTGAAACTTCTAATTCACCCAAGAGCCAACTAACAGAATTTTTTCTTAGATAAAAAGTGTTACATCGTCTAAAAAAAATGTGAACCTTGTTGCATATACATGAAGACAGTGATATACATTATATATCATACACACATTATATACAGTATGTGTGTGTAATGTATAGTTTAACAAAAGGTAAAATAAGCACCATTTATTTACCACCAGTTAAAGGTAGAATGTAGTCAAAACCTTTAAATTCTCCAGAAATCTATTATTGAATCTGTCCCCTTCCTTTAACAGGTAACAAATAGCCTAATTTCTATCATTTTCTTCATCTATTCATCTGTAAATAACATTTACCACGTTTTCTTGTTTCAGACATATGTAACTAAAATGGAGCTGAGTGTATTCCTTAATAATTTTTTAAGGGGCGCCTGGGTGCCTCAGTGGGTTAAAGCCTCTGCCTTCAGCTCAGGTCATGATCTCAGGGTCCTGGGATCCAGCCCCACATTGGGCTCTCTGCTCAGCAGGGAGCCTGCTTCCCTTCCTCTCTCTCTGCCTGACTCTCTGCCTACCTCTCTGCCTACTTGTGATCTCTGTCTGTCAAATAAATAAATAAAAATCTTTTAAAAAAAATAATTTTTTTAAAACATTACTCGGTTACATGTGTGGGTGGTGGTTATCCAGCTTGTTATAAGTAGTGGGAGTCCATTTCCATTGCTGGATGGAATTTCACTCCTCTGCTTGCTACAGGTTATTTACCGATCCCTCTGTTTCCAGTTTTTTCTATACATGTCTATTTCACTTGTATATTCTCAGCACCTGTTTGGGGGATAAACATTATTTGAAATAATTTTATGAATATGAGATGTATATCTCTTCATCATTAGATATTTGAGCATAATTTTTATCTGAATTGCCTTGAACAAACTAACTTCTGAATTACAAAGGCTAAGAGACTTGCACTATAAACTGAGGCATTAATATTCTTATTATAATTGTGTTATTTACAAATAAATCAAGACGAATATCTATACCACATGTTACACGGGCTCATGGCTTCCCTTTCATTTGTATGTTGCCTATAAGACTATGGAGGTATTGCCCAATACATACACTGGGGAGGCACCTGACTGGATCAGTAGGTTAAGCATCCACCTTCCACTCAGGTCATGATCCCGGGTTCCTGGGATCCAGTCCCACATGGTCCCACTCATCCCTGCTGAGTGTAGAGCCTGCTTTTCCCTCTGCCTCTGCCACTCCCCCTGCTTGTGTTCTCTCTCTTTCTCACTCTCTCTCTCTCAAATCAATAAATAAAATCTTAAAAAAAAAAATAGACTCCCTTGAGAAACCCAGTTCCCTCTATGCCTACAGCTTGTTCTAGGGGAAAATGTTACAAAAGAAATGTTTATTTGCTGCCAGTTTCTATCCACCCTTCTGTTTTGGTTTCTAATCTTCCCCCTTCCACTGCTTCTGTTGGCTCCTTCCTTTAAGCCCTTACTAGCATTGTCCCTCTCGTCTGAACAATCCCACCTCAGTCTCTCCGTGATCTGGACATCCCTGAATCTAATTCAGGCCCCATCTTTCATTCCAGTCCTACCCTGGATTTCTCTCCTGCCCAAATATCTTTTGCATTTTGCCATAGGTATTGCCTTATACATAAAGCTGTTCTCTAAACGTTTCTACCTTTCAAGTAATCACTTAGATATTTATTATCTTATTTGTAAAGTGCTTTCCTTATGTCTGCTTTTATTCATCAATAAAAATGAGGGCTATTGATGGCGTGGCGTTATAGTGTTTACTTTTTTTGTATTTACTGCACGGCTTTATTGGGTATTATTATTATTTCAGAGCTCCCAAATACTTTCCTTCTCCTTGCCTTGCCTCTTGCTCAAAAGCCCTATATTTCAGAACTTTCCTAATGCCTAGATTATCGATACCCAAATGTCACTGACTCCTTCCTTCCTTCTCTATTTAACATATATGCCTTGCATTCCTAATTTGGACCAAGCACTGTGCTAGACACTGAGGAGACAGAACAAAGGAAACATGGCCTCCAAGCATCTCCCAGTAAGAGTAAAAGAGTCACAAAAGATGATTTCAATAAAATATGGCAAATGGAGTGGCAGAGATAAATACTAGGCATTATGGAAGCTTACTGTTTGGAGTTAGTGGGACAGTTAGGTAGTCAGGGCCAGTGTCCCCAACAAGAAAATATGGAGTCAGGACTGCTAACACAAAACAACACTGACATCCTCCTGTCCCACAACTTAGACAGGGCCGCACTGACATTCTACTTTGCAGCCCTTGCAGAAATGACTTCTGCAAAACATCTTAAAATAAGACAATTAACCACAAGCATTTGTCAATATCATGGGCAAGGGGCAGTTAATACCTAAGCCCCCAGATGTCAGCAAAAAAAAACACCATCATCACAGAGACATTAACCTAATAATTAGACAGATACATGACCAAAGCTCTGATTGGCAGGACTCAGCACACCCTGATTGCTTAAGAAATTTCCACAAAGGAGCTCATGAAAACCCCTAAACTTAGAAACTCAGGGGCCAACCCTCTCGGGTTCCCCCCCACCTTTCTGGGATCTTTGTCCTATTGCTCAATAAACTTGGCTTTGTTGCCCACCACTCTTCATCGCCTGGTCTACCTCTTCACTCTTGGAAGCAGAGTGACCAAAAACTGTAGGCACTAAGGGGACACAAAACCCTGTAACATTAGGAAATTAAGATGCATTCAATACAGCAGGAGAAATGGAGAAATCACAGAAGGGTTCCTGGATAAAAGTATGACAGAACAAAGAGATATCAGGCAGGTGAAGGGGTAGGGACAACCTCTTATGCAGTGGGCATAGCAGTTAAGAGGTAAACACTGCAACATATTAGCTACTATTATTATTGCCACAAGAGGGAAGACCTGGAAACAAAACATATCTGGTAGTCTATTGTAGGAATTGCTAGAAAGTCACACTAGGGAACAGAGAGGCCTAGATGGAGTTATAAAGCTGGAAATAGATACAGTGGCATGATCACAGAGGGCCAGCATGCTATGGGAGGGAGCTGAGGATTTTTTTTTTTTTTTTTTTTTTTTGAGGTTACAGGAAGATTTGAAGAATTTAAGGAGGAAATTGAAGAAATCTATCCTTTTAGGTAGACTATTTAAACATCAGTGAGGGCAGATGTGATAAAATAAGAAGGTTCTTACTGCCCTGCTTTGAGCTACGATGAAGAATAGCTTCCCTCCCTCCATGGAAGGAAGAGAAGGGGATAAAGTTCTATAGCTTTCCACTCTTTTTCTTGTTTCTTTTTCTTTTTTTAAAGATTTTATTTATTTATTTGACTGAGATCACAAGTAGGCAGAGAGGCAGGCAGAGAGGGGGGAGGGAAGTAGGCTCCCTGCTGAGCAGAGAGCCCTCTGTGGGGCTCAATCCCAGGACTATGGGATCATGACCTGCACTGCAGGCAAAGTGCACCCACTGAGCCACCCAGGTGCCCCTCTTGTTTATTTTTTACCATAATACCTCTCTCCACTGAAAATCTGGCATATCTATTTATTGTATCTTCTAGAAGCAAGCTTTTTGAGACTAGAGATATTGTTGATTCTGATCACTGCCAAACCCATTGCCTGAGACAGTGTGTGGCACAATAAGTATTTGTGGGGCCAGCAAATGAATTGTGAGAAAGAGAGCCAGAGGGGACAGGGTTGATGTCCAGGTCAAACCTGAAAGTCTCCTGTGTGGACAGTGATGCCTTCAACTGAGAGACTGTAAGAATAAAATGCATTTAGGAAGGAAAATGATAATCAAGTCAGAAAATCAATATTTTGAGAGTTCCATTGTGTGAAATTTCTAATTTTATGAAGCAACTGAATTAAAATGTTGCTACCATAAGATGTTAATTGATTGAGAATTAAATGTCAAAGAAACTAGCAATTATTTTCAATTTTAGTTTTAACCCCCCAGGAAACACTACAAAGAAATAATTATTTTGGGACCAATCTAACCATTCCTAATGACAGTGTAGATTCTTCTCCACTAATAAGTCACTCTTTTATTTGATTCACCCATTTATCAATTTTTTTGTGTCTGCTATGAACATGGCTCTCATGTAGTATTAAAAAAAAAAAGAACACTGATTGATTTTCATTGGGGAACTATAGAATTTTCTATGCCAAAGTTAACCTGCTTATGGCATTTTTCTGACCTTAAAGATCCTGAGAATGTCTGATCAATGGGTATCAGCTTGCCGACTCCATGTAAAAAGAAAAAATTACCTGAAAGAAAAATATTAATAAAATACACAACAAATACCATTAAAAGGCATTGCAATTATCATTTTAAATCTTTCTCTACAATAGGGCACCTTGCAATCCAACTTGATTGCTATGATGCGTGATGAACGCTTTAGTCCACTTTCCTATGATTCTCACAAGACAAGGCCAAAAGATTTTGCATGAGTTTGCCTGGATCTTTTTCAGGATTCGAGTAAAACTGGTGTGTTCAAGAGTAGTACTGGGGAAGAGATTTGTGTTAATTTGTTACTAACAGGTAGGTAAATCTTTACCTAAAAATAGTCAGTTTGATTCAATATTGCCTGAAGAAGTTATACATTGTAGAGTCTTTGTCATTGTTAAAATGTAAAGATGTATCAAAAATTTTCAGCAATCATCTTATTTTGGTAATAGAAAGCAATTTTTGAACTGTGTAGTGTAAACCCTATCTACATAGGGAGAAAAAATAACAACCTTGGCTTATTTTTGGCACACCTTTTGACAAGCTTTACCTCAGCTGGGATTCCTGAAGATCCTTATGAGCCTCTTGCCTTTTATTTAGTAATTTAAAGTACACCTGGGGATTTGCATAAATATTCACAAAACAGCAAGGTTCAGAAGAATAAACATTTATGTCATGCACAGAAAATTGGTTAGGAGGACATTGTCTCTACTCCCGAATAACACAGACTTGAGGGGAAAAAAAATCTTAGAATATTTTCCTTTAAAGTGTTGGTATATGTTATTCATTAAGAATAATTTTGTCTAAGTTCATCTATCAGAGCTATAGTCCTTTAATTCAAGACTCTAGAATGACCTTCTACAACCATGACCCTCTTGCTCCTCTATTCAAAATCTTGAACTCCCCAATGGTTTAGGCCAAAAGTGTGCACTTTTTCCATTGACTTCCAAATTTCACCTATCGTCATCTTAAATTCTCTTTAAGCCAGAATTAAGATGAAGATGAACTCAAGGTTTAACCTTCTATCTTTTCCAACACTTGATCAAAATGGCAGCAAGAAATTTAAAAAGAAATAGGTGCAGGACAATAGACAAATGGGGTGGGAGTCATTATTAAAGAGGAGAGCACCCACAAATTTCCTATAAAAGAATCAAGTGAAGGAGTATAACTTATTGAATAAAATTGGAGGAATCCAAAGTCTAGAAGATGCAAGAGATAAGTCTTGCTCCATATGTGAAAACACGTCTTTCCAACAGGATTCCTGAGAAAGTCCACAGTTATCCTCAGCAAATATGGAGATCAGGAACGGGCAGTCCAGCTAAAAGAAGTACTATTTCCAGAGCAGGTGCCCTAGTCAGCTCTGTATCTTTTCTCTCACTGCCTTTTACCTAAACCAATTGGCTGTCCTGTGTTTACCCCAGGTGGGATCTGGATAACTGCTCTCTAAAGAAATGGAACCTAGCACTTTTGGTGAGGTTGCTGGGACCCCAGAGATGAAACTTTCTCATTCTAGCATTAAAAGGGTTTTCTCCATATCGGAACTCCCTAAAGAGAAGTTTAGTAATGACATTGTCCACATCCAAAACTACCAGGCCCCCATCCCCTCCAGTGAGAGGGCTCGTGGGATCAGAGTGATACCTAGGTCATAGAAAAGAGAGGTCATACTGGTTACCTTCATTAATTAGTCTAGGTCTTCATTCTATATATGACAGATAATCAACAGTTACTGGGCAAAAATCCATAACAAAAGAGAAAACAAGATGAACAAAATTTGAGGAAAATTGACATCATGAAAAAAAAGGTCCAAATGAATATATAAGGCAACTAATTAGAAAGATACGAGATGATTCAGGAAAGATATTTTCAAATTCTAAATTAATATCCACACAAAGATTTAAGATATACTATAGCCTTAAAGAAGAGGATGTTATTGAAAAATAAGACATCAGAAACAATAAAAGATTTGAGGAAATAAAAAACAATTCACAATATAAGAAGCTCAATATAGAGTGTAAAAGACAAAGTTGAAGAAATTTTCCAGAACTTAGAGCTAAATAGATGAGGACAATGAGAGAAAATACAGCAGAAAAATTTATTCAATGCATAAAATAAAATAGTAAGCTAACTGGAATTTTAAGAAAAAGGAATAAAGAAAATGAAGGAGCAAAAATTATGAAAGTAATATAAAAGGTTTACATCAAGCAAATTTCATGGTACCTCTGAATCTCCATTTCCTACTCTGTAAAATGGGAATACTAATATTTTCCACATCGTCCTACTGTTGAGTTTTAAATTCAATAGTGTGGATAACAATATCTGCTACAGTGCCTATTTAGTAAGTGTTAGTTGTGAATATATCTGAGTCTCCTTTTCTTCATCTGTAAAAAATGGAGACAGTAATACCTCACAGGGCTGTTGGGAGAATTAAACATGTATGTATGTATGTGTGTGTGTATGTATGTATGTATGTATGTATGTATGTATGTATGTATCATCTTCCTAGCTATTTTAGCTATCTAAAATACACTTGATGTAAAAGAGACTCAATGCATTTCAATGAATCTCAATGTATAAGTGACTCACACCGATCTCAAGTATCCTTGCTACTAAATGGGAATAAACAATACCTGCTATTTAAATAACAGTGTTCTGCATATCAAGTCAGCTTCATCTGCAAGTGAATGATACCGACTGGGAAGAGAGCTCACTTACAGAAGTGAAGAAAGAGAGGGTTGCTATTCACAGTGCAGAATTTAAAAAACAGGAAGATCATGAAGGGGATGAAGAGATGGGAGTATAGTGTATCAAGAAATGTTATGGGCTGATTTCAGGGTACCCATCAACCAGTCAAAGGGCGATAAAACAGATAATTTAGCAGCAAGCATCACCACTCAGGAAAAGAAATGAACGGTGGGAAGCAGGTAGTTATAGGAAGTGTTCCTCCAGCTGACAACCTCAGAGATGTCTGCTACTAGTGTTTTAAACACAACTTTTCTATTACGTAGGTCGTCAGTCTGATCCCACAAGCTTCTCCATTGGAGGGGATTGCTGCCTGGGAGCTATGTGTGGTTGTCCAATCCTGGCAGTAATTGAATTGGAAAGGCTTACAGTATTGGCAACCCTCTAACTTGTTTTAGTTATGCATGGATGATCTTTCTCAAATATTTGTACCTAAGGATGGTTACAAGATCATTAGATCAGTTTTTTTGTTTGTTTGTTTTTTAGTTTTTAAAGTTTTATTTATTTATTTATTTGACACAGAAAGAGATCACAAGTAGGTAGAGAAGCAGGCGGCGGGGGCGGGGGGAGCAGGCTCCCCACCGAGCAGAGAGCTCGATGTGGGGCTTGATCTCCAAGTGGGGCTTGATCCCGGGAAGCAGAGGGCAGAGGCTTAATCCACTGAGCCACTCAGGATCCCCATAAGATCATAAGATCTTAAAGACAAAATCTTAACCCACCTCTTGAAGGCAGAGGCTTAACCCACTGAGCCACTCAGGATCCCCATAAGATCTTAAGATCTTAAAGACAAAATCTGTACCTGGGGTATCTTTGCATTTCTTTTGGTCCTTAGCACAATATCTTTAAGTAATATGTGGTCCAAGGTAATTGATTAAAGTGAAAGGAAAAGCATAATGAAAAGTGGAAAGTTAGTTAAGATAGTTTGTTAAAAGGGAGAAGAGGAATAACAAAACTTAGGACAGCAAATATAAAACTCCATGAAAAACATTCTGAGTGGGTCTTACTGAAAGACGTAAAGGTATATCAGCTGGTAGAACAGAATGCAAAAATATGATGAAAAGAATAGAAAACAAGCACCATTTGATAGACTAAATTGAGAGCTGGAGATAAGTCCAAGACTAGAGGTAAGGGATTATGAAGATTTTCTTTTTCCTCTGAGATGATTGAATTATATAAGGATCATATATTGATATGACTAGTATCCTTACACTCAATTAGTTGAGGAAACATTAATATGTAAGGAGGATAAAAGCGTATTGGCTATTTATGTAGATCTCTATTGTATGTGTAGTCAACAGACACACCAATCTTAAAATAATTCGTTTCATATTTTAGAAAAATATGCATGCCCCAAGCAGCCAAGATCAAGAGTTGGATGCTTAACTATCTGAGCCACCCAGGTGCCTTACAAATAAAAATTTTAAGACTTTAGAAGCTAGGATGTGAGTACGAATGAACATGTTAACAGAAGATCTGAACGTACCAGAACAGCAACAACAAAGTTAGATTTCCTTTAGGAGAAAGGAACGGGGAAGGGGAAAAAAATGAAACACTTGGGAAAGGGATTCTTAAGATTGAGAAATTAGGGAAACTTATAAATCTATGAGTGTGTCAGAGAAAAAACTGGCTACATGAGCAATTGGCTACATTCCAGAAAGAGATAAATGAGATAAGAACTAAAACCAAAGAAATTTTGAGACTATGAAGTTTTTGAGTGTTGTTACTTTTTTGTTTAATAAACATGGTTGGCTGGATAGAATTCAAATCAGAAAGGCCAAAGTTCGGCCAGAGAACTTTTAGGAGTGCATAAACATGGAAGGGTATGCAAACATTTTGTTATATTTATTGTATTATAATGGGGAGATGGATTAAAAAAGGAAATATCTGAATATGTTGACTCTTTCATTTTAAAAGCAAGAATAATATTTAAAGAACAAATTATACCATGAAAAAACCCAGTCATTTCATACATATTTATCTGTATATGCATATATATGTACACATATGATATATATATCATATATCAGCATATAAACAGAGATATTATTCTTTCATTTTTGAGCATGGGGAAACTGATACATGTGATCATTAAATAATCTACAGACCCTAACATGGGAAAGAGAAATTCTCTAGGTAAGGTGTGGAGCAAACATTGCTTTTCCCTTTGTGACTGTTAGAGACAAGTATAGATCCTGTAATTTGTACTTTCTGTTAGAATCCTTGCCCGCAGCAATAGCTAACAGTCATTTGCCAGTTTGGGTTTCTCCCCGGATCAATAAAAATGGTCAGGGACACTTAGTTTTGGAGTCAAACTATTTATTCATATGCACAGTTTTTCACAAATAGTTTGCCATGAAACTATATTTCCTTTCTTCCTTTCAAATCTGGCAAAGTCTTCAGGAAGACCAAGAATTTATTTCTATACCAGCAAAATAGCTAATCACTAAACCAGTGACAGAAGACAATGACGTCAAAAGCTCCAAATCAACTCCATAAGCTTCTGACTTGGGGCAGTTCAACAGCACCATGGAACACTCAGCACAGTAAGCAAGTACAAAGCTGGCCTTGAATCCATTTGGGGGATAAGTCACAGGCCCTGATGTGCCTGCTGGAAGCAAAGCCTACATTTCAGTCTCTAACAAACAGTTGGCAGCTGCAAGTTTGATAACTAATAAAAGAGTGTGCTCAAGGACACAGAAATGCAGACCCGGATCAAAAAGAATTGTGCCAAGGAGAAACAGGAAGACTCAAGGTGCATATGCAGGTGTCTTTTGTAGATATACAATGAATGGGGAGGAGAAAGGGTCTATTCAAAGAAGAAGCAGAGAGGCAGACTTGCATTTGCCATTAGCCAAAAGATCGTGCTGTAAGTGATATAAATACATTAAGTAATGATGATATGAAGAAGTAGAAGATATTCATCTTTATCCGTTAAGAATCTGGACATAACGTGCTCTGGGCTGACACACGGCATCAGTGTGATGGGCTCTGCATCTTCACATCCTGTTGCTGCTGTCTTATGTGACTTTCAACGCTCACAGTCACTTCATGGTCCGACATGCACATCAGTGCTACACTGGCGTTCTTCCTAGAGAGCTAGTAATGTGGCCATATGTAGTGGCATCAGGGATTAGAAAGTTTAACTTTTAATTTTGTCTGCCATGTCATTACCAGGAAGAAAGAGAAGGGATATTGCTGGGTGCTGGGCATGATACGTCAACTAACAACTTTCGTCAAGCAACTTTATCGCTGTACACCCCATTCGCAAGAAAGTGCCTCGACATAGCAGAGGTGTGAAAGATTTTAGATAAATAATTAAATGCAACAGTGCATTTTTCTGTTCCCCTACGCCTTCATCTCTAAATCATCTGCTTTAAATTCATCGCTGCACAGTTATGAAAGAAGACTTATTAAAATGTAAAACATTATAGGGGCTCCTGAGTGGCTCAGTGGGTTAAGCACCTGCCTTCGGCTCAGGTCATGATCCCAGAGTTCTGGGATCAAGTCCTGCATTAGGGTCTGTATTCGGCAGGGAGCCTGATTCTCCCTCCCCCTCTCCCCCTGCTCATGCTCTATCTCTCTCCTTCTCTCTCCCTCAAATTAATAAAATATTATAAGAAAATAAATAAAACATTATACATATGTGGATTTTTGGCATTGTTATGGCTAAAAGAAACTAAGTCTGAGGTTGGCCAACTCTGTGACTGAACCATTGACAAACCTGGAGCTGGGGGAGCTATTAAGATCCTAGGTCACAGAACCAGAGTAGAAGTAGTAACAGACTGGGATGCATGTCTCCAGACTCTTACTCCCTCCTCATTTCCTGGTGCTGCCATAATAAATGACCACAGGCTTGGTGACTTACAATAGAAATTTATTCTGGCTCAGCTCTGGAGGCCAGAAGCTCAAAATACAGGTGTCAGCAGGGCTGTGCTCCCTCTGAAGGATCTAGTGAAGATTCTTTTCCTAGCTTTTTCCATCTCGAGGTGATTATAGGCATTCTTTGGCTTATGGCTAAGGGCTCCAATCTCTTTTTCTGCTTCACATAGCCTTCTCTCTTTCTGGTATCTCTCCTTTATCTGATGTCTTTTCAGAGGACACCAGCCCCTCAATTTAGAAGCCACCTAAACCATCTCAACTTGATTATATCTACAAAGACAGTTTTTCCAATTAAGATCACACTCACAGGTTCCAGGGGTTAGGATACTGGCATGTCCTCTGGGGCAAGACCACCATCAAACTCACTACACACTCTGTGTATTTTTTCCACCACATTGTGCTGTCCCTGAGATTTTGTTGCTATGACTATTATTATTTCAACATTATTTTCTTTTACTCTGTTGGGCAATCTATCACATTTTTCATAGAGGTAACAAAAATATATCTGTAACATAACAGATCTTTCCATATGAATGAAAAAAAATTGAAATACTAAAAAAGTCAACATTAAGTATAGTGGTATTAATTTAAAAGCTGATGAAAGATCCTCTGTTTCTGATGTATTCCCTTCATCAGCTAACAAGATGCTTCCTAGTCCCATGGAATTCATCTTCTTCATAAAGGTTTTGAAGGCTCTGCTGGGACAGGTAGCATGTTAAACCATTATTAATCATTAACAACTTACTGTAAATAAGGTTGGAAAACAGTTTCCTAGGGTCTGATGGAATGCAGGGAGTATTAGATATGGGGAAGAAGAAAGAGGAGGTCAAGAAGATAATACAAAGAAAAGGGTGATGAAGTAGATTCTTCCAAATTCCTATGTGCTCTGACTGGGCTCCTTCTGCTGCCACATTTAAGGCTTTTGTGCATTACACACCCGGGGAAAGGATGGAACTTGCTGATACTCATCTCTATCTTTACTCTTTTTTCAGAAATAAGATATTTCCTCTCTCATTTTTCCCCCTGCATTCCCCCAGCTTTATGGGTTCTTTACAGAGGAAATAATTTTAAGAGTAAGATATTCATAGGCAGAGACCATGTTCAATGTTTTTTCTATATCTCAAGTGGCAGGGGTTAGGACAATGTTAAGGACCCTGCAGAGGCTTAGAAAAATACTTGCCTGACACATTGATTGACTGATGAGCTCATTCCAATCCTTTAAATCTGATAAGTGCAACTTTCTCAGGGTCAAAAAACTGAGTCTAGTTCTGGCTTTTCACTAACTAATTTGGATGACTTGAAGCTAGTTACTTAACCTAGAAAATACAATCTTTAAAAAGCAAGAATACAATAACTTCTAGACCTGTGACTTATAAGCCACTGCTTCATGGACTTTTTTTTTAAGGATTGAGTAAGATGATTTAGGAATGCTTCTAAAAAGAATAATCATGATGTAAATGGTAGTGTGAACACTATAGCAAGGTATGACATTTGTTCTTTTAACAAGTTATTTTTAAATCTCTTGCCTTAATATGCAACTCAGTAGTGTCAAGAGACTCAGAGTAGTTTTAGTAAGGAGGAAAAATTACCCATATTATTAAGCTTTAAATGGTTACGAGTAAAAAAGAAGACGTACTTTCCTCTCCAATATCTAATTGGAAAATGTTGATTGTAGCTGACTTGGCAATCATTTGGCCATTTTGTCCATTTTTTAGGTGGAGAGGAATCACGGACATAAGATAAGGTAAGTATGATATAGATTTATGGGTATATTGATTCCAACGTATAACCCCCTCTTATCCAAACAACCCATGAAGTTTTCTATTAATGACAGGTAACTGGCCCAGCACCAGTTCTTGTGGTTATAAAAGTTATCCTACATATGGTAGTATTTAACAACCTCCTCCTTTACTATGAGCAGAACAAAGGAACAATGGCCAAAGTGAATGTACCTGCCAGGGTTTCAAGTAGAAAGTAATAGAAACTATCTCTGGTGCATTTAAGCAGTTAAGGAATTTATTGAAAAGGTAGTGAGAAGTTTTCAAACTGTGGAAGGCTGGAGAACAAGAAGTTGGAGAGGTAAGAAAGCTAGGACCAGCCAGAGGTAGAGCTAAATCATGCTACAAAATGGTACCATGAAGACACACACAACTGCCACTGTCCTGGCCACAGAACATGCAGTGTCCTGCCGACATAGTGGTCCCTAACCAGGAGCTCCATGACTGGGAAACCTCCAGTGGCTCCCATGGAATGGGTGTCACTTCTGCCACCACCACACTTCCTCCAGAGAAGAGTCTCTGCTGTAACTAATTCTTGTGTATGTATTTATTTATTTTTTAAAAGATTTTACTTATTTATTTGACAGAGAAAGAGACGAAGAAAGCACAAGCGGGGGGGAGGGGGTGGCAGAGGCAGAGGGAGAGGCAGGCTCCCCGCTGAGCAGGGAGCCCAATACAGGGCTCGATCTCAGGACTCTGGGATCATGACCTGAGCCCAAAGCAGACGCTTAACCGACTGAGCCACCCAGATGCCCCCACATCACTATATCCTGGCTCAAAACCTGGGGCAGGGGCATCTTATTGGCTGGATCCATGGCACATGCCTGAGCTCTAGCTGCAAAGGAAGCTGGGAAAATAAGGATTGAGACTTTCAGTTTATGTAATGGGAAGTGGGAAAATCAGTCTGACATTAGAAAATGTTAGGAGCCATTAGAGAAGCATGAAGGTTGAGGAGACTCCAAGGGAGGAAGTGTTCTCTGAGGTAAACTTATTAGATCTGTTACTGTTAGATCTGTTATTTGAGTTAGATGAGATGAATTTCAGCAGATGGAAGAGAGGGGGAGAAGGCCTCCCCGCACTGAGAGAGGAGAACAGGCATGAGAGAGCATGGAGGGAGTGCATGTACTTGATTTTACACTTCTGTCCTACGCAAGTATCTTTTGTTATTTATCTCTGTCACTTTTGAGAAATATGGGAAATGCATCCTTAGAAAATGAATCCTGAGATGTCCAGGGTCTTCTGGTGCCAATCTATTTCAAACATTATTTATCAAATTTCTTAGATATTGCTTATTCTGACACTGTAGAAGGGAGTCACTTTAGTTAATGTGTCTGGATGCCTCCTCTTGGGCCCATTCATTCAAAGATGAAGTATGGGCACCTTTCACAAGCAGACATCCTACTGTAAATCACTTTGCGAGATAATGTATTTAGCCAAATAACACATCACTTGGTATTGTTATTAACTCTTTCCTGTTTAAATACTCTGTCTTCCTGAATGGATTGAGATTTCTTTAAGGGCAAGGCAACAAGTTATACAGATTTTCAAATGTGCTTTATCTCATATTGTCCTTTTCATCCCTGTGGGTCCAATACCTAAGAAATTGAACAGCAATCAAGTTCTCCCTTAGTGTATAGAACTGAAGTTATCTATGAACTTTTGTTGGCCTCCTGTCCCTGTAAGGTCTGGAAAGAAGAGGCTATGTGATCTTAGGAAAGTTACTTACTTTCACTATGCCTCGGTTTTATCATCTGTAATGTAGGTAAAATAATACCACTTACCACAGAGAGCAATTGTGAAAATGAAATGACATAGTAACAAATCAGTTTGTGTCTGGGCTATATCAAATGCTCAATAAATAAATGCTCGTGTTTATGTGTAATAGTACTACTATTTATTATTATGATAGATTTCATAGTACGTAGAAAAATGGCTATGACCATCTGAACTTTTCCCATCCATGCTTGTGATTATTGAGTAGCTTTAAAGAAGAGGATTTTCAATGAATAGAAACAGTCCAGGATTGTGAGCCAAGTTTCAGAAAATTCTAAGGGGCTTCTTCATTAGCAAGGGCTCAAACTTCAGTAGGCATGAGGCACTCATTCTGGCCTTGGGCCATTGCCAAGGATTATAGGTATGGACTATGTCAGAGAAGGCCAGGGAACTAACATCTCCAGAAAGAGACCACTGTTCAGCATTTCCCCCAGGTATTAGCAGCTTATAACATAAATCAACAGCATTCAAACTTAGATAAAAATTGTTGGTATTGAGGGATGTCCAGAGAGGTGGCATCTGGAAGGGCCAGCAGCAGCAGAAGTGTCTTAATGGGGGTGCCTGAATGGCTCCATCAGTTAAGCATCCAACTCTTGATTTCAGCTCAGGTCATGATCTCAGGTTTGTTAGATCGAGCCCTGCGTCAGGTTCCGTGCTAGACATGGAGCCTGCTTAAGCTTCTCTCTCCCTCCTTCCCTCTCTCTGTCTTTTTTTCTCTCTAAAAAAACAAAAACAAACAAACAAACAAAAACCCCCAAACAGAGAAAAAAATATTGACTTAGTAAGGAGCCCGTGAGTCCTGGTGAGCATCCTTGGTTCTACTGCCTAGAACATTTTGTGTCTCTCCTGAACCTAGTATCACGTTCAAAAACAGGCAGTGGGGCCTTGCTATCTGCACCACCTTGGGGATCCTCCCCATGCTGATTGCACGGTCCTATCCTCTCTTCCCCCTGCGCTGGTAACTCTGTGCTTGCAGAAGCATGTCTGGGAAGTCTCTCTCCCATCAGGGCTATGATATGTCCTGCCCCCAGCAAAGACATGTTGAATAAATGTGGTAGTCACACCAAAAAGGACAGTGTTTGTTTACTGGGATATAAAATGCTACGTAAAGCAGCATGTAAGCATATGGCAACTGCAAGTTTGCCTGCTGGTGAATTAGAGGCCAGTAGCGCCGCTCTTGGGCTTGTCTGTTCTTCTCTCCCAGCTGCTCTTTTATATCTCAGAGTTGAAAAGCTTTGGTAACTACTAGCTTTCCCTGTTAAAATGTTAGCTCTTACTAGTGACAGTTTACCAGATGTTGGGGGCAAGGATAGCAGTGTGGATTTGCATACCACAAAAGGGGGGTTGAAACCTTAAAGTCTTCAAGACATTTCTTCTTTTGATTGAAGCTGGCATTGAGGTGGGCCCTGGAGAAAAGATTGCCCTGGATGCTTCATGTATTTCTTGAGGGCTTGGATGGTGTACACCTTTGCATCACTTCGGATATTTTCAACTGCGAGGCATGCACTAGTGCAAATAGTTTGAACACCAAGAAAATGTATTCGCTCACGTGAGCAGTAAATTCAGGGGCTGGGCTCATAGTTGAGTCAACAGCTGAAGCATGTCACCCAAGAGCTGGTCATGTTCATCCCTGCTCTCTGTCATGTTTGCTTTTGTTCTTACCCTGAGGCAGATAGCAAGACCAATGATCCAGGAATATCACACACTTGTGAACATGTCCCAAGGAAGAAGAAAAACATCTTCTGGCTCTCTTTCCCTGAAGTGAAAAGAAAAAACAAACAAACAACAACAACAACAAAAAAAACAACTTCCCACAAGCTCGGCAATGTCTCCCTCCATCTCACTAGAATGTTCTCACATTCTCATTCCTCAGCTCATGTTAGCAGAGTGGGATAACCCTAAACCCATCAGACCTGACTCCACACCAAGGGTGAAGTCAGATTGCCCTGAGATACACGGCTTAGGAGGAAGGGAGTCCATACTAAAAAAAAAAAAGTTCTTTTCAGGAAGGAAGGAGAGTGGAAGGTAGTCTGTAGGCAACCAAAGTTGTTTTCTATATGTAATCTTCTTATTCAGAAAAAGCAATAATCATATTTTAAAATAAAATAAATACCAAGAGAAAAAACATTTTTGAACCAAGTCTTTATTTCCAATAATAAAAGACAAAGCCTTTAAGGTGCCTGAGTGGCTCAGTTGGTTAAGCATCTGCCTTCAGCTCAGGTCATGATCTCAGGGTCCTGGGATCGAGCCCCAAGTCCGGCTTCTTGCTCAGCTGGGAACCTCTTTCTCCCTCTCCCTCTGCCCCTCCTCCTGTTCATTCTTTCTCTCTCTCTCTCTCTCTCTCAAATAAATAGCCTGAAAAAAAAAAAAAAAGACAAAGCTTTTAAAATAGCACAGGGATAGTGGTTGGGAGACACAGTGAATGTTTGCCTAGACTAGGTGTGTGGCCCACGTAGGAGAAGATAAATAAGAAATCAAATATTCGTTCGGCCAGTTCATCCTGCAGAGTCACGCTTAACATGTAGTAGTGCAGTCAGGTCATTTGAACCTGCTTCCTGCTCAGCAGTGTCCTGGAAAAGGCTGTGGGGTTGTATTTAGCGGAGCCTCGCCTTGGTAGATAAAGTAGCACATTTCTATAAGCTTTAGATAGTATCAGGTTTCACTGACTGGAGAGCAAAATGCTGTAGTCCAGCAATCAGTTTTTCCTTATGTTTTAGTTTCTGGAAACAGTTTTTCATTGAAAAATTCTAACCCTTTAAAATTAAAAAAAAAAAAAAATTACACCAGACATAAACTAAATGATTTTTTTTTTTTTTTCTGACAGTGAATCAGATATCTTTCACCTAGGCAAAATAAGCAGTACAGGCAGGTGTCTGAAAGAAAAAAGGAAATCCAAATGAATTATATTTTTAAACCGCCTTAATCCTATTTGGTCAGGAGAAAGGTTCCTTAAAAACTAAAATGCCCAGGTTTCTGGTGCCTGTCATCAAATTACTGCAGAATATTCTACCATACCTTGACTTATCCTATAAGTAAAATCCAAGAAAGATTAAATCTTTATAGAGATGACATCTAGGAACTGAAAACAAAACAAATCAAAACAATACCCAACCAACACAAAGGTGGTTACACAGCGAAGAAAGTAACTCTTGTAAGTTCTCATCCCAAGGGGGAAAAAAAAAACTTTATGTATAGAGAGAGATGTTACCTAGAGTTATTGTGCCAATCATTGCACAACACATACACATATCTAATGATTATGTTGTACATCTGAAATTGAAGATTTTATAAGTCATTTATGCCTCAATTAAAACAAAGCAAAACAAAACAAAAAACTACTGTGCACACATTTTCCTTCAGCATATGATTTCTTAGAAACTGAAGAATAGCAAGAAGCCAGGGAAGGTTTGGGGGAAGGAACCAATAGATACTAGAGAAATATGACCTAAAAGTTTAGGTAAAATTCAGTATGGTTGACTAGGAAAGAAGAGGAAGGATATCAGAAGAGTAAAATGGACTTAGCAGGAAGAGGGGAAGGAGTTGAATTATGGTATTGACTTAGGGAGAGAAAAAATTATGAGAAATATAGGATTCAGTTTGTTCTCTCAGACATGGCTCAGTTAAATTTTTCTTTTTTTTTTAATTTTTATTTATTATTGTAGGGAAGGGGTGGAGAGGGACTGAGGAAGAGGGAGAGAGAGAATCTCAGGCAGACTCCCCACTGAGCCCAGAGCTCTATGTGGGGCCCAAAGCTGGGTTCCATCTCACAGTTCTGATATCAGGACCCGAGCTGAAACCCAGAGTTGGACCCCTAACTGGCTGAGCCACCCAGGTACCCCTCAAGTTTTTCTTTTTTCTTCGACTTAAATGCTTGCAGGAGAACAATTCAATTTTGATGACTACACTACATAATACAAAATTAGGAAATGACTTAGGGAGAGTGATAAAATTACTCTTAATGCCAACGTAAGACAGAACGTCTTCTAAGAAAGGGATAAAATGATAGAATTTTTAAAGGCTTCAGGGAGGAGGTAATGAACTTTGAAGTGAGAAAGCCATTGATAATTGACTGTGCTTACAGAGTACTGCAAGCAAGAGGGTGGGCTTTGTCAAAAAGAGTGAGGATCTTGTTGGGTTTATGTCTTAGAGTATTAGAGAACAAGATGGACATTCACATAAGGAGTGTGGGTGATAAGATAAAGCAGGTGGGATTAAATGACAAAGAGCTATGAAAACTTCATTCTTCTAGCACAATCACTCATTGAAGGTTTTTACATGGGAAAATAATAAGATAAGACAAGAATAGTAAAATGATCTTGTTATCAGTGTGGAAGACAGAGGAAAAAAAACATTAGGAGACTATTGAAATACTCATCTTAATAGTAAAAAGTTGCTGACCAAGAGCAGAGTTGGTAGACTAGAGATGCAGAAATAATAATAATAATAATTATTAATTATTAAAATAATTAAAATTATTAAAATAATTCAGACATAAAAGGTATGAAACAGATAATATGAATAGGATTTGCACACTGAACAGATTGGGCAGTAAGAAAGAGAAAAGATGACTTCTCAGATGTTTGGAGTCTGAGCAGAAGGAAGAGATTGTTTCTAGCTTTGCATGGTGTATTCAATTTGGAAGGAATTGAATTGTACAGCATCTGCTTAGCAATATGAGTCTGAATTTTTAGAAACACCAATGTTCAAGGCTCTTGTATTGAGGTTGTCTTTAAGGTTGTAACAGTGTGGAACCTAGGGAAGAGGGACAAGAGAAGAAAAAAGGGAGTTAAACCTTAGGGATAAAGAAAGCAAGTGGAGACAGGTGATAGTGAAAGCCACATCTTTAAATGTGCAATTTTTAATTTTAATAATTTTAATTTTAATAACACTCACCTTTCTCAGCAAACTTCAATCCTAAAAGGATGAAATGTTAGTCAATTACATTGTATACTTTCAGATTCTTCCAGGACACTGCAAGAATTAGTTAGCCTCACAGATATATATCAATTAATCTGTGAGTGCTTTTTACACTACAATAGTGTTCTATAAT
The DNA here is from genome assembly GCF_902655055.1 of Lutra lutra. Lineage (NCBI taxonomy): Eukaryota > Metazoa > Chordata > Mammalia > Carnivora > Mustelidae > Lutra > Lutra lutra. Next base: position 37,585,071 of record NC_062282.1, on the reverse strand, counting down.
TTGATGCTAGGTTCAAGAAAGCCACAACTATATACAGACTCGTAGCTCGAAAGAACACCGTTGAGATGGATAAGGCTGTGGATCCAAGGAGAAGAAAGATTTTGTCTAAGTGATGAATTCCAGATTCTAAAAGAGAAATTAGTCATAATTTGTTTGCACAGTTATTGATATGCTGCTTAAGGATGGAAAATGCTTGTTGAAAAAGAATTCCCCTACTCAGTACTTCTCGATGCAATCATAATAGATACCATTTTCATGGCAATTGATAGGGAGGGGAAACATGGATAAGCCCACCAAAATAATGCAAACCTCTTTTTCAGTCAGGACTTTCTACCTTCTTTTCCCATTTTCCCTCACCCTCTCTCTAATACAGTGAAGCAAGGGGAAAGTGTGGTCCACACAGGCACCTGAGCCCGGGTGTCAAAAGATGAGGACTATCACCTGGGCTGGCCTGTGAGAACCAGGACAACACACTCCACATTGGCATCTCTTTGTGTAGAATGAAGAGACCGACTTCATCACGCTTCTAATTTAGCCCTTCTTCTTCAAAGTAAGAACACATTGATCAAAATTGCCGGCCATCTTCCTAAGGAGAAATTTCAGTAAGGCCCATTATGCTTTGCTTTATCCAGAAATTTTCTCTAGCATCTTCAGAGACCTTAGAGAACTTCCTTGGTTCCAAAGGTAGTAGGAGCCAGCAGAAGAATGAACTCTCTTTCTCTTAGGACAGCTCCCCAGGAGAACCCCCACCCTCTTTGTTTCCAAGACTGGGGCTCTTTTTTATGTCTCCTTTGTGTATGAGCATGACACATGACACGGGGCTGTCACATTTGAAAGAAAACATGTTGTAGTCCCAGTCAAGACCATCAAGCAGTATCACTTACCTGCCCTCCCCACAGCACACAGCCAGGCCGAATCACATCCCTGGCTGAACTAAGCCACCGTGTGACTTCACCACTGCTTATAATGCAGACAGAGACTCACATCCCTCCCCTCGCTCTCACTCATACAGCTCATAGAAATAGTTTCCTATCTTTCTTATGAGGGATCACTGGGGTTTAACTCCAGCAAATTGTACTCCAGCCAAACCAGATTTGCCTCATTTTGAAAGTAGAATATCTCCACAAGCATTTTCTTGATTTTACCTTTTTTGTTTCTGAAAGATTCGTGAAGCTATTGTCAGGGTAATAATAAATTTGGGACTAGTGTTAAACATAGACATACTCTCTTGTCACATTATCCCAATTCTCAAAGCCAGGAAGGTAGTAGTCATTTTAGTGACATTTTTCCTCATTTGTAATTGCTCCATAAGTTAGAGATATTTTGAAGGAAAAAGATCTAAAATACCAGGTCAAGAAGAATAAATACAAAACCATCATTTAGAAATCATTAGCAAGTAAGTTACAAGCCTTCTAAGTATGCATTCTGGTATCACCTTTTTCTATTTCTCTTTTGTTTGGCTTTCTTTCCCCACCAATCATAATTTGTTCTTACTAATTGTTTTCATTCCCTGGAAATTATGTTATTTCATGCTAATTACTTGAACACAGGTTTAAAAATCTCTGACAAGTCTTACTTGTTTTGTATTAGGTTCTTTCAGTCTTTTTATAAATTATCTAGTCATCCACCTTAACATTTCTATGTTTTAACTGTATCAAAAATTGTGGAATAAAAGATCATTTTTTAAAAACTACACAGGTGACTGCTTTGAGTTATGTTTTTCTGTACCTCTACTTGTTTAGCACGGGTGCAAGACCCTTGGAAGAAAGGAAGTCATCAAGAGGTAGACAATATTTGAAAAGGTAAAAGGAGCTCTTATCTAGGAAAAAATGGATAAAATGTTACTAAATAATCAGGAGTTAGTTCTGTAAGAACATTGGTACTCACATTAAAGTGAATAAAGAAATACTTCCCACGTTTAACTCATTTACTATTTCAAATCTCATACCAGATTATAATGATTTATTTTTAAGAAAATAGTGTTCATGTCTTACAATGCTCAAATTTTACACAGGTATTTTCCTTAGTATGGAGTATATAGGACTCAAGAATTTTAACTTTGAACGTTTCTCTTATTTTGAATAAGAGGAAATGCCTCAAAATCGTGTACAAATAATGGTTTGCACACATGGAGAAAACACATAATAGTTTAACTTAAAAGGCTATTTTATAAAACCTAAACATTATTTCCAGTGATCAAACATTATCAAGCCACCTCATGGAAGTCATTGGGTTTTGCTATAGCATGAGGTGTTTAGCAAAACGAGTTGTACAGGATGAATTAGGACATCCAAAAACACAATATCCCATGCCCAGATAAATGACGCCTTTCTTGGGGGCTCCACTTCTCATTTCCTTGAAGCCCACGGGCAAAATATGAAGTTGCAGGATGAAAACTGCAGAAATAAAAATGAGACAAATTTGCAAAAGATTATTTTCTAAAGAAGAAACTTCTTAGGGGCGGGGCACAAGTTAGGCTGGACTACAGGTTTTCCTATCAGCTGAGGCCTAAGAATTAGATAAAATAGTGCAAGAGTATTCAAGGAAAAAAGTCAAGTCCAGAGGCATGAGGAAGGACTAGCATTGGAGAGAACCAGGAAACAAGCAGCACCAACAACCAACTTCTAGTGCAGAGAGAGAGAGAGGAAAAAAAAAAGGTAATAAAACCATAAGGATCTTTGTTTATCACGATGGAGATTTTTTGTCTGGATCGTAATTAAACAGATACTCTTCCCCTTCTTTATATCGCTTTGTGTTGTCTGTCTTCCTTCAGATAATTGGATTTCAATATCTAAAGTTAAAGTTTTGCTCTCTCAAGGAGAATCTCATCATCTCCTCTAAGGGAAGAGCAGTTATAGTCTTTCTACAGTCTAGTCATTGTGTGTGTGTGTGCGTTTGTGTGTGTGTGTGTGTACATTGCGTTGGGAAAGTCAAAACCCAGAAAGACTACTGAATTGATGTGATTTTCTTGGACATGAAACCACAGATATCACAAAAACCCCCTCAGTTTTCCCTAATTCATCCATTTGGAAGAATCATGTATATTGTGTCTTATAGATACAGCATCTTACAAAAACCATTTTTCTTATTTTTGTATATTCTTTGTCTCTTAACTAATTATCTAAACTAGAAAGATACCATTTATATGCATATATTTATTCTCCCAAAAATCTGTACAGCTTGGTGGGTATTATGGAGGGCACATATTGCATGGAGCACTGGGTGTGGTGCGTAAACGATGAATGCTAGAACACTGAAAAGAAATAAAATAAAATAGAATAGAATAAAATGGGAAAAATTAGTAATTGAATCACTGTTAACTAACTGGAATTACAATAAAAACACTAAATAAAAAATTTTATTAAACAATAGTCTTTTCTTAACGTGAATACCATATATTTCAATATTGTACTGTCCTAACTGTTACAGACAGTAGGGGGATTTATACAATTAAAATTGTGATTTATGTTGTATCATCCAACTCCATCCTATATAGAAAGGCCCATGCATCAGTGTACCCCAATATTGGCACTGATAAATCAAAGGAACTCAAAGTGCCCCCAAACTGTGGTGATTTTGGACACTATCTTGAGATCCCAGTAATGTTTCATTGAAGGAAAATGAACAAGGATTAAATTAGATTGCATAATTCTGCCAACGTTTCTAGAAAGGATTAACTAAAGTAGTCTTATTCTGAATTGAGTCCGCAGAGTTGTTTTATTTGGGAGAAGAAGATTTCTGTGCTGGAAGGTGATACCCATAGATGGTATATTTGCTTCCTGGAAAACACAAGAAGCCAACTGTGCTCCTGTATTAGGAAGAAATCAACTGTGCACCTGTTTGAGAAGAGAGTTCTTCTATGTACAAAGGCAAAGTGTTTTCTAAGCCTGGAAACATCTCCTTTTTTAACTAACTTAATTTTTATTTGGTCTAATCTTTGGCCCTGAGAAATATTTTCAAGTATTTTGTTGTGTTCTGTGGTTGCAGTATAAGAAAAGGAGACAGCAGGTACAATTTCAACACAGTTCATTTTTGGAGCATGAATTTCTTCTTTGCTGTGTAGAGAGTGAATAAACATCATTTAAGTGAATTGATATTTAGAATATACATAGTTATGCCTTCAAGATAAAATAAAATGACATTCTAACACCTACATACCTCAGATATACTTAGATTGAACTTAATAGAGGATAACATTTACACTAAATTTGTAAGTATGTTAGTTCAAAAAACAAACATTTGAAAAGGTCATATTAGGCATGGGGTAAGTAAGATATAACATAAAAAGAATATTGGTATTTCTTATATTATGAATAAGTATGGGAAAGTGGAATATCTGTATCCAAAATGCATGATATTTTAAAAATAGGGTTTTGTTACAATAAAGATCAATAAAGGGAGACTTTCTAGTTTCTTCATAATAGTATTTTGCTGTCTATAATTATTTGAAGGTATTAACTTCAGAAATTCAACAAAAATTTCAATATCTCATGCTCAGGAACCTCAATTAGTATAACTAATGAGCAACTTGAAATACAAAACAAATGGAATCATATGTCTGATTTTAAGAAGTTTTAGAATTTGAAAATTAGCAATATCTAGATATAACTAGAAATAAAAACCAGTCTGGTTTAATTCAACTATACTTTGTAAGATATATAGCTATTTGAAATATCTGATTATTTTCCTCTTTCCTTCTCTCTTTTTTTTTAGGAAAAAGGATCATTTTTTTAAAAGGCCCCTGAATTTCCCACCAGCTGCACTTCTCCTTGATATTTTTATTGTGAATTTTAGCATGTTGTCTGTGGTCTTTGTGCACTCGTCTGAGTGTGTGCGTGTGTGCATATGTGTGTGCAAGGATGACTTTTCTAACATTATGTTTTTAAATCTGACAAGGTCATATAAGCTGGGGGGGGGGAAGCAAAGGGTCATCAAAAGGGGGAAAAATAACAGAACTACGGTGAAATGGCTCTCTGTCGGCCTTGGTATTGATTCAGAGTGTGTCAAAAGGGTCTTTTGTCGTGCCCCTACCACAGCATACTAATTTGCTAGATCAAGTCTGTCAGAATATCGACTGGAAGTAAAGAACTACAGTGGCAGCTTTTGTGTTTCATACAGCAGGGAGCCTGTGTGTGAAACAGGATTATCAGGGGGTCATGAAGAGAGTCAAAGGATGTCCATCACTCCCCTTCTGGTAATGTAATGGGGCGGGAGCCTGGGTGTGATTAAGATGTAGGAGACCGAGGCATAGCGGTGAACAAATCAGAAACACACACATGCAAATCAGGTTGGCTGCTGTTAACCACATATTTTTAATGAAAAATTCAATAGCAGACCAAACAAATATCTAAACAGCTGCATGCAGCTAACATATCAAATGGCCTATTCAACATCTTTTCTTGAAAGGCAAACATACCAAACATGGAAATGCTTATCGCGTCTGCATTTTCCTTTAAATATCACTTTGCAATCTACAAGTGTTTCTTCTGCAGGCTGTGTGCTCCTGGCACAACTATCAGACTATTAAATATCAATTTGGATTTTTTTTTTCAAATAAGATATGGTATTTACCGTGTCACAGCTCAGCCTTACCATCACCATTGGCATTACAGAGTTTTGGCTTTTGGTTCTTTTCACTGGCTTTGTTGCATTAGCAAAATAGCTTTCTTGAAGCAAAAGAAAATGTATGATAGAAAATTCATAGCTTTGTAAGAATACTGATGCCTAGGAAGAAGCTTTGGAATTATAATAACATAGTAAACATATCAATATCTTGTATAGGACATAGATAAAAGGTGATGTAAGAATTTTTCATAATAGAAGCTGAGATTTTTTTTTTCTACTATCTCTGTTTCTACATTCTTAGCACTTTGCATTGGATATTTATTTATTCACTTATTCAAGAAATGCTGATTTAAGTTCCCACTCTCTGCCAGGTGCTGGCTATATGCTCGGGCTATAGAAATGAATAAGACAACTTCTCTGCCTTGAACGCCAAGCAATCACAGGGAGTCATAAAGTATTAGTATCTGTTATTTTGCTGATTTCTGTATCACAATGTGGACAAAATATTACAAGAAGGGCTGGTATACCACTGGATAGTTTGGAAGTTTGTTGATTGGCCTTGCCTTAAATACACCATCTGCTGGTAGGGATTAAGAGTGAACTTGAAAGGTTCTAGATTGCATTGTGTGCCAAGACAGTTCTAGCTCACTAGAACTGGGGAATAAGACCTGTTGGTCACAAAAACTTGTCTTCCATCCAAAACACCTGAACAAAGAGGCCATAAACCAGAAGACCCCTAGACTTAATTTTACCATCGCTAGCTACGTTTAACTGAGAGCCTGAGAGTCATTATCTGAAACACTCTCTTTTGGGCCTTACCAAAGCCTGATGAGAAGAGCTGCTGCCCCAGTGCATGCTAGTGAGACTCATGGGTAATGACTATGGAGAAGAGGTCCTTAGCTAGTCAATATTTAGTAATGCAAGAGGTAGAAACAGGATTTAATATGCTCTTTAAAGAGTAGCTTTTTAAAAAAAATTTTTTTCCTCCTCTTAACTCCACTCCATCTTGGTTTTCCTCCAAATCCCTCGTTCTCAGTATTTCCTGCTAGGGCTTTTCCTTTTATCCCAATCTTGCAAAGTTGGAAGTCCTAGATTTCTTTCCTCCTCTCTGTCTGCACCCTATTTCTCTATGACCTGCTTCATTTCCCTGGCTTTAAGAATCTTTTACAAGCTCGTGACGTCCAGTTCTACCTCTAGTCCAGGCTCCTACTTGACACCTCCTGGGGACCTTTACCTCAGGGGCCCCAAACTCACCTTTCTCTCAGTCTTCCTCACCTCAGTAAATGTGTCATCAAGTTGCTAAGCAAATAACAATAATAATAATAATTAAATTTTTAATAAAAAATAAAAATGCATAGAAAAGAAAAAGGGAAGCTCATGCTTGATTTTTAAAATTCCTCACTCTCACTAGGCATAGGTAAACTATCAACAAGTAATGAAGGTTTTACCTCTAACGTGTATACTCCATATGTCAATTTTTCTTTAACTCCAATATCACTATCCTTGTTGTAATACTAACTTTCGGTTACATTACTGCAATAGCCTCCTGACTCGTCTCCCAACATTTATCCTTGCCCCTCTACAGTCCATTTTTCAATTACCTTTTCAAAATAGAAATCCTGTTATAAGTTTAAAAAGCATTTGGATCTACTATCTTTGCAGCCACAAATCTATTAGGCCTCCTCTGTGAGCTTCTACCCCATTCCTCACCACACAGAGCCTGGTTTGACCTTTCCAACATAGTACTTAACTGCAGTCAAATATTGTCTGTGTTCTCTGATTATTTTATACACCCAAGTCTCAATTATAGATCCCATTAATATTAAAGATGCTGATAACAACAACAACAACAACAACAACAACAACAACATTAAGCTCCCACAATGTGCTAGGGAGAGTTCTACTCACGTTTCATGTATGAACTCACCTTTTCAGGTAGTTACGTTATTCTACTTTATAATTGAGGAAACTGAGACACAGAGAAGTTAAATAATAAGCATGAGGCTACAAAATTGCTAGATGGTATGCAATAAATATGTTTCATATTCCAAGACCACACTCAAAATAGATATTGATACTTATAGAATACTATTGCAATAGAAATAAGAATAACCCAGGGCACCTGGGTGGCTCAGTCCTTAAACATCTGCCTTTGGCTCAGGTCATGATCCCAGGGTCCTGGGGTGGAGCCCTGCCTTGAGCTCCCTGCTCAGTGGGAAACCTGCTTCTCCTTCTCCCACTCCCCCTGCTTGTGTGTTCCTTTTCTGGCCCTCTCTTTCTCTTTCAAATAAATGAATAAAATCTTGAAGGAAGGAAAGAAAGAAAGAAAGAAAGAAAGAAAGAAAGAAAGAAAGAAAGAACCCAAAGACTTATATCTTTTGTTTTCTTGTAATTCTTCAGATGTCCACCAAAAAAAAGCAATGAAAAAGAAAATCAATCAAATGATATTGCATGCACTTTTTCTAACCAATTCATGAGACATTTTATTTTCCTTCCCTTAATTCTTGAAGTACCTCAGAATGATTAAGTAATGCAGTTTTGAAGACTTCTACCAGTCTCAGAATTTGTTTATATTTTTTATCTTGATCGTATATGTCCTTATTATATTTTATCCCCCTTTAAAGAGAAACCTATAGAAATAATGAAAAATGAAGTAAAAATTGATGTGGTCATTTGAAACCAGGATACCTATGCACAAAATTAAGCTAAATAGCTTTGAAAGTTCCCTGACAAAAATGGAAGTAGAGACAAATCACTTCTGGGTTCCACTGAGATTTAAAGAGGAAATGGCTCAATCTTACAGGATCAAGAGAAGAGACTATTTCCCATGATTCCCTGGAGCTATAGACAAAGAAATGCAGCACGGTTTTGTGGAGTGAGGCTGGCCCTTTTAGTTCGGACACCTGTGATTTCATAGCCTCCCCCCGACCAAACTGGAAAAATTACAATGATTAGAACCTGTGGGGAAAAAAATTCATATACATATATATATGATTACCTAAGAAAAAGTTAAAATTTTTGGAAAAATAGGACAATAAATTATACTATATTAAATAATGCTTACCCAGTGTCTGTAAAAATTATCAATTTAGACTGAATAACATTACTCAGAATTATGCTGGTTTCATGCCATTTATAACCAGAATCTCAATGAGAGTTAAAATCCAAAAAACTGTTTTCTTTAAGAGCTTGAGGTTTGTTTTTTTTTTTCTTTTCCCTTTAGCCACAATAACTAAGATTAGAAGGAATTTTCTTATATGTGTATGAAGCTTCATTACTTCCTATGATCATGAATTCTAACTATGTTGGAATATTGACAAAAATCTGATACATAATTTCTCAAATGAGAACATTTTCTAACAGTTAACTCCAAAAGGCCCCTGAGCAGGTTTGTGATGATCACCAAAAATTCTTCTTTAATAATTTTTAAATATGAAATTTCTTTGGTCATGCCACATTCCCAAACTGGCTTTCCAAATGTTCATCCCTGTCCCCATGAGTTAATGGAAAATATTAGTGAAGAGAAGAGAAGGAAAATTCAGGCACACACTACTATTTGTGAGAGCGAGTTAGTTCCTGAGACTCCAATCCCTTTTGAAAGCAGATCAAAGCCACACAACTCAACACGTGTTTGTGATATCTAATTTATATCAGGACTAGATGAATCCAGATGCACAATGGGTCTAACATCTTGAACTATTTGCCAAATGTTTGAGACTTAATAAAATCTAAACTCCACCTGACACCTATAGGTTAATTTTAAAGCAATCATTATTTGCCAGGAAACTGAAAACATGTGTTTCTGATTTGTTCACACTTAAGTCATCAAATATTTTTCACAAAGTGATTTGATATCCAAGAAAATTTTGGATGTCCTTTTTTTTGACTGAAGGAAGAAATTTGGTTTTGCCTAAGGAATTGGGCTAATCCCCTCTGTGGCAATAGATTTCTGCCATCATGAGGAGGCAGATAGACGTGTGAAGTAACAGCAGCCAGTAGCCTGGCTAGTGGCAGGCTGTGTAAGCTTCTGCATCACTCCCAGCCCCTCTACACGAGATTCCTCTCTCAAACCAAACTTCCCCATGTTCTTGAGTATAATTCTCTGTCATCCATAAGGGAAGATCTCTAAGTGCTAGTAGAGAATGGTGAGCTTAGATCTGGTCTCCTTTCCCCCAGTAGCTCTGAGACTTTGGAGAAGATTCTTAACCTCTTCTGAACTTGTCTACTTTATCTGAAAAATTCTGGTGAGAAATGTTATTGTTTATTGCAGGAATGAGGCTGAAGACTTCTTAAGTAACCGCTCTCTAGAAAACATTTATTAAAAAACTCAGAGCTCTCTGAAACATTATTCCAGATGTGGTAAGATGCGGTAGAAGGGACAGTGGATTTGCCTGTTTTTAATTAAAATAAAAATATCAGAATAGAGGAAAACTTATTTTTTAAAAACCTCAATAAATCAACCAGGAAATGGACCATGTATCTAAAACACAGTTTCCAAGGGATTCTGATTCCTAAAATATTATTGTCTCCTTACCCTTGTATTCACCCTTGCCTTGAGCCTTCCATAGTCTATTCTCCAGACAGCAGCCTTCAAAAAAAAAAAAAGAAAGAAATCACATTATGTTACTCCCATGCATCAACATCCCAGTGGCTTCTCATTATACTCAGAAAAAGTCAACATCCTTACTACAATCTTAGACAAGATCCTACCAGATCCTGCTTGTGGCTACCTGACCAAATTTATCTCCCACCAGTGTGCCCTACCGTCTAGAAACACGCTTCTTCGTCCCAAACACACTCAGGGGTTTTGTTCTAGCTGTTCCTTCTGTGTGCAGTCATTTTCCAAATAACCCTGTGCATTATTCTTCTCCTTCACTCAGGTCCACACTCAACTGCCATAAACCAAAGAACATCCCAACTTAATATCTTTTTCTTTACTTAATTTTACTTTTCTTCAAATACTTCTTACCCTTGACATTGTACCTATTTGAAACTTTGTATACTTTTTTCCTATACCTCTAGTACCTATAAACAATGCCTGATGATCAATGTTTATTGAATAAATGAAAAAAGCTACACTTTTTAAATCCATATTGACAAATTACTTCAAACAAATTGTACAAATTTATATATTCTTCAGTGGCACACACAATAATCATTTGTACTGCACTTTCAGGCACACTGGATTATTAATATCTAACTCGATAAGTTTAAATATAATTTTTGATAGAAAACAAATGTTATGATAGCCTAAATGAATATCCGTTGGTTAGATATTAATCATTCTTCTTTTACCAGACCTATGTTCATGCCACTACCCTATTTTTAAACTGGGGTGCAAACATCTTTTAAAAAAGTAATTTGTAATAATATGTTTACATAAAAAATATTAACTATTTGACTCTCATGTATGCTGCATTGTTTTCCAGTTTATTTTTGTGGATACATGATATATTAATTTTTAAAAATTTTTACTTGATGAAAGTAGGCAATCTTATCATGATTATTCTTGTGTTGGTAAGTGAACCTATGTTTTCTTCTGGTCCTTATAGTTCCATTCAAAGGTAAATACTTTAAACAATGGATTATTTTTACTTTTTAAATTTACCTTGATACTTTATGTATCTAAAATAACAATGGTAAATAATCATAAGTAACTTAAAAGTAAGTTATTCCTGGGACTCCTGGGTGGCTCAGCGGGTTAAGTGTCTGCCTTTGGCTCAGGTCATGATCCCAGGGTCCTGGGGTCAAGCCCTGCATCAGACTCCCTGCTCTGTGGGGAGCAGTTGTTGTGGAAAATCTGAAGCGACAGAGGAAACTCAAGCGGCACACGGGAAATCAGGGAAAACTTAGCTTTATTATCACCAGCGGGCCCAGCGGGATCATTTCCCAAAGGCTGAGCACCTGACAGGGTTAGGAGTGCGTTTTTACGATGACGGGTGATGGAGGATGGTAACGGGATGTTTTCCTGGTCTCTCAAGGCCAAATGGCCCCTTCATGTGGAAGTATAATCTATGCAGAGGTGTCTCAGGGGAGTGGTAAATCACACCAGGGGACTTGTTTCTTTTTCTCTTCTTAATCAAACAGGAGGGGCATCTGGTCTTTTTCTTCTGCCTCAGCAGGAGCAATGACTTGCTATCTTATCTTAACCAAATGGGATAGCCATTTGGTTTTTTTCTTTTCTTTGGTCCCAGCAGGAGCAATGGGGAGCAGGGGCTGGCTGGGGCCCAGGAGTCTCTATCCGCCTCATGGTCATGATCTCAGGATCATGGGATCAGCCCCCCAAGGCTTCACAGTCAGTGGGGAGTCTGCTTGAGATTCTCTCTCTCCTTCTGCCTCTGCCCCTTCTCCCACTTACTCTCTCTCTTTTTCTCTTTCTCAATAAATAAATATATCTCTAGGGGGAAAAAGCAAATTATTTCTAATGCAAAGTATTTATGGCAAACAGTAGTTTAGCAAAGGACGGCCTCAAAGCCCATGTCCTTAATGATCATTCTAAAACTGTCTCCATAGAGGAGGGCACTAAGAAGTGGAGAAAGCATCAAATGTCTGTGAATAGTTGAATAATATTGACCTGAGGGACAAAATTTTTTTTCAAAAGTCGTGTTTAAGGAAAGTTTAAAGAGGAGGAAGAGATTAAAAGCATAGAAACCAGTTCAAAGGCTTTTAAAAACAGTTGGAGGGCCTGGTCATAAAGATCTCAATTTAGATCATGGCCATGGAAAGTTCTGAGAGCAGCTGGGAGCCACCTTGAAAAGTAAAATTGCTGGCTGTTTGCAACCTGTTGGATGTGGGGACAAGGAAAGAGAGAGTCAAAAATAACCATGAATTCCATCCTAAGTGACAGAGAAGATGGGTTTTCTTTACAAAAATAGAGAACCACAATGTAGTAACGACCTAAGAAGATTGATGCTTGTAAAGTTCTCTCATCTATCTCTACTGAACCATAACAGAGACAGTTGGAAATGTGCGGTGTGAACTGTGGATATCACATGGTGGGGTATAAAGTTTTGCAAGTAATCCTCAAAGCCTTGAAAACTAAAGCCTTGAGATTGAATGCTCTTGCCAATGGATAAAACATGAAAGAAAGAAAGAAAAAGAAAAAAAGAAAGAAAGAAAGAAAGAAAGAAAGAAAGAAAGAAAGAAAGAAAGAAATCAAAAAGCATGTGGTCTGCCGCATTTAGAGGAAACTAAATGAGGGAAGTTCATTTGAAGATGCAGGGAAAATGATCAAGAAAACCAAGGGAAGAGAAAATTTCAAAAAAGATCCCCAGGAGCGCTTGAGATGCTAGAAAAAGGTTGCATAGAGCTGAGGAGTTGTCATTTTATTTAGCAACAACGTTGGGCCTTTAGAAAGTGTTGAGCAGGGGGACAGTTGTAGTAGGATAATGCAGACAACAGCTGGGTGGCAAAGAATAAAGAGAAGATTGTGGGTTAAAGGACGTAGTAGTACAGAAGGCAACCGATGATTCAAGGTGAGGTCGCCGTGGGAGAAGGAAAGAATAGGAAATGGAGGGTGTGGCAATGTCAAAGGGAAAGGCCCTTTAGGGATGGAGCGTTTGGAGAATTGTAGGATAAGAAGAGAAGTACATAAATTGGCCCCAACTAAGGGATAACAGCCTCTGATGAGGACACACTTACTGTGTCCTAGATATTGCTGTGATTTGCATGGATTTTCCCTTTTGCACAATAATCCAAAGAGGTCACAACTGAACTGAAGAGTAAACAGAGGCAGCTTGAGGTTAGGTAAATTGCCCAGGGTCATGAGAATGGGAAGGCTTGGGGCAGAGGCAATGCCGGAGCCAAGGACATTTCCCCCTTGCATCCCCCTCCTTGGGGCAGGTGGGGAAGCCCAGTCTAGAGCAAGGAGAGCTAGACAAACCAGGGTGGGAGGCGGGGAAGGACGCTGGAGTATTAACCAGGATTATTTCTAGGTAACTAGGAAGAAGGAGGGCATCCTTTTAATTTCAATGTTATTTTTATTTTTTACAATGAACAGAATAATAAACAATATCAAGAGTAAAAGTGTCAGCCTGAAATTAAATGATAGGATTTTAGTTTTAATTCAAACCCCACCTCATTCGGCTGTATAAATAAGTATTTTTTTTTTTTGTATATGAAAATAACACAGCAAAAAATTTAAACCATGATAGAAAGAGGTAGTTTATGAAAATAAAGTCTTTTGACAGCCCCAGTCTTACTTTTGAAAAAAATTCTGGTAATTTGTATGTATTCTTTGGAAATCTGTGCTTGTGTAAGTGCTGTGTGTGTGTTTATATGTATTTTCGTATCTTGAACTTTTAAGAAAACAAAACCGCAAGTGTTTTGGACAGTGTTTCACATCACCACTTAACTTTTCTGAGTAGCTTCATAGTATTTTCTTATATGCATGATAATAATATATTTAGCCAATCCCTTATTACTGGACATGTACTTTTGGATGACTTTTTTCTTGTTATTGCAAACCATGACAATTAACTCTTTGTTCAATAGTATGTATTTTTGTGGGAAAAATTCCTAAACTTGGAAGTGCATTTTAAATGTGTGTAGATATTGCTGAATTTCTAACTGCAAAGATTGTACTGATCCCCATTCCCACTGCAAGATGGCCTGTTGACCCATCCCTTGTCGAATTTATGTGTTGCCAAACGTTTTTAACGTTCGATGATCTGGTATGCATTAAATTGTACGTTTTGATTTGCACCTATAAAATTATGAGGATGGCTGAACATTTGTCATGCATTTATAGGAACTGCTGGATTTTATTTTTAGTTATAGTAACAAAAATATAAACATACTGAAAAAAGAGAGAGGGGGAAAATTTTATGAGTTAAAAGGGGCTTGATATAATGAGTAGCCAAAGGAAACACACAAGGGGAATGAACACTGATGGACTGAGGTCAGAATAGAGGGACCACTTTCAGAGAGGAAACACATTCCTTTTTCTGAAAGGAGAGGCAAGGCTGGGTAGATGATGAAAAGGTGGTTATAAGGTGGAGAAGTATAAAAGTTGAGTTGAGGTATAAAAGGGATCTTCTCATGGTCATTAAATTCCATGGAAAAAGTTCTCATACCGCTTACAAAAAGCCTTGCAACTACTTTGGAATCAGACTCTTTCTTCTTGTCCATTTCTTGGTCATTCCCTCCAAGACCAGGCTACATTTCTAGAGCTGAATATGTGTGGATCTGAAGAATAAAAATAGCTTTTCTATGTGGATAAACTTTTAGATGCAAAAAGGATATGAATGTCTATGTGCACATCTAGTTGGAATCTAATGGAGCTTCTGTTTAAACATTAGCCTTTTTAAAATTAATTTCGTTTGTTCCCAAATTTTGCAAAAGCCTATAGGAAATGCATTCAATGGATTATTCTAGAAATGATTGCACTATATGGTACATTTTATAATTTGATAATTAAAATCCCTTAACATCCCTCCATTCACATGTCATGTTCTTAACCCAAGAAACATGGATACAATATAATTTGCCTCTGTTTGTTGTCCTACATACTTACCACATTCCAACTACTCTGAAGGTTACTGGGAATTCAAATTCCAATTTTTTTTAATGTTTATTTCATCACTAAGATTTTCCCATTCTAACTTGACTCTGTGGCCTGGTATTTAAAAATTGGCTCTGATCAAATGTACGCTCTACAAGTTATTGCAACCGTGGAGTGATAAGACATATTCCTTTATTAGGGAGATGTCAGTAATTCAAAGGATATACTAAAAGTGCCAGGTTTGGGGACACCTGGATGGCTCAGTCAGTTAAGCGTCTGCCTTTGGCTGAGTCATGATCTCAGTGTCCTGGGTTCAAGTCCCGCATCAGGCTCCTTGCTCAGCAAGCGAGCCTGCTTCTCTCTCCAATAAAATTGGAAAACAGTAAATCTAGTTACTTAAGGCACAAATGAAGTGAATAATCTTCATTTTTAGTGATATTGGGAATGGGTAAAGGAAACATCATTGTGGAAAAGAAATATCAGAACAAGGGAGGGGCAGGGAATTCCAGTGTTCTCTGTAAAAATCACTAAAATAACAGGTTCAAATCCTAAAAGGGATGTTTCAGCTTTCAGTTGCTATCGCCACAGATAATGAGAATACACCCAAGTCATTCAGGGAAGTCAGTTTAAAGAAGTCTACAGCCTGACAGATGTGAGCGATGACACTGTTAGAAACAAATACAGTTTAAAATTAATGGTCTTGGGGGCACCTGGGTGGCTCAGTGGGTTAAGCAGTTAAGTGTCTGCCTTTGCCTCAGGTCATGATCCCAGCGTCCTGGGATGGAGTCCTGTATCAGCCTCCTTGCTCAGCGGGGTGTCTGCTTCTCCCTTTCCCACTCCCCCTGCTTGTGCTTATGTTCTCTCTCTCTCTCGCTCTCGCTCTCTCTGTGTCAAATAAATACATAAAAATCTTAAAAAAAAATTAATGGTCTTCAGGTGCCTGGGTGGCTCAGTTGGTTAGGTGTCTGCTTTTGGCTCAGGTCATGATCCCAGGGTCCTGGGATAGAGTCCCTCCCCCCATTCCTCCTCCACCCATTCCTGGCTCCTTGCTCAGCCAGGAGCCTGCTTCTCCCTCTGCCTGCCACTCCCCCAACTTGTACCCGTGCTTGTGTACTTTCTCTCTCTCTGACAGGTAAATAAACAAAGTCTTTAAAAACAAATAGATGATAGATAGATAAATAGATTGATTGATTGATTGATTGATTTAATGATCTTGGCTTGACCTGAATTTATGTCACTGGAATTAGTGAAGTGTATATTTATTCATATGGTGTGAGTATCTATTAATCCCTTCAATCCCTGAGTGAGATATTATCCTTAGTGATTTGTGGGTTTCCCTAAAAATATGGCCATTTTATAGTAAATTTGCTCAGTTTCTTAACGTGGATTTCAAGGTCCTCTCAAGGTCTCATAATAATCCATAGTGATCTTTCCAAACTTGTCTTCCACAATTCCCTGCTCTAAGCCAAAGTGAACTAGTTACCAAAAAACACTCAACTTTCTTCTCCCCAGAAACTTCTTTGTCCTGTTCACAACTTACATTCTTTCTGCTTTCTCTTAAGTGTCAGTTTTCCTAGGAACACTACCTGACAAGAATCCAGATGCAAGGGATTGATTGAAGAAGCATTCTGCTCCCCTAGAAATCACTAAGCAACTGGAGGAACATGATGAAGTCAGGCAAGACGTGATTTCAGAAAGTCTCAGTCTCAGCCTGACCCCCAAGGTGAGCTGTGGAATACGAATTACACCTTGGAGTGTGTCTTGATTGGAGAAATTTTTCTCTCCACCACCAGTCATTGCTAGGACTGGGCAAAGGGAGGGGCAAACATAAATCTTATGAATTTACAGAAGTCAAAGAAGCCAAAGAACACAGAAGCTGGGGGAGAGGCACAGAGACATGGTCAAAATCTTCCAGGATCCAGACCAAGCACCAACAGTGCCAACTATAGGTGCCATACAAATGCCACATCTTCAAATGATCTATGAAGTTGTCTTCAGACAAGCTTCTCAGGATTCCTGTAACCCTACAGGGTGTTAAATTACTCTTGTGGCACACTTCTGAGTCTGCCTTGTGCTCTTGGATTTGGGTTACTTGTCTTCTAATTACCTAAAGGGTGGTGTTTACGTTTTGTCTGTCATTTCAATCTTTCAAGTACCTGTCCAAGCAGCTTACATTAAGTACATAAGCAGTAACAAGTCCCTGATTTGAAATGGGGAGACAAACACTTTGAATGGGGTTCACAATGGACCCATCTTTTACCAAATTTTTCAATGTAACCATATATACTTATAACAATATTTTGTTATTATTTCTAGATAAAAGAATCAACTAGCAACTAAAAAATAATCATTTCTTAAATCAATAACTGAAATGAGCTCAGAGAGTGAAACTCTCCCAACTCAAGGAACTCAAGGTCCCAAGAGGTTTTGCCACTGAACCACACCCTGCAGGGCTTAGTCACCATTACTAAGGGATTTGCGGCTGTGACTTTGCCCTGATGCCCACATCACCTAAGACTTGACTCTTTTTAGCTTGAATCATTATTCTTTGTTCTTTTACCAGGCGTAATAAGGTTGAATACTGATACTCCTGACCTATGGAAAGAAAGAGATAAAAACAGGTTTAAGACAAGATTACATCTGTCACATATGTATGTATGTCATACAGCTAACACCGATTGAAGAGTGGGTAGAGCGCCCATATTAATGCAAATGTGGGCTCCGAGCGGAAAGTGCTGATAATGGTTTGGAAGAAGCTGCTCTTTGTTTTTCAGATTAGAGACCGTCTAAACTCACAGAACAGGTCTTCCACCTGTTTCACACCCTCTATCCAGGCAGTCACTTAATTTCTAAACCCTGCTTGCAAGAAGGGCAACATAGCAAGCAGAGATTGCAAACCTCACTTTCTAATGTATCCATAACCTCTTCTGTTAATGGAAATGATGAAGTTAACCTATGCTTCATGGCACCAGTGGGTTCATATACTATTAGAATTTATGGAGCTCCAGGATGATCTAGTCACCTAGTCAAATCTCATAATTTTACACTGAAAGAATATGGGACAGTAGTATTAATAAGCTATCTAAAACCAAGCTAATAATGTATCCTGACTTTCAGTACAGCCATCTTTCTGGCATGTCACACTATTTCTTAAGTTATTTCAAGAATCCAGGAAGAGTTTGATTAAATTACATCTTCAAAACATAATCACATATAGTAAAAGTTCTCACTAAAACAGTCCCCAATGTCAGGGTCCAACAGATCGTAAATAATACACGATTTTTGCAGAAGCAGTGAACTAAATTTTAACATAAGAGTATATCTCAGATTTAATATAAGATCTGTTTCTGATACACTGATACCATATTTCACTGCAATTAAAACTATGATGCTATTAATGGGAAGATATGTTTACTTCACTCATCACTAAGAAGAAATCTGCTAATTAAGCTATGCTTCACAATATCGGAGACGTTGCAATGTTTAAAAGTTAATCTGAGAACCAATGAAATAATTCATTAAGCCACTTTATCTTTGAAATAGAACCACTAGCAAGTAAATGACCAATAAACATTTTTAAAAGAGATTGCTTAAAAATAAATAAATAAATAAAAGAGATTGTTTAGAATTCTGAGCATATTTATAATATGTATATATTAATTTCATTGCTTTATTCTTTAAGACTTAAAAGAATTTAACTATTTGGGGTCATAAAACTAGGTTTAAAATTTTACTTTTTGAAAAATATGCCTCCTAGCTAGTCACTTAAATTAGAAAATTTATAAAGAACACTTAAGAGGAAGATTTGGGAAGAATCTGGTAATCAAAACAAAATAAAAAACATCTTTGCAAAATGGATAATTTTCTATGAAAACACAAATGAAAAATTAACAAAAAACTGAACAAATTACTACAGAAGAAACTAAGAAAATCACAAGTCATTCTCACACCACCAAAAACAAGTGTCTCAGACCATTTCACTTATCAGTTCATCAATTCTTTCAAACCTCCAAAGAATATGTCAGTCATCCTAAAAATTTTAGATTATACATAGAAGAGGCATAATTTCCAGTCTTCCAAAGTCAATGTCAAAATCTAACAGAGCCCAAAAAAAAGAAAAACTATAGAATATTACGAATAGTATTCACAGATATTGATAGTAAAATCCTAAATATAAGATTGGGCATGTAAAAACAGTAAAATACGATCAAAACAAGTCCATCCCAAGTATGTAAAAATGGTTTAATAATAGAAATTCTGTAAGCGAAAAGAGAAGACGCACATGATCATCCTAATAAATGATCTTTGCTTGCTACCCTCCCCCGTGTCTACTTGGGTTCAGCCCTCAGAGACCCCAGAATGAGAACAGAGGGAAAGAGGAGTGAGAAGAGGGTGTTTACATGCTCAGTGCCCTCAAATATGACAACTTCTCCCAAGGCAGTCCTCATTACATTATTGTCCCATTCCGTTTCATTAAACACTCCTTTTCTTTGCAATTTCAAGTATAAGAAGAAGCAACCCCAGGAACTATATTCTACCCTGTAGATTTCCTATATCCTGACCCACACTTTTGAAGTTAACCTGTTCTCAAACCTTCCTGGATTATCTTGAATTGTAAAACTCAGTATTGTTACCAGTGTTCCCCAAATTGATCTATAGGTTCAATGCAATCCCAGTTAAAATCTCAGTTGGTTTTCATAGAAATTGGCAAGCTACATCTAAAATTCACACAGTGGTTCAAAGGACCCAGAATATATAAACAGCTTTAAAAATGATGAACAAAGTTAAAGGACTAACACTACTTTGTTACAAGTTTCATTATAAGGCAGCATGCAGTGAAACAGAATCGAGGCTCTAGAAAAAAACCCATGCAAAAAATGGCAACTGATTTCTGATAAAGAAGCAAAGAGTTCAGTGGAAAAAGAATAATCTTTTTGAAAATGGGACTGGACTAACTAACTAGGTATCCATGTGTAAACTTTGATTCATATATTTAAAAAAATAACTCAAAATGAATCATAGACCTAAATAAAAAGCCTAAATCTAAAATTTCTATGATAAAACAAGAAAAACAATCTTTGTGACCTTGGGTTAGGCAAATATCTCTTAGCTAAAACACCAAAAACCTGATCCAACAAAATGACACATTAGACTCCATAAAAATTAAGAAAAACAGACTGGAAGAAAATATTTGGGAAGCATATATCTGATAAAAAGTTGTATTTGGAATCTATAGTGAACTTACAAAACTCAATAATAAGAAAATGTCTTAAAAAATATGGAAAAGACTTGGACTGACATTTTACCAAAATTAAACAAATAGCAAACACATGAAAAGTTGCTCAATATCATTGTAAAACTTTGTATTTGGAATCTATAGAGAACTCACAAAACTCAACAATAAAAAAATGTCTTAATAAAAAATATGTAAAAGACTTGGACTGACATTTTACTAAAGTTAAACAAATTGCAAACACATGAAAAGTTGTACAATATCACTGGTCATTACAGCAATAAAAATTAAAACTATAAGGAGATACTTTCACAAAGAGATCAGAATGGTAAAAGTGTTTTTAACTGACAGTACCAAGTCAGGGTGAGTACGTGAACCACTGAAACTGTCCTATGTTGCTGGCAGCAATATAAACTCATATATAATATAAGCTCACCCATGTTCGAAAACAGTGATAGTTTCCAAAAAAAGTTAAACATACCCACCCAACCAACCACTGTTCCACTCCTAGGGATTTAACAACAGAAACGAAAATATACACCCATACAAAGACTTGTATACAAATGTCCATCACACCTTTTATCTGTAATAACCAGTTACTGAAAAAAAAACTGGAATGTCCATCAGTAAGTAAATGGATAAACAAATTGTTGTATATTCATACAATGGAATACTATTTAACAATGAAAAAGAATGAGCTAGTGATACACATAGCTACATGATTGAGTCACAATGTAACTATTGTGAAAAACACCAGATCAAAAAAAGTATATACTGCATGGTCTCTATTTGTATAAAATTCTAGAAAGTGAAAACCAAGCTAAAGTGATAGCAATTAGACTAGTAATTGCCTGGAGATGGTGTGGGTGGGGCTGGAAAGCAAGGAGGAATAAAAAGAGGGCAAGAAGAAACTTTTCAAGTGGTGAATACATCCATTGTCTTGATTGTGATGATTTAAGAGGTGTCTACATACGCCACCTTATCAAATGGCACCCTTGAAATACGTGTAGTTTATTAAATGTGAATTATACCTCAATAAGCCCACTAAAATGATTTCAAATAGATCAAATATTTTAAATATATTAAAAGAATAATGGTAGCATTAACACACTAGAGGCAATTGTGGGGAAATTTCTTTGGAGTGTGAAAGCAAACCCAGAATTTTTATAAAGCAAAAGAATTTATAAAATTAATCCATAATTAACATTTCCTGTGTAGTAAAACATCAAACCAAGTAAAAATATAAATTATAAGTCAGTAAAATATATTTCCACTATATATTACAAAGGCAACATCTATTAATACATTCTGACTTATTTCAGATAAATAACAAAAAGAAGAAACAATCCAAAAGATAAGGCAAATTACAGAGAAATAAAAAACTTGGTTGACACTCTGGAAAACAGCATGGAGTTTCCTCAAAAAGTTGAAAATAGAGATACCCTATGACCCAGCAATCGCGCTACTGGGTATTTACCTTAAAGATACAAACGTAGTGATCCGAAGGGGCACGTGCACCCGAATCTTTATAGCAGCAATGTCTACAATAGCCAAACTATGGAAAGAACCTAGATGTCCATCAACAGACGAATGGATAAAGAAGATGTGGTATATATACACAATGGAATACTATGCAGCCATCAAAAGAAATGAAATCTTGCCATTTGCGACGACGTGGTTGGAACTAGAGGGTATCATGCTTAGCGAAATAAGTCAATCGGAGAAAGACAACTATCGTATGATCTCCATGATATGAGGAAGTGGAGATGCAATGTGGGGGGCGGGGATTGGGGGGTAGGAAAAGAATAAATGAAAGAAGATGGGGTCGGAAGGGAGACAAACCATAAGAGACTCTTAATGTCATAAAACAAACTGAGGGTGGCCAGGGGGAGGGGGGTAAGCAGAGGGTGGTGGGGTTATGGACTTTGGGGAGGATATGTGCTATGGTGAGTGCTGTGAAGTTTGTAAACCTCGCGGTTCACAGACCTGTACCCCTGGGGCTAATAATACATTATGTTTATAAAAAAGTAAAAATTATTTTTAAGAAAACTTGGTTGACATTACTTTTCTGTACATCACTGACTCTTCATAGCAGCCCTGGGTGTTGGCACTATTGCCCCCATTTACAGATGAGAAACTGAGTCTCAAAGAAGTCTCTTGCTCAAGGCCACACTGAGTATAGGGAGAGAGTGGGATTTAATCTCAGAACTGCCAGGTCCAAAAGGCTTGACTTTTCCTCCTGCCTCCAAAGTTTTCTGCTTTACGGAGGCTTTTTACAACCTCCTTCATCTTTGATCCTTCAGGGCTTTTGGCCATGAAATAAAACTATATTTAAGGAAGGACAGAACACACACTGAGTCAGGAGGACCTGAGGCCCCAAATAAGGAAGCCAAAATTAAGGATGTCCCAGCCACTCCAGGTATGCCTTTTCTGCCCAGTGCCCTAGGGAGAAGCCTCGGGAGATGTCCCGCTAATACTCTTGTCTTTGCAAAGTGCTACAAATAGGGAGGCCGTGCATCCTTCTTCACCTGGACTGTGGGCCCAGTGTCTAATTAATAGCTGCTCTTTTCCCTCTAAAGTGTCCTTATTTGGACAATGATTCATATGGCCATTCTTAGAATGAGAGGGGTACAAAAGTGAGAAGTGAGTAGAGTCCAAAATTGGGGGGTGGCAGCATGGGAGCAAGGAGAGAAAAATTTTCCAGTTTATTAGATTTGAGTATCTGGGTCCTGAGAAACCTTCCTGGGATTCTCAGGCAGGATTGGGAGCATAGAGGAAGAGGAAGGCTGTTACCAGTGGTCTGTGTGGATCCCATCAGAGCTCTTCGATCTCTCCACCTCTCTGAAAGAGACAACTACTATGGATGTCAACGGACAGATTGGGACATATGGCCTGGGTTCAAAATCACAGTGTCTATGACCGTGAGCTACTTCCTGACCACTGGGTCTCTCAGTGTCCCTATTTGTGAGGGTGGCTAATGGTCCCTAGCTCACTGAATTGTTGTGAGGATTAGAGGAGTTAACATTCGTAGAAAGCCTAGAACAGCAAGTGGCACGGAGTGCTTCATGAGTCTTTGTTAAATAAAATAATGCAGTTACTGTTCTAGCGGCACAGGAGAAACCACAGATGCAGCGTAAGTCCTCTGGGAATCTGCGCAGACTCCCCACACCTTCCTGAGGTCCAGGTGGAAAAGGAGAGCAGCAGGGAGGGGGTCACCACTAGGATGGGCTCTGCTGAAGAGCCTGGATGGAGAGTTAGGAGTCTGCGTTGGGATGGCTGCCTCCTCCCATGCCCTTCACCATGCTCATGATTTGGGGGGACAGAGGCAAGGAAAGGGCTGTCATATTTGTGGGAAAAGACAAATTAAAAAACAAACAACCATACATTATTTTTTATGTTTAAAGGCACACACACTAAACAAGATTCAGTTTAGGGGTTCCTGGGTGGCTCAGTGGGTTGGGCCTTTGCTTTCGGCTCGGGTCATGATCTCAGGGTCCTGGGATCGAGCCCTGCATCGGGCTCTTTGCTCAGCGGGGAGACTGCTTCCCTTCCTCTCTCTCTGCCTGCCTCTCCCTACTTGTGATCTCTGTCTGTCAAATAAATAAATAAATAAATAATCTTAAAAAAAAAAAAAAAGATGTGGTTTGTCACTTAGGCATTTGACAGAATTGCAAAGTTTTATAACACCTCATGTTGGCAAGAGTGAACTGCTGGAGGTAAGGGAATGTGGATCT
The DNA here is from genome assembly GCF_902655055.1 of Lutra lutra. Classification (NCBI taxonomy): domain Eukaryota; kingdom Metazoa; phylum Chordata; class Mammalia; order Carnivora; family Mustelidae; genus Lutra; species Lutra lutra. The sequence continues at coordinate 37,561,037 of NC_062282.1, read as the reverse complement.
GGACACGTAATGAAAATTAGGCGCTGTCAGTCTAACTCTGAAATGTGCACGGTTTCCACCCAGAATTTCCATTTCAGGAATTTATATGCAGCATTGTTTGTAATAATAAGATAATTTTTAAAAAACTATATACTCATTCATGGTGTCACAAAAATTATGCCATAGTCACATGATGGAAAACTAAGTAGCTGAAAACAAATTATTCAGTTGTTTTGTGCTAACATGAAAGTGTTTCAAATGCAGATTGTGAACAAAACAAAAGCCAAGTTGCAGAAGAATGTGAATAGTGGAATCTTAGTACTTTTAAGGATGTTATATAAATATGAAAATTATTAAAATGATTACCTCTAAGGTATAGAACTTAGGTCTTGGGTTTAGGCAAGAATGTGTGTGTACACACGTGTGCATTTTACTGTTAAATATCTTTAACAATATGCATGCATTGTTTTTGTTAAATTAATGATTTTTCATTACAAATAAATACATTAGTAAGATAGGCCTGTGAAGGCATTCTGTTTACATGGAACTTTATGCACTTGCTATATGGACCACAGTTCACAGTTTTTACCTTTGATTTGTGCTTCTATGTTGTAGCTGAACCTCTAAGAGTCTCCTGGACTCACACCTAGAAGGTGCACTAATTATTTGCATGTTGCCTGAGTGATTGAAAAATAAATGAATGAAGCCAGAAAGGCCTGTTGAAATACTACTAGCCTTTTCTTTAGGGTTCTAATTCCCGCACAGAGGAGAGGACCAAGTAAATGTAGGGATTTTTGTGTGGGTTTTGTTTTTTTTTTTCACTGCCTTCCCGATGACTCATTTTTAAAATGAAGTGAAACATTATCTGTAATTAGAACTATAATCTCCTCCTCTGAGGTTTTCAAGCCCTGTTTAAACATCAAATTAGATTCCTCCAATGACTGTACTCCCTTCTCCATCCCTCAGATTTTTCTTTCCAGGCCATCAAGTCACTAGGTAATTGAGTCCATGTTTTCAATCCATCATCTCCAGTCACTTCTTTTCAGTGCTTGCCTTTGAGACCCATAATCTATAAAACTTTTTCCATTACTCTACATTTGGTTTTGAACTAACTGCTCACCCACAGAAACAAACCTTACCCAAAATGTCCAACTCTTCCAGTTATATATTGAATCTTCGCCTTCACTTCTGCTTTGCCCTCAAGCAATTAAAAATATAGATATAGATGATATAAGTATAGGTATTTTTATATATGGACTTTGGTCTAAATGAGTGATTTGCTATGACTCCCTATAATATTATCTTTGATTTCTTGCAAAGTAAGAAATGACTGTGGATAATTATCACCAAATACTCATTTCCTGTAGGCAGTGGGAACCCCTATGCATTGTGTCCTGTTGCTGGCTCAGGGAACCTTGATGCTCAGAGAAAAGCTTCCTCGGGTCCTTCTACTGTCACAAAAGCCCCAGCATGGAATACCCTGGCCGTGAAAATGTACCTCAGTTTCCAGGCTGATTCGGTTGGCTTAACATTTATCTTGTTGCAGTATTTTTCCCCTTTGCTCTTCTCTTGTGATCCCTTGAGTTCTTATGAAATGGTTGGTCTTTGTGCCTTGGGAGTTTTGGATGGCATCTCCGTTCGAAGGCAGAGTTTCACAGATGGGCTCCCTAGAAGCTGTGTTCTTTTTGTGATTTGCACAGACAAGATTTAGCAATTACCGATAATAAGTTTTTCCTCCTAAAAATCTAAACATTTTGCATTTATGTAGTATTATTGAGCGTTCAAAGACATTTTATATTCATTATACTCATGGCATAATCTCATTTATATTCATTATAGCACCTTCGGTTGTGGTAATCCTGTGATGAAGGAAGTCAGATGTAATCATTGCCTCTTTTGCTCAAAAGACATCATGAAACAGTCAAGGTCACGTGGTTCTTACATGGCACTCAGTATATTAAAATTCAGAGTATCAGACTTTTTCCCATATACAAATTCATTCATGTTAATTAATAAATCAAATGATTCTAAAGTTTCTTGACAAATTTAAGATTTACTTTCATAGAACGATGGGCTTGAGAGAGTTTACAGAGAGCCATCATTTGCTCTAAACATGTTTTTATTATATAAATTAGCTCATATGTGGTCATGAGAAGGTGAATGATGTCAGTTTAATGTGGGCATTGAGTTGGTTCCGGTGCTTTAAGCTTTATTTACATTTCCTTTTAAGCTACATTCTCTTTTTTAAGGTAAATAAATCTTATGTTTACTCTAATCTTTTTTAATAGAAAATTTAGCATGTCTGCTTAACTCTGCTAGTATTTTTATTAGGATTGTTACTGGTTTGTTAAGCTATAGTTACAAGTATAATAGTATCTAAGTGATTGACGATGGTTTAGCCGAAGGTGGTGCCTAGAGAGAAGGAGAGAATGGATGGACGCAAGGTGTATTTTTTACATCGTACCAATCGGAATTGACGATGGATTAAATGGGTAGGGGGAAGGTGGAAGAGTAGAGCTTATCACAGGTAATGACCAGTTTTCAGAGTGGCATGTCCAAAATCCAGATTTAAATTGTGTGGAAGTGTTGGTGGTAGTATATAATTTAAGGTCTGGGCAAGAGAGTAGGTAGCTGAGAGGTAGTAGAGGACTGGGACATTGGAGAGGAAGAATTCCAACAAGGGGAGGATCCTGAAGTCAAGGAGAGAAGATAGGGGTAAAGATAGATGAGAAGGCTGTGAGCCAAGAGCTTAAAAAAAGTCTTCAGTTGTCTCACCTGCCAGAAGAGGAGCCAAAATCTCCTACACTGGCTGAAGGTCTTCAATAGTCGGAAAGTTGAGATTGCTATTCAGGAAGCAAGAAGATCTTGTCCTTCTATTGTCTTGGCATAGCATGATCTTACCAAAGATTTAAAACTGTAAATGCATTAACAATGTGTGAATGCTCAGAACTTTTAGTATGATCAAAAAGATTTGTTCCAGTACTCTCTAATTTGGGGGTCCATGGAGCACCAACTTGGAACCAGGTGCCTGAACCCCAAAGACTCTAATACAGCAAGAGATTTTCTTAGAGAGATTTCATGTTTATTTTCTCCTTGCTCCATAGGCCAGGTATGAGATGATTTTTCCTATTAGCAGCAGATATTGTGTAGTATATCCTTAGATCTGTAATGGAAATAGGCTTCTAGTCTCTGCATTCTTGCAATATCTATTCCATCACTTAACTATATGCAGCCTTGTTTGGTTCTCCAGATGTTTTATACAGAGGTAACTGGTCTGATGTAAGCAGAGTAAAGTGTTCTATCTGTGAGTCTCCCATAGCACTTGTTCATGCTCTTATATCACTTGTCACATTGTGTCATATTCATCTCCTCTTTCTACAAGTAATTCTCTCTCTGGGCTCTTAACTTGTCAATGCAATGGTCTATTTCTTGTTTGTGGTCTATTTCTTGTTTGCCTGTTTCCCCTAGTCTAGCAGACAGCCTGTCATATAATAGCTTCTCAATAAATGTTTGAAAAGAGAGATGAGTAGTATAGGGTCCATGTCTTGCATTTCAGGATTTCCCTCAACACAGCAAATAACAGTGCTATTCATTTATTCCAAGCTAGACATTGAAATAGGATGGTTTAGCAAAGACAGTGCCAGCCCCTGCTCACATAAAGATTATTGTCTTTTGTCATTTATATTATAAGTGTTTAATAAATACATTTAATTCATTTAAGTGCTTAGTAAATAGAAATTAATTCACTTAGATATGGTCACCTGAAGCTAATTGAAAAAAAAACAACAACCCACCATTCCTTTTTTATCACTGAATTTCATTTGATATTGTTTGCGTATTGGGATCTCCAGAACCTCAGCTTAATTTGTTTTAGGTAAAGTCACTAAGCTTTCACCCCTAACCGTGTGTGTACTCCCATGGACATTTGTTCAATACCACTTCTTGATAATGACAGGGAAAATAATTAACATGTGTATAACTGCCATTTATAGGGCGCTTACAGAGTTCTCATTGTAGTTCATAACCACAAGTGTGTACAGTACATGGGGCAGGTGCTTCTGTTCCTTCAATATTACAGAGGAGAAGGCAGAGACAGAGAGCAATTAAATGATGTGCTGCCTTTAAATGTATTTTTTTTTAATGTGTGCTACAGAATACTAGATATCTGTAAGGTACTGCCTGAAATCACTCAAAGACCAAACTTGTGCCAATACTCCTGGTCCTGAATAATGGGTACTTTTTATCGCAGGATATTGTTTCTTTGTAATATCCAATGATAGCCAGTGCCTATAATTACCAACTATTTAGTGAGTACATATAAGTGCCAGGCACTGTGCTAGCCACTTAACAGATATCATCAATCACTCACATCTACCCTATAAGAGAACTATCCACCCTATAAGAAAAAAAAAATTCCTCTTATATTCCAATGAAGATAATTGCACACCAAAGGATTAATTTACCTGTGGTCTCACAATTGCAGTGATGTACTTGCTGACTTAGACCTCATGCTCTCAACTGCAGATGTGCCACAAACATGAGTTCTAATGTTATAATTCTCTTCATAACATTTATTGTTCTTCGTGTTTCTCACACCTCAATGGGTCTGTAGGACATGCCCCATGTCCTATGCCAGAATTCACCAATATCCATGAATGCTTACGGCTGTGTGTCATCAGCTCTCCTGAGGAGTGTATCTTCCAGCCCTTGGTGTGCCTTTTGGCCAGTAGACTTAGGTAACCAAACACACTGTCCTGATGTTGAACTTTGGGATGGTCACTGTCTCACTGAGGTTCCTTCTTTCCCAGAACCTTCAAATAATCCCACCCCACTCTGCAACTCTGAAAAACTAAAATGATAGGTAGTATTGTTAAGCTATAGGAAAGTAGAAAAACAAAATATGTTTTCATACTCTTTCCAAAGGACAAGGGAAATTACATTAAACCTACATTTACATAATGGATGGAGGTAAAATAAGTAGCTCTTAGTAGAGCAGAAACTAGCCTTGAGTGACTTTCTAGCTCTTACTGGACATGATTTAGATATACATTATGCTACACACCCAAAACCTTGCTATGTATTAAAATCATCAATGTCATCCAAGACCCCGCCACTTACTCTAATTATCCAGGACTTGCTGTCTGTTCACACCCTTCATATCTCCCATGGTAATAGTAAGGGCCTCAGCCAAAACCAATGTGGGAATATTGACATTGGCCAGACTAACGTAGTGGAAATAACATACCAATGCTGGCAGGAAATCTTTTTTTTTTTCATAACTCCTTCTCTACTTTTGCTAAGGCAAGCCATATATGTGTCCTTGATTTGCACACACCCTTGACATTTTGCAATATATGTGTATGTGTGGATAATATTTTTAATCCATCAAAAGGATTTCTTTTTTGAAAGTCTAAGTGAACAGCTGCCTTCAGCTGAGACACATTTAACTTTCTGACAGGTACAAGGATTCTGATCTCCAGGGACTAGCACTTTTCTTTTCAGAGCCATCTCCTATCTTTGTGATTCTCTGGGAGAAACTGGCAATATCCATGCATTCGTTATGGATAAAGTAACTCAGAAACATCTACTCATTTGCTTCCTAATCGAACAGAGATGGACTGGTAATGAATGAAATCTGCTTCTCTTCCTTTAGAAGTAAAGAATCTTGGTAAGGGATCTGAGAGGTTTCCTAAACCACCCCTTATAAACTGGAGATAAAGGATTTGATAAGCAATTGTAAAAGAAAATACATTTTCCATTTTTTTTGTTTGCCATATAAAGGATATTTTCCTTTAAAACTGTTAGAAACACTTTGTAAGTAAATAAGTGTGTTCATTGCTAACCCCTAATAGAAAATGAAACAAAAGAAACAAAGAAATCTATGTTATATTGTCTATAGGTTAAATACTGAAACAGTTCAGTCAGACCATAGTTGCTATAGCTTAGCATCATGGGTTCAATCCACATCTTTAGGATGTTATCTAGAGCAACTGTATCACGCAGGACAGTAGTTGAGTTAGTACGTCTTTAGCTAATTAGGGTGCTTTGGCAAATGGAACCCTGCCTAAAATCAAATTTCTTAGAGCTAGGTTTCTTCTGTGATCTTACCATTGTTGATAATAAAGGAACATCACTTGGTTACTTCTATAGGTTTTTTTTGGGGGGGGATAAATTTTTACTTTAGTAAATATGCTATATAATGATATTTGACTACTTTTTATTATTTGTTTATTTAAGAGATAGTGCACAGGTGCACAAGCGGTTGGGGGAGGTTGTAGGGAGGAGCAAGGGGAGAGGCAAAGAATGTCAAGCAGGCTCCCCACTGAGCCTTTCACCCTACACCGCTCCCTTCACACCCTGCTGAGCCTCTCGCCCTACACCGCTCCCTTCGCTCCCTTCACACCATCCACACTTTGGATCATGACCTGAGCCAAAACCAAGAGTGGGTCGCTCAACCACGTGAACCACCCAGGCGGCCCTGATTGCTTTTTTGTAATTCAAAATGCAGTTGAAGAATTGGTAGTCTTGCAATTACCTGAATAAACTGATTCTGATAGTTTTCTTCTTAATACATGAGTAAATATCTCAAAATATTGGTGTACTTTTGAGGCTTAAAATAACGCTCCTGACTTTCTGTCATTAGGGCTCCAGTTCTGAGATTTCTTCCTTAGTCCTCCTGAGGAGTTCTGTAGGTTTCATTTATACCAACTTGCTCCTTCTCACAAGGCCCAAGTGTATTAGATTACCTCAACTGGACACAATAAATTCTTTAAAAATGTTAACATAGCATGTCCCACAAAGAAATCTTGTATTGACTATTCTTACTTAGTAGCAATAATTCAGTTGCAAATTGAATTTTAGCTTATGGGATGCTGTTACATTATTTCTCAGTTAATTAAACATGAGTAAAATATTTTAAAGATTGGTAACTTTTAGGGGCGCCTGGGTGGCTCAGTGGGTTAAAGCCTCTGCCTTCGGCTCAGGTCATGATCCCAGGGTCCTGGGATTGAGCCCCGCATTGGGCTCCCTGCTCCGCGGGGAGCCTGCTTCCTCCTCTCTCTCTGCCTGCCTCTCTGCCTCCTTGTGATTTCTGTCTGTCAAATAAATAAATAAATCGTAAAAAAAAAAAAAAGATTGGTAACTTTTAAATCATTTAGAATATGAACTAAATCAATCCACACACACAAAAGTATTGCCAATATAATTTATTTTAGAAACCCCTCTTTAAAATAAATGTCATGGTAGGTCATACCATAACTAAACATGCATAAATCTGTATTTCCTTCTGTATAGCTATAGATAACATTTCACTGTTTCTAGATAATTTATACTTGCTTTCATTTTTTTCTCCTGATTTTTATTCTATCTATTCTAGTATTTTGGTAACCAAGATAAAGTTTAAATATTAATAATCTTTTCAATAACAATAACATGTTATTTCTCTATTCTTTCTCTGAAGATATACAAAAATAACAGAAAAAATTGAACCTAGAAGCTGAATTAGCCAATTTTATGGAGCATAAGCTTGATAAAAGTGGAATTTTCAAAATGATGAACACCTACATTTTGGCCTTCCTCAATATCCTTATGCTAATTTTCCCATTTTTCCATTTCTCTGTTGACGCATAGTATTAAACTACATAATTTATTGGGATCAGGTACAGCTGGATGGCTCAGTCAGTTAAGTGTCTGCCATGATTGGCTCAGGTCATGATCCCAGGGTCAAGTCATGATCCCAGAGTCCTGGGATGGAGCCTCCATTTGGGCTCCTTGCTCAGCAGGAAGCCTGCTTCTCCTTCTGTTTGCCACTTTCCCTGCTTGTGCATTCTCTCTCTCTCTCTCTCTGACACATAAATCCATAAAATCATAAAAAAAATTTTACTGGGATCATAGTTGTAATAGATTTAATTTAGTTTAATTATTAGTCACAATATGATATTGGATACACAGCCATAGATATAATAACTGCTTTTGGAAATATGAGGATTGCAGACTCAGAATACAGAAGTGTATGAATTATCAACCACACAATAATTTTTAATAATAATCTATGAGGTTATGGAAAGGCAGAAAATTGTTAAATTTACTTTTAATCCTTTATGTATGAGGAAATGAGAGAAAGAGAGAGAGCCTGAGAGAGAGAGACACGGGGTAACATTTGTGGGCCCATAAATGCATATAAATTGTTTAAAATATCTGTATCAGAAAAATGTGATGAACTTTCCCTATAAGTTATTACATCACTAAGATTTCATTATTTTGATGAAATGCACTATGTTAATTCAAACAAAATATAATCATAAGTAACACTTGAGTATATGAACTACACTTGTCAAAGTAAATGAACAAAATATTATTTTGATGTAGGGTCCTTGAACTCCTTTATGGCATTGGTTTTGTTTACATTGTAATTTTCAAAATTAAGTAATCTACATGATTCCCCAGTGTGAATTAACAAGTAGCTCTCAATCAATGTTTCACATTTTCTTCAGCATGCCCATGGAGGAAAAAAAAATGCCTGTTTTCTTTCTTGTGGTATAAAATTATTGCAGTCTATAACTCTTCACACTTCACTATGGAGAACACATTTTCATAATATGTATTATATCACTATACCATAAGTTCTTCTGTATATTATAAGAAAAAGCAAAACTATATTCAGAATAATTTCATAATCATTAACCACATATTAGTATACTCTAATATGTAAATCCTGAAGTCTTCCCATTGAAGTTGTTTCACAGTCTTTAATTGATTACTTACCCGTACCATCATTTGAAAAAAGTGAAGCTATTTCTCTAGCCGCCTGATGTTCCCTTCTTGCTCTCACCAGAAAACAACCAAATCTCATTTTCCAGAAGTCTTCATCCCTCATTTGGCAAGCCTAAAATGTGTTCTTTTCCTTTGAAGCTCCTTTTCTTCATAAGTAAAATTTACCTATGATTTCAGGAAATAAAGACAAGAGAATTAAAAGTAACACCAATCCATTAAAGGCAAATTCCCTACATAGAAAACAAAACAAAAAGTTTCAAAGGAAGCAGTAGTTGAGAGGACAGATGTGTCATGGTTGATTGTCATTACTTATTGAAAAAGCCAGATGTGTACCAATGTAACATTTCATTGGTTACTATGATGTGAGAAAATTATTGGAGGATAAACCAAGAGAGTAATCAGGAAAATATGTAAGAGTGGGAGGGAGGACACCTGTTGCCATAGATTTAGAAAGCCAGGTCTTCAAAGACGGCCCACAGAGAACCCACACAAGCAATAATCTATCGTCCGATTCTCAAAGCCACCAGAGAGAAGCTAGAACTAACAGGAGTGGTGATCCTGAACTAATTGGATTTTAAATCAAGATGAGAAGGCAGCATGCATTATCCAGAAATGGAACAGTCTAATTTAGTAATTACGGGATTCACTGCCCTTGACTCTATCCCAGCTCTCACTGTTTCAGGCATCAGGTCCACCCCCACGTCCCCTGGGATGGCACAGTGTACTCATTTTTTGCTGTTAGGAAACTTCCATCAATGCTTTGTTTCAATTTCTCATTCTCTCTTATCTCCTTTGTATGAATCCCTTTGCTGAGTAGAGTTTCCAATCAATAGAGTAAAATGGTATCCGTAAATACAATTTGGAAATTATTACACATATTCTCATTTCTGGTAAATTCTACTCTGGGCCCAAGAATTTTAACCCTTTTATTCTTCTTCTCAATCTAAACAACAGAAAAAAAAAACAAAAGGAAAAATAATTCATCATTCATCACCTCATATGTGAAGAAATAGACTAGAGGTAGGCCGAACTTCCAACAGAATGGAAAACTTGAACTATTACTGATTCTAATTATGGCATGGAAGGGGAATCGTTTGTTGCATTTTGAATCAACAGGGCGTAGGAGATACTGTTGTCTTCCATGTCCAAACCTGGTGGTGCTGGACAAATGTAATATCAAGGATGCTGATTGCCCAAAAAAAAAAAAAAAAAAATTAAGATTAGAGAACCAAAAAAATTAGTATGCTGGCTATATGTTTGGATTTGGATTCTATATATTCTAAAGGGATGCTGTGTTGGAAGGAGGCATCGTGGTTGTTAGAGGGTATATGTAGGTTTTGGAGGTAAAAGAGTTCATATCTACTTACTAACTCCGTGAACTTAGGCAAGGTATGAAACTTCACTCAGCCTCAATTTTCACTCCTGTAGAATGAGACTAATAATAGGATCTACATCGTAAGACTTCAATCAGATAGAAAATGTAAAGCTCTTAGGATGGTGTCTGGCTCATGGCTGGTCCCATGGTTTTAATTCTGAATATTCATCCAAATCTTCAAAGTTGTACAGCTTTACTAGACTCAAATAATAATCTTTTTTCCCTTTGGCTGCAACCATAGGGAGAGAAGGAGTTTAAAGAATAGTGTGCATTTTTAAGCCAATATATCACTCCTGGAGGGCAAGTCAGGTTTCCAGTGGAGAATTTCTAGGTTGCCAGGATGAACTGGAGATTCCATGTTGTCATTTTACGGAAGTTCATTGTTTTGGATAGTAAAGATTAAAAATAGCTACATATCTGAAGCCTTTGAGTATCTAAACCAGGATAATTTCTATTGTAGTAGACGCTTATATTCCCTGTCTTCTCTCCGTAGAGGCAAATGCACTGGGGGAAAAAAAAAAAAAAAGAAAAGAAAAGAAAAGTACAAAGAAAATGTTGCCTGGTGTGCATGACCTTAATGCTATAGAAATAAAGGATTTCATTTTTAATGATTTAGCCCAAGAAGGTCTGAGGCATGTGATAGGTCTTCAGGAAAAGTGGCCTGCGATAAAAGAAGGTCTGCTGTAAGAAATGATACCCCACCACTGAGAATAGCAGCTTGTTCTTTTGAACCAGGACATCAGCTTCTCTTCTCTTCACACCAAATTTCATTATTCAGCGTTTTGGTAGTTGAACAGCATCTTCCCTTTTGTATTTTTCTGCTCTTTTTTTTTTTTTTTTTTAAGATTTTATTTATTTACCTGACAGAGAGAAATCACAAGTAGGCAGAGAGGCAGGCAGAGAGAGAGGAGGAAGCAGGCTCCCTGCTGAGCAGAAAGCCCGATGTGGGGCTCGAACCCAGGACCTGGGATCATGACCTGAGCCGAAGGCAGCGGCTTAACCCACTGAGCCACCCAGGCGCCCCTTTTCTGCTCTTTTTTAGGGATATGGTAACACACTCAGCGTGAGTGTGTCAGGAATTGCTGCCTTGAGAGATAACCTCTTGAGGGTGACTTTCATACCTCTTCATTTGTTGTTAGATTTATAAATTAACTCCCAAGGGAGCTTTCTTCTTTTCAGTGTTGGTGGGCTCCTCTGTGTTTGGTCCCATGTACAGAGAGCCGGTATAGCTCTATGGTTAAAATTGTGGCCACCGGAACCTTACTGTAAATTTACAACCTGATTCTGCCACTCACTAGCTCTGTCACCACGTTCAAGTTACTTATCATCTCTGTTTATCTTATTTATAATTAACATCTCAGTTTCTACAATTATAAAATGGAGTTATAGTGTTCACCTCATAGTGTCATAATAGTAAAAAATCAGTCAGGTATACATAAAAAGTGCATAGAACAGTGTTTAGTGAACAGAAATTACATAAAGAATGATTCATTATTCATTGTTCATTATTATTATTACATCATTCATTCATTATATCATTATCATCATCATCATTTCCAGAATGCTTGTGAGAAGCGTATCTCTCCATCTGTATGTTAAAACCAACCCTTCACTGCCTTGGATGCTTTCTCAGAACTCATTAATTCAAGGAAGTAAGGAACAACACCTTCCTTTTAAGGAAAGATCTTTACTACATCACAACACCTCGTCCTTTCTTATCACCTTTCATTCATCCAGTCACTTAATTAATATCCATTAGGCAGCCTATAATAAGAGACAATTCTAGGTACTAGGATACAACAGCAACCACAATCTATAACCTAGATTTCAGCAGTTTGATGAAAATTTCTTGGATAATTATTGTTATAATTAGTATGAGAAAATGCCTGATCTTCCAATTAAGCCAAACCATTTGCTTAATATCACGTATAATAAAAGTATTGTTATTTTTCTAGACTTAAGTTCATACTACTTCCTTGATCATGTATTTTAACTTTTGCATGACTTCAAAATAAATATTTACAAGACCTAGGATAGTTTTGCTATGTCTTAATGATTGAAGAATAAATAAGTTGGTTGTCTTAGAAAAAGCCTTTTTGCTTACATATCCTGATAATTACTTAGGTCAGTACATACTTTTCCTATCGGCTCCAAGAGTTACTGTTCAGGAAATGGAAGTATAGTATTGGAGTTTATCGTGTTTATAGCTTTCAGTTCTCCCAGAAAAAACCAAGAAATCCATTTTTTTGACCTTCAAGACATGATGCTCTACCATGCTGAAAAACAGTATTTCTAAAACAAGAGCTAAATTTAGATTTAGGAAACATGTGCTTCCAGTCATAAGGGAGTAGCAGGGTTTTGACTTAACCGCCTGCCATAAACAACCAGAAAACTGGGCAAAATGTAGGAAACAACTGTTTTCATACTTTGAACTAGACAGCACAGTACTGTGACCACTGAGAGAACAGAAACAAAAGGAATGAGACCTACAGTTTCTTGGTCTCTCTGCCTCGACATTTCTAGGAAAACCTGGAGGTCTCCCTGAGTGAAGAGGCAGCTAGAATTTGCAGGGCATTTGCAGGAAGGAGTTCTGCAGCAAAATCAATCTCCAAAATCAAGTTCCAAAAATATACAAAGGAGTCTTTCCAAATCTTAAGCTTGATACCAACCATTGATGCATACAGTGAAACTCCAAAAGACAAGGCAAGAACAACAACTTCTTAAGAAAGAACAATTTTGGGCAGCTTGGTAATGAATAATTTCCAGAGTTTACACTAGTCCGAAACTGTTGAAATCTCCTACCAGTCAGAGTAGAGAGTCTCCATGGATACTCAGAACATTCAAGAGAGGTCACCTAAGGGTCAAACCTTAGAGGTAAGGCTAAATTAACCCTAAGAAAAAGCTATCTTGAAAGAACTTGAAAACAAGATTCAAAAGGATAAATTTTTTTTTTTCTACAAACCATCTTACTGTCTGTAAGAATGAAGTCCAATGCTCTCGACTAGAATACAACTAAATCTGGCATCCAACCTCAAAGCCACCAACATCCATTAGATGTAGTTTAACTGTGAAATTATTTCAGGAGGTAAAAATGGGGTCATTAGTTCTTTTCAATATCTGTATTCTTCCCAATTACATGTGAAAAATATGCTTCCAACTACATCTTAAAGTGAGGTCACACTGGGTTCTCTTTCCTCATGCCGCACCAACTGGTGATGCTCTGGACTGTGACTTCTTTGCCCATTGTGGACTGCAGTAAGAACATGGATCAGAGGCTGAAGCCAGTCCCCAGTGAACATGTCATGTGAGGGAAAAGTAAATTTTTTCTCTGAAATCCTTGATATTTTCCATGGTTGTTAAGCTCAGTATAACTTAGCCCATCTTTAGTGATAGAATGGAATGAACATTAATAGAAAAGAACAATCCCTACTTCCAAACGATAAGAAACATGAGCATTTATGATTTATTTTAGCTTTTCCTAGACCTGTTGCAGTATGTTCAGGAGATTTTGAGTTAAATGAAGCTTACAGTTCGATGGGTTCCTTTTATTCAATACCTACTCGGAACATTTAACCTGCACTGGACTCTCCAATTAGAGTCTGTGTGATAAATGATGTGTTCATACTTAGTTGACCATTAGTTGCCTTTTTCCCAAAAGCATCTCCAGCACTACTGCTCTGAGGAACACCTTTTTGGAAATGTTGAAGTAGTCCAATGCCATACCTTCCCAATGAGGTTAAACTGCCAAACTGAGGTTAATCGGTAATGTAGGAACCACACAGCTAGAACCAAGTCTCTTCATTCTCAGTTTTCTGCTTTCTGCTATACACACATTATAATAAAGGACAAAGCTTATATTTTTTCTTCATGGGGTAACTGTGTTCACTGTGTTCACAGAGAATTGGCAATTGTAAAAATTGTAAATAGCTAGATATCACAAGATCTTAGATTTGTGGCCTTTCTTAGGTAAAACGCAGGACAGTGGGGAATGATTTTATTTCACAATATGTACTTCATGAGAGTAAATCTACATTGAAAGGGGCCAAGAGTCAACCTAAATGAAATTCGTGTAAGTTGCATTGACATTTGAGCTCATATCACACCACTGAAAAGCTGAAGGTGTCCTTTGAATGCCATACATAAATACGTCCTGAGCTGCTTCACATGCATCGTAAAAGCCATCTTTTCAGCAAGCCCTTCCTTGAACTTTCTAGAGAAAATTTCTCCTCTCCACCCCAAGTGCCAGGTTTGGAACTCTATCTCTTCTCCCTGTTTTATGTTCCTCTAAAAACTTAACGATGTTTTGACACACTGTTTTCTACATGTGTCTGCTTAGTATCTCTCTCCTCCCTTAGCAGAACCTAAACGCTGTGAGGTCAGGGATAAGTGTAAGTGTTCTCTAAAGTATTCCCAGCACAAGTGTGATTGGCATAGTATAGTCACTCAGCAAATGTTCTTGAAATTATGAATAAATTTTTTACTTATCTCACATAGCTCAGATGAATTTGGAATGACCTTTGACGTTCAAAGGGTGCAGCTTTATGATGCTGTTCGTGAAGCATTGCATAAGGTGGTAAGTAATTTCACTTTACTAAATCTAACCAAATACCAGGTATCCAGAGGATTATGAAATGAAAATAAGAAGGATTAGTAAATAAGGTTTCTTAGAGCATGATCTCAGAAGACATTTGAAATAGGTAAAATCAATCTTGAAGCTCTCTTTTAAGTAAAATATTCCCCCATACTCTCCCCTAATCCTAGTCACCCAAATCCCATTATTTCTGAAAACCACGCCATCTACCATCTTTGGAAATACTCCATTTTCTAGCACATTATACAATACTCTAACTGGCTCTACAGTCTGTCAACTAGTTCTGGTCCTGGCCCTTTTTATTACTCTTTTCTCATGAATAGATGGGAAAGTCTCCTCACCCTGATCCCATAGTCTGTGCAGGTTTGTTCGGTATCATGACTTGACTCTTCCTTAGTAAACTAGTGAGCACATACTTATGAGCATGGAGAGATATCATTATCCTTAAAACTACTTCAGTGGGGAAGAACATCTATCAAGGGAAGAGTTAAACTCTGCTCAATTCAATATTTAGGAAAAGCTGGAATCAAGGAAGGTGATTTCACTAGGAGATGGGGAAAAGCACCCCTCTCTACGATTATCTTTTACCCCTAAATCTAGTTTCTAATCAAATAGAAATTTGATTATTCAAAAGCGGCTGGACAAGAAGAGGTCCCTATTTTAAGTCATTCAGAAAGTCACTCTGTTTATCCTCCCTGGTTCTAATACATGTTCTGGAACATTTATCTGAGTCCAGGGAAGGGTATGTATACTGAATATAAACCTTAGAAATTCTGAGCGAAAGGAAGACCAAGGCAAGGTGAAGACCCCTCTGAATGTGTAGTTCTCCAGTTCCATTCCATTCCTATTCCACCACCATGTGGGCTCATTGTTGAAAATGTGGTTGCAGGGCTGTGTCAAAAAGCCATGATTTCCTTTCTCTATGTCTTTTTAAGAACTTCTCTTCCCTAGAGAACCTCTTTTCTTGAATCAGAGACTTTCTTTATTGGATGTAAATTTCTATTTCCACTATCAAAGCTGATGAGTTTTAATTAATTCATTTTGCTGACTACACTCTTTAGAGAAGTTCGTTTCCTTTCTGAATGCAAGCAGCCACCAAAAAGATGACACATTTTGTCTTCTTTCTATGCCCAAATGTAAATAATTTTGATAACCTCTTGCTATGTGGGAGGTGGCTGTCTAGGATGAGCATTAAATTACAGCTCCTGTATTGTGTTCTCTTTGGTTAATGTTCATCCTAATTCGATAGACTAAATTGTATGTGATGCGGAAAATTCCTATTTGCACTTACAAAATATAGTTTAGCAAATTGCTCTGTGACACCATTCATTTTATTGCATGAACATTGTTGTAGAAAATGAATACAGTTCTTTTTATTAGTTATACCATATGCTTCCACAAAAAGAGATCAAAACTTTCTATAAATATCCATCTTATAAAAAAATATGTACAACTAAGTGAAATAGTGTTATTTTACCTACTTCACTACGAAAAACTTGATAAAGATTGATATCCTTCTTGGACCCAGCTACAACTCTTTCAAATGGTAGTTTTTTGAGCCAGAGTGGCTCTGAGACATGGAGAGTTTCTTTTAGGTCATTTCCCCCCCCCCCTTTTACCTCAATGTCTGCTCAGTCCTTGGTTAGCCCAGGCCTCCTCTTTAACCCGCCCCCCCTACCTTCGAGAACATCACAGTTGTTAGTATGGTGCACAGTGATATGTACACTCGGACAAAGCTGCTGATCCTGGGAACCATGATTCATATTTTATTGCCACCTTACTGGGTTGTTTTTATAGCTGGTTTTATTGTCCCCATCTATTTATTCAGAAGGTGTCATTCTGAAAACATAAACCTAAAAATAAGAAAGCAGTTGAGGAGAAAAATAAAATGTGTATTTTTTTAGAATGAGTTTAACAAACTCTGTATTTCAGAATGTTTCAGAATGTTTCCACTCTCTCAAATGTGTTTCTGAGAATGCCCTCACATCCCCACCCCAAGAAATAAAGATACTGTAAACAGAATCAGGGACCATCAGAGCTAGAAGAAATCTTAGAATTGACCTCTGAAACATTTTCACTGTACCGATGAGCAAACTGAACTCTAGAGCAGGTGAGAAAGTGACTTGCTCAAATTCATAGTGCCGGTTCACTTGTAAAGAAAAACCTGCCTTTCCTCAGTTCACGCCTCAGACCTACACTACTTTGCACACTGTGACTCTCAGAACAGGTGCTCAGTAAGTCCCCAGTGATTGATAGTGAATCCATTGACTGCACTGCCCTGAACAGGGTGCCGTGGGGACAGAGAAGGGCAGTTCTGAGGAAGGAAAAGATATTTTTATCTGAAGGGCAGTTGCTGATCTCATGATTGTTGGGCTTGACTCCTGAAAAGCTGGAAAAAGCCAAAGGAGCTTGTGAAACATAGGAGCTATTTTGTACTGTTTTCTTAGCCACTGTTGTAAATATCTCCCAGGACAAGAATCGGGGTTAATAATAATGGCTCGATCAACCTATCATGAACTATTTATAAAATATATAATATGTCGGGGGCACCTGGGTGGCTCAGTGGTTAAAGCCTCTGCCTTCAGCTCAGGTCATGATCTCAGGGTCCTGGGATCGAGCCCCACATCGGGCTCTCTGCTCACAGCAGGGAGCCTGCCTCCTCCTCCTCTCTCTCTCTGCCTGCCTCTCTGCCTACTCATGATCTGTCTGTCAAATAAAAAAAAAATCTTTAAATATATAATATGTCGGTAGCACTATATTGCAGAAAAGTGAGGTGTGCCAGGGAAGACAGTGAGCGAAATGAATATTTTGGTTTTAGTATTTCCACCATGTACACAGACTTCTCATCTGCAGAGTGAGATAATAACCTCACAGTTCTTTAAAAGAGTCAAAGATAAAATTGAGATTGTGTAAATTAAGTAATTATCAAACTGTAGTAGCTATATGATCAGTTTTTATTATTTTAAAACATTTTTAAGCTAAAAGAACTGTATATTTATAAAAGTGTAAAATACAAAAGTGTCTAAGGAAAAAGGGATATGCATTTGAGGGGAGGAAGAAAGGAATGGAGGGAGGGAGGAAGGAAGGAAGGAGAAAGAAAGAGGGAAAGAGAGAGAAAAAGAAAGGGGGAAGGTAGGGAGGAAGGGAGGGAAGGAGGGAGAGAAGAAGGAAGGAAGGAAGAAGGAAGGAAGGAAGGGAGGAAGGAAAAGAGAAAGAAAGGAAGGGAGAAAGATTCTCACAGGATAATCTCAAGGCTACAGAAATGGCCCACAGAACACAGCACCCCATATTTTCAGTCAGTTTCCAACCATAATTGCTATGTTATTTTAAAAACGATTCACTACAAAGTTATGTGTATTATGTACCAGATATTTTCACTCTTTGTTTGTTTTGTATTTGGGGGTTTTTAAAGAACTTTATTTGCTTATTCCACTTCAGTTAATCTGGTCTCTAGTACATAAGGCAACCCCTTACCTCACTCCTCACGAACACACGGCAATGAAAAAACACCATGTCTGTTTTTATCACCTCTATTCTACATACACAAACACATTCACACATACTTCGCTTCGCTTATGTCGTCCTTCCTTTTTGTCACTTTGTCTCTTTGGGTCTACTGTAGCTCTGCTCTGTTTACAGATTTGATCTCTTCGGGCCCTCCTCTGATATTTCTGGATCTCACAGCTCCTACCGCCATGCTCTTTCCTTTCAGAATAGTTCACTGAACTGTAGCCGTGTGGGAATCGATTGGGAGTGCATCTGTAGCTTGGCACTCAGCGGGGAAGTCCTGCCAACCAAGTCATCAATATGTGCTCCCACACAGCTGGCTCTCTTATGTCCACTCGAAGATTCTCTATCAGAAACATCAGTCAGAAGGCGCACTCTGGAGTTGGGACTCTGCCTTCCTGTATTTGGTCCTTTTCCCCTGATGGTACTGGAGCAAGCCCCACAGAAAATAAAGCTGAGATATAAGCAAGAAGACTAGAAAAAAATTAAACCATGCTGTCTCATCACCAGTTGATGTGCCTATAAAAATTGGGGGCAATGACTCTGACAATGACTTCACCGACGGTAAGCCTCCCAGAAACTCTGGTCATGGGATCACAATGGCTGCAGCTGCGTGAGGCTGGGTGGTTTCAATTTTCAGGCAACTCTTTGAGCACAGTATTTTTTATTTCAATTTATACCTCCCGAGTTTCAGTATGAATAAACTAAGTCTCAAAGCAAATCTCGGCACACTGAGAGTTAGTAACAGTTCCATCCGAAACCAGAAATCACCAGCAATGTGTGCAGAAGGTGACCCAAGTTCAAGGAGAAACATTCAGACCTCTATGAGCCATTTAATTAAAAAAGAGCTGCATATTGAATAGCTTTTTTTTTTTTAATAGAAAAAGTGCTAAATTTTGTCTGATTTGGGGATTCCCCGCCATGGTTTTGCACAGATGTGACGAGGACTCTGGATTTTACTAAGGGAGTATGATTACTCTTCACCAGTTTTGGTCACACCCCACTTGGAATCGAACTTCAGGGAATAAAAACTCATCATGTCAGAAATCTTGGGGGAAAAGTCAGTATATATGTTAATAAGAAAAAGGAGTCTAATAGCTTTGGCAGCAAATAAATTCTTTGCTGAAATCGTGCACAAATGTTGAAAAAGACTCAGATAGCCTGGGTTTGCACTTCTTCATGTGAAATGGCAGGAATTACACACAGAAATTAAGCCCTAAGTGGTCCTCACAATTTGAGTAGCTACTTACTTGAACTCATAGAGAAATGAGAAGATGAAAGATCAGATTGTGAGCTTATCATTGGGAGTCTACCAATAGCATTATAAAAATTAAATTTGAAGGGAAAAAAGAGAAATTTTTACCCCTTTCGTGTATTTCCCTGGGCTTTGTGTTGTGGTGGTTGTTTTATTGACTTTGCTATTACTGGTTTTCTAAAGTCCATATCTGAAGCCCAGACATGAAACCCAAGAGTCTTTCAAAAGTCTGTGTTTATCCAAAGGCTTTAAAAGAGCGGATTTTATGAATCTGATTTTGTTCTAACTCTGAATATTTTGAGTTCCTCTAGGTCTAGCAGCTATGAAATAATTAGTTTAACAGATAACTGCTATGACCAATTAGTCTAACTATACGCAATAGGGGCCATTATGAAAATAGGAAATGATATTTATCTCATTTAAAATTTGAATTTTTTAAAATTTCTTTTATTTTTTCCAGAGAGAGAGAGAGAGAGAGAGCACAATACAGGAAGGGGCAGAGGAAAAGGGAAAGAGAATTTCGAGCGTACTGCTTGCTCAGCACAGTGCCACTCTCAGGGCTCGATCTCACGATCCTGAGATTATGACCTCAGCTGAAATCAAGAGTCCGACGCTTAACCATGTGAGCCACTGAGGTGTCCCCAAAATTTGAAATATTTTTATAACACAAATGATTGAACCCTACATAAGTCTTGTCAAAGCTCATTTGTTCTTGAAAGTTGAGCTACATGGTTTGGTTTTAAAGGATAGCAACAAGGCATTAAATAAAGAATATAGAATCACTAAGTTAACAATGATTGCCAATGTTTAAGCATTCTAGAAAGTCGTGACTAAGGGGAGAACGTAAGTATTTTAGTGGCTATTTAGAGTCAATCTTACAAAGCCCTCTAACAACGGAGAGAATTCTCTAAAACTAAACATTTTGTCTTTGGACATAAACACATTTTGAAAATTTTAAGCATCTTATACAGAGGACAAACACATTGATTTGGATCTGTGAGAGGATTATGGTTGCGGGATGGCTTAAACAGCACACTGAAAGATGAAGTAATTCATAAGGAAACACTTTAGAATATAAATACTATATCCAGTTTTAAAACATGCATAATGCACTGTCCTTGTGATTCCACGATAATCATATTCACTTGCAGCCCTGATTCTCTCCTCACCTCGCATTCTCCTAATCACAGCACCATAGAACGCGAGGAACGGAGCCTAACCCCTTCACGTTACAGACGAGAAAATAGAGCTAAAATAAAATTTAAAATACAATAGGGCAATCCGGTGGGAAAATTCTCTAAGCGGTTAAGAATAATATGCTTAGCATGGAGACCTTGATTTCTGTCATTCTCCTTTGTGATAAAAGTAACTCCGCTGTGCCAGAGATAAATCGGAAAGTACACCCCGAAAGCACAAAGACAAGGAAATAAATAAGGAATTGTAAATCGAAAGGTGATGCAAAGAATAGGTAAGTTCCCTTTTGGCTCACGTTCCTCCAGATCGCCAGAAAACTAAAGAGCAGCAGGTTTCGTGTTAGTAACCTGAAACTGCAGTCCTGGCTCTGTCCTGTGTTTGTTGATTGACTAACCGTGCGCTCTCTTGGTCTCTGTTTCCTTATCTCTCAAATGGTGTATTAATACCTTCCCCACCTGGGTTCCAAGGCCATTGTGAAGAAGAAATGAGACAAAGGATTTGAAAGGCTTTCTCCGTTCCAAGGCATGACAAAATGATTGTGCCCTGAGCGGTGGTACCACTTGTAAGTCTGCATTGCTTTGGGTCAGACTTGCTGCCAAATGACACCAAATTGAGTTTCTGGAGGGCAGCCAGTTGATAAACACTGAAAGGAAGGGATGCTTTCAGTGAGTCACACCTGTAGCCATCTTTCACTGTTCAGCTGACAACTGGGCCTTGCTTCGTATTACTTGGCAACCCTCTCCAGAGGCTGCCAGGGCTTCTGCAAATCCTTAGCCAAAACACCAATCTGCTTTGCTTTCGCATTTGTCTGTTATTTGCTAATTGCATCTTAGCCTTGCAACTTTGTGCTACCCTGGTCTGCACTTTGCAAACAAAACAACATAAAAGAGTAAAGGCAACAGGTTCTGTTGAGCTTGTGGAGAGCTGCTGTGGAGAAGTAGCTTGCACAAAGCAAGTAACCAGCGCGGGTCAGAATGACAGGGAGAAGAGGTAGCGCGGGTCAGAATGACAGGGAGAAGAGGCTAATATAACTGGATTCCTGGCTTACTAAGGAGTTAAAAATGAAACAGCGGCCAGCTTAAAATCAATATGAAATTCTATAGGCAGCCTTTACAAAGAAATCAAGGCAAGCATAATATGATCTCGGCTCTCACTCTCGGGAAGAAACGATCACTCCATCGTGCAGTTCTAGCTAAATGCAAAAGCCAAGTCCTCCTAAAAGCCCCCCTGAAATGGAATTACTGCAATCAGGCACTGTGGTCAGGAGGGCATGGATGAGATTGATGAGGTTATCAAGAGACAAATAAGGAGCGAGCCTATACAAATTGCTGAGCAGAAAAGGAAAACAGGTTCACGTAGCATATCATTAACAGTTTTCTTTCCAGGGATAGAATCAGGTTTCTACTTAACCTATCAGTGGGCTTCCAAATACGCAAACTCAATTAAACAAGACATGGAAAGAGCATCACCATCCCACTCAGGATGTCTCCCATCAGCCAGATTTGGTTTTCTAAGTGATGGTCTCAAGCGGCCCCTCTTAACAGACTTGGGTGAGCGACAATGGACTCTCACGACTCTACTGGGCAGTCCTGAGTGTAAAAAGCAAGGAAAGAAAGTAAAGGTTTCACCTAGCTGCATGCATATGTGTTTTTAAAAATGCCTCAAGGTAAATCAGAGACGTGGAGTAGTTAAAGAATTGATATTTTTATTATCTTTTATCAGGGGTTCCTTGTTGTAGACCCTTTTGAATGGTTGAAACTACTACTTAGGACAAAGGCTTTCTGATGTAGACATAATACCAGGAAAAATCCCAGAGAGTACTCTAGTTTGGAGTCCTCATTTTAAAACTAGGAAAACTAAGGCCCACTGAAACTCTGTGCCTGATTTCAAAAGGTTTACACTGGAGTCCAGCCAGGAACCCATCACCCCCCGTTACCTTGACTCTCAGCTCAAAGCCTTCTTGCTCTCTTGCCTCTTGTTCAGAGTGAACATATTTCTAGGTTCACCAAGGCAACAATGATGACTCCAAAGGCTTCCAGTAATTAACACATCTCTAGACAGTATTTACAGAAATAATCGGCTTGAACCATATTTCCACAGCAAACCCTATGAAACAATAGCAATTTTTTTAAGGGAGGGAGAGGTAGAAATCTTTCCATATTACAGTTCAACTCCAGGTAAGAACAATTTTAAATTTGTTTTTGAAATGCCCCAAGTTTTCTTTTATTCCTTGCAAATGTATGCTCTTGTCAAATTTCCAAGTGCTTTAAAATATTTCCTTGAGCATGATCTTAGGAACCCAAGGCTGGACTGCCTGTTTATGTCCATCTTCGTTTATGTTTATCAATGTAGGCATCAAGAAGGCCTAAAGAAGTCACTTTTGCTGGCACCCAAATTAAGAATATGGCTTATTTCTTTACCAACAGCTACCCAGTAGGAAAGGTATCACAGCGGGAATGTTGAGAATCAAGGACCTTGATCTATTGCCTTGATAAGCAAGGCAGTACCAATATTCATGGAACCCTTCTATTTCCGGGAAAAAAAGTAGACAAAAGGTAGCCAATCCAATTTATTGTCTCTATCCTTATAGCAGAAGAGCAAAACAACAACTTGCTCTTTCTTCCAAGTCCCTTATACAGTAGCCAAGGCCTTCTTGGAAAGCAGGGTGAGGAGATCTGTGGCCAAGAGGAAGAGCATACCTAGGCTGGTACCACATAAGCTCAGAGGAACTCACAGTGAAAATGAAAGCCTGGGGAAGACCATCAGGGGCCTCCTGATTAAGCTATTCCTCATGTCAGATATTGGGGATTCGTTTATAGAGGGTTTCCCACAGTTTCTCCTACTTTCTTTCGTCTTCTCTGCTTTGAAACCTCATTTTCACCCAGATCACGATTTTTTGGTATGATACCTCTACGATTTTGGAAGTGACATATAATACGTTAGTGGAGTAAAGCCGAAAATCAAATTAGCTTAAACTGAAAAGCATACAATATTCATTTTTACACATTTTCTAGAACTGAAGAACACATTTAATTTAAGGCTTTATTCTAAAGGCTGTTTATATCATAGTTAATATTTGTGATATATGACTTGGGAGAGATCAGAGTGTTTTTTTTTTTTAATTGCAGCTTCATTTTTTCCTGTAAAGATGATTTTGATAAGTGATCTTCTTTGAAAGTTGGGAACGTAGGGGAAGATTAATCTAGCCCAGTAGAGAAACTAAAGTGGCAAAAATTGATTAAGGCATTAAAATATCTACAGTATGCCTAGAAAATATGAGCTGTCTCTAAATGGTCCCAGTAAATCACAAACCAAACTCGAAGGAAGCAGTTAAGAAGAGCTTCCCAAGTAATAGAAAAGTTTTCAGGGTAAAGTATTTTGAAAGTGTCATTTTATTTTTATACACTATGCGATTACAGAGAAATATTTATACAGCTTTAGCCTAGTCTTTTCTCCCAAGCTTTTCAGGGAAGAGAAAATATCCCTAATGCACAGGTAATATTTAGAATCTAGATAATCATCTAGATATTTTGTATACCTACATATAAACACACAAATATATGTTATATTACCTGTGGCCAATTATGGCATGTGATGGAATTAAGGAAGCCTTCAAAATCCACTGCCACAGATAATGACTCATAAGCCCCCCATCCCAACTGAAGCTCCCCAAACTTTGTGTTCCTCTTTTAGGATCTAGGGGTGCCTGGGTGGCTCAGTCAGTTGAGTGTCTGCCTTGGGTTAGGGTCATGATCCTGGAGTCCTGGGATAGAGTCCCACATTAGGCTCTCTGCTCTGTGGAGAGCCTGATTATCCCTCTCCCTTGGCCCTTCCTCACCCTGCCCCCCACATCCCCCCCCACTTGTGTGCTCTCTATCTCTCTCAAATAAATAAATAAAAATTTTTAAAAAATAAATATATTCTAAATTACCCTTGAAAGATAACATCACTTGAGAAAGAATCACAATTAAAAGACTTTGTGAAGATAGGCAAAACCATTAACATTTCTTTTGATATTTGCATATTGACCACATTAGTTTGCTTTGATCTAAGAAACTATTCCAATTTGGTTTTGGAGGTGGGAAAGATTTGAAACTTTTTTTTTTTTTTCCATGAGGTGAACAGGTCATATATGACCTCACAGGGAGAAAGCAGAAAAGTGGTGAGCATTTGGGATATTTCAAAGTAGGTCAGAGCAGCCTAAAAATAGAATTGAAATGGAGTTTTCTCACTCCAACTGGGCTCACAGTGGCTCTCTCAAATCTCTTGATTTAATTCTTCCTTGGTTTCATGTGAATCTTCTCACATTTTCCTCAGGAAAACCATTCTAAATATTTTAGTTCTCTTCAATCTCCACATACCTCTCCTCTCTTTCATTCTGAACAGATTAGCCCATTACTTTCCTTTGAAGAGCACAACCATTGCAGTGAATTCCTCCTTTGTACCCAGGTCTCAGCCCCAAGTAGAGCAACACGTCTTTCTTTATTAGGAGCTGACCCCCCCCCCCCCCCCCCCCCCGCCCGCTGCTGCCGGTGCCTTACAGAGAAATGCTTCCTGTTATCTCCTCGCTCTCCTTCATGGTGAGCTTCTTCCTCTTTGTCCACTGCCCTCAGTACCATACCTTGGAGAAAAGTTTTCCTATTACTCAATCCTAAAGTTCTTCTCTTTCCCACTATTTTCCTTTTATCTCTTCTTTCCCGGCTAGACTTTTATAAAAGCTATATTTACTGCCTCCACTTTCTATCTGTGTTTTTCCATTCTGGCTTTGAAATCTTCTCTCCCCATTTATTAGCCCAAGAACACTAAATGATACCTTTGATCCATGATCCGAGTGATTGAACATTGAATAATTTACCTTTTATCTGTATGAACTTCTTCCTAAAGTGAATATGCTAAAATTCCCCCATTGATATTCCTGAGTTTAAACATTGAACTGGCACAGTGAGCTCAGAGGTTTCATCAGGATGAGAGAGAATGAAGTTTTTCTCTAATACTGTAAGTAACCTTCTATTATAGTTCAAAGAATTTAAAGCATCTGCTCCAACTGTCTTCTGACAGAAGCTTCCGCACTAACCACATCTCAACAGATCTGGACAGGTCCAAACATGCCCTTAATGCTCTGTTTCTAAGGTTGACATTGAAGACTGGTCATCCCCTCTCTTGACATCAGCTGCCAAGAAACCAGAAATACTGTAGTCAAGTGGGCAGACTGTACGTTCAGTCAGGCTCAGCAGAAAATGCATTAAACTTTTTAAAGTAATCTTTTTTTTAATGGATCATAGAAAACCTCAGTAGGAAGTCCTGGGAATCAAAATTATTCATCACAACAGGGAAGACTTGGAGCCATAGTTCCCTAAAATATAATTCAGTAAGAGGATGTATAGAGGCACAAATTTTTCTGGAGACTGAAGTGAAGTATTTTCCTGGGTCCATAGCTACATAGCAATCTCTGTAGGCTTTACAGATGAAAGAATTATCCCTGGCTGGAATCAGAGATTCACATGTGCGCTCTCTCTCTCTCTCTCTGTGTACATATATACATATGTTTAAAGACTGTCAAGAAAAAATCTTCTGCCTTCTGACCTATTCAAATTCTCTTCTGAGTAGTGTTCTTGCAATCCATTTACTTTACCTCTTGAGAAATAATTTGTTAAAACAGAAATAGTCTATAAACTGACCAGTTAACAAAGAGGAAATTCTTTATATCTCAAACTACATGCGTGAAGGTTCACTAGATTCAGCATCAAAGCTGTTTACCGACTTTCTTCCCACTGACAGGCTCATCTGGCTCTCAGTCTGATCTCCCACAGGAGCAGCAGGCAGACTTGAGGCACAGTTTACTGCTCATTCAAATGCCTTTTTATGTTAGTGGAAAAATGCTTAAAAGAATTCAGGATATTTATTTCTTCATTGTTTCTCTTCCTAAATTGTGGATGAGCCAAAATATGGATCAAATTTCCATTCTATTAATTCTCCTGAAAAATTTTCATCATAATACCAACATTATAATTAAAGTAGCTAGAAATTAATTGTCACTTCTAGGTCAAAATCTCTCAAATCATCTAATCAGAATGTTCTTTGGTGTCCCTATTCTTGAACCTTTCTGTAAACAGCTTAATAACATATTTTTGAGTGGGTAGGTACAAATATTCCTATCACAACAAACATAAAGATAAATATTCTCCTGTGTATTTCTAATAACACGGAGGGACAGAGCTCATGGTCTAACTCCCATAGTTCAGAGTTATCCTTAAGAAGTTAGTTCACGTGTTGGTTATTTGTGGTTAAAAGAAACTTGATATCAATGATGCCAAAATCATACTAACTATATCTTCTTCTTTATCTTTTATCATCACCATCATCATTATCCTCTTACTTTTGTTTGTTTTTCACAACATTTTGTAAAGAATACACTGTTATTTGGGCTATATCTACACTTTTGGTTCCATTTATTTTACCAAACTGATCTGCTACCAATTCAGTTAAAATAGGCAAAGCATATGTGTTTTGAGAAGAGCATACATCATATTTTAGATATTACAAATTTTCAAATCTGTTGACTGATAAATTACTTCATGTGAGTATATTTCTTAATTATTTTAAGGTTGAAGGATGGAGTGCAGGCTTCTAATAAAATAGTCCATAAAAATAGAAGAATATTGTATGAAAATCACCAGTTTCACACACACACCCTCAAATGGCCCTCATTTATTATAAAGGAACATACAGTGATTTCCTTTAAATATGAATTAATTCCAGTGAGGATATGAGAAGAAGTAGCAAAATTTCCTTATTGGTCATACTTTGAATCAACTACCTTTATAAAAATAATCCAATTATGATACTTAATATTTTATCCATTGTTTCCTGATGTGGGTTCTAATTTAAATATACTGACTTTCCAAGAAGTGTTTTCTATATTTCATGTCAAAGACGTTTTAGATAAAGGGTTATAATTAATCACACATGAACTATCTCGATGGTATCTGAAATATGTTCCAAGCCAATTCTAGGAAGTTTAGAGGTCCTTGAAAATGGCTAAATATCTGATTTAGCAGCAGACATTTCTATAACAAATGTAAAGAAAAATGTGGGTTTTTTTCACATATAAAACTGTCAGCTGAATGCACACATACTGTCCATTAGTAAATACCAAAGACTACCATGGAGAGATCTGATTTGCTTGATTAAAATACAGTTTTATTATTCCATTAAGCATTCATATTCCTTAAAAAAAAAAAGATTTTATTTATTTATTTGAGAGAGAGAGAGAGCATGAGCAGGGGCAGGGAAGAGGGAGAAGCAGGCTCCCCGCTGAGCAAGGAGCCCAATGTGGGGCTCGATCCCAGGACCCTGAGATCATGACCTGAACCGAAGACAGATGCTTAACCGACTGAGCCACCCAGGCACGCCTTGAGCACTCATATTCTAATAACACAAGTATTAGATGATTTGGTGTTGTCATTAGTATATTTTAATATTGCCACACACTGTCAGAACAAAACAAGTAAGTTTTTTGTTGAGGATGATAAAATTGAAGGACTGTCCATTCTGAAAGCAGCGCATCTAAGAAGTCATGGAAGCATGTTCAACAAGACTGCCAATGGCTCATGGGGATATATTTTTTTTCCTCTTTCCAAAATGTTTTGTTTATTTTCAGAGCAGATGTTTTATTACCGTGGGGGAGGGTGGTCTTGATGCAACCCAATCACAGCCAAATAAATCAATGCTGTTCCTCTGTCAATTCCTGGGGGGAAAAAGTGATTCTTTTGTTTCCCCTCTTTAAAAGACCCTCTGGCAACCTAAGAGAAAATGTTCAGCTGGAGGCTTTATGCTTCCTATCAAGTAAGTTCCCTGCTTGGAGGCTGACAGGGTGTTACCTCACAGGAAGTCCTCCTGTTACATTGTTTCTCTACCTTCCTCTTCCGGATGGCTCCAGAAAGGCATTGGTACATGTCATCATATGCCGAGCGTATCATATGTCATCAAAACAACCGTTAGCACTAACTGAGGAGGGAAAGGCACTTAATTGGGGTGCTGAGGCCTTTTCATCTGTTTGTTTTTCAGTTTGGACTGGCCAGCATTGTGTTATAGAAGCAGAATGTTCCATTAGGCTCATTTGCTCCCATTTGCCCAACCCTACCTCCCCACGCCCCACTTCCTGGTCCCCCTCCTCACCCTCTGTGCCGTCAGACCTTTGACTGTACTTCCGTAAGAAATCTCTCACGGCCAAATGCTCTTACTTCTGGGAATCTCTGCAAACAGCTAATTTTATTAAAAACACATTAGGACAAAATATATGAAAAAATTAAGGAAGTCACTGATGGGTGCTTTTATGATATTCAGTGGGTAAGTTTGACTTATCAATTGACAAGATGAAAGATGTCTCTGCAACTCCCATCTCCCCCTCTAACTACACCCCCAGAGTGAATCCAAGAGGCGATCTGGCTTAGAACGCATAGTTCTTTTAGCTTCATAGTGAGAAAGACTTTTATTGAGAATTTTTTTTAATTGTTGATTTGGTTTTTTGGTTGGTTATAGGGTTTGTTGTTTTGATTTGGGGTTTGTGGAGGTTTTTGTTTTTTGTTTTTTCCTTTGGTTTTTGGTTTTTGTTTTCGCTTCTGTCACTGAGCTGCCTGCATGGTAAACAATCTTAGTACAGAGGTTGAAAAAAAAAATACAATAAAGCTTTGAGAGTGAAAATTGCCCAAAGGCCTCACAAGAGGTTCAGGTTGGTAATGACAAGAAGACACAAACCAATTGTTTATTTTCTCCTGCCTCCAGCAATATTTCTAGTTTACCACATATCTTTTTCATATGGATGTGATTTTCCCCCCGATGAAAAATATATGCTAAGAAGAAGAATGTCTGCAATTAACTAAAATAAAAGAGCAAACTACAGCATGTGCTCTACGGTGCGATAAAAGCAAAAGGGCTCTTTGTGGAGAGACATCGCTCTAGGAAAATTCCCTTCTCTAACTGTGATGCATTTGTTTCTATTCTGCATAGTGAACCTCCTGAAAATAGAAACTTT
Organism: Lutra lutra; assembly: GCF_902655055.1. NCBI lineage: Eukaryota > Metazoa > Chordata > Mammalia > Carnivora > Mustelidae > Lutra > Lutra lutra. Next base: position 37,531,330 of record NC_062282.1, on the reverse strand, counting down.
ATGTTTAATTGATTTATTTGTAATGAATCTGGCTTGGGGTAAAGACTCTTTGAAGCTGATTGATTACTACAACAAGCTTAAGATTTCATACCACAACAAACCTTTTTGTACTAATAAACAGTGGGACAATAAAGCTCTGGGGCATGGTGTTTCCCTTCACATTAAAGTGAGGATTTGCAACTTAAGTATGTGAGGGACATAGTTTATGTGCTCCCAAGAAGCAGACATAATGAACTATTTCTTTTAATGGCAGATTATCCCTGTTTCTATTTCCTGGAGTGAAGACCTCGCAAATTGATGTATCTGTCCTCTGAGGTTTTCAGAGAGGCATTATGGCATTTTAAAATATTAATATGAGAGTACATTTAGCTGAAAGTAGCTAGTCTAGGAGTCTCATGTGGCTGCAATGCGGGTCACCAGAGACCTCCTGTCTCTCAAGGCAAATGATTTACTCTAAGTGTATCATTAAGATACACTTTTTGGGAATTTATGATGGTGCTTTTTCACCAAGTTATACCTTTTCCATAAAAATTTAAGTATTTTATGCTATTTTCCCTCACTCTTATTCCTTAAAAACCTGGTCAGTGTCACGGGCAAATTCTAAGTGCCACCTCCTTCACTGCCACTGTGGGTTTGGGCTGAACTCTGATTAACTTGGACTGGATGTCACATCTTATTACAACTTTGCAGAGCAGAAGACAATCCTAGGAGATTTGAAAAGAACAGCAATTTATCCTCCAATGGGGAAAGAGAGGGAGAGCGTGGAGATAAATCCAGATTCGATGTATGAATTGGATAATAAAAGCAGAAAAATAATAATCCACTGTATAGAGGCCAAAAGAAAAAAACCATTCAGGAAACTGCCTATAACTATTAATTTTTTAAAATAATTATCATAGACTTTTCAAGTTTCCTTTTGAATAACCGGTGACTGGCTTTAGCCCCTAGCTTTTCAGATTTTCAGAAATCTGGAGAGAGCTAAGCATAGCTGATTGTAGAAAGAGAAAGCAACTCAACCTCAAGTTCTCCTACATTGTTTATTATTCATTAGATATTAAGTGATCATGAGGTATTAAGGCCTGGCAACTGGACTTGCTAATAAAAAGCAACTTTTCTCCACTGCAGTGAGACAGGTTGGGTCTGCAGCCTATAACTTGGTCACTCGTTAAATAATACTTTTATTTAGATTCAAGTAAATACGATGCCCTTTATTTTTTGTGCCCGTGAGCGGCTGTCCACAAATACACTTCCATTCCTGCTTTCAATTTCTCTCCGATGTTACATTGGCATAAAAACATCCTAGTTTTGTCATATTGTTCCCCTATGCACTGTGATATTCTAACAGCAGGCTAGAAAAGAAGCATGTAGTGCCTTTGTCCTTCTGTGATCATGGAGGTTCATTTTAAAACTTCTGTATCTACAGATATGATACGATTTAAAGACTCGACCCAAAAGGAGAAATCTTTTAAAACAGTAACAAGGACTCCAACTTACAAAATCTTAATTTTTTTTTTCCCTGACAAGGACAAGCCATTTAATTTATTTAGGTTAGAAATCCGTTGTCGATTAGAATAATGCTAATATAGCATCACAGCAGTAAATATTAAACTCCTTAAATGTGACTCGGCAGGATTCCCTGTGAGGAAATGATCGTTTTGCTAATGATAACCATCAACAGCAGAGGAACTAGTAAAAGCAGCAAAGGATTACTCTACAAGCAACATTTCTTCAAATAGTCTGCCTGATTCTATTAGCGGTATCTCTAAACGGTATTTTCAAAAAAGTATGGCAAACTTCCTGGAGTAGGGAGACTGTAACTACTGCATATGCATTCCGAAAATGTAGCTTAGCTTACCTGTAAACTGATGCATGATCACAAGTGTAATAAATAAAGAAGAAAATAATCTTAGGAAATGACAAAGGCCCATGTGTTCTATCCGCAAACTGAGTGACCCAGTCAACTTGTTCTATAGGATAGACTGCATACAAGAATCATCAAGAAAAAAAATAAATAAATGATTGAGGGATTTGATTGTATTAAATGGCAATGATTTTTATTTATACAGAATTTGTTTTTTTCTTATAACATAGGTGTAAGATAAAGTAGTATTTTTTTAAATGGGTTGTTAAATATAAGCTTACTCTGGATAGAATAGTCAAAGAAGTCACATTTAAAATTTTAATGATAGCTAATATGATCTTAGGAAAACAAAGATTAATATTTAAAAATCTAAATCAGTAGTACCCAATCTCCAGCATTGTTTGCAAAGAGCAGTCAGCTTCTACTTTGCTAACCAAATTTTATTACTTTCTGTCTAGACCAGATTCACCTAATACTTTATTGATAAAAACATTTTATATTTATATCTTAATTCTCACCTAGAGACCTTATAAGGCTTTGTAGACATTACCTCATTCAAATGTTCGCAATGTGTCTCTGAGGTAGAGGTGACAAGCATTATAAATGTTAATGATGATAATAATACCAATATTTATATAGTGTCTTTTTTTAATGAGTTTGAAGAATTTCTATTATATATGTTATCCTGCTTTATTCTTCACAAAACCAAAATGATGTTGATTGAAAGCAAGAATTATTGACCCTGAAGTAGATTTGTTTTTTTTGATACATTATTCCTAAAAATAAATGGTACGAAGTTAGGAGACACGTTGAGCCTGTGGAATTGACAATATCAGAATTTGGTTGGGTTTATTTTGATAATATTTGTAAATATCTTTCTAAATACATTTTTAATCTTTCCACTTTGAATTATATTTTAATGACACCACCTCGTCTGACTTGGGCTGCTCTCCTAAGTGTCTGTTACCTCCTAACCCAGCACTTCACATTATAGAAGTTGGAAGACTTCTTCAACCAGGGGTGAGTCTTAGTTATTGTTACTGCTAGACCTCGTCTTAGTTATTGTCTTAGTGAAATCACTGAACTTACCCTAGCCTCCATTTGCTCACATAAAAATGGAAATATAATATTTGCCTAAGTTCCTAGCAAGTTTGTTGGAGACCAAACAAGATAATATTTGGGGAAAAAACTGTTGAAGTATAATGCACCTTTCAAGTGAGTGTTATGTATATAGAGGTGATATCATCCAGAACAACAACAAAAAAGCCTTGCTTCTACAGGTAATGAACCTGAAATGGATATCAATTCCATTATTCATGTGATACAGGTGATATGAAAAATGGAATTAACTGGTTGAAAATAGCTGATACATAAGTCATTAAAAATGTTTTCTACATTATAATACAATAGTTACCTATTAAAGGACCTCAATAGAGTTTTGCAAGAAATAACTGATACAGTGCACCCACAAAAAAAATCTGTATTTTGTATTTGCAGTTGCTACTTCAGTAGTAACTATATTAACTTATTTGATTTATATTTTTCTCAAAACACAATAGATATTTTTCCCCAATAGAAAATATTTCCATTGGATTTGTATTTCAAGCCAACATTAACTTAGTCAAAGTTGGCTAATGAAAAGAACAAAGTTCAAGGAGATTTTAGAGGATTTGGTTGGGTATTGCTCAGTATTCCTCATCATGATAGAATGTTTTTAAGAAGTCATCAGCCAAAAAAAAAATGATTTTTAAAAAAATTATGTTTTTCTTATTTACTTAGGCAACTTAGAACCTAATATAACTCAAATGTAACTAGAAAAAAGAATCCAAGTAAAAGTAACTTTCATAACTTATTTTGATTAAAATTTTTAAAAGTAACTAAGTGGCCTGTTTTGAATTTGGGTAAAATATTCTTTCCCTTGTATTCGTTCATGTTTTTCTAAAAGATATGTGAAACAGTTGAAGTCTCTGGTTGTAAAACTGTGTTCCAAGTAGATACTGTGGAATAAATACTATAGCATAGTTTACTCTCCTGCTTTCCCTATCTATGTTGTAAATGCAATAAGCCTTAAGCTTTTTTTTTTTATAAACTACATCAGATCTCTGGGTGAATGAACCATCTAACCTCTTCCCCCACAATTTCCTTTTGCAAAAGAAATAATCTTTTAAAGGAGAATTTCATTTGTGTCTTATGTCATTCAGTTATTTATGGCATTACTCTTTGTAAAATCTAATAAAATGTCCAAATATAAACACTGTGTTCTTACAAAGAACTAGTAAAATAGTTTAAAATGATAGAAGTTCAGAACAAATGTAAATTTAATGTTTCCTAATTCACTTTCAAACATTTAGGTACCAATGATTACTTATGATATAACACTTTTTATGTTTCAATGAATAGTTGCTTCATCATTATAAACATTATTAAATTGTCTAATTTCCTCCATTTCTCCATTTCCTCCATTTCCTCCATATCCTAACAGATATTCTATTATAACGAGCATGTTCTATGAGTGTTTCAGAAGCAGTAAAGTGGGAGAATCTCAAAACTGAATCAAAATGATAAAATGGTACAATTGGAAAAAGGAAAATTTCTGATTTTGACTTTTATTTTAGTATAATTTTCTCAACCACATTATTTGTGGCAAAATAGGTCATAGATAGAACTCCAGTATCCTTTATGGTTGTGTACATATTAAACCAAACTTTGCCTACACAACCCCTACTGGGGGATTTAGAAATTGCGTTGTTTACATTGGAAATCTGAATCTATTGCTTATTCTCTTGACCAAGAATCTATCATGATCCACACCCCTTTTACAGAGCTACCTAAAAGTAAAACAAAAAAAAAGCAATTATAGCCATTATTAGTAATGGGTTCTCATGAATTATACCTAACTTCTTGGAATTAAATTGTTAAACAAGAATGATTTAAGAGAATTTCCAATCAAATGAGGCAAATGGTGTGCTCAACTGAAAAATTTCTTACCAGACTGCCATACCTAATAGCTACTCTGGGTGCAAATCAGAGAAGGCATATTTCAGTCATTTTTCTCATACTGGACAAAAAGCTCAGGTAAAAAAGGGTTAGTAGTTTCTGTTTATTTCTGAGCCTGTTAAATTAATGTTACCCGAAAGAGAATATGGCCGTGACAATCTGTCATCTTAGCTCTAAAAAGAGCACCAAAGACAAATGTGCAAGGGGATAAAAATACCTTCTTCATTCATAGGAAAGAGATGGGGGGGTGGGATGAAGCATCCACAGATCAAAGTGGAATTAGCATCTAGAGCTTATTAATAAATCTTATGATTTTGTATAGAGAAATATTTCTTCAAAAGGACTCCAGACACTAATTCAAGAATCATTACATGATGGATAAAGACCCTTGGAAGTATCAAGTGGCCAGAGAATAAATATAGAAGAAAGAGTGACAATACCTAAGTAATGTATTCATCAGATACTCTAAAATGCCATAAGAGAAAGAAATCCTACATTACTAATTCACAAATATCTACCCTTAGGCAAGTTGACTTGAAAACGCCATAACTAGCTCACTTTTTACTATTTATTTTAACAAATGGATAGGATTGCATTAGCATAGGAAAAAGTATAAATATTGATTTGGGAACCTAAAGCATACAATAAAACAGCAACCTTTCTAACCCTTTTAAAGAAATCCAGTCATAAATAAAGTTCATCTCCACTATTTTTTTTTTCGGGAAAACAATTGATACATAATTCATCCATAAAATATCTTCATTATTCTCTTTACTGATCACTACCCACATGTCTTGGTCATACTAGCATTACGGCATATAGATTGCATTTGTCTACCCTCCTAAAAGGGTATGCTGTACCATATACTGCAACCCTGTTTTATTTATGGCACAATCTATAAGGGCAACTTTTAATAGTTCCACATGAGCTGAGTGCTAAAAGACAGAGATGACAAATGTTAGTATTATTCTAACTGAGACCAAAATAAAATCAATAATTGTGCTTTTGAAATCAGGAAAAATAACATTGAACTATTCCAGGTCAAGTCTTGTTCATTTATCTCCTACATTTCTATACAAAAAATAATAATAATCAAGCTGAAAATATTAATGTTCTACAGCCATAAGTCATTACAAAATATTTTAATTAGGTAATCTTTATTTAAGTGAATAAAATACATTACAATATTTGTGGTGGCAATACTGCAAACAATTATGTGTATTATAGTGCCCTCAGCATTTTCTTTGAGGGCCGACTCTACACCAGACATTAACCAAATTTCAGAAGGTTAAGATAAATAAGATAAGATCACTGCTGTCCAGAAATTTACTGGAGATAATACTTAATCTTGTTGTTGGAGATGATACTTAAACATTTACACTAATACTCTCTGTTAGGTAACCTTGTCCTCCTTGACTCGTCTCTTTCTCCTAGAAGCCACATCCAATTAATCACCAAATCCTGTTAACTCTACCTTCATAATGTATTCAGCCACTTCTTGCTTCTTACTTTTGCTCCTACCATCTTGGTCCAAGCTCCTACCACAGTTTAACTTGGATTATGAACAGTCCCTGTCTCATGTAAGGATCCACCTAACACCAGGTTACAAGACCCCAGATGCAGGCCACATAAAACGCAGCCTGGATCTGAAGCAGAACCCTTCACTTTGCTGATTCCCACTCAAACTTGACAGCTTTTGCTTTTACCTGAGAAATTCACTGGAGCAATATTCCGAAGAATAAAATACGTTTTCTCAAGAACCTGCAGAATCTGCCAGGTGTTGCGCTTCCTTCTTAGAGGTCAGAGGCACAAGAGGAACATCCTACAATTTAGAGGGAATGTTCTAGTATGTTCCAGGCCATGGGACTTCTAAAAACTTTATTGATATTTAAAAGGTGTATCAGCACCCTGGTAGCACCGAGGTCTTACCAAGTCCTCCAGTATACTCACTACTCCTTACTCATCTTGTCCAACTAACATAATGTTATCAATGTCGTGGAACAATATGATGTTCTGTAGAATGTCCAGAGTCAAGATCCCTTGGACTTTATTCTGGCAGAGGGCAAGAGAGATAACATACACCAAGGATAAGACCTTATGTATAGGGAGTTGTCTGCCCCAAATGGTTACAAACTATTACTTATTTCTGATCGAACTATTTCCTTCCTGATAAGGATGGAAAAGAACCAGATATCATGGGCTTGAGGGTGTACTAATATATTTAAGTAAATTTTCAACATTAACCACAGCCTTTCCAACTAGAACTGGTTCCATTTGTGGTAGGCCACTGGTTTTGTAAGATCCAGCCTGGTACATTAAAAGAATAAATGATTAAAAAAAACAAAACAAAACAAAACAGAAAAACTTTGCATCTTTATGTACAAATCTCTACCGTGCTTTCTGGAATGTAATTGTAATTTTCATTCACTATATTAATTTGAAGAGAAGTAGTTTTAGAGGTTTCCACCCGGCCTGCTCCACAATGATAGCTCTTACTCCACAGGCCACAGAACTAATAGTATGGCTCTGCCAAATTAGGACAATGAAAATGATCTGCATATGTCCATGAGCCATCACACCCACTGTGAGAAAGGCCTTGGCCAAGACTTCACTTAATACCCTGCCCAAATGTCTCCTCTCTAATAGGATGATGCTTTGGGTCCCTAGGTATCACTATCAACACAGACCTACCGCCCAAATATTCTAGAAATATTATATATTCTTCTTTTCTCAGTAAATAGTTACCCAAATAAATTGGGAAATGACTGGGGAAATTGATACCATACATAGTTGTTATGATATTGCAGGATACTCTCTTAGGAATCATCCTTTTCTTCAAAGTATTCTTGTTCTAAAAATTATTTCCATTTCAGAAACTGGAAAAAGGATTGTGGCTTTTTATGATAGTGATTGTCCTTAGCCTCCTAATCAATAACTCTTGATTCCTTCTGATTGTGTAGATTGAGTAATATCCTGTTGGTTACCCATTTATCTTGTTGCTACTGATGTTGTGTATAGCTAAGCCCCCTGCTAACTCTAGTCACTAATTGTAATAATTGTGCTTACCTTGATTCTGATGGTTAAGTGTTCCCAAATGTTCCCCATAAATTTTGGGGTCCTATCATCTCCCTTGCTGTCAAAGAATCCAGTTCCGTAACGGCATTTGCTACTGTCAGTTGTGGTCTTTGGAGGAAAGGCATTACCAGGTTTCTCAAGGATACTGGTGATCTTCCCAAGAGTACATTCCTTGATCTGAGCAATTCTGCTTCTAGGAAGTTAATAAAAGATAATTTTACACAAAAACTATATGTATAAGAATATTTGTGGTAATATTGCTCACAAAATGACTCTTTTAAAACAGCCTAAATGGGTTGAGAAACGAATCTTTTAGCTCAAGACTATATTGGTATAAATCCCCAAAATTTAAAAGCAAAAAGCAAAAAAACAAAAACAAAAAGAACAGTATACTCAAAGACAGTGGGACAACTACAAAATGCGTAACATACCCATAATGAGATTACCAGGGAAGAAAGAGGAAAAAGTAACAAGAAACATTTGAGGTAATAATGACTGAGAATTTCACCAGTATTAATGTCAGACACCAAACCATAGATACAGGAAGCTCAGAAAATCCCTATCAAGATAAATACCAAAAAAACCCTACACTATGGCATATCATGAGATCATGACCTGAGCCAAAATCAAGAGTCAGTTGCCTAATTGACTGAGCCACCCAGGTGCCCACATATGTTTATATATAAGTTAAATGAGGGGTGCCTGGGTGGCTTAGTCATTAAGCATCTCTCTTCAGCTCAGGTCATGATCCCAGGGTCCTGGGATCTACCCCCACATTGGGCTCCCAGCTCAGCGGGAAACCTGCTTCTTCCTCTCCCTCTCCTCTGGCTTGTGTTCTCTCTCTTGTTGCCTCTCTGTCAAAAAATAAAATAAATAAATAAATAAAATCTTAAAAAACTAAGTTAAATTAATAACAGCAATGATAGAATGCACAGAAAGAAGAAATTGGGATTATTTTGTTGTTATTATAAGATACTCACTCTATCCATAACCTAGTATAGTGTATTTGAAACTAGATTTTAATTAGTTGTAAATATATACACACACACACACACACACACTCCAGGACAACCACTGACAAAAGCAAAAAACGAACAAACAAACAAACACGTATAACTACTATGCTAGAAAGGGGGGAATATGGAATCGTGTAAAATACTCAATTAAAACCACAAACAGTAGAAAAAGAGTGAAAGACAAAAATAGGATCAAAAAACAAGGGTGACAAATAGAAAACAGTAATGAATATGGTAGATATTAATTCAACCATATCACTTAATACTTTGAAAGTCAATGGTCTAAATTCACCAATTAAGAGACAAAGATGGTCAGAATGAATCAAAAAAACATGACCCAACTATATATTGTCTACAAAAAACTCACTTTACATATAAAGACACAGATAGTTTGAAAGTACAGTTGACCCTTAAGCAACATGGGTTTGAACTGTGTGGGTCTATCTCTACAAAGATTTTGTGTGTATATATACAACATAGTACTGTAAATATATTTTCTCTTCCTTATAATTTATTAATAACGTTTTTTCTCTAACTTTATTCATTATAATAATATAGTATATAATAGATATACCATACAAAATATGTGTTCATCAACAGTTTTTGTTATTAGTAAGTCCTCTGGTCAACAGTACACCATTAGTAGGTAAGTTTGGGGTCTCTGAAAAGTTATATGCATGTAATTCATTCAATTAGGCCAGCACTGTTCCAAAACCAAAATAAGACAAAACCTTACAAAAAAAGAAATCTCTAGGGTGCCTGAAGAGCTCAATTGGTTAAGCATCCAACTCTTGATTTCAGCTCAAGTCATGATCTCAGGGTCATGAAATCAAGCCCCACATTGGGCTCTGTGTTGGGTGTGAAATCTGCTTAATATTCTCTCTCTCCTTTTCTCTTCTCCCCACCCCCCAACTCCTCTTTCTCTTTCTCATTCTCTAAAAAAAATTAAATTATTTTAAAAAAGAAAGAAAACTCCAGACCAATGTATCTCATGAATAAATGCAACAATCCTCAAAAAAATATTAGCAAATTGATTCCAAAAAAGGATAAAAAAAATTATACACCATGACCAAATGTGACTTGCCTCACATATGCAAAACAAGTTCAACATTCAAAATCAATTAATGTAATCCATCATATCAACATATCAATTGCATGATCATATCAAAAGATGAAGGAAAATCATTTGACAAAATTCAAAATCCACTCATGATAAAAACTCTCGATAAACTGGGAATGGAAGGGAATTTTCTCAAGACTTGAGAAACACTACATACAAAAAAAAAAAAAAAAAAGGCCTCCAGCTTGTATTATATTTGATGACAAAAATTTCAAAGCTTTTCCACTAAGATCAGAAACAAGGCAAGGATGTCCCCTCTCACCACTACTTTTCAATATTACTCCGGAATTCCTGGCTAATTCAATAGGCATGAAAAGGGAATAAAATTTATACATATTGGAAAGGACACGTAAAGCTGTCTTTGTTCACAGATGTCGTGATTGTCTATGTAGAAAATCTGATAGAATTGATCCCCCCCAAAATCATTTAATTAATAAGTACATATAGCAAGGTTACAGGATACAAGGTTAATGTACAAAGGTCAATTTATTGCCCATATACAAGCAATAAAGTAGAATTTGAAATAAAAAGCACAATGGATAACACTAAGGGGTGACCATGTGGAGTCATCATAAATATTCTCCAAGACCACTGACTCCAAACACCCTGATGTCAAGACCCCTGACTTCGGGGAACAAATGATTTATGAAGGACACCTGGACCCTATCCTTGTTCTGACAAGTTCCTGGCTGCATCAGAGGACACCTGCACTGGAACACAATCACCAAATAAAAACTCCAGGCCCCCAAGCAAAGAGGATACTCATGATCTTTTCCTTTCAGAGTCTTCCGAATGCTCTGTCCATCTCTCTCTCTCTCTATATATATATACCTTTAATAACCTCTGTTTCCACTCTAAAGAAACAAAAAACAAAAACATTTACATTAGTATCCCCAAAAAGAGATATTTAGATATAAATCTCACAAAATACATACAAGATCTATATGAGGAAAACTTCAAAACTCTAATGAATGAAATCAAAGAAGAAAATAAATAAATGGAGAGATATTCCATGTTCATGGATAAAAAGACCCAAAATTTCAAGATATCAGTTCTTCCCAACTGAGTCTATAGTTTCAATGCATTCCCAATCAAAACCCCAGCAAGTTATTTTATAAATATCAACAAACTAATTCTAAAGTTTATATGCAAAAGCAAAACAGCTAGAATAGCCAACACAATATTGAAAGAAAAGATCAAAATTGGAGGACTGACACTATCTGACTTCAAGACTTACTTTAATGCTACAGTAATCAAGGCCATGTGGTATTGGCAAAAGAACAGACAAATAAATCAGTACAGAGCAGAGACATAGACCCCCATAAATATAGGTAAGTGATCTTTAACAAGAGCAAAGGCAATACCATTGAGCAAAGATAGTGTCTTCAACAAATGGTCCTGGAACAAAGGAAAATCCACATCCAAAAAAAAAAATAAATAAATCTAGACACAGACCTTACACGTTCCATAAAAAGTAATTCAAAATGGATTATAAACCTAAGTATAAAATCAAAACTGTAAAATTCCTAGAAGGTAACAAGAGAAAACCTAGATGATCTTGAGTAGGATGATGCCTTTTTAGATATAATACCAAAGATGAGATTCATGCAAGAAATAACTGATATACTAGAATTCCTTAAAATTAAAAATGTTTGCTCCACAAAAGACAGTATCAAGAGAATTAGAGGACAAGCCATAGACTAGGGAAAAACATTTCCAAAAGGTGCACTGATAAAGGACAGATATCCAAAGAACTCTTAAACTCAACAATAAGAAAACAATCTGATTAAGAAATCCTCCAAAGACCTTAAAAGACCCCTCATCAAAGAAGATAGAGAGATGGCAAAAAAACATATGAAAAGATGCTCCCTAATAAGTCATCAGGGAAATGCAAATTCAAACAACAAGGAGATATCACTACAAATCTATTAGAATGTTCGAAATCCAAAACACTGACACCATTAAATGATGGCAAGATGTGGAACAATAAGAACACTCAAACATCAATGATGGGAATACAAAATGATGCAGGTACTTTGGAAGACAGTTCGACAGTTTCTTACAAGACTCAATAGACACCATCTAATCCAACAATTGCATTCCTTAATATTTACCCAAAGAATTTGAAACTTCTATCCATACAGAAATTTGCACATAGATGTTCAAGTAGCAATTTATTTTCATATTTATTCATAATTGCCTAAACTCGGAAGCAGTCAAGATGTTCTTTAGTAGATGAATGGATAAATAAATGGTGGCACATCCAGACAACAGAATATTACTCAGCTCCAAAAAGAAGTGAGTTACCAAGCCATGAAGAAAATGGATGAATCTTAAAATGCATATTACAAAATGAAAGATGACAATCTGAAAAAGCTACAATCTATGTGATTCTGACTCTGTGACATTCTGGAAAAGGTAAAACTATAGGGACAATAAAAAGATCAGTACTTTCTAGGGGCACAGGTGGCAGGAAATGAATAGAAAGAGCACAGAAGTTTTTTAGGGCAGTGAAAATATTATGTCTATTATAATGATGGATATTTGTCAATATATGTTTGTCCAAATCCATAGAATATACAACACCAAGAGCGAACCCTGAGGTGAACCAAGGCAAACCATGCACTCTGGGTGATTATGATGTGTCAGTGTAGGCTCATCCTTGGTGAAAGATGCACCATCCTGATAAATGATATTGATAATGGGGAGACTATGCATGTTGAGGGGTAAGAGGTGGGAATATGGGAAACTCTGTATTTCCCTCTGCATTTTATTGTAAACCTAAAACTTCTTTGACTGCTCTAAAAAAATAGTCTTAAAAAAAAAAAAAAACCCTAGATGTTGTTTTGTGATTTGATTTATAGTATATCAGGGTGCCTGGGTTACTTAGTCAGTTGGGAATCTACCTTCAGCTCAGGTCATGATCCCGGGGCCCTGGGATTAAGCCCTGAGTGGGGAAAAAAAAAAATCTCTGCTCAGCAGGGAGCCTGTTTCTCCCTCTCCTTGTGCCTGCTGCTCCTGATGCTTGTGCTCTCTCTTTCTGGCAAACAAACAAACAACAAATAAATAATCTTTAAGGTATAGTATATCTATTTCAGTAGATAACTGTGGCGCACTGCTCAGATCCCTCAAGACCAAGCACTTATTTCCCCAGTTGCAAAGAAAGTTGCTTACTGACAATTTACAAAGATATTCCTCTTCTGTAATTGCCCTTGGTTAAAGGAGATGCTGAAACCAAAAGTATGCGCCTTCACTGTGGATACCTCTTCATCCAATGACTGGCTGCTGTGGGCATACAAAGGCCCAGCCTCGGTTGGGGAACATCCCTGAAAGACCATTCCAGCTCCTGAGTGCCTTTTGTGATTGAATGAGACCTTGGTTGAAACTGGGAGAACTTGAATTGCAGTTCAACTCTTTCCTGAGACCAGTACTTCTCCTTCATTCTGTCACAGATGTTCACAAAACCACTCCTCTATAATCTTCCTGCACAAGAAATCTCTGTCTTGGACTCTGTTTACCAGGGAACCCACCCTAAGACAGTCAGTCAACAAAAGACTATACTGTTATAGAAAGTGAGTTTTTACATCTACTGAAAATTATAATGGTCACAACCTATTGTTCCCTAAGAAAGAAAGCTATCGGCAGTGAGTTAAAAGTTAGGTCTTTTTTTTTTTTTTTTAAGATTTATTTTTATTTATTTGACAGACAGAAATCACAAGTAGGCAGAGGCAGGCAGAGAGAGAGGGGGGAAGCAGGCTCCCCACTGAGCAGAGAGCCCGATGTGGGGCTCAATTTCAGGACCCTGAGATCATGACCTTAGCCGAAGGCAGAGGCATTAACCAACTGAGCCACCCAGGCGCCCCCAAAGTTAGGTCTTTATATAAGATATAAATGTGTGTGTTTATGTGTTTAAGATATGAGCACACGCTCACACATAACCATACCCACAGAAGGATATCTGGAAAGTTGTCAGCCCAAATATTAAGTAATGCTATTCTTACAATTGCAGCTAACACACTTTTTACTCACTGTTTTATCCCCAGAATCAACCATTAATACCCTGGGCATAGCAGATGCTCGATAGGTATTTACCGAATAAAAATGTAATCAATTAGTTAGCATCCAGACAATATGAATTCAGATGATTATTTTTGTCTTCACACTTCCCAGAATTATTTCCAGCTGTTACAATGACCATCTAACAAAAAATTAGCATTTTAATTATATATGCATATATATTTCATATTCATACATATTTCAGTTCAGACAGTTTAGTCTTCTTGATCAAAAAGAAATTGTCTTGAGGAAAAAGAGAATGTCAAAGGATCATTTATTGGCAAAATACCTTAACATTAAATGCCCAATGATGCTGCAGGAAAATTGTCAAAGTATATGGAAAGAATTAGATGTTTTTGGAGAAAGTATTGTATTTTACAATGGAAAACTACATCAATTATCTTCCTCTATGCTCAGGAATTTATCTACTCTGCCTTAGAGCAAATAACAGTCTACCATCCCCCACAGTAACAGGTAGTGGTTGATGCTTAAAAGATACTGATCTGTTGTCAGTAACTTAGGAGAAAAAATTTTATTACCAGGGACATTTTAATCTTTTTATGGCTGCATGTTGTGCTCACAATGGGTCTTAGTGTTCTCTTTAAAGCAATGCATCTTAAAGAGATTGTATTTCTTGGGAATACTTGCCCTTCACATCTCTATTGGAGCTTGCATTGAGAATTTTATGATACAGTATTTACATAATAAAAATAATGAAATGAGGAGGAATAGTCACGCCAAGATGAAGAGAGTGTCAGCAATTTACCATTTTGAAGGAGTTCTTTTGTAGTGGTGTAAAAATAGCTAGGGGGAAAAAGCAGTTATAAGATTATAAATAATCTTAGTACTCTGAACAGAAATAGAATCTGAATCATCATGAAATAACTTCAAAAACATTAAAAAAAGATTTCCAACCTTCCCATCTCCCTGTAAAGGATCATTGCGAAATCATCTAATAAGAAAATGATTTGAATTTCAGTCCAAGCCACATTCTTGCATTATTTAAACAATTTTATTTTTCATTAGAAATGTCCTTCACCAGCTTTCCTTGGACTGACCTGAGCTCAAGGCTAGTGCTTCTCTGAGAGGCCGGGTCATCTGACCAGGAGTCATTATGCTCAATCCAAAGTGGAACATTTTTGGAAAATCTCTATGTCTTACTTGTCATATTTTCCAGTAAAGTTAAGAAACATCTATAACTCACCCTTAGTAGTAACCTTGAGTTGTTCTTCTTGGCTAGAAAATTATTAATCCAAATTAACTCAGTCGAAATCAAGCACAATAATGCTTAATTGAAAAGTTGACACTAAGCTGTCATTTTGTGACTCCAGACGGGCAATTGGCATTGCCTCAGAAATCTTTCTGTTAAAAAAAAAAAAATCTTTTTGTTGTTGTTGTTGTTAACCAAGAGAGAAAGAGAGAGTGAGCACAAGTAGGGGAAGGGGGGTGATGGGGGAGCGAGGGCAGGGAAAACTCAAACAGACTCCTCCACCAAGCGCAGAACCCAACATGGGGCTCCATCTCACAACCCTGAGAAGATGACCTGAGCCAAAACCAAGAGTCAGATGCTTAACTGACTGAGCCACCCAGGTGCCCCAAGGCTCAGAAATCTTAAAGCCCAGTATGTCACATTTATCCTTGCTCTTCTAATAATAGAGGTTTCCTCTCTTTTCAAATGTTAATTCCTCTTTCTGGCTCCAGATCTTCTCAGTTGCTTTGGTAACTCCATCTGTCAATTATCCCTCTGTTTTCTTCATCTTATAATTCTCCCTCCCTGTTAACTCTGTGCCCTAAGCCTAACCATGCTGAAGTCTCTTCCATCCTAGGAGGAAAAAAAATCCACTAAACCTCATCTCTTGGTCCCAAGACACCTGTTATACTCACTCTTTCCAATTTCTCAACTTCCGTTCACTTCTTCTGCCACTAGGCTTGTCATTTTACCCCCATCATGACATTAACTCTGGTGTTCCAACGATTACCCAGTCAGCAAAGCCAAAGAACCCCGGTGCATTTGAATGCTCTCTCCATCTTAAACAGTCTCTTTTACCTTCGCATCGCTATACACCACTCCAACAGAAGGATTGCATTAACTCACATATTGATCATTTCGTTTTACGCTAAAAGGCTATCAGAAGCTTACATTATCCACAGTATGAAATTTACATTCCTTAACATGTCACTTGTTCAACTTCTTTATGATCATCTGTGGCTACTCTATGCAGCTGGTGCAGACCACCTCACACTTTCAAGAGAGGGCACTGGACCCTTGAATCTTACAGGCACCAGTGTGAGGCCCATGGTAGAATATTCCTGCACAATAATGATAGTTCAATTCAGCTATTAGTGTAGAAGCAGGAAAATTTCTTGTCTTACATTCACCATTCACCCTTCTGTGCCTCTTGTCAACATTAGACCTTTAGAATCACAGAACCAATTAGGATGTGGTCAGATAAGGGTATTTGGAGACATAAGGTCATAAGTACTCACCTTGCCAGCATCTAGTCTAGGTTTTTCTTTGTTTGTTTCTTTGGTACCATTTTATTTTACTCTTTATTTTTTTATTTTATCTTTAATTGTAAAAAAAACATACAAATTTACCATCTCAACCATTTTTAAGCATATGGTTCAGTAGTGTTAATTATATCTATATTGTTGGACAATAAGTCTCTAGAACTTCTTCATTCTGCAAAACTGAAATTCTATATCCATTAAACAACAACTCCCCATTTCTCCTGCCCCTCAGCCTCCAGCAACCACCATTCCATTTTCTGTTTCAGTGACTGGGACTACCTTATATACCTCATATAAGTGGAATCATGTAGTATTTGTCTTTTTGTGACTGCCATATTTCACTTAGTAAATGTCTTCCAGTTTCATCCATACTGTAGCAAGAGACAGGATTCTTTCTTTATTAGAGGCTGAATAATATGTTGTTGTATGTATTTTCTTTATGCATTCATCCATTGGACATTCAGGTTCTTTTCACCTCTTGGCTACTGTGAATGATGCTGCAAGTAACACAGGTGTGCTATCTAGTCTAATTCTGGATCCTAAATGGGCAACAGAAGTCCTTTTGTCTTACAAGTGGTCCAACCAACTTTCCCAGGTAAAATTGGGCTTCAGAATCTAATAAGAAAAATATACATTCACCTTGAGTTGATTCTCTGTCTCCCTCAGCACCATTATCACCATGGCACTTACATTTATAGGGATAGTAAAGGAAACCAGTCTATTTGCTCATAGAGGTACAACAATCAGCAACACCTGATTCTATCTTGCCTTGCTTTTTTCCTAATCAAAACAAATTCATTGCTTTACTAATTATTGCATACTGAAGTGGATAAGGATCCAAATGCATTGACGACATGGTAAAAAAAAATATCCTGGATTTTGCAAAAATTTTTGTACATTATTTCAGTCAGTATTTATGATCTGACAATCTAGTCTATGCTTAAATACTGGAAATGTAAAGAAGAATAAAGAATGAAGACTTGATCTACCTTTAAGAAGCTCAAAATCCAGTAGTAGAAATTAAGATATGAACAAATAATTATAATACAACATGCCAGTACATTGACAGAATAAAACCTGAATATTATAGAAGTACCTAAGAAAGGTACTTTTCCCAGCCCAAGAAGGTAGGGGGAAGGGAACACACAATGGTTTCCTGATTTATAGGAATTATAATCCTGGATTATAGTATGAATAAGAAATAGTGATATGCAGGGATAAACCAGCAAACTAAGTGCATTAGAGACTTGCAATAATTTGATGATTAAAACATGGACATTGAAAGATTGGTCAGCACAGGAAGAGCTCATTTTCAAGCATGAAGGTGAAACAGAAATATGACTTTGAGAATTGAATTGGAAGCAAGTTAAGCGGAGACAACTAGGGGAACTATCTGAAAGCCAGAGCTATTTTCAATGGATCTTTTAGTGTACACAATTTGGGTCAAAACCATATCAGAGATCTAGCCAAACCAATCTAATATGTGGAGAATAATCCTTCCAATGACCAGAAATCCCGACTCACCATAAATCAGTTAATGACATAGTCACATCAACCCCCAAATTATTCCCTAACATTTCTTTACTAAGGTGTAGCCATTAAAATGGGTCCTTACTGACTGAAGTGAATCATAATAAGAGAAAATTGAGCAGAATATTGAAGTATTCCCTCAGAGATGATCAGAGAAGAACCAGAGGCTGAGACAGTATAGTCCAAGCAGCTGGAGCCAGGTGACTTAAATCGTTTAAAAGCATGATGGATGAAACACCAGGAATG
The DNA here is from genome assembly GCF_902655055.1 of Lutra lutra. NCBI lineage: Eukaryota > Metazoa > Chordata > Mammalia > Carnivora > Mustelidae > Lutra > Lutra lutra. The sequence continues at coordinate 37,512,918 of NC_062282.1, read as the reverse complement.
TGTAAATAAGACTAATCTTGCATTGGCTAAGAATGGATTTGATGACTTAGCAGTTCTTTCCATTTGGCAGTTAGCAAAGCTGTAGTTCTCACTGGGGGCTGTGGTGAGGTATGCAATTGTTGACTGAATGAGAAAGTGGATGACCTCATCCAACCATGTCACCATGACAACTAGGTGATCATTTCCAGTCATTCTGAGTGTTACAAAACTGATGCTTAATAATTCTTTCCATGTTGCAGAGTCATCTTAGGAAGAGAATTGAAAGAGAAAATAGAATTATTCATAAAATGTGTTGGTCGTGTGGCTGCAAAACCTTGTGTTAAATATGGAGCTTTATTTTTGGGTCCCAGAATTTTAAAAATAATGTCCATGGTCTGGAAATATAATTTAATGAATAACAAGTCAATAATAGATCTGGGGGGCTTAGGACATGAATATGACCAAGAATCTTTCTTCAGCTATCACAAAAAATCTTCTTTACATTGATCTTTAACATTAGATTATTCAGAAAAAAAGAAGCAATGACTGCTTTTTAGTGGTGTTACATGTAATACAAATATTAGTGGGGTTTTTGTTTTACTTTAAATGTTTTTATACCAAAAAATAAAATTTAAACAAGCTCTTTGTCTTTTTCTTCTATCCTCCATCTTCCACATGACAAATACATGGCTCACCATGACTTAAACATGCAAATCCAGGTTGATAATGATTGTAATGCCAGACCTTTCTACTCTCTCACAACATTGTTCATTTTCTAACCTATAAGGAATGTCATACTTATCTCCCAGATTTCATCTCTATTCCACCCTGTAGCTAGTCTCAACTTTGTAGTTGATAACTTTTCCAACCTCCTAGACCTTCATTTCCTCCACGTTTTCCACTAGCATGACCTTTTGCTTTATTCCACTATGGAAGCCATATGCTACATCTTATCATCGCTGGGACATTTTCTCTTCTACCATCAGGCTCCCAGATGCTGAAGCTAAGCAGTCTGAGAGTTATACCCAGGCCCTTGACCGTTTCTACTCCTCCCCACACCTACTAACCCTGTTCTTTATCCTTTAGACTCTTGTTTTGTCTCTATACTCTTCTCCTCACTCCTTTCCCTTGTTCCTCAGCCAGCTTCTGGCTTTAGCTGGTCCATTTGTTTTTCTGACTACCCTGAACACCATGGTCAACCATTTCTCCTCCATTCTTATCTCTCACTAGTAACCAAGGATCCTTTAACTCATCTCAAACTTCCTCTGCAGCTGTCCTGCCAATCCCCAGGGCCGGACAAATCAAACCATCTGTTTTCTCTGCTTTTGTCATCCCACTGCCAAGTAATACTGGAAAAAAAGTCAAGAAACTGCCAGTTGGCTCCACTACAAATTTATGATACCTAATCTCATCGGCTCCTCAAGACTATTAGGAAATCCTCTTATTCACAGTGAATTTTCCAAATTATTCCAAATTTCCTCCATTCCCCTGAAACCCTTATGATCACTCCTTTCACTCACTGTGGGCAAATGACCTCACCTCCTACCTCCCTTGGGAGATTGAGGTCATCCCACATATACTTTTTAGTTATCTTCATAGATTATTTCTATCTGATCACTTTCCCTTAATGCAGAAAACAAGACCAGAAGCGGATGAAGCTACTCTGTCCCATCAGGGATGTGGAAGGGAATGGGGCTACAGAACACAGACACGAAGACCAATAATAGAAGGAAAACCCAAATGGAGTCTCAGTACAAGGGAATCAAAGCACCTCTCAGAATCCTGAGAAAGATGATGAGCCCCACCATTGGGAAGTGGTCTAAACGAACTCCATCGATGAGGTAGCAAAGGCCTGAGACAGGTGTAATATCACTGTACATTTGTATGATCCTTCTGATTTTAATCAAGTTAACTGAAAAAGAATAGAATCTGTCCAACAACCCCTCAATTCCTGATCTTTCGTAGCAAGGTGTGTCAACCCTTTTTAAAAAACAACAATGTCCATTTGTTCATTAAAGCCAATATCTACCATCCAGAAAGCTATTTTATTTTTTACATTGTCTAGTTCATTGTTTGCTGTTCCTTGTGGGCCTACTACATTATTTATATCCCAAACACTTAAAAACAAAAGTAAAAACCTCCCTTAACTCCCAATCCTCCCCAGGTACTTACCTACCTTTTCTTCTTGCTGTTCAATGTGTATAAAGCCTCAGTTATGCAATATGAAAAAGTTCTAGAGAACGGCTGTACAATATTATACTTATAGTTAACAATATTGTATACTTAAGAAATTGAGGGCAGTTCACATGTTATTTTTTTGTTTCTTACCATAATTTTTAAAAAAGCAAAGACTGTGCTTACCACCTTCCTTGTGCACCTGCAAAGTGTAAGCCAACCTATTGATCTCCAGCTTCTCTCCAGAACACTTATCTGGAACTACCTTCTTGAAAGAGATGAACTCATCCTCAAATACCAAGTATCATGACTTTTTAAGTCCTTTGTCATCTTGGCCTTAGTGTTGGTAAACACAACTTTCTTACTGGCCGCACTTCTGTTCTGCTACACCATGCTCTCCCCTTCCCCCCCACCTATGTCTCTATTGCACCGACCTCTTGCCTGGACTCACAGACCACTTCCAAGCACTGATAAGAAACCTTTCCTAAGGTTCCTCCTCAGTCTTGTTCCTCTGCCATTCAACTTTCACTCCACCTTTCACTCTACATTACTGACTCATTTTTGCAGCTCTACCGTCGACTTCTCTCCCACACTTTCAACTCTCTACCAACCCAGAAAGCTCCCTTTGTCCAAAATTCCATGCAAAAGTAGGCAACATAAAATTAAGAATGCACTTTCTTGAATCAGACTGTCTGGGTTCAAATTCTGGATCCGCTTCTGACTGGCTGTGCAACTTTGGAAAAGTTATGTAAGCTCCCTGTGACTTCATTTCTTCATCTGTGTTACAGAGATAATGAGAGTCCCTATTCTCTTTCTCTAGTGTGAGGGTTGAAGAGTTAACTCACATAAAGTACTACCATAAACCAAGTGCATAAATGCTCAGTAAATATTAGTTATTATTATTATCTCTTACCCTTTCTTGCATAAATCCTGTTCCTCAGGCTGTATTTTCTTTGTCAGTTAATGGCAGCAGCATCAGCTCAATCATCCATACTGAAATCCTCACAGTCACCTTCTAACCTCTTTCTACATTCAGCTGTGCTTTTTATCCAGTTTCCACCAACTACATCAACGTTTAATCTTCCATTTTCTTCCCCTCTGCTGCCGCCCAAGTCCAGAGCTTCATTATCTCTAACCTGAATTATTGCAACAGCTCCCTTCTGAATTGCCTGCCTTCGATCTTTACCCCCAGTTCATCTTCAGCTCAATGTTACTTTTCTAAACACAGACATCATTTTAAACCCTTTTCTGTTTTATTATCACCTTCAGAACAAATTGAAATGTTGAGCACAATGAAGCTAATTTTCCTTCTTACCTCTGACCAGGTGTCTCTGCTGCCCTCCCCAACAGCTCTCAAAACACACCATGTGCTTTATGCCTCAATATCTCATCTACCTCATATTATTTATCAAATTTCTACTTATCTTTCAAGCACCAGTTTAAATGGCATGTTAGTAAGTCATCTCTTTCATATCTCCATTCCCTGAGAAAGATGATACATGATAGATAGATGATAGACAGAAGATAGATAGATCGATCTTAATTACTTTGTGTGGTATTTATTTGTTTATATTTCTATACTTGACTAGATTGTGAAGTTTTTCTTTTGGAATATGATTTTTTTTTTAATTTCTAGCCCACAATAGAGCTCCTGACACATATTAAGTGCCCCAGGAAATTGTATCGAATATTTCAAAGTTCCTCCCGAATGCCCAATACCTTTCTCTTTCTCTTTCTAAGCTTATAGAATCTATTACAAAAATTCCTTTCCCATTTATCCTACCTTGCCAGTTTCACTGGTTTCCCTAATTCAGGACTTGATCACCATTGGGATAGATTATGACAAGAACTTCCCATTTAATTACTCAGCTTTAGTTTCTTTTCCTCTCAAAGCCACCTGTGATATATTGCAGCCAGGGATATTGTTATTAACCACAGATTCTATGGTGTTAGTCCATTGCTCAGAACTTATCAAAGTGTCCCCCTGACCACAAAGCGAAATGCACTGCTCCTTCTAACTCCCCAGCCTTAATGTCAGATCTCTTCTCCCCACCCACCACATACATACATGTTATACTCCTTCGTCCTGAACTCTTGGCTATTCCTTTATCCTAGAACGCTCATACTCCAATATATTGGAGTAGGTATTTACATACTCCAATATATTGGTATCTTAGCCATCTGTCAACCCAACTTCCAAGGCCCTTTTTCTATAAAACCCTTCACAAAACCCTTGATCGAAAATAGTCTCTTCTCATCTTGTTTTCCTAAAGCTGAGGTAAAGACGTGTATTGAGCATGTCACTTGCTCCCTACAATATTAGTGTATGCTCTTCACACTACAGAGTTCCACACAGTACTCTGTCTCCTGCTATAAATTGTGAGTCACAAGTCTCTTTTACACACAAATTTTGCCTATCACCATTGAATTTTCCACAATGCAGTATATAAAGAGGATGTTAGGAAAGTTCGCTGGTTAAATTAAAAACGTATGCGAGAAGGAATGGAGTTAGAATGTGCCGAACCAGAAAAGAGAAGACATCTGAACAGCGGCACAGAGATGGAACCATGTAAATTTGTCTGGGTTTGAGGACTACTGTCAAAAATTAGCAAGAAGTAGAAGACAAATCTGCAAAGTTTTTTGTGTAGACCTTGAATGCCAAGCCAAGAAGTAAGATCATTATCTATTGTTACTTGGGATTCTCATCATTTAATGAGTAGGAAAGTAATGGTTAAACACACTATTTTAGATTTATCTGATAGTTGATTTCATAATAAATTGGAAGAAAATGAACATGAGGATAAAGTGAGAACCTTTTAGATTGATCCAGGTTGAAGTGTCCTTAACCAGGGCAATGACAGTAAAAAAGAAAGACCCCAAAGACATTGTGAGGGAAGAAAACATAAAATTTGGTGTAAAAATAAAATTAAATGCAAAAAACAAAGAGAAAATGGTTGGGTTACTCAGACATTTGCTAGATATTTCCTGCAACTATAATAATATCTGTCTCTTTCTGTATCTTGGTGATGGTTTAATATTCCAAGATATAGAAGAGGTGGCAGGAGATATTGCCTCTGACTTGCTAGGAAGAGTGCATAAGTAAAGCAAAAGGTGTTGAAAGAAATCTTATTCTTGAAATAAAAAAAATAAATAAAGATGCTTGGGTGGTTTATTCAGTTAAGCATCCTTCTCTTAATTTCAGCTCAGGCATTATCTCTGTGCTGTAAGAATAAAGAATAGTCAGAAAAGAATGTAGGGGAATGGTCAGAGAGACAGAAGCAGACAAGAAAAGCTTTGGAGAGAAATAGGTAGAAGTGTTTTTAAGAGTATATAGTCAGAGCTCTTTTTTAATCTTTTTTTTTTTAAGATTTTATTCCTTTATTGGGGAGGGACTAACAGAGGAGGGATAGAGGGAGAGGGAGAAGCAGACTCCCTGCTGAGCAGCAAGCCCAAGTTGGGGCTCAATCCCATGACCCCGAGATCATGACTTGAGCCAAAGGCAGATGTTTAACCAACTGAGCTACTCAGGCACCCTTCATTTTTTTTTTTTAATCAAATTTTTAAAGATTGCCCCTTGGAAGCAGGCAGATTATGAAAGGGTAGCCTTCCCAAGATAGATTCCTCCTCAGGTGCCTCCTGCCTTGTGAGTAGAAAATAGCACCCATTCCCCTGGGTGGATACATTCCTACCAGAGAATACGTAGGGAGCTGGGCTTCAGCCTCCCACTATTCCTTTGGCCACTTGCCTTTGGCAAGGAAGCAAACTGCACACATCTACATGACGCATGCGTGGTTCAACACTTCAGTGAGGTCCACAAGAGGACAGAGGAAGACAATGAGAAGAGGTTTGATATTTGTGTGGCTCAATCATGCAGTTTCATTGGAGAAGGGAAGGACACCAAGCTTCGGGGTCACACTCCTTCCCACCCATTTCCATGTAGAATTGCCTCCATTTGTAAATCAATGTAGACCTCCTGCTGGCCCCTCACTCACACTTCCAGCCCATTTCACAGAGGAGTAAACTGACTCACATACAGGGTGGGGAGCCATTGTTATTTTTAATAGCAAATCTCAGAATGCATATTAAGATGAAAATGAGGCAGAGGGAGTATCATGTGATGGAGAGATGGAATGAAATTGTGATGTGCAAAAAAACATTGAAAAAGCCTAATGCTCAATATGATTGTGAAGTTAATCTATATGTTGGATTTATAAACCACTCAATCTGGCTGTGTATTAAAATCACCATAGGTGTTTGTTGAAGATAGAGATTTTTGGTCTCCCCACCCAGCAATTCAGATTAAGTAGATCAGAAATGGAAAGCTGAAATCTGTATTTTTATCAAATATTTAAGGCAGGGGCACCTGGGTGGCTCAGTGGGTTAAAGCCTCTGCCTTCGGCTTGGGTCATGATCCCAGAGTCCTGGGATCGAGCCCCGCATTGGGCTCTCTGCTCAGCAGGGAGCTTGCTTCCCCTTCTCTATCTCTCTCTGCCTGCCTCTCTGCCTACTTGTGATCTCTGTCTGTCAAATAAATAAATAAAATCTTAAAAAAATATATTTAAGGCAGTTTGATGCACACCAGCTTTGAGGACTCAGCAACTTTAAATCACTGCTTTCAGCACATCATTCCTTGCTTACCGAACTAAAATTGCTTCCATCTTCCTACTCTGTTAAATATAAAATCCTCTCCTTATCTTAAAGACTTTTCATAGTTTGGTGTCACAAGACATAGCTAACCTTATCACAGAACATTTTCCAACACAAACCTCTTTGCAGGCAGAAGGTCTCCTGGGTATCCAGTGAGGGAGCTTTCCCCCCCTCCTCTACACCTATCAAAATTCTGCATATTCCTCAAATTCCAGTTAAATTAACACCTCTTATCCAAAGTTACCTCCGGTCAACATCACCCTGAAGCTCTCTGCCTTCTCCAGACTTAGTATATTTATGGTCTGTGTCTTAACACTTAAGTTTTAAATATATACTGTTGTTTGCTGCTTTCTGGGTCCTGGGCATTGGTCTCGCCTATACAATTAGCTTGTAAGGTACTCCTTTGTATGCACCCCACTTCCTACCACATCGTGGGTCCATCGTGGGTATTCATAAATCAATATGGCAACTGGGAAAGGGAGGAGAAAAGAGAGTATGTTTTAGCAAATATAACTGAAAACCTGGGCACGTCAGCTCTGCTTTCTACCTCAGTAGAGAGGGAGCTTTTCTTTCCCAACTGTGGCAGCTGAAGTCGCAGGTCTCACCCTCACTGGCCAGGTTGGGTGCATGTCTGCTACTAGACAAAAGGTCAGATTAGCTCCCCCCAAACCACAAGGAGCGATGTGGTGAAGGGTGATTGAGCAAAGGAATACTGAGGGGCTGTTTACCGAGAGCTCGGGAAATAGTCACTTGGGAGGGAAAAACATCAGGTATCTGTGTCTCTGGGTAAGACCTCTAGTTCACAGAAGAAAAGCACAATTGGAAGTGTGTGTGAAGTAAATCCTTCAAAAGAGAGTGGGATAGGAAACGAGAAGAAAATTGAGAAAGGTGGGGTGTGGAGAACTTATGTTTAAAACCATAGGGACTTGATGAATAGTGTGGAAAAAGAAACATAACTCAGATATACGCCTCCCATTACAAACAGCAAAGGGGGTGTCTAGTTGAGGGGAATTTGAGAGGATAAATATGAGGAAGCTACCAAAACTGGCCGGAATTTCTAGAATTAGGCTTCCGATAAAAATAACTTTAGCCCCACGTTGTCCAGAGAGGCAACTAGAGAGTCTCCACTAGCCATACAGAGACATTAGGAATGGTTAGGGCATGGAAAGTGAAGGTGAATATAAACGTGATGTATTAATCCAATATTAACTATAGAGTGTGTTGTACAATTAAGTACAATTAGTTACCCTAAAGTTTCTTCAGCAAAAAAATATCTGCTTGGATGCAACTAACATTTGACCAGAGTTGAATGTAACATTCGCTGGTGTTCAACTGCTCTGACAGATTAGCACATATGGACTGAATGCCAGAAAATTCTCTTGCACTAACTAGTAGCACAACTTGTGTTTTTTTTTGGGGGGGGGGTTGTTTGTTTTTTTGGTTTTGTTTTGTTTTTCTGCACAAGGGCTAAAGACATTTTTAATTACACTAGGTTAAAAAATAAAATCTAGATATCTTTAAGACTCAGTTTCTTTCATGTTCACATGATGTTTTAAATCTGTGGAATAAGCCTAATTCTCCAAAATGGGTTGGAAAATATCTTGTATACAGTACCTATTCAAAGTGGGTCATGATGTCATTTAGTTGTGGCCTCGCATTCAGGAAGGGTCTCAGATTTAGATTTTTTGACATTATTTTTACATAAGGTTACACAGATATAACCAAAGAAAAGCCACTTTTTAAAAAAAATTGATTGAAAGAAATCAATGCCCTTCATAAAAACTTTAAGTGTGTTTGCCATTACCAGATAATGCCACTCACTGCATATTATAAATTAATATATTGGGAAAAAATCTGTAATTATTATTTTATAAATTGCCTGATTATGTCATCTTGAACTTGGGTGGTTTAAGGTGTTGGTAAAAATGTAAACTTTTATTTAGAAAAAAAAAAAAACTTTATAGAGGTCTGATGGGCATACAAAGAATTGTACATGTTCAGTGTACACAACTTGATGAGTTTGGAGATAAGTATATATACCAGTGAAACCATCACCACAATTTATGCCACAAATATACTGATAACCCTCAAAAGTTTCTTCTCTCTCTCATTATTTCTTTCATTTATGTGTGTGCTAAAAATAATTAATGTAAGATCTACCATCTTAGCAAATTTTTACGTATGTAATACAATATTGTTAAGAATAAGCACTATGCTGTAGACTAGATCTGTAGGATTTATTTATCTTGTATAACAAACCTGACAAACTTTGACCAACACCTCCTATTTACCTCTCCCCCCACCCCTTGGCAACCACCATTTTACTCTCTGCCTCCATGAGTTAGGAACTATTTTAGATTCTTTATGTTATGAGAAAGAGCTTTGACAGACTTTATTTGACATGTACATCAACTGCAGAGAAAAAAAAAAATCACCAGAGGAAATGTTAAACTAAGTTATGATGCTGTCCTGCCAATAGAAGATTTATGTAGTATTTGTTCTTCTGTGTCCAGCTTATCTCACTAAGCAAATGTCCCTCACCAGGTCCATCCATGTTGTTGAAAATGCAGTTTCTGTCTTTTTTAGAGTTGAATAATATTCCATTGTATGTAAATACCACATTTTCTTTATCCATTCTTCCATCAATGAACATTTAGGTTATTTCCATGTCTTGGCTATTGTAAACTTTTAATACATGCTTTAAAGGTTGTGACCCAACTTTGGCTTTCTTGAATTTTTTATATTCAGTATCTCCTGACCCAGGTCTCTTCAATGACATTAAAGAGGTCATACTTGCATACATCAATAGCAAAAAGCTCCTTGCAGCTTTGTTCAAGGAGGAGAAGGTATTATGTCATGAGAACGTCTGCCCTCACAGCACAGCCACCAGGCACCTATGTTGTCCTTGTGGGAACTGTTTCACTATGTCTTTGGGGGAAGGGCAGCATGGGCTTTCCCGGGGAGGAAAGAGAGGGTTAACAAGACAGGTGCAGAAGAGAAGCTAAGAAAGCTGGGAACAAGCACCTCTGGGTTTCTTCCTTGCCAACCACTGTGATACTGAAAGCATACATTTTTTTAGAAAACCCTGTCTCTAAATATGACATTTACAATGCTCGTGTGCCATGGCTTTTCTGAAACAGTCTTAATTTTAAATATTATGTTATGTTTCTGAATCCGAAGCTCAATTTGTGTGTGGCGTGGGTATCTTATGCAGAAATAAGAAGAATAAAGGCGAAAAAATGATTTTTTTTCCCTTCTTACAGTTTCAGAGGACATCTGGAGATATGTTCTGGAGCTAGAGGGGAAAAGGACAGATACATTATGTCCATTCCTTCTTACAGATCATGGTACAAAAGGTGGAATTTCTCAGTGAACCCTGAGAAGTCAGGGGCAGGGGGAAATCTCTTATTTATACATATATGAGCTGAAATGGCTTGGCAGTATATACATAGTTTCCCTTCGATAGCAGAATAACCTTTCAAGAATTCTGAAATATAAATAAGAAATCAAATAAAAATGATATAGCTCCCATTAAATAAAAGCAAAGTGTTCAGCAATGTAACAAAAAGTGTTGCTTCAAAGGGTCTGGTGACAAATCACTTGAGCCTTGCTCTTAAGAATTATCTCATTTCTGGAGCCGCACACCAGAATTATACATTATATTGCACATTTATGTATCAGTTAGGATAATGCAGGGTTGATCTCTCTGAAACAGCTGTCCATTTTGTGCCTTCATATTTTAATGCCTCTTCAGGACACAGCCAACCAGCCAGCTTAAACTTCTATTGGCAGGACAGCATCATAACTTAGTTTAACATTTCCTCTGGTGATTTTTTTTTTCTCTGCAGTTGATGTACATGTCAAATAAAGTCTGTCAAAGCTCTTTCTCATAACATAAATTCCAGATGTTTTTGGCTTTTCAAAAGGAAGATGTAATAGGTTTGCTTTTCCTAATACACTTAGATAATGAAAATAGAAGTATGGCTATAAAATCCTTTCATATGCTTTTCATGTTGAAGTATGTAAGCCATAATATGTGTTCCTGTTCTTCCTAAATGAGGTCTATATGTAGGGGGCGGGGGGAGAGATTTAAAGTGGGAAGAAAATGGAGGTGGTATTAGGCCAAGCTAAAACATAGCTACTTTTGATGAAGAAAAATCAAAAGCATAAAATATACTGTGACTTTACACTTTACATTGTCTTCATTCATTCTACATTCAGCAGTCATTTATTAGGAATCTATTGTGTGCTCAGCACTATGCGATAAGTGAAAGGCAAAGCAAATCTCCTATAGGAGGAGGCAAGGCTTTTATCATGAAAAAAATCAGTGAAATAGTGAAAGGCAACATATAAGCAAACGTAAGATAGGTATTGCTAACCAAACACTTAAGCAATTTTTAAAAAATGGGCTGAAAGGAATAATCACTTGGTGTAAGGTTCATCTTGGGAAATACTGAGGCAGATATGCTCCAACATGTGGGCCTCAGACTAGCCAAGCAGCATCGGCACTGTAGGGGAACTTGCTAGAAATGAATATTTTCAGACCCATCCCCGATCCCCTGTGTCAGAAACTCTGGGGCTAGAGCCCACCAGTCTTCTGTAACAAGCCCTCCAGGTGATGCTCATGACCACAGAACGGCTCCAGGGAAACACTCCACGTGAGAGGAAGTCACTTGTCAGTGATGAGGCAGTGCTGAGTCTGGGTGGCAAGACGTGTTTGGTGTGTCTAAAAAAACAGCGTCTTAACCAGAATGATTCCCAGAAAAGCTTTGAAGGCCAAAGTCCTGTCATTTAAATCTTCTGTCCTCTAGGATAGCTCTAGAGGAAACATCAATTTCAGGCAAGGTCAGCACAGAAAATTTTATTTTCACCTCACCAGAAGAAAGTCATGAAACCAAACGCCATCTTGCTTCCTGCTGCTGTGCTATTCTATTCAGAGACTGATGTGAGTATAAACTGACCGAACTGTAGCTTTTGGTCTCTCTGGGCAGGTTTTCAAGACAGACTATAATGTGTTTACTAAATTCATATGGGCTGTTTCAAAATGTGACACATTCAAATCATGTGGACATTGACCTAAAAGGGGAATCTCTCTGTCTCTCTCTTTCTAAATCCCACTTGCATTTTCCTTTATTTCCTCTTTCAGCTTTAGATACTATTTAAAACTCAGATTTGCTTTCTGGGGTGCCTGGATGGCACAGACAGTTAAACACATCTAACTCTTGATTTCGGATCAGGTCACAATTTTAGGGTCACGATCTCAAGCCCACATGAGGCTCTCTGCTCAGTGCAGAGTCTGCTTAGGTTTCTCTCTCCTTCTCCCTCTGTCCCTTCCTCCCCCCAAATAAATAAACCTTAAAAAATAAGACAAAAAAACAAAAAAACCCTCAAATTTACTTTCTACATGGAATTCTGGAGCTTTATGCACCCTAAGTACCCAAGTTTGTGTTTTAATGGATTTGGGTATTACAAATTAATCTTTTGACATTATTTTTTTTTCAATTTTCCTGCACTACTTGGAGGGTGCTATGCACCATGAAACACAAAAAATTTCTCATTTACTTAATCTTTGCTCTTGGTATGTCCTGACTTTATGGTTTCCCTTCGGTTTGCACCAGTAGTTTTCAGTCAGCAACAATTTTTGCTCCCCAGAGACATTAGCAAGGTCTGGAATCATTTTTTAGTTATCAGACCTGGGGGCTGGTGCCAGTGGCATCTAGTAGGTACAGACCACAGGTACTGCAAGACAGATGACAATACATAGGTCACACAATTCTCTGTCCAAAATGTCAACTGTATTATGAAGGTAGAGAAACTGGCTTACTTGGATTCCACTCTGTATAAAAGAGAAAACTGAATAGAGCAAAAGAGAGCAAAGCAAAGCAACAAACAAAAACATGTGGCAGGATTTTGCAGTGTGAGTGCTCCTGAATTTTTAGGAGTTCCTTTATACAAGCAATGTTAGTTTCATTTTGCCTAGCAACCCCCCTTTTAAAATGAAAGTCCTGGGGTGCCTGTGTGGCTCCGTTGGTTAAGCTCTGCCTCTTGATGTTCGCTCAGGTCACGATCTCAGCACTGTGGTGAGATGGAGCCCTGCGTTGGGCTCCGCGCTGGGTGTGGAGCCTGCTTAAGATTCTCTCTCCCTTTCCCTCTGCTCCTCCCCCTACCCTCTCAACCCCCTCACCCCCCAACTCCTGTTCACACTGGCAATTTCTCTCTTTAAAAAAAAATGAAAATACCTTTTTTTTTTTTAATTGAAGAAAAGGAGTGTGGGGAAGGAAAGCAATACTACTGGACAGTTATAGAAATCATAGGCTGTAGAATTTCTTAGTCATAAAACCACAGGGTCACAGAAATCTTGAATTAGAAACACTCTGTAGGGCTCCTCTAAGCCATCAGCACCTTATAGATTGAGAACATAGGTCAAGTACCCAGTTAAACACTTGCTTGCCCTGGTGGTGGGATCTTTCGGGGTCTCTCCTTTGCCTCTGCTCCTTTCCTGCACTCTCCAGTTTCTCTCTTCTTGCAATTATCCTTCTTATTTACCCTCTACTTCATCCAGTTTCCCCATGTCCCATTTCCCTCCTCTCTCCTGTCTCTCCACTTTGCCCAGCCTCCAACATGCTCTCCTCCCTTTTTCCTTCTCCTGCACCCCTTACTGTTGACACCACACATCTTTGTACACGTGTAGACATCAGGATTTGTGTAATGTGAAAGAGTACACCTTTTGTTTTAAGTAACACACACTTGTAAATGCTCAGAAATTGAAATTCCTCTCATCTAGTTCTGCCTTTGAAAACTCTCTGCTCTCTTGCTCCAAATGGACTGTCCTGGTCTCACACACAAGAAAAAGAAAATCAGAGCCCAGCATTAAAATAACCTCATACTCCCATTAAAAAAAAAAAAAAATCAGGAGGCAAGGGCTTCTCCCTGTGCCCTCCTTATTCTAATCCCCATGCCAAGAAAGAAGGTCTCAGATTAAAAGGAAATGAGCTGTTCATTTGTTATTTGTCAGTAGCAGTGAAGAGGAAGTTTGTGTGTGCCAGACATCTAATGATAACAATCAGTGGCATGCTCAAGCAAAATAATTAACTTCCATTTGCTTGGCTGTCTGATTTCTTCTTCACAATTTGTCCCAGCTAAGTTCCTTCCAGGTTTGTCTTTTGGTTTTGTTTTGTTTTGTTTTTGATGCACTATGCTGCAAGTATATTTAGGATTATACAAAGCCAAACACTGATAAAGATCAATAATTATTAATTACAGTCATACCATATTGCATGGCATATGCTATGTTTGCACTGAGCTCTGTAATCGGACACACCACATTTCATATTTTCCATTGGTATATAACATGCTGTTCACGACAAAGAATTGTCTAATCTGCCATGTTCTGAATATTAATATTGACTATCTTGGTTTGTACTTGTTTGGGTCATGAAGATTTAATAATTTAACAATAGGTCATTGGAGTTCTGTTGTGTCATCAAATAATTACAGAATTTATGTTTTATCAGTGGCAAAACCACTGTAGTATTCTAAATTCCACTTATTGTCCTTTAGCTTAATGCTTACTGTTACCCTTTCTCGACATGTTTTCCCATCATGAAAATTAACCCACTCTATATCTTTCTGGAAAGAAAATAAACTGCTCCCTTGCCAAGCCGTTCATTATGCTGCTTCTTTCCTTCATGAATTGTGATCTAACAGTAGCCCAGCAAAAAGCCTAAGCTTTTGAAGTGTTGTGCTAATTTGATTAATACGTAGTTACATCCTGTTATGATGCACTTTGCCTTATGCATTTTAAATGGAAAATGCAGAGTGGATTACATTTGTGTTAAAAACACAGCATACTAAATGAACAGTACTGAAAGCAGTCTATAATAACAAGCTCTGCAACCACTTTAAACATGCAGAAGGTTATTGTTTGTAGGTTAATGATAATTATATGAAAATACATGTTTTTACAACAATTAAGATGTCAATAAAAATGCTGGTGAGGTTAATACAGCTGTACTTAAAAATATTTATTCTACTAGTAATTTAAAAATAATTCTATAAGCATCCTGATATAATTATCTAAATTATGTGTGTATGCATCTATACACGTATATAAGCGGTTTGTGAATTCTTTGGATAAAAATCGCCCAATTCGATCTTGAAATACTTATGGAATCGAAGAGTAAGGGACTACTTTCCTAGAAAGAAATACATGTTTTCATGCTTATTACTGAAAGGAAACTAGCAAATTGCCAAGGTTGCTCGAAATGATAGATTTACTTTTGTGCGGATCTTAACTAAGATTCAGTGACCTGGGGAGAGTGACGAAAGGAAGAGAATGAATCCTCTAACCAGGTTAGTCCACAGTTCTTCGTATTCTCTCAATCTGACTTTCATCTTTACTGGTGTTATAGTCTCCTGACACTGCATTCTTAAAATTCACCTAAAGGGGATGCTAATGAACTTAAGAATGTATACAAATGTATCTTGGTAATAGGGCAAAAGGTTGATGACTATCTTACATCCCCGTTTTTGGAGACACTTGCTTAGCTATTTTTCCATTCGGAACATTCATTTTTATAGCTACAAAGTGTTTTCCTTTTCCATTTAACTTTCTACCATGACGGATAGTGGTTTATAACAGTTTACAATGGCTTAAAATGGCTTAATTTCTTTAAGTACTTACATTCAGACTTTTTTCAGCTTCCATGCCAACCATATTGAATTCTGCATCCAAATCTATTGAATAAACACTGTGGTGGTTGGTTAAAATTCATGACTGCGCACTGTGGATCAGATTGTCCTAAAGAGCTAAAACACTTTCATGCTTTCTCACCAAATTTGCTGTCCAGCCACCACTGTATGTCCACTGGCATTTATCATCCAAAATCAGTTCAGAAGAGAGCAAATAAGAAGCCACCTTTTTCTTAAAGATCAAAATAGTTGCTGTTCCTTAAATCTAAAATATGACTAGAAGAAAACTTTGTATCACTATACTTTGTTCTTATCTGTATAGTCTGTAAAATCATACCCAAAAGAATCTATGAGGTGATAAGCTCTTGTATTATTTTGAAGTTGCAGCAGAATATTTTCTCCATGTTCAACTGTAAAATATTTGAGATTGAGATGAAGTTGCAGCTTAGCATGGTAAGGTTTATAGGGAGTCATTAATGTTTCTTTCTGTCCACTTTTCTTATTAATCAGTTCTGTGGCTTTGGGGAAAGATGTAATCTTCCTAGACTTCAGACTCATCAGTTTAATGGTTACCCATTAAAATGTAATGTGTAGGGGCACCTGGGTGGCTCAGCGGGTTAAAGCCTCTGCCTTCAGCTCAGGTCATGATCCCAGGGTCCTGGGATCGAGCCCCGCATTGGGCTCCCTGCTCAGCGGGGAACCTGCTTCCTCCTCTCTCTCTGCCTGCTTCTCTGCCTACTTGTGATCTCTGTCTGTCAAATAAATAAATAAATCTAAAAAAAAATGTAATGTGTAATGTTCTTCAGTATTTTTGACTACTGTCCACAATAAGAGATACATTTTACATGGTGACCCAGAACACACACACACACCACATACAACTGAAGGAAGCATTTCATGAAACAGTACTTACTCTTGTAATGTGTGATGAACATCAGTATTTCTAAAATTCTGGTTTTGACACATTAAGTTTTGCTTTTGGTGTTTGGAAAACATCATCTCCTCCTTCCTCCAGTGGATTATGTGAATATGTTGTTGTCATGGATATGTTCCAATAATACATTTGTTTACTTTTGCCATGAGTAGCATTATACTTTATCAATGCTCTTTTGGTTCCACAAGGGCTGTCTATTTCCTTCCTTCTTTCCTTCTTCCTTTCTTTCTTTTTTTCTTTCTTTCTCTCTTTACTTCTTTATTTCTTCTTTACGTTTTTATTTATTTATTTGACACAGAGAGAGAGAACAAGCAGGGGAAAAGGAACAGCAGGCAGAGGGAGAGGGAGAAGCAGACTCCTGGCTGAGCAGGGAGCCCCATGTAGGACTCGATCCCAGGACCTGAGAGGAAAGCAGCCGCTTAATCAACTGAGCCACCCAGGCGCCCTCTATTTTCTATTTAAAATGTATCTGTCTTAGCATTATAGCTTCTTGGTCAAGATTAACAATTATTGTTCTGTATTCATATTGTATCCTTTCTTTATATAGCTTTGGTGGATTATATTGTGGGTTTTTAAATATTCCTTTCAAAATGTCAAAAGAAAAGCTATTAGAGATACTGAAAGTTGTTGACATGGTGAAAAAATTATTTCACCTAATAATCCATAGAAAAATAAGTGACTTCTCTGTGATACCCTAAGAATTTAGTATTTGGCAACCACAGATCAATATGAGTCTCATCTCATCAACACGTTCTTCCCCAAGAAAGACCAAATATAACATATTTCTTCCAACTATTGACAGAATTCATCTTTTGTAAATAATGAGATTTGACAAAAGTTTAGCCTGATACTTGCCCTCCCCCAGGTCCAGAAAGAAATACAGATAATACTCTCAATGTCGTAGAAGAAATGAAAAAAAGAAAAAGAAATAAGTCTAAGGACTGATTTGAAAGTGTCAATATGGTTAGAACAAACTAGATGCAGATGTGAAGCATTCAGCCCACCTAATTCATGGACACAACTACAGTGTTTTAGGTTCTTGACATTGTCCCACCTGTTTTGTTTGGACATACTGGATCTAACAGGCTGAATATCTTCATGCTCTCCTATTTGCCATCTCTTTAAAATATGAAATCTTTTTTGGCATAGAGCATCACAGAGCACAGTGCCTTATACATAATAGATGTTCAATAAGTATTTGTTAATTAGATATGATTTATCCCCCAAGTGTGTTCTCAAACACTAAACGTCATCACTTTGACTCATGCTGAACCATCTCCAAAATTTCCCCTAAACTAGTGATAATCACCCAAAGACTATCTATGAACACTTATAAGTTTTCTGGATAATCTGATGTAAAGAGGAAAAAATGGATTCAAACCAAATTATCTATAGTTTTACATTTCTGCTATTTCCTGACCCTGCCAATGCCACCCAAGACATAGCTCCTGCTTAATGCCATAGCTTAAGTCTAGGATGTCCTACTTCATTGTAAATTAGCATTATAATAAAATTATAGTGAAAGTAAATACTGACCTAGATGTTTACTGACTGGAAGGGATGCTCAGCTCTTTTAGATCAGTGCTACCTAATAGAAACACAATGTAAGCTACTTTTTAATTTTCCAGTGACACAATTTTTCACAACCAAAAAGGTACAGTTGAAATTAATTTTAATAATATATTGTTTGGTTCAATCTATTCAAAATATTATGGTTTCAAATGTAACCAACATAAAAATATTAATCAGGTACTTTGCATTCTTTTAAACCAAGTCTTCAAAATGCAGGGTGCACAGCTCAACTTGGACTAGCCACCTCCAAAATGCTCAGTAGTCACATTTGGACAGTATAGCTCTAAGCAATTCTGCCTGATGACAGTGGAGGTGAACCAGAGCTGATCTCCTGAGATGGAGGTAATTTTTTCAATCTTCCAAGTTTAAAAGCAAATTTTGGATTGGTTACTGAAAGAGAGCCCTTGTCAACATTAGGAGATTATGTCCCCTCCCTCACACACCTACATCCTTTCCAAATTTCCTATTGATTACTTCCCCAGCATGAAAGAGGCAGGAAACAGGAACATCCTTTCATGGATGTGGTTGCCATCTTGACTGGTGTGGTTAGCACTAAATCCATTAGCATTAATACTCCCCATAAGAAGCTTTGGATAAGTAGCTTTAAAACTCTGGATGATCAACAAAGAAATAGATTTTCGTGGGGGAGAGAGAATTTGTTAGAAGAGAAGACAGGAAGGAGGCAGATGCGCTGAGTCACAGTATCAAAACTGATCCTGAAAAAAATATAAGAATCCAAGGCTAATTGAAGTAATTGCCAGGGTGTGTGAGCCCTGTCTTCCTATTGGCACCATTTTCTTTCCTCCACCTCCCTAAGCTCTCTTAGACCCTTTCGGCATATGAGAAGCCACTGGAGCTTGATAGGCTGTGTCTGAACCAGGTGCAGTGAATGTATCCAAGAGTATATTAACCAGATTCTTAGCCCCAGCATGAAATCAGAATGGATCCCATAAAGCAGGGCTTCTCAAACTTTACTGTGTACAACAGTGACCTTAGAAATCTTGTTAAAATGCAGATTCTGAATCTGGAAGTTTGAGATGGGGTCAGAGATTCAGTCTCCCAGATGATGCCTATGCTTTTTGTTCTGGGGCCATACGTTGAATAGCAGTGTCCTGTAACAGTGGTTCTTAACCTTCTCGGCAACTTAGAGTTACCTATAGAGCTTTTTAAAAATAACTGATCACTCCTTCCCAGATCAATTAAATCAGAATGGGGAGAGGGAGGTGAGGTGCATGGAGCAAATAATAAAACTCTGTAAAAGTTCCCTAGGTGATTCAAATGTACAGCTATGTTTGAGACCCACCGATCCATCCTAATGCTAGTGAAATCAAATGACCCTCACTTACCTGTTCTTTGCACTAGCTTCCAGGTCTCAAGTCTTCATAACAAGCTGCAAAACCCCTCTTCCCCCTCTCTGGTACTCTGTCAGCAAAACATCCAGTTTCTCACTCCCTTTTACATCATTCCTCTCCCTCTATTTGCTTTTCAGTTTAATTCAACCATATAAGTATTGATTAATTGCCTGACGAGTACTGTAGAGGAGTCAAGAGAACCAAAATCCCTACATTCAAGAAACTTTGGATCTTAGTGGGAGAGTTTAGAAAATTGTTGTAAAGTACTACCACTTACCATGCTCAAATTCTACCCAGAATAATGTTGTTGATTTCTAGGAAGTGGAGGTCCTGACCAGGTGAGTCATGCAAAGCTTTTTACATTTGGTGGAACTCGAGGTCAGAGCCCTCAGAATGAGAGGTCAGCTGAATGGACACCAGGAGAGCTCGACAATGAAGGAAGGGCTTTTAAGATCAGCTCTGGGAGACTGAAGATCCTGACGGGTTTGGAGCACAGTTCCTGGAACAGAAAAGAAAGAGGGATGAAAGGGTAAATATTGCTTTGATGAAAGGGTGAATATCTCCGTGGCTTGAAAAACTAGTAAGACCAATCACAGGAAGGGACACACTAAGAAGAGAGAGTTGAATTGGGGCAGAAACAGGATGAGCTCTGATTCGAATATGTCAATCTTGCAGTGACCTCCAAGAGAAAATACCCTGAAGACTTTTGAATACATGAGGTTGTATGGAAGAGATCTTGAAGATTAAGGAAGCACTGACCCCAAAACTCCAAGTAAGCAATGTGAATGACACAGAAATATGGACAATATGCACAATTCCAAAATATGACATGGAATCTTTGAATCTTGTGTCTTATTTCTCTATAAGGTGTATATAAACCTAGCCAGTCAATTGATTCATCTACCTTTCCAAAACTCAAATTGAAAGGCTTCTATGACAATTTCTACTTGGCATCCCCTAGATACAATACTGGTACTTCTGGCCAAGGTATGCTAATAATGTTCATCCTCAGGAGGAATTTTTGGCCTGGCTAGAGGCTTTCAGTGGCCTCAGTTTTTGAACTAAGAGAACTCAGCCTTATAATTCCCGTTTTTCAGTTGTGGTTCTACATTCTGTTATCTTAAACCAATGGCCACCATCCAGCAGGTCACTTTGATTGCTGGATAAATTTAGCCACTATGGTTTTTCCAATCCCCAGACTAGTATAATTATTTATATAGCCACTCATTCTTTCATTTGACAGATTTAAATGTTTTGGACTAACATTGCCTTTTTTTCAATACTGGGTGGAAAAATTTATAACTATGAAACATCTTCTTCTGTAGAGAAAAGGGGGGATTTGGCGGATGCCAACGTATAGTCAAACCATTTCTTCTCCTACATCTCTGGCTAAGTTGTCTCCCCTTAGTTTTCTTAGTGTTCATTATAACACGTACCTCTTTATATTTACCAGCAATAATCTGGCTCAAAACCAGGAATTGTTTGCTGGAAAGGGGAGCAAAATATCTCTTTCCTACCCACTCTGGTTTTGTGGCTCCGCTGATACAGCTACAGGGTAATAAGTGTATACAGTGTTTCATAGGGTCAGATAATGGTTAAAATTTCAAATAATCTCTATTTTCCAGCCATTATTGGTCCTCACTGTATTTGAAACCATGTCCACTTTTTTAGTAGGAAATCAAAACTTCCCGAATATCTCTATTTTTAAGTTCTAAAGAATAGTTACACGATAGAATTTCTTGTTTATCAAAGAAAACAAACATAATTTAAAAAAGAAAGTATGTAAGCATTGAAAAGTACAGAAAACTAATGCAAGCAAAACACCTTTAAGTGTATGGTAGCAGCAGATACTGAATTTTTGCCAATGACATAAAATTGCAGAAATTCCACAAAGCACTGTGGGAGAAGCACACCGTTAATCAAATATGTCAATGTATCTTTGGGGCTGATAGCTAACAAGTAAGTACTGACCTAAATTTTACCAGAGAGCATTTTAAAAGCATTAAGCATATGCTGTTTACTTAGTTGATGCAATAAATATAAACATGCTTTGAGTTCACAGTAAATCCAAAGTACAGACCTTAAATAATTCTAACATTTTAAATCAAATTGATTAATCACTAAAATACATTAGAAGAAACCGTTTCAGCAAATTTTTTGTGAAAAAGGTCTTTTAGTCAAATTCAGTTCCTCCATTTCTATCCACTGCATGTGTAATTCATGAACCTTTAAACAGTATGAGATTATAGATAGCTAAACTGACATTTGTACTTTCACTTAGCAGCTGAATAATCGGCACACTCTAAGCTTTTTAAATGTTAGAGCAATCATTGCTTTGAATTCATCTTGTGATGTCATTGCCACTAACAACTGACATAATAAATTTGAAGTATATGAAAGCTTGAAAAGAATATTAGAAATATGTCTCATTTTAAATACATAACAATTAAATGATGTACCACAAGAAGTATGTTCTGATCCATCTATAAATGAAATGCTCTTTAAAAGTGTGATGTATCATTGCTATTTTTGTATGTCTGAGCTTGCAAAGATTTGCATTGGAATGTGTTGTGCTTTCTGTTCAGAGTCAGAAAGAGCAATATTAATAAACATGCAATAAGAACGTGTACACAAGTGTAAATGAATTTGTGTTCATGAATGTGTATACAAATGATTGCTACATTAGCAACCCACGGAAGGAACACAAAAGACCTACACAATATTTGTATCATTTAGGCCAAAGTGATAGATTTCACGTTTACAGATTGAAAGGGATAATAGCCATTAATTAGTCCATACTAAAATAACTTGAACTAGTTACCCGTGGACGCTTTGCTCTTGAAAGTGGTGTGTGTGTGTGCATGTGTGTGCGTGCATGTGTGCGTTTAATTTAGAAACTAAGAGTTTTCATGGATGGGACTCTTTTTACTAATACGATGGGGTCACCCATGTAGTTAGTTAGGAGATTGTGAGTGAATCCATTTATCTCTGTTATGAAGATGGGCAATAACCAGCCATTCAGAAGAGAAATAGAATAGTTGCTTTTCCATTATCACTGGAGGTATTTGGTAGACAGCACGGTTTACTTACTTCTTCCCTACCCACATGGGCCTGAGTAAGGCATGTTTGCATGGTATTTCCTCTTCTGGTCCAGGTTCACATTAACAAATAAGTAGACCACCAAACTTGATTTATCAATGTTTGTTATGTGTCATGGTAACTAGAGTATTGCAGGGGCAGGGAATAATATTTTAAAGACAAGTTTTAAAATGTTTTTGCATGATGAGAAGATTAATCTCTGGCGTGTTCTCTTATCCCATATTTCAGACATTTTAAGCAAGTTCGGCCAATTGGTAAAATCATAAAAATGATTGAGCCAGAATAGCCATACAGGATTATAATATTTACTCTAAAAAATGAACAATTTAAAAAACTAAATCTGAATGCAGATAGTCCTCTATTGTCTAAATTCTTACTCTGTAGCTGATATTTCAGATCTTACACCAATTCTATATTCAAAAGACATTCTCCTCTAATCCAGAAATCTTGTCCATCTTCCCACCCTCATCATTACTCACTCTGACTTTCCAAATTTTTGACATAAAATTAAGAGAATTGGAACTTTTTTTAGTAAACAAGAAACTCATCCTAGAATCTTGGCTTGAAATGAGCTGAAACTCATCCTAGAATCTTGGCTACTTAGAAATCAACCTTAAGCTAATTAGGAAGCATCTTTTAAAGTCAGATTATTCTCATTTTGGACAGAATTTTTCTTAATTGATTCAGTAGAATTGGTTCAAAATTCCCCAGTCATCCCCCCACAGTGATCTCCAAATCCATCTCTCTCATTTTCAGTCCTACCATTCTTATCTCCCACTACTGCCCTACACAGATACCGCACCTGTCATGTACACACCATACCCAGCTGAATTAACCCTCTTATTGTTCCCGGTCATTCTGCCAGAGCACCTCCTGCTCCAATTTTGCCTACTGCAAATCTACTCCATTCAACACCCCCCCCCCCCAATTTATTCCTCTCTGCCTGCGACCTTGTACCCAGGAACCAAATGACATGAGTTTTGGTCTCACTACTCATAGATCTGTATCAGGCCATCTTAGATCATTATTATATTATGATGAGTGACAAATCAACGCTTGCTGTTGTTGATGATGATGATGATGGCGACAATGATAATGAGAACCAAAGAAAAATGAGAGGACAGGTGGGCTCGTGGTGGTTTTCTTCATCATGGTTAAGATGTCCATGAGCGCGCAGGAGACCCAACAGATATCAGATCCCATCTAAATAAATTGGGAAGCCCACATGCAAACCTGGGAAAGATCACAGTCTCCTGCATAACACTAAATGTTTTTGGAAATTAAAGTCAAGTAAAAAATATGCTCAGTTTCCTGAAGGGGAAACATTAAGTCGCTCATACTTAAAATGATCCACAAGTTAGAGTGTGTCAGTAGAGTTAGCCCTTAAACAACACAGTTTAATCTGTGCATGTCCACTCTTATACAGATTTTTTTCAATAAATACAGTACAGTACTGTAAATGTACTTTCTCTGCCTTATGATATTTCTAAATAACATGTTCTTTCCTTTAGCTTGCTTTATTGCCAGAGTAGAGACTATAATATATAAACATTAAAAATATGTTAACCAACTGTTTATGTTAAAAGTCAGGCTTCCAGTGGACAGTAAGCTATTAATAGTTAAATTTTGGGGAAGTCAAAAGTTACCACATAGTTTTTAGGACATGAAGGTCCACACTCTACTAATCCCCATGTCATTCAGGGATCAACTGTATATTTCTTTTCTATGGAAGTCTTTTAAGTATACATAGTTCACTGCCTTATATAAAAAAAAAACATAATTCATTTTCCCTTTCATTTATAGTAGTTAATATTTATTAAACACTACCTACATGTCCTATCTCATTTAAACTCAGATAAAGATGTTCTGGCAGAGAATTAAATAATTGTCCAGGGTTCCATAGGTGGATTAGGTGGGGAGTTTTCATAGGTGTGTCCAGAACCAAAGGGCATACATTTATCATTCTAACCTCCAGAAGAATGGTAAAGGGAGATTTTTTAATTTCATCACATTTTTGGAGGCTGTTTCTTATTACCTCTGTAACAGTGGCAAGTTCTTTAATCTCTCAGAGATTCAGTTTCTCATCTATAAAATGAGAAGTAGTACTACATAAACTTTATTATAATTCACAAAGTAGAATTTTAGATGCCTGATAAATGTATTTTTATTCTTCTACTATAATAAATCTGAAATCAGTTCTCACAGATCTAAATTTTTACTATGTCATTGCTTTTCACTAAACCTCATTTCTCTCTGGTGTTGATACTTATTGACTAAGAAAACATGCATCTAAAGAAGTAGACTGTTCAGACTGATTAGACTAAACATTGCATTTGGAAGATTCTATGAAACATTCTGGGCACAAGCATAGACAAGTGTCTCCTTTATGTATTTTTCAATCTCCTGCGAGTGTGAGTATACATGTGAAGGGATATTTGTTTATACGATGACTCATTCCACAAAAGAATTAAGGAAAATTACAACAGACCATATATAATAAAATTATGATAGAATAGAAATATAAAAGCAGTATTAAGGCTTATGTAAGCTGAGGCAAAAATTCAAGACCATGTAAATTTAGAAGACGAAAAAATTCAGAGGTTAAGGGCCAATATAAACACACTAATAGAATTTAAAATTTGGCTCAAATCACTGTAGGCACTAAAGAATCGGGCATATAATGCACGTTGTCTTTAAAGAAGAGGAAGAAGGAGAAGAGCAACCTAAACTACATTGAAGTATCCCTAAACTTATAACATCTTAATAACCAACTTGTATCTGTTTAGTTTGATGACACAGGCATTAAGATTACCTGAAAATTTTTGCACAGTAAGAAGTCAGAATTATGAAAACTCTACGAAGCAAGAATGAAAGTTAAAAGTTGATTAAAAGTGGCAACACTTCCAACTAAAATCAAAATTACTCATTGATGGGGTGCCTTGGGTGGCACAATCTGTTGAACGCCCAACTCTTAGTTTCAACTCAGATCATGATCTCAGGGTCGTGAGGCTGAGCCCTGCATGCAGCCCCGTGTCCGGCTCCAAGCTCAGCGCAGTCTGCTTGGGTTTCTGTCCCCCTCCCCCTTGCCCCTCCCACTTGTATTACACACTCTTTCTCTCTCTCTCAAAATGAATAAATAAGTCTTTAAAAAATGTTACTTACTGATAATCCTATCTCCAAACAGTTTCCAGATAGTTCTTACTAGGCTACCTGGGTGATAAAAGAGAGGTCAAATGCAAATTCAAGTTAATATAAATACCTGTCAGTATCATCATATATGTGAATTGATTGTATATGATTGACTGACTCTAACCTGAACATTGATTGAATTTTATGTATTTGTTCAATCAACAAATACGTATTTTTTAAAAAGATTTTATTTATTTATTTGACAGAGAGAGAAATCACAAGTAGGCAGAGAGGCAGGCAGAGAGAGAGGGGGAAGCAGGCTCCCTGCTGAGCAGACAGACCAATACGGGGGTCGATCCTAGGACCCTGAGATCATGACCTGAGCCGAAGGCAGAGGCTTAATCCACTGAGCCACCTGAGGTGCCCCCAACAAATATGTATTGAGCGTATACTATATGCCAAGATGGATTTTAAAAAAATAAAAAATACATACTACCTTTTAACAAGTCTTATGGGAAGACACACAAGTAAATAGCAGGTTACAACAGTGTCCCTGCCTGGTGTGGATACCTGAGAATATAGGAGTGCTCTTGACCTAGCCTCAGATGTCAGGGAAAGCTTCTCCCATTTAACTGGAACCCCTATAAATAAGTAGGAGTTATCCAGATGTAAATGCAGGCAGCAGTATTCTTCGCAGGAGAAATAATATAGACAAAAGTACCGATAACACTGTGAGCACTTCAAATGGATTAGAGCCTCAAATGATGGAGAAGAATGAAATAAGACAAAGCAAGGGTCAGATACGAAGGGACGTTACATGCTACACCAAGGAATTTCAGTTTTACCTGCAGTAACATTACTAAGGTGATGGGAGGATTTTTTCCTCTAAGGGGTGAAAAGAGATTATAGTTTGGGGTTAAAATCCCTATGATTTCTTTTTTTTTTTTTAAATATTTTATTTATTTATTTGACAGAGATCACAAGTAGGCAGAGAGGCAGGCAGAGAGAGAGGAGGAAGCAGGCTCCCTGCTGAGCAGAGAGCCCGATGAGGGCTCAATCCCAGAACCCTGGGATCATGACCTGAGCCGAAGGCAGAGGCTTTAACCCACTGAGCCACCCAGGCGCACCCCCTATGATTTCTTTATGAAGAACTAATTATAAGGGATTATGGCAGACCCTAGTATTTTCCTACTTAAAATCTTTTCTCTCCCTTTTATTGGAACATAGATGAGCCAAACTAAAATACTTAGCCTCAAAGACTCTCCTCTCAGCTAGCCCGTGGTCTCGTGCTTTTGACTAGTTAGATGTAGGCAGAATTCCCTTGGAGGGGGCTTTCCTTGCAAAATAAAAAGGCAATGCTTCACAAGGAGGTGTGGTTTTTTGTTGTTGTTGTTTTGTTTTTGCCTTTCTGCTTTCTCCCTTCTTTCCTCAGATGCAGATGATTCTGTGGATACTGAAACCATCTTGCATTTATGAGGATAAAAACACAATAACGGCTGGTCAGACAGAAAGATAAAGGATGGAAATATCACTTTTATGTAATATGAATATTTTAGGAATAAATGGAGGAAGGCCCGCTCATTATGCAAATGGAGAGGGGCTGTCATGGAGGTAGGAAGAAGACAGTTTAAAACTGATGATCTCAATTCCCTGATCAGAGGAAGGGAAATAATATCCATAGCCCAGGGAGGGGAACTATATGAGGAAAGGAGAGACACCACATCCATGGTGACAGAAAGGGCAGGTAAGTTTGACAAGTTGAGTGTATGAGGGGTAGGATAGGGAATTCTAAGACATCTGGAGAATAATTTTAAGAGTCATCCTGAACGGGCCACTTGCTTGGGTGTCTCAGTTGATTAAGTGGCATACTCTTGGTTTCAGCTCAGGTCACGATCATGGGTGATGGGAGTCTTCTTGAAGATTCTCTGCCTCTGCCCCTCCCCCCACTCACATGCATATGCTTTCTCGCTCTCTCTCTCTCTCTCTCAAATGAATAAATAAGTCTTTTTTAAAAAAATGCCATCCTGAACAAAGTGAGTAGACAGACTACCAAAGACTGGGAGGGTTGGAGTCCAAGGTGCCATTACTAAAGGTTGTAATGGTATCTGTGCCTACCCAGACTCTATTTTGTCTTCAATCTAGTCCTCAGCAGTCTCTTGTTTTGGCACTAGCCCTCCTGCGTTTGTCCCGCCAGCCTAGGGGCAAAGTAGCTTCCTGTGTTTGCTTATCCCTGAGTTCAAGGGCAGTTTTCAGGTGGATTTTCAGTGCTTGGTAACCAATTTCCACATTAAATTTCCTTGTTTCAAATATTCAAGTCAGTCTCTACTTTCAGCCTGGACCCTGACTCAACCCACACGAAGCCCTTGGTCAAGAGATCCTCTAACGGGTGTGGACGATTGACATAGACCCTGAGGTATTGCCAGAAGAAGTGACGGTGGAGTGAAGGGACAGGGAAGTGATTAATGGCAAGACACTGATTACCGCAACGGATGGTGCATTTTCAGTCCCGTTCAGTGACACAGTGCCAACACTGTGTAAAACAAGAGAAGGACCAGTGGAACCATGAAACCACACAAAATAAATTTGACCCATGTCAAATAACTTAGAAATCGGGTATAAGTGTTTAAAAAAAAAAAAAAAAAACCTTGCAATGTTGTCATTGCTTAAGATAAGAGTCACATGACTTACAGAGTTATTTTTACATTGACCAGATTCTGGAACTTATGACAAAAAAGGGGTATTTTTCCTTCAGAACTACACTCACTAATATTCTTGGATTCATGAGTGATGGGGGCGGGGAGCTTATTTTTTCCCTTACCCTTTCAGTGGAACTGCAAGATTAGATGATTTATTTTTATCTAACTGAACCTCTAAAGCAGAAATCGGACATAGTACCTTTGTTTTCTCAAAACGTGAGGACTGTCTGGGAAAATGGCGGATGCAGAAGTTTAAATGACAACTCTAAACCTCATCACCAGTTCTCTTGGCTCAGAGACAGCCATTTGTTAGTGTGTGTGTGTGTGTGTGTGTGTGTGTGTGTGTGTGTGTGAGGGGAGGGGGGGCATTACAACTTCTCCCGCCAGGATGTTGACTAGTAAGGGAGATAAAGGGGTATGTGTGGTATGATGGGACCAGCACAATCTGGTGGGTTGCAGAGTGTGTAATCAGTTCAAACTGATAACACATATGTATGTGTAGGCATGAATTATGACATACATTTTGAGGGAGAAAGAAAAGCTGAAAGAAAGCCAAGAAAAATTCTTCACAAGGTTGTTTCCAATAATAACAATAAAAAATAGTAATGTCATTAGGCACTTAATACTGTTTTTTAACTTTTTCAGCCTAGTGAATAATTGAGAGACAATGAGGCTACCTTAGCTGCATTGAGAAATTAATATTTGCTTAAATATTTTCTGCATTTTTCTGATGTAGTTGCAAGACACAAAAGCCTGTCCTTACCCAAAATAATCTTCCAGGGGAAAGGCAAAAAATTATATAGACAATGGTAAGTCTCTCAGTTGCTTTTAATGGTACCATGTACAATTACAGGTCTACATGACCGAAATAATGCATCAAGTGTATCTCAATAAATGTGTTCTTTAAAAACAAAACAAAACAAAAATAAAGGCTTTCAAGACAGTGGACACATTAAACAGTTCTCTGCTTCTTAAACCAGAGACATTTTGATAGTTGAAAGGTCACTTGTAGTATTTATTTTCTACCATAACTCATTTCTATCTCTTTTTCCTGTGATGTTTTTTTTCCCACAAAAGCACTCAGGAGTACACCATGGTTAAATTTGTTCTTTCATTGTTAAGTCTCCTTTTCCCCTTATTTAACAGATAATTCATTTGTAGTGACAGTTTACTCTCAGGTGTAAATTCTTGGAGGTTACTTACACTTAGAGAGACAGCAGATGCCCAGTGGAGCAACTATACACACTCAATGTAAATCCTGACTCTAGATGACCTTTTCTTAGAAAAAAACAAAAACAAAACAAAACAAAACAAAAAAACACAAAAAACTTTGATTTCTGGCTAATTGTCATGACAGAAAGGAACTTATAATGAGATGCTAATCTGTCCTTGACTAACTGTGCAGAAGTCTACATTTAGAAGATAAGAACAGCAGTCTGGTGGAAATCATTAGTAAGCATATGTGTATCGCAATTATCAAGTTTATTTAAATTCCCACAGCCCTTCCCATCTCATGGGGGAGCTAGGCTTAGGCCCTGTTTTTAGCTACTTTTGTACAGATAAAGAACAGAGTTCTTGCTTTTTAAACAAGAGTTGTAAGTGTTCTAGCTGGACTGCACCTGACCCATTGGGGCTGCCTGCTAGGATAGCAGGCACTACTTCCCTACCTCCCCTCTCTCTGTTTTTAGTGAAAACAGTCCTATCAGAAGGTATTTGGGAGGGGCGCCTGGGTGGCTCAGTCAGTTGGGCAGCTGCCTCCGGCTCAGGTCATGATCCTGGGGTTCTGGGATCGAGTCCCGAGTCGGGCTCTCTGCTGGGTGGAGAGCCTGCTTCTCCCTCTCCCTCTGCCTGCTGCTCTGCCTACTTGTGCTCTATCTCTCTGTCAAATAAATAAATAAAATTAAAAAAAAAAAAAAGAAGAAGGTATTTGGGAACCCTTAAATAAGTGCCCAATTACCTCCTTGGTTTGTCCGGAACCAGAAGTTCATGGGCAAGGACTGACAACAGGTACCCATACTTGAAATCTAGACCCACCCAAGCCTGAATGTATTTCAGAAAGAAACACAAGGCATGGGAGAGAAATCCCCATGAATAAGAGCAAATGGGAACTAGACTCAGCAACTGAGACTGGATGGTTGTAGGAATGACTTATGTCTATTCTTGACCATCCCAATCCCTCCCTCTCCACCTTCTTGAAGAGGCTGTCACTCTGAGAAAGTTAGACTATCATAGAAATGACCAGAATTCATCCCTACTGGTCCACAAAGCTCTACTATTCCTCTCCCTCCTTTCTTCTGCCCTTCCCTTCATAAACAAAAACAAAAATATTTCTACATAAGGGGGATAGACAGTTTCCTAGAGGCCAGAGACAGAAAGACAAGCTGCAAAATTCAGTGGCACATCATAAGAACTCCCAGAGAAAGATCACCGATACCTCTGGCCAGAGGTCACTACCTACGTGGTCTGAGCATAGTATTGAATCAACAACAGACTATGCAGTTCCATAGGCAACATGGAAGTCAGATGCCCAAAAGAAATTAACAATCAATGCCCATGATCCAAGATCAGCAGTTCAAAGGTAGGCGATGGGATTGAAGAATGTGGATTTTAGGAAGCTGTCCTGAGGCTCTGCGTGGGGAAGACACCATACCAATCACCCAATGATAAGGTTACACATCCAGAATGCTGTGGTATTTCAGAAACATTTGCAGAGAAGACCACCTAAAAGATGTTGGAGTTCCTTCCAATAATTAGGCAGCATTCAAAGCAGAGAGATTAGTGGAGCGCTCAAAGAGTCATGTACATTGTTCTTAGGGGCTAGGGAACCTGGCAGCCTGGCTAATTCACATGTAAATAAAAATGACTGTGTACCAGTGTATCAAAAGCAATAAGAATTAGCTCATTCTTCTTTCTTGCCATGGCCATTAGCTAAAGTCAAATACAAATGTGACACTAATTTCATCATGTGTTTGTTTTTTATTGCTGTGTCAGAAGTCACCACAAATTTAAGCAACTTAAGAAAACACCCTTCTATAAAGTTCAGCTTTGATCAGAAGTTCAATACCACGGGACTGTACCTCTGCTCAGGATATCACAGAACTGAAAGCAGGTATCAGTCAGGCTGTTCCCATTTGGAGACTTTGGGGGAAATTTCACTTCCGTACTCATGTTCTATTGTTGGCAGAATAGAGTTCCTTGCAGAGGTAGGTCTTAAGTCCCTGTTTCCTTAAAGAACGCAGCTGGGAACTGCTCTAAGCAGCCATAGACCATCTACATTCTTTTACACATGACCTTCTCCATCTCCAGGCAAGCCATATTTTGGTCTCCTGCTTCAAATAGCTTTGAACTCTACATTCAGATTTAAAGAGCTCATATGATTAGATCAGGCCACCTTGACAATATTCTTATCTTAAAGTCAACAGATTTAGGACCTAAAGGACACCTACAAAATCCCCTTACAGTAGTACATAGAGTAATGACTGAATAATTGAGAGAAAGTACACGCACACCAGAAACCAGGAATCATGGGGACCATCTTAAAATTCTGCCTACTGCACATCCATTCCTTTCACTTCCTTTTGCTACAAAATACACCCTGTTTTACAGAAAATCCCATAAAATCGAGTTCATAATTGACTCACACCTAGGACAAGAACAGTGATCTTAACAGCTAGCATTAGACCTGAACCAATTTTTCTACTACCTCACTCATGTATTAATTCAGTTATATTTATTGACCATCTGTTCTAATCATATCCAATTAGAAAAAAATCCTGGTCCTATTTGTTTCAGAGTATCTCTTCTACATGTCTTCTTTTTCTACAGTGTCAGAAGTTTAGCTAAGTTACTCCAGTGGTTTTGCTGCTTCGGCATCCGTTTTGTTTGACCAAGTGGCCTGCAGGGACCTTACACCGGCATCAGCCACTTCACAAAGGCCCATGGCATGATAACAGCCTGCAGAATCACAAGCAAATCTAAGTATTGATATGACATCCCCAACGACCATTGAGATCAACAATCTTCCCCTGCCTCCAGCGCCTGTAGGCCTCAAGGAAAGCCTAGACAAGACCCCCATTGGGGTTAATCAAAACCCAACTCTTGGTTTGAATTGACCTATCCAGCCCTAGTTCAGGGAATCCCACCACCCCACCCATGGACCCGTGTAAAGCTTGCACTCCAGGTCCTGCCTCTCTCTCTCTCTCTCTCTCTCTCTTTCTCGCTGCACTCTGCCTTGATCTCCCCTGTGGCCCCTCGAGGCAGGGCTGTGTACTTCCTCCAGGACCTATGAGTAATAAATGTTCCTATTTCAGTCTCTCTTGTGGTCTGTTGTTGAACTTCGGTTCACCAACCCACACCCTGTCCTTCACTTAACAAACATCAATTTAACAAAATCATAACATACGTTAAAAGGAACATCAGCGGTTCAGATTCTTCCCAGTGAACGTAGTATCAGATATTACCCTTAGCTTCGTGGATTGTTAAGGAAGGGAAAAAAAAAAAAAAAAAAAAAAAGGATAGCAGGAAGGGCCTGAGAAATCTAGTCCTCAATGACTCATCTTGTAACAGTTGGCCTTAGAGCCGCCTTTTTATTGGAAATGCTTACAATCCAAGGACTACACTGTGACCTTACGCATCCTGTTAGAAGACTAGAATTTAGTGGACAGCCAAAGTGAAGCTGTCATTCCTCAGGAAACAGCTACCAGCAGATTTGTTAAAGGGGCCTGGAGAGCGCACACATCCTCTCTGAACAGCAATAGAATTTCTTCTCAAGTGGGCACACAGATCTGTTTGGTGTCCCCAAACTCGACTTATTTACACAAGATTTATTTCTTCATATTCCTCAAAAGTCAAATCCGGCCACTGATGTTCTTTTAACTCACCACATCTTTCACCAAACTTCCATTTCAGTTGTGGAAGAACAGAAAGAAGAAAATATCTAAAATCGGACACTTCTCTGTGATCGGACTATAAAGAAAGGTTAAGCACTACAGGACTCTATCGTCAAGTAGAAGCCGGGCTGACACTCAGTGACATCCCGCTCCTTTGCCAGAGACCCTGTGATGTGGCTTGGAGATAACAGTCTCTTCAGGGATATTCCTCTGAAGACATTTTGCATTTATGTGATGCTATTTTTTTTTTATGTTCAGAGGAAGATGTTACCAAAAAATTATATACCATACCCTATAAAAATATGGGCCATTATTTTCTCACTGTGTAGACCAAAAAAATTATAAAAAGTGAAAAGTTCACCTCAGGCTATAAAACAAATAAAACAGTAAAAGAGTATAGCCCAAGCTATTCATTTTCTGCCTTTTTAAAACTTTTTTTTTTTTTTTTTAGATTTTTTATTTATTTGACAGAGAGAGAGAGAGAGATCACAAGTAGGCAGAGAGGCAGGCAGAGGGAGGGGGGAAGCAGGCTCCCTGCTGAGCAGAGAGCCCGATGCGGGGCTTGATCCCAGGACCCTGAGATCATGACCTGAGCCTAAGGCAGAGGCTTAACCCACTGAGCCACCCAGGCGCCCCCTTTTTAAAACTTTTATACCAAGTTTTCTGTACCTTATTTTGCCATGTGCTCCAGAAAAGATTGAGAAAACGTTTTCCTTATCCATCTAAAGAAGGGAAAAGGAAAAAAAAAAAAATGAAGGGAAGGAGAGAGGGAAGCAGGGAAGAGAAAGAAAGGGAAGAAAGAAGAAAAAATTTTAAACTTCATTGAAATTTCTGGTTTTTTCCTTTAGCACTTCTTTTATAGTTACTCAGATAAATCATTTAAGTAACTACCATTCATAAAATCCTGAGTTTCTCCTCCTGAAGGGGTGTCTCTATTGGCAGCTACCAAAAAAAAGAGGAGTAAATACCTTCAATTTGTATAACAAAAATGTAATTTATTTTTCATTCCAGGGATAGCCACAAAAGGATAAATGCGAAGGTGTTAAGATCTTTGAGGGCCTCAGGAACTCTTATTTTGTTCCTACATCCTACCTTAAGTATAGTTTTTACATAATTAGAAGAGTTTATTTGAGTTGCAGTTAATGAATAATATACTGTAAATATGATATTAATAACTAATTTCAATTTTGTAATTTCCTTCTCGTTTTTTGTAAGTTTGGTATTTGTAAAAATAGTTAACTCTACTTCTTTTATATATAATTTTAGAGGGTTTTTCTGTTACTATTGTTTGTTTTAAATTTTTGTGTATTTTCATAGGCTCCTGAAAAGCGTATAGACTCTGCCTGCTCATTATCTTATCCATGGAAGCATTATAGCAATGCACAAAACAGGAAGGGCAGGTCACAGGCAACAAACAGATTTGGCAGTAGGTTTCTGGTTGTAATTTAAAAAGCCTTCCGTCCCAAAATACGTTTCTTGCTGGTCTCCCACAATTAATCATTCTATTATTGATAAACATTTCTCCCTCCTACCAGCCTCCCATGTGTATCAATAAATAAGTAAATGTTATCTATTATTGCATTAACAAATTACTCTAAACCTTAGAGATTTAAAACAGCCATAAGCATTTATTATCCAGTTTTTGTGGGTCAGGACCTCAGGACTAGCTAACCTAGCTGATTCTGGCCTAGCTCTCTCCGAGGTTATAATCAACACATCATCCAAGGGCACAGTCAGCTCGCGGTTGGCTAGGACTGAGGAATTCTCTTGTAAGAATTCCCCTTCACATGGCTGGCTGACAAGTTGTACTACAACAACGAGTTGTTGAGGAAAACTCAGTTCCCCACCAGAGGGGCCTTTTCACAGGCTGCTCAAGTGTGCTCACAACATGGCCGCTAGCTTCCAGGGAGAGAAAGATCCAAGAAAAAGCAAGGCAGAACTGACAAGGTCTTCTGGGACTAGTCCTGGAAGTCAGACCCAGTCAGTTCCACCAAATTCTATTTGTCAGAAGTGAGTCACTGAATGTAATTAGTCTCTTCATTTTGAAGAAGGGGGTAACAGATGATTTGTGAACATATTTTAACTACCACAGATTATGTAAGAATTCCAGAAGAGTGGTCCCTAATGAAGACAATACAGAAAGGCAGATAAAAAGAATCTAAGAAGTATCATTTATTTCTAAGAGTAAACACAAACCTGCCTTTGGGGGCCAGAAATTCCATCTAGAATAGAACCCTTCACTCTTAAATACACACATACGTTTCTAAGAATGGAAAGTCTTCCTTTTAAAATAACATTGAGCTCAATTCCTTGGTGACCTTGGGATTACATTATTTTTCAATAACTTATATTCATTGATCAGCCAAACAGTTTGACACCTTATTTATGGGCTACTGTGATGGATCACATCTGTTCCCAAAGTAAAGTAAACAAAGTCTCATTTTAGATAATTAGAGTAAGAGCCCAGATTTGATTATATTTTCTGGTATATTTGTTATCTTCTGTTATTGGAAAATTAAACACAAACCTTGAGTAGATCATAATACACACCTTAAAAAATCTAAAACATAGTTGATAACATTAGTAGACCCTTAAATAAGTAGACCCTTAAATATATATACTATTTGTATATATGTGTTGAAGTGTCTTTATATTTTTCCAAAAAGCAGCAAAGATTTCTTTCTAACCTATGATTATGATAATGTCAAATATAGAATATTTATAGGATGGACTGAGTATGTGTGTGCTGCACACATGCGTATATATGGGAAGAAAGGGAGACAGAGAGGAAGATCTCACAATCTGTGCTTTGGTTATCATGTGAAATCGATCTAACTCACTGCTCCCCTGTAGTTGAATTTCCAACAAAGTGAACATATCAGCAAAGCACTGACAGATGCAAGTAAAACACAAAGCGTCCAGAATTCTATCCTTGTCACAAAATGTAACCCTTGGTAAACACATTATTGAGTCTGATCTAATTTCTCTAAGAATCATAACCTAGCTTCTCAGTTATGAAGAAATGCATTCACCTTCCTATATTCTTTGGTTCATAAGCATGCCCACAGGCTCAGAGTGGCTGTGCAGTTCACCATTGGCCACACCTACATATAAAAGACTTCTGGCCCCTCTGCAATTGGTTAAGCATGTATAATCTAGGGCCATTTAATTTTCCTACAAACATGCCCTTAAAACATCTTCATGTTTGGGATTGAAAATTAGAATGGTTTAGATATAGAGTTTCCCTATGTTTCTTTTTTCCTCCTTTTTCTCCTCTTTTTAATACATACTCAATAAAGGGGAGGGAGGACCCTTGATTGAGGTTGACGTGCCAGAACTAGGCATATTTTGTGCCTCAAAAAAAGCTTTGTCAAATCAACTGTTATCTCTATATACATTCTTGTGCCAGGGGCCTACAAGAACTCCTCGATATCAAGCACCAAATAATCTTTTGAAATGTTAATAATTAAAAGATCATATATTTATACACATACACATAATTACATATATTATATACAAGGAGATAAGGCAGAAATATTATTTTCACCCAATCTGTCATTACTTGCTTCTTAACTGATGGGACACACTAAACTGTTTTATTCGGACTCAAGTCCTTTAAACCACAGATCACCAACTCATGAAGTACTAAGAAAGGCAGCGATAATAAAATGTGGTTATTAAGGCAGTGGATATTCCCACTACCTTTGACAGCAATAATTAACCCTTATCTTCCAGGGGCTGGTGCTCATCAAAACTCCACACACAGACATAGCGATGAATAGTACAGTTTAATCCATGCGAAAACCAAGGTGTAAAGGTCAGTGATGGGTCTAAAGTTGATTACCAAGTTAAAAATAGGCCCTTTTTTTTCCCCTGACACTCGGTTTTGAATCTAGGCCTCCTCAACAGCCCTTTCCTCCTAAGCCCCCACATCACATCATTGAATAACTTCAGATACCGAATACAAAATTCCTACCAACAACAGACCCCATAAGAAGGAACTGATTCTAAGAATTAAACCATTTAACTGTGTGTGTTTACAGGCACCTGGCTGGCTCAGTTGGTAGAGTGTGTAACTCTTGATCTTGGGGTTGTGAGCTCAAGCCCTACATTGGGTGTGGAACTTACTTAAAATTTTTTTAAAAATTAAAAAAAGAAAAAAAGGAAACATTTATTAAAAAAAAAACAAACCTGTGTTTGTTGAACTCTGTCCAATGTCTAGATTTCAAGTGAGATTTTTGATGTCTACATGATGGCTCTGTGTGAATCCATAATCCTTATGTGGAATAACGAAGAGCAGAGCACTTGCCTTAATACACACACACACTTTCTCCTCATTCAAGAAAGCACTTCTCAGCAAAATGCAGTCATGTCTGTAGAGGGAGACTAGGTCATTGGCAACAGTTCGGGCAATCTGTCACCAATAAAAAATATTGCCCTCTGGAGTGGTTTAAGAGTAATAAACACAGTTAAAGTTAGAGTCTCAAAGGAAAGTAATTAAATGCTTTTGAGCATTTAATTGGGGTCTCTTTTTTGCAGCTACAAAGGTACAAATATCTACACACTGAACCAAGTCCATTACTTGGTTTAAATTCTCTTGGAGGTTGGAGGAGTATCTCAGGCCACTGCTTTCTTAAGTAGACAAAAACAAGCAGAATGTTTTCCTTTTCAGCCATTTCTGAAGTTATAGTACAATCACCTTAAAACAGCTGATAGCTCTGGTTATACCTCCTCTAGCAAAGCTTGGGAGCACTTTGGATGAAAACCTAAGTGATTGGAGAAATATGATTCCTACGTTTCCCAGGACAGCAGGCTTCGGGGAGGACAGCAAACTTCTCTCTTCTGTTGCTGGGTATGTTCCCGATGATTTATGCTAGATCTAGCATAGAGTGATACCTAATGGATATTTGTTAAGGTTCTACCAGAATGGTTTCTCACCAAATGCATGGAGGAAATAAGGACGGGTTGTTTTTTGTTTTGTCTTTTTTTTCTTTTTAAGATTTTTTTATTTATTTGAGAGAGAGAGAGAGAAGATGAAAGTGGGGGGGGGGGGGCAGACTCCCCACTGAGCAGGGATTCCCCATGCAGGGCTCAATCCCAGAACTCCAGGATCATGACCTGAACTGAAAACAACCACTCAACTGACTGAGCCACCCAGGTGCCCCGGAAATAATGAGTTCTCAACAAAGAGATGGAAAAAGTACTAGCCACACAAAAGGCAAAATCAGTTGGTTACTGATTTCAAGTTATTTAGAAGCACTAAAAAACTTCCATTTCTCAAAAACCTGAATCTCCCATGACCAACTCTAAGGACTAAAATTTTATAATTCTGAGCTCATACTTATTAAAATTCTAGTGCATCTGGGAGAAAGAAGACAATGTGCCTAATAACAATTTGTATTTCTTTATAAGGAATCTTTAATATACTTACCCATTACAGGTTAGCTAGAGAAACAGAGAGGGTTTACTTGTATTTAAAGCTCAGCTCCTCCAAGATGGAGGTTGCTGCTACCATCTGTTCTCCACTGCCATCCAAGCTCTATCCCACTGAATCAGAACTGCCAAATTCTGTGTCAGTCTGCTCTACAAAGCAGTAAGGCCTTGAAAGCATGGGCCATCCTATTCATTGTTGTATTCCTAAGATTTAAAACTACTCCTAGTGTATTTTTAATGCTATATTACGATTCTACAGAGAAATAGAACCAATGGGAGATACAGAGAGAGAAACAACATTGTAGGAATTAATTGACTCATTCCATCTGCCATCTGCAAGGTGAACAACCAGGTAACCCAGAGGTGTCATTTAGTCTAAATCCAAAGACCTGAGAACCAAGGGACTTGATAACATAAGTTCTGATCCAAGTCCAGAAGCCCAAGAACCAAGAGCACTGATGTGCTCTCCTCTGAGGAGAGGAGGAGATGTGACAAGCAGAAAGAAAAGGTGTACTTCCTCTGCTTTTCTGTTCTATTCCAGCCCTCCAGGGATTATACGAGGCCTGCCTGCCCTGGGGAGGCCAACCTCCTTTCCTCAGTCCACCAATTCAAATGTTAATCTCTTCTGGAAATACTCTTACCCACACACCCAGAAATAATGTTTTACCAGCTAAAACGTGGTACCCTTAGCCCAGTCAAGTGCAGACCCATATTAACCATCACAATTGCTAATGAATTATTTAATAAATCAATATTGACTACCAAGGGCACACCTCTGAACAAAAGGTGGTACCCATGACAAGTGATGGGAAAAGGAAAGGTGAAGACAGAAAACGCAACAGAATTTATAGCGGTAACTTGGCCAACCCAGACTAGATAACACTGCAGTGAAGGATCCTGGAGGTCAGTGGCAGAATAGGATCATGCTCCCCACAAAGGCTCTAGGAAAGAATTCTTTCTTGCCTCCACTAGTTTCTAGTTTGCCCACAACCCTTGGTGCTCCTTGTCTTGTAGCTGCATGGCTCCAACCTCTGCCTCTGTCTTCAAGTGGCCTTCTCCCCACTGGGCCTGTGTCTCTGTGTCCAAACTTCCCTCTTATTATAAGTCATATTGGATTTAGGGTCCACCCTAACCCACTAGGACCTCAAATTTGAGTATAACTGCAGAGAACCTATTTCCAAATAAAGTCGCACTTACAGGTTACAGGTAGACATAAACTTGGGTGGGGGGTGGGGCAGGGAGACACTTTTCAACCAAGTATACACCAGCGAAACACAAACATAGAAACAAATCTATGCTCCTTTATTCGGTTTCCTAACTTACAAGGTTTTCTTTTATATCTTGCAATGCCTTTGTTGCTAATCATCAGTTTGAAGAGAAGGACTCGCCATTATTGTATCTAACAACTGAGCCCAGAAGTGTGATTTTAGATTGAAATGGTTAAACTTGTTTGGTTTCTATGGAGATTATCTACCGAATGGTTTACTTACTGCCCCTGAGCTGTCAACGCATACTGTTTAATTTATAAAGCTGATCTAAACCTCTATGGGGGAAAAAGCCACCAATATTTCTCCAAACTTACTTGGATTTATTTTCAGTGTCAGACAAGACATAACATTTATTATGATTCACCTTAGCACGATGACATTTCATTTTTCTTGTTGAAGAAGATGTTCCAGAAAAAAGAAAAAAAAAGTTTAAAATCTCTTTAGTCTTCTGGATGTCTTATAATAAATGAGGGGTTCTGCTTTTCTTCAGTGCTTCAATAGCAAGAAATGTTTATATTTTAAGACTAAGCCCCCGCTGAATATTTACAAAATTTGTTGCGAGGTGTTGAACTATAAATCTAAAGTTTGAAATCTACATCAAATATAAGAGAAAAGCCCATTTTTTTTAAAAAAAAGTGTAAAACAAAAAGTGAGAAGTAAAAATGTAAATATTTTAGAGGCTTATTTAAATCCTTAAGGGTCTTTCTCATAAATAACACATAAAACTTATTTTATCAAATGTTCTTTAGTCTTGTCATTCAGAATATAAGACACTGAGTTATCTTAGAGGGATAAAGGACACAAAGTTTAGATTATTAGAACTCTAGAAATATTAGAGGATTTAATATAGAAATAATGTGTATGAAATTAATTTGTATAAGCACTGTTTTATAGTGTTGAAATAAATCAGATCTTATATTTGGGCTTTTATAGACTAACCCATATCTGAAACAGTCTGTCACAAATAACAGTGTGAAAAATCATCTTCTTCATTCTAACACCTAATGAAAGAAGTTATAGTAGAATCGCCTTAAAACAGCAGATAGCTCTGGTTATACCTCCAATGAAAGGTATAAATCTAGAAAGCTAGAGTCTAACGTTGCAGAAGATATTCACTGGATATTTAAAAATGGTGATACTAGGTCAAATTTTCAATGTTAAGTTTGTTCTACAGTGAAGGTAGATTATGTGTGTCTTCTATCCTCTTAATTTGAACTCATATTTCTAATAAGTCTGCACCTTCCCCCACACACAGAACAATTCAGATAACAATATTTACTGAGTTACAATACTTACTAATAATTTACTGACTATTTTGAGTTCTTACATGTTATGGCTTTGGGGAATATTCCAGGACTTCCACTTTTTGAACCCTGGAAAATTAGTAATTTTATAACAAATGCTTGTTGACACAATTCCCTGAATAGCAATAAAAACCCTTTGATCGCCAAGTAAATAACAAATGGGTAGGAATGCATTAACAAAAATGGAAACCACATAAAAATTTCAAATTCTGTGTCATGTCTCACATTTACTAAAAAGAGGGAGAGACAGAAAGAGAGATGGAGGGATTGGAAAAAAGCAAGCCAACCAACAAAACAAAACAAAATGAAAACAAAGGTGAACCAGTCCCAGAGAGGTTATTTAAAGCACGATGGTAAGCATCAATTACATGGTGTTTTATCCAGTTACTTTTGTTTGTTTCTATAGAACAAAACAACAGATAAAGAAAATAGTTCATCTGTACCACTGTCATTCCAAACTGGCCCAATAAGAATGTCCCGCCAAAAACTCAATCTACATTAAAATGGTTAATTTCGTGATTGCATACAGACATAGCCTTTGTGTCTCAGAACACTCTCCCAGAAGTCATTGAAAGTATGTTAATAAATTACCATGCTATTTTAAGAACAATTTATACATAATTCATTTCCTAAACAATAGAGCATGAAAAATTACACTATGCTTTACCTTCCTTTGGAAATAGTAAGTGAAGTTCCTATTATAGGTGTTCATCCTTGTTCTCTAATTAAACATATTTATGTCTGCAATACATTTATCACTTTCTCTACACTGTTCGTTCGAGCATCAGCTCGCTCTCACTCACCCTTCCAGGGTCAAATCCTATCAAAAGCTGAAAGCGAGACTTAAGCAAAATTAGACATTCTGAAATCAGGTGGGGGAGGGGTTGAGCTCTGAAGGCAGCAGAGAGAATGGGATTAGGAGCCGGACGAAGTGGGTTCTGGTTCCTGTTGGGTCTCCAAGCCACCAACTCCGTGTGATCCTGAGTAATTCACTTTCCTGTCTCTGAGTCTCAGCTTCCTCACCTCCGAAAGGAGAGTTGCCAGCAGAGCATGGTACCATGCACCAGCCAAACAAAACCATCACCAGTAAAGACAACATATTGCCATCTGTAGAGAACAGAAAGGCATGTGTGACAACAGAAAGAGATGTGCTGAAGAACCACCAGAAAAACAGCCCCCAAATCACCTAGTTTTTAAAAAAAGAAATCCAATGGTCTTTGATTTGTTACTGACTCACCACTCTTATTATCTATTATTATAGATCTATATTTCTGGAAAAGAAAATTACCTCAGAATAAAGGGGAAAAAGCAGGATTTTCTCCACTCTAAATAGTTATTTTTCTGTAGTGCTGCAATGATAGGACATGGCTTCTGTTTGCTAAATAGTGAATCACAAGCTCAAAGACAACAATGACCTCACTCCGGCACACCCCCACCTGCTGACAGCCACGAAGCATATTAAAAATAGGGTTTCTTTACAAAGGAGTCTGTCGTTTCCCTAATAACTACATTTCGGGTGAGTGTTTTTTCTTTCCCTAGTTATAGCAGCTCTGTTCTAAGCAGTCCTATAAGAAATCAAATATTTAAACAAGAAATGAGACATATGGAACGTTGCCTGCCAAGTGAGGCTTGGTTGTCAAGATGACTGTCTCACTTTGGGAATACTTCAGCTAACATCACCTAGAAAATTTTGAACGTATTCACTGATTTATATTTTCAGTTCACAAGTGCATGACCAATCATACCAACCAAAGAAGGAAACTTAAGTTGGATCTGAGGATTCCTTAAATAAGTATGTTCAGTAGTTTTCCATTTCTAAAGTAGCTGTGGGCAAAACCACGTGAAGAAATGGAGAATTCTGATCAGTCAAGATGCCGCACTAATTTTAGAGCTATGGGATTGGCAATCTGCATTCTGAGAAAGGGCTAAGATAGTGAAAATTTAACCACAGAATAAATTTTAAAAGTTATTTTGGAATTAGTGTGTAAACTTTAATTAGACCAACAAAATGCAAAATAACAAATTCAAGAATATTCTCAAGCAACTTTGTTTCTTAAGTTTTCTACATTTTCTCATTGCAAATTTATACAGACTATTTTTCTAGTTTATATTGTCTGCTACTCATCAACTCAAAAAAGCTCCTGTTTGAATTAATACAAACTCCAAGATCTAATTTCTATAATGGGATTTTACTATATATTATTTCCTTTGTCAAACTCTTGGAAGTTGATTAGATGGTCAATATAAAGGGAGTGGCATAGTTCTACTAAACGTTCTGAGAGGGAATGAAGAGATCCTTCATCTCATGGTACTTTGGGGCAAAGGGTTCTGGCCAAGGACCAGATTCTGTCAGTTTAGTTAGCTTGAGCATCTGCCTTAACCTGGGATGAATCGGGTTGTGTTTGTGTGTGCCCACATACCTGACTGGATGTGCACCCAGTGTGTGTGTGTGTGTGTGTGTGTGTGTGTGTGTTGATCAATAGTTGGTTTGACTGAAATTTTTGATGGGTTATTTTATGTCATGTAGATATGACCTCTGATTTTCCTTTAGCTGCTTAATTGGCTGCAGCAGATAAACATGGCTGAAGAATTCTTCTGCTTTCCCCGTGCATCGTGCTAGCCAGTTGAGGAACTATAGAAGGAAAAGTGATAGCGTGTGTTATGGACTGAATGTTTGTGTCCTCTCTAAATTCATATGCTGAGGGGCGCCTGGGTGGCTCAGTGGGTTAAAGCCTCTGCTTTCAGCTCAGGTCATGATCCCAGGATCCTGGGATCGAGCCCCACATCGGGCTCTCTGCTCAGCGGGGAGCCTGCTTCCCTCTCTCTCTCTGCCTGCCTCTCTGCCTACTTGTGATCTCTGTCAAATAAATAAATAAAATACTAAAAAAAAAATAAATAAAAATAAATTCATATGCTGAAACACTACCCCCACTTTGATGGCTACCAGTGGTGGGTCCGTTGGGAGGCAATTAGTTTCTGAGGGTGAAGCCCCTCGTGATATTAGTGTCCTTGTAAGGAAAGCCAGGA
Organism: Lutra lutra; assembly: GCF_902655055.1. Lineage (NCBI taxonomy): Eukaryota > Metazoa > Chordata > Mammalia > Carnivora > Mustelidae > Lutra > Lutra lutra. Next base: position 37,468,723 of record NC_062282.1, on the reverse strand, counting down.
GAGCTTGCTTCCTCTCTCCACCGTGTGAGGACATAACAAGAAGGCCCCTGCCTGTAAACCAGCAAGAGTATTCTTCCCAGGTACCAGATCTTATTGTGCCTTAATCTTGGACTTCCCAGGCTCTAGAACAATAGGAAACAAATATTTGTTGTTTAAGCTGTCCAGTCTATGGCATTCTTTTACAGCAGCCTGAAATGATGGAGACAGAAGGATTATTTTTTCTCTCTAAGTGACAAAGAAAAAAGAGAAAGGGACAGCTATTTTATTCAAAAGTTCAATTCAGAAAGGAGTGATGACTTTATAAAAATTTTAAACTTCCAAAGCAGATCATTAACTACATGTCAAGGTTTATGAAGGCAAATATGTACTTAGGGATATACCAGAAAAGAAAACAGCCCATGTCTTCTGAAATGTGCACAAAAATGAGTATGGAATATATTTATAAGGAAACCACTCTGTCATAGTGATAAAAGAAATGATTGCAATATCCAATGTGGTGATAAAGGCCAAAAAATTATTTTTGCCGTTACTTAATTTTAACATATCTAAAATAAAATGCAATGATGAAAATTACTTAGAAAATGTTTGCTTTAAAAAAAGTAAAATTTCCAGGAAACATAAGGCTTTAGTTCTGCCCTCCTCACTGGCCAAAAAACAATAACAATAATCTATTCTATATAAAAATATACCTGTAGTAAAGTAGCAAATATCCCTAAGAAAAAAAGAAGAAAATACTGCAAACTATGATAAAACAGGTATAATTAAAAAAAAAAAACGGATGGCTGAGAAATAATTGAGGGGGATACTTGCAAAATAACAAAGGGAATTTTTTTCTAATTTATCTAGAACAAAATGTTACCTAAAGATGCCCCTGTGGTTTATAAGATAAAAATAGTAAACTAAACACAAGTCATTATTTCCTCCCACCTGCACCCTCCTCTCACCATCATCTCACCCCATGCCCCCATGAAAATTTTTACTATCCTTGGAGAACCAAGGACTAATGGTGGTACAGGAACTTTTATGAATCACTGAAAGACCAAAAAAAGGTAGGAGAAGAAAGCTGAGGGAAGCACAGCTTCACACTGATGTAAATGTTGAAAACAGTTTCAGGACCACTCTAGTTTCAGAGACTGAAGAACTAGTTCTGGGCAGACCATCAGCATAATGGATTGGGAGACCACAATGGAGAATTTAAGACCAAAGATCCCTAAGCCTTTTCTGCTCACACCCTTCTTGGTGTCTCAGTAATTTTTTTCATCCTGCTCTGAAGAAATATCTAATAGCTCTATTTATTAAGTAGCTAATTGAAGTAACTGTCTTAACAACAGCCACTTAAAAAGGGAACACATACAACTCAAAGATAAATATATTTTTATTTCATTCTTAAGCAACCATGAATATTTACTCATGGGGTGTGCATAACGTATTGGGCACTATACTATGTTTCAAATCTTGGAATCAGATGAGACACTGTCATCCTTATTTCTTACTCCACATTGATTTTCACATGCCGCTCGCTTTTATTTATAGCAAACTGCAAAATACCAGCTTCACAAAAATATGATATCAACTAAAGGAGCGTGGCATAGTCTGATGTTGAAACTGTTACCGGGTAGTTCTCGAGGTGTCTGACACATGGTGAATATCATTATGTTTCTCTTAAAATTTCAAAATATCTCATGGTGCCCCTATGACTTTGCTGTGGTGCCTGGGGGTATCTGAGAACGAGGTTGCTAGACAGTCCAAAACATTTGTGGCAAAGGGGGTAGCAAAAACATCTGTCCCCAGTGCCAGAGGATACTTCGGTCCGAGAAACAATGCCACATCCTGCTGCAAGGTGCACCCAAAAAGAACACTGATATTTTGAGCTCTTAAGATGGGCTACTAACACAACACCCTGCGACAGAGCCTGAACCTTCCTTGCAACCACTGAAGGCAAGATACATCCACATAAAAATAGGAAAATTCAAGTACAAAGACAAGCACACAACCAAAAACCAACAAGCATTTGAGCAAAGTTAAAACCTTAAAAACAAAGCTCCCAGCTCTAAAATGGAAGAATTGCCATTAAAAAGGTTTCTAGATCTCACACACACACACACACACACACACACACACACACACACACGTGTGTGTGTGTGGTATGGCATATTATATATTTATTATATATATAATTATATATGCGTATGGTCTCTTTATCTATGTAGTCAATTTCCTACGGATACAAGAGAGGCTGCACATCCCCCAAATAAGCACAGGCTACTATAAAAAATAACAAAATCAAGATCTCAAAATCTGATTGGCAAAATGGAGCCAGATACAGAGGGAAGAAGCAAGCTGGACATTTGGACTGAGTAATTTCCTCCAATATATATTGTATGAACATGAGTGATAGTACTATTCATTGGAATCATAGGCTTAGCATGATTAATACAAGACTTGGCCCAGAAAAGGTTGTCAAAAACAATAGCTTCCTTCTCCTTCTTTGGATCTTTAAATTGCAACCTAACTTGAGTCTCTCTCACTCTCTCTCTCTCTCATGCACACACACATACACACTGAAAAGAAAAAATCTTCCTAATAAGGGAGAAATCCTTTTTATCCCCATTTAACAGATGAAGAAATGAAGAACAAACCCAGGAGGTTTCATTATCGTCACACAGCAAATTATAATGACAAATCTTGGTTCAAATCCTTAGATTCCTGTTTTGTGACTTTTAAAAATTCTTCTGCATACTTTAAATAATCTGTACAAATTGCACTCAAGATGGAAGAAAAATGATGACATAACTGAAAAACTTCTTTGTTCGGAAATTTACTGAGAATTCTGGAAAGTGTCAAAGTTATTGTAGTTCAAACAGGATGGAAAAGTAAAGTCTTAATTAACACATAGCTCATAAACAAATCACCTGGATGGAATGATACTCCTTCAAATATTTTTTTAAAAACTGAGTGTGAATTTGAGATATTGTAGGTGGCAATATGTAATTTTTGATACACATCCTTACGAGTTGTGCTTCTGATGGATTGCTAGCACAAATGCCATCTATAAAAATTAGCTAGAGAAAATCAGGGGGTTTTATACTTAAACAGTATCTTAGCAATTAAAGAGAATATATTTAAATGCAGAGGATCAATTTAAAAAACAAAAAAAGAAAAATTAAACAAGCATCAGCTCTTAGGGGAAAGCATACAATACATAAAAAAGAATCATGACCCATGAATAGGAAAATGTGTTTAAGAGGACTGGAAAAGTGTGTGAAGAAGAGGAAATTGGGAGATACAATTTAGGTAAAATTTTAAAGGGACTTTTGGGAGAGCATTTTAAGAAGAAACTAGCTTAGTTGCCACGGATGAATAAAGAATTTGTTTAAATTCTAGAAACCAGATGTATCTAAATTCGTATCTGATTGGAAAGCCGTGATTCCACAATTCTTTGACCTTCAAGGTTTCTTACAATTCCACAATTCAGAGAAGGGAGTGTAAAACTATCTATGAGCTGAGACGTGTGAAAAATGAGGTCACCAAGAGATCAATGATGGATTGTACCTTATTTTAACTTTGTTTAAAATAATTTGTAAAAAGAGTTGCATAGTACAAGTGCCGGTCTCTACGTTTATATTAAATCCCTGAGCATAAACAACTTTAACAAAATGTATTTAGGGAAAAATAACTTCAAATCTACTTATAAAAGGAAAATCTAAGCTCTTAGCTACAAGCAAAGAAAAAGAAACAGGTGTCCATATACCCCATCCCTTAAAAGTTTCAGCCAGAGAAACTCTATGCTAAAAATGGTAGCAGCTAATGAACTTTTCACCACAGAGGGCTAGACATTGTGCTAAATCTTTGACATGTTTTATCTGATTTAATCCTCCAATAACCCTAGATGTAGAAATTAAACTTCTACAAAACTTAGGTGTATCTATCTCTGAAGTAGTGGATGTAGTATCTGCCACACTAGAAAAAATCTAACAGAAAATGTTAAGCAATGGGCAGCTTTAATAATCAGGAGGGGAAAGGATTTTCATGAGGATAGCTAAATAAATGTGGTAGTTTCTTTCACTAAAAAAGACAAAGGTTAATAAAATTAGGGGAAAAGACTATAAAATAGTAAAATGCATGTGATCACCAAATAGCAGAATTTAGCAATCTAAAGAATATTCAATTAAATTGCATTAAAACATAAAAGGACACAATACATGACAGTGGTAGATATCAAACTAAATGATTTCCAGATTTGGTGGAGACCAAAGCTATAGTTAATCTTGACAATAGTTTAGCTGAATTAATTTTTTGATAAAAGATGGGGAGGCTTGTGGCTTTTAATTTGTTCATTTCGAACATAATTCTTAGTCACTGATAGGTTCTAGGCACTGGGGCTAACGTGGCAAAGTTGCTGTCTTTTGAAATCTGAGCAGATGCCCAACACGGTGTTATTGTTACCAGGAAGATGTAACGGGCCATTGCCAAAAGGCATGGCTGGGTGCCTCTCCAGGAAAGCCCCTCATAGTCTGATGCTGATCCTTCTTCAGTCTTGGAGGCTTGGGAATCTTATTTCTTAGCAAATTAAGAGTGACTCTCTCTCAGAGTAGAATTACTTTGACCAAAGTTATGAAGACCAATGTTAAAAACAAAATATCCACCAACATAAATATAACACAGTATCTTGGAGACCTATATGCTCACATTTTCATAACTCAACATATACATGTGTACACAGCAAGCTAAATTTTAATCAGAAAGTTGCTTAATGAACATGGTATCATAATAAACAGAACTGGACTAGAATCTCTTTGACTGAAATCTCTCCTTACCTAACTAGTGAGGAGGACATGTCATCATTTGTGTTTACCCCTCGTTTACAGTCCTTCCATCAGAATTAGTCACAATCTAACCTTTGTCAGCAGGAAAGACATTCTGCCTCTTTTTTCTTTACTAAGATCCATTATATACGGATTTGTTGCTTATTCCAAATTCCACTTATTAACTCACTTCTGCTCACGTGAGAACAAAGACAACACCATGGAAGACCAAGAGGGTTTCCTATCAATTGTTCTTTGTTCCAAAGAGACAGAACACATAAGCCACCTGTAGCATTCGTCAGCCAGTGTGTATTATAAACTTAGATAAGGGAAATTCGTGTTCAGTAATAAAGGTGAATAGAAGACACCACCTTGAACCCAGGAGAACAGCTGCGCTGTGAAGTAAAGTTGTCGCCTTAAGGCTTTCTTTTGTTTATTTGTGAGCAAGCATGTTGCCCTTAAGGTCTCAGATGGCATTCCCACCTAACCTCACTGTCCCTTGTTACAGCTGAAAGCTTGGTGGAAAGAGACATGACACCCAAAGTTACCTTTACAAATGATAAAGTTAAAGGTCCAAGCAAGAATTAAATTTGTCTCCAAAATGTATCTTCTAACTAGTTACTTTCTAGAAATGTTGAATGCCATAGACTCTGATATCTGCTGAAATAGACAGAACTCTTCATCCGTTTTGAGCCGCCAGTTGTTTGGCTGGCAGGTGCACTGTGATGACGTCTCCTGGAAGACTTTCTTTGGAGGCCGACCAGAGGTCATCTGGTCCAGTTTGCCAGCAAATGGCCAAGGGCAGTGTTGCCATGAAACCGGAAATGGCAGCCAAACTCTTGCATAGTAATTTTGAGAGTCTCAGAATTTAAAGCTCACATTGCGGACTAATAAAGCTCAACTAAGCTAGACCAAAGGATCAGGGAAGAGGGAGCTACCATGGCCAAACACCATTTCAAAAAAGGTCTTACTGCGGGAACTTTAATTAGGCGATAATAGGATCATCCACAAACTCCAGATCGCTCAGCTGTATTGCAGCATGATTTAATCTAGGGAAGAAATCAATCAATAAAGCAGTGAGACCCAATAAGGAACCTGAGACTACTGGAGATCAGAATGCAGGTCGGCATCGTATGGCCAGGAGAACTGAAGATATTCTCTGCAGTCTGGGGGGAGGGAAACTACGCAGTCTCCCTGGGAAGGGCTGAGTATCTTGTGCTGCCTAGAAATAGAGAGGGGCTGGGAGACATTAGGCACCCGACCCCCTCTTCAAGCTCTACCGGGGTTCTGGTCGTTCCTGTTGCTGTTGCTGCTGTATTTCATCCTAGGAAGGCAGAAGGCACTTGGAGTTCTTTCAGAGCGTGCAGAGGGCCGGATCTGTCACAGCAGCCCTGATGGTGGTGCCCAGATGCGATCTGACCCTCCCGGCATCAGGTGGCTCCCCTAAACGCTGTCCTTTGAGGGCTGGGCCATCAATTAACCCAGCAATGCAAATCCTGAATCCTGAGCTAAGAAAACACGAACTGATTTGGTAAACAAATGATATGTAAAATCTATACACACAGAGTGGCAAGTGACAAAGGAAATTGCAAATGCCCCTCAACACTCTTTCCCATCGATTGGCAGAGATAGTCTAACCCAGACACAGAGGAGACGGAGCATTAAATTGGGCGGACTGATTCAGAGGTTTGTTTTGATTTTTAAAATCATTTATTAAAAATAAAATGAGTGTGTGTGCGTGTGGGGAGGGGGGGACAGGATTCCCTAACACAAACGGGCTGTCGGCAGACGAGGTACAAATGAAAGCGCGCTCTCTAAACCTCCAAAGCACTAAATGTAGAGAAACGCGCAATTATCCTGGGACTCGCCCGGAGAAGGCAGCCTCCGGCGTGGAAGGCGATCCCGTCCCTCCCGTCCCTCCCGTCCCCGCCAGAGGAAGAGCTAACGAGTGGACTGGAATTTCCCGCGACTGCCTGAGGTGAGCTTCAGGAGGGGACCGGCCACATGAAGTCGGAGACTGTTTTCATCCCGAAAACCAGCGCTTGCCCCCGCTGGGTCAGGGGGCGGGCGTCCCGGGAAAGACACTCTGTCGGGGATCTAGGGATCCCCCAATGACTCTGCGGCAGCAACAGGCTGAGCAATAAATTAAAACCCTAATGAGAATAATAAAGTAGTCTGCAGAGCCGGCAGAACCGCCGCTCGTTCTTCAGTGCAGGGGTGCCTGGGGCGTTCAGTGTCTCCGGGACGCGACCTCCCCCCCACACACCCACAGAGCCCGACTTCCCTTCTGAAGGCGCGTCCTCGGGGCCGGGGGGAAACAGAGGCAGAGACCCGGAGCCGGGAAAGCAAGAATCCAAGGCATCCCTCTCGCTGCCCAAGCCTCAACCCTCTCTCCCGCTGAAGGCCCCTGAGTCCAGAAACCCTTGGCACGCGCCCGCCGGTGCGAGTCCCGACGAGTCCCGCGGGCCGGCGGCTCTGCGGCCGGAGGGCTACTGCTCCAGCTCGCACGGTCCCGGGCTCTGCCCCTCGCGCCCGCAGGCCCCGGGATTGGCTGCATCGCGGCGGTCCCGCTCCCGAGCCGGTGCTCAACCCCGTTCCCTCTGATGCTCTCCCTGATGTTAAATCTTTTCCCCCTTTACCAACTGGCCTTTGTTTTTACGTAGTCTCTTTTGGGGGCACCAGTGCTAATAATCAGATAATCTCACTCGTGCCTTTATAGTCCTGCCTCCTTAAATATCTGTGCCTCTTGACGGAAAAGGCGTTCCTCAGTCTACCCGCAACCTGTCCTAAGATGACTCCGGGGCCAGCTGGGGCTCTCCTGTGACTCTGAGACAGTCACACAGAGAGAGTTAGGTTTTGGTTTTAGTTTGGGGGCCTGGTTGCTTTTGACTGGGGGGGATTTGTGTTTGTTGCATGATTATTTTTCTTTTATCGTAAAGGAAAACTCAGTGTTTCAAGAAAACTTATTCTCCCCGTCCTCAGGAACATGAGTTCCAGTCCTAGACACTTTACTTTCTCCTTCTGCTTTTCCTCCACCTAAGTCCAATTTCTTAACTATTGTTTGCCCTTGATCTTTTTCCAAATTGCCCAGCCCTTGGCCGCCCTAGCCCCTCCTTTCATATGCCCCTTTCTTTAATTTGTCTTGTATGTTAGTGCTGGGTCAGCAAGCCTTTTGTGCTGTGGTCCTGGACGTGTGTGTGTATGCCCGCGCACGCGCGCGCACTCGCGCGCGCGTAGTATGTTTCTTTTGTTATTTTCTCCCCTAACACTGCAGAAATGAAACACACATGCAGCTCTGTCGCCTCATATTTTCAGATGTTTTTCACACTATTGTCTGCTCCAGCCTGTTGAAAGTGCAAAGTGAAAACAGATGCATTTGAAGTTTTTTTTTTTTTTTTTTTTTTTTGAAAGGGGACAATCTTAGGATGGGGACTAACCGCTCGAATAAAGATAAGCAATAAATATAATATCAGATTTATAATGTGCATCAAGCAATCTTGATTAGCACCAAGGTGAGCTTTGGTGAGATTTTTATCATTTCCATGTGTCTGGACTACAAGAAGAAATCAATGGGGGAAGAGCTCTATAAATCAGCGGTTCATGTCAAGACAAATCAAAATAATGCCTCTATTATTTCAATCAATAAACCATTTTTATTCCCAACATCTGATACACACAGTGTGTGTCCCTCTATCTGTATTCAGAATTGGCAGCTTCAAATTATACCAAAACAAACCTTTCAAAGATGTGTCAATAAAATTAAAATTTTAAGAAGAAGAACTCCAAAGGGTCCCTCCTTTTCCTTGGATCCACTGCATTCTCTCCATTTCGAACCCTTTACACTCTACGTCATTAAGAGAGCTTTGCAAACTCCCAACTCTGCAAAGAACAGAATTGCTCAGAGAGAGGATAGAGGAAAGCTGTGGCTGGTTGGTAATAGAAACCGAAAGTGACAACAGGCAATGACTAAGGCAGAGGAAAGCCTGCCTAGCTCTTGGCTCCAATACATTCCCGAAGAGGAACCTATGGGGGTCATGGGCAGGCTTGATATGGTGCCCTCGTGGTTTGCTCAGAACCAACCCACCACCTCCTGCCACCAAAATCACGATCCCTCCAGCAGGTGTATGGCTGACTTGCTGTTGGAAGCTAATTGGGGCGCGGCTTGCTGGAGGAAGATGGGAGGAAGGGTGGGAGGAAAGGAGGGTGGGGGAGAAAGAGAGTAAGAGAGAGAGAGAGAAAGGGAGAGAGAGGAGCTCTGGCTGACTGGTGGGCTGGTGGGTGTCTTTGTTAGTTTCAGGCAGATTTCTAGCCTGTTTCTCAAAAATGTCCTGCAGTTTTGGCTTCCCTGGCAGCTCATTAGATGGGACCACAATTAATAGATGAGAGGAAGATAGAGAAGGAAGAGATTGATTCATTTAGGAATCAACATTGTAGATATCTCCCCGGCAGTGGTATGTCTATAGCTTCCTTGGTTATTTTGTTTCCAAATTTACACACTCAGCAACCAAGTCTCAATTATCCTTTTGTTGCTTAGGGTTCATTCTTTCCTGTTCCATCTGTCTGTCACAAACTCACAATTTTGACCAGGCCATTTCTAATCCCTTCCTTTCCTCGGGAATAGTTAGAAGGAGATGAAAAATCCTCCCAGATGGAACCCCAAAAGGCGTCGGTCCGTATAGTCTTTGTTTGGATTCAACAGCTGTCTGTCGGCCACGCCTTCAGTCCCCAAGACCAAAGCGCATTCTCGGGGGGGGGGGGGGGGGGGGGGTGTTTCATTTGGGGAAGGGGGGGAAGGAAACATAGAAAAAAATCGGTATTTTTACAAGCAGGATTCCACAACCACTGGGAACTTTTGAGACTTTAACAGTTAATCTCTCAGGCGAAATTATCACCCCAACAACTGTTTCCAAATAAGTCAATGCAAATGGAAAAAACATGTTGGTAATCTGGATACGCAGGTTTATTTTTTACCCTGAAAAGCTTGTTGGTTTTCTCTCCCTGACTCCCTCCTTCCCTCCCTTCTCAGCCTCGGTGCATTGTTTGTCGAAGGGGCGGGGGAGGGAGATTGGGGGAAAGCTAGGCGACGGGAACCTCGAGGCCAAGGGATTTCAAGGAAAGCGAAATAAACCAGGCGAGGAGGTGCGGGTTCTCTCTTCATTTCTCTAATGCGTCTCTGCTCCGGGTCAGAGCGCTAATGACGGCCTCCTTTCTACGATTTAGGACGCGGGTGCTTTCAAACAAAGGATACAGGGTGCTCTCGCTTTTCCTTGTTCGCTCCTCTGGCTTCCTTTTACCTTCTCCCTTTCCTCCCTCCCGCCTTCTAACGCCCCCTCCCCCAAACACACACACACACACACACACACACACACACACACACACACACGCACGCACACACACCCCTCGCCTGAAGCCCTTGCTTCCCCCTCCCTGGGCTCGGGTTTTGCGTTATTTGCCTCCCCACAGCAGCCTACTTTCCACACGGGATTTCTAATCCCATTATCTTGCTGCCTGAAGGGCATACTCCGGTTTGCAGGGGCCTTTTTCTGTTCCCGTTCAGGTCTTGAATTCAGGAGTCCACGAATAAATCTAAAGCCTCTCTCCCAGCCTTTCGGATTGGATGCCTGGCGAGGCCCTGCTTAGCTCCACTCCTGCTTGCCCTAGGCTGCCCACGTCGGCTTAGAAACATTTCCACGGGTCCTGTTCTTCGGATATTTTCTGTTCCCGAACATGCTAAAGCTCACAAAGGACCCGAAATGCAATGAAGGGACGGTTTTTTCCAGGAGAAAATGGTGGGAATGAGCGCGGAGTGGGAGTGCTCTTTTCACTACGAGGTCTGAAGGGGGGCAGAGAAGGACACAGCCGAGGTGACCCATTGGCCTGAAGCGTGTCCGCAGTGGAGCGCCAAGGCCGGAGCTCAGCCTTGGCCCGCTCCGCCCCTTTCTAAGGCTCCTTGATGGCTCTCGGCGGCCTAGGCCATCTATCTCCGGCTCCTAAGGCGACCCCCTCGAGTCCCCAAAAAAGAGGTTCCGAAAGCCCCCAGGACACCCGATCTATCTGATTTTCTACCAAGAAAGACCGGAGGAACTGCAGCTTTATCCAGAGATAGTTTTAAGGGTCACTTTAAATTGAGCCGCTGAGAGGACGGCCCCTTGGGGAGCAAAGTTAAAAGAAAAATTCCTGAACACCTAGGCTTTGCCCGGGTGCTCACAGGCTTGCACGAGCCCCCGACCGGAGTTTCCGAGGCGCCGGATCTTGAAAAGCAAACCTGGTTCCAAGCCCTGAACGCCAGCCTTGGAAAAGTGCGGAAAGAAAACTCTGCCTTTTCAAAAACAAAAACTCTTTCCCCGAAGACTATTTTGGAAAACTCAACTACAAACCCCTTCCCCACAACCAAGAACATTGAGAACTTTTACAGATTTTAAGTGGAGAGAAGATACAAAGGATATATTCCGTTTCTGTTTAAATATCTACATTTTCAGATTGCTCTAGGCAACATTTCTGGGAAAAAGGGGAGGGCTGTGACTGAGATGGGGGGTGGAGTTTTATTTGTTCTTGATTATTTTATTTTGGTTTTAAATATTTGGGGGATTTCTTTGTTATTTTGAGGTTCATTTGAAAGACCAAGAACTCCACTCTGAATAGAGCATTTTTTTGTTGTTGTTTCAAAATTTCAAACTGGCGTTAAGTGTTGGATCATCAGTTTTCCCTTTGTCTGCCCTGGTTGTAAATAATGGCTTTGAGATTAGCTAATTAAGGGACATTAATCACTGATAGAAAGGGAATAAATCAAAGCCTTGTTCTAAATTTCAAACTTGCCTGTATAGATGTGCATAGCTACTCTATCTGGAGCAGATAGGTGCTGTTTGAATTACTGTTCTTCAGAGTAAACCAAATCCACTTCAGTTTTAAAAAATGAATATTGTATTTATACAGCCCAGTTGTGCTGTTAAATTAAGTCCCCCTCCCATTCTTATTCCATTTTATAAACAAAGTGTAGAGACGACAGCTATTACGGGTTAAAAGAGCCAAATCTTAACTTTCCCCTAGCATTAGGCTTACCTTTTGGGGGGCGGGGTAGAAGAAGTCAGAAAAGGAAGGAATAAACCCTAAGCGGACACAGATGGAAGGAGGATAAATAGATTTGTATTGAGGTTTGTTTTTAATCAGAATACAGTTTCTGTAGAAATTCTTCAATGCCTGCAGTATTTCAGGTATAATTCTCTGGACTGCATTCCCTTGGCCCTCTGCAGAAGACATTAAAAAACATTACGTTCTGGTTTGTGAAAAAGAAAAATCAAGCAGCCTGTGTGTGTGTGTGTGTGTGTGTGTGTGTGTGTGTGTGTGTGTGTGTAGGGAAAGGATCGGACTCCTCTCTCCACCGCGTTTTCCCTCACCAGAGATGCTCATTGCATTTCGGCATTCCACGTCCCTAGCCCTGCACAGTATTTGGGAGCTTGGACCATTTCAACACCGACAAAAGAGGCTTTAAATACTTGCCATAAAACAACAACCCGGTCCCTGGGAGCAAGTAAAAATTTATTCGTTTCACGTAAAGCCCTCCGAAACAGTAAACACAGAGCAGATAATCCAGAGCCAGGCAGGGGATCTGCGCGCCCTTGGCCGGGTGTCTGCGTCGGCGTGTGCGCACGGCTGTGCGCGCATCTTGGCCTCGGTGCGCACTGCTTTCCCTACCCACCCCCCAGTTCCCCACACACATACAAGTGCAAGTAAAGACTTGTGTGTTGAGATTCCCCACACTCTCCTCCTCCTTTGAGGCCCAATTTCCTCCTAGCGGTAACTCTCAACTGAGGACTCAGTTCAAGATTAATGCCTGGGAAATGATTAAAGATTAAAGCATCTGGAGGGCAGAATCGAGTTCTTGGGGTGAATTCGGATAGCTGCCCCTTCCAGCCTGAACAGCGCCGAACCATGGGTGTGTGCCCATAGAGCGACTGATTGAAGAAAATGCCACCTCCCCGTTCGTAATCGCTCCATACATTGGGTTCTGTCCTCGACTGGACAGTATTGGTTGCCAAGGCAGGTGCCAGTTTCCCAGAAGCCAGATCCTTCTGATAGCCTCAGCCTGCACACAATCCTCTCCTCCTTAGGATGCTGCTGCTTTCCTACCCTCGCCTTTTTAAAAACGTTTATTTTTTTTAAAGCCAAAAAGTTTATAAATTAAGGTACCCAGTGTACCGTGTCATTTCAGAAAGGCTCACAGACTGCGCTAGAACCCCGGACTGGGGTGCGAGGAGGAGGAGGGAACCCAGCCAGAAAAGAGGGGTAGCAGCCCGGGTAGGGATATTTGCATAAAGCTTTGTCTTTAATGGTTCTTAGGCTACTGGGGGTTATAACACTAATTGCACGAGACTACGATGGAGATTTTTCTCCATTCCTCACCAAGATTTATTTTAACAGTGAACTGCTCAAGATCCAAAGTCGTAAACCATCCCCCCCCCCCGTCGCCGGGCCCGGATTTTCTCCCTACAGAAAGTTTCCCTAAATCCAAAGGAGAAAAGAAGAGATGCCAAGGGGTGAGAAACCCTGAAAAGCCAACTTTGGAGGTATTGCTGTTTAATCAAATACCTGCCGGCCATCGGAATACGTGAAGTGCAATTCTCTGTCTTTCCCCTCTCTATCGCCTTAGAAATGAATACCTTTTCCGTGGCGTTCCCTCCTGATTTGGGGGAGGAGAGGTGGCCAACGAGTAAATCCGGTGCCGGAGCGCCCCCTAGTGTAACCAAAGTGGAAGAGACGCCGTGGAGACACTCCTGAGTTTCAGTGGTCTGATGCTGTCCCTTAGCGGATTAGAGTGGGATAGGGCTGTGGGTTGAGGCCTGGATACCTGTGCCGCAGCTGAGGCTCATACTAGAATCACCTGGGGAATTTAATAATTCTAAACTAAACCCTACACACGTCCGCTATCAGGGATTCTGATACTCTGATTCATTGGTTTTAGGTGGGACTCAGGTATCTTTTTCTTCCCCCAGATAATGTGCCATTAGGGAAGAGAACCGATATTTGAGAATTTCCAGGACTTTTCGAAATAATTACTGGTTACAGTGCAAGTGAGAAAGGTAATTGGCTTAACACTGACCTTATATATACATATATGCTTCAATATTTACTAGTTGTATTTAGAAGACCATGTGCTCATCATTATGCCTAGGCTACTTGGAAGATTTTATTTCAAAGATTTTTTTTTTTTTTTCAGATTGTTGGGAACCTTTGTTCTGAATGTTAATGTCAGATTGTATCTTGAAATAATTTAAGATGTTTGAAACTCAGTTCTTGTTTTCTGCTTTCTTGGGGATAAACACATAAAGTGAGAACCTCAATAATGGTGAAAATCATGTTAATATAAAATTATAAAAGGATTAAAAATAGGAGTTGGTTCAAAGCTAGGGCTGGATTCTAGTTTCCAAACTTCAGGAAGCTGCTATCTCACTTTAGGCAATTCTTTCAATCAAACTGTGTCTTACTTTCCTCTTTTTTTTTTTTTTTTAAGATTTTATTTACTTATTTGACAGACAGAGATCACAAGTAGGCAGAGAGGCAGGCAGAGAGAGAGGGGGAAGCAGGCGCTCCCTGATGAGCAGAGAGCCCGATGCAGGGCTTGATCCCAGGACCCTGGGATCATGACCAAGCAGAAGGCAGAGGCTTAACCCACTGAGCCACCCAGGTGCCCCTCAGTTTCCTCTTTAATAAGTGAAGTATCCCATCAGATTATTTTAAGGCCCTTCGGAGACTTAGTGAATTTGTAAACCTAAAGCACAACTACAAAAAATACAGAATAATGTCCCTGGAAAAATTGCAGATATATTTGTCATTATTGATTCTATTCATTCTCCTAAAGGACAATAATTATAAATCCAGATTTTTGAAATGTGGCCTTTTCTGTAGTTACAGTATAGAAAATTTTACATGGTTCCAAAAAATCATATGTATATAAATATATATACAAAATAAATATATATATATCTCCATGTATATATATAGCATGTCACTAACTTAACACATTTAAATAAAATTAGATAACTTCTTATTACCCTCATTCACCCAACCAAATCCCGAAGCCTACAATCTAGGGATAGTATTTTTGACAGTTTTGTAAGGGTCTCCATGAATGAACTGCTGTAAAGGAGGGAAGAAAGAGCTGAATTTTTGGCTTCAGGCTAAGTACTGAGCAGAGATCTGTGACTGCCTTTTGAGGGGCCTTTGCATGAAATCCTTGAAACTTTTTCTGGGTGTCAGTTCTCAAGAATCAGGTGAGTGTCACTGATGGAGAAACTTCAGCCAGGGAACCTGACAATCATTAGTATCAGCAGAAGCTTGTGCTTGAAGGAAGCAATTAGAAATGAAATATCTCAAAGGAAACAGAAAAGAAATTGTAAACGGCAACACAATGTAAAGTTTTAAGTTTCACTTTAACCTCACCAAGAATGACAATATAACATTGCATTTAGACAATCTATAGTTACATTAACACTCATATTGTTAAGATTTTTTTAAGTAGTTAAATAAAATATCAACCATATAAGATACATATTTTTTCACCATAGAGGGTTTTTGGGTTTTTTTTGGAGTTGCTTTAAGAACAAATATTTCAAAGACATAGCACTGAAATTGTTCACACCCCATACCTCATCCATGACAGCAACTTCAGAACTGGCTTATCTGTGTTATGCTTCCCAACCTTGTGAATTTTTCCTAGTAAATAAGTACCAGTTTGATCAAGAGACTTTGAAGTCTTGCTGATATTTAAGATTTTCACAGTATCTTTGGCAACTTGGTTCAAAAAATGTTATTTTCCATGGTTACTTAAAAAAAAACTCATCTGTAATGTTTAAGCAAAATAACAAGTGTCCATAAATAATTTACTTTCATTCTGTGGTAACTTGTATGATAATATAAGAGATATAAAGAAAAGAATGTGAGTGAGTGTGCATGAATGTGTGTGCAGCGATAGCAGTGGCCATGTAGTACACATATTTCAGGATAATATTCCACTTCACGACACTCAGTCTGAGAACTCTGCCTCCTGTCACAGACTTGAAACTGGGCAGCCATGTTTTCACTCTGGAACCCAATTGGACTCCAACTCCCCCAACCATCCACCTCTCCACAACTGACTGGAAAAGGATGAATCTCTTTTTCAAAGATCCTGAGACAAATCAAAGTCTCTCTTTCAGGAATATGAAATTAAATTAACATAAAGTTAATTGGGTATCTTTGTGGCTCGAAGAGAGAACTGTGACCCACTGGGAGCTGTAGCATGGTCATCTTTACTCCATCTGCCATGCTCTATTTGTATCGGCCCTTGGTCATACTGTGGTAATCCTCTGAGGGATTTTGATGTTACAATTGAGAATTTAATTTTGATGTTTGAGAATTGAGATTTTGATGTTACAATTGAGAATTTTCCACACTGAGGTTGTTGGCTAGGGAGGTGTTTTGGAGACATTCTTTAGAATACCTCAACATCTTTGCCGATGTTCCTGAAGAAAGAAAAGAAATAACATTTATTCAGAAGTAAATTATAAGGGAAGCATTTTGATACATTGTCTTATTTAATCCTTACACAGCCTGGTGTTCTTACACACCCACTTTACATTCAAGAAACTGACTCAGGAAATTTCATAACTTGCACAACATCAAATAGTCTCTAGATCTGAAACGACATTTGGAACCCAGTGGGCAGGATGCCATAACCTAAAATCATTTTACTACGTGCCTTTCCTTTTCTCAATTATTTGAAAAATCTTGGGCTACTCTCAACTGCATGCATCACTCACCAGTCTAATTAGACACCAGCTAAAACAAATAATATCGATGCTGATGTAAAAAAGTAAAGCGTAGTCTTCTGCAAAAACAGATCTACTAGGATCATCATTTTGGTTTTCTTGGGAATTTAGAAACTGGTCTTAATGTTGGAGTACCTCTGGTTTTGGCTTGTAAGTAGATGCCCTGTGTTACAAATACTTACACGTTGTCACAATTCTTCCTTCCCCAATAACCTTGACCTCCACTAAGTTAATGTACATTCTTTTCCCCATAAATTTTTTCATCATTCTTATTTTTGGATGCTTTAAGAAGATCCAGAGGCTCTGTGCTATCTCCTTTTTTCTCATGCCATTATCACATTCTCAAGAAGCCCATCTACACCTAACGATGTTTTAATGTTTTCTCTACTTGTATCATTTCTTTGAAGGCTATTAATGTCCTTCCATTAATATTTCTTCTGAGCCAAGAGACAAATCATCTTCCAACTGGCCTATTTCCATGCTGGTCTGAATGATAATTTTTATAATAAATATTGCATGTCATGTCTTATTACAAAAATCTCCCTTCAGCATAAATGTCCATTTTGTAAGAGGATTAGTTAGGCTTTGCTGAGGATACTTGCATTTTCAGTAAGCTTTTTCAATCCTTTCATTTTGTCAAAAGGTGATTAAAAGGACAGAGAAGCATTTAAACTTGGTTATCATGATCAACCTTGCCTATAGCTGCCTTTCTTCATCATATGCTTTACTTGAGATAGGAAAACAATCACCTTTGAGTGCCTTTTCTACTTGCAGCCCATCAAAATGAGAAGTTTTCTAGAATTTCCCCAAATACGCTTGTGGAAGTCCGTTTCTCTTATAGTATCCTTTGCTGCCACCTGCTGTTCAACCTGCGTTTATGAAGGCTGCACATGCTTGACCACCGAAAGCTTGTTTGCCGACCTAAGGGGTGAGTGCAATTAGACCGGCTGATTCACAGCTGGGCCCTTTCACATGATCACACTTTAAGATGATCTTTAAACCATTAACTGTACTTAATATCTGTAGCAGTTGATTTTCTTTGTCACACCCTGTCTTCCAAATTGGCAACAATATCATGAGAAACCCTCATTATGCTGGTTATTCAGGCAATCGTGTGTAAAAATAAATAAATAAATAAATAAAAATAAAAATCTGGGGGTACATCGGGGGCGAAGTCAGTTAAGCAGCCGATTCTCGGTTTCAGCTCAGGTCATGACTTCAGGGTCCTAAGATAGAGCCCCACAAAGGGCTCCAGGCTCAGCGCAGAGTTGGGTTGGGACTCTCTCTCCCTCTGCCACTCCCCCACAACCCAAACAAACAAACAAACAAATACACAAATAAATAAATTGTTTCTTAAAAAGAAATTCTGGCATATCTAGTACATGCAAAGCCAAGACTATAAGCTGGGACCACCATTTCTAACCATAAGACTCACTCATTGATAGCATTTCTTTTGTAGCCCCTGCATCCCACTGCCCTACCTCTGCTCGGCGCTCAGTGATTGCTCCCACGACTAACTGTCATCTCTTAGACAGGAGCTGTTGGGCTGCAGCAGTTACTGCTCTCTTGCTGTCCGTTTTTCTCCCTCTGTGTGACTTGACTACTTAAGTCTTCTTGGCTCTTTATAGTGTTATAAAACAGGTTGATAATAGAGACTAAATATACGTCGTTACCAGACCCTTTGTGTGAATGCTAGGTGGTTAATTGCAAAAATCCTACCTTTGTCTTAAAATTAGGCTCACCTAAGAAAGTTCATGTAGCAGAGAGGTCACATCCTAACATTGCTGGAGCCAGCGCTAACATTTTCAGTGCACCTTCGAGAGACAAAGCATTAGAGAACAGAAGTTGCATGGGCTGGGTGACTGTCACTTGTGACACCTGACACTGTTAACTAGAAAGACATTCAACTTGGCACTGGGTTTAAAAAAAAAAAAATGTGGAGAATGATCTCTTGTTTTCTCCTTAAGCTCACCATCTGCCTTAGTCCATTCAGGATGCTATAAAAAGTACCCTAGACTGGGTGGCTTAGAAATAGCAGACTTATTTCTCACTGTTCTGGAGGCTGGCAAATAGAAGATCAAGATGCCCCGGAGATCTGCTGTCTGGCAGGATGGGCTTCCTCATTTGCAGACGGCTGTCTTTTCATGGTAAACTCCAGAAGCAGAAGGGCCCACAGAGCTCTCTGCAATCTCTTTTATAAAGGCATTAATCCCAAGGGTGACAGATCTGCCTTCCTGTCCTCAACACCTCCCAGAGGCCCATCTCCTAAAACCGTTACCTTGGGGAGGTAGGATTTCAACATACAAGTTTGACAGGGACACAAACATTGAGCCCACAGCACCATCCCTCCCCATCAAATCTGTCGGGAGCAGCAGGAGAATTACAGGACCTTCTGAGAATACTGACAGATCCTGTGTGTACAAATGTTCATTTTCTTGGTGTAAGAATTTTTTTTTTTTTTCAAATGTTAAATTCAGGCCTAGATAAGTCACCCAGCTCAACCAAGCATTTCAAAACCACCTGGTATCCTTAAATGTTCCTGTGACCAGGCTTCCAGAATCCTGTAGGGCAAAAATCGCTAACAGAGAGAAGTCATCCGCAAAGGTCACTGCTCCCCAGCTCATCTTGGGCAGCAGACAGCTCTGTGATGACATTGAAAAATGTTTCCAAGGTACAAGATACAGTCCTCTTTCATGCAAAATTTCCAAATCTGATTTGCCTTTCAAATTTATTACAGCCTTTTAAGGAGTGGTTTTGGCAATGTTTGGGAAGTGATAACAGTCAGAAAGCTGTGGAAATGATTTAATGGTCCAGAACTTTGAAGTGCCTATTAAAGACATTTAACTAACTTCATATTTCTCCCTACATTTTCCCCAAAATATGTATGCATGGAAGTTTTCCAAATGGCTTTTCTTTAAAGCATGGAGGCCATCATTTTTATGTTAGAGGGAGGAAATTTATTCCTTTACAGGTTCCTTGCTTCCATGTGTTTTTCCTCACAGCTCACTGAAGTTACTCATTTTCATCTCTTGCTAACAAATTAAAAGACTTTGTTTTCTTAATTTCTTTTTTGATACACTATGAAGGTGACCCCCCCCTCACCTATAAATCTTCTAGTTACTTCAAGTTCAGCAGCCAGCTGTATGAGTTTAATTTAGGGAAGTAGGAAAGAAGGGAGATAGGGAGAATTAACATTTTAATCACTTATCTGATGCTAAGCACTGAGCAGGACCCTTAATTTCACCTATATTTGCTCATTACAAGCATGTGTCCATGCACTTATGGGCCCAGACGCTGGGCATTATTCTTGGGACTGAGCTCTAGCCATCAATTTATTCATAGACTAGTAGGAAAAAACATGGAAGTCAACAGTCAACAGTCAACGTCAGTGCAATACCAAATGCCTTTTGAGAGACAGTTGTAATAAAGTCGGCTGAGAGCACGGGCTTCTGAAAGCAGGTTGTCTGGATTTGAATCCAAGCTCTACCACTTACAAGCTCTGAATCTTGTGTGAGTTACTTCCCCCTTCTACCTTGGTGTCCCCATGTGTAAAGTGGGAATAGGAAGAGTATCTCCTTCAGGAAGTTTTGAGAACAAAATGATTTAATACATTTAAGAGTGCCTTGAGTGTTTTGTGAGTGCCTGGTGAGTTTACGTGGCTAGCTACCTCTCCATATTTAGATTTCAACCCAAATGTCATGTCCTTGACTAGAATATTTCCATCTGCCCATAAGCTCTCCTCAAGCGTCACTTACTCCTCCCGTGTTCTTTGCTGCCTTATAAGCCATATCACTGGGTGAAATTATCTTTTTTCCTTACGGGCTTGCTTATTTATTGACCATTTTGCTCGACTAGAGTGTATAAAACACAAGGGCAGAGATCATTCTGGCTTTATTCACTGCTGAATTTCCAGACCCTCATGAAATACCTGGTACATAATCATTTTCCAGCTGACTTTGTGAAGTGAATTGCTGAATGTGAAGCTCTCTGACAGAGGTAAACCCAGAGAGTGCCTAGGAGACATACTTGACCCAGTCTTTGATGTCATCACAGATAGTCTCCAAAAGGAACTGATGTCCTTTAGGGACCTGCAGACTGTCTGTAATTAGGGACAGAGGCAGGAGTATGGCAGTTCAGAGAAGCAAGAATCTTGTGGGAAGAATACCCATTTAATCCTCACAGTGACAGTTTAAGATGGACATTTTTATCTCCATCTCCTGAGATGAGAGAAAGAAGCTGAGAGAGAGCTACGGAAACTTGCCCAGAGTCCCAGAGTTACTAAGAGTCAGAGCCAGGATTAAATCATTCTCCTGCACTTACCTGTAAAAAATATTACTTTAAGGGCCCTGAAGCCAGAAATGGTATCTAATGCCTGAAATTGTTCTTCATGGATCTAATTTACTCAGAAATATTGTTGTGATACTTTTCCTGTTCCGTAAAGAACATAACAACATGCCACTCTTCACTTCAGATAAAGAAGAGGCTTCTTTGGTTCCACTTCACTGCTTTTCAATAATCTAACCTTCCATCTGGCTGCCTTCACACAAATACAGGTCGTACAGTCCAAACTGTATGGAAAATAGAACAATTATTTTCTATACTCCGAGAACTCACACACAGGAAGACCCCTACAGTACTTCACAGGAGAGCCATTTCCTGTAAGGATGGGGCTGCTTAACCACCGTGCGGGCCGGTCAGACTCCACAACCAAATCACAGAGCCAGGCCTCCTGTCTGCGTGCTCTCTCTTGCCGGGTGGGGTGAACAGGCCATCATCCTTCAGAAACACTGAAAAGGGACTTTCTCCTCATAGGTTTGACACCATCTTTTCTCAGTGGGCAATAAGAATGGAGAAGAAAGTTGAAGAGAAGCCATTCTCAGAGAATCATGCTCAATATTTAATCCCGTCATGGTTACTATGGCAGATTTCTTAAATGGCTGCACATTCTTTGGGCTTCCTCTCATTGAGAGGAGGGAGACCATGTCCCCTGCTCCTGCATCTGGGTGGGATGCAGGAGCAAATCACTGTGTGACTTCCAAGGTTAGGTCATAAAAGGCCATGTGGCTTCTGCCTGGGCACACTTGCTCTTGGGATGTTCTCTCTCAGAATCCATTCCCATGCTGAAAGCAGCTCAAGCCACATGCGTAAGCCATGTGTAGGTGTTCTAGTCGATCCCCTGCTTGAGCTCAGGCCAGATGCCTGACACGTGGGTGAAGCACCCTCCAGATGACTACAGTGTTCTGCAGGATAAAAGTCTGGCCCAGCCATTTGTATCATCATATTAGCTGAGGCCCCAGACACTGTGGAGCAGAGACAAGCTGTTTCCACTGAACCCTGTCTTAATTTTTGATCAATAAAATATGTGAGCATATAGAAGTTACTGTTTTTGCCACCAAGTTTGGGGTAGTTGGGGTAGTTGGTTGTTAGGGTAGTTGGTTGTCAGAATGGTTAGCCTCTCTCTACATTTGCTAAGGAACTGTGCCATAAGGATCTCTCTAAGAGAGGATAGAACTTCTTAAGTAGAGCTATGGTCGATTCTTTTCAATTGGCTTCTGTTAAATCAACAGCCATTCCAATACATATCCCCTCTCTTTCGTCTTCCTCTCTGAGAGACTGGAGAGTAAAATTCTCAAATTCCAAGCCTATCTTGCAGTTGGAGGTGACCTTGGGATACAGTTCTGGCCAATAGGATGTAGACAACAGTCCGTAGGTAGAGCGTCCCTTCTTCAACAAGGGCTTAATAAGGAAAATTCCCTTATCTCCTTGCTTTCTCCTTCCTGGAATATGGACATGCTACTAAAAAGTGTGAAAGCCATCTTGAGACTGTGAGGAGAAAAGACACACACCAGGGCAAAGCATAAATAGAGAAGCAGTCTGGTTCTTTGGACTTCCTTGAAAGGCTACACTTACCTGGTGCTGTCTTCCTCCAAAAGTACTGTTACATAAAAAATAATAACAATTTAACCTTTTTTCAGCCATTCTTAGATATTATTTAATTTATTGCTGAGTGTATCCTTAAGGGATTTAATAATGCATGGTGTTATATATTACATTATATATACTGATACATTTGAACTAAGAGAGGAAAGATACTTATTTTCACCTAAACAAAGAAAGTCTATTCTTTAATTCAGACCTTAAAACCCAGACACAGACTTACATGGGAACATTTAGCGACTGAGCTCCATTTCCCTTACCAGCAATACTGGTGCTACCATCAAGATCATCCGGTCCATAGGCAAGGACACTTCTGTTATGATAAAATAGAAATAATCAAGTATTTCGTGTATTTAAATACTCCTGAGTGGATCTTTATTTCTTTGTACAATCATGGATAACATTTCAGTCAGCTTCTTAGCTTTCTATTTTTTTTTTTAGACCTTATTTTTGGGGGGTAGCTGGTTGCTCAGTCAGCTAAGAGGCTGCCTTTTGCTCAGGTCATGATCCTGGGGTCCTGGGATCCAGACCCACATCCAGCTCTCTGCTCTGCAAGAAGTCTGCTTCTCCCTCTCCCTCTGCTGCTCCCCCACTTGTGCTCTCTCTTGAATAAATAAATAAAATCTTTTTTAAAAATCTCATTTTTTAGAGCGGTTTTAATATTCACAGAAAAACTGAGAGGAAGATGCAGATTTCTCTTGTACTCCCTCCCCCAACAGCCTTCCCCTCATCAACATCTCTCATCAGCATGCTGCGGCTTTTATTTTCTTTTAAATAAGAACAAACACTAATTCTCCTAATTCATTTTGAATTAAAATGCTTACTCTTGCTTGAGTTAGTTGTACAAAACAGAGGACACTTTTTATATCTGCTGTTTATGTTTGTATACACATATAGGCACTTCTTAAATCATCAGATACAATTGTAACCGCCATAATTGAACAGTGTGATGACTTACCTATAGTGATTAATATTAGGGAAAAATATGTCTAAAAATAAAATCTGCAGAGTTCTAAAACCCCTTAATTGCTATCTCTTTTGCGTCATAAAATAGTAAATGCATATAATTACTGGTTATTTTTGTGCGACAGTTATTCATCTTGTCATATAATAAACAAGCTGAAACGTGAAGCATAAAACAATAATTCCAAAGACAAAAGAGAAGAATAATTACAGATGAATGAGGGGGGAAAAAAAAATCAAAGAACAAAGAGCATTTTGAATCTCTCCACTCTCCCTAGAGTACCATTTCGGGTTGTAATTTATTTTAAAGGTACTGTGCTTCAAATGCATTTACTCTCTCAAAGGCATTTGTCTCATAATTCTTTAAAATCTGCAAGTAGATCTTTTGATGTACCCATTCAGGCTTATATTAGGTAGCTTGAATTATACATCGCAGGACAAAGTGATCTTCACAAGTTAGGAACACTATAAATCTTTTCTGCATTGAATATTCTTTATTATAAAACTTTTCGAGAAAAACTGGCCCTAAAAATTTTAACTGCTTTACGGGCATCTGCTCTTCTTTGTTATATTGTGTGTTCTTCAAGATTAATACCAAGCTGTATTCGTCTTTGCTCCCCCAGTGTCTATAATGGTTGCTTGCTCAATTGATCCATTCATTCATTGATATTAGACACCAAGTCCCGCCTATGCGCTAGGCACTATATGAGATAATGAACAAAATATACCTGATCCTTGCCCTTTAGGGACCTTCATTTTCATCAAGGACACAGACATGAAAACGTAATTAAACAAGTAAGCATTTGATTAGCGATTTGATCAGTGCAACAGAAGGAGGCAGGGGTAATGAGGAACTATAATGGAGAATTAACCTTCAGGGGAGTGAAGAGAAGCTGAGGTGGGAAAAGTAACACTGAATTTGAGGACTAAGCAAAAACATTTCAAACCCAGTGCATATACGCAGGCTCTGGGTTGGACAGATGTGGATGCTTGTTAAGTATTCAGTTATTCCAATAATGTTGGAGAATGAGGCTGGCACCTAGTTATATATCTCGGAATATTTGATTCCAACCTATTTTTTCAAGCCCCAGTTTAAGTTTTCAATCCATTCTTCATTGATCTTCTGGCATACTTAAAACAATCTTAACTGCAAAATATAGCCTTTATATGAGCGTGTTATTTTCAACTATTTATCATTGTTTCCATCAATCTTCAGATTATACATTCTTTGAGGACAAGAGCTGTGGTTTAAATTCTTCTATGTCCCAGTCTTAAACCTAACACTTTGGTGAGCAATATGTATTTGCAAATTGGGTCTTTCACTGTTTTCTTTTTTGCTTGCATTTGTTTATATTTGCAGTTTCCAGTTATACTAGTTCAAATTTATCTCTAGAATTAAATAAATCATGAAGTTTAGTCTGCGAATACCATATTTAGTTTCCAAACATGAGTTGTGAAAATGTCTTACATATATGAGAAAAACGAAGACACCATAATGGAATACAAAATTACTTTAGAAGCTATGACAAAAAGTCATAACTTATTTCCAAGTGATCTTGGTAAACAATGGAGCACAGATTAGTTCAGAGCCCTGAGTGAGTTTGAGCAATCTTGATGGTAATACAACATAAAGAAAGAACTGTAATGTGGGGCACCTGGGTGGCTCATGGGGTTGAGCATCTGACTCTGGATTTCAGCTCAGGTCATGATCTCAGTGTCCTTGAAACCAAGTCCTGCATGGAGCCCTGTATTGAGATATCTTCACCACCAACCCCGTCGAGCCCCACTCCCCTATCAGTCAACCTCCCTGCTCAGTAGAGAGTCTGCTTAGGGTTCTCTCCCTCTCTCTCTCTGCCTATCCTCCTGCTTGCATGCTCTCTCTCTCTCCCTCTGTCTAAAATAAATAAATAAATCTTTAAAATAAAAAGAAAGAACTGTAATCATGTACATGGTGAACAAGAAGTTAATGCTTCTGCTTTACTTACTATGAAAACAATTTGAGAAGTTGGGCAAAAGCAAAGATGTTTCTTATCTCTGGCTAAAATAAACAGTGGGAGTCTATGGCTACATCATTTACCTGTGTTTGATTTAAACTCAATTCTTTTCCTTGATAATAATAGATATCTCAGTGCAATTTCTCCCAAATATGGTAATTGCTCACATTCTCAAGCTGAGGAATAAGAATAAGATGGTCATAAAGGAGCATTTACTACTGAATTTTCAGGGACCGAACAACTTGCACAACTATGAATATACTTGAAATGAGTCTTTCCTTGGAGGAGATAAAGTTAGCACAAACATCGTCGTATTAACACGCTTCCATTAACTGAGCAACTACTCCATGCAATATCTTTTATTAAACCTTAAACATAACTTCAAGAAGAAACACAGATTGATTCTGCCCTCAAGAAATTTACAGTCCTCTTGGTTAAAATACCAAAACGTCTTCATAACACAACTCCAAGAAAGGTCATTTATATAGAACACAACACAAGTAGTATCACCTCGAGCTTTGCAGTTCGGTAGCCCTTGATGGGACACTGTCCGAAAAATGACAAATAACTACATAACATCCTAAGGGCTGAGAAATACTAATGGTCCATATATACAATGGAGTATTATGCTTCCATCAGAAAGGATGGATACCCAACTGTTGAATGAACATAGACAGGACTGGAGGAGATTATGCTGAGTGAAATAAGTCAAGCACAGAGAGCCAATTATCACACAGTTTCACTTACTTGTGGAGCATAAGGAATAACACGGAGGATACTAGGAGATGGAGAGGAGAAGTGACTTGGGGAAATGGGAGGGGAAGACAAACCATGAGAGACTGTGGACTCTGAGAGACAAACCGAGGGTTTTGGAGGGGATGGGGGTAAGGGGTTGGTTGAGCCTGGTGGTGGGTATTAAGGAGGGCACGTATTGCATGGAGCACTGGGTGTGGTGCATAAACAATGAACTTTGGAATGCTGAAAAAAATTAAATTAAATTAAATTTAAAAAAACTGATAAGGTTTGTGGCACATAGTAGGACTCAAAAATCATCAGTTGAATGAACTGTCAAGTTGAAATTATCAAAGAGAGAGGTCATGATGGGTTGGAGAGGTAAAAAGAGTCTTCAGATCAAAATAGACTCTATGTTCTTCAACCAGGAGCCGTTTGATCAACAATCACGCAGTGAGAGATTTGACTACAACTCGGGTCCTGGAGCCTTTGGCCAGGAGACTGAGTATCTCTTTGCAATCTTATCCAGAAAAATTTTCTGCTAGAATGACCACTTCTTCCTCTACCTTCTCGGAATAAAGCAGTTCCACTGACTCTATTAATTTGGGACAGCCATTGATCCCCAACCTGGATGTCAGTAAATAGACTTTAAATCAGAATATCCTACTATGGACACAATAGAAAAAACAAAACTGTGCCTGCTGGAGAATGCCTCTTCCTAAGAGCACACTTGAGGGCTTGTACTCTGAATTCGCTTGGATATATTTGAATTTTCCCCCTAAAAAGCACCCAATCTTTTCTGAAACTTGGACACCCCAGCAGTAGGTCAAGCTCTGAAGGCGCCCTACAAACAAAACTCCGAACTTTTCTCCCTCCAGCTTGCCCAGAGGAGTCTCCATATCCATGATCGGCCTTCACCTTGTGCACCTACTTTATCTTTTTCTTTCAATTTTCTCTCCCAGCAGGCTGGGCCCTGGCTGCCTGCCAGCCTGCACTGAGAGGCCTGCATGCTGACTTGGTGTTACTATGCGTTTGTTTTTGTAGAGAGCCATCCACAGAAGATGGGCTTCAGTTTGCTTACATAAAAGCATTCTCCCCCACAGCTAGGCTATAGGTGCATTTAAATTGTTGCATATGGGGCGCCTGGGTGGCTCAGAGGGTTAAGCTGCTGCCTTCAGCTCAGGTCATGATCCCAGGTCCTGGGTTCAAGCCCCACATCGGGCTTTCTGCTCAGCAGGGAGCCTGCTTCCTCCTCTCTCTCTGCCTGCCTCTCTGCCTACTTGTGATTTCTCACTGTCAAATAAATAAATAAAATCTTTAAAAAAAAATTGTTGCATATGTGCTTTAGCTTCTGACTGAAATATTTTCCAAACCATATAGGCTAGGCATCACATGATCACCATGCTGATTCCTTTCTATCTCTTACCAACTGAACTACATAGATCTGTTTCCATTAAAAAAAAAAAAATCTTCTTTTGATCTATTGTGCATGGGCCTGAAGAAATCAAGATCTCTGTTCACAGATACATCATTTTTCTTTTTCAATATCAATACACCAATGCCTTATATTCTTTGGAGGGAAAATGGGAGAGAAACTGACATTTTTTGACATCTGGATCTTTAAAATATCAAAACAACTATCTTTTATTATAATATCAAATAGTAGCAATATTAACAATTGGCCTTCATAGTAATTTGTTGTTAATAGGTTGGTCATATTTCCATTATCACTTACTTATATTGAACACTATCTTTTTAAAAACAGGAATACTTAAGAATTTATCATTGAAGTACTTTGGATTCTTCTCTGAAGTGATGTATTGGGGCATCATTTAAGGCAACTAGTCTTGCTTGTCTATAAGGACAATGTCAATAAAATAATCATCATCTATGTAAAAGAAGTTGGTTTCCCTGTCAGTCAGACCCCAACAGCCCATTGGATATTAGGGCTACTTCTGTCCACTGATATTGAGATGACCTAAAAATATCTTGGGCTTGACAGTATCTAGGGCCCAGGGAACTATCTTACCTCTAGACTACCCCAGATGATGTACATGTTGTAGATGGGAGATCCATATCTTAGTAAAGAAATAGCTAATCTTCTTCCCCCAGGGAAGTGTAACCACTGAAATGAAAATAAAAAAGTCTATTTTTAAAGAAAGAAAAACTTGGAGTAGACTATTTCTTCCTTTTTTCTTTTATTCTAAATTTTACTTATTAGTTATTTTGGTTTACACTTATCCTTGGATCACTGTAGGTAGCTCTGACTAGAAAGTAGACAGGGAGAGCTTATAGTATAATATTTCAAGGTATTACCTGGCAATTCTTCCCACCCCCAGCAATGAATTTTTATATTCCTGGAAAGTACATTCACTCTTACCCATATGTTTCATCTGACCAACCTCATCCCTAGAAATGGAGGTGGGGGTTGGGGAGAAAATTGGATCTCTCTCCTGTACTCCTATCTTCCAAGAGTTGTTCCATATACAATGGGGTAGTTTTGGCTGAGAGATCCTTACTTTACTGGGTCCGCAAATGTAGAATAAGTAAGGTCATAGATATCAAGCGGCCTTCTCGCTAATTTGGTCTAAAGGTCACTATGTTGCCCAAAGTTAATTGCACAATAAAGAAGTTCTTCTGTACTTCATCTCCCTCACCCAACCAAAGGGAGATCCATTGCATTCCTGCCCAAATGTCAAGAACTGAAGAGAAAAAGCTATTGTACTATATTTGGTGGCTTTATTAGGCTGGAAATGCCACAAGTGAACTCCTCCATTGTATCTACTAATTACAATTTTTAGGAATTCTTAAACTTCTCTGGCAGGGAGCTCCTTGGACTTTTGAAAATGAGCTAAGTAGGCTATTCCTGAAGCAGGTAGCTCTCAGAATTCTATACTAGAGCTGAATTAATTTTTGTTAAAAACAAATAAGATGCCCATTCTTCTAAGTACCAAACAACAGTGTTTGACTTCTGATTCCATGAATGTGTTTGAACATAGGGAAAAAATCAACAAGAGTGAGTAGGGAAGAGAAATTCAATACTTAAGATGCATCTGTCAGTATTGTTCATATATATATATACACATACACACACACGCGCACGTGCGCACACACACACTCATAATAGCAAAAATCTACTCTTTGGAATTAGTCACCCTGAGATCAAGAAGTAGCTCTACTAACCCTCTTACACTGTTGGTGGGAATGCAAGTTGGTGTAGCCACTTTGGAAAACAGCATGGAGGTTCCTTAAGAATTAAAGATAGAGCTTCCCTATAACCCTGCAATTACACTACTGGGTATTTACCCCAAAGATAGAGATGTAATGAAAGGAAGGGCCATCTGTACCCCAATGTTCATAGCAGCAATGGCCACAGTCACCAAACTGTGGAAAGACCCAAGATGCCCTTCAACTGGCAAATGGATAAAGAAGATGTGGCCCATATATACAATGGAGTATTATGCCTCCATCAGAAAGGATGAATACCCAACTTTTGTATCAACATAGACAGGACTGAAGGAGATTATGCTGAGTGAAATAAGTCAAACAGAGACAATTATCATAAGGTTTCACTTATTTGTGGAGCATAAGGAATAACATGGAGGACATTGGGAGATGGAGAGGAGAAGGGTGTTGAGGGAAATTGGAGGGGAAGATGAACCATGAGAGACTGTGGGCTCTGAGAAACAAACTGAGGGTTTTAGAGGAGAGGGTGGTGGGGGTTTTGGTGAGCCTGGTTGTGGATATTAAGGAGGGCATGGATTGCATGGAGCACTAGGTATGGTGCATAAAACAATGAATCTTGCAACACTGAAAAAATAAAATCAAATTGAAAAAAAGAAAGTAGCTCTGTTAAAAATTGTAATGCTCAGGTAGAGATAGGCTAGTCAGCTAAAAGAAGAACAGATGTGGCAATGAAAATTATCTGTAAGTCCCCTTCTTTGACTCAACAGAGGGAAACCGAATTCTACCAGTAAGACCTAGGGAAATAAAACTAAGACTAGTAAAAATGCAACGAGATTTCTTAGCCAAGGCAAAAACGCCAAAAAGAAAACCCATAGCTTTCTGAAACTAAGCCTAGACCATATGGTCTTGAGATAATCATCTCAGTTCAAAAACCTCTCTCATCCAGAAACTGAGGGGGAAAGGGAGGCCTGGAAGGAGCGAAAAGGCAGATTACAGTTCCTCTTGCCTTCAAGCAGCAATGTCACTCACCTCCTTTATTGTTGACTACCAACCCATGGGAGATTTCTTTCAGACTCTGCAACTGTGCAGCTGAAGAAGAATGGTCCCAGTACAGGGAAGATACCAAGACCCTGGGGTGTAGGGTCTCCCACAGCAGGACATGGCGTTCTCCTGTATATGCAGGACCCCCTGGTCAAATTTGGAGAGCCCAGGAATAAAGAGAGATACAGGTCTGATTCAGAGACCTAACATCCACATTCTTGGAAATGTAATGTAGAAAATGGGAAAAGCATAGAAAGTTTAATAGGAGGAGAGTGAAACAGGTATAATGTTTTGAAATCCCTCCAAATTTGGGCTCCATTATCAGTAAGTAAATCTCACTTTTATATCTATGTTCAATCCACCATTAAATTTCAGTCCTTAAACAGAAGGTCTGAGTGAGGAAGAGGAGATACAGAGAATACCAGAGAAGGGTCCTTTCTGATCTTGGTGGATAATAGAGAGGAGGAAGCCATTCAGGTCCTATTATCCCTTCCCTAGGTTTAAACACAGGTAATTTGGAGGGTGGCAGGGAAATGTTCAAATACCAATACATTCCGGCTGAGTCATTTGTTCTCTTCCACAGGGAAATAATGAAACCAAGAGAAAGACCAGTGAATACCTGGACCTGGGCTGTGATACCAGCAGGGTACAGAAAGTCATCACCATGGAGACCAGAGAAAAGTACAAGGAAATCACATGGATCTCTGGACACTTGCTTCCTTACTTGGATGAGGACACAGTTAATTTCACCTACCCTTCACATATACGATATATGGAGAGCTGAAGCAGAATGGAAATCTGAGAGACTGATTAAATTTATCTAAGGAGGCCAAGCTTTATGGAAACCAACTGTTTAAATTGTAATGGGCTAAAGGTACCAGATAATTCTTAGGTTCATTTGGCGGGGGGCACTCATAAGGGAGAGCGGAACAATTTTAGAAAAGGAAAAATTCTACTTTCTCTGTATATCTAAGAGTATGGGGAAACTTACATTAAAATTTATGACTGCTTACTATGGGTCAGACAATCATAACATCCACATAAAATTGGGACCTTGGAAGAGAAAAATCGCTTGTCTAGAGTGACATAATCAGTAAGTGAAAAGGCAGGATTTCAGCACAGGTGATTCTAATGTCCGATCTTGTGATCAAAGCTACATGCTCTGTTGTCTTCTAGAACATGTACTGTGGAGTACCAGAGCTATTCCCAAGCCATGCTGTGTATTATTACCAAATGGCCTGAAGCAGAGACTTTCGAAGAAGACAGTTTCCATATCCCCTCTATATAGAGTTGGGGGCACTGCTTAGAAGTTGTAAGGACTCTGCCTCTGGAAGAAATATTAATAGTTACAAAAACTTGCTCTGAGTAAATTAGGGCACGGATAAACATTACAGAAAGGAAAAAATCAAGAGTGACTATGTGGCAAGTGTTGAAGATTTGTTCTCCCTATCTCTAGAAAGATTTTAAAAGAGTAACTTGGAAGGACTACTTTGAGATAATGTATCCATCAAAGCCATTTCAAGAATTCCAGAAGGACCTTTGTGTAATAGCCTCCAGAAATGACTAAGAATGGTGCTGTGTTCCCCAGCTGCTTAAGGATTTAGCTACAAATTGCCAAGAAGGGAGCAAGAGATGTTGGAGACTGCACAGGCTGTCAGTAAGCGTGGCTACTGGTCAGGAGCCAAGAGCAGTAAACGTTACAGGTTTAAACAGTCTCCACTGTTCAGAACTACAAGGAGACGCTGGGAGTCCGGGTCATTGACTCTCTGGCTGCTGTAAGAAGCTCAATTTGAGAGAAGACTACTAATCTGAGAAATCGTTAAAAGCTCTCCCTGTCCCCGAGAGTGGTCGAGAGGCTCCTCTGGAAGTTGTGGGAGGAAAAATTGCTGATGTTCAGGTGGAAAAGGTACCATTGATGGGAGGAATCACAGGGAGTGCCCAGAGAAAGAGTGGAGACTCACAGAAGTCATCCTTTCTGTCACCTCAGCTCCAGTTTTGTTTTATTTTGTTTTGTTTTAAGATTTTATTTATCTATTTGACAGAAGAGAGACACAGCGAGAGAGGGAGCACAAGCAGGGGGAGTGGGAGATGGAGAAGCAGGTTTCCCGCGGAGCAGGGAGCCCAATGCAGGGCTTGATCCCAGGACCCAGGGATCATGACCTGAGCCGAAGGCAGACACTTAATGACTGAGCCACCCAGGGGTCCCTCAGCTCCAGATTCTTAGAGAGCAATGGGACAAAAGGAGGAGTGGGTGGCATCTGCATTGTCTGCTTGCTACTCACAGAACCAGGACAGGCTATGATATTAAAGTATTGCTGGGCAGGGGGCTTGTGGGGGGGAAGACAGGCTCATCACTTATATATAATGGTACCTGCTTGAGCTGGAGATCCAGAAATTCTGGGAGTTGTTTGAAGAACTCTTAGAGCCAGCGGTTAAAATCCAACCATCTGATACTCTGAGAGGAAAGCAGCCTAGACAAGAGAATTACAGATAATTACGTTTTAAGAAAGACTTGCTTTGTTATAATAATTTATGTCTGGCCATTGCTGATATAACCACATCTATGGAACTCTATATGGAGATCAGCGCAAGTAACACATTTTACAGGCAGGGAGATTACAGCACGGACCATGGTGGGAGCCATGTTGAAAATCAGGCTGTGAATCAGTTACTGAGCTAAGAACAGACCCCAGCTGCCATTTAGCAATAGAAAACAATCTCTAACAACAACCTAAAGGCTATTAGGATTTTCTCAGCTTTAGATAAATTCACCCCCAGGAAAGTATCTCACACTTCTGAAGAACTGTAATTTAGTACAGTGACTAGAATTTGATATGTTCTATTGGTTTCCTGGTTAAGGAAAAAAATGAAGATGTTTAAAATCAGCCTTGAGATTACAATTGTCAAGTAATCTACTGTGCGAATTGCTGTGGAGAGGAAGGTTAGGAGGCAGTCCAGCTGAAGAGATTTTTACGAAGACAAAAAGAAAAGATAGAAATATTTTCACTTTGACCATGGTCTTTGAAAAGTTACAAACATTATCACACAAATTTGCAGTGCATTTTTTTCCCATTAATATCTATTTCCCAAATTTAGAAAACATTTTTGAGGGAGCAATGAAGTAACAACTTCATTGTAAAATAACTTAGAAATGTACTTTTCTTTTTTTTTTTTTTAAAGATTTTATTTATTTATTTGACAGAGAGAGATCACAAGTAGACGGAGAGGCAGGCAGAGAGAGAGAGAGGGAAGCAGGCTCCCTGCTGAGCAGAGAGCCCGATGCGGGACTCGATCCCAGGACCCTGAGATCATGACCTGAGCCGAAGGCAGCGGCTTAACCCACTGAGCCACCCAGGCGCCCCGAAATGTACTTTTCCATGACAGAAATTTGAAGACTTACAGCTGAAAGGAGTTTTAGAGTTTATCTCCTCCAACAACTTCTACGTGAATCCCAGCTCCCTCTCCCCAAGGTTGTAAATGGATTACATGTCACCAACCCCAGTGGACTGTATTGAGTCTTGACTTCTCAGACACATTTGACATTGTTGATTTCTTGACACTTCTTAAAATACTCTTGTCTCTTGGTTTCTGGTGAGGAATAGGTTTCCCCCAGCTCTGACTTCTTCTCGAATTTCTGTGCGAGGTTATCCTCTTCTGCCCAGGCCGGAAATAGTGCAGCTTCTCAAGACTCGGTCCTCTTCTCTTTTCACTCCAGAGACTGTATCATTCATTCCCACTGCTATGATTACAATCTTTATAAGGTGATTCACAAATTTTATCTTTAGTCTCGTCCTTTATTTTTAGAACTCCCCTGAGTTCCAGATACATATAAACAAATCCCTGTTTATTATCTCTTCTTCGATCCTGTAAAGTCACCTCAAAACCCATGCTCTTCCCTCGGTGTCCCCAACCCCAGACACCATCAGCAGTCCCTCTCCCTGAATCATGAGCACTACAGAGTCACCCTGAAGCCCTCCCACATTGACCCCAGAGCCTACTGATGTACCTCTGAGGCATTTTTCAAATCTATCCTCCTGTCTCCATCTCCGGTGCCACCAGCCTCATCATCCTTCCTGGATCATTATATTATTCAAAATACCACATCCACTACTTTTGTTTCCTTCCAATGAATTCTTTCCTCAGCATCAGGAGAGCAACCTTTTCAAAATACAAATCTAGTTATAATACTCCCTTTAAGGGGGAAAAAAAAAAAAGTTAAGAGAGTCCCAGTGTTCTTGGGACCAAAAAAACCAAAAGTGAAAACACACACAGAATAATTCTTAACATGCCTGCGAGGTCACACAAAGTCTCACCACTGATTGCATTTCCCACTTAACACTGTGTTCCCCCTCACTCTCCTTGCCCCAATAGTAGCATCTTCCAATTTCTCGACTGCATCATGCTTGCTCCTATCTCAGTTACTTTGCCTCTGTTATTTCTTCTGCACTTAGTTAACTCTTTCTTAGCCTTGAGATCGCAACTGCCACTTCCTTGCCTGACATCCCAGATTAAGACAGACCCATGAATTATCTGCCCGCCTAGCCTCATCTTGCCACTACTGCAGTGTGTTCATTACTAGGGTAGTTAGAACATCTGCTCAGTTTGTGCCTGTCTCCTCCACTAGATTTGAGGTGCCATGAGACCAGATAGCTCCTCTCAATTTACTCATCATTTTCTGATCAGCGCCCACACCGTGGGCAGGCAATAACCATTTGTTGAGTGAATGAAAGAATTCCTTCCTGTCCTTGAATATCCCCAGTGAGAAAGAAATCATGGCCTCCTGAGTTAGTTCATTTCTTTTTTTCCTTCCCCTTTTGGGAAATTTTGATGGAAAATTCTTCCCTGTATTTAGACTTAATCTATCTCTCAGTAACTAACCAATTTATTCTTTCCTCTGTGAACTACAAAATTTACCCATTACTTTCTCCATGTGATAGTTTTTTAAATAAATGAATTCAAAATCATGATAATTTTACTCTTACTCTCTCATCTTCATCTTTTTCTTCCCTGTTTGCCATCCTCTTTATGCTTTATGAAATATGACCACCCTAGTCTCCTACTGAGATGAGTAAACAAGTAATTTTATTAAACACCCGAGAAATGACTCATTTTTATGTGGACAAGCTTATTTCTATATTCAGAGGTAGATTTATTGACTGGCTTTTTAAGTCCTGTCAATATCAAGAGTGTTTCATAGATTTGAGGATAATTTTGAAGGTAATTGTCATTGTAATATGGATATATTCAATTTAAATTCAGAAAACTTAGATATATAGATCAAAATGGACCTCTGAAAAAGATCCATCAACTGACTATGTCAACATCTATTTAAATTAAAACTATCCACTTTCTATGCTCCAGCAATGAAGAGAGCATTATTGGAAAGCCATGTGTTTTGGCAAAACTCAAGTGTACTTGTTTTGGCTTATATGTATTTTCTACCACAAAAATAAAGGGTTCTCATTCATTGCCAGGCAGCCTGGTTTGATGCCTACTAGAGATCGGAATATCAGTGCTCAGTAAATGTTCGTTCAAGGGAAGAATGCACAATTTATTGATGGAATGGCTTCTTATCACTGGAAAATTTGGTATATTTGTTGAATTGACATAAGGAGCTAAAGACGATCTTCTCACTTCTCGCTTATGAGTTTCATTTACAAATCATATATTTTTTAAAGATTTTATTTATTTATTTGACAGAGAAAGACACAGTGAGAGAGGAAACACAAGCAGGGGGAATGGGAGAGGGAGAAGCAGGCTTCCCGCTGAGCAGGGAGCCTGATTTGGTGCTCAATGCCGGGACCCTGGGATCATGACCTGAGCTGAAGGCAGATGTGTAACAACTGAGCCCCCCAGACAACCCTACAAATAATATTTAGAAAATAATTGAGAAATAGTCACATTAGTAATGACTTCTATAATTCATATACAAGCTGGTCCTCTGGTAACAATTCAGGAGAATTCCATTTCTCAAGTTAAAAAAAAAAAATGGCACTGAAGATGTAACAAACTCTGCCTGAAAAACTCCTTCCTTACACCAAAACTTCTCCTAACCTCTAGAGGCATTTACTCCTTTAAATTATAAATTTATTCCCAACATTGATTAGAATTTGGCCAGATCCAGAAATTATGTATTTAGGATTAAAACATTCAAATGGGTCTTTACAAGATCATTCATTTGCATTTCTAAAATAATACCCCAAATCATACACTTGTACAGAAAAATTATAGAAGGAAAAAATTAGTTTTGCTGACTCCACTCTCTCTTAACTGACTCTCAAGTCGAAGCCTGTTCCTTACCCTACTCCTCATATATGAGACCACAGAAAAGAATTAGTAGAAAGAAGTATTAGGAAAGAAATGCTATTTTTGTATGTTAACTGTTTCAATTTAAACTGGACTGGAAAGCATTCTCCGTTTATGAAATGATGGTACTCACGAGGAGAGAAAGGGCTGGAAGAAAGACTTCTGGGTGGGGCTGGGGGAGGACATCTGAAATTGGGTCTCCTAATTGTGTCTTAAGCATCAACTTCTTAAGAAGATAAAGCTCATTTATCTTAACTTCAAGTTTATACTATTTTAGAATATAATTTCCCCAATATATTTTATTATTTTCCATAAGCTTTAGAAAATATATGCATTAGTATTTTCAGGTAGTATGTATCCTTTTTAAAAAAAAATCATTCAACACTTTAAGTTGCTGGTAATAATAAGGAGGCTAGATTTAGACTGAACAAGGGTGACTACTTCTAATGACAGTCAAAGCTGCATCTGCAATGTTCACTGATGTCTGTTTAAAAAAAAAAAAAAAGACCCAAAGCTTTTTATTCTTTAGCTTGAACCGTGGTTATCATGGTCCTAATCATAGCGCTTATAATCAAGGCTTTTTTCCTCTAATTTTCTCTTTCCTTCAGGAAAGCACCCTCACTTCAAGTCAGGCTCATGCCACAATCTCCTCTTTCAGATGCCTTGGTTGGAGGACGTGTCACGTTGTGTTGGAGCTGTTCATCAATCAGCGGTCTCCCGTGTGTTAATCCTCACCCCAGTTAGCTGATTCAGCCCTCCGGATTCTGACCACTGCCATGGTCAATCACACAGCTGCTCTATTCAGCCTCATCATCTCCCTATTCTTACGGATTATTGCCTCATGGCCACCAAGACAAAAAGAAAGAGAAAGGGAACCAAAAGCGTCAAAATCATGTGTCCTGAAAGAAACACTCAACGTGTTCAGCATTTTTCATTTAATTGATATGATGGAAAGGACTACTTTTGCCAAATATTTGTCAATCATATGCATATGATGATAAGAAATCAGCAGTTGGACATTGCCATGGTGGTGGTAGTTTTTGTCATTTGCTTTGGTTTCCATTCATAACGTCTCCCAACCTGGCCTTTTTATGGTGAGGCCATTTCTCTAACCCTCAATAAATCCATTATTTATTTAAACTTTATACTCAGAGCAATGACTTCAGAAACAATCAGTGTCACTTTACTCATAATATGTCCAATGTAGTTTTTTCCCTGCAGGCTGATATTGACTCAATCACTTTGTAAAAATTATTTATCACCTGCCAATTGATTTCTACAGTAACGGGAATCACAGAACATGTTGCTACACATATCAGATTGCAAAGAAACATAATGAGAAATCACTTATTAGAACCATCTTCATTATATTTATTAAATATTTGTTAAACATGTTAACATTTGTGACAGCATCAGGAGGAATTGCTCAAGCATTATACTGAACTAAGCTGGTGGCAATCAATTTTTATCACATAAAATGATGTGAAACAGCATTTTTTGTAAAAGAATGGTAAAGTCTTTTGAAATAAGTTTCTATAAAGAATTTACTTTCTTATCTCCTTATATTGATGGAAAGAAATTCAGAGCTATTTGCTAAATTTTTCTCCTTAGTGATAAAATGAGACCTATAAAGATAATTTTCAAACAAAAACAAAATTTCATTTTCCGTCTCAACTTCTCAGTGATGCATTTCATAGAATTGCAAATCATGATGAGACGACTTGGAAAATCCCCTTCCTATAAAGAATATTTAAGTAAAATTATTATAATTTATTCAGAGTGCGTCTACTTCATCATTTCTTTACATCTCTTTCTCCTGGAACTCCAGCTCCATGTTTTAAAGTAGCTGATAAGAATATGCAATTTATGGAGCATACTTAATCTGCAAATCACATGCTTTGTTTTCTTTTTTTAAGCAGATTTAAAATAAGTGGTATACTCTCACACACTTTTACTCGAGGGATGAATGGCATGCAATCTGAACAGTGAACTTCGCAGGGACGTTAAGAAGGCAGACAACTCCATTTGATTATGTTCCAGATGGTGACATCCCTATGTCTTAGTACAAAGGAACACATTAGAACCTTCTTAAGGATAAGTTTTGAGAGTTAACAACATGGAACAATCAACAGGGCGGTCAACAAAGTTTTTTACTGGGAGAATGTATTTGTGGAACAAGGTGGCCCTGGTCTCCCAATTCCAAATTTTATGTGTTTATACAGGGTGGGCCATCTTAGATGTTTCCTGAAATTGTATAAGCTCACATTTGAAATTTGCTGACTTCTCTTTCGGTGTCTTCCCCCTGCTCATGGTAACTGTGCTATGGATTGACAGCATTGTGTGCAGTCATGGCATCATGTCCTATGCCTGGACACACAGGAAGATTGTTCCTAGTCTTCTTTGTAGTAAGGAGGACAGCGAGACAGGGTTTTGGTCAACAGGATGTAACTGGAAGGGACACATGCCGTGTCCTCTGGCAGAAACTGCAGATGCCACTTTCTGAGAAGGCAAAACAAGAAAATGGAAGCCATCTGGATCCTGGAACAAAGGTGTCTCAGGAGTCCCCTGACGTACATCAGAAATTTTGTGAGTGAGAAATAAATCTTTTATATAAAACCACCCAGTTGTCAGGATTTACATGTTATCACAGCAGAACCTTTCCTACTCTGACTAAAAAACTTGCCTTCTATTTTCAACTTCCTTTTTCACAAACTCATGTTTTTATGGATAAAGCATAATAATTCACCTCTTCTAAGAGGTAGTTGCATCTCAATAAGATATTCATGCAAAGCAAAAAATACCACGAAGCCCTCAAAGAAATTAATTGCTAAAAAAACAAAACAAAACAAAACAAAACTTGAGGGCTATGAAAAAGAGCAAGGGAAACTCGTTTTTTTTAAATATTTTATTTATTTATTTGAAAGAGAGAGGACGAGCGGGCGGCAGGTTAGGGAAGAGGCAAAGGGAGAAGTAGACTCCCCGCTGAGCAGGGAGCCTGATCCTAGGCTCGATCCCAGAACCTCAAGATCATGACCTGAGCCAAAGGCAGATGCTTAACCAACTGAGCCACCCAGGTGCCCTGGGAAACTCCTCTATGAAGACATAACTTATGAAGTTTCTCTGGCTGTATCATTTACTCCAGCATTCTATAGGTTGACCTTTTAAAAGTCACATTTGTTCTCCATGTTTGTACAGTTTCTTTCTCCTATTCAGTAAAATGCTATTTTAGCAAGGAGCAATAGAAGAAAAAAGAATACATTTTTTGTTGTTGAGACATTTTTGACAGTTGTAATTCTATCAAAAGAAAGGATTATAAAGTGATTTATTTAATAGGTACATACACTAA